>NC_135498.1:120415418-121840418 GCF_052857255.1 Amblyomma americanum | reverse complement strand
GGGACCGGTCTTCTCAGAGCGCTACATGATTATTCCAGGCGAGTATTTATAGAGGTTAGAAAAAAGCTGCTACAGTGCGCTTGAGTTCACCACACCCCTTAAAAAAACGCTTTACAAAAATGCTGCCTACGCGCTTGGCGCTTGGCGAATCATAATCCAGAAGGGTGTCTAGTGGCCGTAATGTGAGCACACACACGCACAGCACAAAATGCCGTTCCGGCTGTGTGTTTTTAAGCACGTGTCTGTCTACTTTATATAACTTGTGGTTCATTGTACCTTCCTCGCAACTGTTATGTATATTTCTGGGGATATTAACAGGAACGAGCACCTGTCCAAGGCAAAACAGCTCGCTCGAAGAACTCCATCCGAGCCCACTTGGAGGGCGCAGCAGCAGCGCCTATGGCAGACAGGTCCGCAGAGGCTAGCACCAGCACCTCGAGCATCGTTCCGACCCCCGTCTACAGGGAGATGCAAGAGAGGTACGCCACTTGGTTCTCAAATGGCAGAGCGAGGCCAAGAAATGCCACCGAATGTTAAAACATCGGCAGATTAGGTGACTGACAAGACAGTTTGGTTAGCGCACTGTTCATGAGGATTATGGTTGCTCTAAACTTAATGCAGCGGAAGCTCAAACATGAACGAGAACATAAATTTGCTTTAAACCAATGATTGCTCTGTAAGTAATTCCCTCCAATGTTTGCGCTACCTGTACCCGCGGGGGCGGGACCGGATTTATCTAGCTACTTTTCCGTCACCACAATACTGCCCAGGAATTGCAAGGTGTCTACCCTTTTGTGCAAGAAACAGGCATGCGATTCCTACCCCGTACACCTCTTACAAAAAATGTCTTTAGACGGTCTATAGGCTGTCCATAGACCTCTGTCTACAAAGTCTATAGGCTGTCTATAGACAAACCCTAGGGAACAGTCTATAGGCAACAAAAATCCTATAGACAGTCTATAGAAAATCTAGAGTTATGGCCATACACTTTTAGCAGAGTTTTGTCTATACACAATCTATAGACTAGGAATAGACAAAAATAAATATCTATATAAAGGATATAGAGTCTATAAGAAGTCTATAGACTGTCTACTGACCATTTTTGCGAGAGAGCTGCTCTTACCTCGAAAAATGCATTCGGTGCACATAGCTTCCATGGCGGTGGCTCCGCGACGATAGAGGACACTAAATTATGAGCATTTACGCGTTCAGATGAACATCGTGATTGAATCCTAAGGAAGACAGTACAAAAACCTGTATTCAGAATGCTGCAGACAGGGTGTGCCTGTAGCTTCAAGCCGGCTAATGGCGTAGGCTAGAGAAAAAATCTAAAATAAGAAAAAGTGGGGCACGGGTGAACAACACTCAAGTGGTTTATTTGTAGAGAATGGTCAGTGGTATTTGTGCCCTGAATACAAGTGCACTGGCCTGGAATTACGAACGACTACGGCTCCGTTAAGCCGACAGGGTTCTTGGATTGAATGCGCCAGACTTTACAGCGCGAGCGCGTAGCTTGGGGATTTTTTTTTAACCGTTCGCAGGCTTTATTGTAGTCTCCAAACTTCGAAAGATACCGAAAATTATTTGTTAAAAAGAATAGAAACGCGCTATTTCGAACACGGTCTACAAATTGGCTCATGAATTATAGTGATAGGGAATTATAACAATAGACCAAGACTATTTCTTTTAGCGAATTAAGAGAATCTTAGAAATAAGCTAACCTGGTAATGAAGGTTGCCCATAGGCCTCAACTCTTTCCTTATTCGGAGTGCCTGTCGTTTACCTCACACCTTAGTCCTAATAAGCCTAAACGCCTTCTGTGTGTACATACCGCATTTGCCATTTGTTAGTTATGAATTATTGGTCCCGCAAGTACATGCGGTATGCATTTTCTACCTTATGAAGATATCGCCTGTCTATAATGACTCCTCACTTAGGTTCTCTTTCTGAGGAAAGAGCAGTGACAGTTCTGCTGCAACCGTTTCTTCATGTGAAAGGCTGTTGTCTTCCTTGGGATATATCCGAAAAGCCCACTATAAAGCATATTCCTCTCTGCTCATATCAAAGCGACTTCCTCGCGTTTCCTTCTTTGATCCTATAGGCAGCTTAAAGCGTTTTCGCACAACTTCCGTCTTCCACCTTGGACAACGTTCCTCATGGGACCCGCGGCATGAAAGGGAGCAGGCGCTAATAACTCGTTACTAGCGCCTTTACATTGGCAGAATAACTTGTTAAGCGCCAAAGAACCTACACAGGTGCTACTTTACTTCAATTGACAGAGCAGCACACGCGATGTTCGGTGGCTGTAAGTTCCGGTGCCTCCTGCGGCTTGTTGCAGTTTCTTTCGGTTACTTCAAATATTTTGTCTCTCCAAAACAAACAATCAATAAAAATGAAATCCCCTATTCTTTCAAATACTCATGCAAACATGCAGCAGTACACGCACACATGCGCACACATGCATACGTTCGGTTGGCGCAAATGAGGGTAATACCATTCGGGCTTCGGTTCAGCTCCACTCAAGTTTCTGACAGCTTCCATTGCCCGGACAAGCGAGCAAGGAGGTGGCCATTTTTATATAGAGGCATGTAATTTTGCTCCTTGAGGTCTATGCCACTACTGCTTGGCGATAACATCGTGCTTCGCAAGGCCGGCCGGCCGGCCGGCCAGAGAACAGCGCGTGTTACACACTTTTGCACCCCACAGTACACACATGTATATCTCACATATATGTATGGAAGTATTGAGCAGACAAAGGTTGGGAATTGAGAGGCTCGTTGTGGCATATATATGAAATAAATGAAGGCAGCCAACACTCACTGAAATGTTGCTATCGTTCTTTTTTAATTTGTGGCTGTGGTGAAACGTCTCCTGGTTAGATTGCGCGCAACATAATACCTCCGAAAGTAGAAAATTGGACAACCCTGCCGTAGCTCGTATGTATGTATGTATGTATGTATGTATGTATGTATGTATGTATGTATGTATGTATGTATGTATGTATGTATGTATGTATGTATGTATGTATGTATGTATGTATGTATGTATGTATGTATGTATGTATGTATGTATGTATGTATGTATGTATGTGTGCATGCATGTGTGCTTGTATGGATGTATGCATGTATATATTCATGCATCTATATATGCATGCAAGTATGTATGTATGTACATGTGCCGTCAAAATTAAATCACAGGTTATCTTAATTAGCCAAAAATGTAATTTCATTGCCCTTGATTTTATGCACGAATTAATAAATTCAACCAAATTGTCATTGTGTGAATTACAAGCTGCAAACAAATAATAATTCCTAACGCTGTGATTTCGACGTCGACCGCTTTGCCCCAGCCATGGCCACCAGCATATGCAAGGCGGATTACTGCGCCCTCTTAGCGTTTTTCCGACGCCATTGATCGCGGGTCCTCTCTTGAATGGAATTCACCGCTCGTTCTTGAGTTGTACTGAACCAAAGAGGGATTCAAGAACTGCACAAGATGGCGCGGGTGCCACCGGTGGGCTTTTCGTGTAGTTTTGAAGCGAAAATTTCACTACGCCAGCTTTTCAAGCCGTCAGCGGGGCCGCAACTTTTACCTTAAACGCAGCTAGAGGTCACGGTGGAGGCACGTTTCACCTTGAATGTACATAGAGGTCAAACCATGAGCATAACTGGTGGTAGTCAGGTTCGACACATGACGGACGGATGGACGGACGGGCGGACAGACGGATGGACGGACGGACGGATTGATGGATGGATGGATGGATGGACGGATGGATGGATGGATGGATGGACGGACGGACGGACGGACGGATGGGGATGGATGGATGGACGGACGGACAGATGAGGCTGAACCTTTTTCAATCGGGTGGTGGTTCAAACCACCTAGACTTGTAAAATTTTACTCTTGTCTATATTTTAGCCGCCTATCAGATAACCTTCGCTTGGTTACTTCTACTCGCTTAAAATCTACTTTTCCTTCACTGTCCTCAAACCCCAATGCTTTGGATAAATCATCCCCGCTGCTTTCTACTGTAGGGTGAAGCCCTTTGCAGAAAAGTATCAAGTGTTAAGCCGTTTCTTCCTCCTCTCCGCACGCAACGCACAACGTGTCTATCTCGTGGTACCTGACTCTATATGTCTTAGTCCGCAAAACTCCCGTCCTGAGCTCAAACAAGAAAGAGCTTGCGCTACAATTAGCATAGATATTTTCTTTGGCTATTTCCTGCTTAAACATCCTGTATGTTCCCAGCGCTGATTTCGTCAGCATCCTTGTTTTTGACAGAGCTCTCTCTGTTTCTTTAATCTTTTTCTTATCCAATAATTGCTGATTTGCCCCCCCCCCTACTGCTGTCCAAATATTTGCTTGTCAATTTTCTAGTTCGCTTTCTCCACTTGGTGTCGACATTCCTTATGTACAGGTATCTGAAAACGCCAGCTACAGCAGCGACACCAGCGGCTGTTACACCAACCGTCTTGACTTTGACCTTGACCTTTGACATTTGAGCTTTCACTTTTGTCATTTGACCTTGACCTCCGGTCATGCGGGAAAGCGTCTGCCGGAATCGCATGCGCAGGTCAATAATAATAATAATTGGTTTTGGAGGGAAAAGAAATGGCGCAGTATCTGTCTCATATATCTTTGGACACCTGAACCGCGCCGTAAAGGAAGGGATAAAGGAGGGAGTGAAAGAAAAAAGGAAGAAGAGGTGCCGTAGTGGAGGGCTTCGGAATAATTTCGACCACCTGGGGATCTTTAACGTGCACTGACATCACACAGCACACGGGCGCCTTAGCGTTTTTCCTCCATAAAAACGCTAAATAAAGAAATTAAATTAATATTGCTTTTAGGGAAAACAAATTGCACCTCTCTCACATATATCGGTGAACACCCGAACAGCGCCCTTAAGGGAAGGAAAATGAAATAAGGTTGGTTTTAATTAAAGGAAATTACGCCTGTCTAACATACAACCTTCGTATGCAAAGTTTCGAGACTGATTTATTCTCTTCTGTAGAAATGATTCCACAAAACAAACGTTGGTGATTATGTGTACGGGCTAACCTGAGTTCTTTATGTTAATTGCTGTGGCAGCCGCTAGATGGCACTACATGTAGAAAGATACGTAGTCGCTAGTCGTCTGCGCATTCTACTGTGAATGAATGTGGAGAGAAGGACGTCCACCTCGAACAGCGTGTAAACAAAAAATTCTGTGTGAAGCTTGGAAAGAGCCACACAGACGTAAAAGCTCCTTTGTGACGCTTACGGCAACGAGACATTATCGCGGGCGCGAGTTTTCGAGTGGCACAAGAGGTTCGTTTCGGGGAGAACGTGGGTGGAAGACGGCACAAGGCAGTGGTGCCCTTAAACCTCACGGAATGAAAAATGAAAACAACGTGGCTCGGTTTAGGGAAATTGTACAGCAAGACCGCAAAATTACAGTCCGCATGCTATCGGATGCTTCCAAATTAGTAAGACAACATTCCACCAAATTTTGCGTGAGAACGTACGAAAAGGAAAGCTGAATGCCAGACTTGTGCCGCACTCTATCACAGGACCAGACGGACACTCGGACATCAGTGAGCGCTGATTTGCTCTCCGCGGCAGTGAAGGATGCTGCATTCGTCGACAGCATCATTACTGAAGACGAAACATGGTGTTTTCAATACGATCCTCAAACAAAGAGGCAGTGCGCCGAATGTTGGTCCACAACCTCTCCGGCGTCGAGAAAAGTGCGACGACAGGCGACCGAAACAAAGACGATGCTGATAGTTGTTTTCAATGCCAGAGGTGTCATACACCACGAGTTCGTCCCGCAAGGGCAGACGATGAAACAGGAGTTTTTTTTTCACGTGCGCCAACATATGCGTGATGCACTGCGACGCCGTTGCCCTGACTTATGGGCATCTGGACAATGGAGCTTTCTCCACGAGAACGCAAGGCCACGCACTGCTCTCAGCGTGACAGAATTCTCGCCAAGCAGAGCACTACTGCACTTCCCCATGCGCCATACTCACCCGACGTCTTCCCGTGCGATTTTTTCCTGTTTCCTTGTGTGAGGAAGATATCCCTAAAAGGTCGCTGGATGCGGAGTGTGGAGGCCATTCAAGGCGCCACGACAAAGGAGCTGAGAGCCCTGCCAAAAGAAGCGTTTTGCAACTATTTCTAAGACCTCAAGAAGCGTTGGAAGCTGCGTATAGACTGCAAGGGATACTATTTCGAAGGGGTGCTGCACAAATGATTTCAATGTTAAACGCATCTTTTTAAATGGACTTAGTCTCGGAACTTCAAGGACAAAGGTTGTATCTCGGTGGTCACTCGAACCGCGCCGTAAGCGAAGGAAAATGAAAGTTGGTTTTAAGAAAAGAAATGACGCCTGCCTCACATTGCGCCATTTTCTTTCCCCGAAAACCAATTTATTTTTCAATCTGGCTTTCTGAAATTATCTCCAGGGCTTGCGCGTCGTTTGGAAACGGATTTGGTTCCATATCTCCGCATTTATAATAAACTGCACATCTCCAACCAAAAATGTTAACTTTAACCCAACGTTTCGAAGCCCACTCGGCTCCTTCATCAGGGGTGACAGAGGGAAGTAGCTAGCGTCTTTTAAGTATTGAGGGGAGGTGTGGAGTGAAAAGAACGACAGCTGTGTCGCGAAAGGCGCGGGGGGGGGGGGGGGGGTTAGGCTGTTAGTCACGCTGGCGCACTGCAGGGAGGTAGTGAATGGCGACTTTTTTTCGTAGAGTTAAAGAGCGAAGTCTCGGGGCATATACTGGGGGCAGGTTTCCTTTTGTGCGTTGGACACCTGAACCGCGCCGTAAGGGAAGGGATAAAGGAGGGAGTGAAAGAATAAAGGAAGAAGAGGTGCCGTAGTGGAAGGCTCCGGAATAATTTTGACCACCTGGGGATCTTTAACGTGCACTGACGTCACACAGCACACGGGCGCCTTTTCAAAAAATTTCAAAGAAAGAATTCGGCAACATAAAAACGACGTCCGCAAATTCGCAAGAGAGCGCAATCCAGTAGCCGAACATTCCGAGGATTCCGACCACAGAATCAACTTCGAAGAAACCCGCATCCTCGGAACCGAAACGAATTACCACAAAAGGCTCCTTCTGGAATCCTGGCATATCCAAACCACCCCGAGCAATATCAACCGCACAAAAGGAAACCTGCGCCCAGTATATGCCCAGACTTCGCTCTTCAACTCTATGAAAAAAAGTCGCCATTCACCACCTCCCTGCAGTGCGCCAGCGTGACTAACAGCCTGAACCCCCCTCCCCCGCGCCTTTCGCGTCACAGCTATCGTTCCTTTGACCCCCCCTCTCCCCTCCATACTTAAAAGACGCTAGCTACTGCCCTCAGTCATCCCTGATGAAGGAGCCAAGTCGGCTTCGAAACGTTGGGTTTAAATTAAAATTTTTGTTGGAGATGTGCAGTTTATTATAAATCTTCAAACCCAACCAGACAGGCAAATCTGTCAAAATGTTTAGTTTTCAACATATCTCCGCACACAACGAGCAATATTACTGTTGTAAATATCACCTGAGCTATATTAAGTAGATGCTGTCTTGTGTGATAGCCTTTAATGTCGTTTCGAAGAAAGCTAGATGTCTAACAAACAAAAAAATGCTTACTACTGTTTGGGGTCAGTAATGCTGTCTATGGAAACCGCCATTCTCTCGACCACCAACATAGCCAAGGAGATGCAGCTTTTCGCTTTCGACCAGGCCTAACCAAAGCTGAACCACCAGCAATTTTATTTTCACTGACCTATTGAGTGAGAACTGCTTGAAATTAAAAGGTGGACGCAGAAACCGAAAGCTTTTGCTCTTGCAGGATGGACCATGAGGAAATGCGTCGCATGCGCCCGTTCCTCGTCTGGTGGTGCGTGGCTTTCCTCCTCTTGTCGGCCTTCCTCACGTACATGCTCGTCAAACTCTGTGAGTGCACTGAGTTCTTCCTCTCGCCGTGCTTTTCTAATCGCTTTCGTCAGCATATTTCGTTTCCTTCGCGGACAATAATTTTTGCCTCAGCTGCTTCCGGTTCAAAACGCAATGGATTTTCAACGCAATCAGACTCTGAAAGAAAAATCACAACTCACCTTGTTTTAAACTTATATCTCCCTGGCGTGGTGGTGAGATAAAAATGCGCGAACTGCACAAGTTATTTTCTGTGCGCAGAGCTGAGCGTCCTAAAAATAAATTAAGGTTGTGGAGCAACAAAGAAGCTGCAGTTCCCATCAAGTTCTGTAAAGGAGGCCGACTTTGAATTTTAAGATAGGCCGCAGAATAGGGCTCGCAGGCAGGCACGTGTTGCGCACCATCTCCAGCTCCCTCAGACACGCATAGCAAGCTCCGCCTTTCCCGCCGTTTGAAAAATTGGCCTTCCTTTTTTTCCCCGATGCGCAGGACAATAGTGCATTTGTTTTTCCACGTGTTTAGTTTTATGTGTGTCCGTCATAGCCTGAGCCGTTTTGGGAAGTTAAACGCATAAATTGTAAAACATCTCAAAAACCAACCAGCGTAGCTGGCTCACGTAAAAAAAATACATGGGGTAGGCAATCTTTAGAGGGCGAAGTGTGATGATTCTCAGCCTCAAAGACTACTCCATGTGAAAGTGTTTTCTCTAAGGAATACTGCTATGTCTTTAATAATGGGAAATTCCTGGCAGGTAAGTAACGCTGTGCGTTATTTGGCACTGCGCGAGCAAAAGTGTTTCAGCTTGGCGATTAAATTTTCATTCTAAGCGTGCTTGGTCAACGGTGGGTCGCAGGAGAACGCCGTTGTTCACGTCGTCTTCGAGCGCCATGTGCGGCACTTCCTTTGGGCGCTGCCTTCTTTTTGAAAATTGAAGTCTTGGGGATATCGATCAATCTTCCTCTAGGACTGATTTTAAGAAGAAACTGAAAAGCGCTTTCGCTTCTATCAATGTCTTGGTATCCACAAACCTATACTTGGTGTTTCTATGTGTGTCACCTCCTATAAAAGAATGTTCCCCTAAGGGGTCCTTAAAGATAAATATATGATATAGATATGTTGTGGTTGCCATGTAGGATGTAAGGTTTTTGTTTATATCTGGCGGTAAGTTAACTTCGACTCTCTTTGCGAATGATAATAAAGTGCTTTAACATGATGATAGTATAAGGACTGGCTCGTGCCTCTATGGCTACAGGTGAAGGTGCGCCTATGTGGTGTCGAAGTCGTACTGCTTTATGGCCTACCGTCAGAGTGGCGGGAACATCTGTGTAGTAGAGACTGCGACGCAGTGAAGGATAACCAGACTTATCTGAAGGTCCGTGTGCCTGGGACTAGGTTAATTTCTGACGTGAAAAATAAAGTCCCATTGTGTTGGTTTATTCGATAGAGAGGACAGCTGGGCAGTTGAACGTACAGGACAGTTTTACTGCACAGCCAAAGACGGATGTCGTCATTTGGTCCTGTAGCGCTTTGAGGTGGGAAACAACTAACTGTGAGCACAACTGATATACAAATACTGGCACTGTTGCTGAGTACAGTCCAAAAGTAACCCTGGGTCCGTCTGGAGCGGCTGCAGCAACACTGCTAAAGAGTACAGCATGCAAAACAAGAATGGTTGCCAAGCTTTTTATCGAATGCTCTTCTTGCAGTGCAGGCAGTCACGTTGTCCGCCCTGAGAGTCCAACAGACGACGTCAGTGAGGCCAGATTACACCTCCACAACTGCAACAACGAGCATCATAACCACGAAACCTTCAAAGACAACCACTACCACAAGTACCACTCTGGCAGAGCCTCCACCAGTGACTGTACCGACAGGACCCCCCAGTGAGTAGTTTTCGCGAGTAGCTCCGTGAATATTTTGCGGCGCAATATTGAAAATTTTTTCTCAGTTTTGAAAAAGCCTGATATAAAATCGCAAAGGCAGCCTTAAACATTAGCCTTGTCGCAAACTGGACTCGAATGTATGAAGTTTCCGTAATACCAACGACATGCTCACTGAAATAGTGACTGTGCAAAACTTTCTAACTCTCAAGTCGGTCTGCACTCCTCTTCTCGGAGTGGAAAGAGAAGCTTTTCTATCTGGCTTACGCAAGGAGGAACTCGATCGCAAGGTTGCCAGGAGAAGGAGCTCAAAAACCAAAACCAAACTGAATACTTCGAACCAAATTAAACAATTTGGTTTCTCATGAGCTGTGCGATGAGAACGCACGTTATAGAGTCTCAGGTGGTATAAATTAATCCGGAGTCCTTTTCTACGGCATACCTCATAGCACATGTATAACTTCGGGACGCTAAACAGAAGTTGAAATGGTTTTTTGAGAATTAGAGGTTATTCAAGAGTTCGAATCTACGAAGCTTCTAGGTAAAAGATCCAAAGTGTTTTGCGGTAGCGTTTCACAGGGTGACGTAATCGTCGATTAAAAACCGCGACGGTGTTCAGGGTTCTCTTCACTGCGTTGGACAATGCGGGGAAACTCGTAGTGACACCATTGTGTCGTCGAAACTTCAAATGTCTGCTTGGTTCGCCTGCATGCTGCTATGCTTCGCCTGATGCCGCCATACATTGCTTCGTGAGCTTCACCTTCGGTGGCGTTTGGTTTTCTTTCATGAAACAACCGTTTCTTCGCTGGAAACGCAGTGCCGTTGTACGTAACGTCATTATCGGCGCCCCTGCTCGTCGCTGTGGACTGCAGAAAACCCTGAACGCTGACGCCGCTTTATTCGGCGATTACGCCACCATTTCGAATGCTAGAGAAAAACGATTTCGCAGGCTTTATTTGCGAGTTTTACACGTTCGGCCCTTTTAAACTGATTGAAATCTAAAACCTCTTCAATTGCTCTTTAAGCACCAAGATCCCCGCTAAAATTTTACCAGTTTTTCTGTATCCCCGACCCTGTTGCTGATTTCTACGTAAAAAGGTATTCATAGAGCCCGCATGCCCTCCTTCCCAGGAATGATGATTGCTTACTTTTGTTTCATCGAAACAGGTGGTGGAGCGCTTACACTGCTGCATGCTATCACGGCGCTTTAGTGAATGGTACATAAAGCTGCATACAGCGGACAACGGAAGAGAAAAGTGGGGCTCGAAAAAAACCCACGAAAGCAGAAGATTGGACAGCCGTCGGCGTAGTTCAGTTGGTAGAGCACCAGACGCAAAGTTCGGAGGTTTTGTGTTCCGATCCCACCAGTGCCGTGTGGTTGTGTTATATTCCGCTTTCTAACCAATTGTCTCTAAAATATTTACCCTATTAATATTCTATTAGTGCACACCACGAATTATATGAAAAAATCTCTTATGCTCCTTGTTTTCAGCGACTGTTGGCTTCCGTCATGTATAATGCCGCATAGTTACTCACGCCTTACAAAATGCTTCATTATCAACAGCTTCACTAAGTCCACTCGAAGATGAAGGCCTCTCCCGTATCCCCTTGATTAGCTTTCTCTAACGTCAGCTGCGACCACCCTGACATCGCAAAAGCTCATAATCTCATTCATCCACCTGGCGCTCATTCAGACCTTTAATTCTACTCTTGCCTCATGCAGCCGGCTCAGCTGGTTTAAGAATCCTTCCAATCATCTGTTCTCTGCATAACTTATTCTGCTTATTTCTTGTTCTAAACTTGTCCTGAACATGTTCTTTTGCATAACTCGCTGAAAATTCTTAAATTAGTTTCAAGTCTTTCTGTTAGCCTCCAAGGTTTATCCTATTAGAAGTATAGTCCTTTTTCGGTGAAAACCTGCTGTCCGTCGGTCTGTCTGTATGAAACTTGCTTTTTCCGTTTTGCCTTCGGGATAGAAATGTGTAACAGACTGACGCGTGAGTCACAATGCACAGAATCAAAAAAGCGCTTTATTCCAAGAACACGACTGCTTAAATAGCTGCGGCGGTGGCCCGTTATCAGCACAACCGGTGATAGCAACACAGGCACAGAACTGGCGCATGCTCTCTTGTGGTACACCTACGTCACAGTGCGTGACTGCACAATCTACCACATCCCTTCCCCCTTAGTCATCGATGCCGTAACGTCGCACTGGGTTACGTTGGCGAGTGGAACGCCGGAGCGGCTGAGACGTCTCGGGCTCCGGAGGTCCCAGTGCGCGGCTTGACATAGACGGCAGAGCGAACGAGGGACAGGTTTGCTGGTCTGTTGTCCGGGGATCAGAGCACCATGCTCTGCGAACGTGGTTGCGGTGGCGTCGGTGCACAGCTCCGTCTGCCGTACTCAGCTCGTACATGACGTGGCCTATCGGTCGCGACACGCGTGCAAACAACCACTTGGGCCCTGGCCGGAAGTTCCGCGCGTACACGGCGTCACCAGACTGGAAACCTCGTGGTGGCGGCTGCCGAAGGCAGCTTGCGTCACTCTCATCCGGGCGAAGGCTGGATAGGGCGGTCCTGAACTTCCGGCCCAGCATGACTTCGGCTGGAGATTTCCCGGTCTCGGCGTGCGGCGTAGAGTGCTGTTTGAATAGAAATCGTGCAACCTTGCATAATACGGTGCCCTGTCTCTGTTTCCGTAACGCACACTTCAGTTCTCGGACCATCCGCTCCGCCCTTCCGTTGCTCGCCGGGTGGTACGGCGCCGCATACATATAGCGTATACCATTCAGTTTCAGGAAAGCCTGAGTTTCTCTGCTTGCAAAAGCGGTGCCATTATCCGACACAACCAAGTCGGGCAAACCATGTGTTGCAAACATTTTGCGAAACTTTTCAATTACTGCAGATGACTGGAGAGACGGCATCACTTCAATTTCGGCCCAGTTTGACAGGGCGTCTACGACCACCAAAAAAAAACACGCCCTGGACGGGTCCTGCGAAATCCACGTGTATTCTACTCCACGGTCGTTCAGGCTTAGTCCAGAAATGCGTTGGTGTCCTTGGTTCACTCTGCCTGTTTTCCTGGCATGGCGTGCAGTGCCTCACAAACTCGACGATCTTTTCGTCCATCTTCGGCCACCACACGTACGACCTAGCGATTGCCTTCATGGCCGTCACTCCTGGATGGTTAGCATGTATAAGGCTTAGAACTTGCTTCTGCAGTGCCTCTGGAATAACTACGCGGCTCCCCCAGAGTACACAGTCACGATGTACGGACAACTCGTTTTGTCTTACCCAATATGCAGAATACTTCAGGGCTACCCGTTCTCGCGGCCAGCCCTCCAGGATCCATTGCTTCACCTGGTACAGCAGGGAATCACCCCTGGTGAAAGCTGCCACTTCCATTGCGCTCACTGGAGGGTACTCCACAGCTTCCAGAAGGAGTTTGTCGCCTGGCGCCTCGGTCTCTTGGCGGGTTAAGGGGCCCGGTAACCTGCTTAGGCAGTCGGCGTTTCCATGGTCCTTGGTTTTCCTGTACTCGATGACGTAATCGTATGCCGACAGCATTAGCGTCCACCGTAACATGCGGGGAGAAATAACCGCCGGAATTTGCTTCTGCCTCTGGAAAATTCCTAGCAAGGGTTTGTGATCCGTGATAATGAGGAAATCTCGCCCACAAAGGTATTGGTGAAAATGTCGAACCCCAAAAACCACGGCAAGGGCCTCACGGTCAATCTGAGCATAATTGCGCTCCGCCCTAGATAGCGTTCTGGACGCATACGCCACAGGCTGCTCATTTCCTTTGCTGTCGCGATGAGCCAAAACGGCTCCTACACCCACAGATGATGCGTCGCATGACAACACTAACGGGACATCCGTCTTAAAATGCACCAGCAACGAGTTAGACGTTAGCAACTTCTTCAGGTTCTCAAACGCTTCCATATGCTCTGCACCCCAGTTCCATGCTACGTGGCTATCCAACAAACGATACAGCTTTTCCGCTACTTCGGTTCTTCCCTTCAAGAACCTATTATAGAAATTTATCATACCCAAAAAGGCTTGCAGTTCCTTTTTGTTCTTGGGTGCAGGAGCTTGGTGGATGGCCTCGACCTTGACCTTGGAGGGGTAGATGCCCTTTGCGTCAATCCGATGCCCTAGAAACTCAAGACTCTCCTTGAAAAATTCGCACTTTTCCGCTTGAACTCTGAGACCCGATTTGGCCAAGCGGCTGAGGACTTCAGCCAACATCCTTTCATGCTCCTCAATCGACTCGCTGGCAATCAGGATGTCGTCTAGGTATGTCGCTACGTGCGGCATTCCAGCCAACACGGTGTCCATGGTTCTTTGAAAAACACCAGGAGCAACGGACACGCCGAACGGCAGACGACAAACCTTGTATAGCCCCTGCACGGTGTTAATCGTGAGCAACTCTGCCGTTTCTTCATCTACCAACAGTTGCTGATAGGCCTGCGTCAGATCCAGCTTGGAAAAAACACGCCCCCTTCCTAACCTCGCAAAAAGTTCTTTGCTTGTCGGAAGTGGGTACACATTGCTTTTGACGGCCTGGTTCACAGTGCTTCGATAATCCCCGCATATTCTGAGGGAGCCGTTTTTTTTCCGCACCACGACGATTGGCGTTGCCCAGTCGGAATACTGAGTGGGTTGTAGAATTCCCAGCTCCACCAAGCGGTTAAGCTCTGCCACGACTTCCTCCCTCATCGCAAACGGAATGCTACGACATTTCAGGAACCTGGCTTGGGCGCCCTCCTTGAGTTCGATGTGGATGCGGGGTAGGGCAGCCCCTGGAAACGTGTCACTGAACACCTCTGGAAACCTTTCCAAAATGCCTTCTGCTCTGGCGTGGACGCTGTAAAGGCCAGCTATGCTGATTTCCAGTGGCTGGAACCAATCCCGGCCTAGAAGAGTGTTTCCCTCTTTTTTCACTACAAGTAGTGGCAACTTAAATTCTCTGCCTTTGAACTTCACGGGCACGGACGCTTTTCCCAGCACGTCGAGACCTTCCCTCGTCCAGGTAACGAGTTGCGTGTTGCAATCTTCCAGCTTGATCTGTTTCGCCACTTGCAGCTTTTGAAATTTGTTCACACTAATAATAGACCTGGCAGCTCCAGAATCTACTTCCATAGGCACGCTTTCCTTCCCAATCTCTACAGCGATGACGTACTTTGGCGTCCCACTTTTTACTTGGCTGATACTGAACGACTCGTCGTACTCGCTCTTCACAGCATGTTCCATATCATCCAGCTGCATTTCCACTTCTGCTTGCTTTTTTCGGCATGCTTTTGATAAGTGTCCCTTTCCACCGCAGCTGAAGCACACAGAATCTTTGTATCTGCACCGCCATCCTGAATGGGCTGCCAAACAGCGAAAACAACGCCGCTGTCTTTCTGGTTTCTTCATGCTCGCCACCCTTCCTACTTCCGCCGTCAACTCCTGCTGGAACTCGGGTTCTTGTGCATTGCTCCTCATTGCTTTTTGCTGCTTGGCAGTCGTTTCCGCCGTTACTGCTAACTCGTATGCCGTCTCAAACGTCAGATCCTTTTCCGCCAACAAACGCTGTTGAACCACACTGTCCGAAATTCCAAAAACCAGACGGTCACGCAACATTTCCTCTAACGGAAATTTTGTACCGCCAAATCCGCAGTTCTCGGATAACTTGCGCAAAGCAGTGACATAGTCAGCCACGCCCTCTCCGTCTTGTTGGTCGCGCTTCGAAAAGACGTACCTCGAGTATAGTTCAGATGGCTTCGGGTTGATATGCTTCTTCACTGCGTCGACGATGACTTGATAGCCCACGTTGGGTGGCCGCGAAGGCTTGACGAGGGTTGCTATGAGGGAGTACGTCTCTGGCCCACAGCAACTGAGCAACACAGCTCGTTTGTCGTCATCCGTTGTGAGCTTGTTAGCTGCGCACGATAACTCAATGCGCTCGACATAATCTACCCACGATGAATTTTCACTGAGGTCGAACTCTCGAATGCGACTGCCGAAAGCCATGTCGCCGACCAACAGGCCCTTGCACGGGTTCGACCGTGCCTCGTCGCCACTGTAACAGACTGACGCGTGAGTCACAATGCACAGAATCAAAAACGCGCTTTATTCCAAGAACACGACTGCTTAAATAGCTGCGGCGGTGGCCCGTTATCAGCACAACCGGTGATAGCAACACAGGCACAGAACTGGCGCATGCTCTCTTGTGGTACACCTACGTCACAGTGCGTGACTGCACAATCTACCACAAAATGTGCCCCTCCGTTTGTTGCACGTCCGGGCGCCCACCGCTAAAAATCCATCTCCCGCGTACCAGCCTCGACCCACCAACCTCCGTGCCTCCTTCCACCCACCTCATCCTCCAAAAGCATCCTCCCACTAGTAACCCACGACAGAACCAAATTCAAATGTGCAATAGCAAGGCGATCAATGTAAATGGGAAATGTACACCAAATACTGCTAACGGAGATTTGTTGCATCGCAGGACATGACCCACTGTGTATTTCTGCCTATAGGCGTCTATTGGCGCGATAAATGTTTTATACCTTTCTCCTTGTGCAGTACTTGTAAGCAGCTTCTCATGATCTGAGTCTTTCTGCTAAATGCATACTCCATTCCATTCTGATTTAAATACCTATTTCACTCCGATTATCTTTATGTGTGGTATACGTAGATCTATTCCACCAGTCTCCCCAATACCTCACTACCGATCATACACTGTTGTGTTGCAGGCTGTTGAACACACGTCGTTTTGTTAATGATTTGTAGTCCGAGTGTGGCGCTTTGCATGTTAGGCTCTAAACCATACGCTGCACACCCGCTCCCTCGTGAGTTCCTAGCAGGGGAAAGTGAGTGAAGCGGCGATTTTGTGTCCCCCCCCCCCCCCTTTCATTTTACTCCCGGATCTTCTCTTCAAGTAGCCTTTTCAATTCCTCGTGGAAACACGTGATGAAAAGCAGTGGGGACCTAGTGTCCCCTTGCCTGACGCCCTTCTCGTCTGTTTGTAATACATCTGTTTCTTTTTCCCAATGCCTAACTCTGTCTTATTGCTTCAGGCTTCCTGCGTGTTTAAAGCTTGCAGATTCTTTTCTTTTTTCATCATGATGATCTGTTATGCCCTAAAGGCCCGAAGCACACTACATACGGGAAACAATACACAACAAAGGATATGGCGCGCGGACCTCACTCAACGTCACACAGTTTTTAGCACGTAAGAAAAAAAACATGGTAAGATAGACGGCAACTAAATGATCGAAAAGGTCGCTGACCGTAGACAAGACACCAGTAAGAATGAAGCGAATAAATCACAACAATAGTAATTAAAACACTTATAAAAGTCAGTGTATGTATTAAAATTACGGTCCCTTCCGAAACACGACTGTTACCATAGCGTTACAACGTCACCATTTATAACGCTATTTAACAGTAAATGTCGACCAATCGGACCACTGCTCCTCCCGTTAAGAACAATAACAAGCACTTGACATACTGTAGGCACTGCCCGCTGTTGCCAGGAGAAGCGACCCACCAACACATTGGTGCAGTGCTCCTGCTCTGTACGACTTTACATCAGCACGCTTTCACAAAAAGCAAACACAACATGAACACATATTACAGCGATATTAGGCTCTTATAGAAAACTACGATACAAAAAGCATTTTGTACTGATAGTGGAAGGTTGTACGTCACGTGACCTTGCAATGTCGTAACTGTCTCTCGACCAATCAGCGAGTTTTATGACCTACCACAACTCCGGGTTCTTTCCATGACAAGGCTTCTGTTCGCTGCGGGGCAGAGAGAGAGCGGGGGCTGTATAGTAGGTGGCAGGCAGAACTGCACTGGGCCTGATGACGTCATCACCATTTCCACCAATCAGCCGATTTTGTGGCTGACCACAACGACAATTTTTTTTCGTAATGAGGCTCTTGTTGCTATCGCATTAAAATATCCCAAAAGTTAACGGTTCTAGCAAAAGTATCGGTAAGAGGCAATCAAAACAGGCGCTTTTGATAAGGTATTTTTTATTTACTGAGATTTTTATTTAAAAAATTTTTCACAGTCGCTTTATTGCAAGCAAGAGTGCGCACAAAGAAAAAATATATAACGAGAACCAATTCACAATGACAATATCAGGAAATTCATCAAACCAAAACATGAACCAGTACCGTGAAAACGATTCGAGAATATAAAAACTTCACACACACATGTTCTTCACATGGTTTTACGCAAAAAAGCGTACAGGCGCTAAAAGACGAAGACAAGCACACTCAAGACAGGACAGGCCTGTCTGTCTGTGCTTGTCCTGTCCTGTCTTGAGTGTGCTTGTCTTCGTCTTTTAGCGCCTGTACGCTTTTTTGCGTAAAACCATGTCAAGCTACAACCAACTAGCTCAAATGAAAGTCTTGCTGCAACATGTTCTTCAAGTTTGTAATAAATGCATCAGCACTGAGACTATCAACGATACGTTTGGTTAATTTGTTCCAACCTCTTACCGATATTTTGCAGCGCGAGAAAAGCCAAGAGCAAATACGCAACGAACACGTGCGCTCACTGTCAACAGTTTTGTTCGAAAAAAAAGAAGGTACATAGCCGTCATATAAAAAGAAAGTACAAGGAAATCAATTCTTCTGTAGGTGCACACAGAAGGCACTCTCATTTCGTGCTATATTCCACAAAACCTACATCCCCCTCTCCCTCCCGACCATATTATCCCTTCAGCGATAAGAACTTGCCCAGAAAAAGATCTAATTGATAAGCAGACTGACAAAAAGCTTCAGCACACACAAGCCGTCCGTTTCTTCATTGATCAGAAATGCCTGTACCAACTGCCAACGTTTCTGACCGCTGTAAGTGAACGAAATGCGCTTTTTTATCTAAATGGGGTAAACACCCTTCGCAATCCCCGCAATGCAATTCAAGGTTGGAAGACCCCTCACCTCTCAAGAACCCGCGATGTTCTGCTAGGCGCTGACTGCCCTTTACCCGCCAGATTTATTCCTCAAGAATGCTCCAAAATCCAAAAATTTTCTGAGTAGTCACATTTTTGTAATGTTGATATTGAAATTATATTCCTTCGTTGGTTTCCGATCACAATCACACAAATTTAAAAAAGAAAAATCTGCTCTTTAGTTTGGCTTTTCCCGAGTGCAGGTTACAACGTACAGAAGTGCGCCATGTTTATTTGATCCGATACGCTGTAACACACTGCAAAGTGCATAAACGTGGTTTCCTCTTAACACAAACAAGGTTTCAAGATCCAACCAGCGAGTCAACGTCGTAGTCGTCTCCGTTGCGCTCGTCGTCATCTGATGCCGTCTCCAGCTTGCACCCGAAATCAGACATTGCTCGGAATAAACTCCATATCAGCAACGCAGCTGTCAGAACTGCTCCAAGAAGTAGCTCCTTTTTTTCGGGACGTCGCCACCACCGGTACTCTTCAAGTGCGCCGCCATTATGAAATGATCGTTGCCAGGCTTAAAGCACACATTAAAGGCGCGAAATGCGCTTTTTTTACGGGCAGCTACCGCCCTTCTAAGTTTAAAATTGCAAGCTCATAAAAAATTTGCGGCCGTAGCTCGTCTTTGCCGGTGGAGGCGGCACAACATTGTGCTTGACGAGTGCATAGTCGTCATTGGCGATACTGGCAACTTCCATTATTGGCACGCTTCGAGCGTTATTGGAACGCCTCAGCGAACCAATATATCTCAGTATTAGCTGTTGTATATTTCAGCGCATTGGTAATATCGCCGTTATTTAGAAGCTTTGATACCTTTGGTAGTCCTGGTTTGATTCGGTTCGGTTTATTTTAGCGTCCCAAAGCAACTTCGCCTATGACGAACACGGTAGCGGAGGGCTTCGGTTAATTTCGGCCGCAAAGAGTTATTTAGCGCACACTGGCCGCTCAGTACACGGGCCTCAAGCATTTCGTCTGCATCAAAACGCTGCCGCGGCAGGTGTGATCGAACCTGTGTCATTCCGGTCAGCATCCGAGCACAGACCTTTGAGGCACCGCAGAGGCACCCTTTGCTTTTCTATTCAGACAGTCGGGCTTGAGATCGATCGTCTGCCATGTTTGTAAAAAACTTTAGTATTTTGAGAAAGCTTGCCACTGCCAAGCCTTGCTGCCCTTCCAGCTACTTCTATCGGGCGTTCCGCGTTTATTGGTGAGGCTTCATTCATCGCCTGTACGGTAACGGAGTCCTCCAATGCTAAATCGTAATATATCTTTTCGGCGCAGTCTTAAGCTTGTGTACTGTTCCTCCTAAAGCTGACTCGTTTATGTCTTCTCCGCACTTTTCACTGCTTTTTGTTCTTATATTGGCTCAATTTTCACCTCCCCATCGAATGGTCGCTACATCTAAGTTCTCCTAGCGCCTTCACCCGTCATGCTACCAGGATGGGTACAGATTTTGAAGTCTACTCCGTTTTCATTATCGCCGTTCGGGTTCTCGCAGATGCTCTTCCAGCTCTACCGTTTGTGTAAGACGGTATTCAAGGGCTTGAACTATTTCGTCGGGAAAAGTTTGGCAGCAGCTCCTCCTTGCTCTTCCTAGGACCTATGTTTTGCTTCCCCACTGCCTGGACGCCTGCCTGTTTCTTGCCGAACTTCTCATTGCAATCGCCTATGCGTACGTTGTACTGGCTTTATACTAATGCGTTAGCATGAGAAGTATCTGTATACGAGCGAAAATGGTGACCGCCGTCAGCCGTGACACGCGAATCCAGGCGAACCTTGTGACGTCATCACAACTTGCCCACCGTAGCAGGCGGCAACATTCCCACCGGATTGTAAGAAAACTGTCCACAGAGACAGGTGGCAGTTAAATAGTGATTGGTCGCCACCGGCTGCTCGGGAAGAGCAGCCTAGGTCTCACAAGCTCCACCGGTGACTTTCAATTCATTTCATTTCATTTATTTCACCACATATATACATGGTTGGAGCTCTTGGGCAAAAAGCTGCTCGGGGCAGCTGCCACCTGCCAGGACAGGAGCACATCTCTTAACCGCTGAAAAACGTCGCCAGGACTCCCAGCGATCTATTAATGTAAAGTATGACCCATTCCGCATATATGAGCATTGACCCATTAGAGTCATTGGGTCATACCTTTAGGGAGGATCTACAAGAGTACCAGCAGCAACAGAAAATGATAACGCATTCAAACTATCCACTGAAGATTTCTTAAAACATGTTTTTTAGCAATTTTTCATTCATTGAACCTTTCTATAACCTTATCATGACTGGAAGTAGGTATGCAAGCGTCGTTAAACTTCTACTGTATATCCTATTACTATTACTTAAAATGTAACCTTTTCGTTAACACTGGAAACTTCGTCACAGTTCGCAATGTTTACAATGTACTCGGTAAGTTACGTACAGTATCTTATAAGCAGCGGACACTCAGCTAATCGGCACTTTTTCAAATCTTTGACGTCGTGCTTCTTGTCTATTTCCGCAGTATTAGTTTTCAGTATTGTATGGATCTAACGTTACTTGTACATATGAGTTATTCAAGAAACATTAATTCAGCTAGTGTAAGATCAATTGCCTAAAAGCATTGATAAATTATGCAAGAAGATGTAAGGTGTCCAAGCCGTGGAGATTGTTTGTAGCGAAAAAATGACAGCCACATATTACGTCAGAAAATATTTTAAACCAAAGTAGACGGAGCTAGTCTGTCATAATCCAAAGAGCACTAGTCAGCAGTGCACCAAGCTTCATGGTTACTCAAGTCGTAGGGAATGTAATAGCGAAAAGACGATAAATTATCATGTTACATATCTTCGCAGCAACGCAGAAGAACTGATCAATTTCTACCGTTCTTTTTTTCTGATAACGAATATTTAAAATATCAGTCATGTAGAGAGCTCTAGTGTCTAATACGGCAAGGACCACAGTATCTAATGCTCATCCTGAATGTTGTGAAATCGGCCAGTGTGAGAGGAGACCGTACACAGTGTTCACAGCGAGAAAAATGCAGCGTATTCAGACCGCTTTGGCGTACTATGCTTCTTGCGCACATCGTTTAAACGTATGCATTAAGACACGCTATTTATTTTATTTTTATTTGAAATACCCTCAGGGCCATACGGCATTATAGAGGCGAGTGGTTATACAATGTAACAAAACAGAAATATGAGCACAATATTACAGAAGGTTGCTAGTTATACAATGTTAGCTAATGCACCTTGAAATAAACGGTGACCATCGATTAGTGCCAGTGGTGCGGGAAGCTGATTCCACTCGTCGGATGTCGGGGGTAAAAAGGAATGAAAGTAGGTTTTCGTTCTGCAGGAATGTATTCCAACCTTGTGGGCGTGATCCATGCGGGATGACACGCACTGTGGGGGTGAAATAAGTTCTTCGCGTAGATAAGAATGGTGAAAAAGTTTATGAAAAAGGCGAAGACGAAGTGCTCGACGACGGGACGCAAGGGATGGCAGAACGAGACTAGCTTTCATGCTGGTTATGCTTGCAGTTCTGTTGTAGTTAGAGAGAATGAATCGAGCAGTTGTATTTTGGGCCATCTCAAGAGAGTGCGTTAAGTTCTGGTGATAAGGATTTCACATCGATGCTGCGTATTCGAGTTTAGGTAAAACTAGTGTTTTGTACAGTAAAAGCTTCAGCGATGATGGTGCTTTAGCAAAGTTACGACGAAGGTATCCAAGCGTTTTGTTGGTGTTGTTAACGACATGTATGACATGAGCAGTCCAGGTAAGGTCATTAGTAATGTGAACACCAAGGTATTTATAAGAGTGTACAGAGTCTAGAGGCAAAGCGTTAATCTGATAAGAGGGCAAGTTATTAGTCACTCGAGACACAAGCATGAATTTGCACTTGTTAACATTAAGGTCCATTAGCCAAGGTTTACACCAGGTTGAGATAGAGTCGAGGTCGGATTGTAGCATTATTATGTCGCTATCGCATGTTATTTCCTTGAATATTACGCAGTCGTCGGCGGATAGGTGAATGTGAGATGAAATGCAGGAAGGTAGGTCGTTAATGTAAATAAGGAAAAGAAGCGGACCGAGCACAGAGCCTTGCGGAACACCGGAGTGAACCACACTGGGATCTGAGGTGAGGTCATTAATAGAAACAAACTGTTGGCGCTTCGTAAGAAAAGTTTCAAGCCAGGTTAGAATCTTTGGGTCCAGGTTAAGTTGCTGCAATTTGTATAGTAGTAAGTTATGACACACTTTATCAAACACTTTCGCAAAATATATGAACACGCAGTCAGTGAGTTACGATCAAGGATAACGTGCAACTTATTAGTAAAAGATACAAGTTGGGATTTGCATGAGTTTGATTTTCGGAATCCGTGTTGAAATCGCGAGAAGAAAGAGTTCGATTCTAGAAAGTTAGCTAAGTGAGAAAACAAGATGTGTTCGAGAAGTTTACAAGGAATCCTGGTGAAAGAAATTGGCCGGTAGTTTAGTGGAGAATGCTTGTTACCTGATTTGTGGAGTGGAATCACCTTCCCAACCTTCCATGCTGCAGGTAGCGAACCCTGGTCAAGTGACTGCTGAAAAAGTTTTGTTAGTGTGACGGAAGATTAAACACTTGTATTTTTTAAGAATTTGGCATTGATTAGGTCGCAGCATGGAGCAGCGGATATTTTTAGAGAGTTTACCAGGTTTGCAACACCATCAAGGTCTATTGTGACAGGATACATGGCCGTATAATCGAATGACACTGTGCTAGGAAGCGGGGGATCGGCGGTGATAGAAAAAATGAATGTGAAAACGTCGTTTAATACGGAAGCTTGCAGTTCGGGGGCAATGGTAGCTCCAGAGTTGTTAACAAGAGATATGCTATTGCTATCAGTCGGGTTGATAGTGCGCCAAAACTTTCGCGGATCAGTGCATAGCATGGACGGAAGTGTAACTTGTAGAAAAGTGTTATTCGCCTGTTTTAGCGCTGAAATATATTCACGTGAAACGATTTTGTACGCAGTCCATCGGTCACAGTTAGAAGAATGTTTTGCAACTTTGTACATACGCTTTTTCCTGTTAGACAACCGCTTGATATTAGTGATGTACCAAGGAGCTGTGCTGTTAGAGGTAAGTATACGGGTTGGTATGTACTTATATGTTAAGTCCTTAGTTTTCGCAACGAACAAGTCCCAATTCGATTGAACGCTGCGATCAATGAAACCGTCCAAGAAAGTGTCCAGGAATTCACGCAGCTCACTGTTTATGGCGTCAAAGTTGGCGTTAATGTAGTTATAAATTGCTTCCATTTTCTTGACATTTTCCGGCCGAGAGGTGCGAATTCCAAAGGTTATGAGGGTATGGTCGCTCAGGCATTGCAAGTAAGTAATGTTCGACACAAAAGAAGGTTGCGTTGTAAGGGCCAGGTCGAGCGTATTTGAAAACAAAATCTGTTATTGTGGTAGCTTCTCTTACAAGTTGTGTAAGGGAGAAGACAGAGCATAAATCAAGGAAGTCTTTAGCTAGTGTCGAGCTGGGATTAAGGGTAATGGGGTCAGTATTCCATGCAATGTTGGGAATATTAAAGTCGCCAAGTAGGAACATAGGCGATGAAGGGTGCCGAGATGCAACAAGATTGATTGCATCATGGAGTTCGTTCACGAAATTCGAAGAGTCAGATGGGGGACGATAGCAAACTCCAATCACAAGTTTCTGGATATTAAGAAGGGTTTTAGCACAAATTAATCTGGATATTAAGAAGGGTTTTAGCACAAATTAACTCTAAGGAACTGGGAAACTGAATGCATTGTGACTAAGTCTTATTATTGGCTAAGAGAACACCACCTTCCTGTCTAGTAGTCCGGTCGCAACCATGAAAGGAAAACCTGCGGGCTGTCGGGAAGAGTCCCCAGTCGTTAATTGGAGGTCGAAGCCAGGTCTCAGTTAACACAATAATGTCGGCGTTAATAGTATCAATTGCAGAGGCTAGTTCATTACGCTTGTTAAGGATGCTACGTATGTTGCAAAACAATACCTGTATGTTTAACTGGCGTGTTTCACTTCCCCTCCCGTTTTCCTAGCTAGTGTCATGTGATGACGCTCCATCGTGGCAAGCATGTGTATTCTGTGGCGTGGCAGACTCGACTGTGCTGTCAGTGGGGGCTATATTATGTTGCGGCGCTGCGCCGTGGAAAGCATCTGTTTTCGGTGGCGTGATAATCTCAACTAGGCTATCAGTGGAGGCATTGTAGGCGTATAATTTATCATTCACTGTCATTTGGTTGTAGCCCAACTGAAAACTAGGGGAGCCTGGCAGACTTTTCGCGAAATTAACTAGCTTAGTTCTGGCTGTACGCGTGGCGGGGGAAATATCTTCGGACACTGTTATACGCTTATCTTTAAGCTTACTGTGTGTCGAAAGTACGCGTTCTTTCAGTTTGAAGTTATTGAACATGACTATGATAGGGCGACATTTTGAGGGGGAGTACTGGCCGAGGCAATGTGCGCGTTTTATTGATAAGTCTGATAGCTTGTCGATGATGCCTGCGAGGGTTTCTTTCACACTGTCTTCAGTTTCCTTCCAGGATTCGCGTGAGTCAGGAATGCCTCAGAAAAGCAGGTTATTGCGCCGCGATCTGTCCTCGAGTTCGTCGAGACGAGATTGCGAAGAATCAGGCTGCTTTGACAGGGCTTGTAGGAAATTTTGAATGTGGGTCGCTTTTACAGCAAACTGGTCGAGCGCTTCTGTTTTTTTTTTTTTGTAGGGTGTCCAACCTTTCTTGAATGCGGTCAATTTTGTTCTCTACGTTTTTCTGACTGGTTTTTATGGCTTTTACGTCTGCGGAAAGCTCAGCCTGATTCTTTGCAGATTGAACAGAACGTGCGTGCACATCCTTAAGAAGGTTAAAAACGGCAGCCATTTGTTCGGAAGGCTCGTTCGGAAAAAAACAGGCTTTCGAGCGCAGATTCGGAGCGAGTGTTGCGTCCTGGGTTTGATTCTACATCCCCGGAACGCAGTAGCAGGAACAGCTTTGAGAAACACTCAAAAACAACCTCAAGAAACACTTGTGGGCACGGGAACAACAGCAAGCACCGATTACTGCTTTTCTTAGCACGGAGGAAAAAAGGCCTACATACCTGCGGAATGCAGAAGCGCGGTGCGTCAGACATGCTGTCAGCGTTGCTCTCGTGCCCACTGAAGATGTTGTCGGGTTGCCGGTCGTTTAAATAGCCGGTGGGAGCGCACGACATCGTCGATGACGTTGGTGCGTGGTAGGCCGTGCGCAGTGATGGTAGGAATACCGGCCGCAGGTGGTCATCAGGAAGCACCAATCTGAGGGTATCCTTTGAAGGTGACGGCGGAAGAACCGGGCTGCATGATAGGGCCTGGGCCGATTCCAAAGTGCACAGGATCAGGGATGCCAAGAGTGCCTGCGGAATGCAGAAGCGCGGTGCGTGAGACATGCTGTCAGCGTTGCTCTCGTGCCCACTCACTATTGGTACAATTTGTGTTAGAGACTAATATAACATGGGAAAAGCAAGGGAACTACTATAGCACGAGAACAGCACGTCACATTTGGTAGCGAGGAAGTGGTAACGGAGAACGTCTATTTAGAGCACGTAGTGACTGTAGGTCCGGATCATGAGAGGAAAATAACTAGAACAATAAGAATGAGGCGGAGAGCACATGTCAGGTTCTCTCAGATCATGAATGGCAGTTTACCAATATCCCTCAAAAGAAAAGTGCACAATAGCTGTATCTTATACCTCACCTGCGGCGCAGAAACGCGGGGGCTAACGAAACGGGTTAAGCTTAAGTTAAGGACAACGCAGCTAGCTTTGGAAAAAAAATAATGATAGGTGTAACGTTAAGAGACAGGAAGCGGGCAGAATGGGTAAGGGAGCAAACGCGGGTTTATGATATCCTAGACGAAGTTAAGGAGAAGAAATGGGCTTGGGCAGGGCACGTAATGCGAAGGGAAGATAACCTCCCGTCCTTTTAAGGGTGACGGAGTGGACTCCAAGAGAAGGCAAGCGTAGCGAGGAGCGGCAGTACGTTAGGTGGGAGGATGAGATAAAGAAGTTTCTGAGGATACGGTGCCCTCCGCTGACAAAGGGCAATTTTAATTGGAGAGGCATATATGCCGTGCAGTGGGCGTAGTCAGGCTGGTGATGATCGCGAGTAATATAAAATTCAGCAGCGCAACGGAAAACACACCAAGGAGCACATAAAACAAAGGACGGACACTGTCCCATCCTGTCTTATGTGCACTGTATCGCTTCTTTGCTAGCGGTGTTGCCTTTAATATTCATGTTATATACACGCTTTCACACATTATCCCTAAATCCTGCCTCGTCTATGTAGGTTCACTACTGTAGCACTTCGAGCTAGTTTGTTTCGCATAGCGAATAGATACAGCGCAGCAAAGACAGGGGTCTCATTGTACAGGGTGAGCGGACGGGATAGTTGGTTTTGCATGGTGTTTGAATAGCCCAGGCTAAACACGGACAGGAGGACGAGAAAACAGACACACGAGCGCTGACTTGTGTGTCACTCTCATTTTATCCCCTGTCCCCCGCAGTGTGTCTTTCCTCGACAGTGTGTTGTTTTTTAGTGCTGCTAACACGGTCCTTCGGAATCTAGGGCTCTCATTGTACAGGGTGTGCGGACGGGATAGTTCGTTTTGCATGGTGTTTCAATAGCGCAGGCTGAACACGGACATAAGGACGAGAAAACAAAGACACACGAGCGCTGACTCGTGTGTCACTCTCATTTTATTCCCTGTCCCCCGCACTGTGTCTTTCCTCGACAGTGTGTTGTTTTTTAGTGCTGCTAACACGGTCCTTCGGAATTTAGTCCAATAAAGATGGATTAAAAGGCAAAGAATACAAAGCACGAAAAGTAAACAGAACATCAATGCGCAGGAAAGGGCAATGAAGAATTATTGGAATTGGTCACTTTGCTCGCTCGGTGACGAATTCCAATTATTCTTCATTGCCCTTTCTTGCGGTTTGATCTTCTGTTTACTTTTCGTGATTTGTATTCTTTTGGGGTATCCCTTGACCTTAAAGAGGGGAGATAGGGTGAAGGATTAAATTTAAAATTTCCATCCGAGAGGAAAGAAATTAAATGCAAACGTAATTTTTTTCCTTTTTCGGTCGAGAGAATGAATGTCGTTTGCATACATAGATTCAGTGGGTTATTATTAAGGAGACGATGCTGGCTAAATGAGCGCGTTATTATAATCGAACCCAATAAATTCTACTCACTCTAAAGATATATCCGCTGTCCCTCAACAGACGTGCACTACACTGCTTCTCTCGAAGCGTCTTTGGGCTTTGTGTTGCTTATGCGGTTCTCATTCCTCTCTCTTACTGTCGGTAGATCTATTTGCAGCCCCTGCTTCTCACTCACATCTCACTTTGGTATTTATGTCCTTTACTCTCCGCCAATTCAACGTTTTCTTCAATGGTCTACTTCTACTTTATGTAAAGTGTATGCGACTTTCACTATCTAGCACTTCTTGTTAGACTCTCGTTTTTGAGGGAAATCTTGGTAGCGATGAAGAGTACAGGCGTTGTTAATAGGTAGTGTAAATGCTGAAGTGCTCAGATAGAGCTACGCTTCCCGGACAACGCTTTCATTGAGCCGCCCTGATGTTGCAGTTGACCACGCGACGGACCGCTTTGTTGGCATCCATATATCCGTTGTCTGGCTTCTTTGCTCAGGAAATGTTTGTGCAGTTTAAACGCTACCGGGCTTTGTGCCCTCGATTGGAGGGATGAGGTTACAGTTACTAGGGTGCTCACCACTCACCCCCATGCTTACATCGACTGCCAGGCGAACCGCGCTTGCAAAATAATTTGAGAGTCCGTAGACTGTTCTTGCGCTGTCTATAGATTCCCTTATAGAACACATGACTACTATGCCAGGAATTCACCCCTTATGGCTACCTAAGGGATGTGTGGGGTATATGTCGGAAACCCCGCATGGCTTAGATCAGAACTTTGAAAGAGGGGGAACGTTCGGTTAAGACCATGAACCGTGTCGACGAAACTAAGCATAGAAAGTGTCCGCCTTGCATCCATCGATGGTGTTAAAACAGCGGTGAATGCTCCCGGAGTTTCTGCAGGCCATCATTTTAATGTCCAAGATTGCACTGAGCATGCACGTCTCACTAATCTAATAATTCTTTGCTCATTCTTCCAGAGCGAAAAGACATACCGGAGCAGCTGAGGCAGGCGGTGTTCTGCGGAGTTGGGGAATCCTTCTCGGTAATCTCCTTACCTCCCATCGAGGGCTCGTGCGACTGCATCTTCTACGACTCCCTCTACAGACACGGGAAAAACAATCTGACCGGAGACTTTGAAGAGCCTCTGAAGGATTACATCGGACACGCATATTCCGTCTCTGCCAGAAATCGTGGCCCCAAGTACGGCCTCTCTTTCTCACTAGAGTGAGTCTCTCAAGTCTTCAAATTCCTCGGCTACCATACACTTTTGGCTTTGTGTCAGTGTTCATGCGACGAAAAAAGAAATCGGGTCAACGCTGCGTGAAATAATTACCCTTGCACGAATTCTGCTCGTTCTAAAAAATACAAGTAAATGAATTAATTAATTATGCCCTCATTTCCACACCTTACTGGCACAGCATTAAAAGGGGATGGGTTTCAACACCTCTCTAAACCAGCTCGAGGGCCAAGATTTCATCCGGTCACTTCGGTAACATGTACAGTCTTGGTCAAAAGTTTTAAGGTCAAAAGCTCTTCGCTTCGGTCGAATAACAGAGTCATTACGGCACTATTGAAGACAGAATGACCTTGAAATGCTATCAGAAGGCTTCTTCTTGCGGTAGAGAAGCTTCCTGCTTGACTTGTGTTTTGAATGATCCGCTACATGGAGCAGTCTAGAAACATTCATATTGCTGCGGCTTAATGCTGTGGCCTTAAGACTTTTGACCATGGCTATACTTCAGCTTGTCAGAGGTGAGCTGTGGCGACAGTGGTGATGAAAACACTATTCCTCGGGGCTTTAGCAAATCGTACGCGTTTTAAGCGAAATTTCAGCATGCAGTGATTACTAAAGGGGGCAAGTAAAATCAAATCCCCAACACAAGAATTCCGAAAGAGAAATTTCGTGGAGACAGCCGTAAAGTATGCTCTGATAACGGTATACCTGTGCGGAGATTAGATTAGTTCTCTCCACTGCATAGTGATTACATATCTATGAATGATATGAAGGAAACCAAGTCTCCGAAAGCGAAGAAAGTATAGGGTGATGCTTGCATTTTTAAAAATTGTGCAGTAATAATGTGTAAGACTATAACGAACAACACGCAATAATTTAAAAATCAGGTTGTTTTGCAATACCCGCAGCGTGCTATTCAAGCGTGCGAATTAAACCACTCTCACGTTGTTAGCGCCTAAGCAAAAAGCATGACCTTCCTATGGGGTTCGTTCATTATTACCCTGCCGCTCCACCTTACGCACACGTCAGCTGCCGTGTGAATGTGGTGTGTGTGAAGGCGGCCGTGCTCTTGGCGATTGTAAATTATTTCAAGGAAATAACAAAAGAAAGTTTAATAGCTACGAAGACTCCGCTTTCTTTTTTCCCTTCTAAGCCGTGGATGATATTCAAAGGGCAGATCACGAGGCTCCCATTTAAAATTTTCCCAGAAAAATTTGGCTATATTGTTGTGGCCTAAGCTAGGCGTTATCAGATTTTACACACAACTCAAGCCGCGGACTTTCTTGACGCCTACAAGCCGATGGCAAAGGCTAATCGCCCATAAAACAACAAATCACGTGACACGTGACCGTCGGCCATCTCCCGAGCGAGCGACGAGTGCTGAAGCAGCCGGTCGGTGAAATGGGTCACTCCAACTGTCGCCGACTGGAAGTCCGCCGACCGAAAACCATATCGCTTCCAACGGGACTGCCATTTGTATCTCGCGAGGAATGCGGAGCTATGAACAAAGATAAACCTCATTGCTGCTTAAACGGGCTTTGCACAGTTGTAGAGATGTACGCCTTGTCGTATCGCAAGAACCCATCTAATCATGCGGTTGATTGATCAAGCTGCGGTCACATAGTTCGGCAGGTACAGCGCGGCGACAGAATAAGGTGCGGCACGCGACAGGCGGCAGAAGCGCCGAAACTACGGCGCCGAAACTACGGCGCCTCCATGCAGCAGCACCATGCACAGGGTAAAGACACCGCGCTTGACGGCGGCATATGCTGGCTCCCATTCTCCTCTTCGGCTCCACATTGCACAATACGGCGGCCGACCGTTTCCGAGAAAAAAACAGCCGCTCCCGCGTGGAATTCCGCAAATTTCATGCTCTCCTAAGACAGGGTTGTACCATAGATCGTTTAGACAGTGGATCGGAATTAATCACGTTAAAGTATGCCATCTTTCGCAGCTCGTCTTTCGGTAAACTAGACGCCCTGTGAACACGGTTGTATCCTCACAACGTGCATAGCATATCCCAGCGCAATTTGTTCACGCGTATGCTCCACATTTAGATTACTTTTCATACAACCAGGATTGCTTATTTGGAGCTGCAGTTGCATATTCGCTAAGGGATACCACTGAGACAGTTTCTCGTTCACCATGAATTACAGTGCGAGAAGTCGCTCTTTGCGGCTGATAATTTCAAGGAACACTAAAGAGAGACATCTAGCTAGACTGGACGAATAGATTATTTCGCGCCAATATTGCCGTTGTTGACGAAATTCTTCCAATCAACTTTACAGATAGAGGCTTTATCCCCTATTATTTATTATGTTGGAGCTTTCTCCTAGTGTTGTGGTCTCGTTGTGAATGCTTATATTTCCTGTTGTTTTTTGTTCCTAGTTGAATTATTTTGCACCTTCCGCTTCCAATATCACACCCTGCAAAATAACAAGCTAGGTCACCCTTCGTTGCCACTATTCGCCCCGAAAAAGGTTCCCACGAAACAAGACAGTTTGTTTCGTCCTACAAGACGTGTCGACAAATTTGCTCCATGCTCATTATCAATATGCAAAATATTTGTTTTCTCTCTCAATACAATTGCCTAATCGAAAGATCTATCGCTATCTTCTGATAATGACTGATTTCAGTCGCCGACATGTTCTGCCTACATGCCGTCTAGGACACGATCCTGTACTCACACTAGCCCGTTTCTGTTCTCTTTCTTGACAGGAACGACTACCTTTTTCAAGATTTTGCGAATACTAAGTTCAGCTATAGTATCGAGAACTTGTACAAGCAATCCATGGGCTTCTTCGGTGCACTGAACCTGTACGGCCCCGCTGTTTCGCCGTCAGCGCTGAAACGCACGCTCTACGTGCTCGAGGTACGCATCTGTGTGATAAGTGCATTGGTTTCTCGCCTGCGGCCTCTGAGCATGTTTTCATACAGCCTCTAGCGTTTTTCCGAAGCCGTAAACTTTTTCCTGTCTAGCCTTAAAGTCGTTGCGGCGAGGTTTGTACAGTTTGACAGAAGAGCGGAAATACCGGGTAAAAAAAAAAAAGAAAACGAAATGCATGGAAATGATACAACTTATAAAGAAAATTCTATCGGAAAGTTCGTAATGGAAGCTAGACGTAATACTATCGGAGCATGTCAGTCTTGGTGATGGCTTTCGAATGTGGTGCTTGTTACAAGCAGGACGTAGAGGGAACTGACGGTGTGGTGGCTTTTATTTGAATTTGGAAAGTTGAATGTTGCAGCAAAGTATATTTCTTGACTTGCTTCTTATATGAACACACACTGATATAATGCCTAAATGCGCGAAATTGCCTGACCATCTTTAAGCGTATGGGAATGTTTCGAATAGAAAGCTTAGTATTGTGTCAACTTATCATAAACGAATGTATGCTACCAGAGAAGACACTAAAGCAAAACCCTGCGCTTCGTAGGTTCCTGCTTCCTGCACCAGCACTCCGTTTTACGACGCTAGTTCTGGCGCCGAATCACTATCCCGAGTTGTTGCTTCCTGGCTACTCGGTCAAAACGAAAATCAGGCCTATCGGCAGAGATGCGGGAGCAGCCCTGTTTCTTGGAAGTGGCACTGAATTTACGTTCCAGCTACAGTTTTCAGACGCTAAATTTGTCTGGTGTAATATCAAGGGTCACGCTCATGTGATAGCTGTTGAAGCTTTCTCCAGACCATAAATTATTTTCATTCATGTTCATCTCAGCGAATATATTTAAATTATTGACTCGATCGAGGTAAAATAAATACTGATAGTTATTTCAAGGTTCGTGCATAAATTGAAATACACTGTTTACATGAGAGCCTGATAGGGCTCTCTTTGTCACTCATTAACATGGCTGTTTCTTTCTATTTAAATAATGACCGCCCTTACATGTTGCTGTTTACATCAACTACTCCTTAATGGGCAACTTTCATGTTAGGGTGGATTGAAACGACAAACCACGGACCGGTTTTCACCCATGGACTGGCCGTCGCGTGAAGTGCCACTTCCGGTCCATGTGATCGCGGCACGGTCCTCTCTCATGTTCAATTTAGTTGGTCTAACGTCCACGCCTAATGCCTAATCTGCTTATCGCCTACTCTAATCCGCCTAATGTCTAATCTTTTCTAATGTCTAGGCTAATGTCCAATGTTCTTATCGTCACCAGTGCTGGACTTGACCTCAGCCGAGTGATAAGCACATTAGGCATGCGCGTGCCCTTTTGCCCCATGTTCATCAATATCACCGCGGACCAGATGGATACCTCACTGGCGGGAAGCGGGACATCACACGACGCCTGCTCGGCAGGCGATAAACGGTGCATGGTTCGATGTCTCAGGAAATATTTACGGGCATGATTTTACTGCCGTTGAAGTATCATCCGATCACATGAATGTCCTTCCATAACTGGAGCGCAACGAATGGGACTATGAAGAAAGCAACACGCAAAGACACAACACAGCGCTCTTTTCACCAGCCTGGACAGTCCGTTTGGCGCCGGAAACACTACGTCGACGCCCGTATACTTTCCAGTTAACCTCAGTTTGTGTGAGATGCAGGTACAGCACCCATCGGATGGAACCGAAGTGGTGGCCTTGAGGTCGGCATCTGCCTCGCATTCGAGAGGTGCTGGGTTTGATCCCCAGTGCCACCGGATACCAACCGGTTTTCTAATGGGTGCAAGATTTTCTCTCAGGCTGGTGCTCGCCTCTTCTGGGGTGAAAGGCGGATGTACTGGTTGTGTTGTATCCCTGTGTGTTCCTTTCTTCTACGTCCCGTTTATCGCGCTGTAGTTACAGAATACAGTCTCCAACTCGCCCAACAACTTACCTTGTCAAGGCTGCCCTTCTTCATTTCAAGTAACTTGTGTGCCGAAAACAAGAAATGCTTTGTTCCGGATTTTGGCCTGTCCGATGGCACCATTTGATTTTTTTTTAATTTCACGCTAATCGCTTTTGTTTCGACGTTTTTGAAAGGAAGATGGAACTACTACTTCTGATTATAAAGCAGCGTATGTCCCTGCAAAGGCCGTTAAGCGTGACTCTCGACATCCCAGGTGTACGAGGGTAATCATCCAGCTTATCCTACGTTTTAAACAACATTGAAAACACCGTCAGTCATATAACAGTAATCAATTAAGCTTTTTTTATCGTCTCTTGAACAGATTCTAAAACAAAAACGCTTGTTGGAAGAATTTTCACTACAACGAAGCCCAAGCGACATTTATGAGAGAAAACATGTCGACGTTCTCGGAAACTTTAACACCAGCTTCTCATGATTCATCAATACTTGTTATCGACATACTTTGCTCCAACCCTGTGTGCGCCTTGGAAACATTCAACAGTCGCTTACATCTGTTTTCATCTCCGATAATGGTGCTAGTCCTGTACACGATATTAGGAATGATTTAGCAATGTTCTGAAAATTAAAGTTCTATTATGTGCATTCACAACCGAATGTTCTGGGCGAGAGAGTATGCTTACCTAATAAGCTTTCAAAATCAAACTCGGAGTGGCGGAGTGGCGTACGCGATATTTAGCTAAAAGTTTTAGAAAAATCGGTTCACACTTCTTCTGTTCCTGGCGTATGAAAAGGCGCTGGCATTTTGCTATTCGAGCGTGGAAATAAGCACGTCAGTATAGAACACCCGTCAGTTTCATTTCTCTTTTTTTCTACATTCTGCTAAGTGTTTCAGCTCAGTGCAAATGAAGCACATTGTGCAGTACTTGAGTGGTACTTTTTTTTAATGCTTCTTGCGCGGTTCCCTGGCAAATGTCTTAAATGAAATTCGGCTCGCCCAATTCACGCACGATGTCCGTTAGACTAAACGGCCGTGGTGAGCTTGATTTATTTTATGGCCACAAAGCTTTCGATATGGTTTTGTCAAGAAAGCTTTTTACACTGAGCGTGATATTTATTGGTACTAACCATCTTGACTGGATAGGTAATTACTTAGACCTGAGATCACAGCTTGTCGCCGTTAGTAGGATTAGTTGGTGTCCAGCAGAATTAGCATCCGGCATCCCACATGCGTCGGTACTATACGTGCATATGATAGCTTTTATTCCTAACTTACTGACAATGTCGAAATTCAGTTTGTACGCTGACAATTTCGGAATAAATGATGAGAGCGCGCAGTGCCATGTTGCGGCAAGTATAAGTCTGTGAACTTGAAATTGGCGTCTCATGTCCTTTGCAGTCCATCGGCGACCTGATGTGGTGGGCGGTGCCCTTCCAACCGCTGTTGGGCATCGGAGTATCCGTGGACAATTCAGCAGACCACGCGCATATACTGAAACTCCTTAAGTGAGCGGTTTTACACACACACACACACACACACACACACACACACACACACACACACACACACACACACACACACACACACACACACACACACACACACACACACACACACACACACACACACACACACACACACACACACACACACACACACACACACACACACGCACACACGCACACACACACACACACACACACACACACACACACACACACACACACACACACACACACACACACACACACACACACACACACACACACACACACACACACACACACACACACACACACACACACACACACACACACAAAAACACACACACACACACACACGCACGCACGCACGCACGCACGCACACTTTGCTCCTCGTTTCTTTTTCTGCTAAGATAGGCAACTTTGGCTTTAACAGCCTACCTTGCATGCTCTTGCGACCTGCAGTCAAGAAACCACGTAGGCTCAGTAGCCGATCATAAAAGTCGGAGAGAGAAGTCGCACGATCGTTTTCGTGGCGTCATTTTTTTTCTAGGAATGTTATCAGCAATATTATCTACATTAGTGATCCTTCATTTTGCATTAGAGCCGTATAGAACATCCCGCAGGAAACAATACTGAAAGCTATTCTTGGTGACAATCGGACTTGTTTCCGTTCCTTTCGCAGGAGCTCCTTTGTCCCGCACTTCATCATCTCCATCAGCCACCTTTCGTACGCGGATTACGATCGACCTGACTGCACGATAATGCCCCTTACCGTGTTGAAATTTCCTGAAGGCGTCCGTCCCAGCTACGGTCACACGCTGGTGAGCATTCATCTATTACGCTAAAAACAAGGTGCGCACTTATGGCGTCTGCCCCAGACGGTCTGCGAAGTGCTAAACCATGGGCCGAAATGTGCCACCCAACCTAAGAAGTTAACACCGGAGCTGGTAGCTATGGTGCGACACGCTGCCTAGACAGGCCCTGCATCGGAAAGTGCTAAGTGTGTTTCGGACGGGGTCGAGGTCGTCATCCGATACGAACTGAGGGACATACACCTGCCAGTGGGATGAACTGTAAGGTCAACGCCGTCTCCTGTCCTGTCCCGACGTTCTGCGCTGTTCCATCACAAATGAATAACGAACACGCCCAGACTCTCGCCGGCCTTCTGCGCTCGCGATCGGAGGCGCTGCTTGCCACGTAGTTTGCGGACGGCGGGGCAGTCAAAGACATCAGCAAGGGTTGTCTTGAAGGCATGCCAGGTGATGTCCGGCTCATGGTTGAGGGTTCCAGAGATTCGCGACGTCACTTAAGGAGAAGATGCCATTATTAGGTTTGAGTGCGTCATCCCGCTTGTTGCGCCGGGTCAACCGTTCGTATAGGCGGACAACCAGCCCTCAGCATCCTCATAGCAGCAATCACTAAAGATAGCGGGGTGCTATTTACGCAAGGCGCCAGTGCAAGGTAAGGCAGTTAGCGGGGCCGAGGGCTGCTGGCTAAGGCCATTGGAGCGAGGACAGTGTGACTCCGAAGTTGCAGGGCGATATCGAGGGTGAGGATAAGGCGCCTACGCACAGTGAATAGGAGATTTTTAGCAGGGCACGGCGACTAAAGCACGCCGCAGTTAGGGCGCAGCAAAGTAGCAAAGCCAGCGGGCGGCAACAGCTTCAGAGTCGTGCCCTGCCCACCAGCGACGGCGATGAAGAGCGGAAGCGTTGAGTTGGTCTCATAGTCTTTATTGCAGCTTTCTCACAAGAAGGAAGTATTTGCCATCAACAGAACTGCTCAACATTTTGCATGTTAATGATTCTTAAAATTCGCTACACTAAATCTCGAGTATAAAACAAAATATACACAGCAGTCGATAACAGTGGGCCACGGTCCGCGGCGTCCTGTATTACTCTTCTGGCCAATCGCCGCAATAAATAAAATTAGCATCTTAATCTTTGACAGTATCAAACAAGCCAGATGCATCGAAATTGTGTAGGTCATAGTTTCATCTCGTGATTAGCTTGTTGTTTAGATAACAAGAAAAGCTCTACAACAGGTGTACTTTTTGTCACGGAAGGTGTCTATTGGGCGCTCCAAAATGAGGGCGAAGCTTCACTGCAGATGGGTTGCATCCGACAATAGAATGAGTAAAGAGATCTAAATCCGGTGCTAGATTTTGAAAAAAGTTAAATTAGCTACTTCTAGCAAAAAAAAAATTGGTAGCTGGTGGATTTAAAAAGTGCCTAAATCTAGTTACAAAATAATTCAAATGGCAACCCTACCCGACAGACTACAGTCTGGCAGGTGCCTTGTTCTCATTTGTGTTGTCAGACGTTGGAGCGGCAGGCTAGCCAGACGCAAGTTTATTGCTCACTCTTGGAGGGGGCGGTTCGAAGTGGATCCATTTGCACCGGAAGGTCTTAAATCTGCACCTCTAAGAGTTGCCTGCCTCTAATGGGCTCAGTCCGCTTTGTTGACTGCTCGCTGGCAGGCGTATTCCAACGCTCTTCTGAACTGCATACACCCTGCATAGACCCGGCAAGATGTTATTCGGCTGAGCTCGCGCTTTACCGGACCCTGTGCGCTTGCTGTACAGAGGCCATCTTCTCGTATGTGTAAGCAGACAGACCAGGATGCAGAGACACGACACAAGGGCGCTTCAGATTATCTGTCCCCTTCTTTAAGGAGCCCCTTATTGAGCTGCTTTCCGTCCGCTTGTTTTTGTAGCGATAGCTACATTACGGTAACGTTTAGAGCCTTCGGCGTGGCTGCGATGCCACCCCATAGCGGCGCCTCCACGCTGTCACGTGGATCGTCACGTGGTGCGGAGCAGCTGCCGGCGGCGCGGCGCCGTGGCTGATCACGTGGTTTGTCACCTGGTTGGTCACGTGGCCAGCAACGTGACGCTGCGAAACCGAGCTGCTACAGCTGTGCGCATGCGCCGTGGCAAGTGGGACGAAGGAACGCCCAGCGAAACGAGGCTGCGAAAGGCTGACTGCAATTCAACTCAGCAAGTTCCACTCGGCCAGCTGTAGCTATCGCATCACTCCTGATTTAACCAGAGCTAAACCACCGCCAAGTTTTTTTTTTGCTTTTTAAGAGCACAGTGATCTTTTATCTTGCAACTCGGGAACTTAGCAGAACTTATTATTGTTGAGAATTACTTGTTGCTGGGCTAGTTGGTTTGATTCCATGCTTGCATGCGCAGACTCAGCGCACAAAAACGAAGCACGAGAACAAGCAGCCCAACAACAAGTATTGCTCAAGTACATTTCTAGTACAATGGGCGCTTCCTCACCTTTTTAATATGGTAGTCTTTACTTTACCTCCATCTCTTTTTTTTCACACCTAGACTCGAAGGTCGAACTAAACTAACGCGCAGACGAGCGGCAGAGAGCGCAATGCTGCCCCTACAAACTTGAACAACGTCCTTTAGGTTTCACATTTTTTTCATGCGTATAGGTTGTGGCGCAGTGCCACAGTCGTGCTTCAGGGGTACGCGCTGAAACTCACCGCCTGCCCACGTCGGCTGCTGAGTTACCAGGGTTAACTCCGCTAGAATTATTCCATCCGACATTGTCGGAAACTCGACATAGATGAGGCACCGTGCAAAGCCGTCCCAGATACAGGCTATCTAAAGCATTTTTCGGATTCACCTGGAACTGATGCCCTCTCTCTCTGCAGCCAGTGTTGCTTTTCTCATGCCAGCACACTGTTCACCCCCACAGGGAGATTCTGCGGAGCTTCTAGCGGAGATCTTCAACGCACAAATCGACGTCGCCATGGCGATATCCTTCACCATGCAAGGCCGCTGGTACGCTCCGAAATACGAATCGGAGAGGGAGAAGGCAAACGGCTCTATGTGGCAGTCCGCCTTCTTCACATCGTGCCAGAAGCCGCCCCCAAGTTTCAGGTCCAATATGTCGCCGACACAGGTGAGCCTTCTATTCGACAACTCCTTAAGCAATGCTTACATTCGCACATTATCTGCGACCGCACTTTTCTTTATGGATATCAGTTGTATATTCTGAACACTATCATTAAAAGCCTGGAGAAAGTCGCGAAAGAACATAAGCCAAGCAAAGGTCTCAGAGCAGAATAATATTTTTGGCTTAATTGAATTTCTCATAATTGATATACGGGAAACACCGCGAGGCCCAGGGCTTAAGAAGAGAGCATAGGAAAGGAGGAAAGAGAACACAGCGCTGAACTATCAACAGACATTTATTTGGCACGTTGTGCGTATAAATACATTTTGGCACCAAAACTGAAAACACCGCAAAGAGCACATTCATGCGCCCGTGATCCCTGCAAGACAACGAAAGCTAAGATGTGCAATTCAGGAAGCGAAATTCCTTTTGCGGTGAAGATACCGATGGAGCAGTTACACAGGAATCACCGTACTTCTTGATATTTGTGGCCTCGATTATTTCGCGACAAAGCTGATCTTTGTTCCTAGCAAGAACTTGGCATTTTTCGAACAGTGGAATGCACTTGCACTCACGACAATGGATGCTAAGGTTACGGGAATGTGCATTATCTACATTGATATGGTGCTGCCTGAGTCTATCATTTAAGCATTGTCCTGTCTGACCAATATAAAACTTGTTAAAAGTGAGAGGAAAGAAATACGCAACATTTGTTGACACGTCACAAATTTGCACTCCTGATTTTTCGGGCAATCTGGGTAGTTTTCCCTGGGTTGTTGACACGCATGCACAAGCTTGAGACTGAACGGGGGCAGGAAAAACGACATCCACTCCGACTTTATTTCCAACAGTTTTAAATTATGCGAAATCTTGTGAATATAAGGATTGGCTGCTACTCGCTTTCTTGTTTGACATTCGGGACTGCGGGAGGATTTCAATTTCTTCAACAACGAAAGGCTGTGAAGTGGATAGCCACAAGCAGTGCCAAAATGTATTTATAAGCACAGTGTGCCAAATAAATGTCAGTTGTGAGTTCAGCGCTGTGTTGTCTGTTTCCTCCTTTCCTCTGCTCTCTTCTTAGGCATTGGGCCTTGCGCTGTTTCACGTATATTATGCATAACCAACTCGCCCATCAGTTTGTGCTTTCAAGCTGCATTTTTCATAATTTCGCACAACTTTTTATTCCCTGAAAAATTTTTCTGCATCAGGTATGACAAGCCGTTTTATTAATAAGTTGCTGCTTAAGAAGAAGGCCGACACCACCTGTGGGTCTAAAAAAACTGCACACGAGGACATTTATGAAAACGAGAAGTGGCTTCCAGACACATTACGTAAGGGAAGCCTGTGAATCATATCTAATATTCCAATTTAACACTTTGTCTGCTGGCATTAATGAGAGCGCTGGCAAACTCTCCTGCCTTTGTGCCTAAATTTCCCTGCAATTTTTTTTTCTTCTTCACAATTTTGCACCCTCACGGTTATTCTTTAAATCTAAAATGATGACTGTCTTATTGCATAATCTTCAATGCTTGGAACTTTCATCTCTACTCTCAATATTGAAATTCTTGAGGTTAAACACTGTCTAAATCTGTGACACTCGCCTCTCATGTGTATTCATATTATTATTATTGTTGCGTTGGTGCTGATCGCTGCGTTATGGGGTTTGAACGTCTTTATTTAGGACACTTTTTTCACACTCGTGTGCGGTCTTTGAATTCATTTGTGCTCTTGTATGGTTTCGCTTGCCATTTGTATTTATCCTGTTATTGTTGTTGTTTTGTTGCTAAGCGCTGGACGTTGGTATGAAATTCCTTTTTGGAACACTTTCTAACACTCTGGCCCTGTCTATGACTATCTCAGTGCTTCTATGCTTTTCCCGCATACCTTCTGCTCTAAGGTACTAGAACAGTGACATACTTGTCTGTGTGTCCTATGTATTCGCGTATCCTGTTTTCTCTCGGCAATTACAATACAATTTTCTCTTTTTATCATTTCTTCCTTTACACCCCTGTAAACGAGTCTTTTCCACGTGGTCCTCGTATGGGAACCTCATCTGCTTTTAGCGGCCTACGTGTCACCGTGTGGAGCTACCTTGGGCGGTCGCAACCTGTGCGTCCTCGTTGGGCGATCTTCCGGAGTCGTACGGGGCCACACAGACGCGGCCAGAGGCGCTACACTTCCCTTCTTTTGTTAATCCCCCACCACGTTTTTTTCCTCCACCCAGTCCCGCGCCCGTCCAGCCCAGTCTCCCTCTTTCACCTCATGTGTGAGTGTAGTCGGTTCGTGTGTACGCGCTGCAGCGCCTTTCCTCTCCCATCTTGGCGTCGGTGTCTCTGCTGTGTTTTTCTCTCCCTCTTTCTTCTTTTTCTTTTTTCTTTTCTTTTTCAAGCCCTGTGCATCCCAGATTATATATATATATATATATATATATATATATATATATATATATATATATATATATATATATATATATATATATATATATATATTCCCCCGGGGAGAAGAGGAGCCATTCAGGCGACTGTAAGATGGAGGGGTTGTAGTAAAGCTTGATACGCTGGATGGGAACTGTCTCGCGGCCGCGGTGGCGGAGATCGGGAGACGGCATGAGGGGTTCGACGACGTAATTAACAGGAGATGTGAGCTCCAGGACACGGCAGAGGCCGTGATACTTTGCGATAAATTTTGAGGACAGTCCAGAAGTACTTGTCAGTATCCAGAGCCACACAAGCGCACCAGGCGATAAGTGCGATGTTGTGTGAGCGTTGTGGTGGCGGAATTTCTGGCGATACTGGGTGTCAGTCGTTGGAGACCGGGCGCTTTGACGACAGTCTTCTGCGTGTTGCGCGGTTTCGGAAACGGGTATATTCGGAGGCGTCAGGTTGGTAAGGCAGAATGGTTTCTAATGTAGCAGACGGATGGATGACGGCCGTAAAGAAAGAAGGGAGAGAAGCCAGTAGTGGACTGCTGGCCGGTGTTGTAGGCAAAAGTCACATAAGGAAGGATGAGATCCCAATTCGAGTGGTTGGATGCGACATATATAGAGAGCATGTCCCCGAGGGTGCGGTTAAATCGCTCAGTGAGGCCGTTGGTCTGCGGATGATAGGCGGAGGTGGTTTGACGTATTACGTTGCACCGGCGGAACAAGGCTGTGACGACATCGGACAAAAAAGCGCGTCCGCGGTCGTTAAACAGTTCACGAGGTGCACCGTGACGAAGGACGAAACGTTACAAAAGGAAGGAGGCAACGTCTGTCGCTGTGGCAGACGGAAGAGCGGTGGTTTCGGCATATCTCGTGAGATGATCAACCGCAACGATAGCCCAACGGTTGCCGGTCGCAGTGTACGGAAGCGGGCCGTAGAAGTCAATTCCGATACGGTCGAAAGGGCGTGGTGGGCAACTCTCCAGCAGAACGAGGAGATGCCTTGCGACGTTGACAGGCGAGACAGGAGCGTACGTATTTAAGCACGAAGGTGTACATGCCGCGCCAGTAATAGCACAGCCGGATGTGGGTGTATGTCTTGAAAACACCCGCGTGACCTCATTGTGGGTCAGCGTTGAAATAGGCGCGTATGTGCGTGCGCAGGGGCGGCAGTCGGAGCTGTAGTTCCGGCAAAAGAGGAGGTTATCGCGAATCACGAAGTGGAAAGCATGGCGGCGGAGAGCTCGGGATGGAGAAGCAGCCGTGGGGTTGGAGAGACTCGGGATGGAGAAGCAGCCGTGGGGTTGGAGAGAAAGTCGAGAAGAGAAGCGATCCAGGGGCCAGTACGTTGCGCTGAGGGCATGTCGCTAATGTGAAGCGACGACGGGAAGACGTCAGAGGTGGAAAGGTTGGCCATCTCGGCTTGAAGTGGCCAGCGAGATAGGACATCAGCGTCTTGATGCTTGCGCCCGGAGCGAATAGACGACGCGGATGTCATATTCTTGCAGACGAAGAGCCCACCTATCAAGGCGGCTGGATGGGCCTTTCAAGGAGGACCTCTAACAAAGCGCGTGATGGTCCGTCACAACGTGAAAAGAGCGGCCTTAGAGGCACGGGCGGAATTTGGCAAGGGCCTATACGATGACTAAACACTCTTTCACTGACGAAGTAATTAGTTTCAGCCTTCGGAAGTGTGTGGCTTGCGTAGGCGACAACGTATTCATCAAAACTACAGATGCGGTGGGCGAGTACGGCGCCGAGGCCAACACCACCGGCGTCCATGTGGACCTCGGTAGGAGCGGTCGAGTCGATATGGCGCAGTATGGGCGGCGCTATGAGGAGGCGGTGCAAGGTGCTGTAGGCACCGTTGCACGCCGGAGACCACATCGATAAGTCGGAACTGCCGAACAGTTGTGTTAAAGTCGGCTCACTTGTTTTGTTTGGTTTTTGATCCTTTTGCCGCCGTTTAGCACGGCGTGCCTCTCGTGATTCTGGCGTTTCAGCCGCTTGTCTAGCCTTGCACTTTTCATATCTTGGCTGCTTTTGAGCCAACTCTCACGCTACCACTTCAGGGTCTTCTTCTCCTCCTTCCATGGCGAAAGCTCAGACGACGGAGGCAGCGCGCGGAGGCGATGACGGCTGCGGCAGCAGCGACTACCTGCGCTCCGCGTGACGTCACTCGGTTTCGCGCATGCGCAGCTGTGGCAAATCTGTTGTGTGGCTCACCCGAAGCCCGGTGTTGACGAGCCTAGGGAAGATTTTCGCTTCAAAAGGAGAGAAAGCAGTGAACTAGCGTATGTCAAGCCAGCCTCCGATTTACTGCGAGAGCTCTACTCCTGAGTACAGCTTACGATTTCGATGTGGATGACACAGTGACCTTCAGTGCCTCACAAGGTAAAACCGAACTGAACTCCGTGGTGGTATGGCCCAAGCTATGGTAATATGATCACTGGGTACCTGACCTGACCTTTTACCTTGAGTCTTGATCTTGACATTCGATTTGAGACAGTGGGCACCAGATCGACAATCACCTTCAATGCCTCACAAGGTCAAACTGAACTTAGCCGCGTGGTGGTATGGCCCAAGCAGTAATAGTATGGCTACGTGATCATATGACTATGACCATTGGGTGCCTGAGTTTGGCTCTTGACCCTTGACCTTGAGGTATAATTTGAGACCGTGGAGACCATGCTTAACAGAGCTTTCGCTCGTATAACTAGTTTCCAGTCGCGTTGAACCCCAGCCAGTTTTTTATTACCGTTTTGCAGCTCATCGAACTGAGCGGCGGCCGCTCACTTGGACACGGTTCAACGCGCACGTTTCATTCGTTCAAGACATAGATGGGAGCGCTGCAATACGCTAGAGCTTAAAAGCAGTCACGTGGTTTTTTCTCACATTTCACGGGCTTTCTTTAAATGCCGAAAAAAAACAACCACGCAGGAATTACGTTGCTACAAAAAACTGCATCGGTTCTTTCTACCACCTCGACAACTTAAAAAAAACGCGTCTGACGCGAATATTGGAAAATTTTGCATAATTAATTACTAACTTAGCGGACATTATAAATACCATTAGCAGCACCACACGACGGGAAAATATGCCGCTGGTTTCGCCCAGCTCTGGAGAGCCAAGGTATTTTTAATCCTTGGTTCATGTTACATAAAACGCCCTGCATACTGAAAACGTCGCTAATTAACATTATTAAATGGAAGTAAGGTGTATACAGTGAAAAAGCACGTGCTTGGGTCATTCCGTTCATACTGCATTGTACAGCTACGTTCTTCTGTAAATCAATGAAAGTTCAAAGCGAAAAATAGAAATTTCGCCTTGTTTGTTTAACAGTTCACTGCCTGGCATTTCAGAAGTAGGGCTAGCATACTGTCAGTGTGTTTGAACGAACCGATGTGAATTTTGTTGTAAGTTTATATTTAATATTCTGCACGAAATGCTTGATGAAGTACGCAACCAGATTTTGCTTCTCAGGTAATGAAATTGCATTTGTGCTTTAACATTGCTTGAAAAAAAGCTTTTGGAATTTTTACACACCAGCCAAATAAAAACGTGTTTCTTCAAACCATACGCGTTTTATATGAACTGATATTTACAGCTGTTTTAATGAAACAAAGCGCATTTCCTCTGCTTCGGTTGAAAGGATGTGCCAAACGCAACTGAAATCGCGTACTTATATGAAAACCAAATGACTCAATGTTCAAGCAGCGGGGAGAAACATTATACACTCTTATTCCTTAATTTTTAATCGACGCATTCCATACTATGTTAGAATAAATTTGAGCATGTTGCTGCCTCTTACATCTTTTGTCCAATGCTTTCTTTTCATATAGCCAGACAATGACTTCCTCGTCAGCTCTTATGTGCAACCTCCAAGATGTACAAATAAGTCGAGTGCGAAGTAGATACGTGTTTTGTTCGTCTTCACTCATTTTCCTACTTCTTGGAAGGCTTCTTAACATGCAGGGTGTTCCATCTAAGACTTCACACAATTTTTAAAAAAACAGGCGTTTTGAGTGGAAAAAGCGCTTTAATTTCAGCATAGCGCTGCCAGCTTTTTGGTACTCTAGAATACAGCTAAGACTTGCTAACTAGCAGGCTGGTTAACTAATATTGAGTAGCTAACATTTTAACTATTACAATTGGGCTTCTTAATTATTGAGAGGCATGTAGCCCATCCTAAGTAATGTCCATATCAGTTCTTAGAATTTCGAAAGCGCAGTTACCCTCGGCGCTGTGGCCCAACAAATTCAGCCTGCAGCGCGCAAAAATGCATGCGCTTTCGAGAAGCTTGCAGGCAAAGCAACCTCTCCAGTGCATGTAACTTGTCGAAATAGCCAAAATTTGTTGAGCCACAGAGCGGAGGGTACCGGCGTTTTTGAAATTATAAAACCTGATACGGATATTACTTATTGTGAGCTACACGACTCTCAATAAGTAAGGCGCCTCACTGTAATAGTTCGAAACTTAGCTATTCATAATAACTTATGTATAATGATGTACTACACAATTGGCAATGCCGGGCCGAGAAAAAGCGGTCTTCCAATTGAAAAAACCTATTTTTAAAAATTGCCTAAAGTCTTAGGTGAAAGACCCGTTATAAAGGATATAGGACCGCACAGATTGCGTGAGGTTATAAAAGTATAAGATCAAATAATTGTTTTTTTGGTGAAATGAAATGGCGCAGTATCCGTCTACCCGCCGCGGTGGCTCAGTGGTTAGAGCGCTCGACTACTGATCCGGAGTTCCCGGGTTCGAACCCGACCGCGGCGGCTGCGTTTTTATGGAGGAAAAACGCTAAGGCGCCCGTGTGCTGTGCGATGTCAGTGCACGTTAAAGATCCCCAGGTGGCCGAAATTATTTCGGAGCCCTCCACTACGGCACCTATTCCTTCCTTCTTTCAGTCCCTCCTTTATTCCTTCCCTTACGGCGCGGTTCAGGAGTCCAATGATATATAAGACATATACTGCGCCATTTCCTTTCCCCCCCAAAAAAACCAATTATTATTATTATTATTATTATTATCCGTCTCATATATCGGCAGCGGATCTGAGGCAGCGGATTTTATACGTGGCCACTTGAGTTTGTCATTGAATGCTCGCCTAATTGCCTCGTATCAGGAGAACTTTACGGTCCTGTTTGCGGCGAAGTTGTGTCAATGCTGCTGTAATAACAATGAAACCATGTTTTGCTGTGGTTTTTCTTCAAAGGCTTGCACTTTATACAAGGATTTTGGCAACCTCCTCAGAAATCTTTACTACAACTCTACCGTGGAGGCTGCTATAGGCTTATATGAAAGTGACGCTAGACTCCTGTACACTTTTGAGGCGGAGCAATCTTTACGCGCAAAGGTAAGCGTTTACGAAGCTCTGGGAGCAGTAGGAAAGTCTGGATAGCGCGATAACGTCGATGTCCCAAGTTTAGAAAATCGCCGCATTGAATGACATAAAGAATATTAAAAAGCACACGCATGCGTTGTTACGTAACCTCTACCTATTTCGCTTCCTTTTATTCAGTTTATTTTGACGCTAGTGATACTCGCCCACGGACAAAACTTTCTGCTGGTAAGATATTTGTTCGCTACTGTACGCCAATGGCCTCCAAAGTATTTTCATGTAGGCTCATTGCGCCGTTGTGTTTGGTGCCCTGCGGAATAATAATCTAATGTAGGAATTTAAATAAACGAAAGGAAACAAGTTCATGTTTTATTCACAGATTCTAACAAAAACTTGACAGTTCTGGTTCGCTGTGAAGAATGGTTTTAAGTCCATGCAAAGTCTAAACGTGCCGATCACAAATCTTCGAAACAGGGGCGCGTCGGTTCCCCACGCGCTCGGTTTCACTGCGGCCGCCTTTATGGGAATATCTCTTTGCTGATCGGAGCAGCCTTAGTTTTGTATGAAACAAGCATCGTTTCCCGAAGGTCTCCAGTAAAATATTCTTCTCGCCCACACATTGTAAGAAAGGCTTGTGACGCAAGTCAATATTTCCTTCACTGCCGCTGTATGTCGGACCCCGCGCTGTCATTTTGTCTTCTCGCCCTCACACGAGAGGAGCAAAAATGGGTTCGAGTGCGCTTTGCAGATGCTGTCAGTTTATAGCAGACGTTGTCAGTTTATAGCAGCCTCATATTGTTCAATAGAATACAATACCCACGCGTCCCACATGTGCTGTTACGTGTGTGACGCAAACATGAACCCCAAACGAGCAAATCTAATAACTACACTAAGTAAAGCGCGGAAAGCGATGCAAAGGAAACTGATAAAGTCAACCCCCAGAGATTGGCAGAGAAGCGCGGATTTAGAAAGACGATTGCCCTAAATCAAGAGGAGGAATCCAGGTAATTCAGGGCAGGCAACCACAGAGAACAGGTATATCGCATCGAAAGGCGAGGCAGCGTAGCTGGCAGCTGTCAAAACGAACTCGGTCTTAAGACTTTCCATTACAATGGACTGTCAATGCGCACATCGCGGCATTTTAATTTGTCTAGTTTTGTGACAGGATTAAAACATTGCGTCCCTGGACGCAATATGAAGTCCTTAGTGCAAACTACTTTGTGTATTAACTGACCGGTGCTTTTATTTCAGCAAAAGCAATTCAATTTGCGTTCATAGCGAATGGTATAGCACCGCTCTCATAGAAATACGATGTGCTGTCCAACGTTTAGGGGAATCCCTCAAGGCAGAAAAGAAAGGTTAGCAAATTGGTAGAGCTACCGCCCTGGGGAGGTTGTGGACCCGGGTTAGAACCTCGGACCAGAACGAAATACCTGCGGAGTTTCTGCGAAATATTTTCTTCATAGCTGTATGGCTGCACTTGGGTGGATGATAATGGGAAATTGCTGCTTTATTATGCCCGACGTAAAGCCTGGCCCGCATGCAGTGTTTTTCGCGGGCAAAAACGCACAAAGTGTCAAACGCACGTGGTTAGACCGCCAAACATGCACTATCACTGGGCGCTTTTCGCGCCTCCTTCTTGCGCCCATGGTGGTGCAAGTTCAGAGGAGCCGCCGTGCGCATGTGCATAACACGCGGCAGGTTTTGGCGTGCATAAAACGCTCCATGCGGGCCAGGCTTAACGCTTTCTGCGGCGGCGGTAACGAACCCTTCTAAATATGGTCTATATACTGTCTATATACTTTTTATAGACTGTACTGCCTTCATGTAGATATTTATTTTTGTGTATTCATAGTGTGCAGACTGTCTGTAGACAAAAGTGTATTAAAAGTGTATGGCCATAAATCTATAGATCGTCTAAAGACTACCTATGGGATCTTGTATTGCTATAGACTGTTCTCTAGGGTTTGTCTATAGAGAGTATATAGACTTTATAGGCGGAAGTCTATAGACAAACTACAGACTGTCTAAAAAAATTTTTGTAAGGGGAAATCCTAACCTGCGAAAGCTTTGTTCCATTCTTTGGTTAAAGCCGAATGTAATACCAAGTTGTAGATTTTTTCCCAACGCAGATGTGCGCTTTCAAAGAAGCGTATCCATGGATGAAGTTTGGTGTGGCAATCTACGACACCGAGTTAGACGGCAGGATTGGGAATGAGAGTCCTACCTGCAGCAACATTGTAAGTAGCATCGATGGGCTATGTTGCGATTATATATAGAGGCTTTATTTTTAAGGCTCGAAGATCAAATGTTGTGCGAAAATTTGACCGAGATATCTAAAAACCTGCCTTTTCCAAATACCCAGTCAGTGCTAGCGCTCTCCTTCAAGAACAGACTACAAACAGACGCCATTAACTGCTTTATGCTTACTCAATAAGAAAAATTGAAAGCAGCTAGTCGAAAGAAATTAAAAAAAGTGCCACAGAACACCACGAAAAACGTGTCACAGAAAAAAGTGTGCCACAGAACACCGCGTACAACCAACTCTAACAGCCGCACAAGCGAACATGCGGCTGTTCGGTTCTCGAGAGCAAGATAGATAACGCGCACCAGGAGGTATTTTCTCCGCTCGAGAGTATTGGGGCTTTGAACTTGCAGTGCGGAAAAGAATCAAAGGGCGGCAGCCTTAGCGCTCATGCGCAGATGAGCATTGCGGTGGCTTGCCGCAGAAGCAGCAGGGCTCTCGCCATGTGGTGGCAACAAATATTTGTGCTTCAGCGCCGGGTATTAACGGCGACGGCGACAAGTTCCGTTCCGGACCCTAGGTACATTGTGTCTACAGTTTGTTAGTAGACATTCCATGCTTACAGCTGTTGAACCAGCGAATCTCAGTACAGAAAGACGGGCCAAGTTTTCGTTTTTACATACCAACAAAACGAATTTTTAATTACGGTTGTGTTAGCCAAAATTATCTTGCAAGGCGTTCTCATGTATCCGGCTTCCCGAATTTCAACAAGATGTATTAGTCGCTTTCTTTTCCTGGCACCGCCGGTGTTGCTTATGGTGGAGGGCCTGCCCATGTGGATCAATTAATTTCACAGTTCACCCGTTTAACTGATCTGGAGAACTACTACCGCAGTCGTAAAGCTGCCAGCCCCAATTGTATTAGGCAAAGGTGACCATCTGGAAACAACCCTAGTGTTTGCAGTTTTTTGAGCATACGCTTCACATTCGGGAGGTTCCAAGTTTGATCACCACTGCCGACGAGTATCCACCGGGGATGCAATGGGCAAGCGTTCCCGTGGCCTGGTGCTCAGCTTACCTTTGGTTAAAAGCCCGAGAAATGAGTCTCTGGCTGAAAATACTGTGTGCCAAGGTTGTCTTCGGAGAAGGCTGTGCTTGCGCTGTTAAAACCCATCATCATCAGCCGCCTTGAGACATCGTATAACGAGTGAGGTATGGTGTGGCAGCTGTTTACGCTTGAGGCCTTTGAAGATAGATAGCAGTTGGTGAGCGGCACTGAATTATTTGTAAAAATATTCAGACGCATTTCTTTTCAAAACCCAGATGAACCTCAACGAGGGATTCCAGCGAGTGTACATGCTGCAGCAGATCCTGGAAACCCTGCATTTGCTCGCGCCGACATGGACGAAGGAAAACAGCGCGAACTGCAGCTCATTCCCCATCAACAAAATTCGGGAAGGATACACCGTTTAGGGTCTAGAAAGTATGCGCCACTTTTCTGGCGTCAGCGATCCAGAAGTTGTTGGACGATCCTTCCGCCACTGTTTCCTCAAGAGCACGAACAGTCCACGTGGATTCGATCAAACGTCACCCTGTCTGTCCATTTAAACGAATGAAAATCTTTTTTTTTAAAAAACGAAGAAACGAAAGTAGAGATTTCTACCTCGGCAGCAGAAATGCGTCACTACCCCCTGGTATCTTGATGGCGTAACCGGAGACGATTGTGAAACAACCGTTGGCTTTTTCGTGGACATTGACGGCAAAAAACGAATGATTTACATTTCGTGTGCCTCTTCTTAGAACCGGCGTTTTTTACTTCGCTATATCATAATTTAACTAATGGCAGATTTGTAACGGGCTCGGTGAGTACATGTTAGACACCAATATTGCATATTTAGGTTAATATTTAGTGATGGTTAGGCTTAACATGGCGGCCGTGACGTCGGCACTAGGCAGCTCAATCACATGGTAATCGCATGGACAACTGATAGCGCTACCAAACAGCTAACGCTCGTTACTTCAGCGCCTTCCAGACGGTTGCACCATTTTTTTTCCTTTCTTCTCCTTTTTCCTTTCTCTTTTACCCCTTCCCTCACGGCGCGGGTCAGGTGTCCGCCGATATGTGCGACATACTGCGCCATTTCCTTTCAACAAAGAATTTTTTTTAAAGGAAGGGATAAAGGAAGGAGTGAAAGAAGAAAGGAAGAGGCGCCGTAGTGGAGGGCTCCGGCATAATTTGGAACACCTGAGGATCGTTAACGTGCACCGGCATCGCACAGCACACGGGAGCCTGTTGCATTATGCTTTCATCGAAAAGCGGCCGCCGCGGCCGGGTTCTAGCCCGGGAACTCCGGCTCAGTGGCCGATCGCCCTAACCACTCAGCCACTCCGGCGGGTAGGGGTTGTGTCCTCTCCAAATTTTAAGGCGACAGCCTTTAATGCCTCATACTCGCTTCAGCGACCCTGTCCCTCCGTCCGTTACGCTTCTGCGACATTGGTGGTTCAGTGCGCATGCGCGAGGGGGCGGCACACGCGCGTGCCGACCCCGCGCCGGACGCCTCGCAGCTGTCAACCGAGTCGGGTGCCGCGCAACCTCCCTCCTAGCGCTCGCTTCAGTGGAGTCTCAGAATGCGGGCAAACGCAAGCCTACTACTTCCCCCGATACACAGCGACAAAAGACCAATGAGCGAATGCGCCGGCATCGGCTTCATCTTCGTCCGTCCATTCGCGAAAACTGTCACACTGTAGCTGTCAACCAAAGGACGTCAACTCGATAAAAAGAAACCTCCTTGCGCACGGCGCAATTCGAGCCACCATCCTTCAGTTCCGCAGCGGAGCGTGCTAACGAATAGGCTGCTTCTGCCAACGTATATGCAGTAACAATTGTGTACTAAACTTCTTAACCACACATCAGTGACAAAAGCAGCAACACCGCGCTAAAGGCTTTCGCCTCGCCACACTATAGGTCAACAAACTGCCTCCCCCCCCCCCCTGAATATTTACTCGACAGCGTATGCACCTCGTTCGGTCGAAAAGCCGTCGGCGTTGTAGTAGTAGTCGGCACCGCGGGTTGGAAATAATGAATAAATAAATGGATTTGGGGGAAGAAAATGGCGCAGTATCTGTCATATATCGGCGGACACCTGAACCGCGCCGTAAGGGAAGGAATAAAGGAAGGAGTGAAAGAAGACAGCAACAAAAAGGTGCCGTTGTGGAGGGCTCCGGAATAATTTCGACAACCTGGGGATCTTTAACGTGCACTGACATCGCACAGCACACGGCCACCTTAGCGTTTCGCCTCCATAAAAAAGCAGCCGCCGCGGTCGAGTACGAACCCGGAACTACGAATCAGTAGCCGAGCGCCCCTATCCAATGAGCCACCGCGTGTGTGAGACAGCATCATTTCCTTCCCTTAAGACCAATTTCGATTTAATTTTCCTTCCCTTACGGCGCAGCCCGCCGTGGTGGCTTAGTGGATAGGGCGCTCGGCTACTGATCCGGTGTTCCCGGGCTCGAACCCGACCGCCGCGGCTGCGTTGTTATGGAGGCAAAACGGTAAGGCGCCTGTGTGCTGTGCGATGTCGGTGCACGTTAAAGATACCCAGGTGGTCGAAATTATTCCGGAGCCCTCCACTACGGCACTTCTTTCTTCCTTTCTTCTTTCACTCCCTCCTTTATCCCCTTCCTTACGGCGCGGTTCGGGTGCCCACTGGCATATATATGAGACATTTCCTTACCCTAAAACCAATTTTCATTTCACTTTTCGTCCCTTACGTACGGCGCGGTTCGGGTGTCCACCGAGATATGTGAGAGAGGTGTCATTTCCTTTACTTAAATTGTCCAGCGGGCAAGGCGTCGCACCGAGCGGGCTGTGACGTTCCTTCGCAACGCTGCAACACGCGGTCGCGTCCCACTCTAGAAGGTTAAGCGACCCCCAATTTTTTAACCCGACAGCGTTGAGAAGCTCTTGTCACAGAAAACCTGTGTCGTCGGCGTCGGCGTCTTTGGCCGTGAGCGAAAAATGGCGCATCACGGGGGACACCTGAACCGCGCCGTAAGAGAAGGAATTTTAACGCGATAGCGTTAAGGGCTGATTGATGGATTAATTGATGGATTCATTATCAATTGATTGATCGTTGATTGATCGATCGATTTTTCGATTATTTGATCGATTTATTGGTCTATCGATTGATTAATTGATTGATCGGTCGATTGATCGATCAATCGATCGATTTTTCCTTCCCTTACCGCGCGATCCGGATGTCCAGAGAAATTTGAGACAGGCGTCATTTCCTTTCCTTAAAAGCAATGAAATTTCATTTTCCTTCCCTTACAGCCCGGCTCGGGTGACTGCCGAGGTATGTGAAACAGGCGTCCGATAATTAAATTGTTCAACGGGCCACGCGTCGCGCCGAACGGGCGATGGCGTTCGTGTACTCATCGGCAACGCTGCGACGCGCTGTCACGTCACTCTTAAAGACGAATCTCAAGTGTCCTCCAAATTTTGTGTCAACGCCTTTCACACTTGTCCTATAATGATTCTATGAGCCTCAGTAGGAGCGCCTGCCCCATTTTCCCTCTAAATTCGAGCTCATCGCCCCCTCAAGCTCTTAACTACTAACACAGAGAAGTACGAGTTGTTCCCGCTCAGAAACAGCGCCTTTATATAAAGTATTCGACGCTTGCAAACATTGGTGCCTTGGAGCAGCAGAGTCGACCTAATCTTTCCTCTCCTAAGTGAGATTGCTTGCACATTCCAGGAATGGAACTGGTTCATTACAATAGGATGAGGGGGTAAAGGTCCCCATCGAGAGGCCGTAGGATTGACTATTTGTGTATTTTGTAATGCCGGAGCTTGCATACAATTAATAACGGTATCTGATTGAAAATTTATTTTGTGGGGAAGGAAATGGCGCAGCATGTCTGACATCTCGGCGGACACCTGAACAGCGCCGTAAGGGAAGGTATAAAGCAGCGACTGGGAGAAGAAAGGAAGAAAGAGGTGCCGCAGTGGAGGTCTCCGGAATAATATTCATCACCTGGGGACCTTTAACGTGCACTGGCATCGCACAGCGCACGGGCGCATTTGCGTATCGCTTCCATCGAAACGCAAAGGCTCCGTGTCGAACCCGGGTACTCCAGCTCAGTCAACGTAATTTTTGGATGGCCTTACCTGTGAATGCGAGGCCTGTGTGCGAACCCAAAGAGATAACCGTACAAGGATTTGCCTCAGGCAATGCAAACCCACAAATACTAGTCATGTCGTAGGTGCGTTTGCCGGCTCTCGCTCATGCTCGTAGTGCGCGAGTTTGTACTCTTCGTGTGTGAGCTTTTCGTGTTTCGTGGTCTCGTGGTGTGCATTAAACGTGTGTGCTTGTGCCGACGATGGCGTCCTAGTTATTTTATTCATTATCACCGACCTCTCCTAGAACATTTGACTGCATTGGAAAAAATTACTAACGCAACAAAGTACTCCTGCCGAGACGCGATGGACTGGAAATTTGTTTTCAGCACACATGACGCAAGCGCTTTGTCACCGTTATTGCCAGATGATTTCTCACCAACGCAACAAAACGAACCCATGAAAGGATGTTTTATCGCCATCTTTGTCGCAGTTCCTGCTATATAAGCGAATCTGACAAAACACGACACAGCACGCAGTGCAGTAGGTTAATCCAGGGGTAGCACGGATTAGACGGCGACTTATTTTCTTGCGTAGAGCCCGCATTTATGCTGCATCAGCTCTCGACAAGATTGGTGTAGTAAGCACGCGGAGACGCGCCATTTGCAGCTCCGGCATAGTTCATGTGCGACCTACAGCGGTTGTGTGTGGGCAGCACCTATGGGTTTGGCATAGAGCCTACGTTTACGTTGCTACTGTCCTCGAGTGCCGTACAGGGGACCGGTGTGGAAATAGATCCAGGAAAGTGGTCTGCGTCAGCCCTAACAACGTGTAGTATCAACAAGGCCTGCCCAATTTCCACTTACCCATGCTGGTCCCACAGAGGCCCCACATCGCGGGCTATATAGGAATTTTCAGAAACCTTTCAGGCCGCCCTTCTTTTCCTTCACGGCCAGTGTCGTCCTCGAACGCGCGTTTCTTCGTTGCGTTGCGGAGGAACGCAGGCTCTTTTCAGACTTCATTTGTGATGTAGCTCAGTGGTTAGGGCCCTCGGCTGCTGATCCGGAGTTCCCGGGTACGCAACCGACCGCGGCGGCCGCGTTTCAATGAAGGCGAAACGCTACGGCGCCCGTGTGCTGTGCGACGTCAGTGCACATTAAAGATCACCAGGTGGTCCAAATTATTCCGGAGCCCTCCACTACGGCACTTCTCTCTCCCTTTGCTCTCAGCCCCTCCTTTATTTGTTTCCTTAAGGCGCGGCTAAGGTGAGGGAGTTAGTGCGTCATTTCATTTCCCCAAAAACCATTCTTCAATTTTCTTTAAGTCACCCCGGCCAGCACTAGCCTTGAGTCTAGGCTCTGGGTGGGTGACGCCGCAGCGGTTCACGCAAAGCAACAACCGCTTCTGAATGAATGAATGAATGAGCGGTTTATTTAGAATGGGAGGCTGAAAAGTAGCTTTGGAGCAGCGGATTGTACAGAATTTTTTTTTTGGAGACAGGATATTTGCACATTCAAGGAATCGAAGCAGTCCGTTACGGTAGGGCGACGCGACAGGTGTCTCTATCGAGTGCGTGCGCGCGCGGCGCGCGTTTTTTTAGCTTTGTATAATTTCTGACGGCTGAGGGGATTTTTTTTTATGGCTTTGCCCATGAGGGTGTTGCCTGTCTGCCAACGCAAAGAAAGAATCAGTAGCACGTTGTCCTGGACCCCGCTAGCACAATTTCACCAAAGGTAGGCGGAAGTTGTGCTAGCAGTGTCCAGTAGCAAGGATTCTTTGCGTTGGCAGACAGGCTTCACCCTCACTGACAAAGCCATCCATAAATTCGATTCAGCTGTCCGAAACTACACGAGGCTAATAGGATAACTTTATTGAGCTCTAACGCAAGTGCTTCTACGCGGTTCAGATTAGTCCATCTCCGCAACAGTCGGTGGCCCCTAATCCAGGGCTCCGCTGGATGCTGCCGTCAGCTGAGCTCGCCGTATCAGACAGATCTGGTCACCGCGGCAGTCGCTGGAGAGCATACCCTCCCATTGCTCCGCACTTGGGTTTAGTATAATTGGAACGACGTCGACTTTTTGGCATGCCCATGTCATGTGATATAGTGTAGGTTTTTTATGGCACCACGGACACTTGTGTTCGTAAAGTGTGGGTAGTGTTTAGGTTTGGATATGACCCCATTTGTAGTTCTCCATGTGACAGCCTCTTCTTTGTTTAAGGATTTGTGCGGTGGTGGGTACCGCATCGTGCTGCCCTCGTTGTTGTTGAGTATGACCGAGTACTCCTGAGGTACTGGCTGGATTCCTCAAGGTCGTTGACGTTGGATGCTTGGTAGTTAGTATATCCTCGAGCTATCCTCTCCGCCTCTTGGTTTCCTGCCACGCCCGTGTGCCCGGTACCCAGATGATCTTATGTTTGTTCTGTTCTGCATCTGTTGTGTCTTGCAGTTAACACAATGCTAAAAAATTCCATTCAACGGTCAGAAGTTATACGATCCTAATAAGAACCCGCGCACGCAGACACTCGATGGAGACCTCTATCGTGTCGTTCTACCGCAATGAACAAGTTCAATTCCTTGAATTTGCAAATATTGTCTCCAAGAAAAATGAAACTCCCTACACTGCGCTTATACAAAGTGCCAGCGTGTGAAAAATTTAATACTTCATTCAGAAGAGGTTGCTGCTATGCGTGAACCGCTCCGACGTCACAAACGAACGCCTAGACTCACGGCCGTTGTGCTGGCCGGTGTGACCGGAAAAAAAATTGATAATAGCAATTCGTTATTAGGGAAAGGAAATGGCGCAGTATCTGTCTCATATATCGTTGGAGACTTGAACCGCTTTAAGGGAAGGAACAAAGTAGGGAGTTTAAGAAGAAATCAAGAAAGAGGTGCCGTAGTGGGGGGCTCCGGAAAAATTTCGACCACCTGGGTGCACTGACATAGCACAGCACACGGGCGCCTTACCTTTTACCTCCTCAAAAACGCAGCCGCCGCGGTCGGGTTCGAACCTGGGAACTCCGGATCAGTAGTCGAGTGTCCTAAACACTGAGCCACCGCGGTTAGGGAAAGAAATTGAAAATTGGTTTTTGGGGAAAGGATATGGCGCAGTATCTGTCTCGCATCTCGGCTGACACCTGAATCGCGCCTTACGGAAACGGATAAAGGAGGGACCGAGAGAAGAAAAGGTAAAATAGGTGCCGTAGTCGAGGGCTCCGGAATAATTTCGACCACCTGGTGACCTTTAAAGGGGTACAGACACCACATTTTTGTGTTGCACCTCTTGGTTGTAAATAATGCGTAGCGATTCTGTAAGCATGGTACACGATGTTAGAAGCACGAACTCGTACTATATAATTAATAATCGTACTATTTGTACCACCTGTTTCGGTTTCGGTTCGTAGTTGCCAGGTTTTTACATGAAGCCAAGAACCAGACAATGCGTTGTCACGTGGGTCCGGAAAACCGTGACATCGAGCGGGCACGTCGTCTGTTTGACTCGCACAACGTGCACGTAAACACGGAGAGACAGGAACAGGGAAGTCGCAATGGCGAATAGCTCCGTGTCGGAAGATGAATTTTATTTTGGCGAGGACACTGATTATGAGGCATCGGGGGACGACACAAGCGAAGAAGTAGACGCCGCGTTTGCGAACCCCGACAAACAGTTTATTTTTACACCACTTGAGGTGAACGTGGATGAACTTTTCCTGTTGGGATCTGCACCAAATCCTGGCGAATTCCCCCCCCCCCTCTCCCGTGGGTATGTGACATCGTGTTTGAGGCAAAACAACAACAGCTTTATTTTTGGACCGCTGGCCAGCGATTTAGAAAGGGAGGCAGGCGTCAGGCCTGACGCAGTTGAGGCTGTGCGAGCGGACGCCGAGCTTATAGGCAACGTCAACTAGTAAGCAGTGTTGTTGTGTTATTTTGGTGTTCGTGTAAGGGATTTCAAAGCGAAAGCTTTATTAGCCGCAACCTCGAGATGTCGCCGTGGCGGTACACCACCGAGGCACGTTACGTCACAACGCGCGCCTCGCCACGGAAGGTTACTGTGCTTCGCGCACTCGCCGCGTCATCTGGCATGATGTCACACCACGCCGCTCGCCGCCGCCGCCGTTTGGTAGGGCGTGACAACGCGTTCCTCGCCGCTGCGTTCGCATCCGCTCGCTTGTCACAGGATAGAAAGGAGAGCTGGCGTGCGCCGCAACCACAGTTGAGGTGACTGTATGGACGGCGACGATTCTGATAAGCTCGAGGAGGCCTGGAATCGACAGCGGAACGAGATGAACAGGAAACGAATCGCCCCAGAAACAGCTGAACAGCGCATCGAACGACTGGCTAAACGCCGCCGTGAATATGCCGCCGCGAGACAGGCATGTTTAACGTCCGGTGTCCCGACCGCCAGCAGCGACAGTAGCCGGAGGAGAGACCTGTGAAACCTGTCTTTTTGTCAAACCCCTACCGAAGAAGCGGCTGCCTCGCCGACACGACGCGTGCCTTTAGCACAACGCCCGAGAACTGGATGATTTCTATCGTCCTGTTGAACACACTACACACATGGACGCGGCAACGCAAGGCACAACCTACGTGGTCTGTGCAACCACGCCGCGATCTACCCTTAGCTCCGCTGCCGCGGTGTGCGCCCCCTCCCTCGCCGTAGCAGAAGAGACAGCCATAGCGCTGGCTATCGCTGACCGCCGTACCCGCACAGTCCTCGGTGACTCAACACGAGCAATCCTAAACTACTCGGCAGGCTACATCTGCATTGCCGTCGCACGCATCCTGCGCGGCTACCCTCCCAACCGCAAAATTAACCTAATCTGGGTACCCGCCTATGAGGGGAACTGCGGTAACGAAGGGACATATACCAGGTTGGGGCAACCTAAAAAAATTGAAAAATATTAAGCCCCTGCCTACACCACTGACGCATAACAGGCTGGTAAGGAAGGGGCCGGCCGACTTTCCCGAGGATTAACAATCCCGGTGGCCATGCCATGGGTCTTGGAGCAGTCGCTGAAGCCCCCAGACTTGTGCCGGCATCACCAAAGTTCATAAAGAGACGTGACGGGAATTCCCGCCTCTTGACCCCGACGTCGACCGAGCATAAGCCACCCTGCTCCGAAGACTGCAGACGCCCTTAATTCTCGGCCACTCAAGGCTATCACTGATCACCAATAGGGAATACGACCCCACATGCCCAAATTGCAACCACAGTTCATCCGCCACTCAGGCCCACATCCTCTGCGGTTGCGAAAATACCCCCCCCCCCACGGGCCCTCCTGCCAGCTCCATCTGCGGAATGCTGGGACCAACTCCTCAGCCAGCCAGATAAGACCACGCATCTTTCACTCATTTCATGGGCCCAGTACGTGGCCCCAACTGGGTTGTGGATCTACTCAACTGAAGGAATAAACCATAACGAATCGTAAAACAATTTCGACTTAGACGAGGGTACGAACACCATTCCCTCCGTAATAATGCTCTTGGTTTTGGCGCTGGCAGTAATCATCATAAGCTTTTCTTGTTAAAAAATTCACTTCAACGCGTCCCGTGCATTAATCACCGCGAAATTAGTGCTCAGTGCTTTAAATACTTTCAGGTAATAAAATAGTTCAAGATGGATTTCCTCTACCACTGACAGCGGGATAAGCTGAGCAAAAGAATTCCTCGATCCCAGAGTAGCACACCTTGCATCAGCAAACAAACCATGATCATGCAAGGTATTCACTAAGGTAATCTTTGAAAAGTTCGAGAGATCTTAGACTTTCGTTGACCAACGAAGGTGGCTGACCTTCCCAGCGGCGAGTGGCTGTGGCCCATATTTACACCTTAAGCCAGGTCATAAAGATATACGCACAACATAAGCAACCCCGATATTGTCCTGCGTGTAGTAGGAGAAAACGTTTCACTTATTTGAATCCAAAGCAGTTCAGTGGGCATTGCCTTTCCAGTGTTTAGAAGATAAGTATGCAAAGCTGCTGATACATACAACTATAGAGGCCTTATAGGTACAATATACATCCCTAAGGAAAGTGATAATATCCAAGACGGAAAGGACGTCAGTGCAGGACGACAATATCTATTCAGTACTATACCACCGCGTTAAAGTTATGTATTCAGGACCTTGGACTGAGAAGAGTTAGCGGTAAAAGCTGATCGGCAAAAGCCTGGCAATTCGCGATTCGCTGATCGCACTGCCTTGATAAGTACCTTAGGAGAGTAATAGCAAAGCAAAATCGAGTGCCCAGATAGGCAAAGTATAAAATGGCCCTTCAGAATATTTCAAAGATGTATAAAGTTTTAAGAGCGTTAGCTCATTTTTATGACGCTTCTATATATCGTGGGTTCTGCTACCACCCCTATTCAGCGTGAAAACGAGGAATTGAAGATGGCGGCCACCCATAGTAAATCGATATAGCAACCTAGATGGTGATTGATTGGTGACGTTGTAAGTATATCGAGCAAGTAAATGATTGGTGACGTCACTGATGTGACGTCGAAATTAGCTAGTCACATTACTATGATTATTCCCTTATACTAAGTAATAATGAGGCCATCCTAAAACAAATGAGATATTTGCACTCTACTAGATGAGTAGAACGCTTTAGACACCAAAATAAGCTAATGAAGTTAATATTTAGTTATATTTAAGCTTAAATTCATTGCTTATAATTATTTAACTGATCACACATCATAACCTCACTAATGGCATTTCGTAACAGCCTCGGTGAGTACATGTAAGACACCAGTATCGCCTAGTTAGGCTAATATTTATTTACTGTCAGGCTTAAAATGACGGCCGTGACGTCAGCACTCGGTAGCTCACAACTTCGTACCTCTTGGCGAATTGTATTGACAGGGGCACCTTTCGTCACATAATTTGAGAATGCGCCGATCCCCCGGGCGCCGGCTTAAACATCAACAGTATAGAAGCCTGACAAGTTTCGCTGTGGAGCGAGGAACCCGGCATTCAGCAGCAAGCCACCCGCCTAGCGGCTGAGGCCGCAAAAAAGCAGTGCATCTTCACTTGTCTGCGGAGGATTCCCTACCCGCATCCCAGGTCCGCCTGCAGGGACCGCGGATCTAGGGCTCCTTCTCGGTGGACAATAAAGTTTTCATTCATTCATTCATTCATTCATTCATTCATTCATTCATTCATTCATTCATTCATTCATTCATTCATTCCGGGCACCTACCGCCTTGAGGTAAGGAAAAATGGCCCTCCAAAGAGTCGAAAAACTTTTTCGGCCCAAATTGGTCAAAAAATATCCTACCTCAAGGCGGAAGGCGCCCGCTCGCCGTGATGTATGGAAATGTAGCTTAATCAAGTGGTAATACATCGCATGGACAATACATCGCGCTACCAAGCAGCTAACGCTTCTTACTCCAACATCTTCCAGACGGTGGCGGCACAATTTTTTTCACTTGTCTCGGAGGGCAGAGTATTTTATTTTTGTATGCGAAACATGAATGCATCTACTAAGGGCAGATAGACGCTCACTATGACGATGCGATGAAGGTAACCAGGAAAATAAAAAAAAATTTGTGTCGTGTATTCAGCAGCAACTCTCAGGTCATGAATAGCTGATTTCAAGTATCATTCACGGCGAGAGCATTAGATTTTTTATCTTGCCCGAGCTTACATACGAAGCTGAAACATTGCCTATAATTACGGAAAGCCTTGTAATTACGTTGCGGGCAGCACAGCGGACTATATAAATAACATGGTAGATGCACGTTACGACACAGGAAGAGAGGAGAATTGGCCAGTGAACACACTCGGCTACATCTTAGCGTATATGAAATCAAGAACAAACGACCATTGCGAACACATGTGATGTGAAGGTAGATAACCGATGGTCATAAGTGGTAGGATCGTAGGAGGAAGCAAGCGAAACAGGCGGCAGAATATCAGATGGGCAGAGGAGATTAAGTAGTTTCCGCGGATAAGGTGGACGAACCTGTCAAAGGACACGATTAGTTTGAGGGATATGGAAGAAGCGGTTCTCCTGAACAGGGATTAGTCAGGCTGATTTACATGAGGGTGATGATTGAGAGATAATATAGCGCACGCGGCCTCATAGGGGACTCAACGACAAGCTTGGGCCATTCACGAAAACTGCAAAGGTTACTAGGCTTGTTGCAATGCATTCGGTGTCACAACATGCAATAATTGCGACATTTTAAATAGACAACAGCGTCCAAATGACGTTGGCTACACTTCCACGCTCTTCTCAACGAATCCTTCTCCGTCGAAGGACGAGTAGTCATCTGCATATGTGAACTGCCAAGTAACGAAATAGTCTTGGAATATCTTACCAAATCGTTATACACAACCATGAATTAAACCAAACGGACATTAGCCTCCGATAACTGTATGGAACAACCTTCACTGTTGCCATGCATTGGAAAAATGACGAATTATGCACCGCCATGTTTCGGCAATATCGAACATATAGGTTGTCCCGCATAACTTTAGCCAAAGTTTTAAAAATGAAATCAACTTTGAACCCGACGCGGCGGCTGCCTTTTTATGGAGGCAAAACGCTAAGGCACCCGTGTGCTATGCGATGTCAGTGCACGTTAAAGATCCCCAGGTGGTCGAAATTATTCAGGAGCCCTCCACTACACGGCACCTCTCTTCCTTTCTTCTTTCATTCCCTCATTTATCCCTTTTCTTATGGCGCGGTTCAGGTGCCCAACGATATAAGAGACAGATACTACGCCATTTCCTTTCCCCCAAAACCAATTATTATTATTAACTTTGTGGCGAATGGAACCGAGTGCGTAATATTGGCACTAGCCAAGAGTCACTCGGGCTATTTTGAAGCGAAAAGCTTCATTACGCTAGTCCACACCGCCCTTCGCGCGAGCCGGCGTATGTCGGAGCACGAGTGACGTCACTTACGGTGCATTTCTCTCTCTCTCGCTCCCTAGTCAATACTGCGCATGCGCCACTAGTAGCACCGAGCCACAGGTGTTCCGCCGCTGCGCAGCGCCGCGCCTTTCCTCGCCATCCAACTTTCCATTTTCAGTTCTCTCTTTCTTCTTTCCCTCCCTTCTTTATCCCTTCTTTTACGCCGCGGTTTGGGTGTCCACCGAGATATGTGAGACGGCTACTGTGTCATTTCCTTTCCTCAAGAACCAAACAAAACAAGTTAGCGTACGGCTTTCATAGAGTGCATTGGCGTTGAACCATTTGCAAAGGCCGTTAGCTTTCATGAGAGGAAAGGCGCTCAACCGGCTATGTGGGCCTGTGGAAACCACAATCTGGCTTTCATGTGCGTGGTGTTGGTGTCCAACTGCAAAAGCCTGCTTTTACTGCGTTCCGCACACTGGATAGGCAGCGGGCCCTCCCTGCCACCCTGGGAGGTGGCATGCAGTTAATGGTTGATCGCGAGAGATGGATCACCAAATGAACGCTGCGGCCCAGCTATTGCTGCAGTGAATCATGCCAGCCACAACGCTGTCGGCGCTAATGCATTCAGGCCACATCTTTCTCTCACCATCGCCACATGTATAAAAGCACGAATGAGGCCTCCACATATCCAGGGAGCCAGTTTTGCGCACTTCCTTTGCTCAACGCCATCGCCATCTAGAACGTCGTCAACGCCAACGCCAGTGAGCACAGTGTACGCCGGCATCTTTCGCTTTGTATATCCTAGAGTAGCTGAGCTAATGCACATTAATTTGTTCTTTATTTTTCTCTTATCTAATTCATTAGCTTCATTTAATTCATCAACTTTATAAGTACTCGCTGCAGATCCCAAGTGTGATAAGCAAAGTTCTAGAGCACCTACAGAAACCTCTAAAAAATTGTTTCCTACACGATATGTCTCACGTGGTCCTTTTTCCCGCGTTCCAAAGAGAGACTGCGAAATATGAAAGATACCACGTGAAAGGGCGCTTGCGCTGAAGTCTGAATTGTGCACAAACGTGCACAATTTATACTTTTGGAGAGAGCAACGTGCACAATACAGACTTTTGGAGAGAGCAACGGAGGCTACAGCGGCAAGCATAACGGTCAGCTATGGTCGCCGCCTCCTGCAGGTTGGCCTCATTGTCTCCGAGGGAGCCCTGCGTGGCCCACATTGCGATGTCATCGGCATACAGAGCATGCTGCACACTGGCGACAGCGCCCAGCTGGGCCGGTAGGTGCGTCATAGCCAAATAGAATAACAGGTAAGAGAGCATTGCGCCCTGTGGTGTATCCCTAACTCCTAAATGAAAAGGTCCATGTTCGTTATTCTGGATTCGAATGTAAGGTGGTCTGCGTTTAAAAAATATCCGCATGTATTGAAATTGTTTTATTTCTGCAAAGGAAATGGCACATGTCGGCGGACACCTGAACCGCGCCGTAATGGAAGAGATAATGAAGCAAGTGACAGAATAAAGGAAGAAAGAGATGCCGTAGTGGAGGGCTCCGGACTAATTTCGAGTACCGTGCACTGACATCGTAGAGCACACGGGCACCTAAGCGTTTCGCCCCATCGAAACGCTTCCCCCGCAGTCGGATTCGAGCCCGGGGATCTCCGGATCAGCAGCCGAGCGCCCTAACCACTGAGCCACCGCGGCGCGGTTAGTTTCAAAGAGGTGGGCGAGAATTATATTGTGGGTAACGTTGTTGAATGCTCCCTTTAAATCCAAGGCGAGTACGTCCTTGTCATTGAGGGGGAATTTTACCGGGTCGAGCACAGCCCCAGTGAGTTGTAGCAGGACATAATGTGCAGATCAGTGTGGGGAAACCTGAACATGGTGTCTGCATAAAGATGTAGGGATTGCATGAACTCGAACGACCTGTCGGATACCATCGTCTTCATGAGTTTGCCCACACAGGAGATGGGACGGAGGTTTCCGTGTCGATTACCTTCTGCTGCGCTGTTTCCTTGCAAAGAAGGCACCATGCAACTAGCCCGGCTTACTGCTTTGTTGGATTTAAAAATGAAGGTGAACTGGGCGGTCTTGCAGTCGATGGGGAGTGTCAATTCCTCAAGCCGGACTCATGATATGCAATCCAAAAGAATAGGTATGGTATATCCAGTATGCGGAACGCAATAAAAGCGGGTTTCTGGCGTTGGACACCCACCCCATGTATGTACATGAAAGCGATATTGAGGTCTCCACTGACCCAGGGAGCCATTCCCCTCCAACAATGAAGCGACCAGAGGGAGCCAGTTGTGCGCCTTTCCATTCGTGAAAATGAACAGCCCCTAGAACACTGTCAACGCCAATGAACGCCGGCGGCTCACTTGTTTTCTTTACTTATTGAGGAAAAGAAATGGCGCAGTAGCTGTCTCAAATATCTCGGTGGCCACTCGAAACGCGCCGAAAATGAATGGATAGGAGAGAGGAAAAGGTTTAGTTTGGTTTATGGGGGTTTAACGTCCCAAAGCGACGGGGGCTATGAGAAACGCCGTATTGAAGGGCTGCGGAAATTTAGACCACCTGGCATTGTTTAACATGCACTGACATCGCACAGAACACGGGCCTCTAGAATTTCGCCTCCATCGAAATTTGACCGTCGCGGCCGAGATCGAGCCGGCGTCTTTCGCGCCAGCTGCCGAACGCATAACTTTTACTCAGCTACAGCTGCGGCTAGGAGAGAGGGAAAAAAGAAAGGAAGAAAGAGGGCTGAAAACTGGATTTTGAGGAAAAGCGCAACCCGCCGCGGCGGCTCAGTGGTTAGGGCGCTCGACTACTGATCCGGAGTTCCCGGGTTCGAACCCGACCGCGGCGGCTGCGTTTTTATGAAGGAAAAACGCTAAGGCGCCCGTGTGCTGTGCGATGTCAGTGCACGTTAAAGATCCCCAGGTGGTCGAAATTATTCCGGAGACCTCCACTACGGCACCTATTCTTCCTTTCTTCTTTCACTCCCTCCTTTATCCCTTCCCCTACGGCGCGGTTCAGGTGTCCAAAGATATATGAGACAGATACTGCGCCATTTCCTTTCCCCCCCCCCCCCCAAAAAAAAAAACCAATTAAATTTAAAAAAAAGCGCAACCCGGCACTGCGGGGGAACGCTTGTGGCTCGGTGCAACTAGTGGCGAATGCTGAGTTAACTTGTGACACTGAACTAAATGGCACCGCTGGCTATCCTGGTGTAGCTTTCGCTACAAAAGTTTGTTTACACACGTGCAATTCAAACAGCAACGCGATACATGCACATTCACACTAGGACAGCGGATTAGCATAAAAATTCAGGGGGCCACTTTGCTGACCCAAAGTGCGGTTAGAGGAGAGCCTTTAGCGCGTTGTTGCTGCTTTGGTCGCTGATGTGTGGTTAAGATGTTAAGAACACAATTGTCTGGGAATCGTGAATGCTGGAGACACTGGAGGGCGTTTGGAAGGCATCCGTCTGATTCGACGCCTTCCCGCTCTCTCCAGCGTCCTAGGCTACAACTACATATGCGTTGGCAGGAAATGTATTGGAGGCGCCTCCACTCGACAGTTTCTCTATTATTTAGGCCAACATGTAGCGGGGGTACCAGTCTGCGTCCCAATTTATAGTGGTGGATTGTTTCCCCGGAGTTTTTCTGAAACTCGTCGTATGCCCAGTGTTCGGAGGGGGGGGGGGGGCTTCTCGGAAGTAAGCTAGCGATAGCTCGTGAGGCGCCTCGTTACCGGTGAAGGCAGCGTGCGCGGGCGTCCAAATTAACTGAATTTTCCTATTCAGCGTTCTTTGGGTATTTTGGCCGCTTCCAGTGACATCCTCTCTTTTCTAAAATTTTAGACGATGGTTTTGCTGTCGCAAATTTTAACCTTCAAATTCGTTCCTACACAAGCGAGCGCTATCGAACCTTTATCCGCAGTCTCTATGTTGCGGCCTCGGATGATCTGGGCGTTTTACGTGCTACCATAGCTTAGGGATAACGATCAGTGGAACACTGTGGGGCGAGACGGACACTCGACCACACAATTTGGGCGTGGCCGCAATTACCGGGGGTGGGACAAAATACAGTAAGCAGAGAAGCCTTGGAGACCTTGCTTAATAATAATAATTGTTTTTTGGGGGAAAGGAAATGGAGTAGTATCTGTTTCATATATCGTTGGACACCTGAAGCGCGCCGTAAGGGAAAGGATAAATGAGGGATTGAAAGAAGGAAGAAAGAGGTGCCGTAGTGGAGGGCTCCCGAATAATTTTGACCACCTGGGGTTATTTAACGTGCACTGACATCGCACAGCACATGGGCGCTTTAGCGTTTTGCCTGCATAAAAACGCAGCCGCCGCGGTCGGGTTCGAACACGGGAACTCCGGATCAGTAGTCGAGCGGCCTAACCACTGAGCCACCGCGGCGGGTGCGTCCTCCAAAACGACGACGACGGTTTAGCAACAGATACACCCGGTGACAAGGAGCACTCGCCAGATGGGTGAGAGCTCCTATAGATCCCATTCCCGTAGGGCCGGGAAGCCACCTCGGCTTCTGCGGTGTGTGTCGTTGTTGCGACTGAAGGAATATTATAAACGAAAGTGCTTGCCTTACGGGCTCTCACACATGTGACTTGTGTGTGTGTGTGGGGGGGGGGGGGGGTCCAGGCGGCGAGCTCTGGCCTTTAATCAGCAGGAGCGAATTACGTGGTTAGTCACGCGACGAAAATTCTGAGAGCGAGCTGTGTGAACTGCGGTCAGCACAGCTGCGGAACGAGCGGTACCTGTGCGACAAGTGGCATGTTATGAAATCACAGCCGCACGTGCGGTGAGCCAGAGGTCAAATCCACGCGTCATTTGACCTTCAGCTTTGCATTCTAAAAGTGGAGCTTTTCGCTCCAAAAAATTACCTGTGGTTCAACCCGGCTGAACCTAGCAAGGATGATGAAAGCTCAGTTGAAGTAATCACACGAAGGTAAGCACACGCCACACGTTTTTATATAGCGAATGGAGCGTCATGCGATTTCGGGCAGTTGCGAGAGGGCCGTCGGCTCCGAAAAGCAGCGTCACGTGATTACATAGTTGCGAGGGGAGCGAGTGCCATCGGCTCAACGCGCGCAGCTGCGGCAAGGCGTGGGTAGTCGCGTGGCATAACGTCCCAATGAGCATTTTAAGGCGGAAGCATTTCTTGGCTCATGAGTGGCGTGGACGAAAGTTGTAGCCGAAAGTTGTCTGCACGAACTATCAATCATAAGTTGTGCGGTAATTAGAACAAAAACGTAAAAGTTGATTAAGCTGCAGTTATCAGGCAACGTGTAATTAAGTAATGAAAAATACCAGGAATTGGAAAATAAGACGAAGTGTGAAAATAAATAAAAATAAAAAACGAAAAATTCAAAAGAAAATAGAAATAAGAAGTGAATGAAAATAAAACCAGTAAGATATTACAGGAAAAGGAGGTGAAAAATTAAAGTGCAATGAGGACAGGGAAAGGTCTTCGCATTTGCGCTCTTAGGCAGACTTAATTTTCCTGCGGGAGAGTTACGGACGCCTGAACCAACAAGCGACTGCGGCCTTTTTCCGCACTTCAGGGGAAAATAAGCATTGCTCCATTCTGTTTGGGGAAGCATCCATGAGAGCAATGGCGTGCTTTCTTTCCCATGTCAGGATCAAACAAGCTGTTTATGTTATTTACCCATATGAGAAGCGAGGACCATCCCCGCAGATGTTAGACGCTTTTACCATAACGCGCATCGTGCTGTATACCATTACCCGAGTACTGCGAGTCCGCGCGTCGCCAGTGCGCATGCGCAGATCGCTTGTAGGGCGCCAGATGGCGCCAGTTAACCTGCACCTGCGTGCGCTCCTGCCACCGCATCGGGACCAATCGGGACGAATCAATGGTGTCCAATATTTTGCGAGTTTGACTCTTGCTGGAGCCGCTGCGGAGACGTCGAGTACCTTTATTGCGCCCATAGCGCGAGAAGGACAAAATGCCTAGGATTTGTCTGTCTAGTTTGAGTTTGCTGAAGTGGCTCTTAAAAGGACTCTCTATAGGGCAGACTTTCTGCCACAGATACCTGAACAACCAGGCGGTACAGATACCAACAGATGTGTTGGGCGGATCACGAAAGACAGGAATTCGGCTTCACCCGGCCGCGGTGACTTAAAAGTTGGCAAACAACTCCGATTGAGCCTCTAAGGTAACTGCGCAATCTCGAGCAATGAAAGTATTTGAACGTAGCTGCAGTCTTTCTAGATAAATCTAGCCATTTCTCGCAGCAGAAATTGTTAAAGCCGTGCACCGGTCGCTTTGACCAAGAACAAAGATTAACAGCCTTCCCGGCATTGTCTGTACTGGCGAAGATTCGAGCACATACTTATCAACGAAAAAGAGGCCGGCAGGAAAATTCGCCACGGACACTTAAGACTGGTTACGAGTAGGAATTAGAAAGCTCTATAGCCCCGCGAGTGCAACGTTTGAACGTTTCTGTGCAGAGGTGCCGTGCGGGGGCCCAAGCACCTGCGTGTCCGAAACTCCCCTGAGTCCATTGAAGTTTTCACCACCACCACCTACCTGAGCCTCCTGTTCCCGCCTCTGCCGCATTTCTTCCGCTTCACGTTACCGCAACTCGTCGTTGACCGTACGCTTCTGTCGCTTCATGTCCGCTTCTCGTTGCGCACTTCAACGCCTCTTCAACCGGTTGAGACTAGCATCCCGCGCTCTTACCGTAGCGGTGATCGTCGATGTTGCAGCTCGCATCTGCAGCCATCGTATAAGAGTTATCGGCTCTCGTGCCTTGGAGCCGGTAGCGTACCTTTGTGGGCGCCCTCGTTCCGCTGTTCTCGTAGACGCGGTCGCCTCGCAGGCCACAGACATTGATGTCGTCGCAGTTCCATCACACTGCATCCAGTGTTGTAGATGTTACGGAAAAAATGACTAAATACGTTACTCTTCACGCTAAAAACACAGGGACGCGTTACTGCCCTGCCTTAGCTACAAAAAAAAAATGTAACGCCTTATCGTTACCGAAAAAAGTACCACTCGTTACGTTTTCATTACTGCAAGATCATAAATTTTAATCAGTGCGTCTTTGATGCAAGAAGTCACGATAACAATTTTAAAAAGCTTATATTTTATTTAAAACTTCTAGCCAAAACAGCGATTTTACCCGAAAGCCTGTTTTAACGAGAATAATTTACACAAATGTGCAGGAGTTCAGCTATGTTTTAGTGGCCTCAATAGTCACTGCAGAGTTATATGGGATGGCTTCAGACACTGTGGCACATGATGAAGCCATTTTCTGAACATTGCATTCAACACAAAGTGACACCTCATCATGAATTGCAACTTTCCAAACAAAACATCGCTGAACTCTCAGCAGTTTTACAGTAATTCTGAACAATGTGATGTTCCAAAATGCCGGGCTTGCTTCCACTCTTTAGAGATTTTTGTGTGCAGTGGCTTGGGAAGAGAAGTAGGCAAAGGTAAGTGTGTGAATGCGTGTTCGTGCACGTAATTCGTGCTTTTTGGGTGTTCAGTCTTCCTGTCAGATGGGTGCGTCGTCGAGGGCAGGTGTTTCTGGCATGCACGGGAGCCGCAACAAGGGTTGTCGAGAACACCTGTACATTTTGTTCATCTGCAATATCACTTTAGGCACTCCGCGCTTTCTTTAAAAAAAAACAAGGAGGAGCGAATAAACTGGAATACAAAGTAACGAGTAACGTGACACCTCACGTTACCAAAAATCGTTAACGTAAGTATGTTACCATTTACAGTTGCGAAATGGTAACGGATACGTTACTAAGTTACCTAAAAATAAGGCGTGACCGGTAACAACGTTACTTTAAAACCGTTACCGCAAACACTGACTGCATTGCACACACACCGTCGGCAGGGCAGTCTGAAGAGACAGTGACGCGCGCAGCCGCGAAACCTTTCGCAAAGACACTTATGACTCCTGCTGAGTGAGCACTGGCGCGCCTAAGTCATGCAGCAAGTGGTCTCATGCTGGTACCTGCTGCCTCCGAAGCTCAGCCGCCTTCCGCCATCTGATGTCCTATATTCGATTGCGACGCCTTCTCTGGTAATAGGCCCTCGCTCCGAAGCTGCTCCAGTTGCTTACCTCTCCACTTCTTGCCAGGTGTATAACATACCCGCCTTTTGTCAAACCGCTACAGAAGAAGCGGCGGCCTCGCCGACACGACGCACGCCTTTAGCACGAAGCCCGAGAACTGGATGATTTCTATCGTGCCGACGAACACACTACACTCATGGACGCGGCGAGACAGGGTGCATCCTAAGTGGTCCGTGCAACCAACCCTACCCTTATCTCCGCCGCCGTGGTTTGTGCCTCCTCCCCTGCCGCAGCAGAAGAGACAGCGATAGCGCTGGCTATCGCTGACCGCCGTACGCACACAGTCCTCGGTGACTCAAAACGAGCCGTCCTAATCTACTCGGCAGGCTGCATCTGCATTGCCGGCGCACGCATCCGGAGCGGCTGCATTCCCGACCGCAAAATTGACCTAATCTGGGTATTCGCCCATGAGGGCAACTGTGGAAACGAAGGGACATATATCACGTTGGGGAACCTAAAAATATCGACAAAATAATAAGCCTCTGCCTACACCACTGACACACAACAGGAGGGTAAGGAAGGGGCGGCCGACTTGCCCGAAGATTAACAATCCCGGCGGCCGCGCCATGGATCCTGGAGCCCTCGCTGACCTCTAAACTTGTGCCATCACCAATGTTCATAACAAGACGTGATGCCCTTTCCCGCCTCTCAAACACGGCCTCGACCGAACATAAGCAACCCTGCTCCGTAGAAATCAGACGCTCTTAATTCTCAGCCACTCAAGGCTATCACTGATCACCACTGGGAAATACGGCCCCACAGGCCCAGATTGCAACCACTGATCGGCCACCACTGAGGCGCACATCCTCTGGGCATGCGAAAATAACCCTCTCCCACGGGCCTTCCTGCCAGCTCCCACTGCGGAATGCTCGGACCAACTCCTCAACCAGCCAGATGAGACCACGCAACATTCACTCATTTCATGGGCCCAGTACGTCGCCCCCACCTGGGGGCCGCACAGGACTCACCTTCCCTAGTTCGCGGCACCAGTGGGAAATAAAGTTGTCTCTTTTATTACCTTTCTCTACTTCTTGCCATCTCCATGGATCTCGGATCTTTTGTGCTCCGACGCCGACAACTAGCAGCTTTGAATCAATGAAACATAAAAGCTTTCGCCTTGAAATAAAGTGCATGAGCACGAATGCATGGTTATATAAGCGCTCATAAAATCGCTTTCGACCCACGACACGCACTACTTCTCCTCGTGTTCGGCGTTGCTGGGATCTTGTCAATCCATCAAGAACTGCTTCAGGGTCCCGCTGACATAGCAGGCGACTCATCATCTACGGCCCGCAGTAGCGGCGAAAACGTTTTCACCGAGTCCACCGTGACAAATGGATGTCCAAACTCAGACTCGGTCAGCTGGCATGTATTGTGCGTGGCGCCGACGAAGATAGTAATGTCAACGGTCGGCGCGCTACTCGGCTTGAGTGCTCAACCAGCCATCACGTCGGGGTTCTTCTGCAGATAGATAGAGGAGGAGGGAAGGCAGGGATGTTAACCCTCGAAGGGGTTCATGTTGGCTGCCCTGCACTGGGGAAGAGGAATTAGGGTACTAAGAGGAGGAAGAGAGAAGGAGAAAAGGGCATAACATACACACACGCACAACGCTGCCACAATTTGTCACTCAAACCAGTCGGTCTCAAGTAGGCAAAGAGTGCCTTGTACGCCTTGACGGCAGTCCACTGCAGTGGCCACGGACTTATGATTTTTTGCTCTGTTATTGGGCAAAGATCGAGGCAGTCCAGGGCACAACACAGTGTATGTCTTGCACTCGCAAATGCAGGGCACTCACAGAGAAGGTGATCGATGGTCTCCTTACAACCACAGCTTTCACAGGCGGGGCTGTCGGCCATTCCTATTAGGTAAGCATAGTAAGGTAAGAGCAACAACGATCCATAAACGGCATAACAACAATGCTTCGCGACGTGCTAAGTTACGTGGAAGACGAAGGCGCAGTTCGGGGTCCAGTGCCTTGAGTCGGAGGTTGAAAACTCTCCCGTGTTCCAGGCTGAAAGTGGGAGCTCCAGCGCCAAAGGGCGAAGCAGACACGCAGCATCAGGTCTTGATATTAGGATCCTCACTGGAAGCCTGTCGTTGTGAGCCGAACGGCCTGGTGATTACCGGTAATGCCACAGTGTCCTTGCAGCCATTGAAAAATTATGTCATGACTTTTGGATACGGTGCCGTGGTACAGTAGACGGATCTCAGCAACAAGTTGTTCCAGCGACCCGCGGCGTAGCGCAGCTTGCAGAGATTGAATGTCTGCTTTAGAGTCAGTGAAAACCGTCCAGTCATGTGGAGGTTCTTGACTGATGAACTCTACCGCAGCCCGTAAGGCTGCGAGTTCCGCACCAGTTGAAGATGTTGGAGAGGTCGTCTTCATTTTCATGAAGATGGATGTGGCCGGTATCACCACCGAATCCGCAGAACTGGTCGATTGAACTGATCCATCTGGGTTAAAATGTATGCGATGACTGTGGTAAGAATGCAGGTGATTCAATGTCAGTTGTTTGAGAGCGGGCAGTGATACACCAGCTTTCCTCGTAATGACAGGAATATAGAGGTGAACCCGAGTTTCATGAAGACTCCACAAGGGTGAGCACGGTCTTGACGCAGGGGTGAACTCCGATGGAAGATGTGCGCGATGGGCTTCAATGACTGGCAAATGCAGTACGCGGCCTAGTTTTCGGGAGTGTTGCGAGGTGATGACAGGGAACCCGTGTGAGGTGCCGAATATGTGTTCTCATGGTGCCAACAGCAATATATGTATTAACAGGATGTTACCAGGCAAGAGGAACAGTTGCTGCTGTTGATAGACATATAGGCAGTCCAAGCAGATACGGAGAGCTTGCGCTTGCACACTTTGAAGAGTCTTGATATTTGTCTTTCTAATGGAACTGAATATCGGAAGACTGTACCGCATGTAGCCCATAAATAGGGAACGGTACAGTTGTAGCATCGAACGCACTGATGCGCCCCAGGACTTTCCCCCGAGGAAGGAGAGGTCGTGGACAATCGCAATTAGTCTTTCTCATGTCGTAGATATGTGGACACCACGAGAGGTTCCTGTCGATGACAACACCAAGGAAGCTGTGGCTTCTCTCATAGGGAATGGCTTCGCCATTGATGCGAACGGTGTAACGTGCCCATATTTTGCGTGTGAACGCCACAAGTGAACACTTTTCGGTTGAAATGTTCAGGCCCTGCAAACGAAGATAAGATGTCAATATCGATGCCGCCTTTTGAAGTCTTGCACGAATTTCAGGATGGGTCACACCTGATGCCCAAATACAGATATCATATGCATATATAGAGATCTGAACAGATTGTGGCAATACGTCGACGTTGGTCCGTCCGCAGTCAGGACAAAAAATGACCTCTCTGATAAATAGCTGCGTATCCAGCTGAACGTGCAGCCTCCGATCTCAGCAGCATCCATTGCGTCCAATATGGCCTGATACGTTACGTTGTCGTACGCGCCCTTGATATTCAAAAACAATGCCGCGGTCAATCTTTTCAAACTTTTGCTGTGTTGAACCGACCTTAGAAGGCCACCCACGTGGTCGATAGAAGAGCGGCCCCGTCGGAAACCAGACATGAAGGTTGGATAAATCTGATATCGCTCCAAATGCCGTTCCACGCGTGTGAGCAGCATTCTTTCCAAGACTTTGCCGACGCAGCTGGCGAGTGCAGTTGAACGGTATGATGAAAGGTCGAGCGGTGATTTCCCCGGTTTAAGAAGTGGAACCAGACGACTGGTCTTCCAATCATGAGGAACTATGTCAGCAGTCCATGACTTGTTATAAGTATCCAGAAGAGCTCGTCGAGCTTCTTGGCCAAGGTTGGCAAGTGCGGAATAAATCACACCATCGTGTCCCGGTGATGATGACCTTCTTCAAAAAGCCAGCGCAGCATCAAGTTCTTCCATGGAGAATAGTACATCCATCCGAGAATCTCGTGAGGATGGAAAATTGTTGCAGTGTAGCGTTGCGCCTGGATTCGGAGGGCCTGTTATTCTAGCGCTTAAATTTTCGGCTACCTTAACCACACTGCGCCTTTGGTGGAGCGCTATGGATTTGAACGGGTAGCGCTGTTTAGGGGACATGCGAATACCCCGAATTAGACTCCGAACGCGTGGCAAAGGCTTCCGGGGATCAAGTGTTTCACAAAATATCTTCCAGCGTTGTGTTTGCAGTGCTTGAATTCTGCGCTGAATCATCTTCTGTATGCGCCTAGCATCTCTTAGGTCTAGGCGCGACATCGTGCGTCGGTATCTGCGCTCTGCCCTGCGCCGTTGTGATCGCAGTCGCTGCAATTCGAAGTAAAAATCGGTGTATTTAGCGATAGGGTTAAAGGGGCAGGTGGCGTGTTCTATGGCCTCACTAATTTTTTGTTCAAGACCGGTAGAGAAGCCCTCTGTGCAAGCAGCCTCCATAAGTAATTTAAAAACTGTCCAGTCAATGCGCTGCATACACGAGGCTGGGGAAAATGTGGAATGGCCGGTAAAATTCGGATAGGTTGGGATATGGTCGCTGCCATGAGTTTCTACATCCGAAAACAACCGGACGCTGTTGGTAAGGCACTGTGAAACGAAAGTCAAGTCCAAGCAGCTGTTATAAGTCAACCCTCAAATATAGGTCGGGCTTCCGTCATTAAGGCACTGGAGGTAATTGTCAGAGGCGAAGGAGACAAACTGTCTTCCCCGAACGTCCATCCTAACGCCTCCCCACATGGTTTGATGAGCATTGAAGTCACCCATAATGACCCACAGAGCAGGTGTAGCTGCCATCAAACCACTCAATTTTCTGGCGGCGAAACGACTTGATGGCGCCAAGTACACCGCCAATAGCGTAAACGTCAGGTCTCGGCTCTTCACTGTCAGGCAAACGTACTGTTTGTCTTCGTACGGAGGAACTGAATGTTGCACATATGTAAGATCACGTCGAATCTAGACGATGACTTTGCTGGATCTGCAGCGCGTGGGTGATGGAAATGCCTCGTAACCGGATATTCGCAAAATTGCCGGGATCTTGGGTTCACAAATCACAAGAATGGGGAAGTGATTCTCGTAGTCGTAGCGCCGTAAATCAGAAATCCAGGACTGTAGTCCACGACTATCCAACTGGAAAATGAAAGCTTGCTTGACTTTCCTTTGAAAAGACAGGTCCGAAGGAGCCATGATGCCTTCTACTGTGAGCAGCAAGAACTGGATGTAGCGCGTCCACCACTTGAAGTTCGCTATTTGCTGCTGGCGTGTTTAGGCTGGAAACCAGAGCACGCATAGAATTCATTACTGACGTTAGCATTCCAATCATTTGCATATCTGGGCCATGCCCTTGATCGTGCCCGTTGGCTGGATCAGTCGTAGGCGCTGTGCATTGCCCTGATTGCGCCAACATCCCTGACACAGTAGGCGTAGAAAGCTTTGACAGTGGTGGCCAAGTTGCATATGAGGCAGCAGGTCCAGCCTCAACAAACGCCGGGCTCCCTTGATTTGGTACGGTTTTTGGTGGAGGCGAACAAGCTGCAGTTGCGTTTGGGGCATTCTTCTCAAATGTGACTGCTTTCTTTGACGACCTTCGGCGGCGCGAACGACGTCGTCGCTCCTTTGCGGCGGCTTCTTTGTGTGTAGAATGGTGTTGCACCATTTGCTTCAGTGCCGCGCGCTTGGTCTTTAGACGGGAGCAGTCTTTCGAGGAAGAGTCATTAGGGCCGTGGCAGTTGGCGCACTTCAAGGTAGTCGCGCGGCAAACGTCACCGCTTTGTGACTGGGAGCATCGCGGGCACACGATGGAGTTGATGCAGACGCCGCTCACGTGGCCGATCCTCATGCACTTCCTGCATTAAGCGGCTTAGGCACAAAAGGTCGAACTGGATGACGGAAGGGCCCAGCCTTCACGTACGATGGTATTGAGTCACTTTTGAAGGTCAGCTTGATGCATGTAGATCTTCCTAAGGCTGAACTTGAATGATCGAAAGGCCGTTTGTTGTCGCCTTGATCAACATGGGTAAATAAATCTGCGTCGCAGATGGCGAAGTCGACGTTGCAGATTACGCCAGCCGTAGTGCCGCTGTCCTGAAGATTTAGGGGGCATACACTGATGTTGCCGAGTTTGGTGATTGCGTTTAACTCTATAGTGCACTTCGCTCCACCACATCAATGGCAATGACGTTTTTGAACGGGTTTATTCTGACATCTTAAATGCCTCCCGGTGCTAGGCTCTCCAGATAAATATAGTTGGCTTGCCTGTCCAGGAAGTTCAAGTTGTCCGTTGGGTTCAACGGCACAAAAAAGGCTGTATGCGCCGAAGAACTTCGCGCCGTGATGATCGTTGGCGTGCTTGATGAGTACACCGTTGACGTGCTCGATGAGGACGATGCGGCTTGTCTACGCAGTCTGCGCTTGGCCTTTTTTCCAACAACCGGTATGAAACCGTCGTCAGCCGAGGACGAGAAGTCTTCGCTTGGCACCGAGTACACAAGAGTGCCCTGGCTGCTCGAATCACTCTGGCAGTGCAGGCGCTTCCTCTGGGCGGCTGCTGCTGACCCACCTGGTTCCAATAGAGGCCCAGCAGCCTCCACTTCCGTTGCCGTGGCAAAAATGTTGCGGCGCCTCCCTGATTATAGCACAAATTAAAAAAAACTGCAGAGACGTGAAGGCAGCGTTCTGATACAGAACCCGGTCGATGTGATTCAGTGCCCTGCGCGATGCTTGGAGCTCAAGTGGCCACGCTCCTGCACGTTGGCCGAGGCAGGAGCGTCTCCACTTGAGCTCCAAGGAGCGCGCAGGGCACTGATTCACATCGACCGGCTTCACCGCGAACGGGACGGCGCCTCGCTGCTGCAGCGTATGTGCTCGCACCCGCGCTCACGATTGGGCATGGTGCTGCTCGAGTATGAGCAATTGACACAAGGCCCACCCACCTACGGCTCCTGCGCGCCCTGGTCTGCTGCCTCGGAGGGGCAGCGAGAGATCGCCGTCATTTCGGGAAAGCGAGCACACCCCTCTGTGCTGTGCAGGAGCTGGCCAGAGCCGTCATACACAAGGAGCTCCAGGACCATCTCCTCGTGTACATGGACGGCTCAGTGGCCCCCGACAGCTGCTCCCTTGCTGCGGCGGCCACCATCCCCGCCCTGCGACTGCGCAGCCAGCAACACGCAACCTTCCTGGGATCCTCCACCACGGCTGAGCTGATGGGGATCCGGCTCGGGCTGGACCTGCTGCTCACCCTCGACACTCCGCCGCCCAGAAGTGCTCTGCTGTGCGACTCCCGCGCCGCTCTCAGCCGCCTGCTATCTAACGGCCGCGGTACCCCACTAGTGCGGGAAATTAGCTCGCGCATCGAGCGCCTCGCGCAGAGAGGATGTGCCGTGCGTGCACAGTGGGTGCCCGGTCACTGCGGCATCACCGGCAACGAAGAAGCTAAAGACCTCGTGACCGCTGCACCCCAACCAACTGCCCGCGATCTGCCCCTTGAGCTGGAGGACGTGCGTGCGGTCATTTATGACCATCTCCGAAAGCAGCACCCCAACCGACGCATCGCAGGAGGTGAGCGCATCGACAGTATCACCGCCTGTCGCGCACTTACACGGTCGCAACGTGTAATGATCCTCCGCGCGCGCATTGGCTGCGTGTGGCCCGGGGAACGACGGGAGCCTCACGGAATCGCGAGGTGTGATGTGTGCGACGGATGCAGTGCAGTGGAAACACTAGAACACCTGCTCCTTCACTGTGCCGCTTTCGCCGATGCTCGTCGCGATATGCTTGAGGCCTATATGGTGCAGGGCATACTACCAGATTCCATAAAGACGCTATTGTGGCCTCAAGGCAGTGCTCACACTCGTGAGCGAGCTTTGGTGAGCCTCTGTGCATTCCTCGAACACACGGGCTTGACGTCCCGTCTTTTTTCCGTCAGGTAGTTACAAGCAGTGACCGAACGCTCCGCGACTTCTACCTTAACGATTTATAAACTGGACGCCCCACTGCAGTTGTAGCCAACACAATACTGTGCGCGTGTGTTTTAATTCCTCTAAAATGAACTAATCAAGCGCACATCCTGGACACAATTCTTATTGTATAAATAGTTTGTATATATTACTTCTCCCCCTATCCTTTCTTCCTGTCCCCTCACCTCTTTCATTTAATTTCTCCATTCTGCCTGCTATCCTTTAATTCCGATGCCCCAGCTCAGGTGCTTCAGTATCGATGGCAGATGTCGCGGCTAGCAAAAACCTTTTCCTTCCTTTTTGCTATTATTTTAATAAAATCCACTACCACTACCACAACTTCGTCGTATTCGTCTTCTGCAGACTGCATGATATAAACATAACGGTGATGAATTGAAGTCGGGTGCCCTCTGGCACACTTCCTTTATAAAAGGGACTTTTCTAGAGAGCAGCTTCGTCATCATCCTGGATAAACCCACTTCAGGGCAAAGGCCTCTCCCATGCCTCTTCAATTAACCCCATCCTTTCCCAGCTGGGCCCACCCTATGCCTGCAAGCCTCATAATCTCATCCTGCCACCTAACTTTCTCCCTCCCTCTGCAGCGCTTGCCTTCCCTTCGAATACACTTCATTACCCTTATGGACCAGCGGTTATCTTCCCTTCGCATTAAATGCCCTGTACACTTCTTCCTCCTGATTTCGACTAGGATGTCATTAACCCGCGTTTGTTCCCACACCCACTCTGCCGGCTTCCGGTCTCTTTACTTTATGCCTATCCTTTTTCTTTCCATGGCTCGCTGCGTGGACCTATTTTTATTAGCCTCCACGTTTCTGCCCCGTAGGAGAGTACCGGTAAGATACAGCTGTTTACACTTTCCTCTTGAGAGATATTGGTAACCTGCTATTCATGATCTGAGAGAACCTGCCATATGCGCTGCACCCCATTCTTACCCTTCTAGTTTTTTCCCTTTCATGATCCGGATCAGCTGCCACTACCTGCAATTAGTAGATGTATCCCTTTACCACTTCCTCATCCTCGCTGCCAATTGTGAACTGCGGTTCGCTTGCTAGACTGTTGAACATGACTTAGGTTTTCTGCATGTTAATGTTTATACCCACCGTTCTTCTCTGTGTAACTCATTGATCATGGTTTGCCGTTCATCTGCTGAGTGACTCAGCAATGCAATGTCAGTGATTCGCAGATCATTTAGGTATTCTCCATGAACACTTATCCACCACTTTTTCCTATTCAGGCATCGGAATACCAACCGTAAACAGGGCGTAAATATCATGGGTGACATCGTGTCTCCTTCTTTGACGCCCTTCCTTTTTGGAATTTAATAGCTGACTTTATGGAGGACTATGGTAGCTGTGCAGTTCCTTTATATATCTTCCAGAATTTTGACATAAGGCTTTTATACACCCTGATTACGCAATGCCTTTAGGACTGCTGAGGTTTCCACTTTGTCAAACGTTTTCTCGTAGTCAGTGAAGGATATATATATATATATATATATATATATATATATATATATATATATATATATATATATATATATATATATATATATATATATATATATATATATATATATATATATATATATATATATATAGAGGGGTTGGTTATATTCTGTGCATTTCCCTATCCCCTTATTTTTACTGCGAATATGATCTATGGTTGAATATCCTTTATGAAAGCCTGTCTGATCATTTCGTTGATTAAAGGCTAAGGTTTTCCTGACTCTATTAGTGATTACCTTTGCAAATACCTTGTAGGCAATGGACAATAAGCTGATCGGTCTGTAATTTTTTCAAGTCCTTGGCGTCTCTTTCCTTATGAATTAGGATGATATTTGCATTCTTCAGAGCTTGTGGTATGGTCGAGATCTTAAGGCATTGCGTATACAGGGGGCTAGTTTTTGCAGCAGAATCTGACCTCTCTCTTTCAACAGATCCGCTGTTACCTGATCCTAGCAAGCTTATTTCCCCCTGTGCACTGTTGCTAATGCTTTCTTTACTTCCTTTTTCGTTACTGGCAAGATGCCGCAATGGTGTGCGCTGCTGTCTTTACCTTGAAAATTCTGATTACATTGACTACTGTATAGATTTGTGTAGAACTCTTCGGCGACATTAACGATCTCATCCACATGGCTAATGGCATTGCCCTCCTAGTCTCTTAACGCAAACATCTGGTTTTTACCAACGCCTAGTTTCCTAGGAAGCATACTCCCTTTCTTACTCTCATATAGGCGTACTCGTGCTTAGAGTGGAGTGCAGGTAGGCGGCGACGTCGAGGTGGTCCTCATTGGTGACGTCCTGCGACATTGTGTCGAGCGTTGTCACGGCCTCCCTGCAATTTACGAGGTAAGGGTTCCACGGAGTTGCCTCCTTAACTGTGGTTTGTAGGCGAAGGAAACGTCGAGCAAGATCGCGTCCACTGATCTTTGTTCGGTGTCAACGGAGACGGAGTGTACTTACATGCAGTTCTTTTCCACTTTACCCCCTTCACGGTGCCATTGAGGTGTCTGCTCAAAGCAAGCAGAGCAAGTTGTTACTGCTACTAAGCAGCTTTAAGAAAATAAATGAAATATATTTACGCCTGTCAACTTTCATGAAACATGACCGATATCAATTCTCTTTGATATTAGAAGACATCAAGGCGCTGACTAACAACGCATTACCCCTTAAAGCAAAAGCGTTAGTGGTCCCGTTCGGTGAAAAGCCCGGCATCGGCGCGACTGGGAAATTCAAATTCGCACTTCGCCGCGGTGGCTCAGTGGTTAGGGCGCTCGACTACTGATCCGGAGTTCCCGGGTTCGAACCCGACCACGGCGGCTGCGTTTTTATAGAGGAAATACGGTAAGGCGCCCGTCTGCTGTGCGATGTCAGTGCGCGTTAAAGACCCCATGTGGTCGAAATTATTCCGGAGCCCTCCACTACGGCACCTATTCTTCCTCTCTTCTTTCACTTCCTCCTTTATCCCTTCCCTTACGACGCGGTTCAGGGGTCCAAAGATATATGAGACAGATACTGCGCCTTTTCCTTTCCCCAAAAACCAATTATTATTATTATTAATTCGTGGAATGGAGGAAAAAACGCTGAGTGCCCGTGTGCTGTGCGATGTCAGTGCACGGTAAAGATCCCCAGGTGGTCGAAATTATTCCGGAGCCCTCCACTACGACACCTATTCTTCCTTTCTTCTTTCACTCTCTCCTTTATCCCTTCCCTAACGGCGCGGTTCAGGTGTCCAAAGATATATGAGACAGATACAGCGCCATTTCCTTTCCCCAAAAAACCAATTATTATTATTATTATTATGGGTGTAGTGACGTAGAAAAACAGGCTCGCTGCAAGGAAAAAGAAATGGGTCGGATTAGCTCAGCTAACCCTAGCTATGCTAGCGAAAGCACGGATTACATGCGAGGTCACTTTCTAAGGATCTTGGGGCCGAAGCAGTCTGACAGGCAGACGGGCCACGTGGGTCGTTGCGGGCTCCGCACTGAGAGAACTCGCTTCCAGCGTCTCCCCAGTCTTCGCCCCGGATGCTAACAAGGCTCGTCGCAGTCTTCATTCGGCATCTTTCGCTCGTCGTCGAGCCAGGCGAAGTTCCCGCCCTCTGTTCCTTTCGGTTGGCCGTTTAGCGCGTTTACGCTCCCTATCAATTGCTCAATCCCTCGCACAGTTCTCAATGTCGAAAGGGTGATCAGACTCGCTCTGACGTCTGCGAGTACCCACTCTCGAGCACGTCGGCTCCGGCTGACTTGCTTCGTCCATAGCGAGACGGTAGATAGGCACCGCACAGTCGCCGCGACGACACGGTAGCGCGTGACTGCAGCTGCTGCGAGTCACGTGGTATGTTACGTGGTGTCTTACGCAGATACGCTCATACTATTCAAGGTCATTTGTAGAGATGCAGCGAAATCGGAGCCGCGTGGATAGTAAAGCCACGGCCGCTCAATGGCACCAAGTGCGTTGCAATCGAGCGGCCGTGGTAAAGCTTTCGCTTAAAAGCTTGCCAAGCGGAAGTGAACCGGAGTCCCTGCGGTCGGGAGCCGGACACAACTTCTTAACCAATGAACATGTTCGTTCAGGAGGATGAACAGAGGATTTGGACAAGCACGTCGCACACCAACCTGCGCAAACGACATTAAAGGAAACTTAGTTGTAAGTGCCACTAATTAGCGGCTCGGATTACGTGCGATCAAGAGCAATACAGCAGGATGAGCTGTCACGTGAAAAGCTGCCAATATCTGCGTAATGGTGCGCCAAGAAATCCCCTAGCGACCGCACGGACACTTGAAAACTATCGCGCCATATTTTGCAAGGTGAATTTAAATAAAGAATGAATTTTTATGAAGTTTGACCGTCAGACCAGCAATCAATGTGTACAAACAAGGGTACTTGAAAAACATAATATACCTTTCCGAGACAATTACTTAAAAAACCAAGCGGTGCGGGACATAAACATCAGCAAGCTCGTGTCCGGAATGGGAGCGTGAGTACACCTCAGAGGAGCCGGTGCTTACATGATTCGGTACCGCTAGCTAATGTATTCAGCGCACGGAAATTCAGTCGTCCAGTAAGAGGCTTCTGCTCAATAAATTCAAAGTATTAGTGGAACCCTTGCTTGCTTTCAACGCGTATTGTGTACTGGTGGCGTTGCATCGAAGTTTTAATCAATGTGACAAATTAGAATTTGAGGTTTAAGCGAAGCGAACGTAGTATTGTTACTCTTCATTTTGCTTTGCCCTGTTGTCGACGCACAGCAAAAAAAAAAAATAAACAGCCGTGTGCTGTACAATGAAAATTGCCCTTGGTGGTGGTAGTGGTTTTATTAAAAATAATAGTAAAAAGGAAGGAAAAGATTTTTGCTAGCCCCGGCATCTGCCATCGATACTGAAGCACCTGAGCTGAGGCAGCGGAAATAAAGGACAGCAGGCAGAATGGAGAAATGAAATGAAAGAGGTGAGGGGACAGGAATAGAGGACAGGGGGAGAAGTAATAGGTACAAACTATTTACACAATAAGTAATGTGTCCAGGTTGTGCGCGTGATTAGTTCATTTAAGAGGAATTAAATCACACACGCGCACAGCACTGTGTAGGTTACAACTGGAGTGGGGCGTCCAGTTATTAATCGTTCAAGGTAGAACTCGCGGAGCGTTCGGTCACTGCGTGTAACTAGCTGACGAAGAACAGACGGGACGTCAAGCCCGTGTTTTCGAGGAATGCACAGAGGCTCACCAAAGTTCGCTCACGAGTGCGCGCACTGCCCTGCGGCCACAATAGCGTCTTGATGGAGTCTGGTAGTATGCCTTGCGCCCTATAGGCCGCGAGCATATCGCGACGAGCATCGGCGAACGCGGAGCAGCGAAGGAGCAGATGTTCTAGTGTTTCCACTGCACCGCATCCGTCACACACATCACTCGTCGCGATTCCGTGACGCACCCGTCGTTCCCCGGGCCACACGCAGCCAATGTGCGCGCGGAGGATCATTGCACGTTGCGACCGTGTAAGTGCGCGAGAGCCGGTGACACTGTCGATGCGCTTATCTCCCGCGATGCGTGGGTCGGGGTGCTGCTTTCGGAGATGGTCGTGAATGGCCGCACGCACGTCCTCCAGCGCAAGGGGCAGATCGCTGGCAGGTAGTTGGTGTGCAGCGGTCGCGAGGTCGTCAGCTTCTTCGTTGCCGGCGATGCCGCAGTGACCGGGCACCCACTGTGCACGCACGGCACAACCTCTCTGCGCGAGGCGCTCGATGCGCGAGCGAATTTCCCGCACTAGTGGGGTACCGCGGCCGTTCGATTGCAGGCGGCTGAGGGCGGCGCGGGAGTCGCACAGCAGAGCACTCCTGGGCGGCGGAGGGCCGAGGGTGAGCAGCAGGTCCAGCCCGAGCCGGATCCCCATCAACTCCGCCGTGGTGGAGGAGCCCAGGAAGGTTGCGGGTTGCTGGCTGCTCAGCCGCAGGGCGGGGATGGTAGCCGCCGCTGCAAGGGAGCAGCTGTCGCGGACCACTGAGCCGTCGGTGTACACGAGGAGATGGTCCTGAAGCTCCTCGTGTATGACGGCTCTGGCCAGCTGCTGCACAGCGCAGAGGGGTGTGCTCCGCTTTCCCGCGATGCCGACGATCTCTCGCTGTACCTCCGAGGCAGCAGGCCAGGGCGCGCAGGAGCCGTAGGGGGGTGGGCCTTGGGTCAATTGCTCATACTCGAGCAGCGCCGCGCCCATTCGTGAGCGCGGGTGCGAGCGCATACGCTGCAGCAGCGAGCCGCCGTCCTGTGCGCGGTGAAGCCGGTCGATGTGATTCAGTGCCCTGCGCGCTGCTTGGAGCTCAAGGGGCCACGCTCCTGCCTCGGCCAACGTTGCGGCGCACTGCGAGTTTTTGGGCAGGCCTAGGCACACGCGCAGGGACTTGCGGTGCTGAAGCTCGAGCTTCTTCCAGCACGGCTTGCGCACTGTGACGAGCGGCAGCGCATAGAGCACCGCCCCCAAAGCTGCGGCATTGTATAGACGCAGCGCGGCTTGCTGGGAGATGCCCTGGCCTCGAGCGGTGAGCTTGTGCACGGCGGCGGTGAACCTCTTCATCTGCAGACAGGCCTTGGTCGCCGCGGGGCGGAAGGAAAGGCGCCAGTCGATGTCCAGGCCAACGTACCGCACCGATTTACGCCAAGGAATCGGAGTCCCGTCCAGTGACAGTGGCGCAAGGTGCGCGCGCGAGCGCGAAACGCAGGCCATGGCGACCGATTTGTCCGCGCTCAGCGACAGACAAAGGCCGCGCAAGCTGGCATCGATTGCGGTCAGGGCTCCCTGAAGGCACCCCCGCACGCGGTACGCCTCGCCCGGTGGTCCCCGGCACCACAAAGCTATGTCGTCTGCATATATGGACATGTACACATGGTGTCGCCCGCTCGTGGGGAGGGAGGCCGGCACCACCGACATGGCCACATTAAACAGAAATGGTGATAGGACAGAGCCCTGCGGCACGCCCATGTCGACCGGGCGAGGCTTGGAGAGCTTACCCCCTACTCGTACGCGCATGGTGCGCCCGCTCAGGAAGCCATGAACGTATCGCAAAAGGCGCCCGCTCACATCGGGTCCCTCAAGCACCGCGAGAATTGGTGCGCGGTGAACGTTGTCAAAAGCGCCCGAGACGTCCAGTAGCAGCAGCAGCGCAACCTGGCCTACTGCCCTGGCACGCTCCAGCGCTGTAACAACGTCCGATATAGAATCAGCCGTGCACCGCATCCCACGGAAACCCGTCTGCCGCTCGTCAAACAAATCAGCCTCCGCAGCCCGCTCGTTCAGACGCTGCAACGCCATATGCTCCATGAGCTTATCTGCCGCCGATGTTAATGCCACTGGCCGGTATCCGCTCAGCTCCGTAGGTGGGCGCCCTGCCTTTCGGATGGGACAAACGACCGCGGTTCGCCAATCCTCCGGTAGCTCCCCGCGTTCCCACACCAGGTTGATCTGCTGCAGGAGGATCTGTCGTTGCTGCGCATCCAGGTTTCGCAGCATTTGGTACGTCACCCCGTCCGGTCCGGGCGCCGAGCGGCGGCGACAGCGCTGCAGCGCATTGTTCAATTCCGCCGCGGTGAACGGCGCATCACATGGACCTTCCGAGGCGACGGGCGAGGGACTGGCGTCGCTTCTGGGGCTCTCAGGAGCAGCTAGGTTAGCGGCGTTTGCGGCGCTCGGCGGCGCGAACCTATCGGCAAACCGCTCTGCCAATTCTACAAAGCTGAGCCCGCTGGAGATTGCGAGGGCGGCCAGCGGTTGACGGTTTGCCTGTGGTTCGGTGATGCGCCGCAGGGTGTCAAACAGTCTCCGCGAGCTGACATCTTCCTCCATGATTTGGCATAGCGAAGCCAAATGCCGGCGGTATAGCTTGTTGGCGTGGCGGCGCGCTGCTGCCTCCAAGCGGTTGTAGACAGTCCAGTCGGCGGCTCTGTCAGTCCGTCGCGCCCGTCGCTCTGCGCGATCTCTCTTCTCGCGCAGATTGAGCAGCTTCATATCAGGTGTGGGCTGCCCTGCCCTTACCTCTGCTCGTTGGGTGGCTGCGAGAGCGCTGCGGACTAGACTTGAAAAGAAATCTGCGCCAGTGGCCGCCGCCTCGTCGACCGCCCGCCTGAACGCACTCCAGTTGGTAATGGAGTAGGCACGTTTGGGGCGCGCCTCCATCGCAGTGGGTTCAATTAGGATGGAGTAATGATCCGAGCCCCAGAGAGATGGTGATCGGCGCCATGTCGCCTCGATGCCTCTGGATGCGAAGGCAACGTCGATGCAGGAGCCGGTTGTTCCGCGTCGTCGAAAGGTGGGCTCGCCGGTGTTCAAGGGGGTGAGTCCCAGCTGCGTTGCTGCGTCGTGCAGGTCGTCTCCCCGCACGGAGTGGCGCGCACTGCCCCACGCACTATGGTGGGCGTTAAAATCACCACAGATGATTTGGCGCGGGGCACAGCACGAAGACACAGCACGAAAACACAGCGCGTTCCACGCGACAGCTGGACGCACATAAACACTGGCCACCGACGTGTCAACACCACCGACGCGCACTGTCACCACCACGCACTCCTGGGCGTCAGATGTCGCCACCGCCGAGCCGACGAGTGTGTGCTGGACGTCCTGCCGCACGTATATCGCGCACCTTGATTTCCCGGGGCGATGAGATGTGACACAACAGGGCACTGCAGCACAGGTGGGTTCCTCGCACGTGGTGGCTGAGTGGTAGCCAATGTAGCCAGGTAGCCGCATCTGGGGCTCCCCGTCATGTGAACGTACGTACGTCTCCTGCAGCGCGATAACTTCCGGCGAATCTTGTGCGATGCGAACTCGCATTTCGGCGTACCGCGCCGCAAGTGAGCGCACGTTCCACTGCAGGATGGATGGTATGCGGGAGGGAGCCCGGCGGCTAGCCATCATGCTGGCTTATCTGTGCGGGAGCACCCACTGCTTCTAAGCAAGCCCGGTGTCCATCGGTGCCCTCCGGGAAAAGTGCGCTGAGGGCGCGCAACGCCAGCTTTAGGCGCGCGATCTCCGCGTCCCGTGCGTCAGGGGGCTGGCCGTGAGAAGCGGCCGCAGGCCCGGGCCGCGCTGTACGGGACGCCGGGCAACCGGATCGCTGCTGCCGCTGCCGGCGCTGCCGTTGCTTCTGTGTCTGCTGCTGCTGCTGCTGCTGGGGTGTTCCCCTGACGACCTGCGCATAAGAAAGAGCGCGCGGCGTCTGCTGATGTTGCTGGGTTGGGGCCGCTGTCTCAGCCTGGACGATGGCTCGGACAACCCGCCTGGACATCGGGGCCATGGATGTGGCCATTAAAGTGGCCACGTGACGCTCTCGCTGCCAGTGCGGGCACGCTGGGTCAATGGCTGCGTGCCGCCCCCCGCAGTTAATGCAGCGGGGCTTGCTCGCGCAGGTACCAGGCTCGTGTGGCCCGCCGCAGCGCGTGCATCGGGCAGGAGCACGACACACCTCAGTGGCATGCCCCAGGCTGGCGCACTTGGCACACTGGAGCGGCCGGGGACGGCAGGGGCGGACCGCGAGCCTGCGCTTGAATATGGTAATGAACGCCGGGGGTGTCGGCGCCGCAAAACGGAGAGCGAGTGTGCTGCCCGACAGAGACGCCGACACCATCGGTACCGTTGACTCCGCCGCCGCTAGCAGCTCCTCCGCCGTCCTGCGCCCGTCCACACCGAAGACCAGGCCGGAGCTTTGATTCCGAGGAGGAGGCTCCTTGGCGCAGACCGGCACGCCGCGGATGACGGCCGTGGCTAGCAGGGCCTGGAGAGCATCGCTGCTCCCCGCGTCCACTGCCACCACATTCCGCCGCATGTTTACCCGGACGGCGAGGACGCCCGGGCGGGATCCGATCTCCTCGGCCAACTCCCAGCCCTGTTCCCTGGTGAAGGCGGTGCCCCGGTTCGCCGGCCGAAACAGCACCGTCCCCACCAGGCTGGACGGGACCTCCACGGCAGCCGCGGCTCGCTCCAGGGCAGCTCTCCGACGCCGCTGCGCCTTGGTAGTGATAATGCGCCACGGGACCAGGCTGGCCCCAGCATCAGCGTCGCCGCTGCCTGCGGGGCATTGCTGCGGCGCGCCGCGGAGTTGGACGCGCTCGCTGCCAGCAGACGAAGCCCCAGCTGCAGCCTGGTCTCGTGCGGCGAGATTTGGTGAGGTCGCACCCGTTTTTCTTCCGGACGCCGTCGCCCCACCAGCAACAGCAGCAGCATCAGCAGCAGGCTGGAGGTGGGCTCCATGGGGCTCCTGCTGAGAAGGCCCTGCTCCTTCGAGTGTGGAGGGAGAGGGAACAGTGACAGTGGGGGGCCTTCGAGCTTCCCGCTTGGCCACCGCGATGACCCTTTTGGTTTCCGAGTCCCTCTCCTCCTCGGACCCCGTTGAGCGTCGCCGTTTCCGGAGAGCAGACTCGTCCATTGGGGTGCACATGCTCTCCTCGGCTGCAGGTGTCCGCGGTGAGCCCGCAGCAGCAGCATCAGGGGGAGAGGGCATCACAGCCGGTTCCCCAGGAGCAGCAATGGCGGCAGGAAGCGCAGGGGTGGCCAGAAATGGCGGGGAGGGAGCCGCCATGGAGTTCTGCGTCTGGTGAGCGAGCGCCATGGCGTCCCTCAAGGCTAGAACGCGTGGGTCCGCCGGCGACACGTCCAAGGTCCCGATGACGGACTCAAGGTTCTCCGAGGTGGTGATGAGCGCCGCCGTCAGGCACCTCACCGTGTCCCGCAGATCAGCGATCTCAGCCTGCATTCGCCGAATGGTGCTGGACGACCTTCCTCTGGACGGCGTTCGTCTCCGTGATCGTGAGCGTGAGCGGCCTGCCCTGCGTCGCTGATTGTCACCGCCGAACACAGGCCTTCGCTCGTTCACGGTGTCTGTGGCCTCCATGGGGAGACCCCGCAACGCCGCGAAGCCTTAGGCCCAGCGTCCGAAGGAGCAGAGAGCTAAAAAACACGTCCGCTCGCTTCGAACGCCCACCGAAGAATCAAATTGCCCTTTGAAAAATTGGTTTTATGGAGGCAAAACGCTAAGGCGCCCGTGTGCTCTGCGATGTCAGTGCGCGTTAAAGATCCCCAGGTGGTCGAAATTATTCCGGAGCCCTCCACTACGGCACCTCTAATTTTTCCTTTCTTGTTTCACTCCTTCCCTTAACTCTTCCATTACAGCGCGGTATAGGTCGCCAACAATATATGAGACGAATAATGCGCCATTTCCTTCCCCAAAAACCAATTATTATTAATATTAATAAAAATAGATTGTTTCAGGAAATGAAACAGTTCAATAATTGTCTAATCTCGCCGGACACTGCAACCGCACCGTAAGAGAAAGGAGGAAAGTTGTAGTGAAAGAATAAATAGAGTTGCCGTAGTGGCCGGCTCCTGAATAATTTAGACCACCTGTGGATCCTTAATCGCACAGAACACGAGCGCCATGTCTTTCCTATAAACTATCATTTTCATTATACTATATGAACAATAATAATAATAATAGTAATTGGTTTTTGAGGAAAGAAAATGGCGCAGTATCTGTCTCATATCTCGTTGGACACCTGAACCGCGCCGTAAGGGAAGGGATAAGGGAGGGAGTGAAAGAATAAAGGAAGAATTTGGTGCCGTAGTGGAGGACTCCGGAATAATTTCGACCACCTGGGGATCTTTAACGTGCACTGACATCGCACAGCACACGGGCGCCTTAGCGTTTTTCCTCCATAAAAACGCATCCACCATGGTCGGTTTCGAACCCGGGAACTCCGGATCAGTAGTCGAGCGCCCTATGACCGCGGTAAAAATGAAAACAAGAATTGGTCAGTGCACGTTAAAGATCCCCAGGTGCTCGAAATTATTCTAGAGCCCTCCACTACGGCACCTCTTTCTTCCTTTCTTCTGTCAGTTCCTCCTTTATCTCTTCCCTTACGGCGCGCTTGAGGTGTCCGCCGAGATATGCGATACCGCGCCATTTCCTTTCCCCCAAAACCAATTTACAATTTATATTTTTGAAGAAAGGAAATAACGCAGTAACTTCCTCACATGTCTGGGTAGACACCCGAACTACGCCGTAAGGGAAGGGATATAGGAGGAACTAAAAAAGGAACAAAGAGGTGCCATAGTGGAGGGCTCCAGAATAATTTCGACCACGTGGGGGTCTATAATGTCCACTGACATCGCAAAGCACACTGGCGCGTTTGCGGTTAGGCTCTATCGAAACGCTGCCCCAGCCGACTGGATTGATCGCATTTGTTCGGGCGCAGCAGTCGAGTACCCTTATCACTTAAGGGCCGAAGCTTCTCAGACTTGATGTACTGCGAAATTCGTCACCGTCGCCTCATATCCACATGGCAAAAAAAAAAATTGTAGGACGCTTAAGCTTCGCCTTCAAGAGTGAAACGCGACAGCGTGTTGGAGCACTGCCAGGGAGTCCACGGAACGCAATCGCCCGTTCGGCGCGACGCCTTGCCTGTTAGACAAACCGCTCTGCTACATACGGTGAAACGGACGCGCGGAACGGACGGGCGGAGCGGAAAACCACGTAAGTACGATGCCAGAAGCCTTGCTGAAACGCGCGGGACTCAAGCTGCAGTTTTAGTTCGTCGGCATATCGTTCTTGACAAACCCGATGCCACGAACGCCAGCATAGCTTCCTCGCTGAACGAACGGGCAGCACCGCAAGCCGCAAGCTTCGTGCTGAACGCGCTTCGGATGTCTATTGCGCTTTTAGCCGCTCACCGCGTGATTCCTTCGTGCCCGCAGGGACCAACTGCGCCCAAACTAGAGATATGCCACACGCGTCCCTTCTTTTACTTAAAAATGAGTTTTCATTTCATTTTCCTTTCCTTACGGCGAGGTTTGGGTGTCCACAGAGATATCTGATACTGGGCCCACTTCTTTTCCTTAAACCAATTTTCATTTCATTTTCCTTCCCTTGCGGCGAAGTCCGGGTTGTCGACCGAAATATGTAACAGGCGTCCGTTGCTTACCTTTCGCTGTCGTCGCGCGCTATCTGTTGAGGAAATGGCGTACATTGCGAGTAGGAGTTGGAGGAGGAGAGATTTTTCGCTCACGGCCGACACCAACGACACCGGCTTTTCAGCGCCACGAGCTCTTTCAGGCTGTCGCGTTGACATTGTGTCTGCCTCTTACATCCTCACATTAAATTCCAGTTGTTTAGACGTGTGGATTGCTGCTTAATACCAGTTGAATTAAGGAGCAATAAACCTATAGCGAAAGTTAACAACCGCTACGTGAGAGAAATAAACCTGAGCTCATTATGCGAAGGTTGTATTCATTCCTTGAAAACTGCATTGCAAATCCGTGAACCTGAACGTCAAATATGCATGTAGCGAAGCCTGGTGGTTCGCCACGAATGAAAATAAAATTCCTTTAATTGCAAATTTTGCTGCCGAGCTCAAGACGCGAGATGCCATCTGCCCTTGCGTGGCGTGTGTTCATAAAAAAAAATGGCTCTAAAGTTAATTTTCTTTAAGCATGGCAAATTCAACGGTTTAGTGTCTGTATTCAGCTGTTTTGAGTGTTACTCAGCCTAGGCTGGCGGTTAGGCGATTCTAGAAATTACGGTGAAAGCAATGCACCTCATTCACTCTTCAGGCTTCAGAAATCAGACTGATCTGAAGAAAAAATACGGGGATTCTTCGGCGGGCGCTCGAAGCGAGCGGACGTGTTTTTTAGCTCTCTGCTCATTCGGACGCTGGGCCTAAGGCTTCGCGGCGTTGCAGGGTCTCCCCATGGAGGCCACAGACACCGTGAACGAGCGACGGCCTGTGTTCGGCGGTGACAATGAGCAACGCAGGCCAGGCTGCTCACGCTCACGATGACGGAGATGAACGCCATCCACAGCAAGGTCGTCCAGCGCCATTCGACGGGACACTGGCGCAGATTTCTTTTCAAGTCTAGTCCGAAGCGCTCTCGCATCCACCCAACGAGCAGAGGTAAGGGCAGGGCAGCCCACACCTGATATGAAGGTGCTCAATCTGCGCGAGAAGAGAGATCGCGCAAAGCGACGGGCGCGACAGACTGACAGAGCCGCCGACTGGACTGTCTACAATCGCTTGGACGTGGCAGAGCGCCACCACGCCAAGCTATACCGCCGGCAGTGGGCTTCACTATGCCAAATCATGGCTGTTTGACACCCTGCGGCGCATCACCGAACCACAGGCAAACCGTAAACCGCTGGCCGCACTCGCAATCTCCAGCGGGCTCAGCTTTGAAGAGTTGGCAGAGCGGTTTGCCGATCGGTTCGCGCCGCCCAGCACCGCAAACGCAGCTAACATAGCTGCTCCTGAGAGCCCCAGAGGCAACGCCAGTCCCTCGCCCGTCGCCTCGGAAGGTCCATGTGATGCGCCGTTCACCGCGGCGGAACTGAACAATGCGCTGCAGCGCTGCCGCCGCCGCTCGGCGCCCGGACCGGACGGGGTGACATACCAGATGCTGCGAAACCTTGATGCGCAGCAACGACATCTCCTGCAGCAGATCAACCTGGTGTGGGAACGCGGGGAGCTACAGGAGGATTGGCGAACCGCGGTCGTTTGTCCCATATCCGAAAAGCAGGGCGCCCACCTACGGAGCTGAGCGGATACCGGCCAGTGGATACCGGCCAGCGCCTGAACGAGCGGGCTGCGGAGGCTGATTTGTTTGACGAACGGCAGACGGGTTTCCGTGGGATGCGGTGCACGGCTGATTCTATATCGGACGCTGTTACAGCGCTGGAGCATGCCAGGGCGGCGGGCCAGGTTGCGCTGCTGCTACTACTGGACGTCTCTGGTGCTTTTGACAACGTTCACCGCGCACCAATTTTGGCGGTGCTTGAGGGGGCTGGTGTGAGCGGGCGCCTTTTGCGATACGTTCATGGCTTCCTGAGCGGGCGCACCATGCGCGTATGAGTAGGGGTAAGCTCTCCAAACCTCGCCCGGTGGAGATGGCCGTGCCGCCGGGCTTTGTCTTATCACCATTTCTGTTTATTGTGGCCATGTCGGTGGTGCCGGCCTCCCTCCCCCCGAGTGGCCGACGCCATGTGTACATGTCCATATATCCAGACGACATAGTTCTGTGGTGCCGGGGACCACCGGGCGAGGCGTTCCGCGTGCGGGGGGGCCATGTCGGCGGTGCGGGTCGATTTTTTTAATGCGCTTGGGCATAAAAAAATCGACTCTCTCCTGGCCGCCTGTGGCGCCGCCAAGCATAGGTTTTCTTTGCTTCCAACATTCAGGTTGTCTTCGGTCTGCCTTCCTTGTGTGATAAAAGTGCACTATCGGTTTTAAAAGCAACGTACTTCAATATTGAACCGCGCAACCTTCCCTTTGACAGCCTCAGAGATTCGCGACCCTTGTAGGAAGGAAATTTCCCCAAGGTGGCGTCTCTTGTCCTATTACGTCGCCACGCTTGTACTTGCGAGATTGACCTATGGCGGCGATACCTGTATTTTGGTTCCTGCTATTTTCTACCTTACAAGAGCCTTGCTTTCAGTAAGAGCGGCGTTTTTGTGATCAGGAGCTGGTATTCTCGATACAAGCCAAATTCAATTTCTCCTCAGTGTCCCTTTAAAGAGAGCATTCGACAACGTTACCGACAATATAACTCTCACCCACCTCTTTCAAAGTAACCGCGGTGCGGTGACTCAGTGGATAGAGAGCTCGGCTACTGATCCGAAGTTCCCCGGGTGCGAACCCGACCGCGGCGGCTGCGTTTTTATGGAGGAAAAACGCTAAGGCGCCCGTGTGCTGTGCGATGTCGGTTCACGTTAAAGCTTCCCAGGTGGTCGAAATTATTTCGGAGCCCTCCACTACGGCACCACTTCCTTCCTTTCTGCTTTCACTCCCTCCTTGATCCCTTCCCTTACGGCGCGGTTCAGGTGTCCAACGATATATGAGACAGATATGCGCCATTTCCTTTCCCCCCAAACCAATTATTATTAATATTGTTATTATTATTATTATTATTAATATTATAATTATTATTATTATTATTATTATTATTATTATTATTATTATTATTATTATTATTATTATTATTATTATTGCGCTTGCCATCTATGAGCTTTGCGTGGCCCGTGAGCTGTGCGTGGCCCGCCTCGATATACAAGCGCCGAACAGCAGAGAAACTCCAAGTGCCGCTTCAAGTGCTAGTTAAACTTTGAAGGAGCCTGTTAAGGCTGGTCAGATGATCGCCACGGTCGATGAAAAACTATGATGGCACGATGGTCGGTGATCGTACGAGGCAGTTCGTGTTTTTGTCTACGCACGCTCGCCCGGCGAAACGTTCCCGGCTGTGTCAGTCAACTTCAAACTACTTAACGGAAATCGCTTATTAGGGACGGGGGACAAGGTACAAGGCAGTTAAGAAAAAGTGCGGATGGCCTAGTTCTGTTAGGCCAGCAGATATGTAGCGAAAGGGCGGTGATTTCTGCATCGGAAGAGTGCATTCACTAGATGCGCCTTTATGGGCAGTTACACATTGAGCCGTCGTGGCGGAGTGGTAGCGTCTCCGCCTGAAACGCCGAAGACCGTGGTTCGTCACAGCCTCGTCACAGGATTTTATTTTTATTCAGTGAGTGGGCGGGGGGTTTCTGTGGCTCTCATAGATGCCGCCACCGAATACGTTAGTTAGCGGTTAAGCGCAGGCTCTGCTAAGGCGCGTTTATGCTCCAGCGTAACGCGCGCTCGCTGTACGGCGACGTCACGTCGGCCTAAGCGCCAACTGCGCTTGAACGCCGACACGCTCGGCGACCTCGGCGCACTCTGACCGCACTGGCGGGGACTTGCAGCATGTCTCTGAGTGCGCCAGCCGCCGCCGGCCCGGCCAGACTGATTCGGCTCCGCGGCGAGGTGCGCGTTGTGTCGTAATTCAATAGCTTCGGCAGTTGGGCGGAGCTGTTCTTTTCGAGCTCTCGGCTAATTTAATACATTCACAGTACACATCTGAAGGTACATGCAATGTGCGAGAGAGCCCGATCTAGTGGACCCGTTTGGATCAAGCGGAAGCCGTTGAAGTGTCGTGCGTCGGCTTTAGTTTCAAGCCGCAAATTTTAAACGCGACCGCCCTTGAGCACCCATCCGTTTTTTGTGGAAAATAAATAAATAACTTGGCCCTTGCAACCGTGAGATACCTCGACGCCGCCTGCTGCAACGTGCAACCGCGCCGTTCAAGGAATCACAATCCGTTGGCCCCAAAGCCCCGGCCAGCCTCTGATCGGCGCAAGGCACCGAACTTGACCCGGCCCCTCGCGACTCCCCGCACTGGGAGCGGCTGCTCACGGCGGAAGGGGGAAATGACCCGGCGGCGCCTAACCTAACCGTGCTCCATCAAAAGCATCGCACGCTCTCTGAGGTCGCTGAAATGCAGGCCGGAGTTTTTGCGAGAACTTCGTCGTCGGGTTCGGAAACAGGATCCGTCGTAACGCTGGCAAGACGCTTGTGCAAACGTAAACGAAGCGACTGTAGCGACCCCCGATAGATGCCTTCAACGTGCGGCGGCAGTAGCTTTCATTTCGACAGCTGCTAGACCGCACCGCTAGCGGCCAGAAATCACGGAGTCTCTGTTTACGTCACGTTCTACGTCACTCCGTCCTGTGACGTCATAAGAGTTCTCCATCACGTCATAAGAGTTCTCGAGTTTGAATCGGAGCGGCGGGAAAAACTTTTTCAACTTCGAACCCAAATTTCTTTGAAATAAATGCATCTTTCGCGCCCGGAGAAGCGGACACAACGCCATGAATTGCCGAACTAACATATTTTGCTAACAAAAATAATTGGTAGCGTTCTCCTCAGTGACCCTTTAAATCCAAGGCGAGCAGGACCTTGTCATTGAGGGGGCATTTCACGGGGTCGAGGACAGCCCCAATGAGTTGTAGCAGGACATCCTGTGCAGATCTGTGTGGGGAAACCCGAACGTGGTGTCTGCAAATTGGGATTGCATAAACTCGGACGACCTGTCGGATACCATCGTCTTCACGAGTTTGCCCGCACAGGAGATGGGACGGAGGGTGTCCGTGTCGATGGCCTTCTGCTGCGCTGTTTCTACGCAAAGAATGTACAAACTATCCTGGCTTACTGCTTTGTTGGATTTAAGAATTAAGGTGACCTGGGTGGTCACCAATCGATGGAGAGTGGCACTTCCTTAAGCCAGACTCAGGATATGCAATCCAAAACAATAGGTATGGCCTATCCAGTGTGCGGAACGCAATAAAAGCAGGTTTCTGCAGTTGAACACCAACCACACGTATGTACATGAAAGCGAGATTGAGGTCTCCATTGACCCAGGGAGCCATTTCCCTCCAACAATGATGCGAGCAGAGGTAGCCAGTTTTGCGCCTTTCCATTGGCGAAAATGAACGGCCCCTAGAACGCTGTCAACGCCAATGAACGCCGGCGGCTCACCTGTTTTGTTTGGTTATTGAGGAAATGAAATGGTGCAGTAACTGTCTCAAATATCTCGGTGGCCACACGAAACGCGCCGAAAAGGAAAGGATAGGAGAGTGCAAGAGGTTTAGTTTGGTTTATGGGGGTTTAACGTCCCAAAGCGACTCATGCTATGAGAGACGCCGTAGTGAAGGGCTCTGAAAATTTAGACCACTTGGGGTTCTTTAAGGTGCACTGACATCGTACAGCACACGGGCCTCTAGAGTTTCGCCTCCATCGAAATTCGACCGCCGCGGCCGAGATCGAACCCGCATCTTACGCGCCAGCAGCCGAGCGCCATAACCACTCAGCCACCGCGGCGGCTAGGAGAAAGGGAACAAAGAAGGGAAGAAAGTGGACCGGAAACTGTATTTTGAGGAAAGGCGCCGCGCGACACTGCGGGGTAACACTTGTGGCTCGGTGCAAATAGTGGCCAATGCTGAGTAAACTAGTGACACTGAACTAAAATACACCGCTGGCTATCCTGGTGTAGTTTCACTACAAAAGTTTGTTTACACATGTGCAATTCAAACAGCAACGCGGTACATGCACATTCACACTAGGACAGCGGATTAGCATAAAAGTTCAGGGGGCCACTTTGCTGACCCAAAGTGCGGTTAGGGGAGAGCCTTTAGCGCGTTGTTGCTGCTTCGGTCGCTGATGTGTGGTTAAGATGTTAAGTGCACAATTGTTCGGGAATCTTAAATGCTGGAGACACAGGAGGGCTTTTCGAAGGCATCCGTCTGATTAGAAACCTTCCCGCGCTCTCCAGCGTCCTAGGCTAGAACTACTTATGCGTTGGCAGGAAATATATTTGAGCCGCTTACACGCGAGAGCTTCTCTATTATTTAGGCCAACATGCAGCGGGTTACCAGTCTACGTCCCAATTTATAGTGGTCGATTGTTTCCCCGCACTTTTTCTGGCGCTCGTCGTATGCCCAGTGGGCGGGGAGGGGGGGAGGGGATGGCTTCCCGGAAGTTAGCTAGCGATAGCTCGTGAGCCGCCTCGTTACCAGTGACGGCAGCTTGCGCGGGCGTCCAAATTAACTTAATTTTCCTATTCAGCGTTCCTTGGGTGAGGATTTTGGCCGCTTCCAGTGAGATCGTCTCTTTTCCAAAATTTTAGACTTTGGTTTAATAATAATTGGTTTTTTGGGGAAAGGAAATGGCGCAGTATCTGTCTCATATATCGTTGGACACCTGAACCGCGCCGTAAGGGAAGGGACAAGGGAGGGAGTGAAAGAATGGAAGAAGGAGGTGCCGTAGTGGAGGGCTCCGGAATAATTTCGACCACCTGGGGATCTTTAACGTGCACTGACATCGCACAGCACACGGGCGCCTTAGCGTTCTTCCTCCATAAAAACGCAGCCGCCGCTGCGTTTTTATGGAGGAAGAACGCTAAGGCGGCGGCTGCGGCGGCGGCGGCTGCGTTTTTATGGAGGAAGAACGCTAAGGCGCCCGTGTGCCGCTGACTTTGGTTTTGCTGTCGCTAATTTAAACCTTGGCATCCGTTCCTACACAAGTGAGCGCTATCGAACCTTCCTCCGCAGGCTCTTATGTTGCGGCCTTGGATGGTCTGGGCGTTTTACGCGCTACCATAGCTTAGGGATAACGATCAGTGCAAACTCTGTGGGGCGAGAGGGACCCTCGACCACATAATTTGGGCGTGTTCAATCTCACCATTGGTGGGACAAAGTACAGTAAGTAGAGAAGCCTTGGAGACCTTGCTTAGTAATAATAATTGGTTTTTGGGGAAAGGAAACGGCGCAGTGTCTGTTCCATATATCATTGGACACCTGAACCGCGCCATACGCACTAAACACGAATGACACGAGATAGGAGGTTTATCCGTGTTCGTCCGCTTCAAAACACCGCATCGCCAGACGAGAACACAGGTAAAATGGTGCACATGATATCATAAACACCGAAGCAACACCAGCTAGAACTGACGGTGTGCTAACGAGGTCCGCAATCGTTCATCAGCCGTCTCTAACGGAGTGGTGGTCGCCATTCCGAACCTTCCGAACGGTGTAGAAAAAGACACCGTACGGCAACTGAGACGGAGCGAGGTCGAATTCCTGCTGATGTTCAAAAGAACGCGCCAGTGGAACTTTGTAGTTTTATGTGTTTCGCTTAGTTTCGGAACGAAGCAACAAGTTTTGGTTTCGGTGGGGATGCAATCCACAGCAGGCTGCGCAAAGGATCAGAAGACGGCGTGAGAGTCGTGACTCGTGTGAGTGCGGACGCTGTGACCGAAGCGGCGTAGGCGCTAGGCCTAGCAGAGCCAGCGGGGCCGTCTCGGATTGCGTCGCAGAATTGAGCGCGGCGCGTTGTCTGGAGCCTCTCTCGGAACGGATATCGTGAGCGGCGACTGTGCGTTTGCCGCTGCTGCTTTTCGATGCGCGACGGAGAAAGGAAAGATGAATGCTTAACCGAGTTCACCGAAGTGGATATCGTAAACGACGGCTGAGCTTTCCCTTCGCTCTTGTTTGCGAATGGCGGTATGGCGCCGTTGTGAGCGAATTGAGACAAGCGCTGGCTTTCGCGCCCTTGGCCAGCGGGAGAGAAATTTCTACCTCGACACTGCTGCCCGGAAGGATATTTTTGAATCCCTGCCGTCTCACATCCGTCTCGCCGTCATGGTAAGTTATTTTGCGTCTTAAATATCGTTGTACGAAAAAGACGTGAGCCGGCTTGTGTGGAGCGCTGAAGCACTGTGCTGCGGAATGGAGCAAAATATTAGCGCAGTTTTCTTAACGACGCGCTGCCAGTGTATGGGTTGTTTTATATGACTATGCGTCAGCGCTTGAGCACCTGCATTGTCAGTCAATCCCACTGTCTGCGTTATAAGTTCGCCTTCATTCCGCAAAGCACCGCACGAGCGCTCTGTAGTACAGGTCTGCTTGCGTCTGCACTGAAGTACACCTTGCAAGCGGCTGTATGTTTTCGGCATTGTTATTTTAGTGCCCTCCGAAGCATTTGTGTCATTTTAGTTTGGATATGGGCAGCATTTCTGGCCACTCTTAATTTCATGCATGTTCGCAGAACGAGGTATGCGGCATCGCTATTAACATAAAAAAAATCAGGTTGCTTTTTCTAAAATGCAATGGTTCCCCACAAAAAACATAATTTTGCCTATCGTGCGCGTCGCAGCAAATGAATGTGCTCAAAGGTTCTGAAGTGCATACTTGTATTCTACCGTCATAGATTCGGGCGCCACATTTCGAATTCCTATCTGATTATTTGTTGCTTTCAGTCAATGGCGCAATCTCTTTGTCACTGGAACACGAGTGAAAGCGAGAAAGCAACGGCTGTCAGTTCTTGCCTTATGTTCTGCGGTTCGTTGCGGCATAACTTCGATGGGTGCAGTATTAACGTGCTGTCACTATTTGTGAAAATATAACAGCTGCTTTAATTTCAAAGCATCACATACTTCATTGCCTTGCTCACCTATCATTATTGGAGTCAGTAATTCGAACGACATACATTTTATTCAAAATGATTTGTTTGGCATCAAACCTGACTGGACATTGTTCTATACAGGTTCTAATCTATGAAGAACTCCAAGGTTGCATCCGTTTAATCTACAAGCAGTACCAAACAGTTCAGAGTTAAGTCGCAAAGAAAGATGCCCCCTGCAACACTTGTAGGTATTTTTGTTCAAATTATTGGTGGACAAGGCAGGAACTGAAATTTTTGTACGAAAATAGCAGCTCAGTATTTATCTGAGCATGTGTTGACTACCTTTTAGGCACAGAATTTACCCAAATTTAGTCATTGATGTCACGAGCCTTAGCAAAGCTTAGGTTTTGTGATTATTTATTTTAGAAGGGCTGGTACAAAGCCTTGGTGTTTCGTTATCTTGAAAAGAGGCGGGATGCAAACAGTGACAGTAAGGAGCTGCTGACGCCCAAGGGATTTTCGTTAAAATTCAGGCATAGTTACTTGTGCAATTAAAAAAATACAATAGTAGGAATAAGGAGCCAGTGTAACTGCTTCAGCTATGCTCAGTTCTGAAAATAGTCTTTAATTCATGATTAAACCAGATACAGCGTACTGACACGCTGCTATTTTGGGATTTGCATTGCTACTGTCTCATTTTCATGCTTGTTCACTACCACTCTTTTCAAATAACCAATAATCCAATGTTGAGACGGTTGTGGTTTCTTTAGACTTGTACGAAACTATAGAGAGGCGATCACCATTATTTGCTTTTGCGACTGTGGTTTTTTCATTTTATTGACAAATGGTAATGAGGTCCGGATATGGTGCAGCCTTTTTTATTTTCAGTTGGAAAATAGTGTTTTGTGTTGTAGTCTTCGATGGCATCCAATCATTGTGGAGTGCTACTTCACAAGCTGTCTATAATGGCGATATACACTTTGAACAACACCATACCAGTTTTCTATTTTTGGTCGTCATTATATACACACAAATATGATTCATGGGGAGTACTGATTGTTGCATCCCGGGCTGTTATAGGTGCTCAAAATGTGATTCCCTAGAGAACATTTGCTTCTTCGATGCTCAGAAAAATTCCTGTAGTCGCCATATGTATCAAATCTCACGGATAAAGCAAGAGTGGTAGATTTCATGTGCAGCTGTACCTTTCAAATACGCACTTTGTACCATGCTCCCTTATGAGCAGTGGCTCACCATTGTTCCTTTAGCCACTAGTTCGATTACAGTTAGGCTGTTGCTGCACTGGTTGCAATTAAATGAGATTGAGCAACTCAGTTGTCTTCTAGCTAGAATATGGTTTTCAAATCTTTGGCAGGGAGGCCATTGCAGCATTTTGTTTAACTCTTGCATAGTTGTGGTGGCCCACTAAATGTGATCATGGCTCTAATGGACAAATGATATGTACAGTTGCACCTCTGTAATATGGACACTGGTTTCCGAGCAAAATTCTCGCAAAGTGATTCATCCATACTAACGAATCATGAATGAAAAAGTTTTGATACAAAACTTGTCACCAAGGTCTCCTGCACATAGTGGTGGGCAATGAAGTTGAAGCTAGACAATGTTGATAGCTCCAAGTACATTAGCCTGGTTACCGTTATCTTTAAAGATCACTCAGTGACATGTTTGAACCTCCATTTCTTTGACTTTATTCTTGAAAAAATTGGGTTGAGGATGGTTTTTCTTTGTAAAAATTCTCACTTTGAGGAGGGGAGACCACCCCCTCATGAATTCATCCCTAGGATAGTGTAGTCATAAATGTGCATTATACTGAAATGCAACAGATTTTTTGCTCTTCTACAAGTGTTAGAAATGTCAGTGATTTTTCGTTTTTAATTTTGCAGGACCAAGCACTTACAGCATGCCTCCTCACCTATCAAAGTGCAGTTTTCCTGTTGGTAGGCCATCACCCTGTAGTGAAAACCTCATCGCTTCTGTGAGCATTCTGCTGTTTGCAGCATTCTGGGTGTTCCGTTTGGAAAATCTAAAGAAGGCACTCTGTCTGCTGACCTTTCTTGAGAGTGCTTTTATATATTTGGCTTAAAATAAACCACGCTTCGATGGTTTTGAGCTCATTAGTTTTTAAAAACCACTTCGTCTTTCCTTCACAGCAGCCTCTTCTATCTGCCTGTACATGTTTTACATGTCTAGTTGTTTGGAATACTGGTAGTGGAACACAAACTTTGCTACTATAACTTATCAATGTTAACATGATACAGTTGGCCTGAGCGAAGAAGAAGGAAAACAATATCAGCATGAATCTGTGAGAAAACTTATGTATAGCCTTTGTCAAAAAGTACAGAGCCAAAGGGTTTGGCTTCTAAGCCGTGTAATAAGGCCTCTGAGCATCCATGGATGTCCAACATTCACGGTGGTCAGGGCAAGATTTTCTGTACCTTCAAGAGATCTGGAATGCTAGCGATGCACAACAAGGCTCAGAAGCGAATTCCTTGGGCTCTAAACTTCGACAAATGCTGTACTCACATTATGTGACAGCATGGAAAGACATGGCAAACAGGAACAGCAACATTTCGTTGACCTTAAGAATCATCACCCCCCTGGTTTCTTGTCCCTGTATGGGCTAGTGATGGTTTTTATCTTTTTGCTTTTAGCTCGGACAGCTTCCTGGGAGCACTGTCAGAATTTTGTAATTTTTTATTATTTAATAGACTTCCCGTTCTGCCACATGACAGAATTGCTAGTATTTATACATATCATTTAATTAGAAAAAAATAATGGTGATAATGGATTTGGTGAACAATTAATTTTTCAATAAAATATGTGCTTAGACACAGGTCTTCAGAAATTATATTACTTATTTAATCACAAAGTTACTAGTCCTTAGTCTGATCAGTTGCCATGGGAACTTTTCTGGAATTTTTCTTCACTTCGTCCTAAAGTGAAGGTGATAAATGCCTTTCTCGCGATCAAAGAGAATGCCTGTGTCCTGAGCGCTTTGACCTTAGCCCATTTGTTTTTGCTTTGCTTGTAGTGCGCACAGTCACGTAATACCAGGTTGACTAATTCGTTGTGTTTCAGTATTAGTCATTACTTGTTAGCTAGATTGAAAAGCATGTGTGCATGTGTTTCTGTATTCTAATTTTTTCCATATAAGTTATGAGTGCTGCATTTTATTTCCGACAGGCTCTTTCAAATGGGTGGCTAACATATCTTTCGGGGCACATAAACTTTCTCTAGAGCATAGGTCTCCATATATTGAGTGTAAAGTTTTGTTTTGTGTTCTTTTTATGTGCTTGTGTGTTAAAATGAATGTATTGTACATGATTTCTAAGGTTATGTTCATCCTATGTGTTTCGCAAGAACAAACACAAACATTAGGGGTTGGATACCTGTGATATTTTACTGTTGATTCAGTGGGCTGCTTTAGAATGTCTGTTTAGTATTTCTTTTACTGTAGTTTGTAATCTGCATCTTGAAGTTAGCCACTTGGGATTAGCCACTGGGAATTATGTGGTGCATAACAATTTTTTAGCTAATCTTATCTGACAGCACCAGTTAGCCCAAAGTGTAGCGAAGAAGTTTTCAAGTCAACTGTGCATTGTTTTTAAAGATTTGCTATTGTATCGTTCTGATTACATTTAGGTGCTGATTTCAAGTTAGTCCCTACCTGTAATACCTGTCCAAGAATTTTGGTTTAAAATGTTGTTAATTGTCCTCTATTTAAAAAAATAAAATTGTAATCTACAGGTCTTTGTGACCTTTTCATTACTTTACACAGGCTCTTCAATTTCTTTTCAATTGAATAAGCTTGACATGTTAAGCAGCCTTTTAATGCTGCTGGTGTTAATATTTCAGATATGTGTGTAGGTTAGTAACTGACATTTGTGATAATCCAGTGCTATTTGTAGCGGTGGTCTGTGTAATTCAGCATTTTCGAACATTCAATGGAATGAATGTAACTCGCATGCACAAGTTAAATTGCGAACAGTGTTTTGAAGACGTGCTAGTAACAATATTCTGTAAAGTGCTTAAAACTGCAGTCTCGAAAAAAATTTCTAACAAACTTACACAGCTACCTTGCACTATGAACGTAAAATCCATGAGCTATATTTTTGTTTGGAAATAAAACCACGGAGCACAAGCTATACGCAATTTTTTAGTGTAATCCTTACGGCGAATCCTGCTTTTATGGACTTTGAGGACTTATAGACTGGATGAATATAGTGCTCAATAAATATTTTCAATGCGCGAGTGGAGCACGGAATTAAAAATTTTCTTTTAAAAAGTCCATTATGGACTGCAAAAATAAGTAACAGTAATGAACGGATTTTAAGGATACAATATACAAATGCATTCTTTTTAAAAAAACTTCTAAAGGCAGAGAGATGGCAAACATTAATGGTCCGATTTGGAGCTGCCTGCAAGTGGCTTGTGCACCACTCAGGTTCTTTAACTTCAGGGATTCGGTTTTTGGACCACAGTGAAGAGATAGTATACTTTTACGAGAAGAAAAATGTGGCAGGAATGTGGCACGTAGTTCCGTTACCACGGTCTTGTTTTCAGTTTCATTGCCTGTCGTCTCCCCAACTCTGCTTTTCTTGCCCAATGCGAACCACACCGTCAAGAAAATTTCGGGTAGCGCCGGAGCCATGGCTTGTGTATCTTTTACAGAAGTGCCGTATACTCAGCGGAGTCAGAATAAAGACGTTTCCTTGCCGCCACCGCTGGTCTCGTTTTGTTTCCACGATGTACGGCAGTACGCTGCGACGTGACTGCGACGTCGTGTGTATGCATGGCGCCACGATCGTGCAACGCAGGCATCCAGGAGGAGGTGAAGACAGCGGTCCGATGCACTTTGTATGCAGCGTTCTTGCCCTGTTCCTTACAGTACTACTTCGTAACGGCATGACCGGAACGGGGCTTGTTATATCTCGGCGTTCGTGCTCACGGTTGGTTCGGTGTGGCTGCGGCGTTGTATGGATCCAGTAGGCGGCATCGAGGCGGCGCTCGACGTGCTTGGGATGGCGTCGCTGGCGGCGTTCGACGCGCTTGGGCTGGCGTCGCTGGCTGCGTCGTACAAGCTCCAGGTCCAAGCGCCCGTGCAGATGATACCGGTGTTGTTGGCTTTGGTGGCGGCGTCGCTGGCTGCGTCGTATAATCTCCCGGTCCAAGCGCCCGTGGAGATGATGCCGGTGTTGTTGGCGTTGGGGGCACCACCTGGATGGGTGGCAACAGCACTGGAGACACCCCTGGCCGTAGCAGGTGGTAGCGTCCTCTGTTGACTCCCAGGAACGGGCTCAGGCACGGCAGGAAATCCACGATGCGATGTCGTAGAACGCGAGCTCACCGGAACAGTAGCCGGCGTCGCTCTCTTCCAGCCAAAGTGTCCCTGACCCGCCGGAGCCTCTGCTCTCTGCTGTTACCCCCCGGGCCTCGCTCTCACTCGCCCTTTTATAGCCTCGGTGTTAATACACGTATGCCTTGTTGTCGTCTTCTTCTCTTCTCCACCAATCATCTCTCTCCATCTCACCGAATGCTTCTCTACAAATCATCTCCCTCCACCTCACCGAATGCTTCTTCTTCCTCTTCTTTATTCTTCGGTTAATTCGGGTCGTCTTCTTCACACCTTTTTTCCTTTAAAATTTAATTTAGGCTCCTTAATATATGTGACAGGCGCCCCTCAAGGCAGAGCGGCGGCGAGTACAGACACAGACGGTGGCGGATTCGCGGAGATGCATGACTCGCGTGCCGCTGGCCAAAACGAGTAAACAAAGAAACAGAACAAAACGCAAACAGGGCAGGACATTTCCCTGGAGCCTCTTCGGCAGGAATAGTTAATGCGGAATCAGCGGCGCAGTTTGCTTAAGTAGAGACACGTGCACTGTACATGCAAACACAAACACACAAAATAAAAATAAAAAAGGCGACAAAACATCCGAGTTCGGGAAAGTGTCGTAGGAGGGTGCGGGGCAAACGTGAATGGCGGGAGCATTTAGGCAAGGGTTTTTCAATTGCACCCCGCTCGGCAAAGTGGTCGAACTGGGTGGGGTGGAGGTAAAGATGCGTTTTTTTATCCCGCGCACGCTGTCAGAAACGTGGGGAATTCCGAGAAAAATCTAGGGAAAATATGTTTATCTTCAACCGGACATGACGTCATTAAACGTCACGTGACCATGACATTACAGGCGTGACGTCACTTTTTTGACCAATCAGCGTTTCCAGCCTACCGACCCGCAAACGCTTGTGTCTGCGCATGCTCATAACAGAGGAGACAGAAGCTCCGCAGTTTCGACTTCTCTGTTTGCCGTCCTTGCCGGATCCTGCTCGCAGTGATATTATAAATTCAAAAGAGTCTTCAAAGACCGAGATTCAAAATATAAGTTGTAATTAGTCACGAAATCATGTAAAAGAGTTTTTGTAACCACTGCGCCGTCTAGGCATGACTTCTCTCGTTTTCAACAAAATAGACTCAGGACAATGTCGCATGCATGCGATTTTCGCCTGCGACACTGTGAATTCTGTCGGTCTGCGACTGAGGAGAGCCGTCGGTATAGTCGCAGACGGCTTGCGATCGAGTTCCGTCCGGTTGGTATTCAGCCGCAGCGTCGGTGTGTTCGCTCTGCGACTGACCAATGGGGAGCGCAGAGACGGCGTGCGACGTGCGGTCACGTGGGAGCTCTTACCGCGGTGGAAGCAAAACTGTTTATTCTAATTAAAACATACGGAATAATGCCTTGCATCTAAAAATACGCTAGTAATAAAATCATCAACACAATCTGTGTGATGTTTCTGTAGCGGTTAATAATGGGTTGTCTATGCAATCTTCAAGGGACCTTGTCTGTTCCTCCGACCGAATTCGTTGTGTCGGTGTGGCATGTGAAAGCACTGACCGAAAATCGCACTGCGGCCTCACCGACTACACCGGATATTTTCGGTCCAGTCGCAGCATATGAAACGGGCCTCATCCGTATCCATATCTGGTTGTGTGAAGTTCGCGCGCACAGAAAGCTGCACGTGTAGCCGGTGCGTCAGATTATGTATGTTCCCTCGTGCTGCCAGCGAGGATACTGCCCTGTCTCTACAAACAGGGCCGGAAAATGACATCGGCGACGCACCTGTTGGCAACGCTGGGCCCGATAAAAGTTGAGTGCGAACGAGCACAAACTGCGCAGCTGGAGAGCCGCCGCCAGTGCTTGCACTCTGCCATGTGTTGAAATGCACTTTGGGAGCGACACGTTCCAGGTGAGTTGTGATGTAGAAATTCATTATGGCCTCTATTTCACAGTTCCAGGAAAAAAAGTGCGCAGCTTTTGCTTTCGTCACTCGTTCGTCGCCTCAGGGCTTAAAATGCATGTGCACGAATCTATTCCGTAATGGCGGCGTCGCGCCGCCGCTACCGGCGCCGCTTATCTCCTTTCTCATAAACAACGTCCCCGCCATTGCTCCGTGCTGCTGACTCGTTCACCGGCACCGCTTGCCGTCGGAGAACCGCTCCGCCCTCGGCGTGCGATGACACGTTCTTGCCATGCCGGTAGCCGTCGGCCGTTTGCGCCGCTAGGTCTGTTTGGCGTTGCATAATGTGCTACGCGGAGTCTGCCATTCATATGGTACGAGGAATGGAAGTAGTGTGTGCCAGAGAGCTTTCCAGTGTTATGTGTGCGAGCTGTCTGGCATTTTCAGTTATCTGCGACTGCTTTGTGGCTGTTACATGGAAATGTCCACGTTACTTTTTATTTAAGGCTTTGCCAACGTACTTGTATATGTCTGAATACCTTCTGTTACAGTGTAATTTTCATGAGATCCTAATTTTCTGTGCAGGTGCCTGGACAATAATTTAGATGAATATGTCAAATTTCAAGATCACACAATTCCTGACTTGGAGTATCCATCGTGTGTTTTGAGGCCATATCTGCCAATTATTCCAAGTGATGATGTTTGTCCGGTGCTCAGTAATTTTAGTTTGTTTTGCTTAGCCGCTTTCCATTGCTTTTACAGGCATGAAAGTCGCTTACTGAGAGTCACCATTGAGAACTGTATGCAGCAGGTTACGTTAGAATTGATTACTGCTGAATGCAAGCACCAAAAAACAAGTGCATGAGTAAGGGATCAGAATTTTGTGCATTTACAGAAGGCGCACAAGGCAGTCCTCAAAACAAAACAAAATAATACATCATTTCAGGTTCTGACCGATCACACATTAAGTGGTTTCCGGAAATACAATTTAATTTTATGATGTCAGGTATTCCAGGCTGCTAAACATATTTTCTTTACTTTAAATGGAGACCTAGAGGGCTGCTTTTTCATGTTTTTATTTATTTTAATTTTTGGTAGTTCCCTTTATGTGCCTGGTGCTCATTTGAACATTCTGATTTCTTTCCCACATTAAAAATATTCATCTGTTAGGGTGCAGTGTCAGTGTTGCTAGAAAAACAAATGTACAGCTGACAATTTTCCTCTCCTCAATTTTTTTTTTGCGCAGAAGTAGTACTGTTCAATTTCCGAGAATCCATTTTGGAGGCAAAAAGCACCCTTCATAAACCTTGGGGACTGCGCAAATTGGCATCAATGCCATTTGCTACTGTTGCAGTTATTAAAAAATATTGTTGCATTTCACTACGTTTTCTTAACTTATGATTGTTTTCTTTTCAGTGCAGATGATGGCAAAGATTTCCCCCTACCCGAACGTGGATGGCTTGCATGAGGGTATGGTGAGGAACAACCCCAATTAATTCAACACAGGAGGGGTCGTGAACATTCTCTTCCACAATTCGAAAACATTCCAGGTAGGTGTGCATTTAGAACTACAGCTTGTCAGGTGGTTGTTACTGCATTGTGATGAAAAATACAGCATAAAAAGAAGCTGGGACCCTGGAATTCTGGAAAATTTTTAATTGTATGATTGCGCCGCAAAATTAAAGAGCACTACAGAATGTCACTGCGCTACAATAATTTTCCCATTCCTTTTTGGTATCTCATACACTTGATTTTATTGCATTCTGCAATGGACTCTGTTTGCTTACCTACCACACTAATGCCATCACAGCAATTTAGTACTGGCTGCCATGACTATGCACTCTCAACAAAAAGGTAGTTGTAGTTATTAACTTTCAGGGTAGTAACTGCTTTTCACATATGTTACTACCTAGGTAGTAACTGCAGGTAGTAACTGCAACGTAGTAATGGTTACTTGGTAGCAACAGGAGCTACAATTACTAGCATTTACTACCTCTGATGGTAGTAACAGCGACTAGACATTAATTTCATTTAATACCTTCGAAGCCAGAGACAGCAACTGCCATTGCCAACGTTTACCTCTAGACAGCATTTAAAGCAACCTCTAATCTGAATGCTGGGTTAGACGCCAGGCACTGCCTCATCGCTGCAAAACTTTGCTTTGCAAAAATATGACTCCAGTGCTAGAAGCAGAGCTCTTATATGGCTTCGACAAAACCAAAAGTAATGCAAAAAACTACAATCGCACTAGCCCATTACTAACGCGTAGGTGGGCGCCGCACATGTGACCAGGAGCGCGAGGAGTGGGAGCACACCACTGGCAGCGATTTCTCTAGACTTTCGTATCGATATTTTACGTATCCGTTTTTTGTACACTGCTGCTGGTGGTGTCATACGACTTCCCACTGCATATACCATACGACTCTCAGGTTGGAGTCTAGTTCTTGACGGAGATTCGAACCGTTAACATATATACCTCCAATTGTATATTCGCCAACTTTTGTTCCGGATGGTGTCATACGAGTAGCAGCCGTAATTACTACCTCTGCTTTCGATGAGGTAGTAATGACGTAGTACAAAGGTAGTAACAGCTGTACTTACTGCATTTTTACTACCTCCTTTTTCATCGGGGTCGTAAGAAGGTAGTAAAAAGGTAGCAACTGTTAAAAAAAGGTAGTAACAGCAGCCGTCACCACCTTTTTACTACCTTTTTCTAGCAGTGTGTGGCTATGCCAGTTGCTCTAGTACCAATCAATTTCATCGAATTAGAGCTGTGCCTTTCAGTGCAGTTCAAACGAAATTCTGCAAGTACCTGCATATCAGAGCATGTGTTTGAAAGGCCAATATGAACGAAGTTCATTGGCATTGTTGCAACCCTGCTGAGGACACGTCTATGGACCCCTCGTTTACCCTGCGAAAAAAAAGGCTGTCTCTGAGAACCTACCTGCGGAATCTTTCCCACGCTGTTATGGAGGGGAAGGAGATGGCCTACCCTTTGTCTGGTTCGCCGCGAGACGTCATTAACGATGGACAAGACAACAGAGGGAAGAGGGCACGATGCCTTCCAGTGTTTAGCATTGACTGACAGGAGCCGACCTGCGGCCCGCCGCTGCAGTGACCGCAGCACCCGCATGAATCACCTGTTTTTGACAGAGTGTCGCGAAATTCGGCGCATATTCGAAAAAAACCGCGCTGCGCGTACGCAATCACGCCCGCGCGCGGTAAAATAAAAAAAAAAACAGCGGGGAAGGACCCTGGAGAGCGCGTAAACCTTGCGTACGCTTCTCACTCAGCTCGCCGGCGGCGCGCCAAAGTAATCACAGCCACGCGCGGCGTCGATTTCTCAAGAATGTCGAAGTTTCTGCTCGTTGTCGACGGAGAGGGCGTGACCTTCTCCGCGGTAAAGTGGCACCCTCCCCTCTTCACTCTCGCGCTGGCGTCTTCGCACGCGAGATGGAACCAGAAATGTCTGGAAGACGGTGTCCGCGCTCGACCAATGGGGTCGCGTTCCCGGCACGAGAAGGAGAAGGAGGTTGTGCAATTTATACTGCCTGTATGTGCGCGCCTGCCTTAGCGCGAAGAACAGAGGCGGGCTGCGCCTATAAATGAGGGGCTGCAACCGCTGTCTGTTATCCCGAGCCGCCGTTTAAGCTTCCGAGAAGCGCTCCCGCTCGACTCCCGGGAGACCACCGCTCAGCCACGGACCAGCGAGGCAACGTCCGCCAGTCTGCGGATCGGCCCCGTCGTGCTCCTCAGGTCGTCGGACTGTCGCAGTGCCCGGTGAACAAATTGTGTTTGTCTCTCTCTGTGTTAGTGCACTTTAGGTGCAAAGGTTCTGTGAAATTGTAATCTCTCTCGATTGTGCCTTTGCATGAGTTGCATTGTGTTTGTAAATCACTTTGTGCTAGTACGAGTGATTGTAAATTCCTCTGTATCGTCTCTTAGCTGTATAAACTGTTTTGTTTTGGGAACCTTTGGCTCCGACCCATTCTCTGGCTTGCGACCGGCGAAAGCCAGGCACCAAACGACCAACCCCCTTGTCACTTGGTAGCTGGCCTCCGGCTGAGCTTGCCACGCTGAGTCCAGGACATCTCCTCTGTGACCGAGACCGCTACCCCCACACGCTATAAGGGTGCCTGGGAGCGCACGCAAATGTGCGCGAAGTGGTGACACAGAGACGTCCCGCTCTTCTGAGCGAGGTAGCGGCGGACCCCCGAATGCTCCTCGCCCATTCCCACGAGTGCCTCCGCGTGCTATGTGCTGTGTCATTCTACCGATCAGTGCCACGTGTTGAATTAGCCGCCGACTTGTGGAGGGGCGGAGCCTTGGGATATTTAACAGGCGACCTGAGTGCGAACGATTGCTCTGGGCCCTGACGACAAGGCTTATCCAGTCGCTCGACGCTATGGACTTCTACCATTTGACGGTTTGCTCTTTTATAAATTATGTAAATTATGCAATTATGTAAAAGTTTCTTCAAAGTGCCAGTAAACCAGCTTATTTTTCGTTTTCCCAAACTTCAAGTTCCATATTTCCTCAGCCCGATGACTCGGACACGCTACCCGAAGGCGCCCGGGTTCGAGTGAGCCCCTGCACCACGAAAACTGGCGACCAGCGGTGAGATCGGAACCTACAAGCGGTAACAACGGTCAGCCAACGAGAGAGCAGCTGTCTCAGGACATGATCACATGTGTGGGTGAGTGCTTGGCTTTCCTCTGATGTGGTCCAGATTCTAAAAGAGGGTTAAAATTTAGAACTGGTAGAGACATGTGCTTAAATCATCGAGGGTTGGTATTTTGGCATAGTTGTTTTGGAAATAGCCTAGACTCAGAAGCATAGTGGACCTACAAAAGCTGCAGAAGCCGGATCTGTTGCTTTTGTATGAGGAATTGGGGATCGATACAAAAGTCTTTTGCACGAAAACCCATGATTATTCAGGCAATCACTGATTTGGGGGCAGATGATGAGGAGCTCAGTGAGGCGTGGAACATCATTGAACAAAAAATGGAAGAGCAGCTCAGACAGCAGAAAAGGCGTGAGCGTGAAAGAGAGAATCAAGCAAAAAACAGGAACGGGCAATAGAGCTCCGTACGTCAGAAGTGGAGTTGATCAAGAGGTCGGGCAATTGTCTTCAGCAAGCGGTACCGCTTCTCAACGAGGAGGTAGAGTTCAAGATGTCTAGGAACATGCAGCCATATGTGGTGTCAGGGGATATCTGTCTCTATTTTGGACGAACGTGCGGCCAACTGTCCTTCAATTGGTAGACTTAGTATCAAAGGCTACTGACTGTACTGCCCTGCGAGGCATCGGAGGTTGTCGCGCGGCTCAGCAAGGAGGGCGCGGACAACTACGAGAACGTCAAGGCTTGCCTTCTACGAATGTATACTTAGCGCAGAATCGTTCACGCAGTGATTTCGGGGAGCTAAGAAGTCGAGGGACAAGAGCCATCCCGATTTTTTTGTACAAGCTGCAAACTAACTTGGTCGAATGGCTTAAGCGCACCGGGTCCTATAGTGACCGACAGGCTCTTGTGGAGAGGATGTTGTTGCAGCAGTTTTACAACTGCCTCACTGAAGAGGAAAGAAATTGGCTACTGGACCGAGACAATGTAACGTTTGCTACCAAAGCTACAGAACACATTGAGGAGTTCGCTTCTCGCCAGCTGTTTAACAACACTAGAGTTGATATGACCCGTATTTTCGGGAGAAGTATGCATTACCATCACGAGTGGCACTTTGGGAACTCTACAGCTGAGAAAGACGAAAGAAAAGTTTCTTCCGATAAAGCTCAAAAAAGGGAAGACAATGAGAACGGTGCAAAAGTGGCCAAAGCGAAGAAAGAAAAAGTCTCGTTTCAGGCTAGGAGGCTGCTCTCTTGCTACAGATGCAATGAGCAGGGTCACATAGCAGTGAACTGTGAAAAAGAAAAGGTTGCGCTCCCGTATGTCAGAACTGCGGTGAAAACATGAAGCTGTTGCGACTTCACTCGCATAGCCTGCTAGTGAACGGGAAGCAACTCAGCTGCAACGATGGATGTTGTCCATCTGTTGTATGCGTCACCATCCAATTACGCAGAAAAATGTGTATGGATCTGACAGGTAGGGGAAGAACAGAGCGTATGCTTGCCTATCGCGACAGTGGTAATTTAGGGCCCTTTCGGTACGCTTACAACCGAAGCCGCAGTTTCAGGAAAACTACCTAAATGCTACAAGAATAGTCGTGGGGTGGGGCGAGACCAATTAGTCGTTTCGCAGAAGTACCGACAAGACTTACTACGACTTTTTCATGGCAATTCGTGGTCATACAACCTGAGAATCAGGAAAACAAACCAGAGGCTTTTACAGGAATACTATTGTCTGGATGTTTTAAGGACATGGAGCGTTTGGTAAGGTCGTGCAACACATGTCAGCGGGTCGGAAAGGCGCGAGATAAGTGGAAAGCGCTGATGGTTTTGTCCATCCCCCCCGCTAGTGGCATCAACTGATTCTCATGAACTTGTAGATTATCCGCTTGGAAATTCTAGCATGACATTGTAGGGTACGGCAGATGGAACAGGATTGACCACTGCTGGCTTTATGCCTTCATGGAAACCATGGCCCTACACTATGTCCACCCAAGTAGGTGTGGCTGCCTTTCCTTCTCAACCCCTTTCTCTATTTAGCTAAATAAAAAATCAATGGAGTACAGTCAAAAGAAAAGAAGCAAGAAAATTCACAGAAAAGTTGAACGATAGACATATGTAATGCAGAAATAACTGCTTAGAAAACAAACTTGAGGCACCAGTTTGACATCCATTTGCCTTGTTCTCTTTCTTTTTGTCTGTCACATCATGAGGTCAACAATTCTTTATATATGGAAGGTGGTGTTTTCTAGTATTATGACATTCTGCTTTACAAATATGGCATGGGAGATTGACCTAGATTTGGCATGGAGAACTCGAGTAATCTTTTAGTGCTTTTGAAGTGTTCAAACAATTTTTTTCAAGCCCCTTGTGACAACTTGCACTGCCCTAAATTTGACAACTAGTACATGGCACCAAAGCTATCATTTGTAGAAAGTGCAACTTTTACTTTTTTTTACAGGAGAGAACATGTCGGTGATGCTGTCAAGAGTGCAAATGCATTTACGGGTGCGTACTGCGTGTTCGACAGGAGCTACAAACCAGGAGCCTGCAACTTTTGTTTCATATTCGAACTCCAATTTCTGGATGTTTATGTGACTGAGTAAAAGTGCATTGTCTGATGGTTTGTAAGCATGCATCAAGTTGCCTTTGCTGGTTCAAATCAATAAATATTTGCCGGAGCATGCAGTGTAACGTGCCTGACCTTTCTTGAATGCTCTTCTCATGTTCTGGGCATTCATATTGCAAAGCAAAAGGCAAGCTATTGCCTCTAGCACATACTACATGTGTGGGTGGCTAAAATGTCAACTGATAAAATGCAATATATTGAACAGCTTCACATTGCTACTCAAAATATAGTGGAAAGCCTAAAATGAATAACGCGGCATAAAAGTGAAAAATTGAAAAGGGTGTTAAATGTGAAGTGTGACTGGTACACCCATTATATTAGAGTGTAAGTTACGTAAACCACCTTCCAATACATCGGGTAAAGAAGGGCGGAGTTGTGAGAAAAGTGCCCTGTATAAGGAGGCTTTGCTACCTAAAGTTATCCTTTTTGAAGGGTGTTAGTTACAGACACTGTAATGCACCCTTAAGTCTGTAACTTGGTTTACAGTGCGGTAATGCGTCCTCGCTCCGAAGTTGCTCCAGTCGATTCCCACTCCACTACCTGCCACATACCCGCCTTTTTTTGCCACATGCGAAGCCCAAGAACTGGATGATTTCTATCGTTCCCACGAACGCACTACACAAACGGACGCGGAAAGGCAAGGTGCCACCTACGTGGTCCGTGAAACCACGCCGCGATCTACACTTATCTCCGCCGCCGCGGTGTGCGCCCCCTCCCCCGCCGCAGCAGAAGATACAGCGATAGCGCTGGTTATCGCTGACCGCGGTACGCGCACAGTTCTCGGTGACTGAAAACGAGCAATCCTAAACTTATCGGCAGGCTGCATCTTCATTGCCGCCTCAAGCATTCTGCGCGGCTGCACTCCCGACCGCAAAATTAACCTAATCTGGGTACCCACTCATGAGGTCAACTGTGGTAACGAAGGGACATATATGAGGTTTGGGCAACCTAAAAAAATTGAAAAAATATAAGCCCCTGCCTACACCACTGACGCATAACAGGCTGGTAAGGAAGGGACCGGCCGACTTGCCCGAGGGTTAACAATCCCGGCGGCCGCGCCGCGCATCCTGGAGCACTTGCTGAAGCCCCCCAGACTTGTGCCGATATAACCTATGTTCATAAAAAGACGTGACACCCTTTCCCACCTCTCAAACCCGGCCTCGAACGAACATAAGCCACCCTGCTTCGAAGAAATCAGACGCTCTTATTTCTCAGCCACTCATCACTACCCCTGATCACCGCTGGGAAATACGACCCCACATGCCCAAATTGACAGAACGGATCGTCCGCCACTCAGGCGCACATCCTCTGGGGATGCGAAAATAACCCTCCCCTCGGGCCTTCCTGCCAGCTCCCTCCGCGGAATGCTGGGACCAACTCTTCAACAAGCCGCATAAGACCACGCAACTTTCACTCATTTCATGGGCCCAGTACGTCGCCCCCACCATGGGGGCCGCACAGGACCCACCTGTTCTCGTTGGCTGCACCTGTGGGAAATAAAGTTGTCTCCTTCTCTACTCCTTGCCATCTCCTTGGCTTTCCGATCTTTTGTGCTCTGACGCCGACAACTAGTAGCTTTGAATCAATGGAACATATAAACCTTTCTCCTTGAAATAAAGTGCATGAGCATGAAAGCATGGTTACATAAGCGCTCATAAAATGGCTTTCGACCCACGACGCGCACAACTTCTCCTCGGGTTCGGCGTCGCACGGATTACGTCACTCCATCAAGAACAACTTGAGAGTCCCGCTGACATAGCAGGCGAATCATCTTGTACGGCCCGCAGTAGCGGCGAAAACGTTTTCACTGAGTCCACCCTGACAAATGGATGTCGAAACTCAGACTCGGTCAGCTGGCTTGTATTCTGTGTGGCGCCGACGAAGATTGTAATGTCAATGGTCGGCGCGCTACTCGTCTCGAGTGCTCAACCACGCATGACGTCATGGTTCTTGCGCGGTCTGCACGATATAAACATAATGGTGCTGAATTGTAGTCGGGTGTCCTCAAGCACACTCCCATTGTAAAAAGGAGTGCTCTAGAGGGCAGCTTCGTCATCATCATTACACCCACTGCAGGGCAAAGGCCTGTCCCATGTCTCTCCAATTAACCCTCTCCTTTCCCAGCTGCGCCCATCCAATGCCTGCAAGCCTCATAATCTCATCTTGCCGCCTAACTTTCTGCCTCCCTCTGCTACGCTTGCCTTTTCTTGGAATCCACTTCGTTACATTTAAGGACCAGCGGTCATCTTGCCGTCGCAGTGCATGCCCTGCCCAAGCCCATTTTTCCCTATTGATTTCGACTAGGATGTAATTAAGACGCGTTTGTTCCCTTACCCACTAAGCCCGCTTCCGGACTCATAGCTTATAGCATGACTCGCTGCGTCGTCCTTAAATAAAGCTTACCCGTTTTCATTAGCCTCCACGTTTCCGCCCCTTAGGAGAGTACGGTTGAGGTACAGCTGTTGTACACTTTTCTCTTGAGGGATATTGGTAATCTGCTATTCATGATTTGAGAAAACCTGCCGTATGCGCTGCACCCAATTCTTACCCTTCTAGTTATTTCCCTCTCGTGATGCGGATACGCTGCCACTACCTGCCCTAAGTAGATTCTTTACCACTTGCTGCACCTCGCTGCGAATTGTGAACTGCTGTTTCCTTGCTAGACTGTTGAACATTACTTTGGTTTTCTGCAGGTTAATTTTTAGACCCACCTTTCTGCTCTATGTAACTCATTGATCATGATTTGCACTTCATCTCCTGAGTGACTCGGCAAGGCAATGTCATCAGCGAATCGCAGATTATTTAGGTATTCTCCATTAACTCTTGCCCACAGCTGTTCTCTATTCGGGCCTCGTAATACCAACTGCAAACAGGTGGTGAATAGCATCAGCGAGATCGTGTCTCCTTGCCTGACGCCCTTCCTTATCGGAATTTAATTGCTCACTTTATGGAGGACTATGGTAGGTGTGCAGTTCTAGTATAAATCTTCCAGTATTTTTACATAAGGCTCTTATACGCCCTGATAATGCAATGCCTGTAGGAGTGCTGAGGTTTCCACTTTGTCAAGTGCTTTCTCGTAATGAATGAAGGATATATGTAGGGGTTGTTTATATTTTGTACATTTCTCTATCCCCTTATTTATAGTGTGAATATGATCTGTTATTGAATATCCTTTACTAAAGCCTGCCTGATAAGTTTGTTGATTAAAGTCTGAGGTTGTCCTGACTCTATTAGTGATTGCCTTAGTAAATACCTAGTAGACAACGGACAGTAAGCTGATCGGTCGGTAATTTTTTCAAGTCCTTGGCGTCTCCTTTCGTATAACGTTTGCATGCTTTAAAGCTTGTGGTACGGTCGAGGTCGTAAGACATTGCGTATACAGGGTGGATAGCCTTTGTAGCAGAATCTGCCCTCTGTCGTTCAAGAGATCTGCTGCTACCTGATCCTAGCGAGCTGCTTTTCCCCCTATGCACTGTTGCTAATGCTTTCTTTACTTCCTTTCTCATTTCTGGCGGGATGCCGCAATGGTGTGTGCTACTGTCTTTATCATTAACGTTCTGATCGCATTGGCTGCTGTAAAGATTTGTGTAGAACTCTTCGGCTACTTTAACTATCTTATCCATATTGCTAATGACATTGCCCTCCTTGTCTCTTAACCCACATATCTGGTTTTTACCTATGCTTAGTTTCCTAGGAAGCATACTCCCTTTCTTACTCTCATATAGGCGTATTCGTGCTTAGAGTGAAGTACAGGTAGGCGGCGACGTCGAGGTGGTCCTCATTGGTGACGTCCTGCAACATTGCGTCGAGCGTTGTCACGGCCTCCCTGCCATTTACGAGGTGAGGGTTCCACGGGGTTACCTCATCATCTGTGGTTTGTAGGCGAGAGAAACGTAGAGCAAGATCGCGTCCACTGATCTGTGTTCGGTGTCAACGGAGACGGAGTGTACTTACATGCAGTTCTTTTCCACTTTAACCCATTCACGCTGCCAGTAAGGTGTCTACGGCAAGCGAGAGGTAGAGCCGTCTAACTGGGTTTTATAGTCAGCGTAAGCTATCTCACAAAGTGGATTGCAAGCAGAGCTAGTTGTTCCTACTAGTAAGCAGCATTACGAAAATAAACGAAATACATTTACGCCTGTCAACTGCACTAAAATGTGACCGATATCAATCCTTCTTGATTTTAGAAGACATAAAGGTGCTGACTAACAACGCATTACCGCTTAAAGCAAAAATGTTAATGGTCCCGTTCTCAGGAAAACCCGGCATCGGAGCAACTGGGAAATTCAAATTCGTGGAATGGGTGTAGTGACGTAGAAAAACAGGCACGCAGCAAAGAAAAAAGAAATGGGTCGGCTTAGCTCAGCTAACCCTTGCTATGCAACCGAAAGCACGGATTACATGTGAGGTCATTTTCTAAGGTTCTTGGGGCCGAAGCACAGTCTGACAGGCAGACGGACCGCGTGGGTCGTTGCGGGCTCCGCACTGTGAGAACTCGCTTCCAGCGGTTTGCCAGTCTTTACTGCGCCTGCTAACAAGGCTCGTCGCTGTCTTCATTCGGCAGCTTTCGCTCGCCGTCGAGCCAGGCGAAGCTCCCGCCCTCCCATGCTTTCAGCTGGCCGTTTGGCGGGTTTACGCTCCCTATCGATTGCTAAAACCCTCGACCAGTTGGCAATGGCGACCGGGTGATCAGACTCGGCCCGACGTCTGCGAGTACCTACTCTCGAGGACGTCGGCTCCGGCTGACTTGCCTCGTCCATAGAGAGACGGTGGATAGGCAGCGCGCAACCGCCGCGACGGCGTCGGAGCGAGTGACTGCAGCTGCTGCGAGTCACGTGGTGCGTCCTCCGCTCCTCGTGTTCAAGGTCATTCGTAGAGACGCAGCGAAATGGGAGCCGCGTGGATAGTAAATCCACCGCCGCCCAATGGCACCAAGTGCGTTGCAATTAAGCGGCCGTGGTAAATCTTTCGCTTTAAAAGGTTGTCAAGCGTGAGCGAACCGGAGTCTCTTCGGTCGGGAGCCAGGCAAAACTTCTTCACCAATGAGGGTGTTCGTTCAAGAAGATAAACAGTGGATTTGTACTGCACGTCGCACAGCAACGTGCACAATGACGCTAAAGGAAAACTTAGTTTTAAGGGCCGATAATTAGCGGCTCGGATTACGTGCGATGACATGTAATACAGCAGGTTGTGATGCAACGTGAAAACCTGCCGATATCTGCGTAATGGTGCGCCAAGAAATCCCCTTGCGATCACACGAACACTTTAAGACTATCACGCCATATTTGCAAGGTGAATTTAAATAGTGATGTTTATGAAGACGGGCTGGCTAGCCATAGCTACGTACGCTCATTAAATACAAAAAGAGAAGTTTGACCGCCACACCAGCAATCAATGCGTACAAACAAGGGTACTTGGCAGCACATAATATACCTGGCTGAGACAATTGGTTACAAAGCCAAGTGGTGCCGAAAATCAACATGATCAAGCTCGTGTACGTGATACAGAGGGACACCATAGCGCAAATGTAGCCGGTGTTTACTTGATTAGGCACCGCTAGCTAATGCAATCAGCGCACAAAAAATCAGCGGTCCCTTAAGAGGCGTCCGCTCAACAAATTCAAAGTATATATGGAACCCTTGCTTGTTTTCAACTCTGATTGTGTACTGGCGGCGTTGCATCGAAGTTTTAATCAATGTCAAATTAAAATCTGAGATTTAAGCGAAGCGGAGATATTATTGCTACTCTTCATTTTGCTTAGCCCTGTAGTAGGCGCACAGCAAAAATAAAAATGAACAGCCGTGTGCTGTACAATGAAAATCGGCCTTTGAAAAATAGGTTGTTTCAGGAAAGGAAACGGCGCAAACATTGTCTAATCTCCTTAGACACGCCAACCGCACCATAAGAGAAAGGAGGAAAGTGGTAGTGAAAGAAGAAATAGAGAGTTGCCGTAGTGTAGTACTGCTTAATAATTTAGACCACCTGTGGATCTTGAGTCGCACAGAACACGGGCGCCACATCTTTCCTATAAGCTATCATTTTCATTATACGGAGCCGGTTGTGCTCCTTTCTTTTCGTGGAAATGAACGGCCTTTGCAAAGTTGTCAACGCCAATGAACTCTATGAACGCCGTCGTCTCACTTGCTTTGTTTGGATATTGACTACAGTGAATGGCACAGTAACCGTAACCATCTCACATATCTCGGTGGACACCACGGAGAGAGAGAGAGAGAGAGAAACATGCCATTTAGCGAGACATGCCTGTAGTACTTTTCGCGTTTCAGACTCTGCTTTGCTGCGTCGTTTAGCAAGGCGTTCTTAGGCGATTGTCCGGACCCGTGGTGTATCTGTTACGGGTCCAAGTTTGACTTATTTTTGGAAATGTGGCGGAGAGTTTGAAGGATGCTTCACTCCCGCCACCGGTTGGCCCGGTATTGCACTACCTCCGGGATTGGCCTTGTCTTTAGCGCGTCTTTACTATCCTGTCTTTCAATTCCATTTTTCAACTCTCCTCTATCTGCACGTGGTAGCGATTGTGGCTCGGCTTGAGCCAGTGAGCAGGCCGGTGCACTTTTCTTTCTTCCTTCCTGGCAGTAACAGACAGACAGACAGACAGACAGACAGACAGACAGACAGACAGACAGACAGACAGACAGACAGACAGACAGACAGACAGACAGACAGACAGACAGACAGACAGACGTTCTTCTCGTTGCTTAGGTGTCGGACGCTCGCTGAGCTTCCAGCCTTTTATGCGAAGCATACTAGCCGCAGAACCGAGCTCTTCCTTGCTGCGCCGCGCGCGGCCGCGTAGCTACCACTTGACCTACATCGGCGCACCACGTGATATGACGTCACAACAGCTGTGAAAGCTGGGCCTCAACTCGTGCGCTCGCTTGCGGACGCGCAGCCTCCGCCGGCGGACTAACTTCCGCTCCTACCGCTAGGAGATACTGACGTCACGCAATTGTATAAAAGGCGACGCACTCGTTGAGTCAGTTGTTTTTCCCTTTTTCCTTCTTCCTCTGAAACCCTACCTATCCTTCTCTCTATCTGCACGCCGGCAGTGGTGGTGGTGCTTTAACACCAGTCACAGGCCCGTGCATTTTCCTTTCCTCTTCCCCTTTCATCCACTTACTACTACTAGTCAGTTGAGCAGCGAGATGTCGGCCAGGGAGAGGGCGGCTCGCCAGACCGCAAAGCGCAAGTTACAAAGAGCCACGGAAACGGGAGAAGAACAAGACGTACGGCTTGCCAAGCGACGTATGCTTCGCATCCTAGGCTTAACCATAAGCTAAGCCAGGCCATTTTCATTTCTTCGCTCTTTTTCAGCCAACTCCCGTGGTAGCAGTTATGTATCGGCAGTATCACTCTCTTCTCCTTCCAAGTTGAATATGCACGCCTATTCTCTGGGAATCAATCAATCAATTTGTTTCCATAAAGACCCCTTTTTAGGGGCATTACATAAGCGGTGGGTAAAACGTTTTATGCGATAGCAAGTAATCATGCGTTATGATGACAAGTAGTTGTAGGCTCTACGCGCGAAGTTCGCGGGACAGGTTAACGCTGCAATGTCAGCGGAAAGCCCATTTCAGTCCGCGGCGGTGTGAGAAAAAAATGAAGCTGCGAAGGTGACAGTGCGTGAACGTGGACGGGTGATCTGTAGTTGATGCAGAGTGCGGTGAGATATGGGTGCCGGAAGGACCATGTAGGGCGCAGTTCGTAGATGGCTGTAAAGAAACTTGTGGAATAATAAAAGACTGGCTGTGCGGCGGTGCAGATCGAGTGGCTGAATGCCTGAAAGCGATTTCAGATATGTAACACTCATGCTATAATGGTATGAAGAACGAATAAATCTAATGGCGCGATTTTACAAAAGTTCTAATGTGTTGGTCAAATAAGCTTGATGTGGGTTCCTAATGGGTTAAGCATATTCTAATTTTGATTTCACAAGTGATTCGTAAGCTAATAACTTAACATCCACGGGCGCATCACGAAGATGACGTTTTAGAAAACCAACGGACCTGTTAGCTGAAGAAATGATGTTATTTATATGCTTTTTCCTGGAGAGGTCAGCGCACAAAGTCACGCCTAAATATTAGTATGATTCTACTGGCAGCACAGGAACGGAGTCAATATGATAGAAGGACAAGAGCGGGTTACGGCAACGATGAAAAGAGAGTACGTTGCATTTCTGAGGGTTATGTTCCATTAGCCAGATTTTACACCAATCCTAAATCTTGTTAAGGTTGTTTTGGAGGGATAACTGATCAGAGGTGTTATTAACTGTTTGATAAAGAACACAATCGTCAGCAAACATGAGAATTTGACAGGAAACATGCGAGGGCAAATCATTTATGTATATTAAAAACAGAAGGGGACCTAGTACGGAACCTTAAGGAACGCCAGATGTTACAGGAAGGAATCTGGAAGTGTATTCATTTACAAAGGCGGACTGAGTGCGGTTAGTTAGGAATTCTTTAATCCATTCAACAGCATTAGGATCGATGTTAAGGTGAGATAACTTGTGTAACAGGCGTTTGTGAACAAGTTTGTCGAAAGCTTTTTTAAAATCAAGAAATATAGCGTCAGTTTGTAGGTTAAGATCTAGGTTGGCATGCAAGTCATGGATAAAGAGGGCTAGTTGAGTATCACAAGAAAAGCCTTTCCGGAACCCATGCTGCGAAGGATGAAAAAAATTGTTCGCATCCAAGTAGGCAATTTTATGGGCGAATATGACGTTTTCCATGAGCTTGCAAGGTACGCTTGTAAAATAAATGGGGCGATAATTTAATGGAGAATTTGTATTACCGGGTTTGAAGACTGGAATGACGTTCCTATTTTTCCAATCCTGAGGAAGTTGGCCAGAAGAGAGTGACTGCTGAAATAACAAGCATAAATATCTGGCACTGGTGGGTTTAGCATCCTTACGAAATTTGGCGCTGATATTATCTAAACCGACAGAAGATGAAAGTTTCATTTTATCGATTAGTGACAGGATTCCAGAAGTGTTAAATTCAACAGGAGACATGGAATCATCAAGAAAAGTGTTTGGCATAGGAAATGGCACATCAGATTCATTAGTGAACACTGATAGAAATGACTAAGTACATCACCCGCTTCATTTGTGATACTGACATCGGGTTTCTGTTTTGGGTTGATAATGTCCCAGAATTTCCGAGGATTAGTGTGTAGAATTTTAGGCAAGTCCTTGGTCAAAAAGGAACCTGTAGCGTTCAGGGCCGATGAATTATATGCCTTTTCAGCAGCGTGATACTTATCCCAGGCCGTCTGGTTAGTTTGTGTTTTGGCTGCGCGAAAAAGACGCTTCTTTCGATTCTCCAGACGTTTAAGTGTTCTAGTGAACCATGGCTTTTGAGAATTCTCTCGGGAGGTGAACCTCAGATTGAACTGATCAGTTAGTTCGGACATGCGGCGGCTCGCGCGAAGCGGGGTGTTGACTAGCATAGTGAAGCTTTTCGCTTCAAAAATTGGTCAGTGCACGTCAAAGATCCAAAGGTACTCGAAATTATTCCGGAGCCCTCCACTACGAACCTATTTCTTCCTTTTTTTCTGTCAGTCCCTCTTTTATCCCTTCACTTACGGTGCGGTTCAGGGGTCCGCCGAGATGTGAGATACTCCGTCATTTCCTTTCTCCAATAACCAATTTACAATTTACACTTTTGAAGACAGGGAATGACGCAGTAACTTCCTCACATGTGTGTGTGGACACCTGAACCGCGGCGTGAGTGAAGGGATAAAGGACGGAGTGAAGGAACAAAGAGGTGCCGTAGAGGAGGGCTCCGGAATCATTTCGACCATCTGGGACTACATAATCTCCACTGACAACGCACAACACACTGGCGCGTTTGCGGTTAAGCTCTATCGAAACGCTGCCTCAGCCGACTGGATCGGTCGCGTGTACTCTTGCGCAGCAGTCGAGTGCCCTTATTACTGAAGGGCCGAAGCTTCGTGGACTTGGTGGACTGCAAAATTCTTCGTCCCAGTCTCCTCATATTCACATTGTAAAAAAAAAAATGTAGGACGCTTAAGCCTCGACTTTAAGAGTTGAATGCTACAGCGTGTTGGCGCACTGCGAGGGAGTCCACGGAATGCCATCGCCCGTTCGGCGCGACGGCTGGCCCGTTAGACAAATCGCTCTGCTACGTACGGTGAAACGGACGCACGAAACGGACGCGCTTATTGGCAAACCACGTAGATGCGCTGCCAGGAGCCTTGCCGAAACGCGCGGGGCTCAAGTCGCAGTCTTAGTTTGTCGGCACATAGTTCTCGACAAACCCGATGCCACGAACGACAGCATAGCTTCCGGGCTGAACGAACGGGCAGCAAGCCGCAAGTTCCGTGGTGAACGCGCTTCGGATGTGCGCTGCGTTGTTAGCCGCCCACCGCGTGATTCCTGCGTGCCTGCTGCTTCCAATCTAGAGATATGTCAGACGCGTCACTTCCTTTCCTTAAAATCAATTTTCATTTAACTTCCTTTCTTACGGCGCGGTTCGGGTGTCCACAGAGATATGTGATATATAGGGCTCACCTCTTTTCTTTAAAAGCAATTTTCATTTCATTTTCCCTCCCTCCGAGTTGACAGGCGTCCCTTCCTTGCTCTGCCGTCGCACGCTATCTGTTGGGGCACTGGCGTACATTGCGAGGAGGAGGAGGAGGGGCGATTTTTCGCTCACGGCCGACGCCGTCGACACCTGCTTTTCAGCGGGACGAGCTTCTTAACACTAGAGAGTTTTAGTTTCACGTACATAGAGGCTTCACGTACGCAAACGTGAGAAGTCTACGTAGCCTGAACGCAGGTGCTTTGAAACCCTTATAGTTACACGTACGCAAAACACGCCGCGCATTACGCCTAGCGCCATCTACTAAGAAACACAGACACTGTTTGTAGCCCAAATCATCCAAGCAAGTCTTTAAGTCAAGCCATTCAAAGCGAGACCGTTGCTATGACGACGACCAACGCTACTTCGTCAGGCTTAACAGCTGAAAAATCGCCCTTCTGTTTGAAAAACAAAAGCTATTTGTCGCTTGAAACCTTATGCGAGGGTAAGAATGAGCAAATCGAAGGCGAATACAGCAGTTTAGAACGCGATATCGCGTCGAGGGATTAGCGACGAAGCTGTTATCGCTGTGAAGCGGCGGGCAGGGCGCCGCCATGTTTGTCAACGCTACGTACGCAAGCAACGCAAAGACCGCAACGAAAAAATCCGAATCTCACGTACGTACGTGAGACTCGCGCATACCTTTTGCGTTCTGCGCATGCGCACTGGTCACCCGTAAGAGCTCTACGTACTTGAAGCCTCTACATACGTGAAACTAAAACTCTCTACTGTCGCACTGACATTAGACAGTTTTAGTTTCGCGTACGTAAAGGATTCACGTACGCAAACGTGAGAAGTCTGCGTAGCCTGCACGCAGGTCGTTTGAAACTTATAGTTACACGTACGCGACGCAGGCCGCGCGTTACTCCTAGCGCCATCTACTAAGCAACACAGACACTAGTTGTAGCCTAAATCATCCAAGACAAATCTTTAAGCCAAGCCACTCGGTCTGTCCTCTCGCAAGACCGTTGCTATGACGACGACCAACGCTACGTCGTCAGGCTTCACAGCTGAAAAATCGCCCTTCTGTCTGAAAAACAAAAGCTATTTGTTGCTTGATACCTTATGCGAGGGTAAGAATGGGCAAATCGAAGGCGAATACAACAGTTTAAAACACGATATCGCATCGAGGGATTAGCGACGAAGCTGTTATCGCTGTGAAGCGGCGGGCAGGGCGCCGCCATGTTTGTCAACGCTACGTACGCAAGCAACGGAAAGACCGCAACGTAAAAATCCGAATCTCACGTACGTACGTGAGACTCGCGCATACCCTTTGCGTTCTGCGCATGCGCACTGGTCACCCGTAAGAGCTCTACGTACGTGAAGCCTCTACGTACGTGAAACTAAATCTCTCTATTGTGTCTGCCTCTGACATCCTCACATTAAATTTCAGTGGTTTAGTCATGTGGATTGCTGCTTAATACCAGTCCAATAACGAGCAATAGACCTATAGCGAAAATCATCAACCGCTACGTGAGTGAAATAATCCTTAGCTTATAATGCGAAGCTTGCATTCATTCCTTGAAACCTGCATTCTTGCAAATCCGTGATATGAAGGTCGAATGCATGTAGCTAAGCTAGGTGTTTCGTCAAGAATGAAAATAAAATTTTTAATACCAAATCTTGCTGCCGAGTACAAGCTGCGAGATGCAATTGCCCTGCGTGGCTTGTGTTCATCCAACAAAAATGACTCGAAACTATTTCTTTAAGCAAGCAAAATTCAATAGTTCAGTGTCTGTATTCAGCTGTTCGGAGTGTTACTCCGTTGAGGCTAGCATTTAGGCGATTCTAGAAATTTCAGTGAAGACAATGCACCTCATTAAATCTTCAGGCTTCACAAATCAGTCTCATCTTGCCACGATAGGAATGCGATAAGAAAAAAAATGCGTATTTGTTGCCGGACTTTCAGCCAAGGAGAAGCACTGAACAAAGTGAAGACAAAGGAAATAATTAAGCACACGGCACGTGAAATGAAATTTTCGTGAACATTCCGAGCGATAACTTCTCATGGACGTCCGGCGTGAGTGGCGCTGGCAGCTTTCGAGGAGCTGCCGAAGGTGTCCCATCATTATCCGAGCGTTTAAGTATAGGCAAATGTTCGAGTTATTCCACATGTGAACCAAATTAGTTTTTCACTGGATTGTGGTTCTAATCAACTGAAGGAGTAAATCATGCCGAATCGTAAAACAATTCCGACTAAGACGACAGTACGGACACCATTCCGTCCGTAATAATGCTCTAGGTTTTGGTGCTGGCAGTCATCATCACCAGTTTTTTTTTTTGTTAAAATGTCCCTGCATCGCCTCCCGTGCATTGAGCACCGCGAAATTAGCGCTGAGTGCTGAAAGTACTCTACAGGTAATAAAAGAGTTCAAGATAGATTTTCTATACCCCAGACAGCGGGATAAGCTGAGCAAACGAATTTTTCGATACCAGTGTAGCACAGCTTGCATCAGCAAACATACCATGATCATGAAAGGTGTTCTTGAAGCTAATCGTTGAAGAGTTTGAGGGATCTTAGAATTTCGTTGACAAACGAAGGTGGCTGGCCCTCCTAACGGCGAGTGGCAGTGGCCCATATTTACACCTTGAACCAGGTGATAAAGGTATACGCAAAATATAAGCAACCCCGATATTGTCCTGCGTATTGTAGGAGAACACGTTTCACTTATTTGAATCCAGAGCAGTTCCGTGGGCATTGCCTTTCCAGAGTTTAGAAAATAATTATGCAAAGCTGCTGAAAAAAACAACTGTAGCGTCCTTATAGGGACAATTAACATCTGTAAGGAAACTGATAATATCCAAGTCGGAAGGGACGTCAGTCCAGGGCGACAATATCTCTTCAGTACTATTCACCGCGCGTTAAAATTATGTATTCAGGACTGTGAACTGAGAACAGTTAGCGGTAAAAATGATCGGCAATGATCCTCCTCCTCCTCCTACCCGCGTCCCAGGTCTGCGTGCCAGGGACCGCGGATATGTGGGCTCCTTCTCGGTGGAGAATAAAGTTTCATTCATTCATTCATTCATTTGGGGCACCTACCGCCTTGAGGTAAGAAAAATGGCCCTCCAAAGAGTCGAAAAACTTTTCCGGCCCAAATTGGTCAAAAAATATCCGACCTCAAAGCGGAAGGCGCCCGCTCGCCGTGATGTATGGAAAGGTAGCCTAATCACGTGGGAATACATCCCATGGACAATAAATGGCGCTACCAAGCATCCAACGCTTCTTACTCCAACATCTTCCAGACGGTGGGGACACATTTTTTTCACCTGTCTCGGAAGGGCAGAGTATTTTACTTTTGTATGCAAAACATGAATGCATCTACTAAGGGCAGATAGACGCTCATTATGACGACGCATTTGAAATAACCAGGAAAATAAAAAAAATCATTTTGTGTCGTGTATTCAGCAACAACTCTCAGGTCATGAATAGCTGATTTCCAGTAAACATCACGACGAAAGCATTAAACATTTTTTATCTTGCCCTCGCTTAGATATGAAGCGGAAACATTGCCTATACTTACGGAAAGCCGGGCAGCACAGCGCACTAAAGAAACGAACATAATAGATGCGCGTTACGACACAGGAAAAGAGGAGAATTGGCCAGTGAACACACTCGGCTACATCTTAGCGTATTTGAAATCGAGAACAAACGGCCACTGCGAACACATGTGATGTGAAGGCAGATAACCGAAGGTCATCAGTGGCGTGTTGGAGCAAGCAAGCGAAACAGGTGGCAGAATATCAGATGGGCAGATGACATTAAGTAGTTTCCGGCGATGCGGCGGCCGAACCTGTCAAAGGACACGATTAGTTTGAGAGATATGGGCGAAGCCATTGTCCTGCACCGGGATTAGTCAGGCTGATTTACATGAAGGTGATGATTAGAGATAATAGAGCGCACGCGGCCTCATAGGGGCTCAACGAGAAGACTGTGCCTTTCACAGAAACTGCGAAGGTTAGAAGGCCTGTTGGAATGCATTGGGTGTCACAGCATGCAATAATTGCGACATTTTAAAAAGACAACAGCGTCAAAATGACGCTGGCTACACTTTCATGCTGTTCTCAACAAATCCGTCTCCGGCGAAGGACGAGTAGTCATCTGCATATGTGAATTGCGAAGTAAAGAAATAGTCTCGGAATATCTTACCAATTCCTTATACACAACCATGAATTAAACCAAAGGGACATTAGACTCCGATAACTGTACGGAACAACCTTCAATGTTGCAATGCATTGAAAACATGACGAATTATAAATCGCCATGTTTCTGCAATATCGAATATACAGGTTGTCCCACATAACTTGAGCGAAGCTTTTAAAAATGAAAGCAACTTCGGACGCGAATGGAACCGAGTGCATAATATTGGCACTAGCTTAGAGTAACACAGTATATTTTTAAGCGAAAAGCTTCACTACGCGAGTCAACGCCGCGCCTCGCGTGAGCCTGCGTACGTCGGAGCCCGAGTGACGTCACGCACGGCGCATTTCTCTCTCTCTCTCGCTCCCTAGTCACTAGTGCGCATGCGCCAATAGTAGCACCGAGCCACAAAAGTTCCGCCGCTGCGCAACGCCGCCCCATTCCTCAAAATCCTACTTTCCATTTTCAGTTCTCTCTTTCTCATCCCTCCCTCTTTTATCCCTTCCTTTACGCCGCGGTACGGGTGTCTACCAAGATATGTGATACGGTCACTGTGCCATTTCCTTTCCTCAAAAGATAAACAAAACAAGTGAGCCGACGGCCTTCATAGAGTCCGTTGGCGCTGAACCCTTTGCAAAGGCCGTTAATTTTCACGAAACGAAAGGCGCACAACCGGCTCCGTGGGTCAGTGGAGACCTCAATCTCGCATTCATGTGCGTGGTGTTGGTGTCCAACAGCAAAAGCCTGCTTTGACTGCATTCCACAAACTGGATAGGCTGCGGGCCTTCCCTGCCACCCTGGGAGGTGGCATGCAGTTAATGGTTGATCCCGAGAGATTGATCACCAAATGAACGCTGCGGCCTAGCAGTTGTTGCAGTGCCGCAAGTCAGCCACAACGGTGTCAGCGCTAATGCACTCAGGCCACATCTCTTTCTCACCACCGCCACATGTATCGAAGCACGAATGAGGCCTGATATCCAGGGAGCCAGTTATGCGCCCTTGCTTTGCTGAGAGCCATCGCCATCTAGAACGTTGTCAACGCCAACGCCAATGAAGACAGTGAACGCCGGCATCTTTCGTTTTGTATATCCTGGATTATCTAAGCTAATCCACAATATTTTTTTATATTTTTGCTTAACTAATTCATTAGCTTCGTTTAATTAATTAACTTTTTAAGTATTCGCTGCAGATCCCAAGTATGATAAGCAAAGTTCTAGAGCACCATCAGAAACCTCTTAAAAAATTGTTTCACGATATGTCTCACGATATGTCTACACGATATGTTTCACCTGGTCTTTCTTTCCGCGTTCCAGAGAGAGACCGCGAAATATGAAAGATGCCACGTGACAGGGCGCTTGAGCTGAAATCTGAATTGTGCACAAACGTGCACAATTCACTTTTGGAGAGAGCAATGGAGGCCACAGCGGCAAGCAAAACGGTCCGCTATGGTCGCCGCCTCCTGCAGGTTGGCCTCAATGTCTCGGAGGGAGCCCTGCGTGGCCCACTTTGTGATGTCATCAGCATGCTGAGCATTCTGCACACTGGCGAAAGCGCCCAGATGGGCCGGTAGGTGCAGCATAGCCAAATAGAATAACAGGTAAGAGATTACCGCGCCCTGTGGTGTACCCCTGGCTCCTGAATGAAAAGGACCATGTTCGTTATCCTGGATTGGAATGTAAGATTGTCTGTGGGTCAAAAATAGTCGCATGTATTGAAATTGTTTGTTTGGGGGGGGAGGGAATGGAAATGGCGCATATCGGCGGACACCCGAACCGCGCCGTAAGGGAAGAGATTAAGAAAGGAGTGACAGAAGAAAGGAAGAAAGAGGTGCCATAGTGAAGGGCTCCGGACTAATTTCGGGTACCGTGCACTGAAATCGCACAGCACACGGGCACCTAAGCGTTTCGCCCCCATCGAAAGGCTTCCGCTGCCGTCGGGTTCGAACCCGGGGAACTCCGGATCAGTAGCCGAGCGAACTATCCACTGAGCCACCGCGCCGCAGTTAGTTTGAAAGAGGTCGGTGAGAATAATATTGTGGGTAACGTCCTCAAATGCTTCCTTCAAATCCTAGTCGAGTACGACCTTGTCATTGAGGGAGTATCTGACGGGGTCGAGGACAGCCTATGCAGAGTTGTAGTAGGACATCCTATGCCGATCTGAGTAGGGGAACCCGAATATGGTGTCTGCAAAAAGGTGCTGGAATTGCATGAACTCGGACAACCTGTCGGATACCATCGTTTTCATGAGTTTGCCCACACAGATGGGACGGAGGTTGTCCGTGTTGATGGCCATCTGCTGCGCTGTTTCCATGCAAAGAATGCAAGAACTAGCCCGGCTTACTCCTTTGTTGGATTTAAGAATGAAGGTTACCTGGGCGGTCTTCCAGTCGATGGAGAGTGACACTACCTTAAGCCAGACTCAGGATATGCAATCCAAAAGAATAGGTATGGTCTATCCAGTGTGCGGAACGCAATAAAAGCAGGTTTATACAGTTGTACACCAACGCCACGTATGTACATGAAAGTGAGATTTAGGTCTCCACTGGCTCAGGGAGCCATTCACCTCCAACAATGATGCGAGCAGAGGGAGCCAGTTTTGCGCCTTTCCATTAGTGAAAATTAACGGCCCCTAGAACGCTGTCAACGCCAATGAACGCCGGCGGCTCACTTGTTTTGTTTGGTTATTGAGGAAATGAAATGGTGCAGTAACTGTCTCAAATATCTCGGTGGCCACACGAAACGCTCTGAAAAGGAAGGGATAGGTGAGAGCGAAAGGGTTAGTTTGGTTTATGGGGGTTTAACGTCCCAAAGCGACTCCGGCTATGAGAGACGCCGTAGTGAAGGGCGCCGGAAATTTAGACCACCTGGGGTTCTTTAACGTGCACTGACATCGCACAGCACACGGGCCTCTCGAATTTCGCCTCCATCGAAATTCGACCTCCGCGGCCGGTATCGAATCCGCGTCTTTCGGGCCAGCAGCCGAACGCCATAACCACTCTGCCACCGCGGCGGCAAGGAGAGAGCGAAAGAAGAAAGGAAGAATGAGAATATAATAATAATAATTGGTTTTTTGGGGAAAGAAAATGGCGCAGTATCTGTCTCATATATCGTTGGACACCTGAACCGCGCCGTAAGGGAAGGGACAAGGGAGGGAGTGAAAGAAGAAAGGAAGAAGGAGGTGCCGTAGTGGAGGGCTCCGGAATAATTTCGACCACCTGGGGATCTTCAACGTGCACTGACATCGCACAGCACTCGGGCGCCTTAGCGTTTTTCCTCCATAAAAAACGTAGCCGCCGCGGTCGGGTTCGTACCCGGGAACTCCAGATCAGTAGTCGAGCGCCCTAACCACTGAGCCACCGCGGCGGGTCGAAGAAAGAGAACTGAAAACTGGATTTTGAGGGAAGGCGCAGCGCGGCACATCGGGGGAACACTTGTGGCGCGGTGCAAATAGTGGCGAATGCTCAGTACACTAGTGACACTTAACTGAAATGCGACGCTGGCTATCTTGGTGTAGCTTTCGCTACAAAAGTTTATTTACACACCCGCAATTCAAGCAGCAACGCGATGCATGAACATTCATTAACACAATAGGACAGCGGATTAGCATAAAAATTCTGGGGGCCACTTTGCTGACCTAATGTGCGGGTGGGCAGAGCCTTTAGCGCGTTGTTGCTGCTTATGTCGTGGATGTGTGGTTAAGATATTAAGTGCACATATGTTTGGGAACCTTAAATGCTGGAGACACTGGAGGCCGTTTGGAAAGCATCCGTCTGATTAGACACCTTCCCGCACTCTCCGGCCTCCTAGGCTAGAACTACATATGCGTTGGCAGGAAATATATTGGAGCCGCCTCCACGCGACGGCTTCTCTATTATTTAGGCCCACATGTAGCGGGGGTGTCAGTCTGCGTCCCAATTTATAGTGGTCGATTGTTTTCCGCAGTTTTTCTGGCCCTCGTCGTATGCACAGTGTGCGGGGGGGGAGGGCCGACGGATACTCGGAAGTAAGGTAGTGATAGCTCGTGAGCCGCCTCCTTACCAGTGAAGGCAGCGTGCGCGGGCGTCCAAATTAACGGATTTTTCCTATTCAGCGTTCTCTGGGTGAGGATTTTGGCCGCTGCAAGTGACATCCTCCCTTTTCCAAAATTTTAGACGGTAGTTTTGCTGTCGCTTATTTTATCCTTGGCATCCGTTTTTTTACACAAGCGAGCGCTATCGCAACTTACTCCGCAGTCTCTATGTTGCGGCCTTGGATAGTCTGGTCGTTTCACGTGCTACCATAGCTTGGAGATAACGATCTGTGCATTGTGGGGCGAGAGAGGGACCCTCGGCCACACAATTTCGGCGTGCCCACAACCACCAGAGGTGGGGCAAAATGCAGTAAGTTGAGAACCCTTGGAGACTTTGCTTAACAATAATAATTGGTTTTGAGGAAAAGAAATGGCGCAGTATCTGTCTCATATACCGTTGGACACCTGAACCGCGCCGTAAGGGAAAGGATAAATGAGGGAGTGAAAGAAGAAAGGAAGAACGAGGTGCCGTAGTGGAGGGCTCTGGAATAATTTCGACCTTCTGGGGATAATTAACGTGCACTGACATCGCGCAGCTCACAGGCGCCTTAGTGTTTTGCCTCCATAAAAACGTCGCAGCCGCGGTCGGGTTTGCACCCGGGAACTCCGGATCAGTAGTCGAGCTGCCTAACCCCCGAGCAACCACGGCGGGTGCATCCTCCAAAACGACGACGACGGTATAGCAACAGATACACCCGGTGACAAGGAGCACTCGCCAGATTGGTGAGAGCTCCTATAGATCCCATTCCCGTAGGGCAGGGAAGACACGTCGCCTTCTGCGGTGTCTGTTGTTGCCAGTGAAGGAATATTATAAACGAAACTGCTGGCCTTACGGGCTCTCACACATGTGGTTTGGTTGGTGGTGGGGGGGGGGGGGGGGTGTCTAGGCGGTGAGCTCTGGCCTTTAATCAGCAAGAGCGAAGTACGTGGTTAGGCACGTGACGAAAATTCTGAGAACGAGCGGTCTGAACCGCGGTCAGCGCAGCTGCGGAACGAGCGGTACCAGTGCGACAAGTTGCGTGTTATGACGTCTCAGCCACACGTGCGGCGAGCCAGAGGTCAAATCCATGCGTCATTTGACCTCCAGCTTTGCATTCAAAAAGAGGAGCTTTTTGCACCAAAAAGTTTGCTGTGGTTCAACCCGGCTGAACCTAGCAAGACAGGCGAAAGCTCAGTTAAGGTAATCACACGAAAGTAAGCACACGCCACACGTTCTTATATAGCCAATGGAGCGTCACGCGATTTACGGCCGTCGCGAGGAGGGGCGGTCGGCTCCGCAACGCAGCGTGGCAAGATGAGATAGTTGCGAGGGGAGCGAGTGCCGTCGGCTCAACGCGCCCAGCTGCGGCAAGGCGTGGATAGTCGCGTGGCATAACGTCCCACAGAGCATTTTAAGGCGGAAGCCTTTCTTGGCTCATGAGTGGCGTGGACGAAATTTGTAGACGGAAGTTGTCCGCACGAACTATCAAACATAAGTTGTGTGGTGATTAAAACAAAAACGTGAAATTTGATTAAGCCGAAGTTCTCATGCAGCGTATAAGTAATCAAAAATACCAGAAATTGGAAAATAGGACTAAATGTGAAAATGAATAAAAATAAAAAATGAAAAGAAAATAGAGAGAAGAAGTGAATAAAAATAAAACCAGGAAAAAATTAAACGAAAAGCAGAAGATAAAAAATTAAGTAGAAAAAAGTTAAGGTATAATGAGGACAGGGAAAGGCTTTCGCATTTGCGCTCTTACCAAGATTTTTTTTCTTTCGGGAGAGTCACGAGCGCCTGAACCAACCAGCGACTGCGTCCTTTTTCCGCACCTCAGGGGAAAATGAGCATTGCTCCATTTTGTTTGGGGAAGTATCCATGAGAGCAATGGCGTGCTTTCTTTCGCATGTCAGGATGAAACAAGCGCGTTATGTTATTTACCCATATGAGAAGCGAGGACCATCCCTGCAGATGTTAGGCGCTTTTACCATAACACGTACCGTGCTGTATACATTACCCGCGTACCGCGAGCACGCGCGTCGCCAGTGCGCATGCGCAGATTGCTTTTAGGGCGCCAGATGGCGCCAGTTAACATGCAGCTGCGTGCGCGCCTGCCGCCGCATCGCGCCAATCAGGGACAAATCAATGTTGTCCAATAGTCTGCGAGTGCGACTCTTGCTCTAGCCACTGCGGAGACGTCGAGTAACTTTATAGCGCCCATAGCGCGAGGAAGACAAAATGCCTAGGATTTGTCAGTCTAGTTTGCATTGCTGAAGTGGTTCTTAAAGGACTCTTTATAGGGCTCACTTTCGGCCACAGATACCTGAACAAGCAGGCGGTACAGATAGCAAGAGATGTGTTGGGCGGACCACGAAAGACAGGATTTCGCCTTCTCTCGGCCGCGGTGACAAAGTTGCCAAAAAACTCCCATTGAGCCTCAAAGGTAACTGAGCAATGTCGAGCAATGAAAGTCTTTGAACGTAGCTGCAGTCATTCTAGATAAAACTATCCATTTGTCGCAGCAGAAAATGTTAAAGCCGCGCACCGGTCGCTTTGAGCAAGAACAAAGATTAACCGCCTTCGCGGCATTGTCTGTACTGGCGAAGATTCGAGCACATACTTATCAACGAAAAAGATGCCGGCAGAAAAATTCGCCGCGGACACTTATGACTGGTTATGAGTATGAATTAGAAAGCTCTATAGCTCCGCGAGTGCAACGTTTGAACGTTTCTGTGCAGAGGGGCCGTGCGGGGGCCCAAGCAGCTGCGTGTCCTAAAGTCCCCTGAGTCCATTAAAGTTTTCACCACCACCACCTACCTGATCGAGCCTCCTGTTCGCGCCTCTGCCCCATTTCTCCCGCTTCACGTTTCCTCAACTCGACGTTGCCCGCACGCTTCTGTCGCTTCATGTCCGCTTCTCGTTGCGTGCTTCAACGCCTCTTCAACCGGTTGAGACTGGCTTTCCGCGCTCTTACCATAGCGGTGATCGTCGATGTTGAAGCCCGCCTCTGCAGCCACCGTATAGGATTTATCGGCTCTCGTGCCTTGGAGCCGGTAGCGTACGTTTGTGCGCGCCCTCGTTCCGCTGTTCACGTAGGCGCGGTCGCCTCGCAGGCCACAGACATTGATGTCGTCGCCGTTCCATTACACTGCATCCAGTGTTCTAGGCGTTACCGAAAAAATTATTAAATACGTTACTCTTCACGCTAAAAACACAGGGACGCGTTACTGCCCTGCCTTAGCTACAAAATAAATTGTAACGCCTTGCCGTGACCGTTACCGAAAAAATGTACCACTCGTTACTTTTCATTACCGCATGGCCGTAAATTTTAATCAGTGCGTCTTCGCTGCAAGAATTCACGACAACAATTTTATTAAAAATATATTTCATATAATGGATCTAGCCAAAACAGCAATTTTACCCGAAATTTGGATTTAAGGACAATAATTTACACAAATGTTCAGGAGCTCAGCTATGCTAGAGTCGCGTCAAGAGTCTTGCAGAGTTATACGTGTTGGCTTCAGGCACTGTGGCACATAGTGAAGTCATTTTCTGAACATGACATTAAGCACAAAATGAAACTTCATCATCAATTCTAACTTTCCGAACAAAGCATCGCTCAACTATCAGAAAATTTACAGTAATTTTGAACAATGTGATGTTCCAAAATGCCGGGCACGCTTCCAAACTTTAGGGATTTTTGTGTGCAATGGTTTGCGAAGGGTGGTAGCTGAAGGCAAGTGTGTGAATGAGTGTTCGTGGACATGTTTTGTGCGTTATGGGTACTGAGACTTTTTCTTTCAGTTGGGTGCGCCGTCAATGACAGGTGTTTTGGGCACGCACGCGAGCCGCAAGAAGAGTTGTCGAGAACACCTGTACATTTTGTTTATCTGCAACATCACTTTAGATACTCCGCGCTTTGTTTCTTTAAAAAAAAGGAGGCGAAGAGGGTGGGGGGGGGGGCTGACAAAATGAATAAAAAGTAACTAGTAACCTGACACCTCACTTTACCGAAAAATGTTAACGCAAGTACGTTGCCCTTTACAGTTTCGAAATGGTAACGGGAACATTACTAATTTACCGAAAAATAAAGTGTTACCTGTAACGCCGTTTCTTGTAACGCGTTACCGACAACACTGACTGCATTGCACACACCCCGTCGGCAGGGAGTCTGAAGCGACAGTGACGCGCCAGCCGCGAAACCCCTCGCAAAGACACTTATCACTCCTACTGCGTGAGCAGTGGCGCGACTAAGCCATTCACCTAGTGGTCCTAAGCTGGCACCTGCTGCCTCCGACACTCCGCCGCCTTCCGCCATCTGAAGTTCTATTTGGACTGCGACGCCCTCTACGCTAATGCGTACTCGCTCCAAAGCTGCTGCAGTCGCTTCCCTCTCCACTAATTCCCAGGTGTATTACATACCCGCCTTTTTGTCAAACCGCTACCGAAGAAGCAGCTGCCTCGCCGACACGACGCGCACCTTTAGCACAAAGCCCGAGAACTGGATGATTTCTATCGTGCCGACGAACACACTACACACAAGGACGCGGCAAGACAAGGTGCAACCTACGTGGTCTGTGCAACCACGACGCGATCTACGCTTATCTCCGCCGCCGCGGTATGCGCCCCATCCGTCGCCGCAGCAGAAGAGACTGCGATAGCGCTGGCTATCGCTGACCGCCGTACGCGCACAGTCCTCGGTGACACAAAACGAGCAAACCTAAATTACTCGGCAGGCTGCATCTGCATTGCCGCCGCACGCATCCTGCGCGGCTGCACAACCGATCGCAAAATTAACCTAGTCTGGGCACCCGCCCATGAGGGCAAGTGCGGTAACGAAGGGACATATATCAGGTTGGGGAACCTAAAAAGTTTGAAAAATAAAAAGCCCCTGCTTACACCACTGACGCCGAACAGGCTGGTAAGGAAGAGGCCAGCCGACGTGAACGAGCATTAACAATCCCGGCGGCCGCGGCAAGGACCCTGGAGCCCTCGCTGACCTCTAGACATGTGCAGACGTCACCAATGTTCATAAAAAGACGTGACACCTTTTCCTGCCTCTCCAACCTGACATCGAAGAAGCTTGAGCCACCCTACTACGATGATTGCAGACGCTCTTAATTCTCGGCCACTCAAAGTTATCACTGATCACCAACAGGGAATACGACCCCACATGCCCAAATTTCAGTCACGGATCATCCGGCACTCAGCCGCACATCCTCTGGAAATGCGAAAATAACCCTCCCCCACGGCCCTCCTGGCAGCTCCCTCTGCGGAATGCTGGGACCAACTCCTAAACAAGCCGCATACGACCACGCAACTTTCACTCATTTTATGGGCCCAGTACGTCGCCCCCGCCTGAGGGCCGCACTGGACGCACCTGCACTATTTCGCGGCACCTGTGGGAAATAACGTTGTCTCTCTATCTTTCTCTACTTCTTGCTATCTCCATGGCTCTCCGATCTTTTCTGCTCCGACGCCGACAACTAGCAGCTTTGAATCAATGGAACATGTAAAGCTGACGCCTCGAAATAAAGTGCACGAGCACGAACACATGGTTATATTAGCGCTCATTAAATTGCTTCCGACCTGCGACATGCACTACTTCTCCTCGGGTTCGGCGTCACTAGGATTTTGTCACTCCATCAAGAACAACTTCAGGGTTCCGCTAACATAGCAGGCGAATCATCTTCTACGGCCCGCAGCACCAGCGAAAACGTTCTCACTGAGTCCATTGGGACAAATGGATGTCCAAACTCAGACTCGGTCAGCTGGCTTGCATTCTGCCTGGCGCCGACGAAGATTGAAACGTCAACTGTCGGCGCGCTACTCGTCTTGAGTGCGCAACCAGACATGACGTCGGGGTTCTTCTGCAGACTGCAAACCATAAACATAACGGTGCTGAAATGTAGTCGGGTGTCGTCCAGCACGTTCCCGTTCTCTAGAGGACAGCTTAGTCATCATCCTGACTACACCCACTGCAGGGCAAAGGCCTCTCCCCATGTCTATCCAATTAATCCTCTCATTTCTCAGCTGCACCCACCCCATGCCTGCAAGCCTCATGATCTCATCCTGCAACCTAACTTTCTGCCTCCCTCTTCTACGCTTGCCTTCTCTTGGAATCCACTTCGTTGCCCTTAAGGACCAGCGGTTATCTTGCCTTCGCATTAAATGCCCAGCCCATTTCTTCCTCCTGATTTCCACTAGGATGTCATTCACCAGCCTGTGTTCCCTTACCCACTCTTCCCGCGTCCGTTCTTTTAACACCTATCCTTTTTCTTTCCATGGCTCGCTGCGTCCTCCTTAACTAAAGCTGAACAATTTTCATTAGCCTCCACGTTGCTGCCCCGTAGAAGTGTTGCGACAAGGTGCAGCTGCTGTACACTTTTCTCTTGAGGGATATTTGTAATCTGCTATTCACGAAATGAGAGAACCTGTCATATGCGCTGCACCTAATTTTTACCCTTTTAGTTATTTCCCTCTCATGATCATGATCCATTAACTCTTATCTCCAACTGTTCCCTATTCAGGCCTCGGATTACCAACTCTAAACACGTTGTGGATTCCATCGGCGAGATCGTTTCGCCTTGTTTGACGCCCTTCCTTATCGGAATTTAATATGTCAGTTTATGGAGGGCTATGGCAGCTGTGCAGTTCTTCTATATATCTTCCAGTATTCTTACATAAGACTCTTACACACCCTGATTACGCAATGCCTTTATGACAGCTGTGGTTTCAACGTTTTCAAAAGCTTTCTCGTGTTCAGTGACGGATATATAGAGGTTGGTTACTCTCTGTGCATTTCTCTATCGCCTTATTTGTAGTGTGAATATGATCTATTTTTGAATATCCTTTACGAAAGCCGGCCTGATCATTTGGTTGATTGAAGTCTAAGGTTACCCCCACTCTATTAGTGACCACCTTAATAAATACATTGTAGGCAACGGACAATAAGGTGATCAGTCGGTATTTTTTTTTCAAGTCCTTGGCGTCTCCTTTCTTATGAATTAAGATAATGTTCGCATTCTTCCAAACTTGTGGTACGGTCGAGGTCGTAAGGCATTGCGTATACAGGGTGGCTAGATTTTGTAGCAGAATTTGCCCTCCGTCTTTCAACCGTTCTACTGTTACCTGATCCTCACCAGCTCCCTTTGTATTGTTGCTAATGCTTTCTTCACTTCCTTTTTCTTTAGTGGCGGGATGCCGCAATGGTGTGTGCTACTGTCTGTATCATAAACGTTCTCATTGCACTGGCTGCTGTACAGATTTGGGTAGAACTCTTCATCTACTTTACCTAACTTATCCACATCGCTAATGGCATTGCCCTCCTTGACTTTTAACGCACACATCCGGTTTTTACTTATGGCTAGTTCCCTCGGAAGCATACTCCCTTTCTTACTTCTTTCTTACTCCCTTTCTTAATATTGGTGTATTCGTGCTTAGAGTAGAGTGCAGGTAGGCGGCGACGTCGAGGTGATACTCATTGGTGACGTCCTGCAACATTGCGTCGAGCGTTCTCACGGCCTCCCTCCCATTTACGAGGTAAGGGTTCCACGGGGTTGCCTCCTTAACTGTATTTTTTAGGCGAAGGAAACGTAGAGCAAGATCGCGTCCACTGATCTGTGTTCGGTGTCAACGGAGACGGAGCGAACTTACATGCAGTTCTTTTCCAATTTACCCCCTTAACGGTGCCATTGAGATGTCTACGGCAAGCGAGAGGTACAGCCGTCTGACAGGGTTTTATAGAGTCAGCGTAAGTTATGTGAAAAAGTGGATTGCAAGCAGAGCTAGTTGTTACTGCTAGTAAGCAGCATTAAGAAAATGAACGAAATGCATTTACGCCTGTCAACTGTCGTGAAATATGACTGATATCAATCTTTCTTGATTTTAGATGACATCAGGGCGCTTAGTAACAATGCATTACCCCTTAAAGCAAGAGGTTTAATGATCCCGCTCGGAGGGAAAACCACGCATGGGCGCGACTGGGAAATTCGAATTCGTGGAATGGGTGTAGTGACGTAGAGAAACAGGATCGCTGCAAAGAAAAAATGGCTGCGGCTTAGCTCAGCTAACCCTAGCTATGCAAGCGAAAGCCCGGATTACATGTGAGGTCAATTTCAAAGGTTCTTGGGGCCGAAGCACAGTCTGACAGGCAGAAGAACCAAGTGGGTGGTTGCGGGTTCCGCACTGCGAGAACTCGCTTCCAGCGGTTTGCTAGTCTCCGCCGCGGCTGCTAACAAGGCTCGTCGCTGTCTTCATTCGGCATCTTTCGCTCGCCGTCGAGCCAGGCGAAGCTCCCGCCCTCCGTTTGTTTCGGCAGGCCGTTTAGCGCATACACGCTCTCTATCGATTGCTAAATCCCTCGCACAGTTGGCAATGTTGACCGGGTGATCAGACTCGGTCCGGAGTCTGCGAGTACCCACTCTCGAGGACGTCGGCTCCGGCTGACTTGCTTCGTCCATAGCGAGACGGTGGATAGGCCGCGCGGAGCCGCCCGACGACGGCGGAGCGCGCGACTGCAGCTGCTGCGAGTCACGTGGAACATCACGTGGTTGCCTATAAAGCTCCGCTCCTCCTGTTCAAGGTCATTCGTACAGACGCTGCGCAATCGGAACCGCGTGGATAGTAAAGCCACGGCTGCTCAATGGCACCAAGTGCGTTGCAATTGAGCGGCTGTGGTGAAGCTTTCGCTTTAAAAGGTTGTCAAGCGGAAGTGAATCGGAGTTCCTTCGTTCGGAAGCCGGGCACAACTTCTTCACCAATGAGGATGTTTGGTCAGGAGGATAAACAGATGATTTGTACAAGCACGTCGCACAGGAACGTGCGCAAATGACATTAAGAGAAAAACTTAGTTTTAAGGGCCACTAATTAGCGGCTCGGAACACGTGCTATAACGTGTAATAGACAGGATGTGAAGCCACGTGAAGAGCTGCCGATATCTGCGTAATGGTGCGCCACGAAATCCCCTAGCGACCACACGGACACTTCAAAACTATCGCGCCATATTTGCAAGGTGAATTTAAGTAAAGAATGAACTTTATGAAGACGGGCTGGCTAGTCACAGCTACATACGCTCATGAAATACAAAAATAGAATTTTGACCGCCAGACCAGCAATCAATGTGTATAAACAAGGGTACTTGGGAGCGCATAATATACCTGGCCGAGACAGTTAGTGCCGCACATGAACATGACCAAGCTCGTGGCCGTGAACCCAAACATTACACCACATATGGAGCCGGTGAATGCTTGTTTAGGTACCGCTAATGCATTCAGCGCACAAAAAATCAGTGGTCCAGTAAGAGGCTTCTGCTCAAAAAATTCAAAGTCTAAGTGGAATCCTTCCTTGCTTTCAACGCTGATTGTACACTGGTGGCGTTGCATCGAAGTTTTAATCAATGTAAATTTAGAATCGGAATTTTAAGCGAAGCTGAGATATTATTGTTACTCTTCATTTTGCTTTGCCCTGTTGTCGATGCAAGGCCAAAAAATAAACGGCCGTGTGCTGTACAATAAAAATTGGCCTTTCAAAAATAACTTTTATGGCTCGAGCGGTGAGCTTGTGCACGGCGGCGGTGATCCTCTTCATCTGCAAGGCCTGTCTGCAGATGAAGAGGATCACCGCCGCCGTGCACAAGCTCACCGCTCGAGGCCAGGGCATCTCCCAGCAAGCCGCGCTGCGTCTATACAATGCCGCAGCTTTGGGGGCGGTGCTCTATGCGCTGCCGCTCGTCACGGTGCGCAAGCCGTGCTGGAAGAAGCTCGAGCTTCAGCACCGCAAGTCCCTGCGCGTGTGCCTAGGCCTGCCCAAAAACTCGCAGTGCGCCGCAACGTTGGCCGAGGCAGGAGCGTGGCCCCTTGAGCTCCAAGCAGCGCGCAGGGCACTGAATCACATCGACCGGCTTCACCGCGCACCGGACGGCGGCTCGCTGCTGCAGCGTATGCGCTCGCACCCGCGCTCACGAATGGGCGCGGCGCTGCTCGAGTATGAGCAATTGACCCAAGGCCCACCCCCCTACTGCTCCTGCGCGCCCTGGCCTGCTGCCTCGGAGGTACAGCGAGAGATCGTCGGCATCGCGGGAAAGCGGAGCACACCCCTCTGCGCTGTGCAGCAGCTGGCCAGAGCCGTCATACACGAGGAGCTCCAGGACCATCTCCTCGTGTACACCGACGACTCAGTGGCCCGCGACAGCTGCTCCCTTGCTGCGGCGGCCACCATCCCCGCCCTGCGACTGCACAGCCAGCAACACGCAACCTTCCTGGGCTCCTCCACCACGGCGGAGTTGATGGGGATCCGGCTCGGGCTGGACCTGCTGCTCACCCTCGGCCCTCCGCCGCCCAGGAGTGCTCTGCTGTGCGACTCCCGCGCCGCCCTCAGCCGCCTGCAATCTAACGGCCGCTGTACCCCACTAGTGCGGGAAATTCGCTCGCGCATCGAGCGCCTCGCGCAGAGAGGTTGTGCCGTGCGTGCACAGTGGGTTCCCGGTCACTGCGGCATCGCCGGCATCGAAGAAGCTGACGACCTCGCGACCGCTGCACACCAACTACCTGCCAGCGATCTGCCCCTTGCGCTGGAGGACGTGCGTGCGGCCATTCATGACCATCTCCGAAAGCAGCACCCCGACCCACGCATCGCGGGAGGTGAGCGCATCGACAGTGTCACCGGCTGTCGCGCACTTACACGGTCGCAACGTGCACTGGTCCTCCGCGTGCGCATTGGCTGCGTGTGGCCCGGGGAACGACGGGTGCGGCACGGAATCGCGATGAGTGATGTGTGTGACGGATGCGGTGCAGTGGAAACACTAGAACATCTGCTCCTTTGCTGCTCCGCGTTCGCCGATGCTCGTCGCGATATGCTCGCGGCCTATAGGGCGCAGGGCATACCACCAGACTCCATCAAGACGCTATTGTGGTCGCAGGGCAGTGCGCGCACTCGTGAGCGAACTTTGATGAGCCTCTGTGCATTCCTCGAACACACGGGCTTGACGTCCCGTCTGTTCTCCGTCAAGTAGTTACACGCAGTGACCGAACGCTCCGCGAGTTCTACCTTGAACGATTAATAACTGGACGCCCCACTCCAGTTGTAACCTGCACAGTGCTGTGCGCGTGTGTGATTTAATTCCTCTAAACTGAACTAATCACGCGCACAACCTGGACATATTACTTATTGTGTAAAAAGTTTGTACATATTACTTCTCCCCCTGTCCTCTATTCCTGTCCCCTCACCTCTTTCATTTCATTTCTCCATTCTGCCTGCTGTCCTTTATTTCCGCTGCCCCAGCTCAGGTGCTTCAGTATCGATGGCAGATGCCGGGGCTAGCAAAAATCTTTTCCTTCCTTCTTACTATTATTTTTAATAAAACCACTACCACCACCACCATGGGGGAAGAACACTAAGGCGCCCGTGTGCTGTGCGATATCAGTGCACGTTAAAGATCCCCAGGTGGTCGAAATTATTCCGCAGCCATCCACTTGGATAGTCTTGGAATTTCTTACCAATTCGTTTTACAAATCCATGAATTAAACCAAAGGGACATTAGCATCTGATAACTGCGCGGAACAACCTTCACTGTTGCCAAGCATTGAAAGAATGGCGAATTATAAACGGCCATGTTTCGGCAATATCGAATATGAAGGTTGTCCCATACAACTTGGGCGAAAGTTTTAAAAATGAAAGCAACCTCGGACGCGAATGGAACCGAGTGAATAATATTGGCACTAGCCTATAGTAACTCAGGCTATTTTGAAGCGAAAAGCTTCACTACGCTAGTCAACACCGCGCTTCGCGCGAGCCGGCGTATATACGAGCTCAAATAACGTCACGCACGGCGCACTTCTCTCTCTCGCTCCCTAGTCACTACTGCGCATGCGCCACTAGTAGCACCTAGCGAGAAGTGTTCTGCCGCTGTGCAGCGGCGCACCTTTCCTCAACATTCAACTTTCCATTTTTATGCGAAGCATACTAGCCGCACAACCGAGCTCTTCCTTGCTGCGCCGCGGGCGGCGGCGTAGCTACCACTTGACCTACATCGGCGCACCACGTGATATGACGTCACAACAGCTGTGATAGCTGGGGCTCAACTCGTGCGCTCGCTAGCGGACGCGCAGCCTCCGCCGGCGGCCTAACTCCCGTTCTACCGCTAGGAGATACTGACGTCACGCAATTGTATAAAAGGCGACGCACTCGTTGAGCCAGTTGAGGGGTTGGCGCGCGCGCCCCTGCGCGCGCGTTCTTCCTTCTTCTTCTGAAACCCTACCTATCCTTCTCTCTATCTGCACGCCGGCAGTGGTTGTGGTGTTTTAACACCAGTCACAGGCCCGTGCATTTTCCTTTCCTCTTCCCCTTTCATCCACTTACTACTAGCCAGTTGAGCAGCGAGATGTCGGCCAGGGAGAGGGCGGCTCGCCAGACCGCAAAGCGCAAGTTACAAAGAGCCACGGAAACGTGAGAAGAACAAGACGTACGGCTTGCCAAGCGACGTGCACAGTATGCAGCTAGACGGCAGCGTTCGACAACCGATGCCGAGGTGAAGGATGAAGCTTCGAGTACTTCTACTCGGTTCGAGCGGCGAAATGCTACCAAACGGAAAATGCGTGCTGAAGAAACTCCTGAACAGCGGGAACAGCGCCTTGTAAAGGAGCGTGCTTACCGGAAGAAGAAAAGTGAGAAATGAAAGGAGCAGCGCGCAGAAGAAATGGTTTTACTGCAGACTCAAGAATGTCTCACCGATGCCGCGTATGCTTCGCATCCTAGGCTTAACCATAAGCTAAGCCAAGCCATTTTCATGTCTCTCTCTCTTCTTTCCCTCCCTCCTTTATCCCTTGCTTTACACCACGGTCCGGGGGTCTACCGAGATATGTGAGACGGTTACTGTGCCGTTTTCTTTCCTCAAAAACCAAACAAAACAAGTGAGCCGGCGGCCTTCATGCAGTGCATTGGCGTTGAATCCTTTGCAAAGGCCGTTAATTTTCACGAAAGGAAAGGCACACAACCGGCTCTGTGGGTCAGTGGAGACCTCAATCTCGCTTTATTGTGCGTGGTGTTGGGTTCCAACTGCAAAAGCCTGCTTTGACTGCGTTCCGCACATTGGATAGGCAGCGGGCCCTCCCTGCCATCCTGCCAGGTGGGATGCAGTTAATGGTTGATCGCTAAAGATTGATCCCCAAATGAACGCTGCGGCCTAGCTATTGCAGCAGTGACGCATGTCAGCCATAACGCTGTCAACGCTAATGCATTCGGGCCACATCTCTCTCTCATCACCGCCACATGTATCAAAGCTCGAATGAGGCCTCCTCATATCGAGGGAGCCAGTTATGCCCCTTTTTTTTGCTCAAAGCCATCGCCATCTAGAACGTTGCCAACGCCAACGCCAATGAACACAGTGAACACCACCATCTTTCGCTTTGTGTATCCGGGAATAGCTGAGCAAACCCACATTATATTTTTATTTTTTAAGCGAAATGTATTGCCCAGGGCATTAATGATGGGTAAAGGTGTGATGAATGAGGTAGTACTGATTAAATGAATGAAAAAAAGGTTAGCTGATTTGATGAAGTCCTGTAGAGAACGATGGTACGGTACCTGCGTCCAGGCAATGTATGAAGGAGGGTTGCTTGGATGAAAGACCCGCTATCATCAGGTGCCGGATCCTTGTAGGCTTGAGAGCTGGGCAGTGCCACAGTAAGTGGTGAATGTCGGCCTCAATGCAATCGTGTTTACATATCGGACACCCTGGCCGAGGAAACAATTATCGGTACTGAGGCCACTCCCGAGTGATGGCTTGTGTGAGGGCAAACGCGACCCGGATCCTCCTAAGCGCAACCTCCTCTGCACGGCTAAGACCGCGGGGAAACGTTACCGCACACGGAGGGACGAGAGCACGTGTGCGGCGCCGGAGGAGGTCCTTTCTTGATGAAAGGAGGGTAAAATTGTGCAAATGAAGAAGCCGAGGCGGTAAGGAGTTTGTATTCGCAAGGCAGTCGTTAATCTGCCTGGATTTGATTGATCAGCAGATCCCGTGGGACCCACTCAATACGTACTGGCTGCGTGCCGTGAGCCTGTGGATGTCCTGACATATCGTTGGACAGCGGCTAACACGTCGTAGCAACCGGACAACTTACAGGACGTCAGTGCGGATGACAACGCGGGCCGCAGGGAGCATAGTTATGTTGGCCACGGAGCAGAGCGTTTCTTGAACTGCAACGAGCTCAGCACAAATGGACGAAGGGGGTTCCGTAAGCTGAAACCAAAAGGTTTGGTTCAGGGCAGGTCTGCACGGGCAGTAGATAGCTGTTGTTGCTTTGCAGTCTTGTACGCTTGCGTCTACGTAGACAGCAATGGATCCTTCAGGCAGACAAGCATCTTGTTCCTCAAATTTCTGGCGAAGCAACGATGCCGAATGAGCAGATGTTGGCCGGCGATTATCTGTTGGCTTGTTGTCGCTGAACTGTACAAATTTCCATGGGGGAAGAACTGGCGTTGGTGGCTGAAGATTGGAGTGTGACGTTGCATAAGTCCTCAGGGCATGGGTGGAGTGCAATAGACTGGCTGCGTGAAGCGCGCAGCCTTAAGGCCAGTCTATCTCTTATTTTGTTTTAGATTTCCCTTAATTAGTTCATTAGTGCTCGCTTCAGATCCCAAGTGTGATACGCAAAGTTCTAGAGCACCTTCAGAAGCCTTTAAAAAAGTTTCCGACACAAAAAAGTTGTTTCCTACACGATATGTCTCCCCCGCCGCGGTGGTTCAGTGGTTAGGGAGTTCCGGAGTTCCCGGGTTCGAACCCGACCGCGGCGGCTGCGTTTTTATGGAAGAAAAACGCTAAGGCGCCCGTGTGCTGTGCGATGTCAGTGCACGTTAAAGATCCCCAGGTGGTCGAAATTATTCCGGGGCCCTCCCCTACGGCACCTACTCTTCCTTTCTTTCACGCCCTCCTTTATCCCTTCCCTTACGGCGCGGTTCAGGTGTCCAAAGATATATGAGACAGATACTGCGCCATTTCCTTTCCCCCAAAACCAATTATTACACGATATGTCTCACGTGGTACTTTTTCCGCGCTGCAAAAAGAGACCGCGAAATATGAAAGATACCACGTGACAGAACGCACGCTCGAAAGTCTGAATTGTGCACCCTGGCTGCTAAATGAAAAGGACCATATTCGTTATCGTGGATTCGAATGAAAGATTGTCTGCGGGTCAAAAATAGCCGCATGTATTCAAATTATTTTTTCTGTGGGGAGGGGGGGATGAAATGGCACATATCGGTGGACACCTGAACCGCGCTGTAAGGGGAGAGATAGAGTAGTGAGTTACAGAAGAAAGAGAAGCCGTAGTGGAGGGCTCCGGTCTAATTTCGAGCACCTGCGGATCTTTAATGTGCACTGACATCGCACAGCACACGGGCGCCTTAGCGATTTGCCTTCATAAAGACGCAGCCGGCGCGGTCGGGTTCGAACCCGGGAACTCCAGATCCGTAGCCGAGCGGCCTAACCCCTGAGCCACCGCGGCGGGTCGTAAATCTAGAATTTGAGACTCCTGGATGTCATTTACTGTAAAGATGAGGGTTTGGAAACACACCGGTTTGCAGTTTCCTCCACATTATTTCCTCTTTCCTGCTGGGCAGTTTATCTGCTGCTGGATAGGCCTTACGACGATCAAGCTTATAATACAATTCGTAGCTCTTGGCGGCTGACCGCCCGCAGTGCCTCAGTGGATAAGGTACCCGTAAACGGAGCCGGAGTACCCGGGTTCGAACCCGACCGCGAAGGACGGGTTTCGATGATGGCGAAACGCAAAAGGCGCCCGTGCGCTGTGCGATGTCAGCGCACGTTAAAGGTCCTGAGGTGGTCGAGATTATTCTGGAGACCTCCATTATAGTACGTTTTGTTTCCTTTTTCCCTTCACTCGATCCTTTATGCCTTTCATTACGGCGCAGTTCGGGTGTCCTCCGAGAAAAATTAGTTACTATCCCATTTCCTTTCCTCCAATCCGGTTCGGTTCTCCACCGATATATGTGAGACAGTCGCTGCGACACTCGCTTTCTTTAAAAGAAAGTTGAAAAGCCAACCTTAGTCGCGCTTTAACCTATGTGGTGAAAGTGACATTTTCGCTACATGCGTTGACATTCACAACGTTGTAGCTATAGACCACTGCGTTGTGTTCACTGACGTTAGTGTTGACAACGCTCTACATTCCTATGATTTTGAGGAAAGGTAGGCGCATAGCTGGCTCTCTGGGGCAGTGCACACCTCCATCGCGCTAAGAGGTACGTAGAGGAGGGAGAGAGAGAGATGTAGGCTGCATTCGTTAGCGTTGACAACTTTGTGGCAGACATGCGCTGCTGCTGAAATAGGTCGCAGCGTTCATTGTGTCACTAAACTCTCGCGATTACGCATTATTTTAACGTCCACATGACAGGGTGGGCGCGTTGCTTTTCTAGTGCGCGGAACGCACTCAACTTTAAAGGCCAAGGCGCGTTTATACTTGCCCGATACACCACAGCATTTGCGCTGTAACCAGGTTCAGCCGCAGTTGAACCGCCGCTAATTTTTTCATTTACCTACACAGGATTGGTGCGCTGATCTCTCACACGAATGGTTTGATCTGCATAGCGTCCTTAAGAAATTTCAAACCGGTTTCATTATCCAACTATTTGTAACGCACTCTTTTTTACGTGAAACAGACCGCGTCACTGTATGCGCAAGAGGCGCCAACAGGCGCCGTCGCCGAAAATATCCCGAAATCGAAGCCGTATACACGAACACGCTTAGTGATTCTATATTCCAACGTTACAATTGCTGGCCGAAGATATTTCAGGCCAGAATATCAGGCCATCGTCCTGTCTCAGAACACGGGTCGCACTACCCTGCGTATTGCACAGGTCTTTCGTTTGCGGCAAGTATCTTGGCCGCAATCTTCTTGTCACTGGACGCTGTGTAACTACGCACATCTTCGGCGTTCCGCTCCAGCTTCCCGTGGTGGGTGGGCTATTATGTCAGAATACACGCACAACAGCCCCGGATGGAACCGCCGATCTCGGCGGCAACCACATAAAGTCCCGTCCGGTTGTTGAGCCTCGCTTTTCCACCGGCGTCTGCAGCTCGGCGTTTATGCTGCTCCCCTTCCAGACGCCAACATTCTCGGCGTTAAGCTCGAGCATGCCGTGGTCGGTGGGCGAGTAGGGTAGCATACACGCACATGCAACGATGGAAACGCCCAGCACGACGGCAATCATGTGAAGGTCGTTCCGGTTGCTCACCATCGCTGCAAGGCTCACAAGCGGCTGCAGCTCGACGTCCATGCTGCTTCCCTTCCCGACGCAAACATCCTCGGCGTTCAGCTCGAGCATGCCGTGGTCGGTGGGCGAGTAGGTTAGCATACACGCACAGCCAACGATGGAAACGCCCAGCACGACGGCGGTCACGTGCAGGTCGGTCCGATTGCTCAGCATCGCTTGAAGTCTCACCAGCGTCTGCTGCTCGGCGTCCATGCTACTCCCCTTCCCGATGCCAACATCCTCAGTGTTCAGCTCGAGCATGCCGTGGTCGGTGGGCGAGTAGGATAGCATACACGCACATGCAACGATGGAAACGCCCAGCACGACGGCAATCATGTGAAGGTCGTTCCGGTTGCTCACCATCGCTGCAAGGCTCACAAGCGGCTGCAGCTCGACGTCCATGCTGCTTCCCTTCCCGACGCAAACATCCTCGGCGTTCAGCTCGAGCATGCCGTGGTCGGTGGGCGAGTAGGTTAGCATACACGCACAGCCAACGATGGAAACGCCCAGCACGACGGCGGTCACGTGCAGGTCGGTCCGATTGCTCAGCATCGCTTGAAGTCTCACCAGCGTCTGCTGCTCGGCGTCCATGCTACTCCCCTTCCCGATGCCAACATCCTCAGTGTTCAGCTCGAGCATGCCGTGGTCGGTGGGCGAGTAGGGTAGCATACACGCACATGCAACGATGGAAACGCCCAGCACGACGGCAATCATGTGAAGGTCGTTCCGGTTGCTCACCATCGCTGCAAGGCTCACAAGCGGCTGCAGCTCGACGTCCATGCTGCTTCCCTTCCCGACGCAAACATCCTCGGCGTTCAGCTCGAGCATGCCGTGGTCGGTGGGCGAGTAGGTTAGCATACACGCACAGCCAACGATGGAAACGCCCAGCACGACGGCGATCACGTGAATGTCGGTCCGATTGCTCAGCATCGCTTGAAGTCTCACCAGCGTCTGCTGCTCGGCGTCCATGCTACTCCCCTTCCCGATGCCAACATCCTCAGTGTTCAGCTCGAGCATGCCGTGGTCGGTGGGCGAGTAGGATAGCATACACGCACAGCCAACGATGGAAACGCCCAGCTTGACGGCGATCACGTGAAGGTCGGTCCGGTTGCTCAGCATCGCTGGACGGCTCACCAGCATTTGCAGCTCGACGTCCATGCTGCTCCCCTTCCCGACGCCAACATCCTCGGCATACAGCTCGAGCATGCCGTGGTTGGTGGGCGAGTAGCCTAGCATACACGCACAGCCAACGATGGAAACGCCCAACACGACGGCGATCACGTGAAGGTCGGTCCGGTTGCTCAGCATCGCTGGAAGGCTCACCAGCGTCTGCAGCTCGGCGTCCATGCTGCTCCCCTTCCCGACGCCAACATCCTCGGCGTTCAGCTCGAGCATGCCACAGTCGGTGGGCGAGTACGTTGGCATTAACGCACAGCCAACGATGGGAATGCTCAGCACGACGGCGATCACGTGAAGGTCGGTCCGGTTGCTCAGCATCGCTGGAAGGCTCACCAGCGTCTGCAGCTCGGCGTCCATGCTGCTCCCCTTCCCGACGCCAACAGCCCCGGCGTTCAGCTCGAGCATGCCGCAATTGGTGGGCGAGTACGTTGGCATTCACACACAGCCAAATGGAAACGCCCAGCACGAAGGCGATCACGTGAAGGGCGGTCCGGAAGATCAGCATCGCTGAAAGGCTCAGCAGCGTCTGCAGCTCGGCGCCCAGGTTGCTCCCCTTCCCGACGCCAACATCCTCGGCGTTCAGCTCGAGCATTCCGTGGTCGGTGGGCGAGTATGTCAGCATACACGCACAGCCAATGATGGAAACGCCCAGCACTACGGCGATCACGTGAAGGTCGGTCCGGTTGCTAAGCGTCGCTGGAAAGCTCACCAGCGTCTGCAGCTCGGCGTCCATGCTGCTCCCCTTCCCGGCGCCAACATCGTCGGCGCTTAGCTCTAGCATGCCGTGGTCGGTGGGCGAGTAAGTTAGCATACACACACAGCCAACGATGGAAACGCACAGCACGACGGCGATCACGTGAAGGTCGGTCCGGTTGCTCAGCATCGCTGGTAGACTCACCAGCGTCTGCAGCTGGGCGTTTATGCTGCCTCCCGTCCCGACGCCGTTGAGACTGAACCTGCCGCCGGGTGGTACTGATCCGTCGAATGAGAGCTGCGGTGGAGGCCACGACCGTCGTCTTTGTTGTTGCCGGAAATACGATGTCAGATATCCACGGTGGGGAATTGGCCAGGGTTTGGTGCAGATTCAAACAGGGAAAATCTGATCCGGGTTTATCTCAAGCGGTTCATAAATAGAGAGGTCTCTGATTGAAAAAGAAAATCACGAATTTTGAGAGAGCTTCAGAAAATCGGAATGAAAATCAAGGAAAATAGCGGTGTGAGTAGAATAACTAAATTTTAAGAAATAATCAGAAAGAAAATAATTGTGAGAGGAAAGAAAAGGCATTGAGAAGTTAACACTAAAATCTCCCGGTTTCGATGATATACTTGGGAAGAAGCTGACACACCTGCCAAATGGCATGATGCCCTTTGACGGTTGCACCGAAGGAGAGGAGGGCGGGAAGAGCAAATCGCAGCCCTAATTGAGCGAGATTATATTCCAAAAACTGAATTCTCTGCCGTGCAAACCGCCGGCAGTAGAGGATGAAATGATCTATCGTTTCAACACCCCCGCATGACGCACGTAGATTCGACGGCGTGAACCCAGGACGGCATATAGATTAAGGCGAGGAATCCTACAGCGCAACAGCCTCATGGAAACCTCACATGGTCATGATGCACAGGAACGTATGTTCCATGGGAATTTCAAATGTTCCAAATCCGCTGTACCAAGGATGGGCTCATGGCTAAGGTAATGGTGTAATTGGTAACATTCATAACGTGACGTGGTCAGAAGGGTGAGGTTTGGAACGACATAGGCAACAGGGTCATTGATGGCTGATTTCGCTAAGAAATCTGCCATCGAGTTTGAAGTAATGCAATAGTGTCCTGGGATCCACTGAAAGCGCACCTCTAGGACGTGACGTGGCACAAAGTACATTAGGGATCTGTACAGGAGAGTGTTTGCGAACTTTCTAGTGCAGCCAAGACTGAGAGGCAGTCCGGGAGAGCGATAACTTGAGAAATATTGCTGGGAACTTCTTAAGGGCCAAACCAATAGCGAGAAATTCATCAGCGAAATTTGGTGTATAATCTGGAACGCGGAGAGAATGACTCCAATCTAGTGTGTGGGAATAAACACCTACAGCTGCATTTTCGCCTTGCTGAGAGGCATCTGTGAAAATTGCAACATGTCTCGGATACTGAAAGGGATATTCCTCCAGGAAACCGTTTAGCACGATGGCAGATAAGTGCTTTGCATATAGCGGCCGCATATGGTCGAAGCAAACAGCTAGTGCAGCCTGTAAACCGCTGACGCATTGCACAAACCTAAGCGAGACTGCAATTCTAGACAAAAGGTGCTCAGTAAAGACAAATTGAGGCGCTTTGTAAAGCGGCCAATGTTTATTTGGAAAGAAAGCTGGGTTAGTCAAAAAATTGGAGGAGCCACTCCAGGCGATGGCTCAAGTCCCGGTAAGAAGGTACGCACTGTGAGAAGCTGGAAGCGAGAGTTCATGTCCGGGGTGCGAGCTTCCAGAAAGAGGACAGAATTCACCACTGATTTTGGTAAACCCAGGCAAAGCCGTAGAGCGCGCCTCTCCAAAAGAAGCAGAGGTTGAATTTTGTATTTAGGGCAACCGGAGAACAGAACGCAACCGAACTCCAAAATTGGTCTTACGTAAGTCTTATAGAGAAACAGGAGAGTGTCTCTGCGCATACCAAATTTCTTATTCTTGATTCGCATATGGTGACCGAGAGCTCGCTCAACTTTAAAGAGACACTGAGGAGAACGCTATCCATTTTTTTTTATCAACATCTGATAGTTCGGCATTTCATGGCTTTGTTGCCGCTTGTCTGGGAGCGAAAGATGCATTTATGTCAAAGAAATTTGGATTCCAACAGCTAACAAAACACCACCACCGTTTCTGTCGCCCCTGTCGTACGGATAAGTGGGAAAATGCTTGCGGCAATGGAATATTTCCGAGCTGTCAACTTGAGCTGAAAGCCAAGTTTCAGTAAGGCAAACGATGTCGGCATCACATCCGTCGATAGTCGCACAAAGCTCTTCACGTTTAGGCAGAACACTTCTAATATTAGTATACGGAAACAATAATGAGCGATTGGACAGTGACGGGTGCCCGCTACCCCTCACGCATCGTTTATCTGCGGGCGATTCGGATGAAAGGCATCCAACACCGCGAACTTTAGAAACGCTGTCGTTTAGCTGATCGTGACAGTAACACCTACCGTTCATGTAAAGCTTATTATAGCGCAGTTTGAATTTAGACTTTTGAGCGATACCAAATTCAACGAGTGTTTTCCGCGCCTGCCGAGTCATGAGAGAATAATCTTCACCTACACTAATGTCATTATCTTTCAGTTTAGAACTTGCGAAGAAAATTTTTTGCCTTGTTTTAAAAGACGAGAACTTCGCAATAACAGGCCTGGTTTTATCATCAGAAAAAGCTCCAAGTATATGAGCCCGTTCAATCGATAGTTCCGACGGTGGCATATTCTAGGCTGATGAAAGTACATTAAAAGTTTTTTTTTCAGTCTCATCCCAGGACTAAGAATTGACGTCAGAAAGGCCATAAAACAGAAGATTATCACGGCGCTGCCTATCTTCGACCAAAGACCTGCGTGCCCTAAACTCCCCTGAGTCCATTAAAGTTTTCACCACCACCACCTACCTGAGCCTCCAGTTCGCGCCTCTACCGCATTGATTCCGCTTCACGTTTCCGCAACTCGATGTTGGCCGCACGCTTCGGTCGCTTCATGTCCGCTTCTCGTTGCGTACTTGAACGCCTCTTCAACCGGTTGATACTAGCCTCCCGCGCTTTTACCATGGCGGTGATCGTCGATGTTGAAGTCCGCCTTTGCAGCCATCGTATAGGATTTATCGGCTCTCGTGCCTTGGAGCGGGTAGCGTACCTTTGTTGGCGCCCTCGTCTCCCTGTTCACGTAGGCGCGGTCGCCTAGCAGGTCACAGACATTGATGTCGTCGCCATTCCATCACACTGCATCTAGTGTTGTAGGCATTACCGAAAAATGACAAATACGTTGCTCTTTACGCTAAAAAAGGAACGCGTTACTGCCATCCCTTCACTACAAAAAAAAATGTAACGCCTTACCGTTACCGTTACCGAAAAAAGTACCACTCGTTACTTTTTCATTACTGCATGGTCCTAAATTTTAATCAGTGCGTCTTCGCTGCAAGAACTCACGATAACAGTTTTATAAAGGTTATATTTCATATAAAGCTTCTAGCCAAAACAGCGATTCTGTCCGAAATGTTGATTTAAGGAGCATAATTTACACAAATGTTCAGGAGCTGAGCTATGTTAGAGTGGCCTCAAGAGTCCTGCAGAGATATATGTCATGGCTTCAGACACAGCGGCACATGGTGAAGTCTTTTTCGGAACATGACATTAAGCACAAGATGACACTTCATAATCAATTCTACACTGTAAACCACTTTGCACCCTTAAGGGCAGAATGCCATCTATTAACCCTTACAGCACCCTAGGTTTTCGTGAAAAGGGCGTTTTCATAAGGTAACACCCATTTTACACCCCGATTTAACATCCAGGATGTTAAATGGGTAGTTTTTCTTAGTTGCACCCCTGGAGATCGTTGGGGTGTAAGGGCGTAAAACTAGAATTGCATTTATCGATTAAGCTCGGGCACGACCACTGATCGCTTCCCGTAGCGCTTGATACAGTGATGACGACAAGCACCACTGTCACTGTCAGTGACCTCCCCCGCTTCCCTTAACTGCCTCTGAACAAACACAAGCATAGGAGAAGTATATATACTCTGCGCCGTGCTTGGTCTGGTTTACGGCCTTCGAATTAATTCGGTTGCCCAAGTTGGCTTTCGACCGAGAATGGAGATCAGGGCATAGAGGTCATGTTCCCGATTCGACACTTTGTAGATTGCAGTATAGATGCCTTCAACAATGCGTTCCTCAATGGTGGCGCCCTGTGTGGGACGACGTTTGTCCTTCGGTTGGCCACTGAGTGCCTACAACACGCACTACGAACTGTGGACGACCAGTGGTGGGACGAATGTCAACGCAACTGTCCGTGTGCCACTACCGATAAAACCACAACCGCACTGGGTGGAATGACCGTAGAATCTATGTTCAAGCTGACCATGGCGCAGGACCGTGGCCTAATTACCAGTGACCAAAACATATTTACGTATGTGTTCCAATACGTGAAATGAGTCATTGACAAGGTCAGCACGATGTCCGCCTACATGCTCGACAGCGTCAACAAGCGTTTGCGGGCAATAGCCAACCTGGCGCTGTTTGGCGGCATGGACGTGATCATACACACAGTGACCTGCTTTGGCTACCTTGATCCTGTCAGGACTCAGCGGTGCGAGAGGCCGAAGAGTAAGCGACGTAGACAAGATTCGAAGATACAGCTGTGCGAGCAGCAGAACGGAAAGCAAGGCATAGAAAATGCGCAGCGCAAGCGGAGCCGAGGCGGTCGATAATTGGTCCTGTCGCACGTTTGTTTCATCACATTGTGGTGATCGCCTGTCAATCTTTGCACCATGTCCCCGTCTGACCAACTAGCCAAACAACACAATGTTATGCGACACAGATATTCGCACTACTGTAACAGCTCTGCCCAAGATGTCCCCAAGTAGCGGTTATTGATTTTCCAAAGTTCCTGCTGTACATCGCGCTGGTGGTACGCCTCCCAATGCAACGCGAAGGGGAAAGCGGGTCCCCTGGAAAGAAAATGAGAAATGAAAGCAAAAATGAGTGCGCCGTGTAGCACGGCTCATAGAGATAGGCATTCAGCATGACTGTTGCCTACGCAAAGGAATGTATTTTCTTCTTTCCTTCCTTTTGCGATTTTGTTTCGCTTCACATTCACAGTGGCATTGTGCCTGGTTCGTCAGTGGGCCCTTTTCAAGCAGCGCGGCCCTCTGGTAGCCGCCAGGCGTTAGTACAGATGTTTCCATGCGGAAAAGAAATGGTAAGGGGAGTGGCCATTATAAATGCATTACAATTGCGCCTTGAGATATTGCTTTAGTAAAGAGCAGTGTAGGCTCCGACTAGCAGAGCATTTGAGCGTGACCGCCCCATAAACACGCCTGTCGCACAGTGCAATGTCAGCACTGCACTTTAACCCTTGACTAAAGGACACGCATGGGCACGAAATAAGTGGACAAAGGCCCACTGCTTCTCGACGCGTTCCCTGCAATGGTAGAGGCAAACGACTCCACCGCTTTCTCTCTATCCTCTGTGTCTCCGCCTCGTCGCGCGCCAAACTAACACCCTTGGCCTCCCATCCACCAGCTGTGAAAAACTGCTCTTGCCCCCCGGACCCAGCGAAACAACGCGACGCGCCCTGTAGCTGCTCCTTGCATTCACTGAAAAAACCCACCTTTTAGCCCTTGTCTAAATCGCGTTTTTTCCCCACGCTTGCGCATCACCGGGACGGGCTCCTTCGAGCGCGTCTCCAGCTCTTTTCTTTTTTTTCAGTCTTTCTCTCCCTGGCTCCCCTCTCTCCCATCAGGCCTGGCTCTTCGCTCACACTAACGCCCTCTCCTACGCGGCGCGCAGCGAGCACTTTCCTCTTTCTCTCCCCCCTTCAACAGCGCACCGACCATCCCCTCAAGAGAGAAAGGTAAATGCAGGCGATGTGTCCCCCTTTCCACTCCCAAGAAGAATCACTACTCCAAACTATGACCCTCACCGTCAGGAGCGGGTCGCCAAGCCTCCAAGATAACCCGCCCGAGAGCGCGAGGATCATTTCGGAGGCCATTTGACCAAACCGCGTCTGCGCATGCTAATAAGAGATGAGACAGAAGATCCGCAGTTTCGACTTCTTTGTTTGCCGTCCTTTCCGCCTCCTGATCACAGTGAAATTATACATCCAAAAGAGTCTTTAAAAACCGAGATTCAAATATAAATTGTTAGTCAAGAAATCATGTAAAATGTTTTTGTAACCACTGCGGCGTCTAGGCATGACTTTTCTCGTTTTCAACAAAATAGACTCAGGCCTGTGTCACATGCATGCGATTTTCGCCTGCGACACTGCGAATTCTGTTGGTCTGCGACTGAGGAGAGCCGTCGGTTTAGTCGAAGACGGCTTGCGATCGAGTTCCGTCCGGTTGGTATTCAGCCGCAGCGTCGGTGTGTTCGCTCTGCGACTGACCATTGGGGAGCGCAGAAAGGGCGTGCGACGTGCGGTCACGTGGGAGCTGTAACCGCGGTGGAAGCAAAATTGTTTATTCAAATCAAAACATACGGAATAATGCCTTGCATCTAAAAACACGCTAGTCATAAAATCATCAACACAATATGTATGATGCTTCTGTCGCATTTAATAATGGGTTGCCTATGCAAACATCAAGGAACCTTGCCTGTTCCTCCGACCGAATTCTTTGTGTCGGTGTGGCATATGAAAGCACTGACCGAAAATCGCACTGCGGCCTCACCGACTACACCGGATATTTTCGGTCCAGTCGCAGCATGTGAAACGGACCTCACCCGTATCCTTATCTCGTTGTGTGAAGTCAGCGCGCACAGAAAGCTGCACGTGTAGCCGGTGCGACAGATTATATGTGTTCCTTCGTGCTGCCAGCGAGGATACTGCCCTGTCTTTACAAACAGTGCCGGAAAATGACATCGACGACGCCCCTGTTCGCAACGCTGGGCCCGATAAAAGTTGAATGCGAACGAGCACGAACTGCGCAGCTTGAGAGCCGCCGCCAGTGCTTCCACTCTGCCATGTGTTGAAATGCACTTTGGGAACGACACGTTCCAGGTGAGTTGTGATGTAGAAATGCATTATGGCCTCTATTTCACAGTGCCAGAAAAAAAAGTGCGCAGCTTTTGCTCTCGTTACTCGTTCGTCGCTGCAGGGCTTAAAATGCATGTGCACGAATCTTATTCCGTAATGGCGGCGTCGCGCCGCCGCTACCGGCGCCGCTTATCTCCTTTCTCATAAACAACGACCCCGCCATTGATTCGTGCTGCTGACTCGTTCACCGGCACCTCTTGCCGTCGGAGAACCGCTCCGCCCTCAGCGTGCGGCGACCCGTTCTTGCCATGCCGGTAGTCGTCGGCCGTTTGCGCCGCTAGGTCTGTTTGGCTTTGCATAATGTGCTACGCGGAGTCTGCCATTCATATGGTACGAGGAATGGAAGTAGTCTGTGCCAGAGAGCTTTCCAGTGTTATGTGTGCGAGCTGTCTGGCATTTTCAGTTATCTGCGACTGCTTTGTGGCTGTTGCATGGAAATGTCCACGTTTCTTTTTATTTAAGGCTTTGCCAACGTACTTGTATATGTCTGAATACCTTCTGTTACAGTGTAATTTTCATGAGATTCTAATTTTCTGTGCAGGTGCCCGGACAATAATTTTGATGAATATGTCAAATTTCACGATCGCACAATTCCTGACTTGGAGTATCCATCGTGTGTTTTGAGGCCGTTTCCGCCGATTTTTCCAAGTGATGATGTTTGTCCGGTGCTCAGTAATTTTAGTTTGTTTTCCTTAGCCGCTTCCCATTGCTTTTACAGGCATGAAAGTCACTTACTCAGAGTCACCATTGAGAACTGTATGCAGCAGGCTACGTTAGAATTGATTGCAGCTGAATGCAAGCTCCATACCACAAATGTATGAGTAGGGGATCATAATTTCGTGCATTTACAGAAGGCGCACAAGGCAGTCTACAGGAACAAAATAATATAATAAATATTCACGTTCCGACCGATCACACATCACGCGCTTTCCAGAAACGCAATTTAATTTTACCGTGACTGAGGTGTTCCAGGCTGGTACACAATGTTTTTTTTTATTTTAAATGGAGACCTATAGGGCTGATTTTTCATGCGCTTATTTATTTTAATTTTTGCTAATTCTCTTTATGGACTTGGTGCTCACTTGAAAATTCTGATTTCTTACCCACATTAAAAATATTTAGTTTGGCCCATCTGTTAGTGTGCAGTGTCAGTGTTGCTAGAAAAACAGATCTACAGCTGCCAAATTTCCTTTCAACTATTTTTTTTGACGCGGTAGTAGTCAACTTCCGAGAATCCATTTTGAAAGCACCCTTCATAAACCTTGTGGACCGCGCAAATCTGCATCAATGATATTTGTGACGTTACAGTATTAAAAGAATATTTTCGCATATCGCTGCTTTTCCTTAACTTAAGGTTTTTTTCTTTTCAGTGCAGATGATGGCAAAGATTTCTTTCTACCCGAACATGGATGGTTTGCATGAGCGTATGGTGAGGAACAACCCCAATTAATTCAACACAGGAGGGGTCGTGAACATTCTCTTCCACAATTCGAAAACATTCCAGGTAGGTGCGCATTTAGAACTACAGCTTGTCAGGTGGTTATTACGGCATTGTGATGAAAAATACAGCATAAAAAGAAGCTAGAACCATGGAATTCTGAAATGTTTTAAGTGTATGATTGGTGCCGCAAAATAAAGAGCACTACAGAATGTTACTGCGCTACACAATCTTTTCCATTCCTGTTTGGTATCTCATACACTTGATTTTTGCATTCTGCAGTGAACTCCTTGTTCGCTCACCTACCACTATAATGTCATCACAGCAATTAAGTAGTTCTGGCTGCCATGACTATGCACTCTAAACAAAAAGGTAGTTGTAGTTAATAACTTTCAGGGTATTAACTGCTTGTCACATGTGTTACTACCTAGGTAGTAACTGCAGGTAGTAACTGCAACGTAGTAATGGTTACAAGGTAGCAACAGGAGCTACCCTTACTAGCATTTACTACCTCTGAAGGTAGTAACAGCGACTAGACATTCGTTTCATTTAATACCTACGAAGGCAGAGACAGCAACTGCCATTGCCAACGTTTACCTCTAGATAGTAAAAGCTGCCGCTAATCTGAATGCTGGGTAAGACGCAAGCACTGCCTCATCGCTGCAATACTTTGCTTTGCAAAATTTTGATTCCAGAGCTAGAAGCAAAGCGCTTATATGACTTCTAGAAAACCAAAAGTAATAAAAAATTACACTCGAACTAGCCCCTCATTAACGCGTAGGTGGGCTCCGCACAGGTGACCAGGAGAGAGAGAGATGTTGTTGCCAGGAAGAAAGAAAAGGAAAGTGCACAGGCCTGCCCACTGGCTAAAGCCGAGCCACAATCGCTACCACGTGCAGATAGTAGGAGAGTTAAAAGATGGGATGGAAATTATTCCAGAGCCCTCCACTACGGCACCTTTCTTCCTTTCTTCTTTCACTCCCTCCCTTATCCCTTAACTTACGGCGCGGTTCAGGTGTCCAACGATATATGAGACAGATACTGCGCCATTTCGTTCCCCCCAAAAACCAATTATTATTATTATTATTATATAGACAGGATAGTAAAGACGCGCTAAAGACAAGGCCGATCCCGGAGGCAGTGTGATACCGGGCCAACCGGTAGCGGGAGTGAAGCATCCTTCAAACTCTCAGCCACATTTCCAAAAATAAGTCCAATTGGACCCGTAACAGATACTCTACGGGGTCTGGACGAGCGCGAGGAGTGGGAGCACACCACTGGCGCACGTGCATGTGGCGGCAATTTCTCTACACTTTCGTATCGAAATTTTGCGTAACTATTTGTTGTACACTGCTGCTGGTGGTTTCATACGACTTCCCACTGCATATACTATACGCCTCATAAGTTGGAAGCTAGCTCTTGACAGCGATTCGAACCGTCAGCATATATACCTCGAATTGTATATTCGCCGACGATTTTTTCCGGATGGTGTCATACGAGTAGCCGCCACTTTACTACCTCTGCTTTCGATGAGGTAGTACAAATGTAGTAACAGCCAAAATGGAAGTAACAGCCGAACTTACTGCATTTTTACTACCTCCTTTTTTATTGAGGTCGTAAGAAGGTACTACAAAGTTAGCAAATATTAAAAAAAGTAGTAACAGCATCCGTTACCACCTTTTCACTAACTTTCTTTCTAGGAGTGTGTGGCTATGCCAGTTGCTAAAGTACCAATCAATTTCATTGAATTAGAGCTGTGTCTTTCAGTGCAGTCAAACGAAATTCTGAAAGTACCTGCATTTCAGAGCATGTGTTTGAAAGGCCAGTATGAATGCAGTACATTGGCATCGTTACAACCCTTCTGGAAATACGTGTTTTGACCCCTCGTCGACCCCGCGAAAAAAAGGATGTCTCTGGGAACCTACCAGCGGAAACTTTCCCATCCTGTTATGGAGGGGGGGGGGAGATGGCCTTCCATTTGTCTGGTTCGCCGCAAGACGTGATTGACGATGGACAAGACGACAGAAAGAAGAGGGTACGATGCCTTCCAGTGTTTAGCATTGACTGACAGGAGCCGACCTGCGGCCCGCCGCCGTAATGACCGCGGCACCAGCACGAATCACCTGTTTTTGACAGACGTGCCCCTCTGCTGTGCGAGGTAGAAGCGGACCCCCAAATCCTCCTCGCCCATTCCCACGAGTGCCTCTGCGTGTTTTGTGCTGTGTCATTCTACCGATCTGTGCCACGTGTTGAATTGGCCGCCGACTTGTGGAGGGGCGGAGCCTTGGGATATTTAACAGGTGACCTGAGTGAGAGCGATTGCTCTGGGCCCTGACGACAAGGCTTATCCAGGCGCTGGACGCTATGGACTTTTAACATTTGACTGTTTGCTCTTTTATAAATTATGTAACTTATGTAATTATGTAAAAGCTTCTTCAAAGTGCCAGTAAACCCGCTTCTTTTTCGTTTTCCCAAACTCCAAGTTCCATATTTCCTCAGCCCGAAGACTCGGATACGCTGCCCGAAGGCGCCCGGGTTCGAGTGAGCCCCTGCACCACGAAAACTGATGACCAGTCGTGAGATCGGAACATACAAGCGGCAACAACGGTCAGCCAACGAGAGAGCAGCTGTCTCAGGACATGATCACATGTGTGGGTGAGTGCTTGGCTTTCCTCTGATGTGGACCAGATTCTAAAAGAGGGTTAAAATTTAGAACTGGTAGAGACATGTGCTTAAATCATCGAGGGTTGGTATTTTGGCATAATTGTTTTGGAAATAGCCTAGACTCGGAACTATAGTGGACCTACGGAAGCTTCAGAAGCCGGACCTGTTGCTGTTGTACGAGGAATTGGGGATCGATACAAAAGGGTTTGGCTCGAAAAACCATGATTATAAAGGCAATAACTGGTTTGGGGGCAGATGATGAGGTGCTCAGCGAGGCGTGGAACATCATAGAACAAAAAAAGAAAGAGCAGCTCAGACAGCAGAAAAGCCGTGAGCGTGAAAGAGAGAATGAAGCAAAAAACAGGAACGGGCACTAGAGCTCCGTAAGTCAGAAGTGGAGTTGAGCAAGAGGTCGGGCAATTGTCCCCAGCAAGCGGTACCTCTTCTCAACGAGGAGGCAGAGTTCAAGATGTCTAGGAACATGCAGCCATATCTGGTATCATGGGATATCTGTCTATAACTAGCAAATTTTGGACGAACGTGCGAGAAACTGTCGTTCAGTTGATAGACTTGGTATCAATGGCTACTGACTGTTCTGCCCTGCGAGGCATCGGAGGTTGTCGCGCGGCTCAGCAAGGAGGGCGCGGACAACTACGAGAAGGTCTGGGCTTGCCTTCTACGAAAGAAGACTTAGCGCAGAAGCTTCCACGCATTGATTTCTGGGAGCTAAGAAGTAGAGGGACAAGAGCAATCCCTATTGTTTTGTACAAGCTGCAAGTTAACTTGGTCGAATGGTTCAAGTGCACCGGGTCCTATAGTAACCGGGACGCTTTTGTGGAGAGGATGTTGTTGCAACAGTTTTACAACTGACTCTTTGAAGAGGAAAGAATTTGGCTACAGGACCGCGACAATGTATCGTCTGTGACAAAAGCTGCCGAACTCATTGAGGAGTGCGCTTCGTGCCAGATGTTTAACAGCACTAGAGTTCAGATGCCCGTATTTTCGGGAGAAGTGCGAATTACCCTCACGAGAGGCATTTTGGGAACTCTACAGTCGAGAAAGACGAAAAAAAAATTTCTTCCGATAAACCTCAAAGAAAGGAAGACAATGAGAACGGTGCAAAAGTGGACAAAGCGCAGAAAGAAAAAGTCACGTTTCAGGCTATGAGGCCGCTCACTAGCTACATATGCAATGAGCTGGGTCACATAGCAGTGAAGGGTCAAAAAGAAAAGGTTGCGCTCCCGTATGTCAGTAACTGTAATGAAAACATGAAGCTTTTGCAACCTCACACGCATAGCCTGGTAGTGAACGGGAAGCAACTCAGATGCAACGAAGGATCTTACCCATTTGTCGTATATGTCACCATCCGATTACATAGGCCTATGTGTATGGATCCGACAGATAGTGAATGGAACAAAGCATGTGCTTGCCTATCGCGACAGTGGTAATTGAGGGCCCTTTCTGTACGCCTACAACCGAAGCCGCAGTTTCAGGAAAACTACCTAAATGCCACAAGGATGTTCGTGGAGTAGAGCGCGACCAAATAGTCGTTCCCCAGAAGAACCGACAAGACTTACTGCGACTTTCCCATGGCAATTCGTGGTCATGCCACCTGGGAATCAGTAAAACAAAGCAGAGGGTTTTACACGAGTACTATTGGTCTGAATGTTTTGAGGACATGGAGCGCTTTTTAAGGTCGAGCACCGCATGTCAGCGGGTCGTAAATGCGCGAGATAAGTTTAAAGCGCCGATTTTTTTGTAATGATCATTACTGAGCCATTTCATCACTGGTGATAGATATAGTTGGGCTACTTTCCTTGACAGAGTCAAGGTGTCGTTATATTCTCACCATGCCTGCCACACAGTTTCCAGAGGCTGTTGCGCTGCACAAGGTGGCATCATAGAGCGTTGTGAACAGACTGTTAACAGTCTTTGCCCGACTTGTATTTCCTTCCGAGATCCAGTGATCAGATAGTGGGTTCACTAGTGTGATCATCACCTCATTTCTAGAGCGGTGCGGCAATAAAAAAGTGCACACCTCAATCCATCATCCGCAGAGCATCAGCTAAAAAGGTGGCATTCTGTTTTAAAGCGCGTGCTTAGGGGATTGTGCTATGAAAAGCGCGACTGGGCGCATGCCTACCAGCGGTACGTTTCGCTTTGCGGTCAGTGCCACATGCATACACTGGATTTAGCCCCGCCGAGTTGGTGTAAGAAAGGTAACTGCGCTCACCTCTTCGAATGATACGCCAAGCCTGGGAAGGGCTCGGAATGGACCCAACAGTAGTGGAGTTCGTGTTGAGTCTACATAAAAGAACTCGTAGAGGACAGCATGAAGTGAGCCCAGGCTCGTTCTAGGGTCTACTATGATCGGACAGCCCGCCAGGGGAAGTTTTGTGTCGCTAACAAGGTAATGTTGCTGAGAACTTCAAGGCAGAATAGGCTCGAAGTACAGTGGGAAGGGCCTGATGAAGTAAATGTCAAGCTCTCTTACATAAACTACGTGGATAAAACCTGGGGAAAACGTAAAGAAGTGCGCATTTACCATGGTAACCTAATGAACGCACGTTCATTACGCACGTTCTAAACGTAAGGATAATAAAGCCTTACGTGCACAGAGACGCCGCGATAAATCTAACGCTGTACCTTCTTGAGGAAATGGAAGACAACCTTATCTGCCTAAGCGAAGAGGAAAGCAGCACGCAGGAACTCCTCGCGAGGACTCAGCGAAGAGGAGAACTTAATGAATCTCAGTTGTCTGATCTCGGCGTACTGATAGCAGAGTTTGATGACTGCTTCATAGACAGTCCAGGCAGAACTGATATGGTTGAGCATGATATTGAGCTAACTTTCGAGGAGCCAGTGCGTTGCAGGTGCAATCGGCTCTCTACAATGCAGATAGATATCCTTGATAGGGAGGTAAAACGCATGCTGGAATTAGGATTATTCAAGCACTACGAAAGCGAACAAGCTTCGCCTATGATCTTGGTGGAAGCTCCAGGTAAAGAGCCAAAGCCTGTAGTAGATTACCGGAAGTTAAATGCTGTCACCGAGGATGAAGTGCATCCTATCCTGAATATCGAGGAGGGAGTGGAACAGGCCAGTCGAGCAGCCTATGTAACTACACTAGACCTTACTCGAGGGTACTGAGATGTACTGGTCACTGAGCACGCCAATAGATATGCAGCTTTCGTTACTCCAATGGGAAGCTATCAACCAACAATGACGAGCCTCAGCTGAGAAATGCTCCAATTTGTTTTTCCGGCCCATTGGACAGGGTTCTAAATGACTGCGAAGCATTTGCGGTGCCCCACTTCTCCCCTGTCTACAGAGACGGACGTTCAGGCATGCTTAGAGCTTACAGGATATTACAATCACTATATCCGTGATTATTCCGCTTTGGCAAGTCCCCTGACCGATGCTCTCCGCAGGACAAAGCCGAAAAATGTAGTCTGAGACGAAAAGAAGGAAGCGTCCTTCTTAAACCTGAATGCAGTACTGATTAGCCGCCCGGTTTTGCGAGCTCCTGATTACGAACGAGAATTCACGGTCCAGTGTGATGCGAGTGATCGAGGACTAGGTGGCGTTCTCTGCCAGAGGGATGACGACGGCAACAAACATCCCGTTCTCTACTTGAGCCGAAAACTGAGCTCCCAAGAGATGGTGTACTGCGTGTTGGAAAAAGAGTGCCCTTGCATTGTTTGGGCTATCCAGAAACTACAATGGTATCTCAGAGGCACCACATTCACTGTAGGAACAGACCATTATCCCCTTTCCTGGCCCCAAACCACGACATCAACTAACAACTGCCTTCTCAGGTGGAGCTTTATTCGGCATCAGTATCATTTCGACATAGAGTAAAGGTCAAATTAAATGGAAACGCGGACGCACTTAGCCATTCTTTCTAAACATTCCAGGGTGCTCTACAGGTATATGAAATTGATACTTAAATTTTTATTTCGTGCGTTTATGCGTGTGAATGTGTTTAGTAGCATGCTTGCTTTTCTCAGCATACGTAGGTCCTGAGAGTTTTTAGTGTGGGCTTTTCTCCAACAGCTATAGTAACCACATTGTTGTAATCGTTCTTTGAACTGGCTTTCTTAGAGCAGAGTTGAGTGCTGGCTTGAGCATGTGGTTGTAGTTTCAGCGAAGCCTCGAAGAATCTGTTCAACGTCAAAGAAGACCATGTTATGGGGGACGGAGAAATGTTGGTTCTTCTGCAAGCAATTAAGTCGTCCCTTCGGGGAGCAGCAGTGACTGCTACCCGCAGATCCTCGTCTGGCGGGGGAGGAAGCTGTTAAAACCCTGCTGCGGACACGTCATTTCACTTCTCGTTGACCCCGTGAAAAAAAGGATACCTCTGGGAACCTACCTGCGGAATCTTTCCCACGCTTTTAATGAGCGGGAGATGGCCTTCTCTTTCTCTGGTTCCCGCGATGGACAAAACAATCGAGAGAAGAGGGGATTGTGCCTTGCAGTAATTACCTGCGACTGACAGCAGCCGACCCATCGGAAGAGGACCCACCGCAGGAGCGACTGCGGCACCTACACGAATCACATGTTTTCGATAGAGACATGCCGTTCTACTGTGCGAGGTAGCAGTGGACCCCCGAATCCTCCTCGCCGATTCCCACGAGTGCCTCCGGGTGCTATGTGCTTCATTCTTCCAATCTGTACCACGTGTCGAATTGACCGCCGACTGATGAAGGGGCGGAACCTGATTGAGAACGATTGCTCTGGGTCCTGATAACAAGGCTCATTGAGTGACTCTGCGCTGCTAAATTTTAATGTTTGAGTGTTTGCTCTTTCCTAAATTTTGCAAATAAGTTACTTCAATGTGCCAGTAAACCCGCTGGTTTTTCATCAGTAAACCCGCTAGTTTTTCATTTTCCCAAAATTCAAGTTCCATATTTCCTCACCCCGAAGGCTCGGACACGCTACCTGAAGAATCCCAGGTTTTATTGAGCCCCTGCCCCACGACTGCTTGTGTATATGCAAAAGTATTCCTTTCCACTTTGTAACATAAGAGCGCATCTGCTGATGCACAAATATTTCACTGTGAATTTATTTCAACGTATTGTAGACTATAGCCCCATACAACTCAAGGAAAAAGGCACAAGTCCTCTCAAAGGGGTCCATCCCCCCGCCAGTGGCATGAACTGATTCTCATGAACTTGAAGATGATCCCCTTGGATCATCTTCAAGCATGATATTGTAGGGTACGGCAGATTGACCTTCATGAAAACCATGGATGTATAGTATGTCCACCCAAGCAGGTGTGTCTGCCTTTCCGTCTCAGCTCCTTTCTCTCTTTATCTAGGTAAAAAATCAATGAAGTATACAGTCAAAAGAAAACAGGCAAAGGAATTCACAGAAAAAAATGAACAATATACATTTGTAAAGCAGAAAAGTCTGCTTACAAAACAAACTTGAGGCACCAGTTGGACATCTGTTTGCCATGGTCTTTTTCTTCTTTTTTGTCTGTCACATCATGACCTCAACAATCCTTTTTATTTGGAAGGTGGTGTTTTCTAGTATTATGACATTCAGCTTTACAAATATGGCATGGGAGAATGACCTAGATTTGGCATGGAGAACTCGAGTAATCTTTTAGTGCTTTTGATGTGTCCAAGCAATTTTTCAAGCCCCTGGTGACAACTTGCACTGCTCTAAGTTTGAAAACTAGTACATGGCACCAAAGCTATCAATTGTGGAAAGTGCAAGTTTTACTTTTTGTCTTTTTTTACAGGAGAGAACATGTCGCTGATGCTGTCAAGAGTGCAAATGCATTTACGGGTGCGTACTGCGTGTTCGACAGGCGCTACAAACCAGGAGCCTGCAACTTTTGTTCCATATTCGAACTCCAATTTCTGGATGTTTATGTGACTGAGTAAAGGTGCATTGTCTGATGATTTGTAAGTATGCACCAAGTTGCCTTTGATGGTTCACATCAATAATTGTTTGCCGAAGCATGCAAACCTTTTTTGAATGCTCTTTTCATGATCTGGTTATTCATAATGCAAAAAAAGCCAAGCTATTGTCTCTAGCACATATTACATGAGTGGGTGGCTACAATATTAACTGATACAATGCAATATATCAAACAGCTTCACGTTGCTACACAAAATACAGTTGGAAGTCTAAAATTAATGACACGCCATAAAAGTGAAAAATTCAAAAGGGTGTTAAAGCTGAAGTGTGACTGCTACACCCATTGTAAATCCGGTTAGTTATGTGAAGCACCTTCTACTGCTTCAGGTATAGAAGGGTGGAGTTGTGAGAAAAGTGCCCTTTATAAGGAGGCTTTGCTACCTAAAGTTACCCTTTCCGAAGGGTGTAAGTTATAGACACTATAATGCACCCTTAAAGGTGTAACATGGGTTAGAGTGTATCATTCCAGAGAAAACATAGCTCAACTCTCAGCAAATTTACAGTAATTTTGAACAATGTGGTGTTCCAAAATGCCGGGCATACTTCCACTCTTTAGATATTTGTGTGTGCAGTGGTTTTGGAAGGCAGGTAGGTGAAGGCAAGTGTGTGAATGCGTTTTCGAACACGTTTCATGCTGTATGGGTATTCAGTCTTTTTCTTTCAGTTGGGTGCATCGTCAAGGGCAGGTGTTTGTGGCATGCACGCGAGCCGCAACAAAGGTTGTCGAGAACACGTGTACATTTTGTTTATCTCCAACATCACTTTAGGTACTCCACGCTTTCTTTTTTAAGAAAGGAGGCGGAGGATTGGGGGGGAGGACAACTTGAATAGAATGTCGTGACACCACGTTACCGAAAAATATTAACGTAAGTACAATACCCCTTACAGTTTCAAAATTGTAACGTGTACGTTACTAAGTTACCGAAAAAATAAATCGATGCCGGTAACGCCGTTACATGTAACTCGTTACCGCGAACACTGACTGCATTGCACACACACCGTCGGCAAGGGAGTCTGAAGAGGCAGTGACGCGCGCAGCCATGAAACCCTTCGCAAATACACTTATGACTCCTACTGCGTTAGCACTGGCGCGACTAATCATGCAGCAAGTGGTCTGATGCTGACACCTCCTGCCTCCGATGCTCCGCCGCCTTCCGCCAATGAAGTCCTATTTCTACTGCGACGCCCTCTCCGGTAATGCGTCCTCGCTCTGAAGCTGTTCCAGTCGCTTCCCAATCCACTTCTTGCCAGGTGTATTACATACCCGGCTTTTTGTCAAACCGCTACCGAAGAAGGAGCTGTCTCACCGACACGATGTGCGCCTTTAGCACAGAGCCCGACAACTGTATGATTTCTATCGTTCCACGCAAACACTACACAAACGGATGCGGAAAGGCAAGGTGCAACCTACGTGGTCCCTGCAACCACGCCGCGATCAACCTTTATCTCCGCAGCCCCGGTGAGCGCCCCCTCCCCCTTCCGCACCAGAAGATACAGTGATAGCGCTGGCTATCGCTGACCGCCGTACGCGCACAGTCCTCGGTGTCTCAAAATGCGCAATCCTAAACTACTCTGCAGGCTGCATCTTTATTGCCGCCGCACGCATCCTGCGGGACTGCACTCCCGAACGCAAAGTTAACCTAATCTGGGTACCCGCTGTAAGGTTTCTGGCGACAGCCGGTGGTCTGATGCAGCTGCGTATTCGACCAGGACACCTGCAACCGGGGTCACTGCACGGCGATAGACATTTGGGTTCCCACGGCCGGCCCTCGCGTGGTTTATTGGATGCGAGACGGAGGATTCCACTGCCGTTTGTAAACCTTGTTCGCGGAAGTTCGTGCGGCCCGGAGCAGTTAGCGACCGACAGAACCGAGCAGGGGTGACTCACCCCTTCAACTATGCCAGCTCGCCGGCCATTCGGATTTCCCGGAAGACGTGTCCGGCTGGAGCGTGAGAACTGTCGTTCGGACGCGAAGACAACGCTCTCTCTGGTGGGGGCGATTGTCCAGCGGCACCCTCTCTCCGGCGAGGCATGTGACGGGGCCGTGTCCTTATGTGAAGTGGTGTGTGTGTGTGTACGACAGCGCAAGTTAGGCCACGCCCAACCTGGCGAAGGCATTCTCGGACCTGGGGAATCCTTGGGACTGGACCCTTTTTAAAACCGGACGACGAGTGCCGTGAAAAAGGAATCCTCGATGATCCTCAGATCTTCTCAGATCCTCCGACCTTCCCCCATCACCCTCCAATGGGTTCCAAAATCTTGTAAATAATATAACATAAACCCCCCTGTACAGTTTCCTTCATAACCAAGTCAGACAACGTCATTCAGAGAAGGGACCTGCGGTGCTGAAAGAGTCAGCTCACTCAAGAACTCCTCGTCTCTAACACCGCCCATGAAGGAAACTGTGGTAACGAAGGGACATATATGAGGTTAGGGCAACCAAAAAAAATTGAATAATAATAAGCCCCTGCCTACACCACTGACGCAAGACAGGCTGGCAAGCAAGAGACCGGCAGACTTGCCCGAGGCTTAACAATCCCGGCGGCCGCGCCACGGATCCTGGAGCACTCGCTGAATCCTCCCAGACTTGTGCCGACGTCACCAATAATCATAAAAAGGCGTGACGCCCTCTTACGCCTCTCCAACCCGATCTCGAATGAGCACAAGCCACCCTGCTCCGAAGATTGCAGACGCTCTTAATTCTCAGGTACTCAAAACTATCGCTATTCGCCAACAGGCAATACGACCCCACATGCCCAAATTCGCACAACGGATCGTCCGCCACTCAGGCGCACATCCTCTGGGGATGCGAAAATAACCCTCCCCACGGGCCTTCCTGCCAGCTCCCTCTGCGGAATGCTACGACCAACTCCTCAACCAGCTAGATAAGACCACGCAACTTTCACTCATCTCATAGCCCCAGTAAGTCGCCCCTTCCTGGGGGCCACACAGGACCCACCTGCCCTGGTTCGCGGCACCTGTGGGAAATAAAGTTGCCTCTTTATCTTTCTGAACTTCTTGCCATTCCCATGGCTCTCCAATCTTTGTGCTCCGACGCTGACAACTAGCAGCTTTGAATCAATGGATCATATAAATCTTTCGCCTTGAAATAAAGTCCATGAGAACGAACACATGGTGATATACGCGCTCATAAAATGGCTTTCGATCCACGACAGGCACCACATGTCGGGTTCGGCGTCGCTAGGATCTTGTCAAGCCATCAAGAACAGCTTCAGGGTTCCGCTGACATAGCAGGCGAATTGTATTGTATGGCCCGCAGTAGCGGCGAAAATGTTTTCACTGAGACCACCGTGACAAATGCATGTCCAAACTCAGACTCGGTCAGCTGGCTTGTATTCTGTGAGGCGCCGACGAAGATTGTAATGTCAACGGTCCGTGCGCTACTCAACTTGAGTGCGCAACCATGCATAACGTCGGGGGTCTTCTGCCAACTGCACGGTATAAACATAACGGTGCTGAAATGTAGCCGGGGGTTCTCTAGCAGACTCCCTTCATAAAAAGGGAGTACTCTAGAAGGCAGCTTCGTCATCATCATGACTTAAGCAATGCAGGGCAAAGGTCTCTCCCATGTCCCTACAATTAACCCTCTTCTGTCCCAGCTGCGCCCACACTATGCCTGCAAGCCTCGTAATCTCATCCTGCCACCTAATTTTCTGACTCCGTCTACTATGCTTGACATCACTTGGAATCCACTTCTTTACATTTAAGGACCAGCGGTTGTCTTGCCTTCTCCATACATGCCCTGCCCAAGTCCATTTCTCCCTATTGATTTCGACTAAGATGTAATTAACACGCGTTTGTTCCCTCACCCACTCTGCCCGCTTCTGGTCTCTTAACGTTACACCTATCCTTTTTCATTCCATGGCTCGCTGCGTCGACCTTAACTAAATCTGAACCATTTTCATTAGCCTCCACGTTTCTGCCCCGTAGCAGAGTACCGGTAAGATATAGCTGTTGTACGCTTTTTTCATGAGGGATATTGGTTATCTGCTATTCAATCTGAAAGAACCTGTCATATGCTCTGCACCCTATTCTTACCGTTTTTAATTATTTCGCTCTCATGATCCTGATAAGCTGCCACTACGTGCCCTTAGTAGATGTATTGCTTTACCATTTCCTCCACCTCGCTTCCAATTGTGAATTGCTGTTCCCTTGCTAGACTGTTGAACAGTACTTTGCTTTTCTGCATTTTAATTTTCAGACTCACCGTCCTGTTCTGCCTGTCTAAATCATTGATAATGATTGGCAGTTCCCCTCCTGAGTGACTCTGCAGGGAAACGTCATTAGCGAATCGCAGATTATTTAGGTATTCTTTATTAACTCTTATCCACAGGTGTTCCCTATTTAGGCCTCGGAATACCAACTGTAAACAGGCGGCGATTAGCATCGGCGAGATCGTGTCTTCTTGCCTGACGCCCTTCCTTGTTAGAATTTAATAGCTCACTTTATGGAGGACTATGGCAACTGTGCAGTTCCGGTATATATCTTCCAGTATTTTGACACAAGGCTTTTATACACCCTGATTACGCAATGCCTTATGACAGCTGAGGTTTCCACTTTGACAAATTCTTTCCCTTAATCAATGAAGGATATATATATAGGTGTCGATTATATTCTATGCATTTCTCTATCCCCTTATGTATAGTGTGAATTTGATCTATTGTTGAATATTCTTAATGAAGGCCTGCCTGATAATTTTGTTGATTAAAGTCTGAGTTTGTCGTGAGTCTATTAGTGATTGCCTTAGTAAATACCTAGTAGGCAACGGACAATAAGCTGATCGGTTGGTAATTTTTTTCGAGTCCATGGCACCTCCTTTCTTATGAATTAGGATAATATTTGCATTCTTCCATGCTTGTGGTACGGTCGAGGTCGTAAGGCATTGCGTATACTGGGTGGCTAGTTTTTGTAGCAGAATCGGCCCTCCGTCTTTCAAGAGATCTGCTGTTACCTGATCCTAGCCAGCCGCTTTTGCCTTTTGCAGTGTTACTAATGCTTTCTTTACTTCATTTTTCGTTACGGGGTGGAGGCGCCGCCATTGTGTGCGCTACTGTCTTTATCATTAACGTTCTGATTACACTGACTACTGTATAGATTTGTGTACAACTCTTCGGCTACAATAACGATCTTATCCATATTGCTAATGGCATGGCCCTCCTTGTCTCTTAACGCACACTTCTGGTTTTTACCTACGCCTCGTTTCCTTGGAAGCATACTCCCTTTCTTACTCTCATATAGGCGTATTCGTGTTTAGAATGGAGTGCAGGTAGGCGGCGAGGTAGAGGTGGTCCTCATTGGTGACGTCCTGACCTTGCGTCGAGCGTTGTCACTACCTCCCTGCCATTTACAAGGTAAGGGTTCTACGGGGATGCTTCCTTAATTGTGGTTTGTAGGCGAATGAAACGTAGAGAGAGATCGTCTCCAGTGATCTGTGTTCGGTTTCAACGAAGACAAGTGTACTTAAATGCAGTTCTTTTCCAATTTGCCTCCTCACGGTGTCACTGAGATGTCTACGAAAAGCGAGAGGCACAGCCGTCTGACTGGGTTTTATAGAGTCAGCGTAAGTTCTCTCACTAAGTGGATTGCAAGCAGAGCTAGTTGTTACTACTAGTCAGCAGCAGTACGAAAATAAACGAAATATATTTACGACTGTCAACCGCCATGAAATATGGCCGATGTCAATTCTTAATTTTAGAAGGCATAAAAGGCGCAGACTAACACCGCATAACTCCTTAAAGCAAAAGCGTTTATTGTCCCGTTCGGAGGAAATCCCGGCATCGACGAGACTGGGAAATTCAATTTCGTGGAATGGGTGTAACGACGTACAAAACAGGCTTGCTTCAAAGAAAAAAAAATGGGTCGGCTTAGCTCAGATAACCCTAGCTATGCAAGCGAAAGCACTGTTGTGATCGGAGACCCCGACAGCGGGAACAGACGAGCCCGGCAGGCGCCATTGAACTATGTTTGACCAAAGGTGCTGTCGTCATGAGAAGAGGATTAGGAACGGATCCTGGCGACGGTGAGCTGTGACACCCACTGACACCCACTGACGCATTTTTTTAGATTTCGAGAAAGCATTCGACAAAGTATCGCATCGTCACCTGCTACTCAAACTGTCATGCCTTAATTTACACTCTTGTGTGCTCACCTGGATCAGCAGTTTTCTAACCAATCGTCTCCAGTTTGTTGTCGCCAACTCCCATTCATCCGCTCTCTTCCATGTCCGGCCGGGTGTTCCTCAAGGTACTGTTTTAGGCCCCCTTCTTTTCCTAATTTATATTAATGACCTGCCAAATAACATGTCATCGAACATACGCCTGTTTGCCGACGATTGTGTGATTTACCGCTCCATAAATAACCAATCAGATGTTGCCGTCCTACAGAACGACCTCGTTAAAGTGCAAGAGTGGTTCGATACCTGGCTCATGAAACTAAATGTCAATAAAACCTTTTTAGTCTCTTTTCTCCGCCGACGTAACTACTCACCTCCCAACTACCTCCTTTACGGTTGTCCTATAACTCAAACCGACAATATTAAGTACCTAGGTGTCCTTATCTCCAGTGACCTATCCTGGCACAGTCATGTTACTAATACAGCTAACTCAGCCAATCGCGTCCTTGGCTACTTACGGCGTAAATTTTCCTTAGCACCCCCTTCCGTCAAACTAATTGCCTATATATCACTTGTCCGACCTAAACTAGAGTACGCCAGTTCTATATTCGATCCTCACCAAGCCAACCTGTCGAATTTACTGGAATCTATTCAAAATCACGCTTCACGATTTATTCTTTCAAGAGTACTCATATCGCGCTTGTGTAACTGGCCTAAATTTTCGACTTGAACTTCGTACCCTAGCATCCCGTCGTCAACTAGCTCGCCTTTCTCTTTATCATGCATTTTTTCACAGCTTGCCACCGAACAACGCACTCATCCGCCCAGCCCATCGTTTATCCCGTCACAGCCATCTCAAAGCAGTCTACCCCCAGCGCGCCCATACCAAAACGTTCCAAAAATCATTTTTCCTCCGTACTGCCCTGGACTGGAACGACCTTCCCGGCCATATCGCTTCCCTTGAAGATCTTCAACAATTCAAGACTGCCATCGAAAATCATTTTTTTTGTCATAACTGCCGTACTCCCCGCCCACCCCTCATGTAATACCCCTTAAATGGGGCCTTTGAGGACTTAATAAATGAATGAAATGAAATGAAAGGCCTCTCATCCCCTCGTTCGGAGTATGGAATGCGGCATTTCTCCCGAACTGCGCCCTCACGTGGACCGGCAGAAAGACCCGAACAAAGGCGCCGGACCCTCTTCGCTCGCTTGCATCTGCGCGGCAAGACAAAGCGGGGGCGGACACGGCTGATTCATTTTACCTTCTGGAATTTCAGTGGTTAGGGCGCTCGACTACTGATCCGGAGTTCCCGGCGGCTGCGTTTTTATGAAGGAAAAACGCTATGGCGCCCGTGTGCTGTGCGATGTCAGTGCACGGTAAAGATACCCAGGTGGTGGAAATCATTCCGGAGCCCTCCACTACGGCACCTCCTTCTTCCTTTCTTCTTTCACTCCCTCCCTTGTCCCTTCAATTACGGCGCGGTTCACGTGTCCAACGATATATGAGACAGATACTGTGCCATTTCCTTCCCCAAAAACCAATTATTATTATTATTACCCTCTGGAATTCACTGGGACCATCAGGACGCATCTTTCCACGGAGCGGATCACCGCCTACAAAGCCAACGACCTTATGTACATGATCAACCTGTCGGAGACCACATTCCAGGACCTCAAGGCGCCAGGATTCCTTACCGCCTGTGCACGTGTTTGTGAGGGCGGAGCGGTCACGGGGTTAGGGCGGAGACTATGAAGAGTGTGTCTGCCCATTGGACGCTTGATCAGCCACCGGTTTCCCTAGCTAGGTGCCTAGGGAATATCCACTGTATTTAAGCCGCAAATTTGCTGGTTTCACAGCACTTCATCTCTTACTTTTGGTCTCCCTGCTTCTGTTGTAAATATGTAAATAAACCTTCAAGTTTACCAATCCTCCTGAAGGCTTCCCTCCGTCGTCTGCAGAGTTCATCGTCATGCGGTGAAGACCTCAGTCCCGATACCCAAGCAAATCAGCACCGATTACATGTGAGATCACTTTCTAACGTTCTTGGGGCCGAAGCACAGTCTGACAGGCAGACGGACCACGTGGGTAGTTGCGGGTTCCGCACTGCGAGAACTCGCTTCCAGAGTCTCACCAGTCTCCACCGCGGCTGCTAACAAGGCTCGCCGCTGTCTTCATTCGGCATCTTTCGCTCGCCGTCGAGCCAGGCGAAGCTTCCGCCCTCCATTCCTTTCGGCTTGCCGTTTAGCGCGTTTACGCTCCCTGTCGATCGCTAAATCCCTCGACCAGTTGGCAATGTTGAACGGGTGTTCAGACTCGCTCTGACGTCTGCGAGTACCCACTCTCGAGCACGTCGGCTCCGGCTGACTTGCTTCGTCCACAGCGAGGCGGTGGATAGGCAGCGCGCAGACGCCCGACGACGGCGGAAAGCGTGACTGCAGCTGCTGCGGGTCACGAGTTGCGTCCTCCGATCCCCCTTTTCAAGGTCATTCGTACAGACGCAGCGAAATCGGAGCCACGTGGATAGTAAAGACACCTCCGCTCAATGGCACCATGTGCGTTGCAATTGAGCGGCCGAGCTAAAGCTTTCGCTTTGAAAGGTTGTCAGTCGGAATTGAACCGGAGTCCCTTCGGTCAGGAGCCGGGAACAGCTTCTTCACCAATGAGGATGTTCATTCAGGAGGATAAACAGAGGGTTTGTACAAGTACGTCGCACAGCAACGTGCGCAAAATGACTTTAAAAGAAAAATTAGTTTTGGGGGCCAAGAATTAGCGGCTCGGATTACATGCGATGACGTGTATTACAGCAGAATGTGATGTCTCGTGAAGAGCTGCCGATACCTGCGTACTGTTGCGCCGAGAAATGCCCTAGGGACCGCACGGACACATTAAAACTATAGCGCCATATTTGCTAGGTGAATTTAAAAAAAGAATGAAGTTACGCTTAGTAAATACAAGAAGGAAAAATTGACCGCCAAACCAGCAATCAATGTGTGTAAACAACGGTACCTGGGAGTACATATTATACCTGGCCGAGACAATTAGTTACAAAACCGAGTAGTGCCGAACATCAACATGAGCAAGCTCGTATCCTAGAGGGCTCGGCAGCAGTACCGCAAATAGAGCCAGTACTTACTTGATTAGGTTCCGCTAGCTAATGCAATCAGCGCACAAAAAATCAGCGGTCCAGTAAGACGCTTCTGCTCAACAAATTCAAAGTCTAAGTAAAAACCTTGCTTGCTTTCAGCGCTGATTCTGTACTGGTGGCGTTGCATCGAAGTTTTAATCAATGTGACATATTAGAGTCTGAGATTTAAGCCAAGCGTAGATATTATAGTCACTCTTCATTTTGCTTTGCCCTGTTGTCGACGCACAGCAAAAAAAAAGCAGCCGTGTGCTGTACAATGAAAATTCCCTTTGAAAAATAGGTTTTATGGAGGCAAAACGCTAAGGCTCCCCTGTGCTGTGCGATGTCAGTGCACGTTAAAGATTCCCAGATGGTTGAAATTATTCGGAAGCCCTCCACTACGGCACCTCTAATTCTTCCTTTCTTCTTTCACTTCCTCCTTTATCGCTTTCCTTACGGCGTGGTTCAGGTGTTCGCCGATATATGAGACTGATACTGCGCCAGTTAGTTTCCCAAAAACCAATTATTATTATTATTATTATTATTATTATTATTATTATTATTATTATTATTATTACTAAATATAGGTTGTTTCAGGAAAGGAAATGGTGAAAGAATTGTCTAATCTCGGCGGACACGCCAACCGCACCGTAAGAGAAAGGAAGAATGTTGTACTGAAAGAATAAAGAAAGAGTTGCTGTATTGGAGGGCTCCTGAAGAATTTACACCACTTGTGGATCATTAATCGCACAGAACACTGGCGACATGTCTTTCCTATAAATTATCAATTTCATTATACTACAAGAACACGGAAAAATGAAAGCAAAAATTATTCAGTGTGCGTTAAAGATCCCCAGGTACTCGAAATTATTCCGGAGCCCTCCACTACGGCACCTCTTTCTTCCTTTCTTCAGTCAGTTCCTCCTTTATTTCTTCCCTTACAGCGAGGCTTAGGTGTCCACCGAGATATGAGATACTGCGCCATTTCCTTAACCCAAATATCAATTTATAATTTGCATTTTTGAAGAAAGAAATGACGCAGTAAGTGCCTCACACGTCTGGGTAGACACTCGAACTGGGCCGTAAGGGAAGGGATAAAGGAGCAACTAAGAACGGAAGAAAGAGGTGCCGTAGTGGAGGGCTCCGGAATAATTTCAATCATGGGGGGTCTATAACGTCTACTGACATCGCACAGCACCCTGGCGCGTTTGCGGTCCGGCTCTTTCGAAACGCTGCCTCAGCCGACTGTATTGATCGCGTGTACTCTGGCGCAGCAGTCGAGTGTCCTTATCACTGAAGGGCCGAAGCTTCCTGCACTTTGTGTACTGCGAAATTCTTCGTCACTGTCGCCGCCTATTCGCACTGTAAAAAAAAATTGTAGGACGCGTAAGCTTCGCCTTCAAGAGTGAAACGCGACGGCGTGTTGCAGCACTCCCAGGGAGTCCACGGAACGCTATCGCCCGTTCGGCGCGACGCCTTGCCCGTTAGACAAACAGCTCTGCTACGCACGGTGAAACGGACGCGTGGGGCGACAAACCATGTAGATGCGCTGCCAGGCGCCTTTCCGAAACGCGCGGGGCTCATGTCGCAGTCTTATTTGGTCGGCACATAGTTCTCCAGAAACCCGATGCCACGATTGCCAGCAATGCTTCCGCGCTGAACAAACGTTCACCAAACCGCAAGCTTCGTGGTAAACTAGCTTCTGATTTTTAATTGGTTTTGGGGGGAAAGGAAATGGCGCAGTAACTGTCTCATATATCGTTGGACACCTGAACCGCGCCCTAAGGGAAGGATAAAGGAGGGAGTGAAAGAAGAAAGGAAGAGAGAGGTGGCGTAGTGGAGGGCTCCGGAATAATTTCGACCACCTGGGGATCTTTAACGTGCACTGACATCGCACAGCACAGGGGTGCCTTAGCGTTTTTCCTCCACAAAAACGCAGCCGCTTCGGTTCGGGTTCGAACCCGGGAATAACGGATCAGTAGTCGAGCGCCCTAACCACTGAGCCACCACCGCAGCGCTTCGGATGTGCGCTGCGTTTTTAGCAGCTCACGCGTGATTCCTGTGTGCCCGCAGGGACCCACTGCGCCCAAACTAGAGATATGTCAGACGCGTCACCTCCTTTCCCTAAAACCAATTTTCATTTCGTTTTCCTACCCTTGCGGCGCGGTCCGGGTTGTCCGCCGATATATGTAACAGGCGTCCCTTCCTTTCTTTGCAATGCCGTCGCTCTATCTGTTAATGCAATGGCGTACATAATAATAATAATAATAATTGGTTTTTGGTGGAAAGGAAATGGCGCAGTATCTGTCTCATATATCGTTGGACACCTGAACCGCGCCGTAAGGGAAGGGATAAAGGAGGGAGTGAAAGATTGCGAGGAGGAGAATTTTTTGCTCACGGCCGACGCCGATGACACCGGCTTTTAACTGGCGCGAGCTCGTTAACGCTGTCGCGTTGACTGTCTGCCTCTGACATCGTCACATTAACTTTCTGTTCATTAGACATGTGGATTGCTGCTTAATACCAGTTGAATTAGGAAGTAATGAACCTAGAGCTAAAATCATCAACCGCTACGTGAGTGAAATAATCCTGCGCTTATCGTGCGAAGGTTGCATGCATTTCATGAAACCTGCAATCTTGCAAATCCATGAACCTGAACGTCCACAAAGCATGTAGCGAAGCTAGGTGTTTCGTCACGAATGAAAATAAAATTTCTTTATTTGCTAATTTTGGTGCCGAGCACAAGACGCGAGATGCCATCTTCCCCTGCGTGACTTGTGTTCATCCAACAAAAATGGCTTGAAACTGAAGGAGTAAATAATGCCGAATCGTAAAATAATTCCGACTAAGGCGAGGGTACGAACACCATTCCGTCCGTAATAATGCTCTGGGTTTTGGCGCTGGCAGTCATCACCAGTTTTTTTTTTTTTAAATTTCACTGCGACGCCTCCCGCGCTTTGAGCACCGCGAAATTAGCGCTGAATGCTGAAAATATTTTCCTGGTAATATAAGAGTTCAAGATGGATTCCCTATACCACAGACAGCGGGATAAGCTGAGCAAAAGAATTTCTCGATACCAGAGTAGCTCACCTTGCATCAGCAAACATACCATGATCATGCAAGGTGTGTTCCCTAAGGTAATCATTGAAAAGTTTGAGGAATATTAGACTTTCGTTGACCAACGAAGGTGGCTGGCCTTCCTAACGGCGAGAGGCTATGGCGATATTTACACCTTGATGGTTTATGGCTTATGGGGGTTTGACGTATCAAAGCGACTCAGGCTATGGGAGACGCCGTAGTGAAGGGCTCCGTGAATTTCGACCACCTGGGGTTCTTTAACGTGCACTGAGAACGCACAGTACACGGGCCCCTAGAATTTCGCCTCCATCGAAATTATATCGCCACGCCCGGGATCGAACCCGCGTCTTTCGGGCCAGCAGCCGCGCGCCATAACCACTCAGCCACCGCGGCGGCTGTTTACACCTTGAACCAGGTGATAAACGTATACGCAGAATATAAGCTACACTGATATTGCCCTGCGATAATAGGAGATAACGTTTCACCTATATGAATCCAAAGCAGTTCAGTGGGCATTGCCTTTCCAGTGCTTAAAAGATAAAGATGCAAAACTGCTGAAAAATACAACTATAGCGGCCTTATAGGTACAATATACATCTGTAAGGAGAGTGGTAATATCCAAGTCGGAAAGGACGTCAGTCCAGAGCGACAATATCTATTCAGTGCTATCCACCGCGTGTTAAATTTATGTATTCAGGACCGCGGACTGAGAAGAGTTAGTGGTAAAATCTGATCGGCAATAGCCTGGCAATTCGCGATTCGCTGATCACACTGCCTTGATAAGTACCTTAGGATACTAATAGCAAAACAAAATCGAGTACCGAGACAGCCAAAGTGTAAAGATGGCCGTTCAAAATATTGCAAACATATACAAAGCTTTAAGACCGTTAGCTCTTATTCATGACGGTTCTCGATTTCGTGGGGTCTGCTACCACCTCCATTCGTTGTGAAGCCGACGAATTGAAGATGGCGGCCACCCATAGTAAATCGTTGGTGAATGATTTGTGACTTCATTAGTATATCGAATTGGTGAATGATTGGTGAGGTCACTGATATTGTGACGTCAAAATCAGCTAGGCACCTGACTATGTTTACTTGCTTATACTAAGTAATAATGAGGCCATCCTAAAACAAAAAAATATTTGGACTCGTCTAGATGAGTAGAACACGTTAGACACCAAACGTAACTAATGAAGTAAATATTTAGTTATAGTTATGCTTAAATTCATTGCTTATAATTATTTAACCCATGACGTCATAATCTCACTAATGGTACTTCATAACGTGCTCGATGAGTACAACATAAAAGACACCAGTATCGCATAATTAGGTTAATATTTATTTCTGGTCCGACTTAAAATGGCGGCCGTGATGTCAGCACTCGGTAGCTCAATTTCGTACCTCATGGCGAATTGTGGTGACAGGGGCAGTTTTGTCATATTGTTTTAGAATGCGCCGATTCCCCGGGCGCCAGATTGAACATCAACAGTACAGAAGCCTGACATGTTTCGCTGCGGTGCGAGGATCCCGCCATCCAGCATCAAGCCACCCGCCTAGCGGCTGAGGCCGCAAAAAAGCTATGCACGTGTCCTTAGTCTGCGGCGGAATCCCTACCCGCGTCCCAGGTCTGCGTGCCGGGACCGCGGCTTTGGAGGCTCCTTCTCGGGGGACAATAAAGTTTTCATTCATTCATTCATTCATTCATTCATTCATTCATTCATTCATTCATTCATTCATTCATTCGTTCATTCATTCATTCATTCATTCATTCATTCGGGGCACCTACAGCCTTGAGGTAAGGAAAAATAGCCCTCAAAAGAGTCGAGAAACGTTTTCGGCCCATATTGTTCAAAAAATATCCGACCTCAAGGCGGAAGGCGCCCGCTCGCCGTGATGTATGGAAAAGTAGCATAATCACATGGGAATACATCGCATGGACAATAAATCACGCTACCAAGCAGCTGAGGCTCCTTACCCCAACGTCTTCCATTTTTTTCACTTGTCTCGGAAGCGCAGAGTATTTTACTTTTGTATGCGAAACATGAACGCATCTACTAAGGACAGATAGACGCTCATTATGACGACGCAATGGAAATAACCGGGAAAATAAAAAAATTCATCTTGTATCCTGTATTGGGCAGCAACTCTCAGGTCATGAATAGCTGGTTTCCAATATCCTTCACGACAAAAGCATTAAACATTTTTTTCTTGGCCACGCTTACATATGAAGCCGAAGCATTGGCTATACTTACGGGGAGCTTTGTAATTAGTTTCCGAGTAGCACAGCGGACTATAGAAATCAACATGGTCGATGCACGTTCCGAGACAGGAAGAGAGGAGAATTGGCCAGTGAACACACTCAGCTACAAGTTAGCGTATTTGAAATCAAGAACAAACGGCCATTGCGAACACATGTGGTGTCAAGACAGATAACCGGTGGTCATAAGTGGTAGGATCGTAGGAGGAAGCAAGCGAAACAGTTGGCATAATATCAGATGGGCAGATGAGATTAAGTAATTTCCGGCGATAAGGTTGACGAACCTGTCAAAGGACACGACTTGTTTGAAGGATATGGGAAAAGCCATTGTCCTGAACGGGGATTATACAGGCTTATCTACATGAGCGTGATCATTAGAAAGATAATATAGCGCACGCGGCCTCATTGGGGACTCAACGAGAAGCTTGTGCCATTCACGAAAACTGCAAAGATCAGAAGGCCTGTTGGAATGCATTCCGTGTCAAAACATGCAATAACAGCGACATTTTAAAAAGACGACAGCGTCAAAATGACGTTGGCTACACTTCCATGCTGTTCTCAACAAATCCTTCTTCAGCGAAGGACGAGTAGTCATCTGCATATGTGAACTGCTAAGTAACGATATAGTCTTGGAATATCTTACCGATTCGTTGTACAGAACCACGAATTAAACAAAAGGGACATTAGCGTAAGCCTCCGATAACTTTACGGAATAACGTTCACAGTTGTCATACATTGAAGCAGTGTCGAATTATAAATCACCATGTTTCGGCAATATCGAATATACAGGTTGTCCCACATAACTTGAGCCAAGGTCCTAAAAAGGACGCCATTAGAACCGAGTGCATAATATTGGCACTAGCCTAGAGTCACTCAGGCTATTTTGAAGCGAAAAACTTCACTACGCTAGTCAAAACCGCACTTCGCGCGAGCCGGCGTTTGGAGGAGCACGAGTGACTTCACGCACAGCGCATTTCTCTCTCTCTTGCTCCGTAGTCACTACTGCGCATGCGCCGCTAATAGTACCGAGCCACAGGTGTTCCGCCGCTCCACAGCGCCGCTCCTTTCCTCAACATCCACCTTTCCATTTTCAGTTCTCTCTTTCTTCTTTCCCTCCCTCCTTTATCCCTTCCTTTACGCCGCGGTTCGGGTGTCAACCGAGATATGTGAGACGGTTACTGCGCCATTTCTTTTCCTGAAAAACCAAACAAAACAAGTTAGCCGACGGCCTTCATAGAGTGCATTGGCGCTGATCCCTTTGCAAAGGCCGTTAATTTTCAGGAAAGGAAAGGCGCACAACCGGCTCTGTAGGTCATTGAAGACCTCAATCTCGCATTCGTGTGTGTGGTGTTGGTGTCCAACTGCAAAAGCCCACTTTGACTGCGTTCCGCACACTGGATAGGCAGCGGGCCCTCCCTGCCATTCTGGGAGGTGGCATGCAGTAATGGTTGATCGCGAGAGATTGATCATCAAATGAACGCTGCAGCCTACCTGCTGCTGCAGTGCCGCATGTCAGCCACAACGCTGTCAGCGCTAATGCATTCAGGCCACATCGCTGTCTCACCACCGCCACATGTTTCGAAGCACGAATGAGGGCTCCTCAAACACTTGGAGCCAGTGATGCGCCCTTGCTTTGCTGAAAGCCATCGCCATCTAGAACGTTGCCAACGGCAACGCATATGAACACAGTGAACGTCGGCACCTTTCGCTTTATATATCCTGGATTAGCTAAGCTAATCTATATTATTTTTTTTATTTTCCCTGAACTATTTCATTAGCTTGGTTTAATTCATCAACTCTTTAAGTTTTCGCTGCAGATCCTAAGTGTGATAAGAAAAATTCTAGAGCACCTTCAAAATTACATCTAAAAAATTGTTTCACGATATGTCTCCCGATATGTCTATACGATATGTCTCACGCGGTCCTTTTTTCCGCGTTATAAAGGGAGACCGCGAAATATGAAAGATACCACCTGATAGGGCGCTTGCGCTGAAGTCTAAATTGTGTACAAATGTGCAAAATTCAGACCTTTGGGGAGAGCAATGGAGGCCACAGAGGCAAGCTATGGTCGCCGCCTCCTGCAGGTTAGCCTCAATGTCTCCGAGGGAGTCCTGCTTGGCCCACATTGTGATGTCATCGGCATACAGAGCATGCTGCACACTGGCGCAGCGCTCGGCTGGGCCGGTAGGTGCATCATAGTCAAATAGAATAACAGGTAAGAGAGCACCGCGCCCTGTGGTCTACCCCTGGCTCCGAAATGAAAAGGACCATGTTCATTATCCTGGATTCGAATGTAAGATTGTCTGCGGGTCAAAAATAGCCGCATGTATTGAAATTGTTTGGGGGGAAAGGAAATGGCACATATCGGCGGACACCTGAACCGCGCCGTAAGGGAAGAGATAAAGAAGCGAGCTACAGAAGAATGGAAGAAAGAGGTGCCGTAGTTAAAGGCTCCGGACTAATTTCGAGCATCGTGCACATACATCGCACAGCACACAGGCACGTAAGCATTTCGACCCCATCGAAACGCTTCTGCCGCCGTCGGGTTCGAACCCGGGAACTCCGGATCAGTAGCCGAGCGCCGTAAGCCCTGAGCCGCCGCTCCGCAGCTAGTTTGAAAGAGGTCGGTGAGAATGATATTGTGGGTAACGTTGTCGAATGCTCCCTTCAAATCCAAGTCGAGTACGACCTTGTCATTGAGGGAGTATGTGGCATGGTCGAGGACATCCCGACGGAGTTGTAGCAGCACATTATATTGCCGCTTGCAAGAAGACGCCAAAGATGAATACTTGGTCTACGAGCGCGAGGCAAGAAGAAGAAGAAGAAGCTGAAGTGCACAGGGACTTTTTCTGGTTAACCAGTAAACCGTTTTACCTTCAGCTCTCCCCGGGGTTCAACCGAGTCGTGACACTGGTGGAGTGTGCTGGGTATGCACAGGACTCCTTCCGGCAGTCCACAGCGAGTCCCGGACATCAACACGTCTGTCCATCGCGCTAGCCGCCGACGTCTAGGCTTTTCCCCGGAGTACAACCATCTACCGGGCGACTCTTCAAACGTCAAAGTTTGCCGGGTCTTCCAAGCCATGGCAACTCCCACCCCTACGTCGGTGACTCTTCACAACACCAAGGTACCGGAGTGCTTCCGCGGGAACGCGTTTGAAGATGTGGAACACTGGCTCAACCAGTTTGAACGAGTGGCCAAGTTCAACCAGTGGAGCGTGGACCAGAAGCTTTGCAATGTTTATTTTGCACTTCAGGATACTGCTAGAACTTTGTGTGAAACGAGGCCAGCTTGTCCACATGGAATGACTTCCGCCGCCAGCTGGTGGACACTTTTGCCACTACTGATCGACGAGAGAATGCGCTGCGCCTGCTTGAAGTGCGCGTCCAGAAGCCAAATGAAAGCGTAGCTATGTTTGCAGAAGACATGGCTCAACTTTTTCGCCGTGCCGACACCGATACGACTGAGCAAAGGAAGCTGCAACATCTCATGCATGGCGTCAAGGAGCAGGTGTTTTGCGGCTTGGTGCGCAACCCACCTCAAACCATCAGTGAGTTCGTCAAGGACTCTACAGCTATAGAGCGAGCCCTCCAAGAACGGTGCCGCCAGTACGACCGACCCTTCACCGGTGTTCCACCGACTGCGGCGGCACTCACTGCAACCGATGGGAACATTCTTCGAGACCTCATTCGAGAAATTGTCCTTGAGGAGCTGCAGCGAATTACTGCTACGAGCGTTCAGTCACCAGGGGCCGTCGCGGCAGCCGTTAGGAAAGAGCTCCGGCATGCTCTGTTACCGCCTGAACCATACCACGAGTATCATCCAGTTGACAGCGCGGCAGCCGTTTGCGAACCATACCACGTGCCTTAACCCAACAGCAACACGGCCGTCAACACGGCGCCTTACTATGAGCCAGATCCGCAACCCGCGAGCTAAGCGGAAGTCCTTCGTCGTCCGCCGCAGACCACGCCCCACCGAGCTCAGCGAGCCGTCAGCAGACGCGGTTCTTCCAGGAGCCTCAGTGAGTACGTCCCGGCCGCCCTCAGCCGCGCCGAACTCAACTGTGCGCTCTTATGACAGCCGACCACTCTGCTTCTTCTGCGGACAACCTGGCCATGTGTATCGGTACTGCCGCTACCAACTCGAGGACCCGCCGCTCAGAAGACAAACCGACTCACCAGGCTTCCGCCGCCGCTCTCCATCTCCACGGCGTTATTCTTCACCGACGCGTCGTAGCGATGCTGACGTTAGCGGACGGCGGACCCCGAGCCCTCGCCGGGGAAACTAACCGCCGCAACCTCGCGAGGGGAGGTTGCAACCAGTCAAAAAGTTTCAAAGCCCTCAATACCGCCGCAACTGCCGACCGCAACCCATGACTGTGATGCCTCTGTTCACATTGACGCTGCCGCACTACCACCGAAAATGCCGCCTACATTAGCGCCGAACATGCCGAACAAGATAAGCAGCCCCGACGACGAAAATAACAGCGCCGACTTTACCGCACTTCCGCCGCAAATGCCGAGAGAGACGAGCAACCCAGACGACGTTGTTAGCGCTTACCTCGCCGTTTGCATTGATGGGCTGGAGGTACACGCTCTTTTGGATACAGAGGCGGATTTTTCAATCATTAGTCAAACCCTGGCTGACAAGCTGCGCAAAGTAAAAAGCGAATGGACTGGGCCAGTAATAAGAAGTGCTGGGGGTCAGCTACTGGCACCGACTGGGAAGTGCACTGCTCGCATAGGAATTGGAAACTCAGTGTTCGTTGGCAGCTTCGTTACCCTCTCAGACTGTTGCAAAGACTTCATCTTGGGCATGGACTTTCTGCGCCTTCATGGGGCTGTGACCAGCTTTCGGGACAACGCCGTTGCCTTCACCAAAAATCATGGAGACCTTGGTTATGCGCAAGTACCACTGATGCCCTTACGAGTTGCCAATGAGGGGGTGACATCACCTCCGTGATCGTGCTCTCTTGTTGAAGTGAAGTGTGACGTGGCGCATACCGGTGATGGCGTCGTCGAACGGGCCGTCACCCTGATACTCAGCCTAGGTGTTTCCATAGCTCGAGGACTAGTCAGTTTGGCCAATGGGCACGGCGAAGTGCTCCTGACAAACTTCAGCGAAGAGCGTCGGCAAATTCCAAAAGGCACAGCTGTGGCCTTCTTCGATAGCGTTCCAAGTGACCAAGACTATTTCGTGCTGCAACTGGAAGGATCAGTGAGCAAGGCGCCCGCACCCATAGTCGATGTGAGCCCAAATCTGTCGTCTTCAGAACGGGAACGTCTTTTGGATCTCATATATCACTTTCGAGGCTGTTTTGCTTCTGAATCGCGGGTCGGCCAAACACCTTTGACAAAACATCGCATTATCACGGATGACGCGATTAGCCCGATTCGACAAAATCCTTACCGTGTGGCTCCGAAAGAGCGCGAGGCTATTCAGAGTCAGGTGGCCGAAATGCTTCGAGACGGCGTTATCCAGCCGTCACAGAGTCCCTGGACCTCCCCCGTGGTACTTGTTAAAAAAAGGACGGCAGCTTACGATTTTTCATTGACTACCGCAAGCTCAGTCAAGTGACCAAAAAAGACGTGTACCCTCTCCCTCGTATCGATGATTCCCTTGATCGACTACGAAATGCACGTTACTTCTCTTCAATGGATTTGAAAAGTGGATATTGGCAAATTGAAGAAGATGGGAGGGATCGGGAGAAGACAGCATTCATCACTCCTGACGGATTATATGAGTTTAAGGTTCTTCCATTCGGTTTATGCTCGGCACCAGCAACATTTCAGAGGCTGATGGACACTGCTCTCAGGACTCAAGTGGCAAACATGCCTGGTGTATCTTGACGACGTGATCGTATTTTCGGCAACCTTCGAGGAGCATCTGCGCCGTTTGGTAGCTGTTTTTTAGGCCATACGATTTGCGGGCCTCACACTGAAAGCCGAGAAGTGCCACTTTGGTTACGAGGAGCTGCAATTCTTAGGACACGTTGTTAGCCAAGAAGGTGTCCGGCCTGACCCCGAAAAGCTCTCCGCAGTCGCCAAGTTCCCAACACCTACGGACAAAAAGACGCTTAGGCGCTTCCTGGGGCTTTGCGCCTATTACCGTCGATTTATTGCTGGCTTCTCACGAGTTGCCTGGCCATTAACTTCACTGACACGCGACAACGCTGTCTTTCGCTGGGGTGAAGAAGAGCACCAAGCTTTTAATGAACTCCGGAGACGCCCACAAACGCCACCTGTCCTGGCGCACTTTGATGACGACGCCCCTGCCCTGCTTCATACCGATGCAAGCAATGTGGGTTTAGGTGCTGTATTGGTGCTGCGCCAGGATGGTGTGGAAAAAGTGATTGCTTATGCCAGCAGGACTCTGCCTAAAGCTGAATCGAACTACTCTGCAACAGAAAAGGAATGCCTTGCATTTGTATGGGTGGTTATGAAATTCCGCCCTTACTTGTACGCTCGCCCCTTTCAAGTCCTTAGCGACCATCACTCTCTCTGTTGGCTGACGAGCTTAAAGGACCCTTCAGGGAGACTCGCGCGTTGGAGCTTTCGGTTACAAGAGTTCGAAATGACGGTTATTTACAAATCCGGAAAGAAGCATGCGGATGCTGACTGCCTTTCGCGAGCACTAGTAGGACCCTCCACAATGACCGATGAAGACACTGCTTTTTTAGGAGTCATAGATGACGCAACTCTTGCCCAAGAGCAGAGAGAGGACCAGGAATTGCTCCCTCTTGTTGGTTTCTTGGAGAAGCGAACTATGGTTGTGCCTAAGATTTTCGCCCGCAGCGTCTCGTCATTCTTTCTTCGCAACGCCGTAATTCACAAGAACTTCCGTCCTGGGGGGAACAGTCTACTCGTCGTCCCAACAGCTCTTTGCACGGGTCTTGCAAGCGTGTCACGACGAGCCAACCGCCGGCCACCTAGGCTACACCCGCACGTTGGCTAGAGTACAGCGCGGATACTACTGGCCGAAACTACTGGCGGCAGTGAAGCACTATGTACGGACGTGCGTAGACTGCCAACGTCGTAAATCACCCCCTGAAAAACCAGCCGGTCTACTCCACCCTCTTCAAGTACCAAAGACACCTTTCAAGCAAATTGGCATGGATCTCCTGGGACCATTTCCGACGTCTACTGCCGGGAATAAATGGATAATTGTCGCCACCGATTATCTAACTCGCTACGCGGAGACGAAGGCTCTGCCCAGGGGTACCGCCGCCGAAGCAGCTCGGTTCTTCGTTGAGAACATTGTCCTCAGGCATGGCGCTCCGGCATTCATTATAACTGACCGAGAAACTGCCTTTACGGCCGATCTTTTGGAAACCGTTCTCCGCCTCAGCGGTGCCAGTCATCGTAAAGCGACGGCCTATCACCCCCAAACCAATGGACTGACGGAACGCCTCAATAAGATAATCGCCGACATGCTCAGTATGTACGTGGACGTAGACCACAAGAATTGGGACGAAATTCTTCCCTACGTCACGTTCGCCTACAATACGGCACAACAAGACACCACTCGCATGACGCCTTTCAGCCTTCTTCATGGCCGACCAGTGACAACTATGCTAGATGCAATGCTGCTCCCGAATGCCGACGGCGACGATGTCGATCAGGACGCCAAGGAATTCGCACAGCGCGCAGAGGAAGCTCGCCAAATAGCGCGTGTGCGCATCAGAACTCAGCAGGAGGCTGACGCACGACGCTACAATCTTCGCCACAGACATGTCATGTATGAACCTGGCGACAAAGTGTGGGTCTGGACGCCTATTCGCCGTCGTGGACTCTCCGAAAAATTATCACGGCGGTACTTCGTGCCCTATGTTGTGCTGCGACGTTTAACCGACGTCACGTATGAGGTGGTGCCGGACGGGTTATCGACATCCAAGCGACGCCAGCAACAAGTCAACGCCGTTCACGTTGTACGTATGAAGCCGGAATACTCAGACCGATCTTGACCTCCTACTTCCTTTTGTTACCATCGAGACGATGCTTCCTGAGGAGGGGGGCAAATACCGCATGCAAGAAGACGCCAAAGATGGACTTGGTCTACGAGCGCGAGGCAAGAAGAAGAAGAAGCTGAAGCACGCAGGGACTTTTTCTGGTTAACCAGTAAACCGTTTTACCTTCAGCTCTCCTCGGGGTTCTACAGAGTCCTGACAATGTGCAGATCTGTGTAGGGAAACCCGAACATGGTGTCTGAAAAAAGGCGTGGGGTTTGCATGAACTCGGACAACCTGTCGGATACCATCGTCTTCATGAGTTTGCCCACACAGGAGATGAGATGGAGGTTGTCCGTGTTGATGGCCTTCTGCTGCGCTGTTTCCATGCAAAGAATGCACCAACTAGCCCGGCTTACTCCTTTGTTGCATTTAAGAATGAAGGTGACCTGGGCGGTCTTCCAGTCGATGGTTAGTGGCACTTCCTTAAGCCAGACTCAGTTTATGTAATCAAAAAGGATAGGTATGGTCTTTCCAGTGTGCGGAACGCAATAAAAGCAGGTTTATACAGTTGGACACCAACGCCACGTATGTACATGAAAGCGAGATTGAGGTCTCCACTTACCCAGGGAGTCATTCTCCTCCAACAATGAAGCGAGCTGAGGGAGCCAGTTTTGCGCCTTACCATTGGTGACTATCAACGGCCCCTAGAACGCTGTCAACGCCAATGAACGACGGCGGCTCGCTTGTTTTGTTTGGTCACTGAGGAAAGGAAATGGCGCAGTAACTGGCTCAAATATCTTGGCGGCTACTCGAAACGCGCCGAAAAGGAAGGGGTAGGAGAGAGGGAAAGGTTTAGTTTGGTTTATGGGGGTTTAACGTCCCAAAACGACTCTGGCTGTGAGAAACGCCGTAGTGAAGGGCTCCGGAAATTTAGACCACCTGGCATTCTTTAACGTGCACTGACATAGCACAGAACACGGGCCACTAGAATTTCGCCTCCTCAGAAACTCGACCGATGAGGCCGGGAAATAACCCGCGTCTTTCGGGACAGCAGCCGAGCACCATAACTACTCGGCCACCGCAGGGGCTAGGAGAGAAGGAAAGAAGAAAGGTAGAAAGAGGACTGAAAACTGGATTTAGAGGAAAGGCGCTGCGCGGCACAGCAGGGGACCACTTGCGGTTCGGTGCAACTAGTGGCGAATGCTTAGTACACTAGTGACACTTAAATTCGCCGCTGGCTATCCTAGTGTAGCTTTCGCTACAAAAGTTTATTTGCACACGTGCAATTCAAACAGCAACGCGATGCATGAACATTCACACTATAGGACAGCAGATTAGCATAAAATTCAGGAGGCCACTTTGTTGACCTAAAGTGCGGTTAGGCGAGAGCCTTTAGCGCGTTGTTGCTGCTAATGTCGTTGATATGTGGTTAAGATGTTAAATACAGAGTTGTTTAATAATAATTGGTTTTGGGGGAAAGGAAATGGCGCAGTATCTGTCTCATATATCGTTGGACACCTGAACCACGCCATAAGGGAAGGGATAAAGGAGGGAGTGAAAGAAGAAAGGAAGAAGAGGTGCCGTAGTGGAGGGCCCCGGAACAACCTCGACCACCTGGGGATCTTTAACGTGCACTGACATCGCACAGCACACTGGCGCCTTAGCGTTTTTCTTCCATAAAAACGCAGCCGCCGCGGTCGGGTTCGAACCCGTGAACTTCGGATAAGTAGTCGAGCGCCCTAACCACTGAGCCACCGCGGCGGGGTACACAGTTTTTATATAATTGCTTTTTGGAGGGAAAGGAAATGGTGCAGTATCCGTCTCATATATCGTTGGACACATGAGCCGCGCCTTAAGGGAATGGTAAAGGAGGGAGTGAAAGAAGAAAGGAAGAGAGCGGTGCCGTAGTAGAGGGCTCCGGAATAATTTCGACCACCTGGGGATCTTTAACGTGCACTGACATCGCACAGCACACGGGCGCCTTAGCGTTTTTCCTCCAAAAAAACGCAGCCGCCGTGGTCGGGTTCGAACCCGGGAACTCCGGATCAGTAGTCGAGCGCCCTAACCACTGAGCCACCGCGGCGGAGCACACAGTTGTTTGGGAATCCTAAATGCTGGAGACACTGGAGGGCATTTGTAAGGCATCCGTCTGATTCGACGCCTTCCCGCACTCTCCAGCGTCCTAGGCTAGAACTACGTATGCGTTGGCAGGAAATATATTGGAGCCGCCTCCACGCGACAGATTCTCTATTATTTAGGCCAACATGTGGCGGGGGTACCAGTCTACGTCCGAATTTATAGTGGTCGATTGTTTCCGCGCAGTTTTTCTGGCGCCCGCCGTATGCCCAGTGTCCGGTGGAGGGGGGGGGGGGGTGTGGGAGGACGGCTACCCGGAAGTTAGCTAGCGATAGCTCGTGAGCCGCCTCGTTACCAGTGAAGGCAGCGTGCGCGGGCGTCCAAATTAACTGAATTTTCCTATTCAGCGTTCTTTGGATGATGATTTTGGCCGCTTCCAGTGACATCCGCCCTTTTCCAAAATTTTAGACAGTGGTTTTGCTGTCGCTAATTTTAGCCTTGGCATCCGTTCCTACAGAAGCGAGTGCTATCGCAACTTACTCCGCAGTCTCTATGTTGCGGCCTTGGATGGTCTGGTCGTTTCACGTGCTAACATAGCTTAGGGATAGCGATCAGTGCGTACACTGTGGGGCGAGATGGACCCTCCACCACACAATTTCGGCGTGCCCACAAACACCAGGGGTGGGACAAAATACAGTAAGTAGAGTAGCCTTGAAGACCTTGCTTAATAATAATAATTGGTTTTTGGGAAAAGGAAATGTCGCAGTATCTGTTTCATATATCGTTGTACACCTGAACCACGCCGTAAGTGAAAGGATACATGAGCGAGTGAAAGAAGAAAGGAAGGAAGAGATGCCGTAGTGGAGGGCTCCGAAGTAATTTTGACCACGTGGGGATCTTTAACGTGCACTGACATCGCACAGCACACGGGCCCCTTAATGTTTTGCCTCCACAAAAACGCAGCCGCCGCGGTCGCGTTCGAACCCGGAAACTCCGGATCAGTAGTCGAGCGGCCTAATCACTGAGCCACCGCGGCGGGTGCGTCCTCCAAAACGACGACGATGGTTTAGCAACAGATAGACCCGGTGACAAGGAGTGCTCGCCAGATTGGTGAAAGCTCATATAGATCCCATTCCCGTACGGACGGGAAGCCACCTTGGCTTCTGCGGTGTCTGTTGTTGCCACTGAAGGTATACTATAAACGAAAGTGCTGGCCTTACGGGCTCTCACACATGTGGTTTGGGGGAGGGGGGGGGTGTCTAGGCGATGAGCTCTGGCCTTTAATCAGCAAGAGCGAATTACGTTTTAGTCACGTGACGCAAATTCTGAGAGAGCGGTCTGAACCGCGGTCAGCGCTGCTGCGGAACGAGCGGTACCTGTCCGACAAGTTGTGTGTTATGACATCTCAGCCACACGTGCGGCGAGCCAGAGGTCAAATCTATGCGTCATTTGACCCCCAGCTTTTCATTCGAGAAGTGGAGCTTTTCGCTCCAAAAAGTTCCCTGTGGATCACCCTGGCTGAACGTAGCAAGACAGGTGAAAGCTCAGTTGAAGTAATCACACGAAGGTAAGCACACGCCACACGTTTTTATATAGCGAATAGAGCGTCACGCGATTTCCGGCAGTTGCGAGAGGGCCGTCGGATCCGCAACGCAGCGTCACGTCATTAGATAGTTGCGAGGGGAGCGAGTGCCCTCGGCTCAACGCGCGCAGCTGCGGCAAGGCGTGGATAGTCGCGTGGCCTAACGTCCCGGAGAGCATTTTAAGGCGAAAGCCTTCCTTGGCTCATGAGTGGCGTGGACGAAAGTTGTAGACGGAAGTTGTCCGCACGAACTGTCAATCATAAGTTGTGCAGTAATTAAAACAAAAAGGTAAAATTTGATTAAGCCCCAGTTCTTAGCAACGTACAAGTAATGAAAAATACCAGGATTTGGAAAAAAGACGAACGGTGAAAATAAATAAAAAACGAAAAAATCAAGAGAAAATAGAAATAAGAAGTGAATGAAAATAAAACCAGTAAGAAATTTCAGGAACAGGAGACGAAAAATTAAAGTGGAATGAGGACAGGGAAAGGATTTCGCATTTGACTCTTAGGCAGACTTAATTTTCTTGCGGGAGAGTCCCGGACGCCTGAACCAACCAGCGAATGCGTCTTTTTTCCGCACCTCACAGGAAAATAAGTGTTGCTCCATTTTGTATGGGGAAGCATCCATGAGAGCAATGTCGTGCTTTCTTTCGCATGTCAGGATGAAACAAGCGGTTTATGTTATTTACCCATATTGGAAACGAGGACCATCCGCGCAGATGTTAGACGCTTTTATCATAACGCGCATCGTGCGGTATACCATTACCCGAGTACCGTGAGTCCGCGCGTCGCCAGTGCGCATGCGCAGATTTCTTTTAGGGCGCCAGATGGCGCCAATTGACATGCAGCTGCGTGCGCGCCTGCCGCCGCATCGGGACCAATCGGGACGAATCAATGGTGTCCAATATTTTGCGAGCTCGACTCTTGCTGGAGCCGCTGCGGAGACGTCGAGAACCCTTATTGCGCCCATAGCGCGAGGAGGACAAAATGCCTAGGATTTGTCTATCTAGTTTGCGTTTGCTGAAGTGGTTCTTAAAAGGACTCTCTATAGGGCTGACAATCGGCCACAGATACCTGAAAAACCAGGCAGGATAGGTAGCAACAGATGTGCTGCGCGGACCACGAAAGACAGGATTTCGGCTTCTCCCGGCCGCGGTGACTTAAATGTTGTCAAGAAACTCCGATTGCGTCTCAAAGGTAGCTGCGCAATCTCGAGCAATTAAAGTCTTTGAAACGTAGCTGCAGTCATTCTAGGTAAAACTAGCCATTTCTCGCAGCAGAAAATGTTAAAGCCGTGCACCTGTCGCTTTGAGCAAGAGCAAAGATTTACAGCTTCCGCGGCATTGTCTGTAGTGGCGAAGATTCGATCACATACTTATCAACGAAAAAGATGCCGGCAGGAAAATTTGCCACGGACACTTAAGACTGTTTACGAGTATGGATTACAAAAAGCTCTATACCCCGCGAGTGAAGCATTTGAACGTTTGAGTGCAGAAGGTCCGTGCGGGGACCAAGCACCTTGGTGTCCTAAACTCCCCTGAGTCCATTAAAGTTTTCACCACCACCACCTACCTGAGCCTCCTGTTCGCGCCTCTGCCGCATTGCTTCCGCTTCACGTTTCCGCAACTCGACGTTGGCCGCACGCTTCTGTCGCTTCATGTCCGCTTCTCGTTGCGTACTTCAACGCATCTTCAACCGGTTGAGACTAGCTTCCCGAGCTCTTACCGTAGCGGTGATCGTCGATGTTGCAGCCCGCCTCTGCAGCTGTCGTACAGGATTTATCGGCTCTCGTGCCTTGGAGCCGGTAGAGTACACTTTTGTGGGCGCATACTTCTCCCAGTTCACGTAGACGCGGTCGCCTCGCACTCCACAGACATTGATGTCGTCGCAGTTCTATCACACTGCATCCAGTGTTTTTAGGCGTTACCGAAAAAATTTCTAAATACGTTACTCTTTACGCTAAAAAAGGGAAACGCGTTCCTTCCCTACCTCAGCTACAGTGAGTGAAAAACTTTTATTAAACATTTGCGTAGTTCGGCGGCAGCAGGATCCGCGTCGTCATCATATCAGGCGATCGCGGATCCCGTCTTCGCAAGGTCGGGCCCTCATTCCAGGGCTCCGATGAGCCGCGCTGCCTCGTAAGCGTGCTGCACCAGGGTCCTTTGGACCGTGAGCTCGCTGCTGACGAGCCGGCTCTCCCATTGCTCCGCACTTGTGTGTTTGTGTTGGTGGAATTGTATGTTTCGCTCACACTCCCATGTGACGTGGTACAGCGTTGGTACCGCCCCGCACCACGGGCATGTGGCTCTGTATTGTGTCGGAAACATCTTGTTTATTATGTGTAAATTTGGAAACATACCCGTCTGCAGTCTGCGCCACCCGGTAGCCTCTTCCTTTGTTATTGCCTTGTGTGGCGGAGGATATTTATACCTTTAGCCCCTGTATAGGGCCAGGTGCCCTGCATACCCCCCGTCGCAGGCTCGGGTGCAAAAGTCGTCCGGTAATCCCGCTCGGAAACTCATGGCTCGAGCATAGCCGTCCGCTCTTTCATTTCCCTTAATACCTGCATGTCCGGGTATCCAAACCAGGCTGTGTATGTGTTTTGTGTCTGAGACACGCGCTTTTCTGAGTATGTTCATGGCTGCGGCACCTATCCTTCCCCTAGTGTAGTTCCTACATGCCTCTTTTGAGTCTGTAAGTATGTTTAGAGATTTGTTTCTATGGGAGCCGCAAGCGACCTCTAGAGCTATGGCAACCTCCTCGGCTTCTGTTGCGTCCGCAGCCTCTGCCGCTGCACAGGTGATCAGTTCTCCCTGGTGGTCGACTACTACTGCCGCGGCCGTGCGCTTCCTATCCATCAGGTACAGCGCCGCATCCGTGAAGACCGTGTTTTCCAGATTGGCTAAGCCTCGCTCGATATACTCGGCTCTTGCTTTCCGTCTTCCTTCGTGCAGGTTCGAATCCATGTTCCTGGGCAGGGGTGCGACCCGAATGGCTTTTCTAATTCCATCCGGGACGTCCCTGTACCTGTCAAGGCGCTCTTGTGTTTCCACCCCTATTCTTTTCAGCAGTTCCCGGCCTGTTGGCGTGCCTCGGAGTCTCGTATACTGTGCCCTGATTTGGGCCTCCCTCAGCTCTTGGAAGGTGTTACTAATCCCTAGCTGGAGTAGTTTCTCGTTCGGTGTGTTCCTAGGTAGATGCAGGGCGGTCTTATATGCCTTCCTTAATATTACATCTATCTGTTCCATGTCGGCTTTGGTTGGTATCTGGTAGGGCAGTGAATAGGTGACTCGGCTGACTATCAGGCTTCTCACGAGTCTGAGCGTGTCTTCCTCTTTCATGCCGGATCTCCTATGCGAGACTCTGCTGATCATTCTTCCTACCTGCTCTGCTGCTTTACTTATTAGGCTGATGGTGTGGCTGCATTTCCTGCTTCTTTGCAGCCATATACCTAGCACCCTTATCATGTCTTTCTCTGGTATCCTCTGCCCTTCCAGGTAGACTTCGAGCTCCGCTTTAGTGGGATGTCTTCCGACTCTCAGCAGCTCCGATTTCTCGGTTGAGCATCTGAGGCCTCTTTCTCTGGTGTACTTCTCCACGCACGCGGTTGCTTCCTGTAGTCTGTCCTCCTCCTCCAGAGAGCCCTGGGTGACCCGTACCGTGACATCGTCGGCATACATCGCGTGTTTTATCCCTGGTATCCTCTCAAGTTGCCGCGCAAGCCCGATCAACGTTGAATAATATCGGTGAGATGAACGATCCCTGGGGAGTGCTCTTGCATAGTGTGCAGAAAGGGTCGCTTCTAAGGTCTCCAAGCCCGACTGTCGCAGTTCTATCGCTTAAGAAGGCCCTGACATAATTATCGACTCTTCATCCGCAGTTGGTGTTATTGATTCCCTCCATTATGGCGTTGTGGCTGACGTTGTCGAAGGCCCCGTTTATATCGAGGACCATGACCACGTTTTCCCCTGCTTTTGGCATCGTGGCTAGAACCTCCTCCTTAAGCTCTATTAGGATGTCTTGGGTGGACAGGTTCGCTCTAAAACCGTACATGCTATCCGGGTATAACCTTCCTCCTTCCAGGTGTGTTTGAATCCTTTTGGTGATTATCCTCTCGTAGAGCTTACCTAGACATGATGTTAAGGAAATGGGTCTGAGGTTTTCGATCGATAGCTTTTTGCCTGGCTTTGGTATCATAACCACCATTGCGTGCTTCCACTCTGCCGGAACCGTGCCGGATTGCCAAAGCTTATTGAGGTACACCACTAGCTAGTCTATGGCGTTGTCGTTGAGATTCCTGATTAGTGAGTTGCTGATTTTGTCTGCTCCCGTTGCCGTGTTCTTTGTGGCCGCTCTTACCGCCTCGATGACCTCTTCCTTGGTGATAGGCCTGTCCATGTTTAGATTCTCTTCGCCTTTATACTTTTTCTTGTAGCTTTCTATGTGAGCTACAAAAAATGCAACGCCTTACTTTTACCGTTACCGAAAAAAAGTACCACTAGTTATTTTTTCATTACTGCATGACCACAAATTTTAATCAGTGGGTCTTCGCTGCAAGAACTCACGATACAAATTTTATTAAGGTTATATTTCATATAAAACTTCTACCCAAAATAGCGATTTTACCCGAAATCGTGATTTAACGAGAATAATTTACACAAATGTGCCGGAACTCAGCTATGTTAATGTGGCCACAATAGTCCTGCAAAGTTACATGTGATGGCTTCAGACACTGTGGCACATGGTGAAGCCATTTTCTGAACATTACATTAAACACGAAGTGACACCTCATCATCAATTCTAACTTTCCAAAGAAAACATCGCTGAACTCTCAGCAAATTTACAGTAATTCTGAACAATGTGATGTTACAAAATGCCAGGTATGCTTCCACTCTTTACAGATCATTGTGTGCAGTGGCTTGGGAAGGAAGGTAGGCGAAGGCAAGTGCGTGAACGCGTGTTCGTGCACATCTTTCGTGCTGAACGGATGATCAGTCTTTTTCTCTCAGTTGGGTGCGTCGTCGTGGGCACGTGTTTCTGGCATGCACGGGAGCCGCAACAAGGGTTGTCGAGAACACCTGTACATTTTGTTTATCTGCAATATCACTTTAGGCACACCGCGCTTTCTTTAAAAAAAATAAGGAGTCGGAGGGGAGGGGAGTCGACAACTGGAATAAAAAGTAACTAGTAACGTGACTCCTCACGTTACCGAAAAATGTTAACGTAAGTATGTTACCCGTTACAATTTCGAAATGGTGACAGATACGTTACTAAGTTTCCGAAAAAATAAAGCGTTACCGGAAACGCGGTTACATGAAAACCGTTACCGCCAACACTGACTGTATTGCACACACATCGTCGGCAGGGGAGTCTGAAGAGGCAGTGACGCGCGCAGCTGCGAAACCTTTCGCAAAGATATGACTCCTGCTGCATGAGCACTGGCGCGACAAAGTCATGCAGCAAGTGGTCTGATGCTGGCACCTGCTGCCTGCGACGCCCCGCCGCCTTCCGCCATCTGAAGTCCTATTTGGACTGTGACGCCGGCTCCGGTAAAGCGTCCTCGCTCCGAAGCTGCTGCAGTCACTTCCGTCTCCACTTCTTGTCAGATGTATTAGATACCCGCCGGTTTGCCAAACCACTACCCAAGAAGCGGCTGCCTCGCCGACACGACGCGCGTTTAGCACAAAGCCAAAGAACTGGATGATTTCTATCATGCCGATGAACACACTACACACATGGACTCGGCAAGGAGAGGTGCAACCTACGTGGTCCGTGCAACCACACCGAGACCTACCCTTATCTCCGCCGCCGTGGTTTGCGCCTCCTCCCCCGCCGCAGCAGAAGAGACAGCTATAGCGCTTTCTATCGCTGACCGCCGTACGCACACAGTCCTCGGTGACTCAAAACGAACAATCCTAATCTACTCGGCAGGCTGCATCTGCATTGCCGGCGCACGCATCCTGCACGGCTGCACTCCCGACCGCAAAATTCGCCTAATCTGGACACCCGCCCATGATGGCAACTGTGAAAACGAAGGGACATATATCAGGTTGGGGAACCTAAAAATATTGAAAAAATAATAAGCCTCTCCCTACACCACTGACTCATAACAGGCTGGTAAGGAAGGGGCGGCCGACTTGCCCGAAGATTAACAATCCCGGCGGCCGCGCCATGGATCCTGGAGCCCTCGCCGTCCTCTAAATTTGCGCCGACATCAGCAATGTTCATAAAAAGACGTCATGCCCTTTCCCACCTCTCAAACCCGGCCTCGACAGAACATAAGCCACCCTTCTCCGAAGAAATCAGACGCTCTTAATTCTAAGCCACTCTAGGCTATCACTGATCACCACTGGGAAATACGACCCCACATGCCCAGATTGCAACCACGGATCTTCCGCCACTGAGGCGCACATCCTCTGGGCATGCGAAAATAACCCTCCCCAAGGGCGTTCTTGCCAGCTCCCTCAGCGGAATGCTGGGACCAACTCCTCAACCAGCCGCATAAGACCACGCAACTTTCACTCATTTCATGGGCCCAGTACGTCGCCCCCAACTGGGGGCCGCATAGGACACACCTGCCATAGTTTGCGGCACCTGTGGGAAACAAAGTTGTCTCTTTATCTTTCTCTACTTCTTGCCATCTGCATGGCTCTTCGATCTTTTGAGATCCGACGCGGACAACTTGCAACTTTGAATCCATGCAACATATAAAGCTTTCGCCTTGGAATAAAGTTTATGAGCCCTAATACATGGTTATATAAGCGCTCATAAAATGGCTTTCGACCCGTGACACGCACTACATCTCGTGTTCGGCGTCGCTCGGATCTTGTCAAGCCATGAAGAACAGCTTCAGGGTCCTGCTGACATAGCAGGCGAATCATACTGTATGGCCCTCAGTAGCGCCGAAAATGTTTTCACTGAGTCCAACGTGACAAATGGATGTCCAAGCTCAGACTGGGTCAGCTGGCTTCTATTCTGCGTGGCGCCGACGAAGATTGCAATGTCAGCAGTCGGCGGCGCGCTACTCGTCTTGAGTGCTCAACCAGGCATGACGTCGGGGTTCCTATGCGGGCTGCACGACATAAACATAACGGTGCTGAAATGTAGTCGGGTGTGCTCTAACACACTCCCTTAATAAAAGGGAGTGCTGTAGAGGGCAGCTTTGTCATCATCCTGACTACACCCATTGCAGGGCTAAGGCCTGTTACATGTCATTTCAATTAACCCTCTCCTTTCCCAGCTGCGGCCACCCTATACCTGAGAGCCTCATAATCGCATCCTGCCACCTAACTTTCCGCCACCCTTTAATACGCTTGCCTTCTCTTGGAATACGATTCGTTACCCTTAAGGACCAGCGGTTATCTTGCCTTCGCATTAAATGCCCTCTCCTTTTTCTCCTCCTGATTTCGACTAAGGTGTCATTGCCTGCGTTTTTTCCCTCACCCACTCTGCCCGCCTCTGGTCTCTTAACGTTACACCTATCCTTTTCCTTTCCATGGCTCGCTGCGTCGACCTTAACTAAAGCTGAACTATTTTCATTAGCCTCCACGTTTCTGCCCCATAGGAGAGTACCGGTAAGATACAGATGTACACTTTTCTCTTGAGGGATATTAGTCATCTGCGATTCAATCTGAGAGAACCTGGCATATGCGCTGCACCCCATTCTTACCCCTTTTAGTTATTTCACTCTCATGATCCGGATCAGATGCCACTAACCGCCCTAAATAGATATATCCACTTGCTGCACCTCGCTGTCATTTGTAAATTGATGTTCCCTTGCTACACTGTTGAACACTACTTTGGTTTTCTGCATGTTAATTTTTAGACCCACCGTACTGCTCTGTGTAACTCATTGATCATGATTTGCAGTTCATCTCCTGAGTGACTCTGCAAGGCAATGTCATTAGCGAATCGCAGATTATTTAGGTATTCTCCATTAACTCTTATCTACAACTGTTCCCTATTCAGGCCTCGGAATACCAACTGTAAACAGGCGGCGATTAGCATCGGCGAGATCGTGTCTCCTTCCCTGACGCCCTTCCTTACAAGGAATTTAATAGCTCACTTTATCGATGACTATGGTAGCTGTGCAGTTCCTGTATATATCTTCCAGTATTTTGACATAAGGCTTTTATACACCCTGATTACGCAATGCCTTTATAACAGCGGAGGTTTCCACTTCGACAAATGCTTTCCCGTAATGAATTAAGGATATGTATAGGTGTTGGTTATATTCTGTGCATTTCTCTATCCCCTTATTTATGGTGTGAATATGATCTATTGTTGAATATCCTTTACGAAGGTGTGCCTGATAATTTTGTTGATTAAAGACTGAGTTTGTCGTGAGTCTATTAGTGATTGCCTTAGGAAATACCTAGTAGGCAACGGACAATAAGCTGATAGTTCGGTAATTTTTTTCGAGTCCTTGGCATCTCCTTTCTTATGAATTAAGATAATATTTGCATTCTTCCAAGCTTGTGGCACGGTCGATGTCGTAAGGCATGGCGTATACAGGGTGGCTAGTTTTTGTAGCAGAATCGGCCCGCTGTCTTTCAAGAGATCTGCTGTTACCTGATCCTAGCCAGCTGCTTTTCCCTTTTGAACTGTTAATAATGTTTTCTTTACTTCCTTTCTTGTTACTGGGGAGGGGGGCACAATGGTGTGCGCTACTGCCTTTATCATTAACGCTCTGAGTGCACTGGCTGCTGTACAGATTTGTGTAGAACTCTTCAGCTCATTTACCTATCTTATCCATATTGCTAATGACATTGCCCTCCTAGTCTCTTAACCCACACATCTGGTTTTTACCTATACCAAGTTTCCTAGGAAGCATACTCCCTTTCTTACTCTCATATAGGCGTATTCCTGCTTAGAATGGAGTGCAGGTAGGCGGTGAGGTCGAGGCGGTCCTCATTGGTGACGTCCTGCAACCCTGCGTCGAGCGTTATCACGGCCTTCCTGCCATTTACGAGGTAAGGGTTCTACGGGGTTGCCTCCTTAATTGTGGTTTGTAGGCGAACGAAACGTTGATAGAGATCGTCTCCAGTGACATGTGTTCGGTTTCAACGGAGACAAAGTGTACTTATATGCAGTTCTTTTCCTATTTGCCTCCCCACGGTGCCATTGAGATGACTACGAAAAGCGAGAGGCACAGCCGTCTAACTGGGGTTTATAGAGTCAGCGTAAGTTATCTCAAAAAGTGCATTGCAAGCAGAGCTAGTTGTTACTACTAGTCAGCAGCAGTAAGAATATAAACGATATATAATACGCCTGTCAACCACCATGAAATATGGCCGATGTCAATTCTTGATTTTAGAAGGCATCAAGGCGCAGGCTAACACCGCATTCCCCCCTAAAACAAAAGCGTTAATGGTCCCGTTTGGAGGAAAACCCGGCATCGACGCGACTGGGAAATTAAATTTCGCGGAATGGGTATAACGACGTACAAAAACAGGCTCGCTTCAAAGAAAAAAAATTGGGTCGGCTTAGCTCAGATAACCCTAGCTATGCAAGCGAAAGCACCGATTACATGTGAGGTCACTTTCTAAGGTTCTTGGGGCCGAAGCACAGCCTGACAGACAGACAGACAGACAGACAGACAGACCACGTGGGTCGTTGCGGGTTCCGCACTGCGAGAACTCGCTTCCATTGTCTCGCCAGTCTCCATCGCAGCTGCTAACAAGGCGCGTCGCTGTCTTCATTCGGCACTCTTTGCTCGCCGTCGAGCCAGGCGAAGCTCCCGCCGTACCATGCTTTCGGCTGGCAGTTTAGCGCGTTTACGCTCCCTGCCGATCGCTAAATCCCTCGATCAGTTGGCAATGTCGACCGGGTGATCAGCCTCGGTCCGACGTCTGCGAGTACGCACTGTCGAGGACATCGGCTCCGGCTGAATTGCGTCGTCCATAGTTAGACGGTGGATAGGCAGCGCGCAGCTCCGCTCCTACTGTTCGAGGTCATTCGTACAGACGCAGCGAAATCGGAGGCGCGTGGATAGCAAAGCCACGGCCGCTCAATGGCACCAAGTGCGTTGCAATGGAGTGGTCGTGGTAAAGATTTCGCTTTGAAAGGTTGTCAATCGGAAGTGAATCAGAGTCCCTTCGTTAGGGAGCCGGGCACAAATTCTTCACCAATGAGGATGTTCGTTCAGGAGAATAAACAGAGATTTGTACAAGCACGTCGCACAGCAACATGCTCAAATGAAATTATAGGAAAAAAGAAAATGGCCTGGCTTAGCTTATGGTTAAGCCTAGGATACGAAGCATACGTCGCTTGGCAAGCCGTACTTCTCGTTCTTCTCCCGTTTCCGGGGCTCTTTGTAACTTGGGCTTTGCGGTCTGGCGAGCCGCCCTCTCCCTGGCCGACATCTCGCTGCTCAACTGACTCAACGAGTGCGTCGCCTTTCATACAATTGCGTGACGTCAGTATCTCCTAGCTGTAGGAGCGGGAGTTAGGCCGCCGGCGGAGGCTGCGCGTCCGCAAGCGAGCGCACGAGTTGAGCCCCAGCTTTTACAGCTGTTGTGACGTCATATAACGTGGTGCGCCGATGTAGGTCAAGTGGTAGCTACGCGGCCGCGCGCGGCGCAGCAAGGAAGAGCTCGATTGTGCGGCTAGTATGCTTCGCATAAAAACAGTTTTAGGGGCCAAGAATTCGCGGCTCGGATTACATGCGATGACGTGTAATACAGCAGAATGTGATGTCACGCGAACAGCTGCTGATATCTGCGTACTCTTGCGCCGAGAAATCCTCTAGCGACCGCACGGACACTTTAAAACTATCGCGCCAATTTTGCAAGGTGAATTTATATCAAGACGGGCTGGCTAGCCATAGCTACATACGCTTAATAAATACAAAAAGGAAAGTTTGACGGCCAGACCAGCAATCAATGTGTGTAAACAACGGTACTTGGCAGCACATATTACACCTGGGCGAGACAATTACTTACAAAACTGAGTAGTGCCGAACATCAACATGAGCAAGCTCGTGTCATAGAGGGCACGGCTACCGTACCGCAAATAGAGCCAGTGCTTACTTGATTAGGTTCCGCTAGCTAATGCAATCAGCGCACAAAAAATCAGCTGTCCAGTAAGAGGCTTCTCCTCAACCAATTCAAAGTCTAAGTGAAACCCTTGCTTGATTTCAGCGCTGATTCTGTACTGATTGCGTTGAATCGAAGTTTTAATCAATGTGACAAATTAGAGTCTGAGATTTAACCCAAGCGCAGGCATTACAGTTACTCTTCATTTTGCTTTGCCTTGTTGCGGACGCACAGCAAAAAAAAGGAACAGCCTTGTGCTGTACAATGAAAATTGCCCTTTGAAAAATAGGTTTTATGGAGGCAAAACGCTAAGGCTCTCGTGTGCTGTGCGATATCAGTGTACGTTAAAGATTCCCAGGTGTTCGAAATTATTCTGGAGCCCTCCACTACGGCACCTCTAATCCTTCCTTTCTTCTTTCACTTCCTCCTTTATGCCTTCCCTTACGGCGTGGTTCAGGTGTTCGCCGATATATGAGACTCATACTGCGCCAGTTCTTTTCCCAAAACCAATTATTATTATTATTATTATTATTATTATTATTATTATTATTATTAAAAATAGGTTGTTTCAGGAAAGGAAATGGTGCAAGAATTGTGTAATCTCGGCGCACACGCCAACCGCACCGTAAGAGAAAGGAAGAAAGTTGTACTGAAAGAACAAAAGAAAGAGTTGCCGTATTGGAGGGCTCCTGAATAATTTAGACCAGCTGTGGATCTTTTAATCGCACAGAACACTGGCGACATCACTTTCCTATAAATTATCATTTTCATTATATTACAAGAACACGAAAAAATGAAAACAAAAATTATTCAGTGTGCGTGAAAGATTCCCAGGTGGCCGAAATTATTCCGGAGCCCTCCACTATGGCACCTCTTTCCTCCTTTCTTCACTCAGTTCCTCCTTTATTTCTTTACTTACTGCGCGGCTTAGGTGTCCGCCGGGATATGAGATACTGCGCCATTTCCTTAACCCTACAATCAATTGGTGCTGGTAGTGGTTTTATTAAAAATAAAAGCAAAAAGGAAGGAAAAGATTTTTCGGAGCCCCGGCATCTGCCATCGATACTGAAGCACCTGAGCAGCGGCAGCGGAAAGGATAGCAGGCAGAATGGAGAAATGAAAGGAAGGAGGTGAGGGGACAGGAAGAGAGGATAGGGGGAGAAGTAATATGTGCAAACTATTTACACAATAAGAAATGTGTCCAGGTTGTGCGCGTGATTAGTTCATTTTAGAGGATTTCAATCACACATGCGCGCAGCACTGTCTTGGTTAAAACTGGAGTGGGGCGTCCAGTTATTAATCGTTCAAGGTAGAACTCGCGGAGCGTTCGGTCACTGCGTGTAACTACCTGACGGAGAACAGACGGGACGTCAAGCCCGTGTGTTCAGGGAATGAACAGAGGCTCACCAAAGTTCGCTCACGAGTGCGCGCACTGCCCTGCGGCCACAATAGCATCTTGACGGAGTCTCGTAGTATGCCTTGTGCCCTATAGGCCGCGAGCATATAGCGACGAGCATCGGCGAACGCGGCACAGTGAAGGAGCAGGTGTTCTAGTGTTTCCACTGCACCGCATCCGTCACACACATCACTCGTCGCGATTCCGTGACGCGCCTGTCGTTCCCCGGGCCACACGCAGCCAATGCGAGCGCGGAGGGTCACTGCACGTTGTGTCCGTGTAAGTGCTCGACAGCCGGTGACACTGTCGATGCGCTCACCTCCTGCGATGCGTGAGTCGGGATGCTGCTTTCGGAGATGGTCATGAATCGCCACACGCACGTCCTCCAGCGCAAGGGGCAGATCGCTGGCAGGTAGTTGGTGTGCAGCGGTCGCGAGGTCGTCAGCTTCTTCGTTGCCTGCGATGCCGCAGTGACCGGGCACCCACTGTGCAAGCACGGCACAACCTCTCTGCGCGAGCGAATTTCCCGCACTAGTGGGGTACCGCAGCCGTTACATTGCAGGCGGCTGAGGGCGGCGCCGCAGTCGCACAGCAGAGCACTCCTGGGCGGCGGAGGGCCGAGGGTGAGCAGCAGGTCCAGCCCGAGCCGGATCCCCATCAACTCCGCCGTGGTGGAGGAGCCCAGAAATGCTGCGTGTTGCTGGCTGTGCAGTTGCAGGGCTGGGATAGTGGCCGCCGAAGCAAGGGGGCAGCTGTCACGGGTCACTGAGCCGTCGGTGTACATGAGGAGATGGTCGTGGAGCTCCTCGTGTATGACGGCTCTGGCCAGCTGCTGCACAGCACAGAAGGGTGTGGTTCGCTTTCCCGCAATGCCGACGATCTCTCGCTGTACCTCCGAGGCAGCAGGCCAGGGCGCGCAGGAGCCTTAGGGGGTGGGCCTTGTGTCAAATGCTCATACTCGAGCAGCGCCGCGCCCATTCGTGAGCGCGGGTGCGAGCGCATACGCTGCGGCAGCGAGCCGCCGTCCGATGCGCGGTGAAGCCGGTCGATGTGATTCAATGCCCTGTGCGCTGCTTGGAGCTCAAGTGGCCACGCTCCTGCCTCGGCCAACGTTGCGGCGCACTGCGAGTATTCGGGCAGGCCTAGGCACACGCGCAGGGACTTGCGGTGTTGAAGCTCGTGTTTCTTCCAGCACGGCTTGCGCAACGTGACGAGCGGCGGCGCATAGAGCACCGCCCCCAAAGCTGCGGCATTGTATAGACGCTGCGCGGCTTGCTGGGAGATGCCCTGGCCTCGAGCGATGAGATTCTGCACGGCGGCGGTGATCCTCTTCATCTGCAGACAGGCCTAGGTCGCCGCGGGGCGGAAGGAAAGGCGCCAGGCGATGTCCAGGCCAAGGTACCGCACTGATTTACGCCAAGGAATCGGAGTCCCGTCCAGTGACAGTGGCGCAAGGTGCGCGCGCGAGCGAGAAACGCAGGCCATGGCCACCGGTTTCTCCGCTCTCAGCGACAGACCAAGGCCGCCCAAGCTGGCATCGATTGCGGTCAGGGCTCCCTGAAGGCACCCCCGCACTCGGAACGCCTCGCCCGGAGGTCCCCGGCACCACAGAGCTATGTCGTCTGCATATATGGACATGTACACAAGGTGTCGGCCACTCGTGGAGAGATAGGTCGGCACCACCGACATGGCCACATTAAACAGAAATGGTGATAGGACAGAGCCCTGCGGCACGCCCATGTAGACCAGACGAGGCTTGGAGAGTTTACACCCTACTCGTACGCGCATGGTGCGCCCACTCAGGAAGCCATGAACGTATCGCAAAAGGCGCCCGCTCACACCAACCCCCTTAAGCACTGCGAGAATTGGTGCGCGGTGAGCGTTGTCAAAAGCGCCCGATACGTCCAGTAGTAGCAGCAGCGCAACCTGGCCTGAACCCCTGGCATGCTCCAGCGCTTTAACAACGTCCGATATAGAATCAGCCGTGCACCGCATCCCACCGAAACCCGCCTGCCGGTCGTCAAACAAATCAGCCTCCGCAGCCCGCTCGTTCAGACGCTGCAACGCCATATGCTGCATGAGGTTACCTGCCGCCAATGTTAATGCCACTCGCCGGTATCCGCCCAGGTCCGTAGGTTGGCGCCCTGCCTTTCGAATGGGACGAACGACCCGGTTCGCCAATCCTCCGGTAGCTCCCCGCGTTCCCACACCAGGTTGATCTGCTGCAGGAGGATCTGTCGTTGCTGCGCATCCAGGTTTCGCAGCATCTGGTATGTCATCCCGTCCGGTCCGGGCGCCGAGTGGCGGCGGCAGCGCTGCAGCGCATTGTTCAGTTCCGCCGCGGTGAACGGCGCATCACATGGACCTTACGAGACGACGGGCGAGGGACTGGCGTCGCTTCTGAGCCTCTCAGGAGCAGCTCTGTTAGCTGCGTTTGCGGGGCTGGGCGGCGCGAATCTATCGGCAAACCGCTCTGAAAACTCTTCAAAGCTGAGCCCGCTGGAAATTGCGAGGGCGGCCAGCGGTTGACGGTTCGCCGGTCGTTCAGTTTTGCGCCGCAGGGTGTCAAACAGCCTCCGCGAGCTCACATCTTCCTCCATCCTTTGGCATAGTGAAGCCCACTGCCGGCGAATTAGCTGGTTGGCGTGGCGGCACGCTGCCGCGTCCAAGCGGTTGTAAACAGGCCAGTCGGCGGCTCTGTCAGTCCATCGCGCCCGTTGCTCTGCGCGATCTTTATTCTCGCGCAGATTGAGCAGCTTGGGTGTGGGCTGCCCTGCCCTTACCTCTGCTCGTTGGGTGGCTGCGAAAGCGCTTCGGACTAGACTTGAAAAGAAATCTGCGCCAGTGGCCGCCACCTCGACGGCCGCCCGCCTGAACGCACTCCAGTTGGTAATAGAGTAGGCACGTTTGGGGCGCGCCTCCAACGCAGTGGGTTCGGTTAGGATGGAGTAATGATCCGAGCCCCAGAGAGATGGTCATCATCATCATCATCATCATCAGCCTTACTACACCCACTGCAGGGCAAATGCCTCTCCCATGTCTCTCCAATTAACCCTATCCTTTGCCAGCTGCATCCACCCTTTGCCTGCAAACTTCTTAATCTCATCCGCCCACCTAACCTACTGCCGCCCCCTGCTCCGCTTACTTTCTCTTGGAATCCACTCCGTTACCCTTAAACACCAGCGGTTATCTTGCCTTCGCAATTCATGCCCTGCCCAAGCCCATTTCTTTCTCTTGATTTCGACTAGGATGTCGTTTACACGCGTTTGTTCCCTCACCCAATCTGCCCGCTTCCGATCTCTTAACGTTACACCTATCATTTTCCTTTCCATGGCTCGCTGCGTTGTCCTTAACTTAAGCTGAACTCTTTTCGTTAGCCTCACGTTTCTGCCCCGTAGGTGATTTCCGGTAATATTATGCTGTTGTACACTTTCCTCTTGAGGGAAATTGGTAAACTGCCACTCATGATCTGCGAGAATTTGCCATATGCGCTCCACCCCATTCTTATCCTTCTAGTTATTTCCCTCTCATGATTCTGATAAGCTGCCACTACCTGCCCTAAGTAGACGTATTCCGCCACAATTTCTATGCTCTCGCTGCCAATTGTGAACTGTTGTTCCTTTGCTCGGCTGTTGAACATTACCTTGGTTTTCTGCTTGTTAATTTTTAGACCCATCGATCTGCTCTGCCTGTCTAACTCATTGATCATGATTTGCAGTTCACCTCCTGAGTGACTCAGCAAGGCAATGTCATCAGCAAATCTCAGATTATTTAGGTATTCTCCATTTATTCTTATTCCCAACTGTTCCCAATTCAGGCCTCGAAATACCTCCTGCAAACATGCGGGGAACAGCATTGGCGAGATCGTGTCTCCTTGCCTGACGCCCTTCCTTATTGGAATTTTATTGTTGACTTTATGGAGGACTATAGTAGCTGTGCAGTTGCTATATATATCTTCCAGTATTTTCACATAAGGCACTTCTACCCCCTGATTACGCAATGCCTGTATGACTGCTGAGGTTTCCCCTGAGTCGAATGCTTTCTCGTAATCAATGAAAGCTATATATAGAGGATGGTTATATTCTGCGCATTTCTCTATCACCTGATTGATAGTGTGAATATGATCTATTGTGGAATATCCTTTACGAAAGCCTGCCTGATAATTTGGTTGATTAAAGTCTAGCGTTGCCCTGACTCTATTAGCGAATACCTTAGTAAATACTTTGTAGGCAACGGATAGTAAGCTGATCGGCCTGTAATTTTTCAAGTCTTTAGCGTCTCCCTTCTTATGAATTAAGATAATGTTTGCATTCTTCCAAGCTTCTGGCCCAGTCGAGGTCATAAGGCATTGCGTATACAGGGTGGCTAGTTTTTCTAGCACGATGTCCCCTCCATCCTTCAACAGATCTGCTGTTACCTGATCCTCCCCAGCTGTTTTTCCCCTTTTCATTGCTTCTAAGGCTTTCTTTACTTCATCTTTCGTTACTGGCGGGATGACGCATTGCTGTGCACTGCTGGCTTTCTCATTAACGCTCTGATTACATTGGCTACTGTACAGGTCTGTGTAGAACTCTTCAGCTACGTTAACTATATTATCCATATTGCTAATGCCATTGCCCTGCTTGTCTCTTAATGCATACATCTGGTTTTTACCTATGCCTAGTTTCCTCTTCACTGCTTTTAGGCTACGTCCGTTCTTTATAGCATGCTCGATTCTCTCCATATTAAACTTCCTTATGTCGGCTAACTTGCGCTTATTTATTAACTTTGATAGCTCGGTTAGTTGTATTCTATAGGTAGGGTTAGATCCCCTCATGTTTTGGCGCTTCCTAATCAGATCTTTCGTCACCTAAGATAGCTTCCCGGTATCCTTTCGAACTGTCCTACCGCCTACTTCTACTGCGCACTCCGTAATTATTGATGTCAGTTTATTGTGCATTGAATGAACATCAAGATCATCTTCCTCAGTTAAAGCCGAATATCTGTTATGCAGCGCTATCCTAAACTCCTTTGCTTTCCCTCTTACGGCTAACTCGTTAATGGTCTTCTTCTTCACTAGCTTCTTCCGTTCCCTCTTCAAGTCTAAGCTAATTCTAGACCTTACCATTCTGTGGTCGCTACAACGCACCTTTCCGAGGACGGCCACATCCTGAATGATGCCAGGTTTAGCGCATAGTATGAAGTCGATTTCATTTTTAATCTCACCATTGGGGCTCTTCCAGGTCCACATCCTGTTTCTCGTTTGCAGAAGAAGGTATTCGTGATCCGTAAATTATTTCTATCCGCGAATTCGACTAATAGCTCTCCCCTGCTGTTTCTAGAGCCTATCCCATAGTCACCTTCCGCGTGGTCGTCAGCCTGCTTCTTGCCCACCTTCGCATTGAAGTCGCCGATCAGCACAGTGTACTGCGATTTTACTTTACTCATTGCCGATTCTACGTCCTCATAGAAACTTTCAATGGTCTGGTCATCATGGCTGGATGTGGGTGCGTAGGCCTGCACCACTTTCAGCTTGTACCTCCTATTCAGCCTAATTACTATAGCTGCTACCCTCTCGTTAATACTGTAGAGCTCCTCTACATTGCCAGCTATATCCTTATTAATCAGGAATCCCACACCTAGTTCTCGTCTATCCTCTAACCCGCGATGGCACAGTATGTGTTCGTCTTTAGTACTGTATACGCCTCACCTGTCCTCCTAACTTCGCTAAGCCCTATCACATCCCATTTAATTCCCGCTAGTTCCTCACACAGCACTGCTAGGCTAGCCTCACTAGCTAAAGTTTAGCGTTAAACGTTGCCAGCTTCAGATTCCAATGGCGGCCTGTCCGGAGCAAGAGATTCTTAGCACCCTCCGCTGCGTCACAGATCTGACAGCCGCCGTGGTCAGTTGCTCTGCAGCCGCTGGGGACTGAGGGCCGAGGGTTAATTGGTTTGATCAAAGAAGGTTGTGGCCAAGTACTGCACCAGGGTGGCCAAATCCTGCTCTGGTGAGAGAGTGCTTTGTCGGTTCTGGTCACCGAGATCAGGCCGCACTCCAGGCCTGGTTATGCAGTTCCATCGACACGCGGATTTTTTTTTAAACCCGGTTGAGAATTGCGCGGCACCAGGATTTGAACCCCGGTCCTCTTCCACGCGAGGCGGATGTTCTACCTATACGCCATCGGTGCTGCATCGGTGCTGAGAGATGGTGATCGGCGCCATGTCGCCTCGATGCCTCTGGATGCAAAGGCAACGTCGATGCAGGAGCCGGTTGTTCCGCGTCCTCGAAAAGTGGGCGCGCCGGTGCTCAAGGGGGTGAGTCCCAGCTGCGTTGCTGCGTCGTGCATGTCGTCTCCACGCGCGGAGTGGCGCGCACTGCCCACGCACTATGGTTGGCGTTAAAATCACCACAGATAATTTGGCGCGGGGCACAGCACGAAGACACAGCACGAAAACACAGCGCGTTCCACGCGACAGCTGGACGCACATAAACACTGGCCACCGACGTGCCAACACCACCGACGCGCACTGTCACCACCACGCACTCCTGGGCGTCAGATGTCGCCGCCGCCGAGCCGACGAGGGTGTGCTGGACGTCCTGCCGCACGTATATCGCACACCTTGATTTCCCGGGGCGATGAGATGTGACACAACAGGGCACTGCGGCACAGGTGGGTTCCTCGCACGTGGTCTCTGAGTGGTGGCCAATGTAGCCAGGTAGCCGCATCTGGGGCTCCCAGTCATGTGAACGTACGTACGTCCCCTGCAGCGCGATAACTTCCGGCGAATCCTTTGCGATGCGAACTCGCATTTCGGCGTACCGCGCTGCAAGTGAGCGCACGTTCTACTGCAGGATGGATGGTATGCGGGAGGGAGTCCGGCGTCTAGCCATGCTGGCTTATCTGTGTGGGAGCACCCGCTGCTTCTAAGCAAGCCCGGTGTCTATCGGTGCCCTCCGGGAAAACTGCGCTGAGGGCGCGACGCCATCTTTAGGCGCGCAATCTCCGCGTCCCGTGCGTCAGGGGGCTGGCCATAAGAAGCGGCCGCAGGCTCGGGCCGCGCTGTACGGGACACCGGGCAAGCGGATCGCCGCTGCCGTTGCTTCGGTGACTGCTGCTGCATGGGTGTTCCCCTGACGACCTGCGCATAAGAAAGCGCGCGCGGCGTCTGCTGTTGTCGCTGGGCTGGGGCCGCTGTCTCAGCCTGTACGACGGCTCGGACAACCCGCCTGGACATCGGTGCCATGGATGTGGCCATTAAAGTGGCCACGTGACGCTCTCGCTGCCAGTGCGGGTACGCTGGGTCAATGGCTGCATGCCGCCCCCGCAGTTAATGCAGCGGGGCTTGCTCGCGCAGGTACCAGTCTCGTGCGGCCCGCCGCAGCGCGTGCATCGGGCAGGAGCACGACACACCTCAGTAGCATGCCGCAGGCTGGCGCACTTGGCACACTGGAGCGGCCGGGGACGGGAAGGGCGGACCGCGAGCCTGAGCTTGAAGTTGGTGATGAGCGCCGGGGATGTCGGCACCGCAAAACGGAGAGCGAGTGTGCTGCCCGACAGAGTCGCCGACACCATCGGTACCGTTGACTCCGCAGCCGCTAGCAGTTCCTCCGCCGTCGTGCGCCCGTCCACACCGAAGACCAGGCCGGAGCTTTGATTCTGAGGAGGAGGCTCCTTGGCGCAGACCGGCACGCCGCAGATGACGGCTGTGGCTAGCAGGGCCTGGAGAGCATTGCTGCTCCCCGCGTCCACTGCCACCACATTCCGCCGCATGTTTACCCGGACGGCGAGGACGGCCGGGAGGGATCCGATCTCCTCGGCCAACTCCCAGCCCTGTTCCAAGGTGAAGGCGGTGCCCCGGTTCGCCGGCCGAAACAGCACCGTCCCCACCAGGCTGGACGGGACCTCCACGGCAGCAGCGGCTCGCTCCAGGGCAGCTCTCCGACGCCGCTGCGCCTTGACAGTGATAATGCGCCACGGGACCAGGCTGCCCCAGCATCAGAGTCGCCGCTGTCTGTGGCGCATTGCTGCGGCGCGCCGCGGAGTTGGGCGCCCTCGCTGCAAGCAGACGAAGGCCCAGCCGCAGCCTGGTCTCGTGCGGCAGGATTTGGTGAGGTTGCACCCGGTTTTCGTCCAGACGCCGTCGCCCCAGCAGCAGGCTGGAGGTGGGCTTCATGGGTCTCGTGCTGGGAAGGCCCTGCTCCTTCGAGTGTGGAGGGAGAGGGAACAGTGACGGTGGGGGGGCTTCGGGCTTCCCGCTTTGCCAGCGCGATGTCCCTTTTGGGTTCCGATTCCCTCGCCTCCTCGGACCCCGTTGAGCGTCGCCCTTTCCTGAGAACAAACTCGTCCGTTGGGGTGCAGATGCTCTCCTCGACTGCAGGTGTCCGCGGTGAGCCCGCAGCAGCAGCATCAGGGGGAGAGGGCATCACAGCCGGTTCCCTAGGTGTAGCAATGGCGGCAGGAAGCGTAGGGTTGGCCAGAAATGGTGGGGAGGGAGCCGCCATGGAGTTCTGCGTCTGGTGAGCGAGCGCCATGGCGTCCCTCAAGGCTGGAACGCGTGGGTCCGCTGGTGACACGTCCAAGGTCCCGATGACAGACTCGAGGTTCTCCAAGGTGGTGATGAGCGCCGCCGTCAGGCGCCTCACCGTGTCCCGCAGATCAGCGATGTCGGCCTGCATTCGCCGAATGGTGCTGGACGACCTTGTTCTGCATGGCGTTCGTCTCCGTGATCGTGAGCGTCAGCGGCCTGCCCTGCGTTGCTCATTGTCACCGCCGAACACAGGCCTTCGCTCGTTCACGGTGTCTGTGGCATCCATGGGGAGACCCCGCAACGCCGCGAAGCCTTAGCCTACAATCAATTTACAATTTGCATTTTTGAAGAAAGGAAATGACGCAGTAACTTCCTCACATGTCTGGGTAGACACTCGAACTGCGCCCCGTAAGGGAAGGGATAAAGGAGGAACTAAGAAAGGAAGAAAGAGGTGCCGTAGTGGAGGGCTCCGGAATACTTTCCGGGTTGTCCACCGATATATGTAACAGGCGTCCCTTCCTTTCTTTGCAATGCCGTCGCTCTATCTGTTAAATGGCAATGACGTACATTGCGAGGAGGAGAATTTTTTGCTTACGGCCGACGCCGATGACACCGGCTTTTAACTGGCGCGAGCTCGTTAACGCTGTCGCGTTGATTGTCTGCCTCTGACATCGTCACATTAACTTTCTGTTCATTAAACATGTGGATTGCTGTTTAATACCAGTTGTTTTAAGGAGCAATAAACCTACAGCGAAATTCATCAACCGCTACGTGAGAGTAATAATCCTGAGCTAATCTTGAGAAGGTTGTATTCATTCCTTGAAAACTGCATTCTTGCAAATCCGTGAACCTGAACGTCCACAAAGCCTGTAGCAAATCTAGGTGGTTCGCCACGAATAAAAGTAGAATTTCTTTATTTGCTAATTTTGGTGCCGAGCACAAGACGCGAGATGCCATCTTCCCCTGCGTGACTTGTGTTCATCAAACAAAAATGGCTCGAAACTTAATTTCTTTAAAGGGAAGCTCTAACGGTTTCCAAATGGCATGAAACGCTGTGGTTGGGAAGAAATGACCTTGAAAACCATGTGTGTAAATTTTACCCCGACTGTCCGCAGAGCAGCAATCGCTTCTTAAAAACCCGCCACCGGCACGCCCTCGTCGCTTCCGGAAGCGCCGAGTGGGGGGACGGCAGAGAGGGAGAACTGCCGGAAGTGACGCCATTCACGGAGAGTCGGCCGGCCGTCCGGCTGCGCTTGCTTCGCTACGGCCCGCGCTTTGGCGAACCACAGATCAACGTAATCTTCTGCCAGTGCCGTTTACTTTCTCTCGTTCGGGCGTTCCGTGTAATGCTTGAAGCCTGTATATAAGCCAGTTTAGGCATGGCACTTCTTTCCAACAGCGAGTTGAGTTGAGGTGTTGAATGCTGCAGGTGGGGTAGCCTTGCTTTCTCTCCCGGCAATCGCTCCACCGTAGCGTCCCTTCTGTACTAATAATGTCCTAAAGCCTGTCGCATCTACCCCGCTATGCGCACAGTCTCTTATAATAGCACAAATTATATTATTATGTTATATTATATTATTAAATTATTATAATAGCACAGTCTCTTATATTAGCACATATAATATTGTTATTATAATTATTATTATAATAGCACGTATGTGTGCTGAGCGCATAATAGCGCTCAGCACACAGCTTGGTAGAATCCGTCGGTTTTTCTCCCCAGCCTCTTCCACGTTATCCAGGCAATATTGTGGTATGCAGCATGCCGAAACTGCGTGCACAAATTATGTGCAGCAATATTTCTCTTTTCGTTATATTACTTTCTTACGTGTTTGTAAACTCTTTGCCTTTTCCAACTGGTCCCCATCCATGCTGAGCTAAGTCCACTTTGAGCACTGTCTTTAAGGCACGCAGTCTTGAACTCTTTTGAGTTCGTTATGTACTGTGTGCCTTTTTTTTCCTGATTGCTTGCACCTCATGGCAGCACAAGCAATCCTCTTAATCTTTCATCAGCGCACAGCAAACGCAGCTGCACCTAACTGAACAAAAAAGCGATTATATAAGCCTAGTATACTTGATCAAAGCAAACATTTGCATTCATGAGCGCTTGGTTATGGCTGGCGATCGACAATGGCACCAGAATTCACGCACATTTGTCCTTGAGTCAGAACGACAAAGTTGTCGAGCCGCGTTACGCATACCTGTATGTCACCCACAAGTAATTCTTCTGGTTATCTCGATACGCAACAGCAGCCACTATATCTCACAGCACACTAGATTTGATGAACAGCACTGTGAGCTCCGAAACGCCGCCATAATTATTCTTCAAAAGCGTATTCAGCATGCAAAAAAAAACAATGTACGGGGGTAAGTGCAGAAGTTTTATGATTGAACTGTAGCCCGAACACGCGAAAGAATGAAAGCGCAGACAGGAGCTTCCTCCCGGTGGCCTCGTCTCTTCGCGCTCCATTACAGCAGTGCACCCACTGCAACTCATCCAGTTTGGCATTCTTTTGTAGTTCTAAAACGCACTCAGGAGTAATTAGGCGAGAAATTCAAACTAAATGAACAATCAAATGCTTTACCTCGCGCGACTCGTCTAAGCGTGCCGATGATCTGAATTAGATCATGTTTACAGGCGTTACAAGTTCGTCAAGTTAAAAAAAACTGCGGAAAAAAGACGCAGGAGCAGAAGACACACACAAACTGTCACCGGAAAGAAGTTGGTGGCCAGGCTTTTATGCAGCAGTGGTATACAACAACGTTTTGGTGCAATCTCCTTTTTTTTTAATTGCCACTTGCACATGCACCTACACAAAAGATATGCAACTACGCAAAACATATGTATCAGTCGAGGTTTCGTTTTCATGTTACCCTGGTAGGACGTCAAAGGCCCATAGTGTGATAACGAAATTTCCGGCTTGCAGCCGCCGCCATGCCGTCGCTTCTCTATTACTTAGCTTCTTATCCGGCGGTGGCACCAGTTGTCTGGTTAGTCTGCAGTTCTCGACGATTTCGGAATAGGTCTGCGCGCGCTCATCCAGGTTCCGACAGTCCGGCGTTTCCACGGTTACGCGGAAGCAAAGAATATGGGAATGCGCTGACTACCTTGGTGTCGACGAAGATATTGCTAGAAGAGAAAGCTGGGGACCCCTGCTGCGCAGCGAAGAACCCGCTGGGCAAAAACAAGCCAATTCGCCTTGCGGCTGAGACCGCGAAGAGATAAAACCTCTTTGTTAGGCTTGCCCGCCGTGGTCGGTGAGTAGAAAGGGGTCTCCATTTCCGGTGCGAATAAAAGCTGTCATCCATCCATCCATCCATCCAGTCGAGATTTCCAACACGGGAAAATGTCGCGAATTTACTTTCGCTGCCGGCGTACTCCGCGGCGTCGTTGGTTCCAACGTTTTCTGAAGCTGCTGATGGCTCGAACATGCATGATGAAAGTCCAGACTGTTCAACGCTGCTTGAATTATCCATAATTTCCAAAACGTAGTCTTTAAAAGTCAGCTGAAGCAACGCGCTACGCAGCAACGCCGTCGGTGCCAGCCGGAGATCCCCGTGGATGACGTCACGACAGTCCCGGCCTATCGCGGGCAAGAGCAGCGTTGGCTCGACGCCCTGGGCCGATGCGGAGCATTTTCTTTCAAAAACAAATTTTTGCGTTTATTTACGCTGTTTTTGAAAGAGATATTCTTTTTCAGCGGAATGAGAGCTCAGAAATGACGTAGAGAACTCATTTTTTTTCGAAAAGTGCTTCAGATTCCCTTTAGGCATGAGAAATTCAATGGTTTAGAGTCTTATTTCAGCTGTTTGGAGTGTTACTCCCCTGAGGCCGGCATTTAGGCGATTCTAGAAATTACAGGGAAGAAAATGCACCTCATTCACTCTTCAGGCTTCATAAATCAGTCTGATCTTGCCACAATAGAAATGCGATAAGAAAAATGCGTATTTGCTGCCGGACTTTCAGACGAGCTGAAGCATTGAACAAAGTGCAGAAAAAGGAAATAAAGATGCACATTCCGAGCGATAACTTCTCATGGGCGTCCGGCGTGAGTGGCGCAGGCAGCTTTCGAGGAGCTGCCGAAGGTGTCCCATCATTATCCGAGCGTTTAAGTACAGGCAAATGTTCGAGTTATTCCACATGTGAATCAAATCATTCTTTAACCGGGTTGTGGTTCTACTCAACTGAAGGAGTAAATCATGCCGAATCGTAAAACAATTCCGACTAAGGCGAGGGTGCGAACACCATTCCGTGCGTAATAATACTCTGCGTTTTGGCGCTGGCAGTCATCATCATCAGATTTTTTCAATTCACTCCAACGCCTCCGGTGCATTCAGTACCGCGAAATTAGCGCTGAATGCTGAATATAATTTACAGGTAATAAAAGAGTTCAAGATGGATTCCCTATACCGCACACAGCGGGATAAGCTGAGCAAAAGAATTCCTCGATACCAGAGTAGCTCACCTTGCATCAGCAAATATACCATGATCATGCAAAGTGTTCCCTAAGGTAATCATTGAAACTTTTAAGGAATCTTAGACTTTCGTTGACCAACGAAGGTGGCTGGCCTTCCTAACGGCGAGAGGCTGTGGCGATATTTACACCTTGATGGTTTATGGCTTATGGGGTTTTGACGTATCAAAGCGACTCAGGCTATGGGAGACGCCGTAGTTAAGGGCTCCGTGAATTTCGACCACCTGGGGTTCTTTAACGTGCACTGAGAACGCACAGTACACGGGCCGCTAGAATTTCGCCTCAATCGAAATTCGATCGCCGCGTCCGGGATCGAACCCGCGTCTTTCGGGCCATCAGCCGCGCGCCATAACTACTCAGCCACCGCGGCGGCTATTTACACCTTGAACAAGGTGACAAACGTATACGCAGAATATAAGAAACCTTGATATTGACCTGCGATAATAGCAGATAACGTTTCACTTATATGAATCCACAGCAGTTCAGTGTGCATTGCCTTTCCAGTGTTTAAAAGATAAAGACGCAAAACTGCTGAAAAATACAACTATAACGGCCTTATTGGTACAATATGCATCTGTAAGGAAAGTGGTAATATCCAAGTCGGAAAGGACGTCAGTCCAGAGCGGCAATATCTATTCAGTACTATCCACCACGTGTTAAATTTATGTATTCAGGATCGCGGATTGAGAAGATTTAGCGGTATAAGCTGATCGGCAATAGCCTGGCAATTCGCGATTCGCTGATCACACTGCCTTGATAAGTACCTTAGGAGACAGCCAAAGTATAAAGATGGCCGTTCAAAATATTGCAAACATATATAAATCTTTAAGACCGGTAGCTCTTTTTCATGACGGTTCTCGATTTCTTGGGGTCTGCTACCACCTTCATTCGTCGTGAAGCCGACGAATTGAAGATGGCGGCCACCCATAGTAAATCGTTGGTGAATGATTTGTGACTTCATTAGTATATCGAATTGGTGAATGATTGGTGAGGTCACTGATATTGTGACGTCAAAATCAGCTAGGCACCTGACTATGTTTACTTGCTTATACTAAGTAATAATGAGGCCATCCTAAAACAAAAAAATATTTGGACTCGTCTAGATGAGTAGAACACGTTAGACACCAAACTTAACTAATGAAGTAAATATTTAGTTATAGTTATGCTTAAATTCATTGCTTATAATTATTTAACCCATGACGTCATAATCTCACTAATGGTACTTCACAACGTGCTCGATGATTACAACATAAAAGACACCAGTATCGCATAATTAGGTTAATATTTATCTCTGGTCCGACTTAAAATGGCGGCCGTGATGTCAGCACTCGGTAGCTCAATTTCGTACCTCATGGCGAATTGTGGTGACAGGAGCAGTTTTGTCATATTGTTTGGGAATGCGCCGATTCCCCGGGCGCCGGATTGAACATCAACCGTACAGAAGCCTGACAAGTTTCGCTGCGGTGCGAGGATCCCGCCATCCAGCATCAGGCCACCCGCCTAGCGGCTGAGGCCGCAAAAAAGCTATGCACGTGTCCTTAGTCTGCGGCGGAATCCCTACCAGCGTCCCAAGTCTGCGTGCCGGGACCGCGGCTTTGGAGGCTCCTTCTCGATGGACAATAAAGTTTTCATTCATTTATTCATTCATTCATTCGGGGCACTTACAGCCTTGAGGTAAGGAAAAATAGCCCTCAAAAGAGTCGAAAAACGTTTTCGGCCCAGATTGTTCAAAAAATATCTGACCTCAAGGCGGAAGGCGCCCGCTCGCCGTGATGTATGGAAAAGTAGCATAATCACGTGGGAATACATCGCATGGAAAAAAAATCACGCTACCAAGCAGCTGAGGCTCCTTACCCCAACGTCTTCAGTTTTTTTCACTTGTCTCGGAAGGGCAGAGTATTTTACTTTTGTATGCGAAACATGAATGCATCTACTAAGGACAGATAGACGCTCATTATGACGACGCAATGGAAATAACCGGGAAAATAAAAAAATTCATTTTGTATCCTGTATTGGGCAGCAACTCTCAGGTCATGAATAGCTGGTTTCCAATATCCTTCACGACAAAAGCATTAAACATTTTTTTCTTGCCCACGCTTACATATGAAGCCGAAACATTGGCTATACTTACGGGAAGCTTTGTAATTAGGTTCCGGGTAGCACAGCGGACTATAAAAATCAACAGGGTAGATGCACGTTACCACACAGGAAGAGAGGAGAATTGGCCAGTGAACACACTCGGCTACATATTAGCCTATATGAAATCAAGAACAAACGGCCAATGCGGACACATGTGATGTCAAGACAGATAACCGGTGGCCACAAGTGGTAAGATCGTAAGAGGAAGCAAGCGAAACAGTTGGCATAATATCAGATGGGCAGATGAGATTAAGTAATTTCCGGCGATAAGGTGGCTGAACCTGTCAAAGGACACGAATTATTTTAAGGATATGGGAAAAGCCATTGTCCTGAACGGGGATTAGGCAGGCTTATTTACATGAGGGTGATCATTAGAGAGGTAATATAGCGCACGCGGCCTCATTGGGGACTCAACGAGAAGCTTGTGCCATTCACGAAAACCGCAAAGATTAGAAGGCCTGTTGGAATGCAATCGGTGTCACAACACACTGTAATTTCGACATTTTAAAATGAAAACAGCGTCAAAAAGACGTTGGCTACACTTCCATGTTCTCAACAAATCCGTCTACGGCGAACGACGAGTAGTAATTGAGTTGAGTGAGTTTAGTTGTTCAATGCTACAGGTGCGGTTAGCCTTGCTTTATCGGCCGGCAATTGCTCCACCGTAGCGTCCCTACTATATTAACAGTGTCCTAAAGGCTGTCGCATCTAACCCGCTTTGTGCGCAGTCTCTTATAGTTGCACATATTCTCTCCGGCAGTCACCATCTAAGCACTCAATCAATCCACACAGTCCACATCACAGTCTATTCCAGATGTCACCATCTATGCACATATTCAGTCACAGTAGAACATAGGCCAATATAGCGCCACAATCCATGCACACATCCACTCAAAGTTTAACGTATTCCACTCCGGAAGACACCATCTACGCACACATTCAATCACAGTAGTCCATAGTCTATTTCTGCTGTCACCATTTAGAAACATGATCCGTGTCCTGCAGAAATGTTAAAAGAAAGCGTGCAGCCTCCCTTCTGCATGTATGGTTTCCACTCGGGTAGACAATGTCCTGAACTGTGCTGTGACGGGTTCCTCTCTTCTTGAAGGAAGCAAACATTACATGCCTTTCCGCGTTGTACTCTGGGCAGTACATAATATAATGTTCGATATCCCCGCACACACCACATAAAGAGCTGAGCGGAGACGATGCTATGCCCGTCTTATGCATCCATGTACGAGTGCGAGCAGAGGCCGTGCGAATTCGATGTAGAAGGGTCGCCTGAGATCTTCTCAGTTTCTTGGTCACACATGGCTTTTGAGACGCACTCCACAGGGTACTGAAGTGATCGAGCACCGTATTCCTGTAGAGACTTTTTTCCATCTTGAAATACTTTTTTTTGATGAAATCCTTAAGAGAGCTTTATGGGCGAGATTGTCTGCCGCCTCATTACCGTTGACTTCTATGTGAGAGGGCACCCATTGGAAAAGTAGAGTAAAGCCTCTGCTGTGCAGATTCTGCAGCAAGCGTAGAGAGCTTATAGACAAGGCGTCAGTACGAAATCCGCGCTGGAACCTCTGAAGGGCAGATTTTAAATCAGCTAGGATGACAACAGGTTGAGCCGGACCAGACCCTATCTTCCGTAAAGCCGCCTCAATAGCGACACTTTCAGCCGTTGTGGAGGATACGACAGCAGTAAAGCGTACAGACCACTTACAGTCCAAAGAAGAAATGTAAAAAGCCGCTGCGCTAGCTTGTTTGACCTTGTCCACAGAACCAGCCATAAAAATTTGAAGATGGCGGGCATACTCTGTTTCCAAGTGCTCAAGAACAAGCGAACGCGTTGCTGCCAAAGGAGAGCTTCGCTTTGCGCTCACATGAGGATTTGTGACCTTACAGTCGAGGGTAGGAAAAGACCAGGGTGGTTTCAATCGTTTCCTTTGCCTTCGGACATTAATGCCTAAAGAACAAAGAGTATTGAGTGCCAAGAAAGCCTTCGACTGATATCTCTTGCAGAGCCGCTGGAGACGGGATCGCCCAGCTACCGTCTCTCCTAGGCGGTCAAGATGCATTAGTAGACTCTGAGAAGCGATAAGGCTTAGATTTCGATTGGGACTCATGAAGTACTGCCTTATTCGCAGCCGCCTGGGGAACTCCAATGGCTCTTCTTAGGCCCTTTCTGTGGACAACTTCGAGACGTTCAAGTTGTGATGCGGAGGGAGAAATTAAAGGTAATTGATACATTATGCGACTGACCACCAGCGCTTCATGAAGTTTGACCATTGAAGAATGATGGCTTCCCCATTTCTCACGTACAATTATAAGGATGACATTGAGACGAGAAGATAGAGATGAAACAATCGCGTCTACAGCTTTTCGAAACTGTAGACGGGAGTCAATAATGACGCCCAGGAAACGCGCGTCGTTGAATTGACGGATGCAAGAGTGAGCGAAGTCTATCTTCAACCGCGCTTGACGTCTTCCTACGCCTGGAAACAGGACAAAGCCGGATTTTTCCACTGACAGAGACAACCCCACACCTTGAAGGTAAGCTTGTGCCGAAAGTAGAGCCTGTCAAGCTATCAGGGCTAAACGCTTGTGTTGGTAGCCTGTTTTTCAAATACAGATGTCGTCAGCATAAAGTGACATACGCACTTGCTGCAACTTTTTTCAACGAATCGGGAAGGCCAGCCATTACGACGTTAAAGAGCGTGGGGGAAAGAACACTTCCTTGAGGCACAACTCGTGATAGAGCCCTTTCGGTGCTTAACGTACTCCCTAACCGTACACGAACCGCGTGATCGCTTAAAAAATTGTAAATGAATCTTAACATATGGCCCTGTATGCCCATGCCTTGCAAACTGTTTAGAACTGAGCCGCCGCGGTGGCTGAGTGGTTATGGCGCTCGGCTGCCGGCCCGAAAGACGCGGGTTCGATCCCGGCCGCGGCGGTCGAATTTCGATGGAGGCGAAATTCTAGAGGCCCGTGTACTGTGCGATGTCAGTGCACGTTAAAGAACCCCAGGTGGTCGAAATTTCCGGAGCCCTTCACTACGGCGTCTCTCATAGCCTTAGTTGCTTTGGGACGTTAAACCCCTATAAACCAAACCAAACCATGTTTAGAACTGAGCTCTGAAGCACGCTGTCGTAAGCTTTCGCAACGTCAAGAAAAACGGCTAAGGTGGAAAGGCCGAAAGCTATCTGGTGTTCAATGTGACTCACCAAGTCTAAGATGCTATCTTGGGCACTAAGACCTCGGCGGAATCCGGTCATACATGTTGGCAGTGCCTTGCTGTCCTGAAGCCACCACGCTAAGCATTCATGTACCAGCATCTCCATCAACTGAGCTACACAGGAAGTCAATTACACACGGCGATACGAGGCAAGGTCTGCCATGTTTTTGCCAGGCTTCAGTACTGGAACTAGATGTGCCACCTTCCATGACGGAGGAACATCGCGTCTACCAAAGTCGATTGATGAAGTTGAGGAGCTCCTTTCTGAGTAGCAAGGTCAGGTTATTCAGCATTTGATTGGTGATACCGTCGGGACCTGGTGCACGCCGGCGCCGCAGGCCACTGAGCGCAGTCTGAAGCTCACGAAGCGTGAACGGGACGTCCATGATAGACCTGGAGGAAGCAGGTGGTATATATATATATATATATATATATATATATATATATATATATATATTCCAGAATCAGCGCGTACGAGTGCGTCTGCAAATTCCTCTGCCAAGCCTGCAATAGGTTTTTCCTTGCGTATTGCAAGAGCTTCAATAGGCTTCGAAGGGCGAGATTATCCAGCAAGGCTGCCAATAACTCGCCATATTCTCGTCATCGGTGAGAACACAGTCAAACTAGCGCAAAATGAGGCCCATTTCGACCTGTACAGCTTGTTCTTGTGCCGTCTAATAGCAGAATTCAGCCTATTGAAGGTCGTCTTCAGTTGTTTGTCGTCCTACTTCCGCACGAGTTGGCGCTCCGCCCTTCTTCTCGCTGCGCAAAGGTTTCTGAGTTTTCAATCCAGGGCCAGAAAATGATCAGGTAACTTGACCGCCGTAGTTGCTGCTAGCTTACTATAAATCATTTTGTCAACAACATCACCAGAACCACGTTCTAGGTGCTCTCTGTACTTGTCCCAGTTGACCCCATTGCTAATTTTAGGACCATGCATACGAAAGTCGGCAGCAAACACAAAAATCGGGTAGTGATCACTTCCCATGCGGTCCGGCGCTGTTCACCAACTCACGCGGACGTCAAGTAAATGTAGTGTCAGGTCTGTAGCTGTCTCTGAGGCTTGAAGCCGGAAGAAAGGGGGGGCTCCGTCATTGGCAATACACAGGTCCAAAATGTCAATTACCTCTACGAGTTTGCGTCCACGGGAATCCGTGTTCCTGTCACCCCAAACGGCATGATGGGCGTTGAAATCACCGCAGATGATTCTAGGAGCTGTGCAGCGGTCGCAGAGCTGCTGTACAATGCTACCTTCCGCGGAGACATGTACACGGATGCAATATAAAAGGTTCGAGAGCCGAGCTGTATTCTCACAGCCGCTACCTCAATGTCATCCGTGCAAAGATCGGCAACACTTAGAGAAACATGTGGAATTTCTCTTATTATGTAAAGCGCAGCACTTCCTGCAGGAAATCACTTTATGCTGCAGTTTTTATGGGCGACATATTTAGTCAAACATCTCCCGCCTGGCAGGCCAGCTTCTGACAGGGCCAATACTGGAACGCGTCTCTTTCAAGAATAGTTTAGTTCAGCTAACCGACTTAAAATCCCAGAGCAGTTCCACTTAAATATAAACGGCACTTTTCGGTGCATATGAGATCCACGAGGTTTCGAACCATCCATATTAGATCGCAAGGAAGTTCACTGCGAAGGTGGTAATTAGGAACTCAAATGAAAGCACAAGCTGTAGGAAGTTCTTCAGGTTGCCAGGCGCCATGACTGGAACATGTGAACGCAGGGCCCCAAAGAAAACGTGAAGAAGGTCAGACATACCTTGATTTTTGAGCTCCTTATTTTGCGCAACGCACTCACTCACAACATCGACAAAAGATGCCAACGGGGGCACAATCTTGGCCGCAGTAGCTGGTTTCGTTGTCACTCGTGCATATGAGGGTCCCCCTTGCCGTGGTGTCTGGCTGTGATCCGGCCGCTCAGGAACGTGGACACTTTTTCTAGAGGTCAAACAACCGACTCGCGCGCATTGGACCTTGGCGTCTTGCTGGACTCAGGTCTCTTAGGGACATTGTTGGGTAACGCAACAACAACAGACTCCAACACTGGGAACTCGTCTAACGCTTGCACAGGCGTCACAGTCGGTTGGGTTTTGGGACACGCAATAAAGGATATCCGACGGTGCAGAGTGCTGACACCGAAGACGCAGCCTCCGAAACTCGCTGGATCATCACCACCGCAATTGGCAGAAGCCAAATCTGCCCTGCAGGTTTTAAAGTCATGGTCGCCTCCGCACGCTTACCGCGTCGATCCTTTGTGCAAACTTTGGCCACGTGCCCAAACCGTTGGCATCTAAAACACCGTGGAGGAGCTTCAGTGAAATCTACAACTGCGTGTTTTGTGATTCCCAGATCAATTTTTTCGGGGCGCTCTGAGTTGGGAGCGAATGTCAACACGATAGAGTTGGTAGGTTTCGCAGCCCATTCTTTTCCTGGAGACTCCACACGACGCACAAGTCGTTTCACGTGCAGTACACCTTGTGGTTTCAGATAATCAAGTAGGTCGCATTCTGAATACCACTTTGGTACACCCTTAATAACACAGGTGTTTTTAATGTAGGAATGAGGCAACCCCACGTTAACTTTGATGCCAAAAATCTTAGAGCTCTGCAGGAGCTTGTCAACCTGCTCTTCCGTCGAGACATCCAGCTGAAGAGCTCCATGCATGTTGAACCGACTTCGAAAAGGATGATATCCCAGTATTGATTGAATGGCCGCGATAAGTAAGATGGGATTCTTCTCTCTTAAATCAAGCCCTTTTTCTGTGGGCGCAACCACTACTGGGATTCTTACCGTTCGTTGCTTGCGATGACTCATCAACTTGAAGCCGCCGTTGTCCATGTCAGCCATATCGGCCCCTGACTCGTCACCGTCCGCGATCGTTGACTCATCCGCACTAAGCGATGAGGTCTCGCTGGACGGGTGGTCGTGTCCATGTTCTGGTCGCTCCACAGCCTGGGAAACCATGGCCGCCTCTTCCGAGCCAGAAAAGAGCAAGACGAAGACGTTTTTCGATCTTCTGTCGCCTCAGCTGTGATTACTTTCCTAATTTTCCTTAATTTACCTAGATTTATTTGAATATTTTGGCACGGCAGCATCTTGAAGGCGGTACTGTCCCTATGAAAAGAGTACGGCTGCTCCGGCTCCGGCAAGCCTAAAGGACCACGTCATTCAAAGGAGGCTGGCTAATAATAATAATTGGTTTTGGGGGGAAAGGAAATGGCGCAGTATCTGTCTCATATATCGTTGGACACCTGAACCGCGCCGTAAGGGAAGGGTAAAGGAGGGAGTGAAAGGAGAAAGGAAGAGAGAGGTGCCGTAGTGGAGGGCTCCGGAATAATTTCGACCACCTGGGGATCTTTAATGTGCACTGACATCGCACATCACACGGGCGCATTAGCGTTTTTCCTTCATAAAAACGCAGCCGACCGCGGCGGCTGCGTTTTTTCCTCTTCTTCCGTTCGAGGCGGCCGAAGTGGTGGCTAGCCTCTCACAGGAAGAGTGGGACGACTACGAGAAGGTAAAAAGCGCACTGCTTAGAAAGTAACGGCTTTCTGCTGAGTCCTTTAGGCAGCGATTCAGGCAGGCAAAGAAAGGCGGAGAGTCGCATACTGACTTCGCGTACCGGCCTAAAGTCAACTGAAACGAGTGGCTTAAGACCGCTGAGGTGCACGGAAGTCATGACAAGGTACTGGAGTGCACCGCACTAGAGCAGTACTATAGCGCGACTCTAGAAGATCTAAGGATATAGCTGCAAAATAGGCTAGCAGATACAGACGTAGAAAAAGCGGCACAGCTCGCAGACGAGTATTACGTTCGCCGAAACCTCCAAAGCAAGGCAGGGTACGATAACAGGTTAGGAAAGGGAGAAACCTATTTAAAGAGAATCCCCGACCGAAGGGTGCCACCACCACTCCGGGGTCACCGAACAGAGGATGCGGGATAAAAAGGAGGAGGTAGCGAAAAAAATTGAGTCACCCAAATCTGCCGATTCGCCGAAACAGCAGGCACCTGGTGCTCGCGCGTTTGAAGCGCGAAGGCCCATTGTCTGCTATAATTGCAACAAGGAGGGTCACATCTCATTGAACTGCAAACAGCAAAAGATGGCGTTCAGGTGCATGCGAGAGTCGGGAGAAAACCCTAAATTGCTGGAGCCATACATGCGGGACGAGATGATAAATGGCAAGAAATTCAGAGCACTACAGGATTCAGCGGCTACCATGGATGTTGCTCGCCCATCCTGTGTTTCCTGCACGGACTACACCGGCGAATGCGCCTGGATTAAGCAGGTCGCCGAAAAACAGAGAGCGTGCTTGCCTGTAGCGAAGGTGACTCTAGAGGGGACTTTTGGCAGGCTAGACACAAAAGCGGCTGTTAGCGCAAACTTTCCGACAGACTTGCCCTACCTGTTTTCGAACAAATCTGAGCAGCTGCTGAAAGAGCAAGGTCTCTCTTTCACGTCGGGCTTGGCTTGCATGGCGCTACCACTTTCTCGAGCGCGAGAGCTCGCAAAGAAACTCGACTGTGCTCCGATAAATGAGCAAGTACCGAACCATTCTCCCGACCAGCCGGGGGATTCTTGCAGGAAAACTTATCAGTCTAAACCTCACGAGCATGACCATGAAGGTGTTCCCAAACCAGCAGCAGCTCATGAAATCCAAGGAACCGCTGATTCCGTAGAAAATGGGGTAACAGGAACCAACGTGAAGGATTCGACATTGACACCGGCTTCGACTTTTGGGAGGAGTTGACTAAGGTTGATAGGAAATCACTCATTGCAGAGCAGAAAAGCGACCCTTCGTTAAGAGCTCTAAGCAGTAATGTGAGAGAGAGAGTCGCCAGAAAGAACATCAGCTTTCATGAAAAATCAGGCCTTCAGTATCGGAAATACTGCGACTCAAAGGGGAGCGCATATGAGCAACTTCTGGTGCCTGAGAAGAACCGCCGGCAGCTTCTAGAACTAGCACACCGAAATGCATGGGCGGGCGATCTGGTCTTAAAGAAAACAAAGGCTATATTAGCCCTCGAATATCACTGGCCTGGCTGCTGAAAATATACGGAACAACTTGTTAGATCTTGCGACACCTGCCAGCGGGTCGGCAAGTCGACGGATAAATGGAAAGCGCCCTTGACACTAGTTCTCATCATTACAGAGCCCTTTCGGCGTCTTTTAATGGATACTGTCGGCCCGCTGCCAGCGTCCAACTCGGGTTGTCGCTACATTATGACCTCACTGTGCGTGACAACCAAATTTCCCGAGGCCATTTCGTTCAAGCAGCTAAGTTCCGCATGTGTTGTAGACGCCCTGTTGTCAATTTTGTCTCGCGTGGAGTTCCCTGCGATACAAAGCTATAACGGGAGCGTGTTCACAAGCCGCTTGACAACAACGTTCTTTGAACGGTGTGGGATTAAAATAATCCGCAGTTCCATTCACCACCCTTAGTCAAATCCAGTCGAGCGCATGCATTCAGTGCTAAAGCGGATACTTAGGTCTCTGTGTTTTAGCATAAGGGAGATTGAGAAGGCTGCATTCAAGCAGCACTCTTCGCAATGAGTTCCGTCCCCCGCCAAAGCAGAGGATTTAGCCACGCTGAAGTAGTCTACGGGCGTGACTTGAGGACACCGATGCGCATGCTGAGGGAGTCATGCGCGGGTTACCGAGAGGATCCCTGTGTAGTGGAATACGTTCTAACGCTACTGGGAATACTTGCGAAAACCAGAGACCTCGTGGAAGCAAATGTCAGAGCAGTGCAGTCACTGTCTAAAGTGTACTACGACAAATCTGGACGCAAGCGCACCTTTCAACCTGGCGACAAGGTAATGTTGCGGCGTCCGTCAAAAAGGAACAAACATGAGGTGCAATGGGAAGGGCCAACTAAGGTGGTGTCCAAGCTTTCGGACACCAACTATGAGGTAAATTTTAAGGACAAACACAATCAGATAATCCACACTAATTTGATGAAGACTTATGTACAGCGTCAGGCCATGGTTAACATGGTGCTGAACATGCCAGAGGAAGAGATCTCAGACATACCTTATGTCTCACATGAGGACGAGCAAGCAGCGATTGAGCTGCTAAATTAAATCGACAGAGAGCCACGTTTGACGGAAAGTCAACGAGGAGACATGAAAAACGTCGTCCGTGACTTCGAGGCGATGTTTTCAAACAGGCCAGGAAAAACAACCCTTATCGAACACCAAATTCAGCTGTCCAGCGAACAGACGATCAGAAGCAAAGTGTCTCTCCAAGACAAAAGGAAATCATTGTGACGGAGATCTGCCGTATTTGCGAACTTGGCGTCATAGTGCCCTGCGAAAGTGACTGTACGTCGCCAATCATTTTTGTAGAGGTTCCAGGCAAGGATCCGAGACCTTGCGTGGACTACCGGAGACTGAATTCAGTAACAGTTGACCACACCTACCCCATTCCGAACATGAAGGAGAGGGTTGAAACAGTCGCTAAATCAGAATATATATCCACACTAGATTTAGTTCGTGGTTACTGGCAGGTGCCACTCACTGAGCGCGCCAGCGGGTACGCAGCATTTGTGTACTCCGCGGGAACGTTTCGCCCTGTAATGTTGGGCTTCCGCTCGAAAAATGCTCCGTACTGTTTTTCAAAGCTAATGGACCAAGTGCTGCGGGGACTTGCACATTTCACTCTCCCCTACCTTGACGACGCAGCTGTTTTCTCACAAAATTGGGAGGAGCATATTCAACAGCTGCGTATTGTGAAGGTCATCCGAAGACACCCAGTGAGCATCTGGCTCCTGGCACGCCCAGTCAGCCGAGATACGTGCGAGCAGTCCATCTTCCGGGCGCAACATCTGGCGGCGGGGGTGCTGTTGTGCTCGCGCTCCCTTCCTGCTGTTGAGTTCGGTGAATTTGGACATGGGGAAGATTCCCTGAAAACAACCGCGAAGGTGAATGAGCCCTCTGGAAGAAACGTGGCTGCAGGAATGTCGGAAGCAGCGCCGACAATGGCGTCCCCACGTGTTCGAACATGCCTTCGGGTCGACGAACGGAGTGTTGTCCTCTTCAGTCACGCTGGCGTTGAACAATTGCCCGAGAGCTGCGCTTTCGAAAGAGGTTCCACGTTACGGTCATCAGACGACGAAATACAAGATCTTTCAAGTTCTGCTGGGAGAGAGCCCGCATTCTTGTGTAACGCAGGAGCATGCCTGTTCCACATGGGCGCAGTCCAGACCCACGTGCGCGCCCACCAGGAGGTCGTGTGGACGACAATGTGACCGGGTCCTGTTCCCTTTCCATCGACCGAGCTGCGAGAGAACATCGGGACCGCCCTGCCGTGGGTGGTAGTATCAGTGCCATCATTTGATTGGACATCATTCTTCGAAGTGTATTCCCCAGCTAGGGATCTGGGGGAATACTAAGTGTATTTAACGAGCTGCTGGATTGGTACAAGAGAGAGTTACCCTCTTGAGATACTCTTTGCTGGGAGAGGCTCCCGATTGCTAAGACGATCCCTTTACAGAGAGGCACTCTTAGTTTCCCTTACTTGTACGGTATGTAAATAGTCTTTGTATAAAATTTTCCAAGTTTTCTTCCTCCGATCGTCCTCGTCTCTTCTCCGGCCCAATCACGCTACGCGAATCCCAACAGCGCACAACCGGCTCCTTGGGCCAGTGGAGACATCAATTTCGCTTTCATGTGTATGATCTTGGTGCCCGACTGCAAAACCCCGCTTTGACTACGTTACACACACCGGATAGGCAGCGAGCCCTCCCTACCACAATGGAAGGTGGCATGCAGTTAATCGTTGATCGCGAGAGATTGATCACCAAATGAACGCTGCGGACTAGCTATTGTTGCAGTGCCGCATGTCAGCCACAACGCTGTCAGCGCTAATGCATTCAGGTCACATCGCTATCTCAGCGCCGCCGCATGTATCACGAATGAGGCCTCCTCATATCCAGGGAGGCAGTTATGCGCCTTTCCTTTGCTCAATGCCATCGCCATCTAGAACGTTGTCAACGCCAGCACCAAAGAACACAGTGAACGCCGGCATCTTTCGCTTTGTATATCCAGGATTGCTGAGCTAACACACATTTATTTTTAATTTTTCATTTAACTAACTCATTAGCTTTGTTTAATTCATTAACATTTTAAACATTCGCTGCAGATCCCAAGTTTGATATGCAAAGTTCTAGAGCACCTTCAGAAATCTCTAAGAAATTGTTTCCTTCTGGGTATGTCTCACGTGGTCCTTTTTTCCGCGTTCCAAAGAGAGACGGCGAAATATGAAAGATGCCACGTGACAGGGCGCTTGCGCTCAAGTCTGCATTGTGCACAAACTTGCACAATTCAGACTTTTGGAGAGAGCAATGAAGGCCACAGCAGCAAGCATAACGGTCCGCTATGGTCGCCGCCTCCTGCAGGTTGGCGTCAATGTCTCCGAGAGAGCTCTGCGGGACACACATTGTGATGTCATCGGCATACAGAGCATGCTGCACACTCGCGACAGCGCCCAGCTGGGCCGGTATTATTATTTTTATCATTATTATTTTTATTTGGTTTTAGGGGAAAGAAAATGGCGCAGTATCTGTCTCATATATCGTTGGACACCCGAACCATGCCGTAAGGGAAGGGATAAAGGAGGGATTCAGAGAGGAATGGAATAAAGAGGTGGCGTAGTGGAGGGCTCTGGAATAATTTGACCACATGGGGATCTTTAACGTCCACTGACATCGCACAACACACGGGCGGCTTAGCGTTTTGCCTCCATAAGTGAGTGAGTGAAAAACCTTTATTGTCCAACAGAATGAGACCACCTCAGCCAGACCTCCCCTGTCCCATACCCTCAGTTGAGAAAGGAGGATCAGGCGAGATCCGGCCCCATGGGGTAGTCGCGTCAGATGTTGGCCAGGATCTCTTATATCCCGGCGGCCTCTTCAGCCAGTCGGACGGCGGTGAGCTGGAGCTCAGGGTCCGTGCTCCGGAGCAAGGTTTTCCAGGCGTTTCTACTATTAAAGTTCTTTGCCCTGCCTGGGGATTGGCTACACTCCCATATTATGTGGTCGAGGGTCCCTCTCGCCCCGCACTTCTTGCATTTATCGTCCTCTGTTTCTGGAATGATATGTTTGCTTAGAATTGGGTGTGGGTAGACATCTGTTTGTAGACGCCTGCATGCCACCGCCTGTTGATTGTTGAGTGCTTTGCTAGGTGGAGGAAAGTACCTGCGATGTTGTCTATAATATTCTGTAACTTCCTGACAGGAGATTAGTCTCCCTTCTCTTCCGTGATCTGCGAACGGTGGCCCGTCTTCTGCAGCTCGGTGGTAGAGATCTCGACCTACCTCGTGGGCCGCCTTGTTGCCAAGGACAGATTCGTGCGCGGGGGTCCAGATTATATCGATTGTTCTATTCAATGTCGCTTGTCTTAAACTTTTGGCGGCAAGGGGAGAGACTCTCCCTCTACTAAAAATTTGGACTGCAGCTTTGCTGTCGCTTATGATGTATTTAGCTTTGGAACCGACGGAAGCTGCTACTATTGCGACCTCCTCCGCCGTCTCGGTGTTTGTCCCTAGGATAGTTGCGACCGTGATGGGGTTACCCGCTCCGTTCACTACCGCGACGGTCGTGCACTGACTATGTCTATCTCCCGCTGCGTCTACGTAGGCGACCTCCTTATGAGGCTTGTCACCGTAGATGCGTTCTATCACCTCTGCCCGCTTTTGTCTTCTTTCCTTGTTTATTTCTGGGTGCATATTCTTGGGTAAGGAGGGAATCCCGAGATTGCTCCTAATCTCCATGTCGATATCCTCCCTCTGTCTAGCTCCCCTGTCTGTTTGGAGTCCGACTTTGACTAGTGTGGCTCTTCCCGCATGTGTTGTGCTGAGTCTCTCTAGCTGTGATGTCTGGACTGCTTCTGCGAGCTCTGTAAGTGTGTTGTGTACGCCCAACGCTAGGAGTTTTTCTGAGGATGTGCACATGGGCAGGCCCAGAGGTTTCTTGACGCACTTCCTTATGAGAGCGTCGATTTTGTTCTTCTCTGCTGCTTTGAGATTTAGGTACGGAGTGGCGTAGCTGATTCTACTTATTATGAAAGCGTGTATGAGCCTAAGTAGGTTTTTCTTTAAGACCGCCTCTTTTGCTCGAGACACGTTTGATGAGATTTAGGGTCTGCTTCACGTGGCTCTCAAGCTTTTTGATGGTTATCGTGTTTCTCCCATTCGACTGCATATGAAGGCCTAGGATTCTGATTGTGTCCACTTTGGATACCTCCTTTCCTCCTACAGAAATCTGAATTTCCGAGGGTGGTTTGCTCCTCAGAATAAAGTTTTTCTCTCTCTCTCTCTCTCTGTCTCAGAGCCTTTTCGTTATGTATGAATATTTCAGATTTTTCGGGCGAGCATTCTAAGCCCCGTTCTTCTGCATACGTTGAAATTATACTGGCAGCTGCCTGTAGGGTTTTATTAATCTCTGCATCACTTCCTCGGTTGATCCATAGATTAATGTCGTCCGCATACGGGCTATATTCTAAGTTTGGGTTGCCAATTTTTTCAAGTTCGCCCGGGAGTTCTCTCATGGCCATGTTAAAGAGAATGGGTGATAGCACCGACCCTTGAGGGGCTCCCTTGCTTCCTAGCTTTATTTTCCCGGATTTAATCTCCTGGAAGCTTATGCTCGCAGTTCTATCTGTGAGGAAGTCTCTTATGTAGCGATATGTTTTGTAGCCTACTCCGGCGTGGCTGAGTCCTTTCAATGTTGCCTCATGTTTAACATTATCAAATGCCTTTTTGAGATCGAGACATAGGATAACCTTTGCGTCCCTGGTTCTGGAGTCAATGATATCCTGTTTTAGTCGCAGCATGACGTCTTGAGAGCTGAAATGGGGTCGGAACCCATAAATCTCATCTGGCCACTTCCTATTCTTTTCCATGTAGTTCGATATTCTGGTCTGGACGACATGCTCCATTAGTTTCCCTACGCACGATGCGAGGGATCTAGGTCGAAGGTTCCCTATCTGCGGCTGTGTCCCGGGCTTAGGTATTAGGACCACGGTGGCCGTTTTCCATTGCGGGGGAATCTCCTCCTTCTCCCAGCACTCCTGCATGTAATCTGTGTGGGCCTTTATGGAGTTGTCGTCGAGGTTCCTTAACATTGTGTTCGTAATCCCGTCTGGGTCAGGAGCCGATCTGGTTTTCAGTCTGACTATTTCCGCCCTTACCTCAGCTACCGTAATGGGCGCGTCCAGGGCCTCGTTCGGGGCTCCTTCATAATCGGGAAACCGACTTTTGTCTGTGTCTCCTATGTAGGTTTCAGCTAGTTTGCGCATGAAGCTTTCGTCATCGTATTCCCCACACGCATGTCTAACTTTGGTCATTGTAACTTTCGCTTGCGTCTTGGATTTTTGTGGGTCTATGAGATGCCTAAGAATGTTCCACGTCTGGGGGAGATTCATGCTCCTCTCCATTTCGTCGCATTTGCTATTGCAATTTTGTTCGCACAGTTTAAAGGCGTAATCCTCTATTTTTTATTATGCCGCGCCAATCTTCTTTTGAGATTGCGGTTGTTCCGGCCCTGTTTCTTTAGTCGGCGCTCCATGCCTTGTTTGGCTTCCCACATGTGTAGGAGTCGGCTGTCCGCAATCTCGGGAGCTTTCTCCCCGTCTAGCGTTTTGGTTACCTTTCTCGCATCCTTTTAACTGCTTCGCACCACTCTCCGATGTTATTTATGACTGTCTCGTCTCTGTTTCCTCTGAGCTCCCTCAAGTGGTCCCACTCTGTGATCTTCGTAGGGGTTTGTTTGTTGCCTATCTGTTTGTTATTGGTTCTTATCTCTGTTGCTACGACCGAGTGATCGCTGCCTAAGTTCTGTTCCGTGTTAATCCATTTCGCCGTTCCTACGTTTCTGACGAGGGTTAAATCCGGTGAAGTGTCCATGCTGACGCTATTTCCAGCTCGTGTGGGGTGCTCCGGACCTGTTAGTATCTTAAGTCTCAGGTTGTGTATATCCTCCCATAATTGTCTCCCTTTTGGGTCTTCTTTCGGGTACCCCATTCCGGGTGATGGGCGTTGAAGTCGCCTACTATGACTAAGGCTTGGTTTTCTGCTATTTTCAGTGCTTTGTTAATTACCGCCCTAAACCTAACCTTCCTCTGTTTGGGTGGGCTGTATATGTTTAAGAGAAAAATGTTTGATTCTTCCTTCTTTCCTGTTAAAATTTCCACGAAAACGTTTTCGATTACCTTTTCTTCTAGATCGTGCGCTATTGTTGCTACGCTTCTCTTGACTAATGTTGATACTCTTGATTTGTCTCCCATGCTGCTATGGAAAACCCGATAACCCTGCAGTTTAGCCGGACCGCCGGTCTCTTGCAGCGCAACTGCTAGCGGGGCTGTCTCGAGCATCGACAAGGCGCTTTGTAGCACAGGCCGCTTGCGTCGGTAGCCGCGACAGTTCCACTGCCAAATTTGAGTACTACTGGGCGACCTGTCCACTGCTAAGCTTGGTGATGCTCTCCTCAACTGTAGCGAGCCGTGCATGTATGACAGCATTTTCCCCCTTCACTGCTGAAGTGCCTCAGTTATTAAACGAAAATTGTTCTGCTTTTGGTTCTGGATTTGGTGAACAAAATCCTCTAGTTTGCTATCCCTTTCCTTTGCGAAAGTTTTTAAATTTCTGTCCATTTTGGCTCCTAGTTTGTTTAGCTTTTCATCCGCAGTCAGGTCTGTGTTGCTCTCTTCCCTGATTCTGCGCTTGAATGGGGGCGGGACGGCATCCTCGACCACCATGTCACTTTCGCTCTCCTGGCTGTTATTTAGTGCGGTTTGTGCTTTAGGTGCTACCAGGGATGGTGTACTTGTTTGGGGTGTGCTGAAAACTGCCGTTGGCTTAGCCTCTGTCGTAGCTAGGGCCGGTTTTGGATTTTGTACCTCCCTCTTAAGACTGGAGATCGTATCACTCATGTTTTTAACGATATTCGTTAGTTTTTCTATTTCCTCATCTTTCTCATCTTTCTTATTATTGTTGTCATCGCTCTGGGAGGTCCTGCTCGCGAAACTCACCCTTTTGCTTTCGCCGCCCCAGGCCGTTGATCCTCCCCGGGTCCGGCTGGAGGTCCGGTCTCTCGAGCTCGAACGTCCCCTGGATCTGCTTCTTCCTCTGTAGGCGCTCCTTCCCCGAGAAGGTGGTCGTTGTCCTCCTCCCAGCCTCGGAAAGAAGTTGTCTCGAGCTGTATAGCCGCTCCCCTGGCTGCCTGGTTTAGTGCGCGGGCGGCTCTGGTGCACCCTTGACTGTTGCGATCGGTCACTGGCTCCTGCCGTGGCCTCCTCATCTCTCATTTTCTTCTACCAGTATCTTTTCTTGGCTTCATACGGTGTACGATGTATTAGCTTGCATTTGCTGTCTCCGAGTATGTGGTCTCTGCCGCAGAGTTGGCATTTCGGCTTGCCTCCATAAAAACGGAGCCGCCGCGTTCGGGTTCGAACCCGGGAACTCCGGATCAGTAGCCGAGCGCCCTAACCACTGAGCCACCGCGGCGGGTATCATCGCTGTTCCATCACACTGCATCCAGTGTTGTAGGCGTTAACGAAAAATTACTAAATACGTTACTCTTTACGCTACAAAAAAAGTAATGCGTTACGGCCCTACCTTAGCTACAGAAAATGTAACGCCTTACCGTTACCGTTACCGAAAAAGTACCACTCGTTACTTTTTCATTACTGCATGGCCATAAATTTTAATCAGTGCGTCTTCGCTGCAAGAACTCACGATAATAAATTTATAAAGGTTATATTTCATAAAAAACTTCTAGCCAAAACAGTGATTTTATCCGAAATCTTGATTTAAGGAGAATAGAGAGAGAGAATGAAAAGGAAACGCAGGGAGGTTAACCAGATGTGAGTCTCCGGTTTGCTACCCTACACTGGGGATGGGGGATAGGGGTTAGAAAGATGACAGAGAGGAAAACGCAAAAAAAGCAATGTGCACACATGGAGACACACACACACAAGGCGTTCCAGTTAAAGTCTTTCACACAGGCCGGTAGATTGTAAGAAGCGCAAGAGCGCTTGCATGGCCTTCTTCTGCGACTTTAGGTCCTTTTGATGTTGTATTCTTTTTTCGGATAGCGGTTGGTCGTCCACTTGGTCAAGTACGTGGCTAAGGCATGCCCTCTGTGGACTGTACTGCGGGCAGGAGCACAATATATGGCCAATTGATTCTTCATGGTCGCAGTGGTCACAGGTTGGGGTGTCGGTCATCCCTATGCGGAAGGCATAGGCTTTGGTAAAGGCAACACCCAACCAAAGTCGATATAAAAGCGTGGCGTCTCTACGGCGAAGCTGTGATGGCACTCGAAGATTTAATGCTGGATCAAGTGAGTAAATTCGCGTATTTCTTAAATGTGGCTCATTCCATTGCGACTCGGTGCACTGCCGAGCAAGTAGGCGGAGCTTCCGTGAATAATTTACACAAATATTCAGGAGCTCAGCTATGTTATAGTGGCCTCAAGAGTCCTGAAAAGTTGTGTGATGGCTACAGGCACTGTGGCACATGGTGAAGCCATTTTCTGAACATGTCATTAAGCACAAAATGACACTTCATAATCAATTCTAACTTTCCAAAGAAAGCGTCGCTGAACTCTCAGCAAATTTACAGTAATTTTGAACAATGTGATGTTCCAAAATACCGGGCATGCTACCACTCTTAAGAGATTTGTTTGTGCAGTGGTTTGGGAAGAGAGGTAGGTGAAGGCAAGTGTGTGAATGCGTGTTCGTGCACATGTTTCGTGCTTTATGGGTATTCAATCTTCTTCTTTCAGCTGGGTGGGTCCTCAAGGGCAGGCGTTTCTGGCACGCACGCGAGCCCCAACAAGGGCTGTCGAGAACGCCTGTACATTTTGTTTATCTGCAACATCACTTTGGGCACTCCGCCCTTGCTCTTTAAAAAAGGAAGCGGAGGAAGGTGGGGCCGACAACTTGAATAAAAAGTAACTTATAACGTGAGAGCTCACGTTACCAAAAAATGTTAACGTAAGTACGTTACCCTTTACAGTTTCGAAATGGTAACAGGTACGTCACTAAGTTACCGAAAAAATAAAGCGTTACCGGCAACGCCGATGCATGTAACGCGTTACCGCCAACACTGAGAGCATTTCACACACACCGTCGGCAGAGGAGTCTGAAGAGACAGTGACGCGGGCAGCCAGGAAACCCTTCGCAACGACACTTATGACTCCTACTGCGCGAGCATAGTCGCGGCTAATTCATGCAGCAAGTGGCTGGATTCTGGCGAATTCCACCTCCAACGCTCCGCTGCCTTCTCCCATCTGAAGTCCTATTTGGACTTCGACGCCTTCACCGGAAATACGTCCTCGCTCCGAAGCTGCTCCAGTCGCTTCCCTCTCCACTTCTTGCCAGGTGTATTACATACCCGCCGGTTTGCCAAAACGCTACCGAAGAAGTCGCTTCCACTCCACTTATTGCCAGGTGTATTCCATACCCGCCGGTTTGCCAAAACGCTACCGAAGAAGCGGCTGCCTCGCCGACACGACGCGCGCCTTTGGCACAAAGCCCGAGAACTGGATGGTTTCTATCGTGCCGACGAACACACTACACACATGGATGCGGCAAGGCAAAGTGCAACCTACGTGGTCCGTGCAACCACGTCGCGATCTACCTTTAACTCCGCCGCCGCGGTGTGCGCCCCACCCCCGCCGCAGCAGAAGAGACAGCGATAGCGCTGGCTATCGCTGAGCGCCGTACGAGCACAGTCCTCGTTGACTCAAAACTAGCAATCCTAATCTACTCGGCCGGCTGCATCTGCATTGACGTGGCACGCTTCCTGCGCGGCTGCACTCCCGACCGCAAAATTAACCTAATCTGGGTACCCGCCCATGGTAACGAAGGGACATATATGGGTTTGAGGCTACCAAAAAAGATTGAAAAATAATAAGCACCTGCCTACACCACCGACGAATAACAGGCTGGTAAGGAAGGGGCCGGCCGACTTGCCCGATGATTAACAATCCCGCGGCCGCGCTATGGATCCTGGAGCGCTCCCTGAAGCCCCCCAGACTTGTACCGACACCACCAATGTTCATAAAAAGACGTGACGCCCTTTCCCGCCTCTTCAACCCGACCTCGACAGAGCATAAACCAGCCTGCTCCGAAGATTGCTGACGCACTTATTTCTCAGCCACTCAAGGCTATCACTGATCACCAATGGGGAATACAACCCCACATGCCCAAATTGCAACCACGGATCGTCCTCCACTCAGGCGCACATCCTCTGGGGATGCGAAAATAATCCTCCCCCACGGGCCCTCCTGCCAGCTCCCTCGGCGGAATGCTGGGAACAACTCCTCAACCAGCTTCATACGACCACGTAACTTTCACTCATTTCATGGGCCCAGTAAGTCGCCGCCACCTGGGGGCCGCACAGGACCCACCTGCCCTTGTTCGCGGCACCTGTAGGAAACAAAGTTGTCTCTTTCTCTATCTTTCTCAACTTCTTGCAATTTCCATGGCTCTCCGATCTTTTGTGCTCCCACACTGACAATTAGCATCTTTGAATCAAAGGAACATATAACGCTTTCGCTTTGAAATAAAGTGCATGAGCACGAACGCATGGTTATACCAGCGCTCATAAAATGGCTTTCGACCCACGACACGCACTACTTCTCCTCGGGTTCGGCGTCGCTCGGATCTTGTCAATCCAGCAAGAATAACTTGACAGTCTCGCTGACATAGCACGCGAATCATCTTGTGCGGCGCGCAGTAGCGGCGAAAATGTTTTCACTGAGTCCACCGTGACAAATGGATGTCCAAACTCAGACTCGGTCAGCTGGCTTGTATTCTGCGAGGCGCCGACGAAGGTTGTATGGTGAACGGTCGGCGCGCTACTCGTCTTGAGTGCGCAGCCAGGCATGACGCCGGGGTTCTTATGCGGAGTGCACGATATAAACATAACGGTGCTGAATTGTAGTCGAGTGTCCTCTAGCACACTCCCTTTATTAAAGGTATTGCTCTAGAGGGCAGCTTCGTCATCATCATGCCTATAGCCATTGCAGGGCCAAGGCCTCTCCCATGTCTCTCCAATAAGCCCTGTCATTTCCTAGCCGCGCCCACCCTATGCCTGCAAGCCTCATAATCTCCTCCTGCCATCTAACTTTCTGCCTCGATCTGCTACGCTTCTCTTCTCTTAGAATCGACTTCGTTACCCTTAAGGACCAGCGGTTATCTTGCCTTCGCATTAAATGACCTGTCCATTACTTGCTCCTGATTTCGACTAGGATGTCATTAACCCGCGTTTGTCCCCTCACCCACTCGGCCCGGACTTCCGGTCTCTTAACATTTACACCTATCATTGTTATTTCCATGGCTTGCTGCGTCGTCCTTAACTAAAGCTGAACCATTTTCATTAGCCTCCACGTTTCTGCCCCGTAGGAGAGTACCGATAAGATGCAGCTGTTGTACACTTTTCTCTTCAGAGATATTGGTAATCTGCTATTCATTATCTGAGAGAACCTGTCGTATGCGCTGCACCCCATTCTTACCCTTCTAGTTATTTCCCTCTCATGATTCGGATAAGCTGCCACTACATGCCCTGAGTAGATGTATTCCTTTACCACTTTCTCTACCTCACTGTTATTTGTGAATTGCTGTTCCCTTGCTACAGTGTTGAACACTACTTTGGTTTTCTGCATGGTAATTTTTAGACCCACCGTACTGCTCAGTGTTAATCATTGATCATGATTTCAATTCATCTCCTGAGTGACTCAGCAAGGCAATGTCATTAGCGAATCGCAGATCATTTAGGCATTCTTCATTAACTCTTATCCACAACTGTTCTCTAATCAGGCCTCGGAATACCAACTGTAAGCAGGCGGTCAACAGCATCGGTGAGATCGTATCTCCTTGCCTGACGCCCTTCCTTATCAGAATTTAATTACTCACTCTATGCAGGACTATGGTAGCGGTGCAGTTCTTGTATATATCTTCCAGTATTCTTACATAAGACTCTTATACACCCTGATTACTCAAAGATTGTATGACAGCTGAGGTTTCCACTTTGACAAATGCTTTCCCGTGATCAATGAAGGATATATATAGGTGTTGGTTATATTATGTGCATTTCTCTATCCCCTTATTTATAGTGTGAATGTGATCTATTGTTGAATATCCTTTACGAAGGCCTGCCTGATAATTTTGTTGATTAAAGTCTGAGGTTGTCCTGACTCTATTAGTGATTGCCTTAGTAAATTCCTGGTAGGCAACGGACAATAAGCTGATCGTTCGGTAATTTTTTTGGAGTCCTTTGCATCTCCTTTCATATGAATTAAGATAATATTTGCATTCTTCTAAGCTTGTGGTACGGTCAATGTCGTAAGGCATTGCGTATACAGGGTGGCTAGTTTCTGTAGCAGAATCGGTCCTCCGTCCTTCAAGAGATCTGCTTTTACCTGGCCCTAGCCAGCCGCTTTTCCCTTTTCCATTGTTAGAAATGCTTTCTCTAATTCCTTTTTTGTTACGGGGGGGGGACGCCACAATGGTGTGCGCTACTGCCTTTATCATTAACGCTCTGATTGTACTGGCTGCTGTACAGATTTGTGTAGAAATCTTCAGCTACTTTACCTATCTTATCCATATTGCTAATGACAATGCCCTCCTAGTCTCTTAACACACACATCTGGTTTTTACCTATACCAAGTTTCCTAGGAAGCATACTCCCTTTCTTACTCTCATATAGGTGTATTTGTGCTTAGAATGGAGTGCAGGTAGGCGGCGAGGTCGAGGCGGTCCTCATTGGTGACGTCCTGCAACCTTGCGTCGAGCGTTTTCACGGCCTCCCTTCCATTTACGAGGTAAGTGTTCCACGGGGTTGTCTCCTCATCTGTGGTTTGTAGGCGAAGAAAATGTAGAGCAAGATCGCGTCCAGTGATCTGTGTTCGGTGTCAACGGAGACGGAGTGTACTTACATGCAGCTCTTTTCCACTTTACCCCCTCACGGTGCCATTGAGATGTCTACGGAAAGCGAGAGGCACAGCCGTCTGACTGGGTTTTATAGAGTCAGCGTAAGTTATCTCACAAAGTGGATTGCAAGCAGAGCTTGTTGTTACTACTAGTAAGCAGCAGTAAAAAAATAAACGAAATAATTTACGCCTGTCAACCGCTATGTAATATGACCGATAGCAATTCTTGATTTTAGAAGACATCAAGGCGCAAACCAAAAACGCATTACCCCTTAAAGCAAAAGCGCTAATGGTCCCGTTTGGAGGAAAACCCGGCATCGGCGCGACTGGGAAATTCAAATTCGTGGAATGGGTGTAACGACGTTGAAAAACAGGCTCGCTTGAAGGAAAAAAAATGGGTCGGATAAGCTCAGCTAACACAAGCTATGCAAGCGAAAGCACAGGTTACATGTGATGTCGCTTTCTAAGGTTCTTGGGGCCGAAGCACAGTCTGACAGACAGACGGACCACGTGGGTCATTGCGGGTTCCGCACTGCGAGAACTGGCTTCCAGTGACTCGCCAGTCTCCGCCACGGCTGCTAACATGACACGTCGCGGTCATCACTCGGCATCTTTCGCTTGCCGTCGAGCCAGGCGAAGCTCCCGCCCTCCCATGCTTTCAGCTGGCCGTTTAGCGCGTTTACGCTCCCTATCGATTGTTCAATCCCTCGACTAGCTGGTAGTGTCGACCGGGTGATCAGACTCGGTCCGACGTCTGCGAGTACCCACTCTCGAGGACGTCGGCTTCAGCTGACTTGCTTCGTCTACAGCGTGAGGGTGAATAGGCAGCGCGCAGTCGCCGCGACGACGCGGGAGCGCGTGACTGCAGCTGCTGCGAGTCACGTGGTACGTCACGTGGTTACTTACGCAGCACCGCTCCTCCTGTTTAGGGTCATTCGTAAAGACGCAGCAAAATCGGAGCCGCGTGGATAGTAAAGCCACGGCCGCTCAATGACACCAAGTGCTATGCAATTGTGCGGCCGTGGTAAAGCTTTCCCTTTAAAAGGTTGTCAAGCGGAAGTGAACCGGAGTCCCTACGGTCGGGAGCCAGGCACAACTTCTTCACCAATGACGATATTCGTTCAGGAAGAGATACAGTGGATTTGTACAAGCACGTCGCACAACAACGTGCACAATGACGCTAAACTACAGCTTATTTTTGAGGGCCACTAATTGGCGGCTCGGATTACGTGCGATGACGTGTAATACAGCAGGATATGATGTCACTTGAAAACCTGCCAATATCTGCGTAGTGGCGCGCCAAGAAATTCCCAAGCGACCGCAGGGACACTTTAAAACTATCGCCCCATAATTGCAAGGTGAATTTAATTATAAAATAAAGTTATGCCGACAAAACAATTCCGACTAAGACGAGGGTACGAACACCATTCCGCCCGTAACAATGCTCTGGGCTTTGGCGCTGGCAGTCATCATCATTTCTTTTTTTGTTAAAAAATTCACTTCAAGGCCTCCCGTGCATTAATCACCGCGAAATAAGCGCTGAGTGCTGAATACACTCCACAGGTAATAAAAGGGTTCAAGATGGTTTTCCTCTACCCTAGACAGCTGGATAAGCTCAGCAAAAGAATATCTCAATACCAGAGTAGCACAGATTGCATCAGCGAACATTCCATGATCATGCAAGGTGTTCTCTAAGATAATCGTTGAAACGTTTGACGAATCTTAGACTTTCGTTGACCAACGAAGGTGACTGGCCTTCCCAACAGCGAGTGGCTGTGGCCCATATTTACACCTTAAACCAGGCAATAAAGATATACGCACAATATAAGCAACCCCAATATTGTCCTGCATGTAGTAGGAGAAAACGTTTCACTTATTTGAATCCACAGCAGTTCGGTGGGCATTGCCTTTCCAGTGTTTAGAAGATAAATATGCAAAGCTGCTGATAAATAAAACTATAGCGGCCTTATAGGTACTATATGCATCTGTAAGGAAAGTGGTAATATCCAAGACGGAAAGGACGTCAGTGCAGGACGACAATATCTATTCAGTACCATACCCCCGCGTTAAAACTAGGTATTCAGGACCGTGGACTGAGAAGAGTTAGCGGTAAAAGCTGATCGGCAAAAGCCTGGCAATTCCCGATTCACTGATCACACTGCCTTGATAAGTACCTTAGGAGACTGCTGGAGAAACTCCGCGCTGGAGAAACTCCGCGATGGAGAAACTCCGCGCTAGAGAAATTCTGCGTTGGAGAAACTCCTCGTTGGAGAAAGTCCGCGTTGGAGAAACTCTGTGTTGGAGAAACTCCGCGCTGGGGAACTTCGCGGTGGAGAAAGTAATAGCAAAACAAAATCGAGTACACAGAAAGGCAATATATATAGATGGCCCTTCAAAATATTTCAAAGATGTAAAAAGTTTTAAGACCGTTAGGTCTTATTCATGACGCTTCTCGATTTTGTGGGGTCTGCTACCACCTCCATTCAGCGTGAAACCGAGGAATTGAAGATGGCGGCCACCCGGAGAGCGCATATACCTTGCGTGGGCTTTTCACTCAGTTCGCCGGCGGGGCGCCAAAGTAAACATAGCCACGCGCGGCGTCGATTTCGCTAGAATGTCGGAGCAGTTTCTGCTCGTTGTCTACGGAGAGGGCGTGACCTTGCCCGCGCTAAAGTGGTACCCTCTCCCCTTCGCTCTCGCGCCGGCGTCTTCGCTTGCGAGATAGAACCAGAAATTTCTGTAAGGCGGTTTCTGCTCTCGACCAATGGGTTCGCGCGCCCGACGCGAGAAAGAGAAGGAGCTTGTGCAGTTGATACTGCGTGTATATGCGCGCCTGCCTTAGCGCGAAGAACAAACAGACGCGGGCTGCGCCTAGAAATGAGGGGCTGCAATCGCTGTCTGTTAGCCAGAGTCGGCGTTTAAGCTTCCGGGAAGCGCGCCCGCTCGACTCCCTGGAAAACACCATTCGCCCAGCCCGGAGCAGCGAGGCAACGTGTACCAACCTGCGGATCGGCCCCGTCGTGCTCTTCAGGTCGTTCGACTGTCGCAGTGCCGGATGAACAAATTGTGTTTGTCTCTCTGCGTTAGTGCGCTTTAGGTGCAAAGGTTCTGTTAAATTGTAATCTCTCTCTACTGTTACTTTCCACGAGTCCATTGTATTTGTAAATCACTTTGTATGTGATAGTACGAGTGATTGTAAATTCCTCTGTATCGTCTCTTCGCTGTATAAGCTATTTTGTTTTGTGAACCTTTGTCTCCGACCCATTCTCTGGATTGCGACCAGCGAAAGCCAGGCACCAAACGACCAACCTCCTTGGCACTTGGCAGCTGGTCTACGGCTGAGCTTGCCACGCTGGGTCGAGGGCATCTACTCTGTGACCGAGACAGCTACACCCACACGCTCTAAGGGTGTCTGGGAGCGCACGCAAAAGTGCGCGAAGTGGTGACACAGAGACTTGCCGCTCTTCTGTGCGAGGGAGCAGCGGACCCTCGAATCCTCCTCGCCCATTCCCACGAGTGCCTCCGCGTGCTATGTGCTGTGTCATTCTATCGATCAGTGCCGCGTGTTGAATTAGCCGCCGACTGGTGGAAAAGCGGAGCCTTGGGATATTTAACAGGCGACCTGAGTGCGAACGATTGCTGTGCGCCCTGACGACAAGGCTTATCCAGTCGCTCGACGCTACGGACTTTTAACATTTCACTGTTTGCTCTTTTATAAATTATGTAAATTATGTATTTATATAAAAGTTTCTTCAAAGTGCCAGTAAACCCGCTTCTTTTTCGTTTTCCTTAACTTCAAGTTCTATATTTCCTCAGCTCGAAGACACGGACACGCTGCCCGAAGGCGCCCGGGTTCGAGTGAGCCCCTGCACCACGAAAACTGGTGACCAGCCGTGAGATGGGAACGTACACGCGACCACAACGGTCAGCCAACGAGAGAGCAGCTGTCTCAGGACATGATCACATCTGTGGGTGAGTGCTTGGCTTTCCTCTGATGGCCAAATTCTAAAATAGGGTTAAAATTTAGAACTGGTAGACCTGTGCTTAAATCATCGAGGCCTGGTATTTTTGCATAGTTGTTTTGGAAATAGCCTAGACTCAGAACTATAGTGGACCAACAGAAGCTGCCGAAGCCGGACCTGTTGCTGTTGTATGAGGAATTGGGTATCGATACAAAAGGGTTTTGCACGAAAACCCATGATTATTCAGGCAATCACTGATTTTGGGGCAGATGAAGACGAGCTCAGTGAGGCGTGGAACATCATTGAACAAAAAAGGGAAGAGCAGCTCAGACAGCAGAAAAGGCGTGAGCGTGAAAGAGAGAATGAATCAATAAAACAGGAACGGGCAATTGAGATTCGTAAGTCAGAAGTAAAGTTGAGCAAGAGGTCGGGCAATTGTCCCCAGCAAGCGGTACCTCTTCTCAACGAGGAGGCTGAGTTCAAGATGTCTAGGCACATGCAGCCATATGTGCTGTCAGGGGATATCTGTCTCTATCTAGAAAATTTTGGACGAACGTGCGACAAACTGTCCTTCAGTTGATAGACTTTCTGCCCTGCGAGGCATCGGAGGTTGTAGCGCGGCTCAGCAAGGAGGGCGCGGACAACTACGAGAAGGTCAAGGGTTGCCTTCTACGAAAGTAGACTTAGCGCAGAAGCTTTCACGCAGTGATTTCAAGGCGCTGAGAAGTCGAGAGACAAGAGCCATCCCGGTTTTTTTTGTACAAGCTAAAAGTTAACTTGGTCGAATGGTTTAAGGGCACCGGGTCCTATATAGTGACCGGGGCGCTCTTGTGGAGAGTATTTTGTTGGAGCAGTTTTACATCTCCCTCCCTGAAGAGGAAAGAAATTGGCTACATGACCGCGTCAATGTAACGTCTGCGACAAAAGCTCCCGAACTCATTAAGGAGTGCGCTTCGCGCCAGCAGTTTAACAACACTAAAGTTTATAGGCCCCGTATTTTCGGGAGAAGTGCGAATTACCGTCACCAGAGGCACTTTGGGAACTCTACAGTCGAGAAAGACGAAAGGAAAGTTTCTTCCGATAAACCTCAAAGATAGGAAGACAATGAGAAGGGTGCGAAAGTGGCCAAACAGTAGGAAAAAGAAAGTCGTGTTTGAGGCTAGGAGGCCGCTCACTTGCTACAGATGCAATGAGCTAGGTCACATAGCAGTGAACTGTCAAAAAGAAAGGTTGCGCTCCCGTATGTCAGTAACTGCGATTAAAATATGAAGCTGTTGCAACCTCAAACGTATAGCCTGGTAGTGAACGGGAAGCAACTCCGATGCAACGAAGGATGTTGTCCATTTGTCGTATGTGTCACAATCCTATTACACAGGCTTATGTGTATGGATCCGACAGGCAGTGAAAAAACAAAGCCTGTGCTTGCCTATCGCGACAGTGGTAATTGAGGGCCCTTTCCCTACGCTTACAACCGAAGCCGCAGTTTCAGGAAAACTACCTAAATGCCACAAGGATATCCGTGGAGGGGAGCGCGACCAATTGGTCGTTCCCCAGAAGAACCGATAAGACTCACTACGACTTTTCCATGGCAATTCGTGGTCATGCCACCTGGGAATCAGTAAAAACAAAGCAGAAGCTTTTACAGGAATACTATTGGTCTGAATGTTTTAAGGACATGTAGCGTTTTGTAAGGTGGTGTAACACATGTCAGCGGATCAGAAAGGCACGAGATAAGTGGAAAGCGCCGATGGTTTTAGTACCGATCGTTAATGAGCCATTTCACTGCTGGTGATAGATATAGTTGAGCTACTTCCCTTGACAGAGGAAAGATGTCGTTATATCCTCACCATGCCTGCCACAAAGTTTCCAGAGGCTGTTGCGGTGCGCGAGGTGACATCACAGAGTGTTGTGAGTTCACTGTTATCAGTCTTTACCCGAGTTGTATTTCCTTTCGAGATCCAAAGTGATCAGGGTAGTGTATTCACTAGTGTCATCACCACCTCCGTTCTAGAGCAATGCGGCATTAAAAAAGTGCACAGCTCAATCCATCATCCGCAGAGCAGCAGCTTGAAAGGTGGCATTGCGTTCTAAAGTGCGTGCTTAGGGGATTGTGCTATGTAAAGCGCGACTGGGACGCATGTCTACCTGCGGCACTTTTCGCTTTGCGGTCAGTGCCGCACGAATCCACTGAATTTAGCCCTGCCGAGTTGGTGTAAGGAAGGTCACTGCGCTCACCTCTACGAATGGTACGCGAAGCCTGGGAAGGGCGCGGAGAGGACCCAACAGTAGTGGAGTTCGTGTTGAGTCTACATAAAAGAGCTCGTGGAGGCCACCATGAAGTCAGCCCAGGCTCGTTCTAAGGTCTACTCTGGCTGGACAGCCCGCCAGGGGACGTTTTGTGTCGCTGACAAGGTAATGTTGCTGAGAACTTCAAGGCAGAATAGGCTCGAAGTACAGTGGGAAGGGCCTGCTGAAGTAACTGCCAAGCTCTATTACATCAACTACGTGGATAAAACCTGGGGAAAGCGTAAAGAAGTGCGCATTTACCATTGCAACCTAATGAATGCACGTTCATTACGCACATTCTGCACGTAAGGCTAATGAAGCCTAACGTGCAGAGACGCCGCGATAAATCTAACACTGAACCTTCTTGAGCAAATGGAAGACAACCTTATCTGTCTATGCGAAGAGGAAACCAGCACGCAGGAACTCCTCACGTAGACTGAGCGGAGAGAACTAAAAGAATGTCAGTTGTCTGATCTCGGCGAACTGATAGCAGAGTTTGATGACTGCTTCGCAGACAGGCCAGGCAGAACTTATATGATTGAGCATGATATTCAGCTAACTATCGAGGAGCCAGTGCGTTCAAGGTGCCATCGACTCTCTCCAAGGCAGAGAGATATCCTTGATATGGAGGTAAAACGCATGCTGGAATTGCGATTATTCGAACACTCCGAAAGCGAACAAACTTCGCCTATGATTTTGGTGGAAGCTCCGGTTAAAGAGCCAAGGCCTGTAGTAGATTACCGGAAGTTAAATGCTCTCACCGAGGATAAGTGTATCCTAACCTCAATATCTAGGTGGGAGTGGAACCGGTCAGTCGAGCAGCCTCTGTAACAACACTAGACCTTACTCGAGGGTACTGAGATGCATCGCTCCCTGAGCACGCCAGTAGATATGCAGCTTTTCTACTCCAACGTGAAGCTATCAACCAAGAATGGTGAGCTTCGGCTGAGAAGTTCTCCATTTCCTACTTCCACCCTGTCTACAGAGACGGACGTTCAGGCATTTTTGGATCTCACAGGATATTACATTCACTATATTCGTGATTATTCCACTTTGGCAAGTCCCCTGACCGATGTTTTCCGCCGGACAGAGCCGACAAATGTAGTCTGAGGCGAAAAGAAGGAAGCGTCCTTCTTAAAATTGAATGCAGTACTGATGAGCCGCCCGGTTTTGCGAGCTCCTGATTACGAACGAGAATTCACTGTCCAGTGTGATAGGCGTGATCGAGGACTAGGTGCCGTTCTCTCCCAGAGGGATGACGACGGCAACAAACATTCCGTTCTCTGCCTGAGCCGAAAACTGAGCTCTCGAAAGATGGTGTACTGCGTGTTGGAAAAAGAGAGCACTTGCATTGTTTGGCCTGTCCAGAAACTTGTAGTTTCAATCTCAGAGGCGCGAAATTCACTTTAGAAACGGACCATTCTGCCCTTTCTGGCCGCAAACAGTGACATCAACGAACAACCGCCTTCTCAGGTGGAGCTTTATTCTGCATCAGTATCATTTCGACATAAATTACAAGGGTTATTTAAATTGAAACGCGGACGCACTTAGCCATTCTTTCTAAACGTTCCGGGGTGCTCTTCATGTATATCAAATTGCTACTTGAGTTTTTATTTCGTGCGTTTATGCGTGTGAATGTGCGTAGTAGCATGTTTGGCTTTCTCAGCAGATGTGGGACCTGAGAGTTTTTAGTGTAGGCTTTTCTCCAACAGCTATAGTAACCACATTGTCGTAATCGTTCTTTGAACTGGCTTTCTTAGAGCAGAGCTGAGTGCTGGCTTGAGCATGTGGTTAAACTTTCAGCGAAACCTCGAAGAATCTGTTCAACGTCAAAGAAGACAATGTTACGGGGGACGGAGAAATGTTGGTTCTTCTGCAAGCAATTAAGTCGTCCCTTCGGGGAACAGCAGTGACTGCTACCCGCAGATCCTCGTCTGGCGGGGGACGAAGCTGTTACAACCCTGCTGCGGACACGTCATTTGGCTTCTCGTTGACCCCGTGAAAAAAAGGATGCCTCTGGGAACCTACCTGCGCAATCTATCCCACGCTTTTAATGAGCGGGAGATGGCCTTTTCTTTGTCTGGTTCGCACGATGGACAAGACTATGGAGAGAAGATGGGACTGTGCCTTGCAGTTATTAGCTGCGTCTGACAGGAGCCGACCCATGGGAAGAGGACCCACCGCAGGAGCGACTGCGGCACCTACACGAATCACGTGCTTTCGATAGAGACATGCCGTTCTACTGTGCGAGGTAGCAGTGGACCCGCCGAATCCCACGAGTGCCTCCGGGTGCTTCATTCTTCCAAGCTGTACCACGTGTCGAATTGACCGCCGACTGATGAAGGGGCGGAACCTTGGGATAATTTACAGGCGACCTGACTGAGAACGATTGCTCTGGGCCCTGATAACAAGCCTCATTGAGTCGCTCAGCGCGGCTAAATTTTAATACTTGACTGTTTGCTCTTTCCTAATTTATGGAAATAAGTTACTCCAATGTGCCAGTAAACCCGCTGGTTTTTCATTTTCCCAAAATTAAAGTTCCATATTTCCTCACCCCGAAGGCTCGGACGCGCTTCCTGAAGAAGCCCAGGTTTTATGAGCCCCTGCCCCACGACTGCATGAGTATATGCAAAAGTATTCCTTCCCGCTTTGTAACGTAAGAGCACATCTACTGATGCACATATATTTCGTGTAGAAAGCACTGTCAATTTCTTTCAACGTATTGTAGGCTATAGCCCCATACAATTCAAGGAAAAAGCCACAAATCCTCTGAAAGGGGTCCATCCCCCCCACCAGTGGCATCAACAATTTGGGCGTGTCCACAATCGCCAGGGGGGTTACAAAATACAGTAAGTAGAGAACCCTTGGAGACATTGCTTAATAATAATAATAGGGTTTTGGGGAAAGGAAATGGCGCAGTATCTGTCTCATATATCGTTGGACACCTGAGCCGCTCCGCAAGGGAAAGGATAAATGAGGGAGTGAACGAAGAAAGGAAGGGAGAGGTGCCGTAGTATAGGGCTCCGGAATAATTTCGACCACCTGGGGATCTTTAACGTGCACTGACATCGCACAGCACACGGGCGCCTTAGCGCTTTGCCTCCATAAAAACGCAGCCGCCGCGGTCGGGTTTGAACCCGGGAACTCCGGATCAGTAGTCGAGCGGCCTAACCCCTGAGCCACCACGGCGGGTACGTCCACCAAAACGACGACGACGGTTTAGCAATAGATACACCCGGTGACGAGGAGCACTCGCCAGATTAGTGAAAGCTCCTATAGATACCATCCCCGTAGGGCCGGGAAGCCACCTCAGCTTCTGCGGTGTCTGTTGTTGCCCCTGAAGGAATATTAAAAAGGAAAGTGCTGGCCTTACGGACTCTCACACATGTGGTTTGGGGGTGTCTAGGCGGTGAGCACTGGCCTTTAATCAGCAAGACAGAATTAGGTGGTTAGTCACGTGGCGCAAATTTTAAGAGCGAGAGGTCTGAACTGCGGTCAGCGGAGCTGCGGAACGAGTGGTACCAGTGCGACAAGTGGCGTGTTATGACGTCTCAGCCACACGTGCGGCGAGCCAGAGTTCAAATCCATGCGTCGTTTGACCCCCAGCTTTCCATTCGAGAGGTGGAGCTTTTCGAACCAAAAAGTTACGTGTTCAACCCGGCTGAACCTAGCAAGGCAGGCGAAACCTCAATTAAGGTAATCGCACGAAGTTAAGCACAAACCACACGTTTTTATATAGCCAATGAAGCGTCACGTGATTTCCACAGTTGCGAGTGGGCCGTCGGCTCCGCAACGCAGCGTCACGTTATGAGATAGTTGCCAAGGGAGCGAGTGCCATTGGCAAAACGCGCGCAGCTGCCGCAAGGCGTGGATAATCGCGCGTTATAACGTCCCAGAGAGCATTTTTAGGCAGAAGCCTTTCTTAGCTCACGAGTGGCGCGGACGAAAGTTGTAGACGGGTGCTGTCCGCACGAACAATTAATCATAAGTTGTGCGGTAATTGAAACGAAAACGTGAAATTTGATTAAGCCGCAGTCCTCAAGCAACGTATAAGTAATGAAAAATACCATAAATTGGAAAATAAGACGAAAAGTGAAAATAAATAAAAATACAAAATGAAAAAGTGGAAAGAAAGTAGAGATATGAATCGAATAAAATTAAACCATGAAAAAATTACAGGAAAAGCAGATGAACAATTAAGGTAGAATCAGGACAGGGAAAGGCTGTCGCATTTGCACTCTGAAGCAGAATTTTTTCTTGCGTGAGAGTCACGAGCGCCTGAACCAACCAGCGACTGCGTCGTTTTTCCGCACCCCACAGGAATATAAGCATTGCTCCATTTTCTTTGGGGAAGCATCCATGATAGCTATGGCGTGCTTACTTTCGCATCTCAGTATGGAACAAGCGGTTTATGTTATTTACCCATATGAGAAACGACGACCATCCGCGCAGATGTTAGACGCTTTTACCATAACGCGTACAGTGCTGTATACCATTACCCGCGTACCGCGAGTCCGCGCGTCACCAGTGCGCATGCGCAGATCGCTTGTAGGGCTCCAGATGGCGCCAGTTAACCTGGAGCTGCGTGCGCTCCTGCCACCGCATAGGGACCAATCGGGACGAATTAATGGTGTCCAATATTTTGCGAGCTCGACTCTTGCTGGAGCTGCTGCGGAGACGTCGAGTACCCTTATTGCGCCCATAGCGCGAGGAGGACAAAATGCCTAGGATTTGCCTGTCTAGTTTGCGTTTGCTGAAGCGGTTCTTAAAAGGACTCTTTATAGGACGGACTTTCGGCCACAGATACATGGACAACCAGGCGGTATAGATAGCAACAGATGTGTTGGGCGGACCACGAAAGACAGGATTTCGCCTTCTCTCGGCCGCGGTGACTTAAAAGTTGGCAAGAAACTCCGATTGAGCCTCAAAGGTAACTGCGCAATCTCGAGCAATGAAACTCATTGAACGTAGCTGCAGTCATTCTAGATAAAACTAGTCATTTCTCGCAGCAGAAAATGTTAAAGCCGTGCACCGGTCGCTTTGACCAAGAACAAAGATTAACAGCCTTCGCGGCATTGTCTGTACTGCCAACGATTCGATCACACACCTATAAACAAAAAAGAGGCCGGCAGAAAAATTCGCCACGGACAATTAAGACTCGTTACGAGTATGGATGAGAAAGCTCTATAGCCCCGCGAGTGAAGCATTTGATCGTTTGAGTGCAGAGGGGCCGTGCGGGGGCCCAAGCACCTGCGTGTACTAAACTCCCCTGAGGCCACTAAAGTTTTAGCCACCACCACCTACCTGAGCCTCCTGTTCGCGACTCTGCCTCATTGCTTCCGCTTCACGTTTCCGCAACTCGACGTTGGCCGCACGCTTCTGTCGCATCATGTCGGCTTCTCGTTGCGTACTTCAACGCCTCTTCAACCTGTTGATACTAGCTTCCCGCGCTCTTACCTTAGCGGTGATCGTCGATGTTGCAGCCCGCCTCTGCAGCCGTCGTATAGGATTTATCGGCTCTCGTTCCTTGGAGCCGGTAGAGTACCTATGTGGGCGCCCTCGTCTCCCTGTTCGCGTAGACGCGGTCGCCTCGCAGGCCACAGACATGGATGTCGTCGCCTTTTCATTACACTGCATACAGTGTTGTAGGCATTACCGAGAAATTACTAAATACGTTACTCTTTACGCTAAAAAAGCAACGCGTTACTGCCATACCTTAGCTACAAAAAAAATTAAACGCCTTACCGTTACCATTACCCAAAAATTACCACTCGTTACTGTTTCATTACTGCATGGCCATAAATTTTAATCAGTGCGTCTTCGATGCAAGAAGTCACGATAACAATTTTATAACGCTTATATTGCATATAAAACATTTAGCCAAAACTGCGATTTTACCCGAAATCTTGATTTAACGAGAATAATTCCAACAAATGTGCAGGAGTCAGCTATGTTAGAGTGGCCTCAATAGTCCTGCAGAGTTACATGTGATGGCTTCAGACACTGTGGCACATGGTGAAGCCATTTTCTGAACATTACATTAAACACAAAGTGACACCTCATCATCAATTCTAACTTTCCAAAGAAAAAATCGCTGAACTCTCAGCAAATTTACAGTAATTCTGAACAATGCGATGTTCCAAAATGCCAGGTATGCTTCCACTCTTCAGAGATCATTGTGTGCAGTCTCTTAGGTAGAAAGGTAGGCGAAGGCAAGTGCGTGAATGCGTGTCCGTGCACGTATTTGGTGCTTTATGGGTGATCAGTCTTTTCCTTTCAGTTGGGTGCGTCGTCGAGGGCACGTGTTTCTGGCATGCACGGGAGCCGCAACAAGGGTTGTCGAGAACACCTGTACATTTCGTTTGCCTGCAATATCACTTTAATCACTCCGCGGTTTCTTTTCAAAAAAAGGAGGCGGAGAGGGAGGGTCAACAACTGGAATGAAAAGTAACTAGCAACGTGACACCTCACGTTACTGAAAAACGTTAACGTACGTACGTTACCATTTACAGTTGCGAAATGGTAACATATACCTTACTAAGTTACCGAAAAAATAAAGCGTTACCGGTAACGCCGTTACTTGAAAACTGTTACCGCCAACTCTGACTGCGTTGCAGACACACCGTCGGCAGGGGAGTCTGAAGAGACAGTGACGCGCGCAGCTGCGAAACCTTTCGCAAAGACACTTATGACTCCTGCTGCGTGAGCACTTGCGCGACTAAGTCATGCAGCAAGTGGTCTGATGCTGGCACCTGCTGCCTCCGACGCTCCGCCTCCTCCCGCCATCTGAATTCCTATTTCGACTTCGATGCCTTCTCCAGTAATACGCCCTCGCTCCGAAGCTGCTCCAGTCGCTTCCCTCTACACTTCTTGCCAGGTGTACTACATACCCGCTTTTTTGTCAAACCGCTACCGAAAAAGCAGCTGCCTCGCCGACACGCCGACACGGCACGCGCCTTTGGCACAAAGCCCGAGAACTGGATGATTTCTATCGTGCCGATGAACACACTACACTCATGGACGCGACAACGCACGGTGCAACCTACATGGTCTGTGCAGCCACGTTGAGACCTGCTCTTATCTCCGCCACCGCTGTATGCGCCTCCTCCCCCGCCGTAGCAGAAGAGACAGCGATAGCGACAGCTATCGCTGACCGCCGTACGCACACAGTCCTCAGTGACTCAAAACGAGCCATCCTAAACTACTCGGCAGGCTGCATCTGCATTGCCGGCGCATGCATCCTGCGCGTCAGAACTCCCGACCACAAAATTGACCTAATCTGGGTACCCGCCCATGAGGGCAACTGTGGTAACGAAGGGACATATATCAGGTTGGGGAACCTAAAAATATTGACAAAATAATAAGCCCCTGCCTACACCGCTGACTCATAACAGGCTGGGAAGGATGGGGCGGCCGACTTGGCCGAAGGTTAACAATCCCGGCTGCCGCGCCATGGATTCTGGAGACCTCGCTGACCTCTAAACTTGCGCCGACATCACCAATGTTCAACAAGACGTGATGGCCTTTCCCGCCTCTCAAACCCAGCCTCGACCGAACATAAGCAACCCTGCTCCGTAGAAATCAGACGCTCTTAATTCTAACCCACTCAAGGCTATCACTGATCACCACTGGGAAATACGACCCCACATGCCCAGATTGCAACCAAGGATCGTCCGCCACTGAGGCGCATATCCTCTGGGCATGCGAAAATAACGCTCCCCCACGGCCCTTCTGCCAGCTCCCTCTGCGGAATGCTCGGACCAAATCCTCAACCAGCCAGATAAGAGCACGCAACTTTCACTCATTTCATGGGCCCAGTACGTCGCCCCTAACTTGGGGCCTCACAGGACTCACCTGCCCTAGTTCGCGGCACCAGTGGGAAATAAAGTTGTCTCTTTCTTTATCTTTCTCTACTTCTTGCCATCTTCATGGCTCTTCGAACTTTTGTGCTCTGACGCCGACAACTAGCAGCCTTGATTCAATGGAACATATAAAGCTTTCGCCTTGAAGTAAAGTGCATGAGCCCGAATACATGATTATATTAGCGCTCATAAAATGGATTTCAATCCACGACACGCGGTACTTCTCCTCGGGTTCAGCGTTCCTCGGATTTGTCAGTCCATCAAGAAGAACTTGAGAGTCCCGCTGACATATCATGCGGATCATCATGTACGGCCCGCAGTTGCGGCGAAAACGTTTTCACTGAGTCCACCGTGACACGTGACAAACGGATGTCCAAACTAAGACTCGGTAAGCTCGCTTGTATTGTGCGTGGCGCCGACGAAGATTGTAATGTCAACGGTCGGCGAGCTGCTCGTCTTGAGTGTTCAACCAGGCATGACGTCGGGGTTCTTCTGCAGATAGATAGAGAAGGAGGGAAAGGCAGGGATGTGAACCTGAAATGGGTTCCGGTTGGCGGCCCTGCACTGGAAAAGAGGAATTAGGGGACTAAGAGGAGGAAGAGAGAAGGAGAACTGGGCGTAATATACACACACGCACAACGATGTCACAATTTGTCACTCAAACAAGTCGCTCTCAAGTAGGCAAAGAGTGCCTTGTATGCCTTGAGGGCAGTCCACTGCTGTGGCCACGGACTTAGGATCGTTTGCTCTCTTAGTGGGCGAAGATAGGCAGTCCAGGGTACAACACAATATATGTCTTGCACTCGAAAATTCTGAGCACTCAAAGAGAAGGTGAGCGATTGTGTCCTCACAACCGCAACTTTCACAGGCGGGGCTGTCGGTCATCCCCATCAGGTAAGCATAGTGGTTGGTAAAAGCAACACCGATCCATAAACTGCATAACAGTAAAGCTCCGCGACGTGCTAAGTTACGTGGAAGTCGAAGGCGCAGTCCAGAGTCCAGTGCCTTGTGTAGGAGGTTGCAAAACTCTCCCGTGTTCCACGCTGAAAGTGGGAGCTCCAGCGCCAAAGGGCGAAGCAGACACGCAGCGTCAGGTCTTGATATTGGGATCCTCACTGGAAGCCTGCCATTGTGAGCCGAACGCGCAGCCGCATCGGCCTGGTGACTACCGGTAATACCACAGTGTCCTGGCAGCCATTGAAAAATGATGTCATGACCTTTGGATACGGTGCCGTGGTACACTAGACGGATCTCAGCAACAAGTTGTTCCTGCGACCCGCGGCTTTTCGCAGCTTGCAGGGCTTGAAGGGCTGCTTTAGAGTTAGTGAAAACCATCCAGTCATGTGGAGGTTCTTGACTGATGAACTCTACCGCAGACCGCAAGGCTGCGAAATGCGCACTAATTGAAGATGTTGGATAGGTCGTCTTCACTTTCATGAAGATGGATGTGGCCGGTATCCCCACCGACTCCGCAGAACTGGTCGAGTGAACTGATCCATCTTGGTTAACATGTATGCGATGACTGTGGTAACAATGCAGGTGATTCAATGTCAGCTGTTTGAGAGCGGGCAGTGATACACCAGCTTTCTTCGTAGTGCCAGGAATATAGAGGTGAACCCGAGTTTCATGAAGGCTCGATAAGGGTGAGCACGGTCTTGACGCAGGGGTGAACTCCGATGGAAGGTTTGCGCGGTGGGTTTCAATGACTTTGGCAAATGCAGCACACGGCCTAATTATTGGGAGTGTTGCGAGGTGATGACAGGGAACCCGTGTGAGGTGCCGAATATGTGTTCTCATGGTGTAAATAGCGATATATGTAGTATAAGGATGTTCTAGGGCAAGAAGAACACTTGCTGCTGTTGATACGCATATAAGCACTCCAAGCAGATACGAAGAGCTTGCGCTTGCATACTTTGAAGAGTCTTGATATTTGTCTTTCCAATGGAACTGAATATCGGAAGACTGTACCGCATGTAGCCCATAAATTGGGAACGTGTTGTTGTGTTGTGTTGGGTTTAATGGCACATAAGCAGCTAAGGCTATCATGCGCCAGGCTCAGAAATAGGGCACGGTACAGTTGTAGCATCAAACGCACTGATGCGCCCCAGGACTTTCCCTCGAGGAAGGAGAGGTCGTGGGCAATCACAATTAGTCTTTCTCATGTCGTAGATATGTGGACACCACGAGAGGTTCCTGTCGATGACAACACCAAGGCAGCTGTGGCTTCTCTCATAGGGGATGGCTTCGCCATTGATGCGAACGGTGTAACGTGCCATTATTTTGCGTGTGGACGCCACAAGTGAACACTTTTCGGTTGAAATGTCCACGCCCTGCAGGCGAAGAAATGATGTCAATATCGATGCCGCCTTTTGAAGTCTTGCACGAACTAGAGGACGGGTCATACCTGATGCCCAAATACAGTCTGCATATATAGAGATTTGAACAGATTGTGGCAATACGTCGACCAGGCAGATGAGAGCAAGTTTGAAGAGAACTGGGCTCAGCACACCACCCTGAGAGACTCCGCGTGAATTTCGGTGTAAGGACGTTGGTCCGCCCGCAGTCAGGACAAAAAACGACCTCTCTGATAAATAGCTGCGTATCCAGCTGAACGTGCGGCCTCCGATCTCAGCAGCATCCATTGCGTCCAAAATGGCCTGATGCGTTACGTTGTCGTACGCGCCCTTGATATCCAAAAAATTCCACGGTCAATCTTCAAACTTTTTCTGTGTTGCACCGACGTTACAAGGTCAACCACATTGTCGATAGAAGAGCGGCCCGTCGGAAACCACACATGAAGGTTGGATAAATATGACATCGCTCCAAGTACCATTCCACGCGTGTGAGCAGCATCCTTTCCATGACTTTGCTGACGCAGCTGGCGAGTGCAATTAAATGGTATGATGAAAGGTTGAGCGGTGATTTCCCCGGTTTAGAAGTGGAACCAGACTACTGGTCTTCCAATCATGAGGAACTATGTCAGCAGTCCGTGACTTGTTATAAGTGTTCAAAAGCCCATCGAGCTTCTTGGCCAATGTTGGCAAGTGCGGAATACGTCACACCATCGGGCCCTGGTGATGATGACCTTCTTCAAAAAGCCAGCGCAGCATCAAGTTCTTCCATGGAGAATAGTACATCCATCCGAGAATCTCGTGAGGATGGAAAATTGTTGCAGTGGAGCGTTGTGCCTGGATTCGGAGGGCCTGTTATTCTAGCGCATAAATCTTCGGCTACCTCAACCACACTGCGCCTTTGGTGGAGCGCTACGGATTTGAACGCGTAGCGCTGTTGAGGGGACATGCGAATACCCCGAATTAGACTCCAAACGCGTGGTAAAGGCTTCCGTGGATCAAGTGTTTGGCAAAATGTCCTCCAGCGCTGTGTTTGCAGTGCTTGAATTCTGCGCTGAATCACCTTTTCTATGCGCCTAGCATCTCTTAGGTATTGGCGCGACTCACCAACACGTGGCTCCTGTCATGGCCTGGAACACGTCGAACCGGACGTCACTCGAGCTCGAACGGAGCGAAAGGCCCCAAGTGGGCATTGTCGCGCAGCAGTGAGCAGTGTTGGAAGGGTTGCAGCCACTACGAGGTGGCACCAAACCAGCGGCCCCTGTAGCAGGCAGCGCTGACCGGAAGCCCCCTGTTGGGGACAGCACGGGGCGCTCCAAGAAAGAGCAAGCGCGACTTATCAAGGAACTGGGCAGCACTATGCTTCCCAGCGCTCCGGCCACCGGCGGCGACTCTCCACCCCTCAGCACCCCTCAGCATGACGAGTCTTCGGTAGGCGTAGTCAAGCGGCTGACCAAAGAGCTCGAGGCCAAGGCGCGCAACGGCAAGACCAAGCCATCTGGCATCATCGAAAGGCTGGCCATTGTTGAAAGGAGCACCGTCGACGGCGGCCACGAGCCACCCAACAACAGCAGCGGTGGCGGCGCCAGCTCGAGTACGCCCAACTCCCCAGTCTGCGAGCGGCACTGCTGTTGTCCGCCCTTCCGTGGAGGCCGCACCTTTTCGGAGAGCCGACCTGGGCCTGAGCCACCTCCGGTGCCTGCTGCTGCGTCAACCCTTCCTACACCGAGCAGGTGTACGAGCGTCGAAGCTGACAGACTCCGGAGACTGTCGGCAACACGCAGTATAACAGCCTTGCTCGCGAGGGCGCCGCGGGCCGGCGAACGCCCGCCTTCGCAGTTGCAGTCGTCGATGGTCACGGGCACCGCCACCGTGGCACTCATTGCTACCATGCCGGCACCTGCGCCTGTCGGTGCCAATGCGACAGCCTTGCCTGGTGGTCTCCAGCGTAAAGTGCGCAAGCAGCGGGGCAAAACTCACCCACTGAGCAAACTGACCGTGCGGCAAAGGCATTCAAACCCGCTGTACAACACCATGTCATGATCATCACCCCCACAAACCTTTTTACTTTGTTGCGTGTGCATGTGTGCACACCTCATTTTCCCGTTTCCCATCCTTTTCCCTTTACCCAAATTTTTTTGCCCATTCTCTTGTTCCATGCCCTTATTTCCCAAAAATACTTGCGCTGGTAGGTGTGGTGGACATTGTAAAGTTCTCCCAATGATGGCGACGTAGACTTGTTTGCGCTTATTTGTTAGCTCCCCTGGATGTGTGTGTGTGTGTGTGTGTGTGTGTGTGTGTGTGTGTGTGTGTGTGTGTGTGTGTGTGTGTGTGTGCGTGCGTGCGTGCGTGCGTGCGTGTGCCCGCCTCCAGCACCGCTGTACAGAAGAGAAATGAGCGTGTTATTTTCGTTTGTGCATGTTGAGAGTAGATATTGCTTGCTCGCGACCACTTTTCTCCCTGTCCGGCTGGACAGACATGTTGGTGGCATTTAGTCGGGGCGCTTGGTGCCCCGCCACCCTCTCTCTCTCCACCTCAAACAAGCCTTATATCTCCCTTGTCTTCGTACTGCTCCATTTGGAGCGAGTTTATCAGTGCTTTGCTCCAAACACACCCACACATTTCGAGCAGCGATTTTAAGCCATGAAATGCTGCAGGACATGCCCTTATTGAAGGTCTATCCTCTTTGAAGCTGTGAAGGCACGTTTACAGTGGTGAGGTGCACGACATCTGCAAATCATTATTGTGAATGTACTTTAGGCCTGAGGCATCTATTAGCTGCCCTTTCGAAACAACAGCTGTGAAATTGTAATTGAAATTTCAGAGAATCTTTTGCCTCACTTTTTGAGCACCCCATGTAAATTCGAGTCTTGAGAACTCCTTACATGCTCAGTCAATGTCAAGTGCAATGCAGGTGCATAATATGTGACAATGCTTTTAACTGCCTATGAACAAATCGGTCAATATAAAGGGACTCTTGTCTCAGGAACTTTGCCCGCTCCCAGTGCTCTTGTCTATGTAGCACTGCTCAGAAACAGTATTGGTGCCTGCCAACGGTTCTGAGGTAGTCTATTTTGTTTACCCTTAAGCCTTGGTCCAATGAACCAAAATATTGGTTGGTGCCAATAATGGAAATTGTGCAAAGTAATAAACACACTTTGATGCAAGTGTCTTTTTTAAGTCGTGGTTTAGCTGCAGATGATTTCTGAATGTCATGTGGTTTCATAAGTGCCTGAGACAATGACCTTAATGACATAATGAGCTTTGCTTAACACTCTGTATGTGGCTATTCTAATGCATTATGGGCTGCTCTTACATTTTCTAAAGCCAGCGCTTACACTTGGGGCTCGGTTTACTACTGAATGAGAAGCAGTTTAGGTGGTGGTCATTTTGCTGCAGTTGCATAATGTAATCTCTACACAATAAATCAATATAGATGTTCAAGGGTCCCTTTTGCCTTACTCATGAAAGGGGCCTGCTGTCAAGAAACATGTAGATACTGGTGTTTGTGCCTGTGTATTTTTTTTTAAACAATGGTAACGAAGGCCAATCTTGCACGTTTCCAATAACCAAGAGCAGTAATTATGAGCAGTACATTTATAAACACTATTGAACATCATTTTCTTCCTAGGTGCATCCATCTCAATTCTATGTTATTAATATATTACCCCTATCGTGTCTTTATTCTTCCTTAGCTGTGTAAAACATGTAGCTACCACTCTATGCTGCATCATAACGGTGCAGCCTGTCTAGAGAAACGGACTATTATGCTGCTGAGAATTTTTGATGCTCTGCCTTTGCACGGGCAGTTGTATTTTTACCAAAAAGAAAGTCCTGCACAGAGGAATTTCCTGGACTGGTCACATTGTGCTAATGACAGCCCCCTTGCTGGAATGCTACAGTCATGAGTTAAGAATTGTTCTCAGTCTTTAGATTTGTTATTTCGTAGCAAAAATGTGTGCAACACTTATTGTATGCCTTTCGGAATTATTTAGAGGCTCTGTAAGCCTTCTTAGGTGAATTGATGGCTCTCGGAAATATTTTTGCACATTTTGTCTCTTATGTCTTGTCTAAGGCATTTATTAAGAATGATGCTCTAAGTCACAAGATTGATGCCTATTGTACAAGTAAATCATTTGAAAGCACGTATAGTAAGCAAAGAGCTGTACTTTTACCATAATACAGGACATCAAATATGAATAATGCAGTGTTATCTTAAGCACATCGTAATTATCTGCTGGCAAGGCTTTGAAAGTGAAAGACCGAAGCAGGTGATTTCTGCCTTTATTTAGAATATGCCAGAACAGCATACTGCTTATGTGAGCATGCTTAGAAACACCTGGTTGCAGAATTATACTTGGTTTTTATGCCTCACCTTCAGGTGCTAAGAGTAGGTGACGACTGACAACTGCTTACCTGTAGCACGCAGTGAGGAAATGCAGGTGCTATAGAAACTAATTGAAGTGAAAGGAATGAACAATAGACATGCATAATTGTCTTGATTTATCCCATTTCATTACTCGCTGAGCTTCTTGGGTTGCTTTCCCACTTCAGCCGAAGCATAGCTTGCTTATTGTTTACAAGGTGGCCCTTAATAGCAAACACTGCACATAGATGAAGTCACTGCTTATATCTTCCCTGTGACTCTCATTACATTCATTTCGTTCCATGCTTTTTTTTTTATTTTTGCACCGGTGACAAGAACATATTGACATGCATTCTTGCTGTCGTTCTAACTGGAGCACTCGTTTCTGTGCCCACCTTTTCTTTTTTTCCTAGTAGAAAGAAAAGAAAAATGGTGGCATACAAATGTTTTCAGCTGTTGTAGCTTCCCTGCTCTTGCACTTGTTGTCAGTCTAAGGTTGTCTTCCTCGACGTTCCTTTTTTTTCTACTCGTTTGCGATGTTTTCGCCTTTTTTCCTGTTGACGTTTCCCTTTTCGTCTTTCGTGTTCCATGTGCTGCATGGCATGCAAGGAACAGGAGGAAGGTGCGTCTCGTGCGTCTGGCGAAAGTTGAGAGAGAGAGAGCCAGAGATGAATGCTTGAGAGACAGAAGTTGGTGACATGTGCGACGTACGTGCGCTAGGCCGAGATAAATTATTTAAGACAAGCAGAAGAGTTTTCTTCTGAATAAAATGATTTTAGCAAGCTGCAGTGCTGCTGTCTTCTTAATGACTACTCCTTGTCTGGCTTTTGGCCCAACAGCAATACTGCATGGTTGTTTTTTCTGCTGCTTTATAAGTAATTTTCTTTTAAAAAAAACTTATTCATTGGCATAAATATTAAAAAAAACAAAAGAAACATTCCCCTATGCACCTCGATTTCGGTGACTGTGGGCTTCCTTAATATGTTTGTCAAGCGAGCCCCTCACTTCATTTGCCTTGTCTGCTAATAGCTTAACGGGGGTCTCGGTTCTGGCAGTCTTGATGCCACAGGTAGCATAAGAGGGCTCTCGCACAGTTTCCGCCCTCGCCGTTAGATGACGTTCTACGTCACACTTGCGGTATTACAGGACGTGCTACGTCAACCGCTATGGACGAGGGAGGCGCTGGTGAACACTCTCAAGGTTCGCTTACACGCAAAAACATAAATACCCACGAAAGCAGCAGATTGGACAGCCGTCGCCGTAGCTCAGTTGGTAAGAGCACCGGATGCGATATTCGGAGGTCGTGGGTTCGGATCCCACTGGCGGCATGGTTGTTTTTTCTGCTGCTTTATAAGTAGTTTTCTTTAAAAAACTAATTGATTGGCATAGATATTAAAAAATACGAAAGAAACAATCCCCTATGCACCTCGATTTCGGTGACTGTTGGCTTCCTTGATATGTTTGTCAAACGAGCCCCTCACTTCATTTGCCTTGTCTGCTAATAGCTTAACGGGGGTCTCGGTTCTGGCAGTCTTGGTGCCACAGGTAGCATAAGAGGGCTCTCGCACAGTTTCCGCCCTCGCCGTTAGATGACGTTGTACGTCACACTTGCGGTATTACAGGACGTGCTACGTCAACCGCTATGGACGAGGGTGGCGCTGGTGAAAACTCTCAAGGTTCGCTTACACGCAAAAACATAAATACCCACGAAAGCAGCAGATTGGACAGCCGTCGCCGTAGCTCAGTTGGTAAGAGCACCGGACGCGATATTCGGAGGTCGTGGGTTCGGATCCCACCGGCGGCATGGTTGTTTTTTCTGCTGCTTTATAAGTAATTTTCTTTAAAAAAACTAATTGATTGGCATAGATATTAAAAAAACGAAAGAAACATTCCCCTATGCACCTCGATTTCGGTGACTGTTGGCTTCCTTAATATATATATATATATATATATATATATATATATATATATATATATATGAGCAAAGGGCTGGAGCGAAAGAGGGAAGAGAGCCGCCGCAGCGCTGTAACTCAAAAAGCGAATTTTAAAAATTGTTTACAAGTCTTAAGTTGCACACCCTGGATTTGGTCATTCCAGCTCCTATAGGTGGCGCGGCGGCTGTACGACATGGCGGACGAGGCGGTGATTGCGCCCATGCCATAGCGTGAGTCTCTATAGAAGCAAAGCGGCTTTCTGACGCTGTGGCACCTTTCGTGTGATTTTTAGAGTCTAGATAAGCAGCAGTAAATTCTTATTAGTTATTAATAAGATCCTATGCTTAAGTTTGCGTGCATTACAAGCTCGAAAAAAATTTATCGATAAGAGCATGGAATCACCAGTTCGTAAGGGCCGAAAAAACTGCGTTGAAACTTGAGAATTCAGCTTACTAAAGTACGACAAAGACTTTGAACTGTGATTTTTTGCGCGTTCACTTTCTTTTTTTTCGGCACTTGACCGAAAGCGGAAAGAAACTACTTTAATAACCCGGACAGCTGACGCTATATATGGTGTCTACACGAGTGCTGCCCTTACCCGCATAAATACGGTATATGTATTGCTTTCGCGCTGATCATATAAAGACATAATTGAAAAGAAATTCAGCAGTTGGTAACACTGGCCACGATCCGCGGCGTAAAATAACTGCACTTACCCATTACAACAGCGACCAAAATCAACCTTTTAATGTTGGGCTCCATCAAACAAGCCAGAATGATCAAAATCCTTGCGCCTACAATTTCGACTCGTGTTTGGCTGCTTTTTTAGGTAAACAGAAAATTTTACCAGGGCTCTACATTTTCTCTCGAAGAAATTCTGTTCGGTGCTCCATAATGTGGACAGAGCTTTACTCAAGATTTAATTGTGCCCTACTATAGTCCATCTGCATCGTACGTTAGTCACATATATGCGGTAATAGACCGGGCAACGTAGCTGTGGATTGAAGCGGCAGCCAAGGGGTCATTCGAGTAATACAGTTGAAATTAGCGCTCAAAATTTCTTTTTGACTAGCGGGGGAAAACGCTGTGATCGAGTGAGCAGACGACAGTTTCCAAGAAGCGTTTCCAGTTATTCATTCGCATTGCGCATTATATTCGAGAAATGAAGGTTTAATTGTAAAGTTCTTGCCATTCATATCGCTATTTAGGAATTATGTTGTGGTCAGAAAGCCGTGCTTAATCTAGACCAGAATGGACTGAATCTTGATGAAAAATCTTTGTTTTCTGCAAAGTTCCGCCTTAAAATATAATTAATATACTTCATCAGCTCATTCTATAAGCACTGCACTGCTTTCATGCAGCTATAATATGCAGCGTTGGTCGCATGAGCACAGCACCGAATAGGAATGCATTGACGACACGGTGTCGTCGCGTCAACAGAGTACGCCGCTGAGACGGGTGTTACGTTTGGAGGCGCCAACATGCCAAGAATTTTCAAGCCACTGAGAAGCAACAATCGACAGAGGCTTCAAAGGGCCGTCGACGTGGTTGCAGCGCCACGAGTGGACCTTCCCGCCCATACCCCTGCTCTTTACGGGGTAAAACGGCCCTCCGCTGCTTGAGAACGGCTTTGGGGAACCTGTCGTTTGTTCTCAACGCCGGACCCACCCGGGACATAACAACGTCTTTCTCCCGGAGGGGACGGCGGTGGAGCCGGCGAGCGGCGCGGGCCTGCAAATGAGCCGTGGCAAATGCGGCCTTGTTTGACTAAGCCAACGACGCCGGAATCCTCGTGCTTCGAAAACAACCTCGTCTTAGACTAAGTGCTTTTCCTTATACGTGGAACCTTCAGCAAACTGCAGTGGCAACCTTTAGTTATCACGCTACCGCTGTGAGGTGCAAGTGACTGATCTTCGACGCTGCCATGGGGCCCCCTTCGGGCTATTCATCACTGCTGCCTGGACAGCGCGGGCCATAACCTGCCAGAAGTGGCAAGAGTGTGTTGTTGGGGCGTCCTGGAAGGCGGACCTTAAAGACTGGACACGTGATCTACATCACAGTGATTCGACTCATTTTTAATGAACTAAATTCCCCAACTAGGGACCTGGGGACAGCGGACCCTATTTAAGCAGCGATCTGGTGTGTGATCAGCCAGCTCCCGATTCACTCTTTCGAACTATGTAAAAATGTAAATAAACCCTTTCAGTCTCTTCTCCACCTCGAAGACCCTCTCATCTCTTCGTCACCCCACCACAGCACTCTCCCGATCCGGAACCCGGGGACACCGACCTTGGCGAGAGACGGCACAGGCAAACCACGGGCCCGCACCTAACAACTGGTGACAGCGGTGGAATCGTCATGCGGCGTGGTGTTGCTTGTGTGGGTGAGTGCTTGAACTTTGCTTGAGATTCGCCAGGCTTCAAATGTTTGGGTTAAAGCTTTGAACTGCTGGGAATCGTGGGAAGTTGATCAGTGAGACGAGTGTGTATAGCTCACGTCAACAGTTGTTAAGCAAAGTCAAGGCTCAGAACAGCAAACATGGATCTAGTGAAGTTGCTAAGGACAGATTTGGTGTCACTGTGCGAAGAGTTGGGTGTAGAGGTAGAGGAATAGATGAAAAAGTCAGACATTTGCACATTGCTCTCGGAATCCGCCGAGGAAGAAAGAGTTAGCAATACGTGGGAACTCCTCAAAGCGGAGCGAAAGAAAACGAAAAATTAGCAAAGAAATGAGGAGCAACGGCTAGCGGCCGAGCAAGAGGAACGGGAGCTCAGAAGGTTGCAGCTTGCGCATAACCAAAAGAAACTGGAATATGAGAGCTCGAGAGGGACGAACCTATAGAGAGCGAGTCAGGCCGAATCGTTTCATATGAACAGATTGGTGCAGCCATATAAGATTGGCGAGGATCTTGGTTATTACCTCGTGAATTTCGAGAGGGCATGTGAGAAACGGTTTTACGCTAAGGAGACCTGGCCACAGAAGCTACTAATAGTGTTGCCCTGTGAGACGGCCACTATAGTCGCGAGGCTTAACGCGAAAGATGCTGATCATTACTAGAAGGTGAAAGCGAGTTTGCTAAGAAAGTACCGGCTTTCGGCGGAAGAATTCCGACAGCGGTTCAGAGGTGCCAGCAAGGAAAGTAGCGAGAGCTATGCAGAATTCGCATTCAGTTTGAAGGCCAACCTTACAGAGTGGTTGAAGGGCGCGGAGGCATATGACACCAAAGACAAGGTGGTCGAATGTGTGTCGAGCAGTTTTATAACAGTATCCCTGAGGCCGTTAAGTTATGGGTGCAAGACAGAGAAATTGTGAGCACGGTGGAGAAAGCTGCAGAACTAGCGGACCAATATGCAACACGGAGAAAGCTGAGCTCCGAGTCAAGCGAGTCTGAAAAAAAAGCGTTCGGTTTAAGGAAGCATTTTATTCCCAACAATCGATCACAATTTAGGAATCGCGAGACAGTAAAGGGCACTAAACAGGCCCCAGAAAAAACTAAGGATCGTGCCAAGCAGGCCGAAGCTCAGAAAGCATTGACGAAGGAGTTCGAGGCCAGGAAGCCGTTCCGTTGTTTCAACTGTCAGGAAACTGGACATATTGCAGCAAGGTGTAAAAAGACGCGATTAGCTTTCTCATATGCCAACGACAGTGATGACAATTTGTAGCTTCTGCGTCCATATATTCAAGAGCTCCAAGTAAACGGAACATCGTGCAGGGTCCTTCGGGAAAGCGGGACAACAATAGACATTGTTCACCCCTCATATGTCAAAGAGGAAGACTTTACTAAGGAAGCAGCATGGATAGGACAGGTACTAGAAAATCAGAGTGTGTGCCTGCCTATGGCAAGGGTGGTGATTTCCGGCCCGTTCGGCGAGCTAGTGACAGAAGCCGCCGTCTCGTCGGCTGTTTAATTGCAGTACCCGTAACTATACTCCAATAAGTCAAACCAGTTGCTTTGCGATCGAGGTCAGAAGCTGGCTCATGGGACAGTGAAAGCCCTGACTAGGTCCAAATCACGCGAGCTTTACTTCCAAGCTTAGATACAACCAGGAATCAGAGGCAACTGGTGAGAGGGAGGGAATTCCCGAGATTGCGGAACCAAGCAAAGAAAATGCAGCTCGAGCACATGAACAGCAGCAGGAACCTGCTACCGAAGGTAGCCCAATCGATGCCAGCCTACAAGAAGCGTGCAGTCCAGGCTCCATGTTATTACCAACCTCCCTGTGCATGGTTCGCTTATTCCGCGTTGACAGAGACTCCTTAATCACGGAACAGGAAAGAGACCCTAGCTTGTCAAGGTTACACTTCATAGCAATGGAGGGTATTGCTAGGCGTAACGGGACATTGCACCACACATGCTGATTGCTGTATCGCCATTACAGGGACAAAAAGAGGAAGACGCTTGATCAGCTGGTCGTGCCTAAAAATTACCGCTCTGACCTTTTAGGCCTTTGTCACGGAAACAGTTGGTCAGGGCACTTAGGTGTCAACAAAACGAAGGAAAGGCTGCTTGGGGAATACTACTGGCCGGGATGTTTCCGAGATGATGAACGCTACGTGCAGTCATGCGACGCGTGTCAGCGCACCGGAAAACCATGAGAAAGATGGAAGGCCCCGCTAAAGCTGGTGCCGCTTATATCGGAGCCTTTTCGACGTCTGGTCATTGACAGCGTCGGGCCACTACCCAGAACTAAGTCAGGCTATAAGTACGTACTCACTATGATATGTCCGGGTACCAAGCTCCCAGAGGCGGTGCCGCTAAAGGAGCTAGCTCTGCAGAGAAAGTGGACGGTCTCCTGCCTGTTTTCGCTCGAATTGGCTTTCCGGCAGAAATTCAGGCTGATTCGGGGGAGAGTTTTCACGAGCGCACTCACAACCACGATCTTAGAGAGGTATGGGGTGAGGTTGATTCATAGCTCCGTTTACCACCCTCCATCGAACAGCGTCGACAAGTGGCACTCAGTGATAAAAAAAATGCTACGTGCTTCCTGCTATGAGCGCAAAGACGATTGGGAAAGTTGCCTCCCGACAACGCTGTTCGCCCTGAGAACAGTAGCGCACGAAGCGACGGGCTTCACTCCTGCAGAACTAGTGTACGGAAGGGCTCTTCGTTCCCCGTTTAGGATGCTTAGAGAAATGTGGGAGGGGACAGGAGAGAGTCAGTCAGTAGTGGAGTATGTGTTCCAGTTACTAAACCGCCTGAGTGCCACGCGAGAACTAGTGGATCGGAATCTCAAAACGGCTCAGGACACGGCGAAGAAGTACTACGACAAGAATGCTAGACTGAGAACCTTAAAGGCGGGGGATCGTGTGCTTATTCTTAGGTCCGTGTATCGTACGTCTAAAGGGAATAGGCACACATTGCAGCAAGGTGCTGTGCCGACGAAGAAAAAAGCCCCACGGCAGTTTATTCCTTTCCTTTTTAAAGGCCACGAAACGAAAGAGGGGAAGGGGAACGAGGGAGTGAAAGATGCGGCCCGCCGTTCTCGGGCTGATAAGCTGCTATCTGATACATCTTCTCTTCTGTATAAAAAAACAAAAAACAAAAAGTCAAACTACGATATTTGGCGGAAACTGCAGTCATAGTGAAGTCGTCGAGGTTCCGCACGTTGCCTGGTTGATTTCCGCGGACCTGACGAGGTGAGATCGTTTTCATGCGTAGCTGCTTTTGGATCTTCGATGTTCTGTCTGTGCCGTGGAGATTGCTCTTGCGAGATGTCGACGTCCCGGCCTGTCTCCTGAGCCGCGTGCGTCGGATGCACCATGTTTTGTCGGTCTGTATGTGCGTGTCCTCCCGGGCGGTCGATATCCTGGTCTTTGTCGCTGAGACACTGTTTTCCCAGGCTGTCGACGTCTTGATCTCTCTGCATACTTTCATCGCCTCCGGGAATGTGCAGCAAGTGTTGCCTGTTTCGCCTCAAGAGCCGCTGGTTCTCAGTCTTCACCACGTACGACCTCGGTGCTGCTTTCTCGATTACTGTTGCTGTGCGTGACCAGTTGTCGCCGTGCACACGAACTGAACTGCCCTCTTTGAGAGGTGGCAGTACCTTTCCCCTCGAAGATTGGCAATGCTTTCGCACTGGGACACTGGAATCCTCGTTGTATTCAGGCAGGGAAGTGCGGAGGCGTCGGCCTTGCAGCAGTTCGCCCGGAGAGCGGCCATCTTCTAAGGGAGAAGAACGGTAGGCTAAGAGACCCAACCAAAAGTCACCGCGTGACTCATTCGTCTTCTTAAGGATGCGCTTAATTATCTGAACCCCCTTTTCCGCAAGCCCATTTGACCTTGGGAATTCTGGACTCGATGTGATGTGCTGGAAGTCGTACTTCTGCGCAAACAAACGAAATTCTCGCGATGAAAACTGGGGCCCGTTGTCAGTCCACACTTGCACCGGGATGCCGTACCGTGAGAAAATGGCCGATATCTTGGCTATGACCTCTTTTGCCGCTGTGCCTCTTAGCTTCTCTACTTCAGGGAAATTTGAGTGGGCATCGTACACTACGACATAAGCGGCTCCACCAAACTGGCAGAGGTCAATTCCTACGCGGTACCATGGCCTATCCGGGGTGGGCTGCATGAGCAAGGGTTCCCTCTGCTGGTTGTACGCATACTTTTGGCAAGTACTGCACACTCGCACGAACTCGTCAATGGCACTGTTGAGCGCAGGCCAGAATACCAATCTCCGCGCTCTGGCTTTGCATTTGTTTAGTCCGAGGTGCCCCTCGTGAATCCTCTGAAGAATTTCTGCTCTCATAGATTTAGGTATGACAACTTTAGAGCCCTTGAGCAGTATTCCTTCTACCACAGACAGTTCACCGTCGATGGCAGCCCCTTGTGAAATTCGCTGTCTCACCTCGCTTAAGTACGGGTCATCCCTGATTTCCTTTTCCAGACGCTCTTTCATTGGCGTGCTTACGATGCTGGAGACGACCTGTACGGCATGGATGTCGCAGTCTGCTTCCGATGAGGCACTCGACGCCTGCGTTGGCACTGGTGCACGTGACAACATGTCCGCCAGCAGCAAGTCTTTGCCAGGAACAAACTGCAACGTATAATCATATTGTAGCAGCCTAATAAAAAAACGCTGCAATCGCGGAGGCATGTCTGCAATGTTCTTTTGGGAAATTGCAAGCAAGGGCCTATGGTCAGTTTCGATCAGTACCCTGCGGCCATAAACAAAATGATGGAACTTTTCGCATGCGAACACTACCGCAAGCGTTTCCTTTTCAAATTGCGAATAGCGGGTTTCGCTATCTGTTAGGGTCCTTGATGCGTACGACACTGGTCGCCAGTCACTGCCATATCTCTGCAGTAGTGCAGCGCCCAAACCAGTCCCCGAAGCGTCCGCAGTTATCTTGGTTTCCTTTGCTTCATCAAAAAGCGCGAGTAATGGAGGGTTTGTCAGTGCGTCGCAAATTTCTCTCCATTCACGCTGATGCGCCGCCGTCCATTCAAACATGACGTTTTCTTTTAAGAGTGTCCGCAGTAAGACTGTCTTATCACTCAGTGACGGGACGTACTTGCGAAAGTAGTTAACAACGCCCATCATTCTGCGCACTGAATGCCTATCTTGCGGCGCCGGCAGCGAAAGGACGCTTTCAACTAAGTTGCGACCGGGACGAACGCCTTGCTCACCTATTACGTCGCCCAAGAACGCAATTTCTTTCAACCCAAACACGCATTTCTGCCTGTTAAACGTCAAGCCCGCCTGTGCTGCCCGCGTTAGCACGGCATGGAGGCGCTCGTTATGCTGCTTCTCACTGTCACCCCACACTAGAATATCATCAATGTATATGCGGACGCCTTCCAGTCCCTCGAAGATTTCAGTTAGCGTTTTCTGGAAAACTTCGCTCGCTGATGAAATTCCAAAAGGAAGACGCAAAAATCGGTAACGCCCAAATGGTGTCGCAAAAGTACACACCCGCGATGTAGCTTCGTCTAATGGGATTTGATGGAAACCTGCATTTGCGTCTAGCCGGGAAAAAAACTTTGCACCCGACAGCTCTGCCTCAATCTCTTCCCTTGTTGGCATTGGATAGTGCTCGCGTTTGATGTTCTTGTTGATTTCCCTTGGATCCATGCAGACACGAAGCGCTCCATCTTTCTTACGCGCTATCACCAAAGGGCTTACCCATTCTGTGGGATCATCCACCTTTTTGATAATGGCAGCCTTTTCCATGCGCTCCAGTTCTTGTCGAAGAGGGTCCCGGACGGCCAAAGGTACTCTTCGTGCTGGATGCACTACTGGGACAGCATCCGCCCGCAGGACCATCCGGTACTGCCGTCCAACACACCCCGTACCCTGGAACAAGTCTGGAAAGGCTTTCTCCGGTGCTGTCTCATTCCATTCCACCGAATCCACAGCTTTCGGCACTAGCCCAAACTGCTGACATGTCTGCAGCCCTAGTATGGCCTGCCGACCCTTCTTGACCACGAAGAAGGTCACAACGTGTGCCACACCGTTGAGAACAAGGATCTCTCTATCCACTCCGACATGCTTGATAGCACTGCCGTTGTACGCCTTCAGCACTGCAGTGCTTTTCTGGAGGCTAGCGGTGTTTTTCAAACGACGGTAAAGAGTTACAGGAACTATGTTTGCTTGTGAGCCTGTGTCAACTTTGAATCTAATTTCTTTGCCGCGTATGTTTCCGCTGACCGTCCAGTCTGCACCGGCCCCGTCGCTGATTCCGCGCACTCCGATATCTAAAATATCGAACCCGTCCTCCATCTTATCTTCTTTTACTTCATCTACCTGTCTGCTCTGGCGGCGCCTGCAGCATACCGCAAAATGATTCGGCTTCTTGCAAGCATAACATATCTTTCCATACGCCGGGCAGTCTCCTTGCGCATGAGCCCTGTTGCATTGTCGACATCGAAAAGGTTTCCGGTCATGCTCCCGTTTGTGGGCGTAGTCTACTTGTAGGGTGTCATTCGACCAAGCAGCATTTTGCCGCACCGAGACCTCGGCCGCTTTGCACATCTGCTCCGCCTGCTGTAAGGTTAGGTCCTTTTCTCGTAGCATTTTCTCCCTTATCTTCGGATTGTTAGTGCCGAAAACAACCTGATCTTTTATCATAGATTCTTCGAGCGTGCCGAAATTGCATAGCTTCGCCTGTTTCTTTAACTGCCGCAGATATTGCTCAAAAGGCTCTCCTTCATCCTGCACGCGGAGGCGAAAAACGTGTCTTTCGTAAACTTCGTTTCCTTCATCCACACAGTACGCCTCAAACTTGCGCAGCACTGTCTGGTAGTCTTCCTTGCTCTCACCTGCTTCGAAGGAGAAGTTGTTATGGACGTCGAGAGCCTCTTCACCCGCGGCGCTGAGAAGGATTGCCGTCTTGGCGGCTTCCGATCTGGGCGGTGTAGTGGGCGTAGCCGTGAAGAAAAGCTCCAGTTTTTGCTTGAACGTGTGCCAGTTTCTTCGTAGGTTTCCGGAGAACTGTAGCGGCTCTGGAGGCTTGACAATATCCATATCGGCGGGGCTTCGGCACTTCTGACACCATGTATCGTACGTCTAAAGGGAATAGGCACACATTGCAGCAAGGTGCAGTGCCGACGAAGAAAAAAGCCCCACGGCAGTTTATTCCTTTCCTTTTTAAAGGCCACGAAACGAAAGAGGGGAAGGGGAACGAGGGAGTGAAAGATGCGGCCCGCCGTTCTCGGGCTGATAAGCTGCTATCTGATACAGTCCGCACGCAAAAATAAGATGGAAGTTCACTGGGACGGACCAGTGGAAGTTTTTGATCAGATTTCAGAAACCAACTACACTTTGAAAATGCCAGGGAGAGGACACCAGATAAAGATCTATCACTGCAATTTAATGAAGCCCTATGTAGAAAGGAGCGGGGTTGTAAACATGGCAGTAAATATCCCCGAAGAGCTACTAACGAAACCCCTGAGTGGAAAGGACATGAAAGAAAATGCTACCAACAGCATAGAGGAAATCGTGTCCTGATCCGCGAGTACCATGGATCTAGAACCATAGCAACTCCAAGAATTGAGGCAACTGCTGTGCGAATTCCGGGAGAGTTTAACGACCGGTCGGGGAAGACAAATCTCATCACGCATGAGATAGAGCTATCTTAGACCGATCCAGTAAGATCGAAAGCCTACAGAGTTTCTCCAAGGCAGAAAGAAATAATTCAGGCGGAGATAAAGCACATGCTGGAACTTGGCGTGATAGAGCCAGCAGAGAGCGACTACACCTCTACAGAGAGCGACTACACCGCTGATACTCGTAGAGGCACCAGGAAAAAATCCGCGACCTTGCGTGGACTACAGGAAGCTGAACACTATAACGAAGGACCAGTTGTACCCAATACCTAACATCGAAGAAAGGATCGAGACAGTTAGCGCGGCATAGTACATCTCCACCCTTGACCTAGTGAGGAGGTACTGGCAGGTCCCCCTCTCGGAAAGCGCGAGTCGGTATGCAGCATTTATTTCTCCCATGGGGGTATTCCGACCTTTGGTGCTCAGTTTTGGGCTAAAGAATGCACCTTTTAGCTTTTCAAAGCTAATGAACATCATCCTCAAGGACATGCAGGATTTCGCGCTGCCTTACCTTGAGAATGTGGCCATTTTTTTCTTACTCGTGGGAAGACCATGTTTCCCATCTGAGGAGGCTACTGACGAGTTTGAGGGACGCTTGGCTAACCATTAAGGCCGAAAAATGTAGTTTTGGTTGATCACATGTCACCTATCTTATCTTGGTCATGTTGTCCGCAGAGGTACGAGGAGGCCGTCAGACCTCAAGATAGCCCCTATCGTTGAATTCCCGTAGCGCCGAACAAAGATGGATGTACGTTCATTTATCGGTCTTGTGGGGTACTACCAAAGGTACATACCCAACTATTCACAGCTACCAAGTCCTTTGACGGATGCCCTTCGCAAAAAAAAGCCGAATAGAGTTATCTCGGACGCAGCAAAAGAAATTTCGTTTCAGAGCTTGAAGAGTGTGCTGGTTTCGCGGGCCGTGTTACGCGCGCTGGACTACAGCAAGGAATTCGTTGTCCATTGTGTGACGCCAGCGGCCGGGGGATGGGGGTCGCATTAAGCCAAGTTGGAAAAGACAATGAGGAGCACCCTATCCTTTATGCCAGCAGGAAGTTAATCGTAAGAGAAGACGCCTACAGCGCTTCGGAAAAGGAATGCGCTTGTCTGGTTTGGGCCGCACAGAAGCTAGCCTGTTATGTTTACGGAGCGAAATTTGCTTTCGAGACAGATCATTGTCCACTTACATAGCTGCGTCAAATGTCGCCCAAGAATGGCCGCTTGCTACGATGGAGTCTAGCCCTCCAGCATTATAACTCTTCTGTGCGATACAAAAGGGGCAAATGTCATGGCAATGCCGACGGATTCATCAGGTTATTCCCATAATTGAGGTATCCGTTCGGTGGCAATTCGGTGCCTTTTCGTATTTTTTTAGGTACTAGTTAGCTTTGTTTTGGCGTGGTGTCACATTATTCTTCTTCTTTTGCTTCCAAATTTGCCACCTCTCTTCAAGTCGTGTTCTTCGAATCGGGCTTTGGCAGACATGGAAGATGTTCTTAGTAGCCGAGAATATTGCTGTCAGCTACAAAATTTTGTGCCTACGTTTATATTGACAATGCAGTAGTATTGCATAACTCCCTGGCGGCTCTTGGGTGAATTTCGTGCACTGCCTAGGGAATGGCGCAATGTTGAGTGGTTGGTTTCGACTAATGCATCCGATGTCCGAGGTTCAGGATTCTGCTGTGTGCTTGCAGACAAGATGAAGAAGGGCCTCCCACGCTAAAACTCAAGTCATCTCTCCTCGACCAATGATTGTGACCACTGGCCGATCGAGATTGTACTGGCCGCGGAGGAGCTGTTACGTTTGGAGACGCCAACATGCCAAGAATATTCAAGCCACTGAGAAGCATCAATCGACAGAGGCTTCAAACGGCCGTCGACGTGGTTGCAGCGCCACGAGTGCAGGTGGTGGCGTCTACAAGGGACCTTCCCCCCACCCTTGCTGTTTACGGGGTGAAACGGCCCTCCGCTGCCTCAGAACGGCTTTGAGGAACCTGTCGTTTGTTCTCAACGCCGGACCCACGAGTCCTGCGCATTTTTGGCGCCAGGACACGAATGCGTCGCGAGAGAGAAAGCACTGAAGCGAGGAGGAGAGGACGCTGCCTGGTTGGCTGCGCGATTCTCGCGGTCGGCTGTTACATACAGTGCACAGCATCCCCTTTTCTCTCACTCCCGCCTTTCCTTTTCTCCACATTCCCGCCCATAAAGAAGTTTTGAGTCCGCCGCGGCTGCTTTGGGCTGTTTATTCGAGTAGCTTGTTCCATCCGTGAATTATGGCGGCATCATCGCTGCCGTTCGAATGCGAGTTAAAAAGTGACAATTGCGTCGAGAACTTGAGTTATTTTCGTGTGGCTCTGAACTCAGACGGAGACGCGTACGAGTGGCTCACCAGCTACGGTGTAGCGACGAAAACCACGTGGATCGTTGACTGGGAAGTTGCAAAGCCAAAAAGGTATGGGAAATTTTGCATTTTATTCACCCATGCACTTGATGTATTACTCGAAAGAGCGGTCGTCTATTCATAATTGTTTCGCAAATGTGAACTGTGACAAACTTCAATTTTCAGTTTTTTTTGCTAGGCTGGCTACACCGCATGACAGTAATGTAGTGCAGAAAATTACGCAATATTTACAGCCGAGGCCACCTGGGAAAAAAGTACATAGCAGCTCGGCACTGAAGCCGAACTTACTTTGCTTCATGTATCAGAGCTAATCACGCGCTTCAGGGTGCTGTGTGCAAGTTCTGAAGACTGTCATGGAAAAATTATATAACTGTGGACTGTGACATTCCAATTTTCTGCTTTTTGTTAAGCTGGCTTTTCCGCAAGTATATAATGTAGTGCAGAGATTTACGCAATAATTACATTATTGTTACCAGTGTTTTTCCTATGTAAAATAGACTAAAGCGAGAAGATGAGCGTTATTCTGAGAAGAGAAATCATTTGCATTTCTTTTAGAATTGCGGAATTGTGGACTGTAACAGATTCCAATTATCACTTTTGTAAGGCTGGCTTTGCCGCTGGACAGCAATGTCTTGCAGAGCACTGCGCAATATTTACATTATTGTTACTAGTGTCTCTCTGATGTAAAATATTCTTACGCAAAAATATGAGTGTCATTCTAAGAAAAATCATTTGAATTTCTTTTTTACTAGGATCGCATTCCACAAGAAGTGGAAATGCCAGCACTAGAACAGGAATAAGATTACTGGCCAAACAGGCACCACCTGTCCAGCCTTTGTGGACATCAAAATAAAAAAAAAACATTACTAGGGACACAAGGAATCGGGACCCATTCCTGAAGAGGGCTACGCCGTAGCGTGCCATTGTGAAGGTCAGGGATGACAATAATTATGCGCTAGACTGTACTGATGCATTACGTCTCCTGCGCACCACAGCTGACACTCGAGCTGTGTTGCATAACTATTTTCATGATGGCCTCACACCACCACAGGCCATAGCTATGCACCAGCAGAAGCTAAAAGCTGAAGATGACGCCGCCGAGAAGCTTGCCAGTGGTGCCGTGAATCCAAGCGCAGGCACTGTTTATTACTGGTTCCGGCTGTGGCGGGATCATCATTATGGCAGCGCAGTGGACTCTGTCAGCAAACTTTCAGAAAAAGCGTCATGCTATCTTGACAAGGGTAAGCTGCAATATATCTGAACAGTGTAGTTTGTTTTCTTTGAAATTCCTGCGAATTTTTGAAAGGATGGGGCTGGAAAGGTTTTTTGGGTGTTTAACTGTTTGCATTTGCACATATTTGTGTGATTATTTTTATTTTTGTGGTCTAGGTATTTCAAAAATATTTAGCTTTTGCTTCACCAGAATTATCACCAAATGTTGTTGCACATCATGCTGCCAACAGGGGTAACCTCTCGGCTAGCAGTAGTTTTTCTTTCCCCTTAGAGGGACCACCTGAGGTTTTAAAGTATATTCATTCAAGCCACAGTGGCCCCCTTTTCGGTGAAACTAGAGCAGGATGAAAAGCCATACGCATGTCTGAATCAGCTTACAGCAACCTTCTCTGGTCTGCATTGCTAAAGCTGTGCGGTTTACAACAAAAATCCCATCCATGATGAATACTTTTTGCATTGTGAAACATTGAGTATGCTACAGCATCTACTTTTCATTATCTGCCCCGCCGCGGTAGCTCAGTGGTTAGAGCGCTCGACTACTGATCCAGAGTTGCTGGGTTCGGACCCGACCGCGCCGGCTGCGTTTTTATGGAGGAAAAACGCAAGGCGCCCGTGTGCTGTGCGATGTCAGTGCACGTTAAAGATCCCCAGGTGGTCGAAATTATTTCGGAGCCCTCCACTACGGCACCTATTCTTCTTTTCTTCTTTAAATCCCTCCTTTATCCCTTCCCTTACGGCGCGGTTCAGGTGTCCAACGATATATGAGACAGATACTGCGCCATTTCCTTTTCCCAAAAAACCCATTATTATTATTTTTAATATCGAGTTTTAATATCCATACATGCCAACATTACTCTGCCAAGTGATACATTTGCCTCACCCTAAGCCCGAAGCATAGCATTACAGACATGGGCATGCAGGTGCAACCTACTTGGACCCCATCGGCGGCATGTGGTTGTCTTTCCTTGTGCGTTCTGTCACGTTACGTTACGCAGTTATCCTACACCCAACAAATAATAACGCTGTCACTAATTCCTAATAGGTTTACAACATTAAAAGAATAACTATAACAGTGCTCCCCTATGCTTTCCTGGACTTTATTGATCGTTTCTTGTGTACATATTAATGAACCAATTATTTCCCTTCCCTTGCTCGCTAAAAAGCATAAAGAAGGTATCTAGTTTGGCACTCTTGATGCCATAAACAGGCATCAAAAGGTTCAACATGCGAAGTGCACGCTAGCAGAGGTCACTTGATAGTAGTAGTGCTATAGCTCGGTTGGTCGAGCACCATCTGCAACACGTGGAGGTCTTTGATTCAGATTCCATTGGAGGCATGTAGCTGCCTTTTCTCCTACGTTGTGTTGAATTATCTAACATCTAACAAATGATTCTGCTGCTCCTAATCTGATGAATAAGAAAATGAAACTTATTTTGTTAAAGTTCCGATTTGCTTTGACGGCTGGCAACTTTTAAATGTATATCTTAACAAGCCCCTTATTTACCTTTGCTTCTCTGCTTAATGCCACTATAAGTAGGAGTCCTATATTGCCTTTTGCAGGGGCAGAGGTGAGCACCACAAGGTCAGAGGATGGTACCTGCTGGGCAGTTCTTGTGGTGACGGAGGTCATGAAAAGGACGCAAGGACTGAGTGCTGCTAAGGAGATATTTGTAGACTCTACAGCCTCATGTGATGAGTCAAAAAGCAGTCTCATGGTGGTACTTACAGCAACTGCAGTTGGCGCAATGCCTCTTGCTGTACTACTACATAGTTCTCAGAGCAGCGAGAGCTACAAAGCTGCATTTGGTCTGCTGAAGCAGAGCTACCCAACCTGCTTTGGTGGCACTCATGTAAGTAAAGAATAATACTCAGAACATTCATGAGCTAACAAATTATAATTACAGCAGTAGATATAAACAAGAGTGGCCCATCACATGCATTTTGTTTAGGCCTTCTTCAATTGTATTCACATAGGGGCATCTTTGGTAAAAGGGTGAGGGCAGAATGACATTTGCATGCTTTTGTTCCCAGTGGCCACATGTTAAAGCTGTCATTTACCCGTGTGCATAATTAATAGAATAATTCATAAAATATTCTTACTTTAGACGGCACAACAAAAGTTAAAGCATCAAGGTCATGTCCATATCAATAGAGTGCTATGTGAAGGTTCAAGAATAAAAATGTTGATATTTATTCATCATTTCTACTGCAATATTTGGCTGCTTGATTTATGGCTCGATAGGAGAGGATAAAAGCACATAAAAACATTAGTGCCTCTTAGTTGTCATTGTTGCTCAGTTTCAAAAATGCCGATTCATTACACCATTCAAAACCCAATTACTTTTCAGTGTTTTTGCCGCACATAAGATGAATGGTTTCCATTTCATAGTTGCATAAACAAGTTTTAAATTTGTACTTTACAAGGGTAATCCATCAAATCCCTACTACATTTGGGATAGGCAGAGCTCGTAAACAATGGCAGTGCGGTAACAAATGAATTATTTGAGCACAGTACCACATAGACTAAAAAATTTAACAAGAAGGTAGCAAACATTCTGCGACTTTTTCATCGTCCTGCCAAAAGTTGAGGCTGGTAAATCTAACCTATAATTAAGGCTGACTTGTCAAGCATTCAAGCATTGTGTTCTGTTATGCAGTCATAAAATAATGATTATCTGCATTCATCACAAATGCAAGCTTGCATGCCTATATAGTTCACCCTCCCAGCTTACAAGAAGCATTGCGGAGAGGAGGGAAAAGAATGCATAAAATTGGTCAAATGTCACAAAGACGCAGAGATGAGAAGAAAAATGTAAATCGTGGTACTGGATGTCCTGAAGTGACACATGGACTACAAGGGGCACTGCAGTGGAGGCCTCCACGTTATTTCATATCGCCTGGGAGTTCTTTGATGTGCACTGACATCATATAGCACATGGGTATTTTTGTATTTCACTTCCATTGAAACAGTCACTGCGGCTATCATCAAGCCTGCGAGCTTACGTTTGACAGCCAAAGCCACTGGGTTGGCAAGAGAAGAGGCAAGTCAAAAACACCGAGTATAATACAAGGCGCGCTGCAAGTACAATAAATGAAATCAATAACTACATGCTCATAGAACCACAAGAGCAATAAAATCGGACGCAACACATTAAACACAACACCCATCATAAATTCAGTGCATGCTGAAATGAATAATAGCTAGTGTGTCCGGAGATAGTGGCTAATGTGCCTGGCAAGCAGTTCCAAGTACGGAATGTCTCTGACAGAAATAACTGTATACGTGTTAATAATTGAAGAGGTACATGAAGTTTGTGAGTATGATGAATATTACATCAATGCAAATGCTATGAGCGATCAGAAAGTACCTTTAGGTGGTTTTTATAGAGTGAGAAATCTTCTGAAAAGATCAATATTAAGAAAAACGTGAGAAATACGCACTTAGTGACAGTCCATGTTTAGAGTTTGTTGGTTATTTGTAATGTTTCTGCTAAGCTGCTAATTACACACATTAAAGTAATTGATTCAGTGTGTTCACTCCAGCATTAGTGAAAATCTGATTGCGTAGCTTTTAGAAAGATGATTCTGAACAGGGTTGGACATAGTATATACTATAGCTGTCTTATGGTGCTATGTTATGTAGTTAACATAGGTTTTCCAGCAAAGGTTATTAGTAGCATAGGTATTAAAGTATTTACATTCTAGAATGGGGCCATGCAGGCTATTGTTAATAGAAAATTGTCATGCGGTGTTGGCAAGAAGGAAAAAGGTGAAAGAAAGCTTTGGCGGCAAACTGTTGATTAGGCAAACTTGTGCCCACAAATAAATAATGAATAAATAGCTATAATGGCAACAAGTGTGTGCAACATGGATTGAAAATACCTGCTGTTCTCAGTCGTGTGCAGTTTGAAAGTAACAGTGAGGTTTGGATGTAAAGCGCCCAAAACACCCACACAATCTTAGACATTGTAAAAAATGCAACGTACGATCATTAACATATCCGATAGTTAAGTCGCATCTCCTATAGCATAAAAGGGAGCAAACAAACTCAGAATATGTGAATGGATGCACCACTTTGGTAAAATATTTGGGACAAGGTTATAGTTCGTGGAAAGCTGTCATTGCTGCGTGTCTAGCAGCCCGATATTGAGTAGCATCAGAAATGTTGGTTACCTTTCAACATCAGAAACATAAGCCGCAGATGACACAGAGACAGATCACTCAATATAAATTTTTATGCACAAATAGTGCCATTACAGGAGGAAAATATTGGTGGGCATTCGACATGTGTTTTATAATCTCATTTGCAGATTATGTATACATCAACTGCTAATGTCCTGAATACTGCCATAGCGGAAATGAAGGCCAAGTGTCATAAGGGCTACATAACACGCGTTCTTGGCTTCCTGGAGCGCAAGGCAGAATGGGTGCTTCTGTACCGCTCTGGAATGCTCACAAGGGGCCACAACACCAATAATTTCGCTGAAGCATCCATACGGGTCCTTAAGGATGTGGTTCTGGGCAGGCATAAAGCATTTAATGTTGTCGCCGTTGTGGACCTTATCACAAGCTTATTGGAAGGTCACCTGAAGAAGAGGCTGCTGAAGCACGCTTACAACCGTGTACCAAGCCACAAGCTCTTATATGACAAACTCCACGAAAGGATGCCTGAAAAGGCTGCTGCAAGCATCCGAACCCTTGGCAGCAATCTGTTTGAAGTTCCCAGCTACAAAGAGGATGGCAAAATCTATAAAGTGTGGCAGGATGTCGGCACTTGCACCTGCCGAGTTGGCCAGCAGGGGGCGTTCTGCAAGCACTAGGCACTCGTTCACAGCACCTATGGGGTAGGATTCCTGAATGCCTCTATACCTAGCACTCAAGACCGCCACCAGCTCGCATGGCTCGCCCTAGGTAACAAGTGTCAAAATATTGCCTTTTTCCGCGACTTCCGTAAGTGCATGAGACCAGCTAGGGAGCGGCTCAGGCGAGCCAGGCAATGAACCTGTCCAGCAACAGCCACAGGCCTTGGTGCAAGATGCTACAAGCTTGCCCCAAGACACACTGGAAGGTGAGGAGCAGCTTGCTGTTGCCAGGCCATGTTCCAATCATCAATGCCGTGAGGTGTGGGGCACATTCTTTTTTTTTTGTGCAATACAATATATGAGTTTCAAGTCTGGCTGCATGGCAGATCTCTAATGCAGTATGCAGGGTTCTCATTTAAGAGAAGCTAAAACCTCTCTCTGTCCTGCTCAAAACTGTAACTGGACTCGCAGTAACCAACCCTCTCACTATGCTACTACACCGATTTTAGCAATGAACAGAGCTTTCAAAGGCAGCATTGGTGACAGAGTAGTAGTGTAATGTGAAACTTTCCCCGTAACCAGAGTGCATAGCTGTTTCAGTATTTCTTGCTTCTTATTGGAAGTTTTTTGAGGTACCGTGCCTCACAGGCATGTTGAATAACTCAGCGAGTGCAAAAAACTGTTTATTTGTAAAAATGATCGACAAACAGCTTACTTCTCTGTGTTTGCGCATTAAATATTTATGTACTTGATCTATGTAATATAACTTTCATGACATGATCATCGTTAGTAGTGCCAAGTATATGAGGATGCAGGTTTATTGCAAGATATGCTGCAGCTTATCATCCTTTCCACGTTCTCACTTGATACAGTGCATTGATGTTCTACCTTTCCACAACCCATCATGTTGGCACCTTGCGAACTTCTACAGTGCAATTTGCTTTGTGAATTATAGTGCCCATATCGGAATAACTTAATCACATGGCCATTGTAACCAAGGGCAGCTGTAAGCAATAAGATGAAAGTACAAAAAGTACAGAAAAGTGAGTGGTGTGCTAGAGGCGCATTACGAAAGTCATTACAGTTGGTACTTTAGTGCCTCATTTCACAGATCTCTGAGCTATTTTGGGTTTTTCACAGGATGCTGCTGAGGTACTCAAGAACATCACAGAGGAGCTGTGGCGGCAATACAGTTTGGCTGCAGATAACCCATTTTATCTCACCCTGCTCCAAAGAGACCTGGCACTGTTGAAGAGAGCGCGCACAGATCCTCAAGAGCTGCGATGCATCTTGCTTCAACAGCAGCAAAAACAAGTTCACTGAGGCGCGGCCGCATCATCAAGGTGCAACCAACTGGACTAGCAAGGCGCCGTCCAGGTGTCACACGAGGCGCAGCCAGAGATCATGCCGGTCGGCCTTTGAAAACAGCTGGCAGCAGGAAAACAAAACGCCTTCACATCTTGCATCTGAGTGTCAAGGATACGGTTCTTCATGCAAAATCACATGGAACTGGACATTGAACAAAAGGGTGCTTTTGTGCAACAGCCACTTGAATTGAGTTTGTTGGGCTAGATGTGGTGTAAATCACAAACGAAACAGCACAAAATATGGGTACAAAAGAGAAACAAACACGACAGGACCAGCGCCAACATACAACTTAATTTTATTTCGCGTAAAACCTGCCCTTTTGTAAGCCAACACGCCGCAACAACCGTGACAAAAGAGGTCCCGACAAATGGTGAACTCCAGTTCTTTAATCTTAGGATACGGTTTCTTAAGATGACTTGTGTTGGATGTGTTGGATGTATAGTCAACATTCAAAGAAAGGTTTGCTCCCTTTTTAACTGTGCTCATTCGAAGCTCGTGAAACGGCAATTGTTTCGAACTCCTTACCCCGCCGCGGTGGCTCAGTGGTTAGGGCGCTCGACTACTGATCCGGAGTTCCCGGGTTCGAACCCGACCGCGGCGGCTGCGTTTTTATGGAGGAAAAACGCTAAGGCGCCCGTGTGCTGTGCGATGTCAATGCACGTTAAAGATCCCCAGGTGGTCGAAATTATTCCGGAGCCCTCCACTACGGCACCTCTTCTTCCTTTCTTCTTTCACTCCCTCCTTTATCCCCTCCCTTACGGCGCGGTTCAGGTGTCCAACGATATATGAGACAGATACTGCGCCATTTCCTTTCCCCCAAAACCAATTATTATTATTATTTCGAACTCCTTACAAGCGGCTTTGAACAAATCATGCCCCCATATGACCTCGTCAGGATTCAGCGCTCAAGTTCAGCAGTTAAAAGAAGCAGGGTACCCTTCTTGTGTGGTTTCTTTCGTGTGTGAAGCCCTTCTGCAGAAGTGGAAGCAAGGTCCTGAAAGTAGAGATCTGATTTCGTGCAATCGTGTGGCTGTAATACCGTATATCCACAAGGAGTTTCACAATCTTAATAAAGTAGCAGGCAGAGATAACCTTCAGGTCACATTCACAGCCCCATGCAAACTTTCTAGGATTTGCGCTATGAATAACTGAGAAAAACAACTGGCTTGTACTGTGAAACAACAACACAAGTTCACACAGTGCAGAACTCTGGTTGTTTACCAGATTTCTTTAAGCTCCGGGCTCATATACATTGGCCAAACAGGTCGATGTTTCAATGAGCGTGCCAGCGAGCACTGTTGAAATCTGCGAATTAATGAAGGAAGCTTCCCAGTGAATCCCTGCAAAGCTTGCAGGAATTGCCGTCCTGAGTTCGAGAAAACTATCTTCTTGAGGAGTGGAAAGGACAGAGTAGAGAGAGGTGATGGAAGCCTTTTATATCTGGAAATAATTGAGCAGATGGGTCAGCAAGCCATCCATGACGCTTAGCAACGAGGAGTTCACTTTGCTAGATGAAATTTTGTAGGTTTATTGTTTTGTCGTGCACTACCTTCAGCACTGGGTGCTATTCTTTGTGACGAAGTGCCATTGTTTGCGCGGATTTATGTGCGCTTTTTGTGCCTTTGACGCAGACATTGGTCTGACCCTGTTTTTGACTATCTTCCCTTTTTCCGATGTTCTTGTTGGTAGTCGGATATCATTCATATGGTTGCCGACTGACCGGCTCCAAATGGTAAAAGTTTTCGCACTCATCACGCCGTCTTTTTTACCTTTGACGCAGCTTTAGTCTTAAATTTTCATTCTGCACTTTTTCCACGCTCCTATTGGTGATCTGGTGCCACTCCTCAAGTGTTGTATAGTTTTCGGTTGTTAAGGGTTTGCGTGGTCATGATCGTTTGATGTTCATACTTGTGCAGAGCTGTTTGTTATATTTTTCTTCACGTCGTTTGGGTTTTATTCCAGATGGCCATGATAAAATGTTACTTGGTTACTTAATGTGCTTCATGTATTAGATACCTTTCAGTGATCTGTTGTACGGCGTGAGTTGGCTTCGCGACTTTGCAAACGCGTGAGTGCACGGTTGTTACGGCGTGTTGGCTTAGAAAAAGGCAGGTTTCACGCGAAATAATACTCAGTTGTAAGTTGTCGATGGTCCCGTCGTGTTGTTTCTCTTTTGTCCCCGTATTTCTTGCCGTTTTCTTTGCGAATCATGAACCAACTAGCCCAAACTAGAGGTCTCCTTGTGGTGTGAGCTTTGTCATGAAGTTAGCCATACCCAGAAAGCTCCTGTAGGTCTTGTTGGCCATTTGGCTATGTGTTTTGCATCAAAGGTTTGAACTTTGCTGCATCTGCTTTGACTCCATCAGCCGACACCACATGGCCAAGGTTACCGATCTTCGTCATTACTGGCTTCAAATTGCAGATTGTGGGGTTTAATGTCCCGAAGTGTCACACGCACAATAAGGGAAGCCATAGTGCAGAGCTCCGGATTAATTTGGAGCAACTGCGGTTCTTTTGTTCTCTCACATCGCACAGCACACAGGTGCTTTTGTATTTTGCCTTCGTTGAAATACAGCCATTTAAGCCAGCAGCCAAATGCCGAAGCCTCTGAGCCAGTCTAGCTGGTCCCTGATAACTTCAGCTTATCTTAGTAACGCTGATCCACCAGTTAAAATTGACAGCAAGGTATGAAATATCAGCTTTCAGATGTATGGATGTTTATGGATGTTTGTTTGCCTCATTCAGATTTCATGGGTCAAGGTAGATCTGAACACAACCATCTTTTTTTATTCAGAATTGCCAATGGGCTGGTTCAGCAACTTGTGTGAACACTTGTTCTTTCCCTAGGTTTGCATTTCTTTACTTAACTCACCATTCTTGTCTGATGAGAATTCATATGGTGCCAAAATGAATATTCCGAACTTTTGTCCAGTGCTACTGCATACTCGCCATGCAGAAGACCTGTCCCTTCAACAAGTACATCGCTGTAATGCTCAATTATGTTTGCCAACTCTGCATTTCTGGATTTCATATCAGCTGACCCGCAGTGAAGTTTATCGAGGTGTGGTATGAACTTCAGCATCTGGGAGTCACATCACACCAAAGTTACTGCACTTGGCAGACTAACAACAAAGAATTCAGTCTTGATGCACTCGGTGAAATCCACTAGAAAGAACTCTCTCCCTGTAATGGTGCTACTGCATCAGTGCAAGTGATTGCACTGTCATTAAGGCTCATTAGCACTGGCAGGTAGGACTGCTTTTGAATCTCATCAGAAGATAGGAGGCTGACATCTGATTATTTGTCCAGTTCCAAAGTGGCATCACGTGCATTCCTTTTGGTTTGCTGCCATATCAAGTGATTAAGAGTACAAACAGTGAATGCATCTGACGAAGGGGGTGCACCGTTCAACAATGTTCACACCATAAGCAAATGTTCAAGGGCTAGCAACATGATGCAGTTGAAAAGGGGTGAAATGACCCTGAAAGAACCAGGCTCTGAATGGTGTTCTGGCCGTCGGCGGTTGTTCTAGAGCCAGCCAGCAGCGCACGCTCAGCGATAACACTGCTACTACCGCGTTGACAAAGCTTCGTTGTTACACAGGGTAACAGCTGGGAGTGCCACACGTGTTGCATTGGTCTTTGAAAGCTGGCACTGATGTGGGCCTCTGTCCACCAGGACACTTTGAAACGGTTGGCAGCAAGCAAGCACACATTCGGAGTTTTCGCCTAGCATGAGGTCAGAAGCTTTTGGTCGGTTACGATGTGGTGCGAGATCCTCCGACCTGGGTGCTTGCATTTCTTTGACGTACAACATGGATAGTTGTGCTCCCATGCAGTGGCTGATTGCTTTCCATAATACAAGTGTCTTTTCATACAAAAAAACATTCGCAGAGTGCGGCGTCACCGATTCCATGCCTACACGGTTCGTAAACATCTGGTTGTGCATAGTGCTGATTTGACCCTCTTGTACGTTAACAGCTTGCACGAATCTGTCACAAGCTTGGCTTGTCATTTCTTCATGTTGAGCAATACTTCGATGCATATGTTGTACTGCAGTCCCTTGTGAAATGCTGATCGAAGCGATTCAGTACGTCTTAGATTTTTTGTTGCGGCAGAGAAATGTGAAGGCCTCATAGTTTTGTTGGAATTCCGTCTGTCTAACTAGTAACAGCAGAGCTATCTGGCTCCGAGTTTCATCTTTGTTCTTGTACCCTGTCACTCGCTTGTAGATGCTGTATTTTTGTTTCGAAAGTCAACCACTGCTGAAGCTTGACCAAAATAACTGAACTGGTAGCATATGCACCACCTCTGCACAAGGTAACCAGAAAAGTTCTTACTGTTCTTGACATCTCGTTACAAAAATTAGCACTGATATGGAAATAACTGACTCGTGTGCTGAAACACGTGCCTGAGGTGCGTGCAGAAACACCGACCGTGGCTAATACAACCAAATATGAAACCATTGCGGTGACGGAAGAGAAACAACAGAGGCTGCCGTACTCATTGCTTGTTGGCATGTGACGGTGTGTGGAATACTCGCTTTCTCCACCTGAATGTCTTTTCAATGCAGTGGGGGCAAAAGCTTGCAGTTTACCCAGAAATGCGGAACTGGATGGCAAAGTGACATGAGAAGTAGTTGTCTTTTTCTATGGGCACATTTAGTATTGTGTCAGCCAACATGTGTCCAGTGAGTTGGATGCGCAATGAAGAAGCATACCTCCCAAGCTGAATTTTTGAACCCAAAGCCTGGCAGTACATTTAATCAGAGCATTATTCCCAAACACTTGACATTCTGTGCCTTGATTTACCTGCTCACAGCTGTATCTTAAAAGGAAGTCAAAGAATAGACGACCCCAAATAAGCTGTTTTGTCAGCTCCATTTCCCTTTGCCACTGCTCAAGCTATGGCTGCTGCAGGAATGCAGCATGCCTGCATCTGGCACAGCCAATGTTCCCATTTCTTACTGCACATAAGTAATTTATTTCCTAATCAGTGTTAACTTTTTTCATGTGGCGTCAAGAACAGCACAAATTTTTTTGGCTACTTGATACAAAATATTCTCACGGACTCTGTTCATCCCCTCTATCACGCCCATCACCACGTCTTACGTTTCATCGTCACTGTATTTTACAACCTTTGTCCGCAAAGTTATGAGACTGATTCATTTTCTCTATATATGATTCCCCAAAACAAATGTGGTGCGTATGTGTAGCGCCATCTTTTTGGGCTAACCTGAGCTATTTATGTTAATTGCTGTGGCGGCCACTACATGGCAGCACATGTAGAAAAATACGTTGTCGCTAGTCGTCTGTGCATTCTACTGTGAGTGAATGTGGAGAGATGGACGGCCACCTCGAACAGCGTTTAAACATAAAATTCTGTGTGAAGCTTGGCAAGACAGCCACACAGACGTATGAGCTCCTTCGTGATGCTTACGGCAACGAGACATTATCGCGGGCACAAGTTTTTGAGTGGCACAAGAGGTTTGTTTTGGGGAGAACATTGGTGGAAGATGACACAAGGCAGGAATGCCCTTCAGCCTCACGGATTGTGAACAACGTGGCTCGGATCAGGTAAATCATACAGGAAGACTGCACCATTACAGTCCGCATGCTATCAGATGCTCTCGACATTAGTAAGACAACATGCCACCAAATTTTGGTGAGAACTTGGGGAAACGAAAGCTGAATGCCAGACTTGTGCTACACTCCCTCACACAGGACTACGTAGACGGACACGCGGGCATCAGTGAGCGCTGATTTGTTCTCCGAGGTAGAGAAAGATGCTGCATTCGTCGACAGCATCAGTGCTGAAGATGAAACATGGTGTTTTCAATACGATCCTCAAATAAAAAGGCAGAGCGCCGAATCACAGTCCAGAAGCTCTCCGGCGTCAAGGAAGGTGCGGCGACAGAAGACCAAAACAAAGACGACGCTGATAGTTTAGAAGACCAAAACGACGATGCTGATAGTTTATTTTTTCAATGCCAGCGATGTCATACACCATGAGGTCGTCCCACAAGGGCGGACGGTGAAACACGAGTTTGAAATCCGAGTGCTCCAACACATGCGTGATGCACAGCGACACCGTCACCCTGACTTATGGGCATCTGGACAATGAAGCCTTCTCCACGATAACGCAAGGCCGCACACTGCTCTCAGCGTGACAAAATTTGTCAGCAAGCAGAGCATTACTGTACTTCCCCATCCGCCAATCTCGCCTGACCTCTTCACATAAGTTTTTTTCCTGTTTCCTTGTGTGAAGAGAGTCCTAAAAGGTCGCTGGATGGGGAGTGTGGAGGCCATTCAAGACGCGGCGACAAAGGAGCTGACAGCCTTGCCAAAAGAAGCGTTTTCCAACTGTTTCCAAGATCTCAAGAAGCGTTGGAAGCTGTGTATATACTGCAAGGGAGATTATGTCGAAGAGGTGCTGCACAAATGATTTCAATGTTAAACGCATTTTTTAATACACTCAGTCTGGGTACTTTACGGACAAAGGCTGTAGTTCGCAGAATCGGGATGATCGCTCGGGGGCACCGGGTTGTGTCACGAACCAGAAGACGACAAAGTGGGCAGTGGCGCGGCACGGAGCGCTCGCTCTGGGCCCACCGCCATTAAATCATTCCATCGCCATCTTTCATGTAGTCCTCTTTTCATTGGCTTGCCGTCACGTAACAATATGCTCACTCCTGGCAGAGAGACTTTTGGCACCAAGGTGTATATCAGTTGTACATGGGTTGCATACAGAGTTGTAATGTTAGCCTGCATTAACATATACACACAAAAGTACATCACAGAACAGCCACCTTTGTTTATTACTGGACAGAGTTTTCCCTAGTATTTGCACGTCAGATTACTTCTGGCATTACCCTCATAGCCACACGTGGATAGCATTACCTCCTGCTGTATGCGACAAATGAAACATCAAATAAGATGCATAGTAAGTAGGTTTTTCAAAAGCCGGCACGAAGCATGTGTACTGCAATATGCCCTTTGATGACCTCAACCATCCTCTGTCTGAACTCGTGTGAGCACATTTATTATGATCAGCAGTTAGCAGCTGGCTTTGGTTTGTGCAGTATGCAAGATCGTGCTTTCCAACACCGTGTGCGCATCTTTGCAATGGCTTCATGTTGAGCAAGATTTGAAATCTGAAGTAACATGGTGATGTTACACTTTTTCTTGCACCTCTCCTGTTAAGAATTTGCATGTTTTGTTGCCTAAAAATTGTTTCAACTACACATTAGCCCACTGACCTCAACCGGGTTTCGCCTCCAGAGCAAAAAGAATAAATGAAGGGCATGAGCAATCTCACAATGATATTCAATACCTTTTGTTGCTGTAAGTCACCGCTTGTACATAGATAATAACAAATTGTAAGGAAACGTAAGAAAGTCACTAATAACAGTCCTCTTGTTGAAACATTGGCAAGCACCGTGACGTTTTCCCTCCCGTGTTCACTTTGTGATTATCAAGAACCATCTGACCAACCTCTCTCTACCAAGTTCTAAGCATGGGTGCTCAAAGGTCGAAGCAGTATTACGAGGTAGCCTCACCTTAACCAGAGCTCCATATTTCGCGGCACCAACTTTGCGGAACTAGCACAGCCACACTGGACAGACCTGAAGAAAAGGTCGGCGCAAAATTTGGCTTCTAACCAGAACCGAGTCTAGCGGCAGCAACGGACCACTTCGGTGAAATCAATATGCGTTCAGAACCCAAATCTTAGTGGTGCATTTCTGAGGAAACAAAAGCATGCGGAGGCTAATTTCAAGCACATTTATGACGAAACGCCTCGTAGGTTTGAAGAAATGGCTAAAAAAGTAAACTAGCCGAACTTGATAGAGCACCGGACGCGAAATTAGTAGATCGTGGATTTGAATCCCGCCGGCAGCATGTGGCCGTTTTTTTTCTTCTGATTTTTTATGATTACCTTAAAGCGATGGAATACATTATTAAATTCTCATTCACCACCACCACAAATTTATTTTTAAAACAAATAGAAACACTCCCCTATGCGCCTTGGTTTCAGTGGTTGTTGCTTCCGTCATATGTCTGTCCGGTAATCCGACATTTCAAATAAAACGTTGGCCATCAGATGACCAGCACTGCTACTAAGAAACATTGCTAAACAAATGTTAATGTGTAGCACAGCTATACCCACACCAATTTCAAAGAATAGCGTTTTCGGGAGAAGTAAAACAAACCTTCCCAGTCCAGACCATCGCCTGGTCTACAGCTCCAAGGACAAACGCATCTTCTGGGCGCGGCCATTTAAAAACTAACTCTTGATCAAAAAAATAAAACCCGCCGAATTTAGTCATGTGCAACTTTGCCGAAACGCACTAAAAGCAGTCATTCATCTTGTGTAGTGTGCTATAAAAATTTAACAATAAAACAAATCTAAAAAATTTGAAAGTAAATAATTATGTGGCGCAAGATAAATCAGCACCTGTCTCACAGTTAATGAGGCAGCGGCAAAGCGGCAGTAGCACTGTAGAAGTGACAACAGCAGCAAGACGGCCTGCATTGACAGAAACTTCGCTCAGGATTAATATTGCTACGCTACTAACTACTCTAGGGGCGCCACAGTGCGGCTAAACTGCATTTCCTGGCAGTTGGCAAGCCTTGAGCCATCTCGGGGCTAGATGCTTCGTCTTCTTCATCTCTCGTGCTGCCTGCTGCCTTGCGCGTTCAAACGTCTTGCGCGTCTAATTAAAGCAAGTAAACCAGCCCTGCTTACGCCAACCGTTTCTCAGTGACATAATTGGTAGAGGTGCTGGGTAACGGCATATGTACGCTGACCTCGAGGACACCTTTGACGTCAGCTCTCAACGCGTGGCTACAACACCAGTCCACAAGGCGAGCCGCCGCCTGCGAGGCCTACAACCCGAGTTCGGCCAACTGACAGCGCCGGTAAGGGCCATGACATCCACCGCGGCTAGCCAGACAAGTCTGCACTCCGGCAGTGTCCCGCCATTTGTCCTTCACGCACCTCGATCGCCGCCACCGTTCCACGGGGACAGGTTCGAGAACGTCGAAGACTGGATGGCCAGCTTTGACCGAGTGGCAGGTTTCAATGAGTGGGACGGCGAGCGCAAGCTGCACAACGTCTACTTTGCGCTGCAGGACTCGGCCGCAACGCGGTTTAAGAACCACGAAGCTTCCTTTACCACCTGGGAGGCTTTTCGTCGAGAGCTGCTAGCGACATTTACCAGCAGCGAAAGAAAAGAGAAAGCTGAAATCGCCCTGGGCTCGAGATCACAGCAGCCGAACGAGGGTGTCGCGATGTTCATCGAGGACACGACCCGAATAATCAATCGGGCCAACCCTGCTATGCCCGAAGCCCAGAAGGTACGCCACTTAATGCGTGGCGTAAAAGAGCAGCTGTTTGCCGGACTGGCCCGTGACCCGCCACGAACAGTGTCCGACTTCACCATGGAGGCAATGAGTATCGAGCGCTCTTTAGAGGAACGGGGCGCCCACTACGGACATCAGGCTACTGTAGCAGCCGCTTCCCAGTCCCAGTACACGCCTACGTCGCTGCCCGCCGAGGAGCTTCGGGAGCTTGTAAGAAGCCTGGTGCGCGAGGAACTGGCGAAACTTCGCTTTGAAGCTCGACAGGTCAGCGTCGCTGCCATTACGGACGTGGTCCGCGAAGAAATCCGACGAGTTTTGCAGCCACCCCCCGCTGTACACCCGGCGCCCTCCGTTATGACGTACAACGAGGCGCTACGATGTCCCGGGCCAGCGATGCGAGACTTTTCCCCCATAGCTTCTGTTGAACACCTGCAGGAGCCAATCGTAACAGCACCCTCCGTGCCGCAGGAGTTCAGGCCCCTACCGCAGGATGGGTTTAAGAGCGTTTTCACCTGACGCAGCTCGACCACGCTACGCTGAAATACCACGGGATATCGAACAGTGCTTGGCTGAAAACGTGCAATCTTCGACCTCGCAGCGACGCCAGTCCCGATCGCCATCCCCAAGGCGGTTCTTTTTGCCCGGCCGCCCGTCATCCTCTGGCCAGTTCAGAGGTACGTCCCCACGTCGGGAAAACTGAAGACGGCGTCCTCCGGGGGTAGGGCGGCCGCTACTGGACCGAGTCAAGAGCCTCCACCCGACGATTCACCGCGACGCTCCGACCGACGACGACCTGACCCGACGACCTCGACGACGTGCTGCGACCGACTGGCCTCCGCCGAAATTCCGGTATCCGCCGACAACCACGAGGTTACCGCACTCGTGGATACCGGCGCCGATTTTTCGGTAATGAGCAGACGGTTAGCCACGGTATTGAGGAAATTTCTGACCCCTTGGTCTGGGCCGCAGCTCCGGACAGCTAGTGGCCACGTGGTAAATCCGATCGGTGTCTGCACTTCGCGAATCCTGATCCGCGGTGTTACTTTCCCTGGCTGCTTTGCTGTGTTACCCGAGTGCTCCAAAGACCTCATACTCGGTTTGGATTTCCTTCAAGAGTACGGTGCCGTTATCAACCTCCAGGAGCTAATCGTGTCGTTTTCCACCCAAGGTCCTATCGACGACGATACCGAGCCACGCAGGGCTACGTTATGCGTCTGTGACGACCACGTTTTGATCCCATCAAGATCCAGCTTGTTTGTTACTGTAGAGTGCGATAACAGCACCAAAGTTTGTGGCATTGCTGGTCGGCAAGTCTGTGTTGCTCGAGGAATTGTTGAACTGGACAAGGGCCCAACCGAACTCTTGGTGACCAATTTTGGTTGTGAACCCCAGTGTTTGCCTGGCAGAACAGCGATTGCGTATTTCGAGGATAATAATAATAATAATAATAATAATAATAATAATTGGTTTTTTTGGGAAAGTAAATGGCGCAGTATCTGTCTCATATATCTTTGGACACCTGAACCGCGCCGTAAGGGAAGGTATAAAGGAGGGAGTGAAAGAAGAAAGGAAGAATAGGTGCCGTAGTGGAGGACTCCGGAATAATAGATCGACCACCTGGGGATCTTTAACCTGCAGTGACATCGCACAGCACACGGGCGCCTTAGCGTTTTTCCTCCATAAAAACGTAGCCGCCGCGGTCGGCTGCGTTTTTATGGAGGAAAAACGCTAAGGCGCCCGTGTGCTGTGCGATGTCAGTATTTCAAGGAACTCAGCGAATTCGCGGGACCGCACGTTTTGTCCGGAGCCCCGGCATCAGTGGAGGAACCGACCACTCCCATAAACACTGACGTGAACCCAAACCTCCCAACTAACCATAAACGCTGCTTGGAAAGCGTTATCCAGTCTTTCTGCGACTGCTTTGCCTCGACCTCTAAGGTTAAGCAAACACCGCTCACAAAGCACCGAATTATAGTTGACGCCAACCAACGGCCGTTATGTCAGCCACCCTACCGCATCTCTTCGAAGGAGCGCGATGTCATTCGCCGCCAAGTTCAAGAAATGCTCAAGGACGACGTGATACAGCCGTCGACGAGCCCGTGGGCGTCGCCTGTTGTTCTAGTGGCAAAGAAAGATGGAACCCTACGGTTCTGCGTTGATTACAGACGTTTAAACAAGGTAACTAAAAAGGATGTTTATCCTCTCCCGCGTATTGATGACTCCCGGGATCGGCTGTGCCACGCCAAGTACTTCTCATCGCTAGATTTACGAAGCGGCTATTGGCAAATCGAGGTGGACGAACGCGACCGGGAAAAGACCGCCTTTATTACACCGCACAGTCTGTACGAATTCCGGGTGCTCCCTTTCGGCCTGTGCTCGGCTCCTGCTACCTTCCAGAGGATGATGAACACCGTTCTTGCCGATCTCAAATGGCAGTCCTGTCTCGTGTACTTGGATGACGTTGTCATCTTTTCTGACACGTTCGAAGAGCACCTGAGACGCCTGCGCGCTGTGTTCGAAGCAATCCGTTCGGCCGGTCTTTCGCTGAAGCCCAAAAAGTGTCACTTCGCTTTCGAAGAGTTGAAGTTTCGGGGACACATCGTGAGCGCTAAAGGGGTTAGCCCAGACCCCGATAAGACTGCTGCCGTGGCTGCTTTTCCTGTGCCCACCGATAAGCGCAGTGTGCGCCGCTTTCTGGGTCTCTGCGCCTATTATCGGCGTTTTGTGCAGAGCGCCCAGGTCGCTGAGTCCCTCACGCGACTCATGAAAGATTCCGAACCATTCTTCTGGGGTCTGGAGCAACAGCAAGCCTTTGAAGACCTCCGCACTCGTCTCCAAAGTACGCCCATCTTTGGACACTTCGACGAGTCAGCCGACACTGAACTACACACAGACGCCAGCAACATTGGCCTCGGTGCGGTCCTTGTGCAGAGGCATAATGGTCTCGAACGCGTAATCGCATACGCGAGCCGCACAGTGTCACGATCTGAGGCGAACTATTCCACCACCGAAAAAGAATGCCTGGCGATTCTATAGGCAGTAACAAAATTTCGCCCGTACCTATATGGCCGCCCTTTCACGGTCGTCAGCGACCACCACTCGCTGTGTTGGCTGGCGCACCTCAAAGATCCCTCGGGACGGCTTGCACACTGGAGCCTTTGACTTCAGGAATTCGATGTCACCATCGTCTATAAGTCTGGTAGAAAGCACAGTGATGCCGACTGCTTGTCTCGTGCTCCTATCGAGAACAACCGAGCTGACCCCGACGACGATTCTGTTTTCCTTGGTGCCATCTCCACGTCCAACCTCATTCAACACCAAAGGGACGACAGCGAACTACGGCCCCTCATTGAGTATCTAGAAGGAAGCGCTCAGTCTCCCCCGCGAATCTTTTCGCGCGGACTGTTGTCGTTCTGTTTACGTGTCGGCGTGCTGAATAAAAAAACCACAGTCCAACAGAAGCTGTCTATCTACTCGTCGTGCCTACGGCCCTTCGTGACGAAGCCCTGCAGGCGAGCCATGATGACCCATCTTCTGGTCACCTGGGTTTTTGTCGAACTTTGGCACGAATACGGCAAAAAATACTACTGGCCAAGGGTATATATCCCCGTGGAGCCACCACGGAGCGAGCGCAAGGTGAGAAGGTCGTCATATCAAAGGAGAGAACACCTGTTAGCCGCGGCGCCGGCTCGGGGGCCACGGCACACGCGACGAGCGGCTCGCTTCTAGCAGCGGCGGGGAGCAAGCTTAGAATTTAACTGTTACGAAGCAGTAGAGCAACAAGATTCAGATAAAGACCCTTCGTCGGTAACTTCCATGGCGAGATTGATCAACCAACGCGTAGCGCACCGCTATATATCTCCGTGGAGCCACCACGGAGCGAGCGCAAGGTGAGGAGGTCGTCATATCAACGGAGAGACCACCTGTTACGCGCGGCGCCGGCTCGGGGGCCACAGCACACGCGACGAGCGGTTCCCTTCTAGCTGCGGCAGGGAGCAAGCTTAGAATTTAACTGTTACGAAGCAGTAGAGCAACAAAATTCAGATAAAGACCCTTCGCCGGTAACTTCCATGGGAGATTGATCAACCAACGCGTAGCGCACCGCTATATATCCCCGTGGAGCCACCACAGAGCGAGCGCAAGGTGAGAAGGTTGTCATATCAACGGAGAGACCACCTGTTACGCGCGGCGCCGGCTCGGGGGCCACGGCACACGCGATGAGCGGCTCCCTTCTAGCTGCGGCAGGGAGCAAGCTTAGAATCTAACTGTTACGAAGCAGTAGAGCAACAAGATTCAGAACCCTTCGTCGGTAACTTCCATGGCGAGATTGATTAACCAACGCGTAGCGCACCACTATATATATCCGTGGAGCCACCACGGAGCGAGCGCAAGGTGAGAAGGTCGTCATATCAAAGGAGAGACCACCTGTTAGCCGCGGCGCCGGCTCGGGGGCCACAGCACACGCGACGAGCGGCTTCCTTCTAGCTGCGGCGGGGAGCAAGCTTAGAAATTAACTGTTACGAAGCAGTAGAGCAGCAAGATTCAGATAAAGACCCTTCGTCGGTAACTTCCATGGCGAGATTGATCAACCAACGCGTAGCGCACCGCTATATATCTCAGTGGAGCCACCACGAAGCGAGCGCAAGGTGAGAAGGTCGTCATATCAAAGGAGAGACCACCTGTTAGCCGCGGCGCCGGCTCGGGGGCCACAGCACACGCGACGAGCGGCTTCCTTCTAGCTGCGGCGGGGAGCAAGCTTAGAAATTAACTGTTACGAAGCAGTAGAGCAGCAAGATTCAGATAAAGACCCTTCGTCGGTAACTTCCATGGCGAGATTGATCAACCAACGCGTAGCGCACCGCTATATATCTCAGTGGAGCCACCACGAAGCGAGCGCAAGGTGAGAAGGTCGTCATATCAAAGGAGAGACCACCTGTTAGCCGCGGCGCCGGCTCGGGGGCCACAGCACACGCGACGAGCGGCTTCCTTCTAGCTGCGGCGGGGAGCAAGCTTAGAAATTAACTGTTACGAAGCAGTAGAGCAGCAAGATTCAGATAAAGACCCTTCGTCGGTAACTTCCATGGCGAGATTGATTAACCAACGCGTAGCGCACCGCTATATATCTCAGTGGAGCCACCACGAAGCGAGCGCAAGGTGAGAAGGTCGTCATATCAAAGGAGAGACCACCTGTTAGCCGCGGCGCCGGCTCGGGGGCCACAGCACACGCGACGAGCGGCTTCCTTCTAGCTGCGGCGGGGAGCAAGCTTAGAAATTAACTGTTACGAAGCAGTAGAGCAGCAAGATTCAGATAAAGACCCTTCGACGGTAACTTCCATGGCGAGATTGATCAACCAACGCGTAGCGCACCGCTATATATCTCAGTGGAGCCACCACGAAGCGAGCGCAAGGTGAGGAGGTCGTCATATCAACGGAGAGACCACCTGTTACGCGCGGCGCCGGCTCGGTGGCCACGGCACACGCGACGAGCGGCTTCCTTCTAGCTGCGGCGGGGAGCAAGCTTAGAAATTAACTGTTACGAAGCAGTAGAGCAGCAAGATTCAGATAAAGACCCTTCGACGGTAACTTCCATGGCGAGATTGATCAACCAACGCGTAGCGCACCGCTATATATCTCAGTGGAGCCGCCACGGAGCGAGCGCAAGGCGAGGAGGTCGTCATATCAAAGGAGAGACCACCTGCTAGGCGAGGCACCGGCCCGGGGGCAATGGCACACGCGACGAGCGGCTCCCGTCTAGCTGCGGCGGGGAGCAAGTTTAGAATTTAACTGCTACGAAGCAGTAGAGCAACAAAATTCAGATATAGACCCTTCGTCGGTAACTTCCATGGCGATACTGATCAACCAGCGCGTAGCGCACCGCTTTATATCCCAGTGGAGCCGCCACGGAGCGAGCGCAAGGCGAGGAGGTCGTCATATCAAAGGAGAGACCACCTGCTAGGCGAGGCACCGGCCCGGGGGCAATGGCACACGCGACGAGCGGCTTCCTTCTAGGTGCGGCGGGGAGCAAGCTGACGTCACGCGTCGTCATAGCAACGGAGAGAGCTGACGTCGCACCTCCTGCCAAGCGCAGCGCCGGCTCTGGGGGGAGCACGGCATACGCGACGGGTGGTTAGACCTGGCGTAGTACTGCTTCTGCAATAAAAAATGGCTGTGGTTTATCTGGTCAAACCTGGAGTTACGCGATAGCTACAGCTGGCCGACTAGAACTCGCCCAGCCAAACTGCAAAGTCAGTCTTTCGCTGCTCCCTTTCGCTGGGCGTTCCTTCTTCATCTTCGTCCCTAGACGTAGATTCACTCTCTTCCCTTCTCCACTCCCTGCCCCCTCCCCCACTCGGTTTCGCCGGCGCGCCGCGCCGCCGGCAGCTGCTCCGCACCGCGTGACCAACCACGTGATGAGCCATGGGCCGCCACGGTGGCCGCGCTGAAGGCTTGAAATGCTAGCGTAATGTAGCTATCGCTCCAAAAAAATATGGAGGGACATTTAAGCTCCGCGTTTTGGGTTTGGCGTGACAGCTTAGTGAGTTAATTCGCGTATATGCACAATTAAGATCATTCTCTCCTTTACATTCATTGACCCCTGGTATTCCCCATACCACTCCCACAGTGGTGCAGCGGTTCGGCCATGAGCTACTGCCCTGCGATGGCAGGTGCTCCCAGTGGAGGGTCTTGTGTAACCTCTCTTCTTCTCCAGCGATCAATCATTAATTTAACTGCCACCTGACACGGTGGAGGTTGCTCACTATCCGGCGGGCAGGTTGTTATGACGCTGCAAGGTGACTTTCCTAAGTTGGCCACCTGCCTCCTATGTTGCTCTCTAGGGACCACCGGCCAGAGCCACGCTCGTGATTTCTCGCTCGCAACGCCAACATCGAATTTTCTGGAGAACGGGGGCTTTAACGCTATCGCCTTCATAATTCTGGTCCTAAAACGTGCGATATTCCCAATGTGACATTCTTGAACGTTTCTCGCGGCCTGCAGGACAGCCTCCTGGAAAACAGGACAGCTGTGCCTTGCCACAAATGGGACTACGACATCACCGACAAGAGGGAGAGCTTCGTGAGCCTGTTCTACCTCGTGTGCGAGCGGTGGCACCTGTACGACTTGTCCTCCCTCGCATACGTCGTCGGCTACACATTTTTGGCGCCCGTGGCTGGCTTCGTGTCCGACCGCGTGGGCAGGAGGCCCGTCCTGCTGGCCTGCGCCTTCGTCCTGCTCCTCTCCTCCGTAGGCAGCAGCGTGGCGGCCACGTACGCTTCCTTAGTCGTCACCCGCATCGTGGCCGTATCGGCTGGCTCCGCCATATACATCCTCACCTTCATCCTGCTGCACGAGGTGACCGGGAACGCGTGGCGCCCGCTGTTCGCTCTGCTTCACACTGCCGTGGCGGCCACCGTGGTGCCGCAGCTTGTGCACGCCGTTTCGCTGCTGGAACCGCGTTGGCTGCTCGCCCAGGGACTGCTCCTCGTTCCGACAGCCATGTGCGCCACCTGGTGCTGCCAGCAGGAAGAGTCACCCGCGTGGCTCCTCACCACAGGTAACATGCGCGACGCCGAAGTGGCCATCCTGAGAGCTCAACGGCGTGGACATGAACAAGGCCAAGGCAACCCTCACAATGATCATGACCCAGCTGGGGAAGATAGACCGCAGCCACTCATCCGCGGCCTCCGCATCCGCAGCGGAGGGCATCATCGAAACGGTAAAGATGCGCCGTCGTGCGGTGTCTGTCTTCATCGCCACGTTTACGCTGAGCGCCGTCTACTTTGACGTCTTGGTTAGAGACAGAGCGACGGTTCTCCGCTGGCATGTGGCGCACGTCTTCCTCTCGACTGCCTACTACGCGGCCACCTACTGGGCCATGACGAAGTGGGGCCTGCGCGACACGCTGGCCGCGCTCCTCGCCGTCGTGTGCAGCTGCGCCTTGGACGAGGTGGCGGTAATCAGCAGGGACTACAACCCGGCCATCCCCTTCGTACACGCAGGCATGAAGGTTGCCGTGTCGGCTGTGCTGGGCGTGGCCCTGTACTACGTGGGAGACATCTTCCCCACCCATATTGGAAGCATCGGCGTGAGTCTGTCCACTTTCTTCGGTGGTGCCGGAACGCTGTTCAGCGTCTCCCTCATCACGCTCTCCGGGCGGAACGCGAACGCCGCCTTCAGCATGTTCGTGGCATTCACGACCCTGCTGAGCATCGGGGTCGTCCACTGGCTGCCCGAAGTGTTCATCGAAACGCCCAAGAAAGCTGCCCCGATTCGAGCTATGACCGAAATGCAGCGGAAGGAGGAGCTCAAAAAGTCGCTCTCGTTTTTCGCGGGGCAAAAAAAGCGCAGATCCTAGGAGCGACAATCGAGGCTGACCAATACATCGGCCTCATGATAACCTGTGCACACTTGAGTATGCACGGCGTCTAAAAAAATGTATAACGGAGACTAAAAAAATGTACAAACTAGTTTTCTAAGTAAGCAGAAAAAAAAACACCGACCCCACATGATCATGAAATTGTTATGTATTTCCGCCTTTGACGAAAGGATGAATTCGCCATACATATTTGCGTAATAATAAAAGACATAGCCAAAAGCGTTCAACTGGGAACTGCCGATTCCCTGCTTTAGCGTGGCTGCAGCTGATCTGCTATACAGCGAGCTTTGTCTCGAGCAAATGCACAAGCTGTACAGCACCCCTTGCGATCGTCGCCGCTAGAGCATATAGCGTACGTAGCTCGAGCGAGCAATGCTGTGCGTTTCTCTGGCAATACTGCGTCGACAAGAAACAAGTTTCCAGAATGAATAGCATGATCTTGGAGTACGGTTTGTACATTGCTTGCTGGTGTGTTGGTTTGCCTACTTGCATTGCTTGCCTGAGCACCACTTAGCGCTACGGTAGATTTTGAGACCTCTTTTTATGGCTGTTGATTTACACGTTTTGTGGTGCTCCTATCCTTTGCCTTGCAGTAAGGCATGGGTATTTTAGTAGATGCTTAAGTAGTCGACCGATACGTTCGCTTTTTTATATGAAATATGCGGCAAGAACGCGCTGAATAGTGACTGTTTCTAGAGGCGCCAAGGACGTGGAAAAATTAACTTGTCTACTAGTGCGTTTTGCATGAGCTGCTGCTGGAGAATGTGGCAGATATTATTAGATTCAATAGGAGGTACAAGCTGAACGTGGTGCAGGCCTACGTGCCAACATCCAGCCATTATGTCCAGACCGTTGAAAGTAAAATCAGAGTATACTGTACTGATGAGCGACTTCCATGAGAAGGTGGGCAAGAAGCAGGCTGGCGACCAGGCTGTAGGTGACTATGGGATAGATTCTAGGAATAGCAGGGGCGAGTTATTAGTTGAGTTCGCAGATAGAAAAAATTTACGGATCATAAATTCTCCTTCCGCAAACGAGAGAACAGGAAATGGGTCTGGAAGAGCCCCAATGGTGAGACTAAAAATGAAATCGACTTCATACTATGCGCTCAACCTGACATCGTTCAGGATGTGCACGTCCTCGAAAAGTTGTATTGTAGCGGCCACAGAATGGTAAGGTCTCGAATTAGGTAAGACTTTACGGGAAAACTGAAGAAGCTAGTGAAGTGGAAGTCCATTAACGAGTTAGCTGTAAGAGGGAAAATGGAGAAATTAGGGATATCGCTGCTGAACAGATATTCAACTTTAACTGCGGAAGATTATCTGAAATTGACCTAGAAAGGGGGTCTCAATTAAGGTGCGATATGTCTGTAATGTTAAAAGACGACGGTTCATAATTATCTCCCAGCAAGAATTATTTTAATGCGTTTTGTGGAAGCTGAGTTATACGCAGACGAAATTTGAACTTCTGCGTCTTCGCACCTTTCCCTCTCCTCTCGCACGCCAAAACGGCGGCGCTCCTCCGCCGGCTCCACTCACTCGGCCCCTTCCCTACCACCGCCGGCTGCGGCGCGCGCGGAGTGGACGCGGCCGCGGTAGCGCGTGACGTCTGAAAGAATTTGGCGCTGTGAACCAATAATAACCCCTGGCTGCTGACGTCATTTGCAAGACGTGACGTCGTCTGCCAGGTTTTCGTGCGAAAGTCCGGCACCGCGGGTCGCCGCGAGGTGCGAAAGCGGGAGTTTTAAAAATGTAAATTTCCCGCTCGCTTTTGAGGTCTCGTACGCGGCATGGACGCTCGGTGGCCTGTGCTCTACGTAGTGCAAGCATTTTAAAGCCAAGCTCGAACACCCCTTTCTGTGGCCCTTTAATGTTCATACAATGAACGATAATCTGACAGATATCACTACGGAGTGCGCAGTAGAAGTACCAGAAGCTTGGAAGAACGCAAACATTATGTTAATTCATGAGAAAGGAGACTCCAAAAACTTGGAAAATTACATACCGATCAGCTTACTGTCCGTTGCCAACAAGACATTTACTAACGATATCACACAATAGATAATATTCACACTATCAATCAGGTAATAAATGAATGAGCAGAATATAAGCAGCCCCTATATATAGCCTTTATTTATTACGAGAAAGCATTCGGCTCAGTGGAAACCTAGAGCTATTCACCACCTGTTTACAGGTGTTCTGAGGCCTCGATTGGGAACTGTTAGGGATAAGAGTTAATGGACAATACTTAAATAATCTGCGATTTGCTTGCTGAGTCCCTCAGGAGCTTAACTGCAAATCCTGATCAGTGAGTTAGGCAGAGCAGAACGGTTGGTCTAAAAATTAATATGCAGAAAACCAAAGCAATGTTCAGCGGTCTAGCAAGGGAACAGCAGTTTACAACTGGCAGCGAGGTACTGGAAGTAGTAAAGCAATACGTCTATATACCTAGTGCATGTAGTGACAGCTGATGCGGATCATGAGAGGGGTATAACCAGAAGGATAAAAATGAGGTGGAGTCCATATGGCAGGTTTTCTCAGATCAGGAATAGTTTACCAATATTCCTCAAGAGAAAAATGTACAACAGCTGTATATTGTCGGTACTCGCGTACGCAGCAGAAACGTAGAGGCTAACGAAAAGGGTTTAGGTTAAGTACAACGCAGCGAGCTATGAAAAGAAAAATGATAAGTGTAACGTTAGAAGAAATGGGTTTGGGCAGGGCATGTAATGCGAAAGCAAGATAACCGCTGGTCCTTAAGAGTAACGTAGTGGATTCATAGAGAAGGCAAGTGTAGCAGGGGGAGGCAGAAGGTTTGGTGGGCGGATGAGATTAAGTTTTTAGGCATAGTGTGGGCGCAGCTGGCAAAGGACAGGGTTAATTAGAGACATGGGAGAGACTTGCCCTGCAGTGGGTGCAGTTAGGCTGATGATGATGATGCTAACAAGTACGCGACGCATACCCGGTCCTGCTTGCATGAAACTAACTGCGTTTAATAGTGTTTCCCATTCTTGATATCTGCCTCTGTTTGTCGTGACATGTGGTCGCTTCTTCAGGTCACCTGCTTGTTTACAGGCAAGCCTATGCTTCATTCCAGAGATGTATAGTTGCATATTTGTCATACAAATGAGAGCGTGGGGCTGAAAGATTCGCCATCCGTGTGTTTGCATGTGCTCCGGTGTTGTCGCCGCGTGCTTGGTTTTGAGCACTTAGCCACTTGACTGGGGGTGCTTTGTGTCGGAGACGTTAAGTGACGGATGACCGGCTTGGTCCGCTCCAAGGGCAAGTACTTGCGACAGACCTGCTTAGTGGTGGTAGTGTAAATGCTTTGTTTCATTTCTTGTCAGCGGTTGAGACTATTTAATTTGACGTTTCTGTAAAGAGGGGACTTATTCAAGACACACTGCAATGTCAGTTAACCGAATGACGGAACACTGGAGTTCGAGTTATATGGCGCTCCCTTTATCGGTTCTTGGACGCACTACGCTCTTGCACCTTATATGTTGAGGCTTCCGTTGTACCGATTGCAAGACCTGAAATTTAATAATTTTCCCATTTGCCTTGGTATTGCAAGCAAGAATTGCCATCACCTGTTGTAAACACAAAGGGAACAAGGCAAAGGAAAGCCTTTGAGTGCTTGCCAACGTCTCGACGAGAGGACTTGTCTCTCTTGTCCTCTTGTCGAAACTTTGGTAAACTCCCAGAGGCTTATTTCCTTTCCCTTGTTCACATTGCGTTTGCAAGAAAGCCACCTACCTGCTCTCTCTCTACCATGGACTTCACCTGTTGTGTACTTTTACGGAAATAACTAGTTCAGGAACTTTTTCTTGGGTTAATAGCATTGCAGGGGGGGGGGCGATTTCATGTATACTGGTGAGGTGATCAAACTTACTTCCTTCTCACTGATACGACAAGCCCAACTTCTGAGGATATGTTGGGCTGCTAGCCGTGTAAGCAGTAACGGAAGACCTGACATATGTCAGTAAGCTATACACCGCAGCTGACACAGGACAGACGGCAGTGAGGACACAGGGCGGCTTCACCAACTGGCCAATACCTCTACCCTCCTAAACTGACGTATGTGCTTCGTGAGCTCGCAAAGGTAGGCTTCTCCTAAGAAACAATCTGCAAAGATTTCATGAAACTATAGTAAACACTCAACTAAGGAACAGGAGGCAGACCAAGTGGAATAATGCAGTCGACAACGACCAGCACCTGGAAGGCCTTTCTTGGGGAATGGAAGTCTTGTAGCGCCGAAAGTGTTTCATGGAAACGATTTGATGCCGCCTTCGCAGTGAATAGCACACCTTACATACTACATACCTACGAAACTTTGTGAATGACGCAAAGACGTGGTCACAGTAAAGACCGCTTTATTTAAATGCACTAAACTTTAACGACCAATAAAAAGTATTTCGCTCAATTTACGACACATTGTTTCCGCTATAATTTGCTCTAAGGTAAGGTAAGCAAACGTTATTGGATATTTTAAGTAATTCGCGGCTGCAGGACCCGCGTCGTCCTCGTCTCAGGCTGTCCCGGGTCCTGTCCTCGCAAGGTTGGGCCCCTATTCCAGAGCTGCGCTGAGCCGCGCTGCCTCACAAGCGTGCTGCGCCAGGGTCCTTTGGATTGTGAGCTCGCTGCTGGCTAGCCGGCTCTTCCATTGCTCCCCACTCGGGTGTTCGTGTTGGTGGAATGTTCTGTTTCGCTCACACTCCCACGTGATGTGGTAGAGTGTCGGCACCGCCCCGCACCAAGGGCATGTGGCTCTGTACTGTTTTGGAAACATCTTGTTCAGTAGGTGTAGGTTGGGAAAAACACCCGTCTGCAGCCTGCGCCACCCGGTCGCCTCCTCCCGGTCGCCTCCTCCTGTGTAGCGTTGGGTACCTATATATCATGCCCCTGTATAGGTCCAGGTGCTCCGCGTACCCCCCGTCGCCGCCCAGGGTGAAGAAGTAGTCCGGATGCCCCGCTCGGAAACTCAACTCGCGAGCTAGGCCGTCCGCCTTCTCATTCCCCTTAATGCCTGCGGGTCCGGGTATCCATATCAGGTTGTGTATGTGTTTTCTATCCAAGCATTTTACCTTTCAGAGTATGTTTAGGGCCACGCTACTTATTCTCCCTCTGATGTAGTTTCTGCATGTCTCCTTCGAGTCAGTAAGTATATTTAGGGACTTGTTTTCCCTGGACCCATTAGCTACCGCCATGCCTATGGCGATCTCCTCAGCCTCTGTTGCGTCCGCAATCCCGGCTGCTGCGCATGTAACCAGGTCTACCTTGTGATTGACCACCACCGCTGCGGTCGTGCATTACCTCCCGGTTAGGTACAGTGATGCATCCGTATAGACTGTGCTTTCCAGTTGGGCCAGTCCCAGTTCCACATACTCGGCTCTCGCTTTCCGTCTGCCCTCGTGGACGTTCGGATCCATATTCCCTGGCAGGGGGCTACCCTAAGTCTTCCCCTGATTTCGTCTGGGACGTCCTGGTAAATGTCCATGCGACCTTGTGTATCCACACTTATCCTTTTTAGTAGCGCCCGGCCTGTTAGCGTGCCTCGGAGTCTCATAGTTTGTGCTCTGAGCAGGGCTTCTCCCAGTTCGTAAAAAGTGTTGCTGATTCCTAGTTGGAGCAATTTTTCGTTTGATGTATTCCTGGGTAGATGGAGAGCGATCTTGTAGCCTTCCTCAGGATTACATCTATCTGCTCCCTGTCTGTCTTCCTTGTCACTTAGTAGGGCAAGGAGTATGTGACACGGCTGACTATCAGGCTGTTAACGAGTCTGAGTGTGTACTCTTCATTCATGCCATATCTCCTGTGTGAGATCCTGCTGATCATTCGTCCTACCTGCTCTGCTGCTTTACTTATTAGGCTAATGGTGTGGCTGCACTTCCCACTCCTTTGCATCCACATACACAGCACCCTTATCATTTCCTTTTCTGGGATTTTCTGCCCCTCTAGACGGACTTCTAGGTCTGCCTTGGTGGGGTGCCTTCCGACCCTCAGAAGCTCTGACTTCTCGGTCGAACATTTGAGACCTCTTTGGTGTAGTTCGCCACACAGGAGGCCGCTTCCTGTAGCCTGTCCTGTTTTCCCCGCAGCGATCCTTGCGTAACCCATACCGTGACGTCGTCCGCGTACATCGCGTGTTGAATTCCCGGTATTCTTTCCAGTTGCCTTGCTAGCCCGATCATCGCCACGTTGAATAGGATTCGTGAGACAACTGATCGTTGGGCTGTGCCTCTGCATGGTGTGGAGAATGGATCGCTTCTTAGCTCTCCCAGACCGACCGTTGCAGTTCTATTGCTTAAGAAGGCCCTGATGTAGTTATGAACCCTTCTTCCGCAATTGGTATTGTTGATGCCTTCCATAATGGCCGCGTGGCTGACGTTGTGAAAGGCTCCTTTGATGTCTAGGGCCATGACCACGTTTTCTCCAGCCCTAGGCATTGCGGTAAGGATATCCTCTGAGTTGTAGCAGTATGTACTGAGTGGCTAGATTAGCTCTGAAGCCGAACATGCGGTCTGGGTATAGCCTTTCTCTCTCTAGGTGTGTTTGGATTCTTTTGGTGATTATCCTTTCGTAAAGCTTGCTTAGAAAAGATGTTAGGGAGATCGGCTTTAGGTTCTCGATCGACAGCTTTTTGCCTGGTTTCGGTATCATGACCACCACTGCGTGCTTCCACTCTGCTGGTACTACGCCCTCCTGCCAAAGCTTCCTGAGGTACTCGACTAGTTGGTCTATGGCTTTGTCGCTGAGCTTTCTGATTAGCGGGTTGCTAATCTTATCTGCCCCCGCTGCTGTGTTCTTGGTGGCGGACCTCATCGCCTCAATCACTTCTTCCCTGGTGATGGACCTATCCATGTTCGCATTCTCTTCGCCTCTGTATTCCTCCTTGTAGTTTTCTACCTGTTCCTTCACAAGGCATTTGTTCCGGACCTCTTCTAGTAGCTGTTCTTCAGTGCCGCTGTACTGATGCACTAGCCTTTGTATTTATTTGTTGTTTTCCGCTTTGCTTCGGGATGGATCCGTGAGAGGCTTGATCTAAGAAAATCACGTGTCTGTTCGTCCTTAAAGCAGGAAATGCTGCAACGTAGGACAGTGGGCGAGTTAGTATTGCATCTTGAGAGAACAAAACAGTGCAACTAAAACGAAGAAAAGCGCTTGTACAGTCTAACGAGATTTGAAGGCGATCACTTCAGGGCTAACCTACTCTGATTAATGTGCTCTAACAGGGTTTATTTCTGCAAGAAGGCTCCGGCGAATAAAATACCTTTTGGTAGGCAAAGAATTATCTTATGAGCCGTCATGTTTGTTGCAGACAAAGTGACCATCAGGCCACGAAAAATTTGTTAGTCTACTTCAGTCTGAACGAACGCGATTACTCTTTAGTCCCGCTAGACCGTACCTGTATTTCCTTTCCCTGTTTCTTCGTTTTAGTTGCTCTATTTCGTTCTTTCAAGGAGATTGTCCTTAAGCCGTCACTTTTCGAAAACGTTCACATCCTTTAGTGCAGTAAACAGGCATTTTGACCCTCTTTGTGATGCATGGTACCCTTAGCGACTTATGCGTCACAAAACCCATGACTACGCCCAATACAGGGCAAGACAACACACCCGAACAGAAAATAGGTCATACACTACATCCAGGACAACACTGGCCAAACTCAGCTGAAGATCGTGAGCAACCGTCCTCACCCATTTCCTGTCTCAAATCTCATCACGAAGTCACCATATTTCGTGAGCGATCTGGCTAACTGCGCTGCGCAACTTCACAATACATGTCACTAAACTCTTCTAGAAGCTTTTCTGGCTTCAGCAACAAAGTCTGTGTTATAAACTAGTTCTCTATCACCCGCCGCGGTGGCTCAGTGGTTAGGGCGCTCGGATACTGATCCGGAGGTCCCGCGTTCGAACCCGACCGTGGCGGCCGCGTTTCGCTAACGCGCCCGTGTACTGTGCAATGTCAGTGCACGTTAAAGGTCTCTAGGTGGTCTAAACTATTCCGGAGCCCTCCACTACGCACGTCTTCCTTTCTTCCTTCTCTCAGTACCTCCTTTATCCTTTTCCTTAAGGCGCGGTTCAGGTATCCGTCGAGATGTGACAAATACTGCACCACTTCCTTTCCCCAAAAGCAATTTTATTCTTTCTCTCACATCAATACGAATGCAACGAACGCCATATGAAAGCGTTTTTACTATACTGAGGCGCACAATCGGCTGTAGAAATTCGACACAGTGGCGCCATGACATTAAATTGCAAAACGTTTATTTCGTCAGAAGGCAAAATGCAGATCCGTGTTAGGTCGCTTGTCGGTCCATGGCTGACAGCGATCTGAGTAGACCATTCAATGGCCCGGGTCTGAGCGCCTATGTCTGAGCTGACCAACACTAGTTCCCATTGCTCAAGATTGTATAGGAACTTTTATTGGAGATTACGGAGGTGGCTCCTCTTTACGATTGCACATATGTGATCGTAAGTGGCTATTTCGCCATTCTGCTCCTAGCAATAAAGTTCATTACGCCACAAGGGCTATGGCACAAAGGAGAGATTACGATGAGTGATCTGGAAAAAAAATTTAGGGGGCACTTTGTTGACCTAAAGTGCAGTGAATCGAAAGCCTTTAGTGCGGTTTTGCTGCTTGTGTCGCTGATGTGTGCTGATGTTGATTAAAAACTACAGAGCGTTTAGGCGGCATCCTTCCGGATCGGGTTTCAAGAGGCGTCTGGCGAGATTGCCTGGGGTACGCTCCTCTCGAACAATGGTGGCGACACTCAATGGCGCCATACACTGATCAGCAACACGGATTTATCATTTTCTTTGCGATGACCCCCCCCCCCTCACTTCTACACTTATAACGATTGATGGTGTAGCTGCTTGGTGTCTTATCTAGATGACGTCATCAGTTTGATTGACAGCTTTAGTGTGACACTTTTCTGCGAACATACCCGCTGGCGAGTCATGAGCTATAAAGGCTTTCGACTTAAAAGGCTGGGGCTAGTACTACTACTCTCCTCTCGAACATACTACTCTCCTTTGGGGGCAAGCGCCAAGGGGTATGCCTTGAAATCTGTGTGCGATTTAATTCACGGGAATATAATTGCATCAGGTCGATTCTTATGCTACAATGTGAATTCACGGCTTTTATTCCGGAGCCCTCCACTACGGCACCTCTCTCTTCCTTTCTTTCACTCCCTCCTTTATCCCTTCCCTTACGGCGCGGTTCAGGTGTTCAAAGATATACGAGGCAGATACTGCGCCATTTCCTTCTCCCAAAAAACCAATTATTATTATTATTATTTCATTTCCTTTTTCTTTCACTTTTTTGCTCTAAATTTTGGCCTTCTTCACAAAATTATCCAATTATTCCACTCCTTGCCCATGTGTGTATTTGTATCAACAATTTACCCAGGCTAATCCCCAACCGTGGGTACGTGCCATTCAACCAGAGGCCATCAATCATCATCGTCAGAAACATTCATTTATATTACACGGGGCACCCATAAGATTCCAGGGAAGAAGAAAGAGAATGATGCGCTCGCGCGCTCGTCCCCGTGACAGCGAGTTTCTGTTCCTGTAAACATCTGCCTGGTCTATAGAAGTAACATAATACCTCAAGTTCAGACGGTGAAGTATCTCGGTGTAATATACGACTCTACTCTCTCCTGGCGGCCACACATTGAGCAAGTTTCTGCAAAAGGAGTTCGGGCCATTGGCATCCTGCGCAGGCTTTGTAGTGCTAGGTCAGGCATGAGAAGGCATACGCTTCTGATGATTTGTAAAATGTACGTCCGCCCAATTGTGGAGTTCGGGTGTGTTTTATTCTGAGGAGATCCTGCCTATAAACTTCGCCCTCTTGTGCTTTTGGAGCGTGAGGCGTTGCGCCTTTGTCTGGGGCTTCCAAAATATATCGCCAATGCTGTTCTGCACCTTGAGGCGCGAATGCCTTCGTTATCAGCTAGGTTTCGCCTTTTAACAGTTCAAACATTTTTCAAATTGTGCGACTCACCTCTTCACGCTTCCAGTATAATATTTCTTAGTCAACCTTCTGCCTTTTTTAGTGCTGCCTGGTCTCGATTTCATACCCCGCAGATATGTTACGTGCAGTCCCTCCTTGATCGCATAAATATTCATTTCACTGATGTCCGCCAAATATATAACAACTCCTCGTCTGTCCAGATTGAATTCGATGACATTTTCCCATCGAATGCAAAGCTGCAGCCCTTCCCGCTTCTTCAGGATCTATTGCAGGACCACCTAAGGTCCTTTTCCTCTCATGTTCTTATTGCTACCGATGCCTCGCAGTATCGCGAAAAGGCAGGTGTGGGAATTTTTTCACCTTCACTGGATTGGTCTTTTTCTCTCCGTCTTCCAGACTTAACTCCAATTTTTCTGGCTGAATTATTAGCAGTAATCTTAGCCTTAAGAAAATTAGAATCTACCGTTTCCCAGGTCGTGGTTATGACAGACTCTCTGTCCATTTGCTCTTCCTTATCTTCACCCACTGACTCTCGGCCATTACGCCTCTTTAAGTTCCTGATTCCGCTGCATCTAAATTCGGTAAGGTTGCTTTGGGTACCAGGTCACATGGGCTTTCACTTAAATGAGGTTTCAGATTCCTTAGCAAGAGCCTCTCTCAGCGGCCCAATTGTTGTTGTACGTCCTACCATCGTGTGCATATACAGCTGCGGTGAGGTTTCGCAGCTACACAATATTTCAGGAATTTGCTGCCTCGGCTCTTACATCATCTCCCGAATATCAGCATCTTTTGCATCCTTGGAGTAGCAAAGACTGGCGCTCACGCAGACTAGAGGTCTCTTTCACGCGCTTGCGTTGCCGGGTTCCCCTTCTAAATTTCTACCTTCACAGATCTGGCCTGGCAGCTTCCCCACTGTGCCCTTTTTGTGCCGAACCTGAGACAGTAGATCACTTCCTGCTGTTCTGCCGCCGCTTTTCTCATTTGAGGAAGCGTCTTTTGCAAATTCCATTTCATCAACTGGGCTTGCCTGTGTCTTCCGCGGTTGTTCTTTCCATTGGCGCTTCTTTGCTTGAACGAAGCGACAGGAGTGTGCGCTCTGCTGTGCAAAATTTTCTTCAAGAAACGCAGCGACTCCCATTCTAATTTCTTTTTCCCGATCTCAGTCAGTAAGACATTGCAACATTACAGGCATTGTGTATTATTATGCACATTAAGCAATTGTCCCGTCTTCAATCTCCAAGTTCCTCTCCTTCCCTCTTCCAATCTATCAGACTACATACTATTTCTACTGCTTTTCCCGTCAAAAATTTTCTGTATCCAGTAATTAACCGCCTGTGTCTTGGCCACTCCCCCGTAGTGGGTATGTGCCATCAACGTCTGAGGCCTTCCTTCCTTCCTTCCTTCCTTCCTTCCTTCCTTCCTTCCTAATGCTCTGCTCGCGCACTTTCCGTTTCCCTGGAGTTCTGAGAAGACATGTTGGCGTGGCTATGCACCGCAACTGTTCTGGCCGTCACCGTTGTAGACGCCGCCATCTTTCCCAACGACCCGGAACTGTACAAAATCAGTGAGTGTCTCGATAGGTATACGTCTACGCGCGCAACATAGCGCGACGGACAACCTTGCATTCTTTGAGTACTATTCTTATGCTCTGTGCCGTCACTGCGCAGTGTCCCTGAACGACCACTGTGACAGCAAGGACAACAAGCAGAGCCTGAACAACACGTCGGCGCCCCAGTCGGCGGGCATCCTGACTGCGAAGCAGCTGCGCGACCTCCGTGCCACGGGCGAGAACGGCTGCAGCTTCGAGTTCTCGGCGCCGGGCAGCTCGGGCCTCACGGTCTCCGTGGTCGAGATGAACCTGCGGAGAGGCGTGCTCAACGAGTCCTGCATCACCTACATCTCGGTCAGTGAATACGGTCGATGTGCGCGAAGGACGATACAAAGCCGTCGCTCAGTGATGTCCTTGTCGGCGTATGCTTAGTGCTTGCAATGGAGATGACGTCGACGGGTCGGCTCTGTCAAGTTCCGGCTCCCAAAAGTCATGTTTTGCGTTTCCTGAGCGGATGAAGAGTCAGGTTGTGTGAAAATCGCCGTCGCAGTAGCTTCCTCGTTCTAACCCATACTTTTACTTTTTGAAGCGATTTCGGTTTGAGCGCGTTCGTCTAACTACAATATTGCTGACTGTTTTCTTTGTTGGCAAGCAGCAAGCCAGCACAGGTCTGACATTAAGTGCACAAAATGGCACGCCATCGGTGCCTACCCAGCGCTGACTTCTTGAACGCTGCTTGCAGGTCATCAGCAAGTTCAACTTTGGCTCCGACAAGGATGAGCGGTGCGGGTGGATCACGAAAGAGGACAACCACCACTTCACCACGATGCACTCGCTGCAGCTGAAGCTCTTCTCCAAGACTCCCCTGACGCAGTTCTTCGACAACCACATCCTGGCCATGGTCGCCACCAGCTACACCGAGTGTGAGTGGCCGCGCCAACGCTCTTTTTTGTGCGTCATATAATGGGCTGAGCCATGTAGCTCACGGAACCGAACCGAACAGAACCGAATCCTGACCTCGGCAGATGCATTTCCATGGGGTTGGAACGCAACGCAGAAACTCCTGTGTGCTGTGCGATGTCGGCACACGCGTTTTGATAACCCGTGGCGGGCGGAATTAATTTACAGACCTCCAGCAAGGCGAAGCTCATATCCCGATTTTTTACGCACAGTACGCAATTCTGGACCAGACAGGGAAGACAGCGGAGGAAAGGAAAGAGGGAAGCGGTTGCGAGGAAGAAAAGAATTGAAAGGGGACGCGCAGGTCGATTTCATTCAAACCAGAGCGCAATGAGTGAAACAGGCTGCAGGGCAAAATGCGCTGCCGGATGCGTATTATGTCGTGACCAGAAATTACCGCCTTCACTTCATGGCCAGATAGAATGTTCGGGAGGGCCGGCGGATGTGCGTTCTCGATAATGTGCTCTGCGGGGTCATGTGAGTCGGGCCTGCCTATGTGTGAGTGCATTACAGCTTTCGCTGCTATTTTTTGAAATCTACGGGATGTTTATGTACTTTGGTTTGGTTTATGGGGGTTTAACGTCCCAAAGCGACTCAGACTATGAGAGACGCCGTAGTGAAGGGCTCCGGAAATTTCGACCACCTGGGGTTCTTTACCGTGCACTGACATCGCACAGTACACGGGCCTCTAGAATTTCGCCTCCATCGAAATTCGACCGCCGCGGCCGGGATCGAACCCGCGTCTTTCGGACCAGCAGCCGAGCGCCGTAACCACTCAGCCACCGCGGCGGCTGTTTATGTACTTTACTGAGCCGTATTGCAGACATCTTAGCGCGAGAGAAAAGGAAAGTGATTGGCTTACTCGCCACGGTGGCTCAGTGGTTATGGCACTCGGCTATTGAGTACGAGTTCGCGGGATTGAACCCGGCGGCGGCGGCCGCCTTTCGATGGAGGCCAAACGCAGAAAGCGCCCGTGTGCTTTGCGACGTCTGTGCAAGTTAAGGATCCCCAGGTGGTAGAATTTTTTCCGAAGCCCTCCACTACACCCTTTCTTCTCCCTGTCCCTATTTTATTCATTCCTTTACGGCGCGGTTCAGGTGTCCGCCGATATGTGAGACAGATACTGCGCCATTTCTTTTGCCCGACAACCAATTTTCAATTTCTTCCACTACGGCACCTCTTTCTTTTAAAGCGAAAGCTTTACTAAAGAAGAGTGAAATGTAGTTAAAGAGTGGTGAGCAGGCATTTGGGGTAGATTACACAATCGGAAATGCGTGCCGTCTAGGTGGCCTTGGAACAATGCACTCGACTGTTGACATTGGGCTTGTAGCTATCACTTCGCTCCTGCGATCAGCCATGTGCCTTGCGGAGTATTTTTGCATCGGTGCAGATACATTTCGATCATGAATGACTCGCCGCGGTGGCTCAGTGGTCAGGGCGCTCAGCTAGTGATCCGGAGTATCCGAGTTCACACACGACCGCGGCGGCCGCGTATCGATGAAGGCGAAATGCAAGGGCGCCCGTGTGCTGTGCCATGTCTGTGCACGCTGAAGATCCCTAGGTGGCCGAAACTATTCCGGAGCCCTCCAGTACGGCACCTCTTTCTTCTTTTCTCCTCTCATTCCCTCCTTTATCTCTTCCCTTACGGCGCGGTTCAGGTGTCAGCCGATATGTGAGACAGATACTGCGCCACTTCCTTTCCCCAACAACCAATTTTTCCAATGGCTGGCCGCAGCGCAAGACGGCTCCTGTGGACCGAAAGAATTCCAGTGCGCGTCCGGCGGCCGCTGCATCTATAAGGGCTACCGCTGCGACAACGTCAACAATTGCGGCGACAACTGCGACGAGGCCAAGCTCGGCCACTCTATGTGCCGTGAGTCGAAATAATTGTATTGCCGTCTTTGCGCCGTAGTATGCCGCTTTATACTTGCGTTCCAGACAATAAGGTAGTATTAAAGTGTAGGTCTCTGCTGGCCTACTTGGTTCTTTATCTTCTTCGCACAAGGGGTGCCCACCAGCCGACATTGTTGCTTGATTTGACTGACTGAAGGCTTTGTTAGAGACTGTCTTGCGACTAAATAGGATGCAGGGATTAAGGAAGTATGACTTGAAGTTTTATATACAAAAATTTACATTATAAAAGCTGATGCACAAGAGACAATTTAAAGCGGAAAAAATGTTAAACAACGAAAGGTGGAACTGGCTAGCACTGTGGAGGGCCCCTATTGAGGCCCCTACTCGGCATAGCCGAAGATGCATTACATCTTACCGTAGCCTAGAACGCTTTTCCCAGGCTCCGGGGCTCTGTTTTAAAGACCTAAAGGACTGGCCCCCATTCAGTACCACCTAATCATGTCGAACTATAAACGCAATTGGCTAGTCAGGTGGATGGCCCGCCCTTCAATTTCCGTAAGGCACATAACCCTCTCCATAAGGTATGAAGACAAAATGGACATCAAATTCATTAAAAAAACAATTTTCTCGGAAGGCGCCACAACCATTGGTGCACTTGGCAGCCTGCCCCGCCCGGAAGCTTTTTCAGTATTACCAAATCACTCTCCCCCGCAGAAAAAGAAAAGCAAAAACAAACACACAATCGTGCCAGCACGAGCAATCGGTTTCGTGGAGGCCCGTCGTCAACCTTGGCGCCGTCCCGCAATTAGAACTGCCATCGGGCTTCAGCGGGCCGCTGTGAGCAACTGCCAGCTCGGTCCCGAGTTTCCCAGGCGGCTTAGTGTTCTTGTGAGCCTATGCAGGAAAACTAAGGCGGCTTAGCTTCCACTGGGTCTACCGGCTAGCCAACACCTCATCGATACCCGTCGGTGGAGTTATCTCAAATCTGGCCGTCGCTGGCCATTCATCATTTTTTTGCCCCTCTCCTTGTCAAGACTGCCTTTTTAGAAACCTTCCAAACAAAGACGTTCGTCGCAAGGGCTCGTCGCGTCTGGTGTCTTTCATGACGAGGGGGACGGGGGAAGAGGGCGGCGTGGAGTGTAGTGCCACAGCACTTACTGCACCTTGCACGCCTAGTGCGAAACAGCCCTGCAGGGCGAGAACAAAGCGCGTGGCCGCCGCTGCCCCGGGTGCTTGACACCAAGACGGGTGCTTTTTTTTTAGCGCGCTCTGCTGTCGCCTGGTGCCGATGGGGGAAGGGGAGGGTCAAAGGAAGGCTGTAGGGTTGCGGCGCCGAGCCAGCAACAAAAGGAGGGATGGTTCCCAGAAAGCCGCGGGCATCCACTGATCCCTTACAGTAGTAGTAAGTGGAAAAGCATGGAAAAGATTTTTGCTAGCCCCGGCATCTGCAATCGATACTGAAGCACCTGAGCAAGGGCAGCGGAAATAAAGGATCGCAGGCAGAATGGAGAAATGAAATGAAGTAGATGAGGGGACAGGAAGGAAGGATAGGAGGGAGAGGTAATATATGCAAACTATTTACAAAATAAGAAATGGGTACAGGCTGCGCTCGTGATTAGTTCATGATGGAGCAATGACAGACAATAATGTGCCGAAATCTATTTTCCATACACTATAAGTAAAGCTGCTGTCCACACGTGCAGCGCGATAAGTATGACCATATATGTATTGTTACGGGATACGGACAATTATGCCTACCGATCTTATCCGCAGTAAAGTGACAGTCGAAGGATTAAGCGTGGTCGCAGCGAGCAACGCACTGTCCACTGTGGAAGGTTGTCTTCCAGATGGGGAGGAGGAAAACTTTATTTCCGAAGAAAGTAGATTCAAGGTCTTCTGGGTGGGCCGCCTATTCCGGCAGTCCACTGGCTTGCGCGGCTGCGAGGTCCCTGCGTGCCAGTCCGCGCTGCTGATCAGGGTCCCTGCTGAGCAGAATGACCTCCCATCGCCGCGCGTCTAGGTTTGGTATAGGGCCGATAGCGGGATTTAATCGGCACGCCCACACCATGTGATAAGTAGAGGCTATTTCTCCATAGTGTGAGAATTGCGGTTCATCAAGTGTATGATACCAAACGTTTAGTTTGACGGGTGTTATAAAGGTATTCGTTTGAAGGTGTCTGAGTGTGTTCCTCAGCCTTGCATAGGACTTCGTGCGGCAGAGGGTATGTGCGCCTCGCCAACCTCTGGTGTTGATGTTATTCGTTGTAAGTGGTCACTGGTAGTGGATTGCTTTCCGCGGTCTCACCAGACGTGGAAGAGGCCCGGAGGAGAAGTGCTCGGGCATGCCTGTGAGCAGCGGCATTCCCTCTCGTCTCGTCCATGTGGCCGGGGAACCAAATAATGTTGGCTTTGTTAGGTGGGTGCTTGTTCAGTATTGGCAGTACAGTATGGTGTACTTGTTTTTTCATAAGGTTCCTGCAGGCGTTCTGGGAGTCTGTTAATATGTTTGAGCCGGGTCATGTAGGTAGTGCAGGCACTATGTCTGCCTCCTCTGCGTGAATGGGTTTCGTAGTTTTGATGGATACGGAGTTAATCAGACGTCCCTGTCTGTTGACAACGGCCAGGGTCATGCTTTCGCATTGAGGGCCAGCCGCGTCAATGTAGAGAGTGTCCGGACGGTCGTCCCACTTTCTACGCAGGACTTCTGGCCTGGCGTTTCTTCTTTGTATGTTGAATTTTGGGTCGTGTGCCTGGGGATCGAAAAGATGTAGTGTCTTGTATGTTTTCAGCGGTAGGTTTGTCCTTTGGTCGATGGTGTATGGCAGTGCTAGATGGATTTTGCAGAGAAGTAGGCAGCCCGTGTGGGTGGTTGCAAGGCGCTTCAGTTCGGATGTTTTCTGAGCCTCCCAGGTCTCCCGGAGTGTGTTGTGAACTCCGAGAGACATCAGACTGGTCATTGACATGGGAAGGCCCAGTGCTGCCTTGTAGGCCATTCTGGCGGAGCCTCCAGCTTTTCCTCTTCTGCTCGGGAAAGGCGAAGATACGCAATCTCATAGGCTAGACGTGATACCACGAAGGCTTGGACAAGCCGGACCACCTCCTTCTTCTTTAGCCTGTGCTTCTTGTTCCTGATTCGGCAGAGCATTCTTATAGTTAGGTGTGTTGTCTTCGTGACTTTGTTGATGGTAGTGGTGTTCTGTCTTCCCAGTGGTATGTGCTGGCATGTGGCTTCGGTTGGTCTTGGTACCTGTTGTTCGTCTATGTATATCGTGATGTTTGTGGGATTAGGTTGTCCAATGTTCTTGAGCATTAAGAGTTCGGACTTACAGCACTGGAAGCCCCGGGCCCTCGCGTACTGATGGACAGCATCTGCCGCCGCTTAAAGACGCTGTTCCGCCTCGGCATCGCTCCCTATGTGGCACACAAACCGTGATGTCATCCGCCTAAATCACGTGGTGGGCGCCGGGAATGTTCTGCAGCTCTACAGGAAAGTCCTTCATTACTGAGTTGAATACCAGGGGAGATAACACCGCACCCTGGGCAGTCCCTCGTGGGCCCAGAGTTGATTCGTTTGGTCGAAATAATTCCGGAGCCCTCCACTACGGCACCTCTTTCTTCCTTCTTTCACTCCCTTTTTTATCCCTTCCCTTACGGCGCGGTTCAGGTGTCCACCTATATGTGAGGCAGATACTCTACCATTTCCTTTCCCCAAAAACAATTTTCCAATTTCTGAGGGGACCCGCCGCGGTGGCTCAGTGGTTAGGGCGCTCGACTACTGATCCGGAGTTCCTGGGTTCGAACCCGACCGCGGCGGCTGCGTTTTTGTGGAGGAAAAACGCTAAGGCGCCCGTGTGCTGTGCGATGTTAGTGCATGTTAAAGATCCCCAGGTGGTCCAAATTATTCCGGAGCCCTCCACTACGGTACCCCTTTCTTCTTTTCGTCTTTCACTCCCTCCCTTATCCCTTCCCTTACGGCGCGGTTCAGGTGTCCAACGATGTAGGAGACAGATACTGCGTCATTTCCTTTCCCCCAAAACCAATTAATATTATTATTTCTGAGGGTATCCTAGGTTGAGAATTGCCTGTCTCGGCGTTAAAGTCTCCGATGTTGTAAGTCTTGGCTGCGTAGTTGCTGTCCATCAGCCCGCCGAGGATCCCTGATTTAAATATTTTATCAAATGCTTCCTTAAGGTCCAGCGCCAGAATAGGTCTTGTCTGTTGTTTGGCAGGCTCTTCGATGGGGTCCTTGAACAGATGGAGCACGTCCTGCGTCGATTAGTGGGGCCAGAAACCAAACTGTGCGGGCGGCAGCAGGCCGTTCTCCTCCAGGTGTATGGGCAATCTGGTGGTGATGACTCTCTCCAAGAGCTTACCGAGGTAGAAGGTTAGAGAGATGGGTCATAGATTTTCGAGGAGAATGGGTTTGTTGGGTTTTGGAATGAATCCTAGGTCTGCAATTTTCCACAAAATTAGTAGTCTGCCTTTGTTTTAACGGTGTGTGTCGAAGTAGCTTACGAGGAATGTGATCTGGTCGTCAGGCAGATGAAAAATCGTTAGGAAAGGAATTCCATCTGGTCCTGGCGTAAGGTTCCTTCTCATGAAGGCGAGCTCTGCTCTAACCTTTTCTACCGTGATTGAGGCATCGGGTTCTTTGTTAGGGAGTTACGTGTATTCTGGATGGGTTTTGGTGGATCTTTGCATAAATATTTGTGCCTTTCAAGGACATCCTCATTGGTCCCCATAGTTGAATGGATGATCTTTTTCATTCTGTCGCGGGATTCCGACTTGCTTCGAGCGGGGTCAGTGAGGGCTCTTATCAACTGCCACGACTTGGACACCCCGAGGTTGCCTTGAAGGATGTCGCGTAGTGAATTCTAACACTTACGTTTGAGAGTGCACGCATATGCTTCAGCTTGAGCGTTGATTTGGTCTTTGCTAAGGCGAAGCTTGCGAACGTGTCTGTTTCTTCCACGTCTTGGTGAGAGATCGTCGTGCTTCCCAAAAATGGAGGTGTGACCGCGGTGGCTGCGTTTCGATGGAGACGAAACGCTAAGGCGCCCGTGTGCTGCGTGATGACAGTGCACGATAAAGATCCCCAGTTCGTCGATTTATTCCGGAGCCCTCTACTATGGCACCTATTTCTTCCTTACTTCTTTCATTCCCTCTATCTCTTTCCTTACGGCGCTGTTCAGGTGTCCGCCGATATGTGTGACAGATACGGTGCTATTTCTTTTCCCCAAAACCAATTATTATTATTATTATTATTAGTAGTAGTAGTATTTTCTCGGCGGGGCAGTCCTCAGTCGTTTGGATTTCTTTAGTGAAGCGAGTTAGGCTGTTCTTGATGTTTTGGGTCCATTCGTCTTTACGAGCAGTGAGCGTGCTTTGAGCGGTTTGTCGGGGATGGGGTTGTCTGAAGGGGGTTCAGACGCCAATTGTTCCAGTCCGTAAGACGAGCGCTACCGCTCTTCCTTTTAAATCTGCCTGTGGTTAGGCTGATGGTGAGGATATTATGTTCGCTGCCCAAGGGCTGGCCGGTGTTGCTCAAGTTTTAGTTTCTAGCATTCTTGACTAGTGTGATACCCGGGCAGGTGTCTCGAGTGACCCTGTTGCCCATTCTGTCTGGTTGGAAACGTGGGGTACGTGAGGACTGCGAGCCTCTCGTGAGCAAAGATCTTAGGCAATTTTCGACCCCTGGCCGTGCTCGTCGAGAATCCCCGTTGTTGATGCGGAGCGTTGAAGTCCCCCCTCTTCTCTCCCCCCCCCCCAATCACGCAGGGAGCCTTGTCCGCTGGCGCGCAAAAACCTGTTAATAAGGTGTCCTAGTCTGGATTGTTTATTTGAGTGGGCTGTAGACGTTTAAGATGTGGATTCCTTCCTCGCCTCTGCGTTGAAGTAGGAGAGTTAATGTAGCAGTGAGGTGTATCGTTTGAAATGCGGTCATGCATAATGGCCGTGTAGGATTTGTGGACTACAGTCGCGGAGGGCTGATCGTCTTGGTATGTTCTATAGCCAGTTTAAGTTCCATCATGTGTGGTTCCTGTGTCAGTATCACTGCCGGGGGCTTCTTCTCTTGGGAGATGCAAAGGCTAAACGCTGATTTTCTTTCGAAGCGCCGGCTTTTTCACTGCCATAACGTTACTTTTGAGACGAGTAACATGACGAGAGGTCACTGACTGAGTCGTCGTTTGCGATTGTGGGTCACGTGAAACAGGACTTGTTTCCTCTCGGGTACGTTTTCTTTAATGTTTGCTATGTCTCGTATATGTCTAATGTTCACCCAGATGGGAGCGATTGGTTCCTCGATCATTTTCCGAGTCTCAATTCGGCTCTCATCTCTATTCGTTCTCATTTGCTGGATTATCTGTTGATAGATCTGGCCGAGCATGGCTTGTGTAACCGGAGGTTCATGAGACGCTGGGTTCGTGAGATGCTGCTGCTGCGGCTGCGCCCATGATCCGGAGGGACCCGATGACGTCTGCTTCTTTGGGTTCCCGTTGCTTAAATATATTGCTGTTTCTGCATCCCACAGATGGTTCCCGCGGGCGCGACATAGATCGCTTCCCGTTGGAGGAGCCGGCCCGAGGAAGAGACTTTGAGTCCTCTGTGCTGGGTGGATGTTGCTTCTTGGTGTGGGGTCTTCCCCGCCATGGTTGGTGGACGTCGTCTTTGCTCTCATGTTGCCAACTTGTGGCGGTATAGTGCAGAGGAGATTGGGACTTCTTGCATTCCTTGGAGTACGTCTTGTGAGGTCTGTTGCACAGGGCGCACTTGGGTTTGCATTCCTGGGTTCCCCCAATGAGTGGGTGCCCGCACTCCAGGCAAAGTGCTTTTCTGGACTGGGGGCCTGAGGCGTCTATTCGGTACCCAGTAGTCCCGCAGGTGATGCAGGCCGGTTCGGTTTCCGGTAGACGTGGCAGCGACGTTCGAGCCAGTCATAGTGGATGGTAAAAGAAATTTGGCGTTCGATGAAAACCACCACTAGAGACGCGGTCTGGCCGAGTCTTCTCGCGCCGACTAATTTAGGCTTCCGGTGAGTATAGATCTCGGAAGACAGCGCCGTCATCTATCCCGGGCTTGATATTGTGATTTAATCCTTTGCAGACTGCGTCCGGCAAAGTGATCAAAGCTTATAATGCCAGGATTTGTTTACCTTTATGGCCGGCGATGAGGGTTGCGTCTGCTTCGTTGTTCGTACAGACCATGATGTTTTACAGGCTGGGCGCTCTCAGCATGGGTCGTTCTTGCAGTCGGGTATTGAGACTTGCTCGCATCCCTTTCTCCAATTTGAAGGAGCGTGCAGCGCATGCCTGTAGGTGCAATGTTTCTTTGGGTTTCTTCACGATCTTGTGTTTAATATTGCTCAGGCCCGGTAGTCGTGGAGATCTACGAGTTCGGATAACGGGCGCTTTCTGCTCTTAGGGCGGTGGCGGAGGTGGTGGTGGCTGCATTGTGCTTGGTAACTTCTTACGAAGCACGGTATTCCAGCCAGAGGTGCCTTCTTCCGCTTTGTTCTCTTGGGAACGCAGCTGCATCTGGGCTGTCGCGGCGATGATAAATTCCATTTCCCTGGGATCTCATCCTCTTATATATAAGTGCCGGTGTGGAGTTGCTATTTTCTGCCATGATGAAACAGGCGCCGGCGTGGCCTTATGAGGCGAGCGCAGCAGCTGTTATTGCCGCCGCTGCGCCGGCGGCTTAGCAGAGTCGCGTTGGGAATTTCGCAGGAGTTATGCTTAGCTCCCGGCATCTTGGCAACGGCTATGAAAACGGTCTGGAAATTAAGTTCGCTGGACTCACCGATGAAGTATTGGTAGCAGTCGATTCCTGACTTTGAGCTGAATCCGATGATATTGGATGTTGCGCGAATTGAGGCGGAATCCCTGCGAATTCTTAAGTTGAAGACTTAGCCCATGCAACGTGCGGTCGCACTCGACGGAACCTCCACGTTCAGCTGTCTTGCGCTTGGGGCGTGTGTTTTGCCAATAACATTACTCACTGGAAAGCAGAATCGGGCTTCATGTTTTCACACGCTCGAGAGCAGGAGATATCGGTGCCCGTTAGAGGACCCCAAGTGGCCAAAATAAATTCCGGAGTTGTCCAGTACGGTGTGCCTCAAAGCCGAGAAAAGGAAAATATGCAGCGCTGTGTTTGTCTTTCTTTTGTCGTCCATGTGTTTCTTGCGCTGCATACTTCCCTTCTCTGTGCTAAACCAACAGGCCCAACTTACCGCCCTTCATCAGTTCACCTCAATACCCATTGTTCTATTCTGGGGCGTTTTTTTAAAATCCCATTAGCCGCGGATAGGCAGGGCAAGAGGAAGAGCCTACACTTTAAACAGTAATGCGCCTTGTAAAGCTTTAACGAGTGTTTTACTGGCCGCGGGTTGATAATAATAATAACTGGTTTTTGGTGGAAAGGAAATGGCGCAATATCTGTCTCATATATCGTTGGACACCTGAACCGCGCGGTAAGGGAAGGGATAAAGGAGGGAGTGAAAGAAGAGAGGAACAAATTGGTCCGTAGTGGAGGACTCCGGAATAATTTCAACCACCTGGGGATCTTTAACGTGCACTGACATCGCACAGCACACGGGCGCCTTAGCGGTTTTCCTCCATAAAACGCAGCCGCCGCGGTCGGGTTCGAACCCGGGTACTCCGGATCAGTAGTCGAGCGCCCTAACCACTGAGCCACCGCGGCGGGTAACCGCGGATTGAGCAGTTTCACGTGATTCCTGGAGAGCCGTGCTGTGCATGCGCGAGGAGCAGTGACGACACACGACGCATTTCTCTCTCTCGCTCCCTACTCACCTAGTCACAACTGCGCATGCGCAACTAGTAACGCCGAGCCTCAGGGGTTCCGCCGCTGCGCAGCTCCGCGCCTTTCCTAAAAATCCAACTTTCAATTTTCAGTTTTCTCTTTCCCTCCCTCCTTGATCCCTTCCTTTACGGCGCGGTTCAGGTGTGCACCGAGATATGTGAGACGGTTACTGTGCCATTTCGTTTCCTGAAAAACGAAACAAAACAAGTGAGCCGACGGTGTTCATATAGTTCATTGGCGTTGACAACTTTGCAAAGACCGTTCATTTTCACGAAAGGAAAGGCGCACAACTGGCTCCGTGTTTCATTGGAGACCTCAATCTAACTTTCGCTTTGTATATCCTGGATTAGCTGGGCTAATCCACATTAACTTTTGTTCATGAAAAGGAGGTTCACTAGAAGACAGCTTTCTCCCTTTTTAATGCTTTCTGTTTAGAGTGTAAGTGTCCATTTTGATACTACTCTTCCTTTGGTCGTTTCTCATTGTGTGGGCTGGGCAACATTATTTTACAGCGATAGCTGTTAGGAGCCCGCCCCTGGCTTTCTCGCAGCCGTCGCCGTAACCGGGTGGGTGCGTTAATGTCACCGAGATCTTAAGTCACTGTCAACCTGGCTTGCATAAGCCTACGAGTGGCTCTGTTTGGAACAGCAGTCTAACAGTACAGGGGCTATTCGCTTGACCACTGCACAAGTCCGCATGTAGCCCAAAACTAAACGCCTGAACAGCTATCGCTGAACATCCCGTTACACAGTCGTAACCGTCCTGAGAGGATTTTATTTTTTTTTAACATGCCCACACTTCTTTCTTTTTTCTCAATGATGCCGCTCAGCTCGCTGGTCCTGATCATCCTGGGCTTGGCCGACTTGTTCGTCACGTGGGACATCGTACTGATTTGCTGCATCCGGTCGGCCCTCTCCAAGCAAAAGGTAAGCGACTCGGTCAATGCGATGCGTGTATTAAGCTTTTCGGGGAAAACTTGGCGACCACCTCGTGTTTAATCGCACAGCTGGCAGCCATTGCGTGTTACGTTAACTGCGATAGCACCAGAGGACTACGAGAGCTTTCAGGTGTCAATTGACAGCAACTTTTCTTTGACCATTATAACGTTGTGGCGATAGCAAGCAGGCAGGATTATCAACCGAAAGCGCGCGTAGCAGCCGTCGGTAACAAAAAGCCTGTAGCTGTCTGTGCGATGTTTTCAACAGGGCTGGGAACTTTCTTATGCCGTATTCCAATCGGCGATGCGGACAAAGCTTATTTGCTCTGCGAAACCAAAGAACGTGTTTCAATTGGTGATTTGGACTCGGATTGGTATATGGTCCCTAGACTCCCTATAGTAGGACAGATCATTGAACAGAACCACAGAACAAAGTTCCTCCGTGACGAAAAGTAGCCCGTTTCGTCTCGTGAAAAAGCTTATCAGGTGACAAAACCAAAATCTCATGAATTTTGATGCCTCTGGCTAGTTTGATAGTCAAACATTAAAATGTGGTTCTGTTCGCTGTTGTAAATGGTCCACGGAATAACACAGGACACCGCGTACCATGAAGTGTTACCATCTGCTGCTTCAGCGTTATCCTACTAAATGGTGATCTTCCTCCTCCTCGGATTAGGAAAGCTACTCAGGATCGCTGATTGGAATTGCCATTTGGTACACTTCCACCTTCCGGAACAGCCGCGGCGGGCATGGTATCCGTGGTCTCGTAATCAGTCGCCAGAGAGTGATTCTTGAACAAAGAGCCGCCGCCTGGAAAAAATAACACTCTGCATTATTCTTGGCTGTTTTCCGCTAATTTGTGGCGAGGTTGTTCTTCCTGCATCCCTTCCGTCTCCTGCAACCATCCGCCATTTTAATGAAGAATTGTCTTGTTGGCCTCCACCTTGCAGTTTCTACCATAGTGTTCTGATTCTGAGCCCGTCTGCTGGTTCGAAAACTCATATCTGAGCAAAGCATTCTGGGAATTGACCGTTTCTGTTATTATCCCCGTGAGACCAACATCGTCTGTACCTCTTGTTGTGCCGTCGGCGCTATGTAGCACCTAAGCATGATTTTATAAACCGGGCTTGTCTCAAACCACAGCAGCAGTTGCTTTATAAACGCGCGTATGAAGATGAATTTGCCACATGCTACGTAGAGAGGCACACATCCTGACCTGGATGAAATGTGGGAGATAAAATTGCCTGACGCGCAAGGCACACTTTGTCACTCATTGTGCTCGGCATTTCTGGCGTTTGTGAGCAGATGGTGCGCGAACTTTCAGTCTATTACCAACTTAGCAGCCCGGAGTACGGACTTTCACGTCGTTCACAGCAAGGTCCCGTGCACTTTTCTTATTTCTCCATCCGTTCACAGAAACAGCAGCAGCGGACAACGGGGTTAGGGCGGGCTGCTGAGCCACGGAGTACCCGGGTTCGAACTCGGCCGCGGCGGTCACGTTTAGATAGTGGCGAAACGCGAAAGGCGCCCGTCTGCTGTGCAATCTATCAGTGTGAGTTAAAAGTCCTCAGGTGGTTGAAATTACTCTGAAGCCCTCTTTAACTCCAACCTTCTTCCCTTCCATTATGGTGCGGTCGAGGTGTCCACTGAGAAGTGAAACTACAGCTAGCGGTTCTAGTTACTGTGACATTTCCTTTCCTCAAAAATCCCTAATACCCTGGATGCCTTGCTCTATAACGTGACTTTCAGATATCGTCCATTACGTTTGCACGCAACACGCGCCATAACGCCATTTTTCATCATAGAAATCAGATTAAAAATCACCGCTGTGGCTGAGTGGTTATGGTGCTTGGCTGCTGACCTGAAAGACGCGGGTTCGAACCCAGCCGTGGTGGTCGCATTTCGATTGTGGCGAAATGCTTGAGGCCCACGTAGTGTGTGATGTCAGTGTGCGTTAGAAGAACCCCGGTGTTCGATATTGTTTGAACCACTTCACTATGGCGTTCCTCACAAAAATTATAAACTGGTTTTACAGCGAACTCTATACCTCTCCCGTCCAAGGAAATTTTCGTGTCGTTGTCGTAAGCAAAAAAAAAGCCTGGCTAAAAATTAAATGCAAACTCTGAGAATATCCTCCTTGAAATCAGGCATACAGAAGATAGCTCAGTAATCGTTTTCATTAAGAAAACCCAAAAAACAATCATCAAAAGCACATGTAGGATGATAAAGAGCGTGTGAACAATGGGAACACCGTCGGACGCGTTCCGGGAAACATTAGTTGCAGCTGCTTCGTATGGGGATGACGTCATCCGAAGCCCTCCTGTGAAGTGCAAACCGCATAATGTATGATAACGGCGCCTGCAAATAATGCGAAGCGCGTCCCTTTTCCCTACGTGTGCTTTCCGGTAAGGAAGAAGGTAGCGTTAACTGCTCTGAGTGGAAAGTAACCAACAGCATAGAAATCACGTTGGGACGTCACCAAGCTTTAATATATAGCAGGGAAGCCAGCCTAGCAACTCATTCAGAAAATCTCAGTGTATATCATGCTGACTATAAGCCAGTCATAAAGATCGTTGTCGTTGTGAAGTAATAAAGGTTAATATAAGTATATTTCACTTGTCTCTGGTTTCATTCTGTTTAGAGCTACGTGTGTGAATTTTCAAGTGACGTCGTAATGGGTAACGGTGTCGTTTTACAGCTACGCTGTCCAATCACTTTCACAGCGTGGATTGGGGCCACAAGTTTTTTTGAGGAAAGGAAATGGCGCAGTATCTTCCTCACTTATCGGCTGACACTTGAACCTTGCCGTAAAGGAAGAGTTAAAGGAGGCACTAAACGAAGCAAGGAATAAAGAGGTGCCGTAATGGCGGTCTCTGGAATGATTTAAACCACCTCTTTAACGTGCATTGACATCGCATATCACATGGGCGCTTTTTGCTTGGCCCAACGTTACTAGATGCGGACGTAGGCTTGGTCTGAGTAGCTTTGGGACGCTAAACATCCGCAAACCAAAACCAATCAGATTATCTGGATGACGATGCTACACACCAAAAGATTAGCCGCTACGTATGTACCTTTACATTTATCGGCTACGCTAGGCATCTTGCACAACCGCAGAAAGGAAAGGCGAGCAAAGATACGGACCGAAACAATCAAGCACAATGTTCACGTGAAGGTCAGCGCGTCGTGAAACGTCGCGCATTATCGCGCATAATGTTGCAAGTACACTGAAGGTTGCGCTGCGGAGCCAACTGCGTCTGTGCATTGTTGGGCCTGAGCTTGTCGGCTTGACCCGGCGTGCCCGTGTTCAGCGGCTTTGATAGTGTGCGACACTTGAGCTATGCGGTAACTCAGTGACAGAACGCTATAACCACTGAGCCATAGCCACTCATCGGTACAGAGCCGGAGTTCTCGGGCTTGTTACCGTGGTGGCAAAATGCAGAACCCCCGCCACGGTGCCTCAGTGGTTAGGGCGCTCGGCTACTGACCCGAAGTACCCGGGTTCGTACCGGACCGCGGCGGCCGCATTTCGATGGAGGCGAAACGCTAAGGCGCTCGTGTGGTGTGCGATGTCAGTGCACGTTAAAGATGCCCAGAACTCTTCGGCTACTTTACCTAACTTGTCCACATTGCTAATGGCATCGCCCTTCTTGACTCTTAACGCACACATCTGGTTTTTACCTATGGCTAGTTCCCTCGTAAGCATACTGCCTTTCTTACTCACATATAGGGGTATTCATGCTTAGAGTGGAGTGCAGGTAGGCGGCGACGTCGAAGTGATACTCATTGGTGACGTCCTGCAACATTGTGTCGAGCGTTGTCACGGCCACCCTGCCATATACAAGGTGAGGGTTCCACGGGGTTGCCTCCTTAACTGTGGTTTGTAGGCGAAGGAAACTTAGGGCAAGATCGCGTCCACTGATCTGTGTTCGGTGTGAACGGAAACGGAGTGTACTTACATGAAGATATTTCCCACTTCCCTTCTTTCACGGTGTCATTGAGATGTCTACGGCAAGCGAGAGGTACAGCCGTCTGACTGGGTTTTATAGAGTCAGCGTAAGTCATCTCACAAAGTGGATTGGAAGCAGAGCTAGTTCTTACTGCTAGTAAGCAGCATTAAGAAAATGAACGAAATGCAATTACGCCTGTCAAATTTCATGAAATATGACTGATATCAATCTTTATTGATTTTAGATGACATCAATCCGCTTACTAACAACGCATTACCCCTGAAAGCAAAAGGTTTATTGTTCCCGCTCGGAGGAAAAACCCGGCATGGGCGCGACTGGGAAATTCAAATTCGTGGAATGGGTGTAGTGACTTAGAAAAACAGGTTCGCTGCAAAGAAAAAAATGGCTGCGGCGTAGCTCAGCTAACCCTAACTATGCAAGCGAAAGCACGGATTACATGTGAGATCACTTTCAAATGTTCTTGGGGCCGAAGCACAGTCTGACAGGCAGACGGACCAAGTGGCAAGTTGCGGGTTCCGCACTGCGAGAACTCGCTTCTAGCGGCTCGCCAGTCTCCGCCGCGGCTGCTAAGAAGCCTCGTCGCTGTCTTCACTCGGCATCTTTCGCTCGCCGTCGAGCCAGGCGAAGCTCCCGCCCTCCATTCCGTTCGGCTGGCCGCTTAGCGCGTTTACGTAAGCTCCCTATCGATAGCTAAATCCCTCGACCAGTTGGCAATGTCGACCGGGTGATGAGCCTCGGTCCGACGTCTGCGAGTACCCACTCTCGAGGACGTTGGCTCCGGCTGACTCGCTTCGTCCATAGCGAGACGGTGGATAGGCAGCGCGCAGCCGTGACGGCAGCTGGTGCGAGTCACGTGGAACGTTACGGGCTTGCCTACTATAAGCTCCGCTCCTCCTGTTCAAGGTCATTCGTACAGACGCAGCGTAATCGAAACCGCGTGGATAGTAAAGCCACGGCTGCTCAATAGCAGCAAGTGCGTTGCAATTGAGCGGCTGTGGTAAAGCTTTCGCTTTAGAAGGTTGTCAAGCGGAAGTGAATCGGAGTTCCTTCGGTCGGGATCCGGGCACAACTTCTTCACCAAGGAGAATGTTTGGTCAGGAGGATAAACAGACTATTTGTACAAGCACGTCGCACAGCATCGTGCGCAGATGACGTTAAGGGAAAACTTAGTTTTAAGGGCCACTAATTAGCGGCTGGGAACACGTGCGATAACGTGTAATTGAGCAGGATGTGATGCCACGTGAAGAGCTGCCGATATCTGCGTAATGGTGCGCCAAGAAATCCCCTAGCGACCGCACAGACACTTAAAAGCTGTCGCGCCATAATTGCAAGGTGAATTTGAGAAAAGAATGAAGTTAATGAAGACGGGCTGGCTAGCCATAGCTACATACGCTCATTAAATAAAAAAACAAAATTTTGACCGCCAGACCAGCAATCAATGTGTGCAAACAAGGATACTTGGGAACGCATCACATACCTGGGCTAGACAATTTGTTAGTGCCGCACATCAACATGAGCGTGCTCGTGGCCGTGAAACCGAGAACTGGACCGCAAATGGAGCCGGTGCTTGCTTATTCAGATACCGCTAGGTAATGCATTCAGTGCACAAAAATCAGTGGTCCAGTAAGAGGCTTCTGCTCAACAAATTCAAAGTCTAAGTGAAAGCCTTGCTTGCTATCAAGGCTGATTGTGCACTGGTGGCGTTGCATCGAAGTTTTATTCAATGTAAAATTAGAATCTGAATTTAAAGCGAAGCGAAGATATTATTGTTACTCTTCATTTTGCTCTGCCCTGTTGTCAACGCACAGGAAAAAAAATAAACGGCCGTGTGCTGTACAATAAAAATTGGCTTTGAAAAATGTTTTATGGGAGAAAAACGCGCTAATGCGCCCATGTGCTGTTTGATATCAGTGCACGTTAAAGATCCCCAGGTGGTCCAAATTATTCCGCAGCCCTCCACTATGGCACCTCTGATCCTTCCTTTCTTCTTTCACTCCCTCCTTTATCCCTTCTCTTATGGAGCAGTTCAGGTGTCTGCCGATATATGAGACGGATACCGTGCCATTTGCTTTCCCCAAAAATCACTTATTATTAAAATAGGTTGTTTCAGGAAACGAAACGGTGCAGGAATTGTCTAATCTCGGCGGGCACTCCAACCGCGCCGTAAAAAAACGAGGAAAGCTGAAGTGAAAGAAGAAATAAAGAGTTGTCGTAGTGGAGGGCTCCTGAATAATTTAGACCATCTGTTGACCTTTAATCGCACAAACACGGGCGCCATTTCTTTTCTATAAACGATCATTTTCGTTATACTACTAGAACACGGCAAAAATGACAACAAAAATTTGTCAGTGAGCGTTAAAGATCCCCAGGTGCTAGACATTATTTCGGAGCCCTACACTACAACACCTCCTCTATTCCATTCATCAGTCAGCTCCTCCTTAATCCCTTCGCTTACGGCGCGGTTTAGGTGTCCGTCGAGATTCGAGATACTGCGCCATTTCCTCTTCCCAAATATAATAATAATAATTGGTTTTGGGGGAAAGGAAATGGCACAGTATCTGTCTCATATATCGTTCGGCACCTGAACCGCGCAGTAAAAGAAGTAATAAAGGAGGAAGTAAAAGAAGAAAGGAAGAAAGAGGTGCGGTAGTGGAGGGCTCGAGAATAATTTCGCCCGCCTTGTGATATTTAATGTGCACTGACACTGCACAGCACACGGGCGCCTTAGCGATTTACCGCCAAAAAAACGCAGCCGCAGCGGTAGGGTTCGAACCCGGGAACTCCGGATCTGTAGCCGAGCGGAGCTGCCAAGAGCCAATTTACAATTTACATTTTTGAAGAAATGAAATGACGCAGTAACTGCCTCACATGTCTGAGTTAGACACCCGAACTGCGCCGTAAGGGAAGGGATATAGGAGGAACTAAGAAAGGAAGAATGAGGTGCCGTAGTGCTGGGCTCCAAAATAATTTAGACAATTTCTCCAACATGAACTAATCACGCGCTCATGGACACATTTCTTATTGTGTAAACAGTTTGTATATATTACTTCTCCCCCTATCCTCTCTTCCTGTATCCTCACCTCTTTCACTTCATTTCTTCAATCTGCCTGCTATCCTTTATTTCCGCTGCCCTACCTCAGGTGCTTCAGTATTGATGGCAGATTCCGGGGCTAGCAAAAATGTTTTCCTTCCTTTTTGCTATTATTTTACTAAAAACCACTACCACAACAACCACCACCACCACCACCTGGGGGTCTATAATGTCCACTGACCGCACAGCACACTGGCGCGTTTGCGGTTCGGCTCTATCGAAACGCTGCCTCAGCCGACTGGATTGATCGCGTGTACTGTGGCGCAGCAGCCGAGTGCCCTTATCACTGATGGCCCGAAGCTTCGTGGACTTGCTGTACTGCGAAATTCTTCGTCACCGTCGCCTCATCTTCACATTGTAAAAAAAATTGTAGGACGCCTAAGCTTCGCCTTTAAGAGTGGAACGCGACAGCGTGTTGCAGAATTGCCAGGGAGCCCAGACAACGCCTTCGAAAGTTCGGCGCGACGCCTTGCCCCTTAGACAAATCGCTCTGCTACATACGGTGAAACGGACGAGCGGAACGGACGTGCGGAGCGGCAAACCACGTAGATGCTCAGCCAGGGGCCTGCTGAAACGCGCGGGGCTCAAGTTGCAGTCTTAGTTCGTCGGGACATAGTTGTCGACAAACCCTATGCCACAAACGCCAGCATAGATTCTGCGCTGAACGAACGGGCGGCAAGCCGCAAGCTTCGTGGTGAATGGGCTTCGGGTGTGTGTTGCGTTTTTAGCCGCTCACCGCGTGATTCCTACGTGCCCGCAGGAACACACTGCACCCAAACTAGAGATATGTCAGACGCGTCACTTCCTTTCTTTAAAAATCAATTTTTGTTTCGTTTCCCTTCCCTTGCGGCGCGGTCCGGGTTGTCCACAGAGATATGTGATACAGGGCCCACTTCTTTTCCTTAAAACAAATTTTCATTTCGTTTTCCTACCCGCCGCTATGGCTCAGTGGTTAGGGCGCTCGACTACTGATCCGGAGCTCCCGAATTCGAACTCGACCGCGGCGGCTGCGTTTCTATGGAGGTAAAATGCTAAGGCGCCCGCATGCTGTGTGATGTCTGTGCACGTTAAAGATCCCCAGATATTCTAAATTATTCGAGAGCCCTCCACTACGGCGCAACCCTCTTCCTTTCTTCTTTCACTCCCTCCTTTATCCTTTCCCTTACGACGCGGTTAAGATGTCCGCCGATATATGAGACACATACTAAAATTTTTCCCCTGTGCATTGAGGCGATATTCAAGTGAAATCAGGGGCGCCTTTTGTTTCTTTTGTGTAAATTTCTTATTGTGTAAATACTTTGTACACATTACTTCTCCCTCTATCCTCACTTTCTGTGCCCTCACCTCTTTCATTTCATTTCTTCATTCTGCCTGCTATCCTTTATTTCCGCTGCCCCAGCTCAGGCGCTTCAGTATCGATGGCAGATGCCGGGGCTAGAAAAAATCTTTTCCTACCTTTTTACTAATATTTTTAATAAAACCACTGCCACTGTTTTTTGTTGTCCAGCGCGCAGCTCCTGCGATGAAGGCTAGAGCAAGATGCGATAATTCATTCATTTGGACACGCCGGCGGCCTTTAATTCGCACATACAACCACAAGAAATCAGTTGCGGGTTAACTACTGTTGAACCCGTTAGAGAGCGAAAGCTGAGTTGTCTGAAGTGAGAGAGCGAAAGCTGAGACGCGTCTTGGCGTCTGTAACGTTGAGTGCATTCCGCACACTGTGTAGGCGCCGCGCCAGGCGCGCCCACCCTTCAACCCTGGCAGGTGGCAGTTAAATTAATGGTCAGTACGCCAACGCCAATGACCATAATGAACGCCGATGATATATAGCTTCAGTGCCGCGTTTCTGCCACAACGTTGTCAATAACAAAGAATGCAGCGCTCTCTGTCACCACTAATAACCTGCGCCACATAGGTTGAAGAGCTACTGACGTGTCCACTGTCCCAGAGGGCCAGTTATGAGCCTTTCCTTTTCTTAAGAAGCTGCCGCTCTTCATCGGTTTCGACGCTGCTCCGGAGCGGCTAAAAGTCGCTAAAGGTCGAAGCGACTGAATCGGAAATTGTTTTTTGGGGAAAGGAAATGCCGCAGTATCGGTATGATATCGGCGGACACCTAAACCGCGCCGTTAGAGAGGGGATAAAGCAGAGAGTAAGAGAAGAAAGGAAGAAAGAGGTGCTGTAGTGGAGGGCTCCGAAATAATTTAGAGCACATAGGGATCTTTACCATGCACTGACGTCGCACAGCGCAGGGACACCTTAGCGTTTCGCCTCCACCGAAACGCGGCCGCCGCGGTCGGGTTCGTACCCGGGTACTTTTTGTCAGCAGCCGAGCGCCGTTACCACTGAGCCACCGCGTCGGGTCAAGAAAATTAGATTTGAAGAAGGAAATGACTTAGTAACTATCTCACATATGTTGGTGGACCCGCGAACAGCGCCGTAAGAGGATAGAGGCGCGGAATCGTGTCACGGGGTTGTGACGTCACGCTCCGGTTGTTGCAAGGTTTTCGCAGAGCAGAGTAGGCTCGCTTCTGCTGGGCCAGTAAAGTTTTCGTGTTGAAATGATGACGTCGGTGCATGCTCCCTACACAGGCGCGAGACAACGGCTTCCCGAAGTGTGTTGTCCTCAGGCTCGTGCGCCTACCACACAGATGCGGCAGCCGTCGCCTCACGCTCGTAGCTTTCACTACACGGCGAGCACTTGAAGTGGAGTAACGCTGAACATTAGAGCAAATAGCAGGCGGCCGAAAGCAATCCTCCGAGCTCTGCTATGGTGCGCCTCCCTGTCACTCCTTCGGCACCAGCAGGTAAAAGTCGTGAAAACCAACTGCGCAGGCACTGCAGGACGACCGCTAGGGCGCCTCGGCCGCGGCAAGCGGCGCGTCAACTCTCAAGGAGGCCTCGGAAGAGAGCGCCACCGAGGCCGACGAAGACGACCAGGAAAAGGGCGCCGGCGACGCGGACAAGAGCTATTGGCAAAAGTCGCAGGACGAGCAGCCCTTCAAGAAACCGCTGGCCAACTCGATACGCGGCAAGGAGGAAGACCCTGCGGCCCCCGCCGCGTAGTAGTGACCCCGCCGGCTTCGTCTCACCTGTCGCGTCTGGCCAGCCTCCGCTTCGTTTCTCTTTTCCTGCCTTCCCTTTCCATTCTTCTTGTACCCTACGTTTCCTCCTTAATTCCTTATTCGTTATCCCCTCGCCTAGTTTCTTCACTATTTTCCGCCCTCGTACTCTCCCTCGGGACCCGCCGCGGTGGCTCAGTGGTTAGGGCGCTCGACTACTGATCCGGAGTTCCCGGGTTCGAACCCTACCGCGGCGGCTGCGTTTTTATGGAGGAAAAACGCTAAGGCGCCCGTGTGCTGCGATGTCAGTGCACGTTAAAGATCCCCAGGTGGTCGAAATTATTCCGGAGCCCTCCACTACGGCACCTCCTTCTTTCTTTCCTCTTTCACTCCCTCTTTTGTCCCTTCCCTTACGGCGCGGTTCAGGTGTCCAACGATATATGAGACAGATACTGCGCCATTTCCTTTCCCCCCAAAAAAACAATTATTATTATTACTCTCCCTTGGTAGTCATTTTTTAAAGCTCTGATTTTGGTTACTTTGCCTACAGACCATCCGTTAATTGCACTCTCCCCGCCCCTCTCCCCTCTGCGTTTTTTTTTCGTTTCAATGTCATTAGCCCCCGTGGAATCTGTCCTTCGTATTGTTAAATAACACTCTCTTCTATTCACCTTTTTCAATCTCATTAGCCTCCGTGGAATCTGCCATCCTGTGTTATACCGAAGAAACCGCGACCTCCTGCTGCTGCTCTCCATTCTCAAAACTATATTCCTGACCCGTTTCGGTCGCTTTTCAGTTGCACATTAATTTTTTCCCACCTGTATACAATTTTTCGTCTTCTAGCTGTCTTTGTCATGCGGCCGTAGTTGAGCAACACAATTAGCGCCTATCCTTCTTGAAATTTATTTTCCCTCCGCAACTCCCTTCATTGCTCCTGTATTCTTTTGTTTTTCTAAAAACCATCAAAACCGTTTATATGCTGCCTTAAATTGTTCGTTTCTTCGTGCTTTGTATATTCTGCTCCCACTTCATCTATATACTCGTTTTTTCCTTGATGTTTAATGTTTGCTTTTTTGTTAGTTTGTTTCCGCGTTCAGCTATTCGCTTCAAGAAATGAGGTGGTACGGGCGCGTATCCCCACAGGACTCCTGAACAGGACGTTTTTCCTATTTGGTGACGCCATTGTCTCTGGAAGCTAAACGCGAGGAATGACGCAAGCGAATTTCTGCGTTTGCGCAAATATTTACGAATATTAACTTTTTAAATATTTTACTGGATTAAACCGCCTCTTATGTTCATCGACCGGATGGGCTTCTCACCGCCTTGCGCATTTCTTCTAACGTGCATGTTTTATTTTGTCGCGCTCGAAGGAGCAGTTCGATCCGAGACAAAGTTCATGGATTCGGTGACAGATGTAGTCTTACCAGCGATCTGGAGGTGCAAGAGTGAAAATTTGATCGGCAATGCTTGATGCCTGCGCCAGAGAGCCCTGTGCAAATTTCACACGTTGAGCTGAAGGATGTAACTTTCAGAGAGGAACGTGATCGGGATGCACTCATGCGGTTTTACATTTTATGAAGCAGTTTTTCTGCATATACAATCCCCCCTACAAGAGACTGACACCCATATAGTCTTTTCCCTAAATATTCTGAACGGCATCCCGCGTACCCTGAAGTGTACGCTTTGCTCTAAAGGCGCCCGTAACCAGAAACACCACCTCGGGAAGATCCCCGGAGGGTGGCTAGCAGCTTAATACGTCACCTACCGGTCATGAAGAGCTGCACTGAAATCTCGTATTCACGCGGCTATCGTAATCGTCGCTAAATTTTTTTTTCAGACATAACACTTCACGGCCTCATTGTCTTATTCGTCTTTCCGAGTAGCAAAATTTTAATGTAGTAAGTATGCCATCACTGAGAGATTAACAAATTTCAGGAAGAAGAATTTAGTGGAAACCATTGACTTCCACCTGCTGCAAAGTCTGCTTGCCATGCCATTATGTCTGGCCTGCTACTAAGCAATCCCCAATTAGGTGTGGATTACATGCACGAAGAGAGAATTTACGCTCTTCAGAAATGAGCCCAGACTTCTTGTGCAGAAAAATCTCTGTACGGCCATTGTTAGATGTTGTGCTCCAACCCCATAGCAGGCCACTGGTGTTGGGGGGAATTGCGCTTCGATTCCACCGCAGGCACCAGTTGTTAGATGCGGGCCCCTGATTCGCCTGGGCCGTCTCTCGCCAAGGTCGATGTCCACGGGTTCCGGATCGGGAGACTGCTGTTACGGAGGACGAAGAGGCGATATGGGCTTCGAGGTGGAGAAGAGACTGAAAGGGTTTATTTACATTTTTACATAGAGCAATAGTGAATCAGGAGCTAGCTGACCACATGCCAGATCGCTGCTTAAATAGGGTCCCCTGTCCCTAGTTGGAGAATTTAGTTCATTAAAAATGCGTCGAATCACTGTGATGTAGATCGCGTGTCCAGTCTTGAGGGTCCGCCTTCCAGGACGCCCCCAACAACGCACTCTCGCCACTTCTGGCAAGTTATGGTGCGTGTCGTCCAGGCAGCAGCGATGAATAGCCCGAAGGGGGCCCCCAGCAGCGTCGAAGGTCAGTCACCTGCACTCCACAGCGGTAACGTGGGAACGAAACGCTGCCGCTGCACTTTGCAGAAGGTTCTACGTAAGGAAAAGCACTTAGGGTAAGCCGAAGTTGATTTCGAAGCACGAGGATTCCGGAGTCGTTGGGTTAAGGCGTGTGAAGGAGTGCTAGGCCTAGGCTTGTCCCGCGGACGCTAGGCCCAACACCGTCGCACCGGTTGCCGCCTGCCGTACTCCTCGGCGGCGGCCGCTCGCCAGCTCCGGGTTGGAGGCGTCCGCTACGACAACAATGATCGTGGACAACCAAATGTGCGTTGAAGTTCAAGGAAAAGAGGTAGCATCAGAGGAATACCACAACGACGCCGGGTGGACGCTCGCGGGGAAACGCATGTCGAGGCTGCGCCAGCGGACCCCCGACAGCGGCAAGCCCGACGGACCCGGCGGGAGTCAAACAAGCCCGAAATTGAAATTCAACAAGAAACGTCAGAGCCTCGGTCATCAAGGCAGCACGCATGCCCGCCATGCCACTGGAAGAGAGCAAGATAGTCGTCAGACCCAGAGGGGGACTGGACATCGTCAAGACAGGCACCACCACTGTCGCAGTGGCTATACTCGCCGCGGCCAAGATCACGAGCGAGGAAAGCGCCGCGGACACCATCGGCCCCAAAGCGCAACAGAACATCATGGTCGTCAGTACACCGAACGAAGACAACGCGGCAAGGTACGCTTAAATCCAGGAAATCTATATTCAAGGCAAACCCTACGAGGTCAGCGCATATCGCACGGCTCCTCACGACACCGTAAAGGGCGTCATCAGAGGCATCCCCATCGACGCGAGCACCACCGAGCTAGATAGGAACATCGTCAACGAGAGAAACCCGCTAGCAGTGGGCGCAAAGAGCATCGGCAGCACGACCATCGCAATCGTAGTGTTCCAGAGACCCAAGGTACCGAACTTCGTCCGATACGGAGTCACCCTGATACCGTGCCGCCTCTACAGAAAACAGATCGACGTTTGCCAGCAGTGGGGCCGAGTGTGACACCGAAAGGACGTGTGCCCGACTCCCATAATCAAGACGTGCCTGGCCTGCGGACTCGCCAACCCCAAAGGAGACCATCGCTGTACCCCAAAAAGTTGTGCGGGGACGAACACCCGACCGGAGACCGAACGTGCAAGGCGAAATACAAGATCCCCTACGTAGTGCGCAAGCGACAATGGGAGCGCCAACAGGCCAAACGCCAGCTGCTGCCGGAGAGTGATTTTCCGCCACTCGACAAGCCGCCAGCTGCGGGAAAGTCAAGGACTGCATCAGAGAACCGCGCGCCAAAATCCAGAGACAGCAGCTGCTGCAAGAGAAGCCTCAGTAGGAAAAGGTCAGCATCATGTGAGCGAGTCAGCTGGGTCGACGCAGCTAAAGAGAACAATATAAGGAACGCGTAGAAAATCACCGAAGCCACGAAGAAAGACGATATAAATAAGGTGCGAGGAGCCCACGAGACCTTAAGACAAGAGAACGCGGTGTTGTGAACGACCATGAACAGCCTCACGAGAGAGATCGCCGAGATCCGTAAGTTGCTGCTATGCAACAACGAGCCTCTACAGAGACCCACGCCAAGCACAAGCAACACCGACGAAATAACCATGAACACCCAGAAGACAGCCGTAGAGGAACCGGCACCGAAGAAGCGAGCCATCGAGGCCACGCAGAAGCAAGCAGAAAACGATCGAATCGACAATCCCGAGGCTAAATTCGAAGCGAGATTCACCAAACTCGAACAATTTTTCACGGTGAACATTGCAGCAGTGACAGCAATGAAACAAACAATGGAGACCTACGAAGTCGAGAACACGAACAGATTCGCTTACATCGGAAGGACCCTACAGCCGATAGTGAGCCGCCCGAAGTTTGCGCCCCTCTTCGCGCAACATCCGCCCAACCATGGAACCACGTACAAACCAACGCAATCATGGCCGCCAACGCAACAACAGCAGCAGACTGAACAGCGTGGCAGTGGAACGGTCGCGGCCTAGGAAGGAAGAAGGCAGTCATCCAACAGCACATCGCACATGCCGCGCGCAAGCAGGACGTGATCCTATTACATGAAACACCGACACACCATCGCTCCCCGGCTACACAGTGCACAAGGGCGAGCCCGAAGGGAGAGGTCTGTGCACTTTGGTCAGGAAGGAACTCACGTTCGTTGAGGACGAGCTGCAAAGCAATATCAAGATCTAGCACACACTCACCGAAATCACCCCGGGCAAAAAGAGAAAAGGAAGCATATTTCTGCTCAACATCTACAGCAACTCATCGCAGAGAAAAAAGAGATTCAAAACAATACTGCACGGAGCCAGCACCGCAGCAGGCCGCAACACGCTGATCGTCTGCGGCGACTTCAACGCGATGAACCCAGCCTGGGGCTACAAAAAGTACACAGCAAACGGCCGCGACCTGTACCAAGACGCCATGGAACTCGACTTCACCCTCATCACGGACCCGACGCATCCGACGAGATTCGGTTACTCTGTGTTCCGGGACACCACTCCGGGCCTCACGTTCGTCAAGAATGACGTCCGGGGCGCGATCACCTGGAGAAACACGGGAACCGACCTCGGAAGCGACCACACTATCGTGGGAATCAGCATACCGGAACACAACGACACCAGCATCAAAACACACAGATGGATAGACTGGGATGCCTTCCGAGACGCCAGAAGACAGACGCTGACGACGATATCGATGACATAGAGTCGTGGACGGCCGAAATCACCAAGAGTGTACGCGACGCGACCAAGGAAATTGAAACGGACGTGGCGATTGATAAAGTAGACAGCCGGCTAGCGCATCTCATCGAAGCCAAGCAGTCGATACTCAATCGCTGGAAGAAACAACGGCTTGACCGCAGACTCAGAGAGAACGTGGCCGATGTCAACCGAGCGATCGAGGAGCACTGCCGCGCGCTGTGCGCGCAACAGTGGATCGAGATCTGCAACGCGGCAGAGGGGCAGATGCATAGCGTGAAGACGTGGAACCTGCTGCGGCACCTGCTCGACGAAACCAAGACCAAGTCGCACCAAAGGGGCAGACTAGCCAAGCTCATACATCGGGTGGTCTCGGTACACGGCGCCGACGAATTCACTGGGCGCATCAATGACAAATACCTGCCCACTACACCCACCGAACAACACGTGCCGTACGGCGGCCTACCCAACGCGAAGCTCGACCGTGACATCGACGTCGAAGAGGTCCGCGCGGCCCTGCACGACCTCAACAGCCGGTCGGCAGCTGACCCGGACCTCTTCACGAACAAGGCGCTCAAGAACCTCGACGATGGCTCGATTGAAAACCTCGCCAAATACTTCAACAAGTGCTGGAGAGCGGCCTCACTACCAAAGCAGTGGAAGACAGCCAAGACTATCCTGATAACCGAGGCGGGGAAGCCACCAGACACGGACAACCTCCGGCCAATCTCGCTCACGTCTTGCGTGGGCAACGTGCTGGAGCACGTCCTGCTCAACACGTGGCAAGACTACCTGAAACCAGAAGGGCTGTACCCGGCCACAGTGATCGGCTTCAGACAGCACATAAGCACGCCGGACGCGACGCTGCAGCTCAAATACCAAATCATAGACGATGGCGGCAGCGCCCGCGACAACAAGGCAATCCTGGGACTCGACATAAAGAGCGCCTTCGATAATGTGAAACACTCGGCGATTCAGTCCCATGTCTCTAAGCTCAACATGGGCGAAAGATCCTACAACTACATCAAGGACTTCCTCACGGACAGGACCGCCGAGCTACGAGCAGGCGACCTACAAACGCAACAGAAGAAGCTCGGGAGCACCAGCACACCGCAGGGATCGGTCATTTCGCCGATGCTGTCCAACCTGGTAATGATCGGAGGGGCCGAGAAGCTCGCGGACATCGAAGACGTCAGGCACACCATCTGCGCGGACGATATCACACTGTGGGTGACCGGCGGCAGCGACGTCCACATCGAGGGCGCGCTGCAAGCCGCCGTCGACGCGATAGAAGACCAGCTGGAAGGCACCGGACTGAGATGTTCGCTGAGCAAATCGGAGCTCCTCATACTCCCACCTACCAACAATGGCAGAGGCAAGACCAGACAACGCGAATGCGAAAAAATCAGAATCGTAACCAAATCCGGCAACGTGATATCCGTGGTCAGCAAAATAAGGATCCTAGGCATGGTCATCGAAAAGCATGGAAGAAACGGCGAAACCATCGCCCGTCTCACGGCAAAAGCGGCGAACGCTATGCAACTCCTCAAAAAAGTAACTTCCCGGAAGGCTGCCATGAGAGAGGAGAGCCTAATCAGGCTCGTCCAATCCTTCATAATCAGCCACGTCGCGTACGTTGCAGCCTACCACAGATGGCTGCAACACAAACGCAACAAAATCAATGTAATCATCAGAAGAGCGTACAAGACGGCGCAGGGCCTGTTCGAGTCCACGAGCACGACCCGCCTCTTACAACTCGGGATGCACAACACGCTCGAAGAAATAGCCGAAGTGCAACAGACCTCTCAACTGGAGCGCCTGTCCACGACCAAAGCCGAGAGGAAGATACTGGACGGCCTGGGAATAGGACACTCGAACGAGGCGGAGATGAAGCTCACCGTCCCCGAAGAGGTCCGACGCCAGACCAGAATCGGCCCCATACTAAGAACATGAACCACACGTTTAACAAGTGAAGAAGAGCGGCGAGGGCCAAGGCTCTCATCGACTTGCACGCCAACGACGAGCACGCGCGGTAAGTGGACGCGGCCAAATCCCAACGGAACGCCTTCACAGCGGTCGTCATAGAGGCGTCGACCAGAGTTACGAGGACGGCTGCGAGCGTGAGAAGCGCCGGAGCGGAACAAGCGGAGGAGGTGGCCATCGCCCTGGCCATCGCCGACACAGACTGCTACACGGTGCTGAGTGACTCCAGACAGGCGGTGCGAAACTTCGCCAAAGGCCAAGTCTGCGGGGAGGCCGAGCGCGTACTACGAGCAACTAAACTGCAAGACAGAAGAGTAAGAATCAAGTGGTTTCCGGCGCACACAGGCGACACGTCGGAACGCAGTGAGAACCACAGTGAGACGGCACACGCAGCGGCGAGAGCGCTAACCAACCGCGCCCCGGCAACACACCGTCCGACGTGGTTCGCAGACAAGGACTGCACGACGGACTACAGCGAAATCACGAAGGCCTACCGCCTGGCTCGCAGGACTCTCCCACCCCCGCACCCGAGGCTGAGTCGAGCAGAGGTGGTACTACTGAGACAGCTCCAGACCGGATCGCTACCGAGCCCGGGACTGATGCATCGCATGTACCCCGAGACCTACCCGACCGACACCTGCAGAGTCTGCCGGAGGGAGACGGCAGATGACACGCACATCTTGTGGGACTGCATCAAAAATCCAAAGGAAGCAAGATCAAAAAGAATCCCGCCGCGGCTGGAGGCAGCCGCGAAGAGCAACGACCAAGACCAAGAGCTATGGGCCGTCCAGCAGGTCTTCGGGGCGCTCGAAAGGCAGGGACCCAGCGAGCCGGCAACGGCGAGCGCTGACTTGCACCGAGTAACGGAAACCTCGTAGACGACGTAGGCCCTCGTCGGGGCGCGCGAGCGCCCAACTGCAGGCACAAATAAAGTTTGCTCCAAACCTATCCAATCGCTCCAATCGAAACGCTACCGTCGTAAACGGGTTCGAACCCGGCGAACTCCAGATCAGTAGCCGAGCGCTCTAACCACTGAGTCACCGAACCGCGGTTACTTTGAAATAGGTGGGTGAGAATTATATTGTGGGTAACGTTGTCGAATGCTCTCATTTCAAATCCAAGGCGAGTACGACCTTGTCATTGAGGGCGGATTTCACGTGGTCGAGGACAGCCCCAATGAGTTGTAGCAGGACATCCTGTGCAGATCTGTGTGCGGAAACCCGAACATGGTGTTCGGATTGCATAACCTCGGACAACCTGTCGGATACCATCATCTTCATAAGTTTGCCCACACAGGATGTGGGTCGGAGGTTTTCCGTGTCGATCACCTTCTGCTGCGCCGTTTCCATGCAAAGAATGTACCAACTAGCCAGGCTTACTGCTTTGCTGTATTGAAGAATTAAGGTAACCTGGGCGGTCCTCAAGTCGATGGAGAGTGGCACTTCCTTAAGCCAGACTCAGGATATGCAATCCAAAACAATAGGTATGGTCTATGCACTGTGCGGAACGCAATTAAAGTAGGTTTCTGAAGTTGGACACCTACCCCTCGTAAGTACATGAAAGCGAGATTTAGGTCTCCACTGGCGCTCGACTACTGATCCGGGGTTCCCGGGTTCGAACCCGACCGTGCCGGCTGCGTTTTTACGGAGAAAAAACGCTAATGCGCCCGTGTGCTGTGCGATGTCAGTGCATGTTAAAGATCCCCAGACGGGCGAAATTATTCCGGAGCCCTCCACTACGGCACCTCCTCCTTCCTTTCTTCTTGCACTCCCTATTTATCCCTTCCCTATCTTACGGCGCGGTTCAGGTGTTCAACGATATATGAGACAGATACTGCGCCATTTCCTTTCCCCAAAAACCAATTATATACATCTACACTGACCCAGGGAGCCATTCCCCTCCACCAATGAAGCAACCAGAGGGAGCCAGTTGTGCACATTTCCATTGGGGAAAATGAACGGCCCCTAGAACGCTTTCAACGCCAATGAACGCCAGCGGCTAACTTGTTTTGTTTGGTCGCTGAAAAAAGGAAATGGCGCAGTAACTGTCTCAAATATTTCGGTAGCCAGTCGAAACGCGCCGAAAAGGTAGGGATAAGAGAGAGGGAAAGGTTTAGTTTGGCTTTTTGGGGTTTACCATCCCAAAGCGACTCAGGCTATGAGAAAAGCCGTAGTGAGGGGCTCTGAAAATTTTGACCAACTGGGGTTCTTTAACCTGCACTGACATCGTACAGCACACGGGCCTCAAGATTTCGCCTCCATCGAAATTCGACCGCCGCGGCCGAGATCGAACCCGCATCTTTCGCGCCAGCAGCCGAGCGCCATAACCACTCAGCCACCACGGCGGCTAACAGAGAGGGAAAGAAGAAAGGAAGAAAGAGGACTGAAAACTAGATTTTGAGGGAAGGCGCCGCGCGGCACAGCAGGGGAACACTTGTCGCTCAGTGCAACTAGTGGCGAATACTCAGTACACTAGTGACACTTATCTAAAATGCACCGCTGGCTATCATGGTGCAGCTTTCGCTAAAAAGTTTGTTTACACAGGTGCCATTCAAACCGCAACGCGATACATGAGCATTCACACTAGGACAGCGGATTAGCATAAAAATTCAGGGGGCCACTTTGCTGACCCAAAGTGCGGTTAGGGGAGAGCCTCTAGCGCGTTGTTGCTGCTTTGGTCGCTGATGTGTGGTTAAGATGTTAAGTGCACAATTGTTTGGGAACCTTAAATGCTGGAGACACTGGAGGGCTTTTGGAAGGCATCCGTCTGATTCGACGTCTTTCCGCACTCTCGAGCGTCCTAGGCTAGAACTACGTATGCGTTGGCAGGAAATATATTGGAGCCGCCTCCACGCCACAGCTTCTCGATTAGTTAGGCCAACATGTAGCGTGGGTACCAGTCTACGTCCCAATTTATAATGGTGGATTGTGTCCCCGCAGTTTTTCTGGCGCACGTCGTATGCCCAGTGGGCGGGGAGGGGGGTGGGGAGCGACGGCTTCGCCGATGTTAGCTAGCGATAGCTCGTGAGCCGCCTCGTTACCAGTGGCGGCAGCGTGCGCGGGCGTCCAAATTAACTGAATTTTCGTATTCAGTGTTCGTTGGGTGAGGATTTTGGCCGCTTCCAGTGACATCGTCTCTTTTCAAAAATTTTAGGCGGTGGTTTTGCTGTCACTAATTTTAACCTTGGCATCCGTTCCTACACAAGGGAGCGCTATCGCAACTTACTCCGCAGTATCTATTTTGCGGCCTTGGAAGGTCTGGTCTTTTCACGTGCTCCCATAGCTTAGGGTTAATGATCCGTGCAAATACTGTGGGGCGAGATGGACCCTCGACCACACAATTCGGGCGTGCCCACAATGACCAGGGGTGGGACAAAATACAGTAAGTAGAGAACCCTTGGAGACCTTGCTTAGTAATAATAATTGGTTTTGGGGAAAGGAAATGGCGCAGTATCTGTTCGATATATCATAGTACACCTGAACCGCGCCGTGTGAGAAAGAATAAATGAGGCAATGAAAGAAGAAAGAAAGAGGTGCCGTAGTGGAGGCCTCAGGAATAAATTCGATCACCTGGGGACACTTATCGTGCACTAACATCGTACACCACACGGGCTTCTTAGCGTTTTGCCTGCATAAAAGCGAAGCCGCCGCGGTCGGGTTAAAACCCGGGAACTCCGAATCAGTAGTCACCCGCCGCGGTGGCTCAATGGTTAGGGCGCTCGACTACTGATCCGGAGTTCCCGGGTTCGAACCCGACCGCGGCGGCTGCGTTTTTATGGAGGAAAAACGCTAAGGCGCCCATGTGCCGTGCGATGTCAAATGCACGTTAAAGATCCCCAGGTGGTCGAAATTATTCCGGAGCCCTCCACTACGGCACCTCTCTCTTTCTTTCTTCTTTCAGTCCCTCCTTTACCCTTCCCTTACGGCGCGGTTCAGGTATCCAATGATATATGAGACAGATACTGCGCAATTTCCTCTCGCCCAAAAACCAATTATTATTATTATTATTATCAGCAGTCGAGCGGCCTAACCACTGAGTCACCGCGGCGTGCGTCCTCCAAAACGACGACGACGGATGCTGCTGCTGCGGGCTCACCGCGGACACCTGCAGCCGAGGAGAGCATGTGCACCCCAATGGACGAGTCTGCTCTCCGGAAACGGCGACGCTCAACGGGGTCCGAGGAGGAGAGGGAATCGGAAACCAAAAGGGACATCGCGGTGGCCAAGCGGGAAGCTCGAAGGCCCCCCACCGTCATTGTTCCCTCTCCCTCCACACTCGAAGGAGCAGGGCCTTCCCAGCAGAAGCCCCATGGAGCCCACCTCCAGCCTGCTGCTGATGCTGCTGCTGTTGCTGGTGGGGCGACGGCGTCCGGAAGAAAAACGGGTGCGACCTCACCAAATCCCGCCGCGCGAGACCAGGCTGCGGCTGGGGCTTCGTCTGCTGGCACCGAGCGCGCCTAACTCCGCGGCGCGCCGCAGCAATGCCCCGCAGGCAGCGGCGACGCCGATGCTGGGGCCAGCCTGGTCCCGTGGCGCATTATCACTACCAAGGCGCAGCGACGTCGGAGAGCTGCCCTGGAGCGAGCCGCGGCTGCCATGGAGGTCCCGTCCAGCCTGGTGGGGACGGTGCTGTTTCGGCCGGCGAACCGGGGCACCGTCTTCACCAGGGAACAGGGCTGGGAGTTGGCCGAGGAGATCGGATCCCGCCCGGGCGTCCTCGCCGTCCGGGTAAACATGCGGCGGAATGTGGTGGCAGTGGACGCGGGGAGCAGCGATGCTCTCCACGCCCTGCTAGTCCCGGCCGTCATCCGCGGCGTGCCGGTCTGCGCCAAAGAGACTCCTCCTCGGAATCAAAGCTCCGGCCTGGTCTTCGGTGTGGACGGGCGCAGGACGGCGGAGGAGCTGCTAGCGGCGGCGGAGTCAACGGTACCGATGGTGTCGGCGTCTCTGTCGGGCAGCACACTCGCTCTCCGTTTTGCGGCACCGACACCCCCGGCGTTCATCACCATATTCAAGCGCAGGCTCGCGGTCCGCCCCTGCCGTCCCCGGCCGCTCCAGTGTGCCAAGTGCGCCAGCCTGGGGCATGCCACTGAGGTGTGTCGTGCTCCTGCCCGATGCACGCGCTGCGGCGGGCCACACGAGCCTGGTACCTGCGCGAGCAAGCCCCGCTGCATTAACTGCGGGGGGCGGCACGCAGCCATTGACCCAGCGTGCCCGCACTGGCAGCGAGAGCGTCACGTGGCCACTTTAATGGCCACATCCATGGCCCCGATGTCCAGGCGGGTTGTCCGAGCCGTCGTCCAGGCTGAGACAGCGGCCCCAGCCCAGCAACATCAGCAGACGCCGCGCGCTCTTTCTTATGCGCAGGTCGTCAGGGGAACACCCCATCAGCAGCAGCAGCAGACACAGAAGCAACGGCAGCGCCGGCAGCGGCAGCGGCGATCCGGTTGCCCGGCGTCCCGTACAGCGCGGCCCGAGCCTGCGGCCGCTTCTCACGGCCAGCCCCCTGACGCACGGGACGCGGAGATCGCGCGCCTAAAGCTGGCGTTGCGCGCCCTCAGCGCACTTTTCCCGGAGGGCACCGATGTACACCGGGCTTGCTTAGAAGCAGCGGGTGCTCCCGCACAGATAAGCCAGCATGATGGCTAGCCGCCGGACTCCCTCCCGCATACCATCCATCCTGCAGTGGAACGTGCGCTCGCTTGCGGCGCGGTACGCCGAAATGCGAGATCGCATCGCACAGGATTCGCCGGAAGTTATCGCGCTGCAGGAGACGTACGTACGCTCACATGACGGGGAGCCCCAGATGCGGCTACCTGGCTACATTGGCTACCACTCAGCCACCACGTGCGAGGAACCCACCTGTGCTGCAGTGCCCTGTTGTGTCACATCTCATCGCCCCGGGAAATCAAGGTGCGCCATATACGTGCGGCAGGACGTCCAGCACACCCTCGTCGGCTCGGCGGCGGCGACATCTGACGCCCAGGAGTGCGTGGTGGTGACAGTGCGCGTCGGTGGTGTTGACACTTCGGTGGCCTGTGTTTATGTGCGTCCAGCTGTCGCGTGGAACGCGCTGTGTTTTCGTGCTGTGTCTTCGTGCTGTGCCCCGCGCCAAATCATCTGTGGTGATTTTAACGCCCACCATAGTGCGTGGGGCAGTGCGCGCCACTCCGCGCGGGGAGACGACCTGCACGACGCAGCAACGCAGCTGGGGCTCACCCCCTTGAACACCGGCGAGCCCACCTTTCGACGACGCGGAACAACCGGCTCCTGCATCGACGTTGCCTTCGCATCCAGAGGCATCGAGGCGACATGGCTCCGATCACCATCTCTCTGGGGCTCGGATCATTACTCCATCCTAATTGAACCCACTGCGATGGAGGCGCGCCCCACACGTGCCTACTCCATTACCAACTGGAGTGCGTTCAGGCGGGCGGTCGACGAGGCGGCGGCCACTGGCGCAGATTTCTTTTCAAGTCTAGTCCGAAGCGCTCTCGCAGCCACCCAACGAGCAGAGGTAAGGGCAGGGCAGCCCACACCTGATATAAAGCTGCTCAATCTGCGCGAGAAGAGAGATCGCGCAGAGCGACGGGCGCGACGGACTGACAGAGCCGCCGACTGGACTGTCTACAACCGCTTGGACGCAGCAGCGCGCCGCCACGCCAACAAGCTATACCGCCGGCAGTGGGCTTCACTATGCCAAAGGATGGAGGAAGATGTCAGCTCGCGGAGGCTGTTTGACACCCTGCGGCGCATCACCGAACCACAGGCAAACCGTCAACCGCTGGCCGCCCTCGCAATCTCCAGCGGGCTCAGCTTTGTAGAATTGGCAGAGCGGTTTGCCGATCGGTTCGCGCCGCCCAGCCCCGCAAACGCCGCTAACATAGCTGCTCCTGAGAGCCCCAGAAGCGACGCCAGTCCCTCGCCCGTCGCCTCGGAAGGTCCATGTGATGCGCCGTTCACCGCGGCGGAATTGAACAATGCGCTGCAGCGCTGCCGCCGCCGCTCGGCGCCCGGACCGGACGGGGTGACATACCAAATGCTGCGAAACCTGGATGCGCAGCAACGACAGATCCTCCTGCAGCAGATCAACCTGGTGTGGGAACGCGAGGAGCTACCGGAGGATTGGCGAACCGCGGTCGTTTGTCCCATCCGATAGGCAGGGCGCCCACCTACGGAGCTGAGCGGATACCGGCCAGTGGCATTAACATCGGCGGCAGGTAAGCTCATGGAGCATATGGCTTTGCAGCGTCTGAACGAGCGGGCTGCGGAGGCTGATTTGTTTGACGAGTGGCAGACGGGTTTCCGTGGGATGCGGTGCACGGCTGATTCTATATCGGACGTTGTTTTAGCGCTGGAGCATGCCAGGGCGGCAGGCCAGGTTGCGCTGCTGCTGCTGCTGCTGGACGTCTCGGGCGCTTTTGACAACGTTCACCGCGCACCAATTCTCGCGGTGCTTGAGGGGGCCGGTGTGAGCGGGCGCCTTTTGCGATACGTTCATGGCTTCCTGAGCGGGCGCACCATGCGCGTACGAGTAGGGGGTAAGCTCTCGAAGCCTAGCCCGGTCGACATGGGCGAGCCGCAGGACTCTGTCCTATCACCATTTCTGTTTAATGTGGCCATGTCGGTGGTGCCGGCCTCCCTCCCCACGAGCGGGCGACACCATGTGTACATGTCCATATATGCAGACGACATAGCTCTGTGGTGCCGGGGACCACCGGGCGAGGCGTTCCGCGTGCGGGGGTGCCTTCAGGGAGCCCTGACCGCAATCGATGCCAGCTTGCGCGGCCTTGGTCTGTCGCTGAGCGCGGACAAATCGGTGGCCATGGCCTGCGTTTCGCGCTCGCGCGCGCACCTTGCGCCACTGTCACTGGACGGGACTCCGTTTTCTTGGCGTAAATCGGTGCGGTACCTTGGCCTGGACATCGACTGGCGCGTTTCCTTCCGCCCCGCGGCGACCAAGGCCTGTCTGCAGATGAAGAGGATCACCGCCGCCATGCACAAGCTCACCGCTCGAGGCCAGGGCATCTCCCAGCAAGCCGCGCTGCGTCTATACAATGCCGCAGCTTTGGGGGCGGTGCTCTATGCGTGGCCGCTCCTCACGGTGCGCAAGCCGTGCTAGAAGAAGCTCGAGCTTCAGCACCGCAAGTCCCTGCGCGTGTGCCTGGGCCTGCCCAAAAACTCGCAGCGCGCCGCAACGTTGGCCGAGGCAGGAGCGTGGGTCCTTGAGCTCCAAGCAGCGCGCAGGGCACTGAATCACATCGACCGGCTTCACCGCGCACCGGACGGCGGCTCGCTGCTGCAGCGTATGCGCTCGCTCCCGCGCTCACGAATGGGCGCGGCGCTGCTCGAGTATGAGCAATTGACCCAAGGCCGACCCCCCTACGGCTCCTGCGCGCCCTGGCCTGCTGCCTCGGAGGTACAGCGAGAGATCGTCGGCATCGCGGGAAAGCGGAGCACACCCCTCTCCGCTGTGCAGCAGCTGGCCAGAGCCGTCATACACGAGGCGCTCCAGGACCATCTCCTCGTGTACACCGACGGCTCAGTGGCCCGCGACAGCTGCTCTCTTGCTGCGGCGGCCACCATCCCCGCCCTGCGACTGCACAGCCAGCAACACGCAACCTTCCTGGGCTCCTCCACCACGGCGGAGTTGATGGGGATCCGGCTCTGGCTGGACCTGCTGCTCACCCTCGGCCCTCCGCCGCCCAGGAGTGCTCTGCTGTGCGACTCCCGCGATGCCCTCAGCCGCCTGCAATCTAACGGCCGCGGTACCCCACTAGTGCGGGAAATTCGCTCGCGCATCGAGCGCCTCGCGCAGGGAGGTTGTGCCGTGCGTGCACAGTGGGTGCCCGGTCACTGCAGCATCGCCGGCAACGAAGAAGCTGACGACCTCGCGACCGCTGCACACCAACTACCTGCCAGCGATCTGCCCCTTGCGCTGGAGGACGTGCGTGCGACCATTCACGACCATCTCCGAAAGCAGCACCCCGACCCACGCATCGCGGGAGGTGAGCGCATCGACAGTGTCACCGCCTGTCGCGCACTTACACGGTCGCAACGTGCAATGATCCTCCGCGCGCGCATTGGCTGCGTGTGGCCCGGGGAACGACGGGTGCGTCACGGAATCGCGACGAGTGATGTGTGTGACGGATGCGGTGCAGTGGAAACACTAGAACATCTGCTCCTTCGCTGCTCCGCGTTCGCCGATGCTCGTCGCGATATGCTCGCGGCCTATAGGGCGCAGGGCATACTACCAGACTCCATCAAGACGCTATTCTGGCCGCAGGGCAGTGCGCGCACTCGTGAGCGAACTTTGGTGAGCCTCTGTGCATTCCTCGAACACACGGGGTTGACGTCCCGTCTGTTCTCCGTCAGGTAGTTACACGCAGTGACCGAACGCTCCGCGAGTTCTACCTTGAACGATTAATAACTGGACGCCCCACTCCAGTTGTAACCTACACAGTGCTGTGCGCGTGTGTGATTTAATTCCTCTAACATGAAGTAATCACGCGCACAACCTGGACACATTACTTATTGTGTAAATAGTTTGTACATATTACTTCTCCCCCTGTCCTCTATTCCTGTCCCCTCACCTCTTTCATTTCATTTCTCCATTCTGCCTGCTGTCCTTTATTTCCCCTGCCCCAGCTCAGGTGCTTCAGTATCGATGGCAGATGCCGGGGCTAGCGAAAATCTTTTCCTTCCTTTTTACTATTATTTTTAATAAAACCACTACCACCACCACGGTTTAGCAACAGATACGTGGGTATGTGCCATATACCTTGGGTGAAGAAGAAGAAGATACACCCGCTGACAAGGAGCACTCGCCAGATTGGTGAGAGCTCCTATAGATCCCATTCCTGTAGGGCTTGGAAGCCACCTCGCCTTCTGCGGTGTCTGTTGTTGCGACTGAAGGAATATTATAAACGAAAGTGCTGGCCTTACGGGCTCTTCCACAAGTGGTTTGGGGGTGTCTGGAAGTGAGCTCTGGCCTTTAATCAGCAGGAGCGAATTACGTTGTTAGTCACGTGACGCGAATTCTGAGAGCGAGCGGTTTGAGCCGCGGTCAGCGCAGCTGCGGAACGAGCAGTACCAGTGCGACAAGTGGCATGTTATGTCTCAGCCGCACTTGCGGCGAGCCATAGGTCAAATCCATGCGTCATTTGACCTTCAGCTTTGCATTCCAGAAGTGCAGCTTTTCGCCCCAAAAAGTTAGCTGTGGTTCAACCCGGTTGATCCTAGCAATAATAATAATTGGTTTTGGGGGAAGAAAATGGCGCACTATCTGTCTCATAAATCGGCGGACACGTGAACCGCGCCGTAAGGAAAGGGATAAAGGAAGGAGTAAAAGAAGAAAGGAACAGAGAAGTGCTGTAGTAGAGGACTCCGGAATAATTTCGACCACCTGGGGATCTTTAACGTGCACTGACATCGCACAGCGCACGGGCGCCTTAGCGTTCTGCCTCCATAAAAACGCAGCCGCCGCGGTCGGATTTGAACCCGGGTACAGCGGATCAGTAGACTAGCGCCCTAACCACTGAACAAGACAGGTAAAAGCTCAGTTGAAATAAACCCACGAAGGTAAGCACACGCCACACTTTTTTATATAGCTAATGGCACGTCACGCGATTTCCCGCAGTTGCGAGAGGGCCGTCTGCTCCGCAACGCAGCGTCACGTGTTTAGTTAGCTGCGAGATGAGCGAGTGGCATCGGCTCATTGCGCGCAGCTGTGCCAAGGTATGGATAGTCGCGCGGCATAACGTCCCAGAGAGCATTTTAAGGCGAAAACCTTTCTTGCCTCATGAGTGGCCCTCCACTATGGCACCTCTCTCTTCCTTACTTCTTTCACTCCCTCCCTTTTCACTTCCCTTGCGGCGCTGTTCAGGTGTCCAACGAAATATGAGACATATACTGCGCAATTTCTTTTCCCCCCCCAAAAAATCCAATTATTATATATCATGAGTGGCGTGGACGAACGTTGTAGACGGAAGCTTTCCGCGCGAACTATCAATTAGAAGTTCTGTGGTAATAAAACAAAAAGGCAAAATTTGATTAAGCCGCAGTTCTCAAGCAGCGTATATGCAATGAAATATACCAGATATTTAAAAATAAAAACGAAAAGTCAGAATAAACAAAAATAAATAAATGCAAAATGAAAAATATAAATAAGATATAAATAAAAATAAAAACCTGAAAAATTCATAAGAACGCAGCTGCCGCGGTCGGGTTCGAACCCGGGAACTCCGGATTAGGGCGCTCGGCTACTGATCAGGAGTTCCCGGGTTCGGACCCGACCGCGGCGGCTGCGTTTTTATGGAGGCAAAACGCAAAGGCGCTTATGTGCTGTGCGATTTTATTGCACGTTAAAGATCTCCAGGTGGTCGAAATTATTAAGGAGCCCCCCACTACGGCACCTCTCACTTCCTTTCTTCTTTCACTCCCTCCTTTATCCCTTCCCTTACGGCGCAGTTCAGGTGTCCAACGATATATGAGACAGGTACTGCGCCATTTAATTTCCCCCAAAACCAATTATTATTATGAATATTATAAATTACAGGAAAAGCAGAAAATGAAGAAACTAGTGTAAAACGAGGGCAGGGAAAGGCTTTCGCATTTGTGCTCTTAAGAATACTTATTTTTTCTAGCGGGAGAGTCACGAGCGCCTGATCTTTGCCAGCGACTGCGCTCTTTTTCCGCACATCAGGGGAAAATGAGCATTGCTCCATTTTGTTCAGGGAAGCATTCATGAGAGCAATGCCGTGCTTTCTTTCGCATGTAGAGATGAAACAAGCGGTTTATGTTATTTACCCATATGAGAAACGAGGACCATCCCCGCAGATGTTAGACGCTTTTACCATAACGCGCATCGTGCTGTATACCATTACCCGAGTACCGTGAGTCCGCACGTCGCCAATGCGCATGCGCAGATCGCTTGTAGGACGCGAGATGGCGCCAGTTAACCTGCAGCTGCGTACGCGCCTGCCACCGCATCGGGAACAATCGGGACGAATCAATGGTGTCCAATAGTTTCCGAATTCGACTCTTGCTCGAGCCGCTGCGGAGACGTCGAGTACCCCTATTGCGCCCATAGCGCGAGGAAGACAAAATTCCTAGGATTTGTCAGCCTAGTTAACGTTTGATGAATTGGTTCTTAAAAGGACTCGTTATAGGGCAGACTTGCGGCCACAAATACCTGAACAACCAGGCGGCATAGATAGCACGAGATGTGTTGGCCGGACCACGAAAGACAGGATTCCCGCTCCTCTCGGCCGCTGTGAATTTAAAGTTGGCCAAGAAACTCCGGTTCAGCCTGAAAGGTAACTGCGCAATCTCGAGCAATGAAAATATTTGAAACGGGGCTGCAGTCATTCTAGATAAAACTAGCCATCTCTCTCAGCAGAAAATGTTATTGCCGCGCACCGGCGGCTTCGAGCAAGAAGAAACATTAACAGCCTTCGCGGCATTGTCTGTACTGCCGACGATTCGATCACACACCTATAAACAAAAAAGAGGCCGGCAGAAAAATTCGCCACGGACAATTAAGACTCGTTACGAGTACGGATGAGAAAGCTCTATAGCCCCGCGAGAGATGCGTTTGGACGTTTGAGCGCAGAGGGGCCGTGCGGGGGCCCAAGCACCTGCGTGTGCTACACTCCCTTGAGTCCATTAAAGTTTTCACCACCACCACCTACCTGAGCCTCTTATTCGCGCATCTGCCGCATTGCTTCCGCTTCACGTTTCCGCAACTCGACGTTGACCGCACGCTTCTGTCGCTTCATGTCCCCTTATCATTGCGTAATTCAACGCCTCTTCAACCGGTTGAGACTGGCTTCCCGCGCTCTTACCGTATCGATGATCGTCGATGTTGCAGCCCGCCTCTGCAGCCATCGTATAGGATTTATCGGCTCTCGTGCCTTGAGCCGGTAGCGTACCTTAGTGGGCGCCCTCGTCTCCCTGTTCACATAGACGCGGTCGCCTCGCAGGCCACAGACATTGATGTCGTTGTCGTTCCATCACACTGCATCCAGTGTGGTAGGTGTTACCGAAAAAATTACTAAATTCGTTACTCTTTACGCTAAAAAGGAACGCGTTACTGCCTTACCTTACTAACAAAAAATGTAACGCCTTACCGTTACCGTTACCGAAAAAAGTACCACTCGTTACTTTTTCATTACTGCATGGCCATAATTTTTAATCAGTGCGTCTTGGCTGCAAAAGCTCTCGATAACAATTTTATATAAAGCTTCTAGCCAAATAATAAGCCAAATATAAAGCTTCTAGCCAAAATAGCCATTTTACCCGAAATCTTGATTTAATGAGAATAATTTACAAAAATGTTCAGGAGTCCAGCTATGTTAGAGTGGCCTCAAGAGTCCTACAGAGTTTAATGTGATGGCTTCAGACACTGTGGCACATGGTGAAGACATTTTCTGAACATGACATTAAGCACAAAATGACACCTCATCATCAATTTTAACTTTCCAAAGAAAACAACGCTGAACTCGCAGGAAATTTACAGCAATTTTGATCAATGTGATGTTTCAAAATGCCGGGTATGCTTCCACCCTTTAAAGATTTTCGTGTGCAGTGGCTTGGGAAGGGAGGTAGGTGAAGGCAAGTGCCTGAATGCGTGTTCGTGCACGTGTTTCGTGTTTTTTCTTTCAGTTGGGTGCGTCGTCAAGGGCAGGTCTTTCTGGCATGAATGCAAGCCGCAGCAAGGGTTGTCGAGAACACCTGTACATTTCGTTTATCTGCAATATCATTTTAGCCACTCCGCGCTTTCTTTCTTTAAAAAAAGTAGGCGGAAGGGGGGGGGGGTCTACAACTGGAATAAAAAGTAACTAATAACGTGACACCTCACGATACCGAAAAATGTTAACGCAAGTACGTTAACCTTTACAGTAACAAAATGATAACGAGTACCTTACTAAGTTACCGAAAAAAATAAAGCGTTACCTGACTGCATTTCACACACACCGTCGGCATTGCAGTCTGAATACACAGTGACGCCCGCGCAGCCACGAAACCCTTCGCAAAGACACTTATGACTCTTGCTTCGTGAGCACTGGCCCGACTAAGTCCAGCAGCAAGTGGTCGGATGCTGGCACCTGCTGCCTCCGACGCTCCGCCTCCTTCCGCCACCTGAAGTCATATTTCGACTCCGACGCCATCTCCGGTAATGCGTCCTTGCTCCGAAGCTGTTGCTGTCGCTTCCCTCTCCACTTCTTCCCAGGTGTATAACATACCCGCCTTTATGTCAAACCGCTACCGAAGAAGCAGCTGCCTCGCCGACACGACGCGCGCCTTTAGCACATATCCCAAGGACTTAATGATTTTTGTTATGCCGACTAACACACTACACTCATGGACGCGGCAAGGCAAGGTGCAACCTACTTTTTTCGTGCAACCACGCCGCGATATACTCTTCTATCTCCGGAGCCGCGATGTGCGCCCCCTTTTCCGCCGCAGCAGAAGAGACAGCGATGGCGATGGCTATCACTGAACGCCGTACGCGCACAGTCCTCGTTGACTCAAAACGAGCAATCCTAAACTACTCGGCAGGCTGCATCTTCATTGCCGCCGCACGCATCCTGCGCGGCTGCACTCCCGACCGCAAATTTAAACTTTTCCGGGTAACCGCCCATGAGGGCACCTGTGGTAACGAAGGGACATATATCAGGTTGGGGCAACATGAAAAGATTGAAAAATAATAAGCCCCAGCCTACACCGCTGACGCCTAACAGGCTGGTAAGGAAGGGGCCGGCCGACTTGCACGAGGATTAACAATCCCGGCGGCCGCTACATGGATTCATTATCTGAGAGAACCTGTCATATGAGCTGCACCCCATTCTTACCCGCCTAGTTTTTTCCCTCTTATGATCCAGATCAGCTGCCAATACCTGCCTTAAGCAGATTCTTTTACCACTTCCTGCACCTCGGTGTCAATTTTGAACTGCCGTTCCCTTGCTAGAAGGTTGAGCACTACTTTGGTTTTCTGCATGTTAATTTTTAGACCCATCGTTCTGCTCTGTGTAACTCATTGATCATGATTTGCCGTTCATCTCCTGAGTGACTCAGCAAGGAAAAGTCAATAGCGAATCGCAGATTAATTAGGTATTCTATATGAACTCCTATCCACAACTGTTCCCTATTCAGGCCTCGGAATGCCAACTGTAAACAGGCGGTGAATAGTATCGCGAAAATAGCGTCTCCTTGCCTGAAGCCCTTCGTTATCAGTATCTAATTGCTCACTTCATGGAGGACAATGGTAGTTGTGCAGTTCCTGTATATATGTTGCAGTTTTTTTACATAAGGCTCTTAGTCACCCTGATTACGCAATGCCTCTATGACGGCTAACATTTCCACTTTGTCAAATGCTTTCTCGTAATCAATGAAGGATATATATATATATATATATATATATATATATATATATATATATATATATATATATATATATATATATATATATATATATATATATAGCTTGGTTTGGTTTTATTCTGTTCATTTCTCTATCCCCTTAATTATACTGTGAATATGATCTATTATTGAATATCTTTTACGAAAGCCTGCCTGCAAATTTAGTTGATTATAGTCTTAGGTTGTCCTGACCCTATTAGTGGTTGCCTTAGTAAATACCTTGTAGGCAACGGACAGGAAGCTGATCCGTCTGTATTTTTTTCAAGTCCTTGGCGTCTACTTTCGTATCAATTAAGAAAATGTTTGCATTCTTCCAAGCTTGTGGTACGGTCGAGGTCGTAAGGCATTGCGTATACAGGGTAGCCAGTTTTTGTAGCACAATCTGCCCTCTCTCTTTCAACAGATCTGCTGTTACTTGATCCTATACAGCGGCTTTTCCCCTTTGCACTGTTGCTAATGATTTCTTCACTTCCTTTTTCTTTACTGGCGGGATGCGGCAATGGTTTGCGCTACTGTCTTTATCATTAAAGTTCTGTTTACAATCGCTGCTGTATAGATTTGCGTATCCATATAGTATCCATATAGTATCCATTTTGCTTATGGCATCGTCCTCATTGTCGCTTAACGCACACACCTGGTTTTAACCTATGCCTAGTTCCCTCGAAAGCATCCTCCCTTTCTTACTCTCATATAGGTGTACTCGTGCTTACAGTGGAGTGCAGGTAGGCGGCGACGTCGAGGTGGTCCTCATCGGTGACATCCTGCAACATTGCGTCGAGAGTTGTTACGGCCTCCCTGCTATTTACGAGGTGAGGGATCCACGGGGTTGCCTCCTTAGCTGTGGTTTGTAAGCGAAGGAAACATAGAGCAAGATCGCGTCCAGTGATGCGTGTTCGGTGTCAACGGAGATTGTACTAGCACGCAGTTCTTTTCCGCTTTACCTCCTTCATGGTGCCATTGAGATGTCTACGGCAAGCGAGAGGTACAGCCGTCTAACTGGGTTTTATAGAGTCAGCGTAAGTTATCTCACAAAGTGGATTGCAAGCAGAGTTAGTTGTTACTACTAGTAGGCAGCATTAAGAAAATAAATGAAATACATTTACGCCTGTCAACTGCCATGAATTATGACCGGTATCAATCCTTGATTTTGGAAGACATCAAGGCGGGGACTAAAAACGCATTACCCCTTAAAGCAAACGCGTTAATGGTCCCGTTCGGAACAAAACCGGGCATCGGCGCGACTGGGAAGTACAACTAGGTGGAATGCGTGTAGTGACGTAGAAAAACAGGCTTGCTGCAAAGAAAAAAAATGGGTCGGCTTAGTTCAGATAAGCCTAGCTATGGAAGCAAAAGCATGGATTACAGATGAGGTAACTTTCTAACGTTCTTGGGGCAGAAGCACAGTCTGACAGGCAGACGGACCACGTGGGTCGTTGCGGGTTCCGCACTGCGAGAACTCGCTTCCAGTGTCTCGCCAGTCTCCGCTGCGGCTGCTAACAGGGTTCGTCGCTGTCTTTATTCGGCATCTTTCGCTCGCCGTCGAGCCAGGCGAAGCTCCCGTCCTCCCATGCTTTCGGCTGACCGTTTGGCGGGTTTACACTCCCTATCGATTGCTAAAACCCTCGACCAGTTGGCAATGTCGACCGGGTGATAAACCTCGGTCCGACGTCTGCGAGTACGCACTGTCGAGGACATCGGCTCCGGCTGAATTGCGTCGTCCATAGTAAGACGGTGGATAGGCAGCGCGCAGCACCACTCCTACTGTTCGAGGTCATTTGTGCAGACGCAGCAAAATCGGATCCGCGTGGATAGTAAAGCCACTGCCGCTCAATGGCACCAAATAAGATGCAGTTCAGCGGCCGTGGTGAAGCTTTCGCTTTAAAAGGTTGTCAAGCAGAAGTGAAGAGGAGTCCCTTCGGTCGGGAGCCGGGCGCAACCTCTTCACCAAAGAGGATGTTCGTTCAGGAGGATAAACAGAGGATTTATACAAGCACGTCTCACAGCATCGTGCGCTAAAAACATTAAAGGAAAACGTAGCTTTGAGGGCCACTAATTAGCGGCTCAGAATACGTGCGATTACTTGTAATACAGCAGGATTAGGAGTCAAGTGAAACGCTTGCGATATCTTCGTAATGGAGCGCCAAGAAATCCCCACGCGACCACGCGGACACAATAAAACTACCGCGAAATATTTGCAAGGTGAATTTAAAAAACGAATGAAGTTTATGAGGACGGGCTGGGTAGCCATTGCTAAATACGCTTATTAAATACAAACAAGAGAGTTTGACCGCTCGACAAGCATTCAATGTGTGCAAACAAGGGTTAATTAAAGCACATATTATACCTGACAGATGCAATTAGTTACAAAACCAAGTGGTGCCGAACATCATGAGCAAGCTGGTCTCCGTCAGCGGAGAGTGCGAAGACCGCAATTGGAACCGGTGCTTACTTGATTAGGTACCGCTAGCTAATGCATTGAGCGCACAAGAAATCGGTGATCCAGTAAGAGGCTTCTGCTCAACAAATCTGAAGTCTAACCAGAGCCCTTGCTTGCTTTCGATGCTGATTGTGTACTGGCGGCATTGCATCGAAGTTTTAATCAATGTAAATTTAGATCCTGAGATTTAAACGAAGCGGAGATAATATTGTTACTCTTCATTTTGCTTTGCCCGGTTGGCGACGCACCGCAAAAAAATAAACAGCCGTGTGCTCTACAATGAAAATTGGTCTCCTTTCACTTCCTCCTTTATCCCTTCCCTTACGGCGCTGTTCAGGTGTCCAATGATATATGAGACAGATACTGCGCCACTTCCTTTCCCTCCGAAAACCAAACCAAAATAAGTTGTTTCAGGAAAGGAAACGGTGCAAGAATGGTCTAATCTCGGCGGAGAAGCCAACCGCACCATGAGAGAAAGGAGGAAAATGACAGTGATAGAAGAAATAAAGAATTGCCGTAGTGGAGGGCTCCTGAATAATTTAGACTACCTGTGGATCTTTAATCGCACAGAACACGGGCGCCATGTATTTCCTATAAACTATCATTTTGATTGTACTACAAGAACGCGTAAAAAATAAAAAAATTTGGTCAGTGCACGTTAAAGATCCCCAGGTGCTCGAAATTATTTCGCAGCCTTCTATTACGGCACCTCTTCCTTTCTTCTGTCAGTTCCTCTTTTATCCCTTCTCTTACGGCGCAGTTAGGTGTCCGCCGAGATGTGAGATACTGAGCCATTTCCTTTCCTCAACAACCAATATACAATTTACATTTATGAAGAAAGGAAATGACGCAGTAACTGCCTCACATATCTGGGTGGACAAATGAACGGCGTCGTAAGGGAAGGGTTAGAGGAGAGAGATAGATAGAACTTTTATTCATGTCAATTGCCAGACAACATAAATCAGGCCTACCAAAGCCTCAAAGGGCTTGAGTAGCAGCGCCTGGCAGACAGCGAACGTTGGCAAAACAAAGGAAAATAGAGACGTTGCAATGAACTTTGCAGAAAAGAAAAAGGTCACCAAACATAGTGAAACAAATATATAACTATTACAACATCAAGAGAGATTACAGTAATTTGAAATTAATACAGTAAATAGATGAAATAACTACGGGGCAGGAAGCAGCGCGGAGACATACCGCAAAGTTTTTTTCAGGGTGTATTTAGTTTTCATGCGGAGTACAGTAGGTGGCAAGCTATTGAAACAGGCAGGTACATAGTAATGGCCTGTGCGCTTTCCGTACCGGGTTGAGGAGCGAGGAATGCAATAGCGGTATTTTGGTCTTAAATCCCGAGCAGGAACATATGGAATGGTGAACTGACTGTACCAGAAGTGTTTTAGCACAATAGTTTCTGTTAATAAAGAGTTAAAACTTGGAAGCTTTAGTCTTCTAAAAATATCAATGTCATTACCAATGGACAGGTCGTAAGCAATATTCTTTAGAAGCAAACGCAAAAGCGAATTCACCCTGTGTTGCCAGCGAACCGTGCAATGACCATAAACAGTAATTCCGTACCTAAGTACACTATAGGCTAGAGCATGTGCAACACATTTACGGACAGAAAAAGGCATAAAATATCTGATGTTATACAGGACACACGATACAGCACGAAGACTTTGGCAAACAAAAGAAAGGTGCGAGTTCCAAGAGAGATCGCTGTCGAAGATCAGGCCAAGATATTTGACCGAATGCGCATATTTTACTGGTACACAGTTGCAATTAAAACAAGAGGAAGTATGCAAATAAACAGGGTCAGTCAATTCAACTTGTTTTAATGGGTTATGAAAACAGATCAGTTTTGTTTTAGAAGTATTAACATTAATAATATTAAACTTAAACCAGTCCATGACTTTAATAGCTGCTATCTGTAGTGCTGTAACAGCATCAGTGTATTTCTTTGCACATGCAACAATAACAGTGTCATCAGCATACTGAAGCAGCAAAGGTGGCACACTGGTAGCAAGGTCGTTAACGTATAGATTGAATAATAAAGGACTCAATATAGAACCCTGCGGGACTCCAGAGGTAATTGCCGTGAAATCGCTATGGAATCTTGAAATCGACACATATTGGCGCCTATCTTGTAAAAAATTAGTAAGCAGTTCTAAAAACGAACCTCGAAATCCCAGCGCAGAAAGTTTATCAAGCAAAAGAACGTGGCAGATGCTATCAAAAGCCTTGCTTACGTCCAGAAAAAGAGAACATGCGACTTGACTCTTATCAAAAGCTGAATTTAGCACGTCAGAGAATTCTTCAAGAAGAACCGTTGTTCCTTTTCCTGCTATAAAGCCGTACTGACAAGGTGATAGAACACTGTGCGTATTCAAAAAATTCGTCATGGTGAGTAATAGATGCTTCTCAAAAATTTGGCCAATGCATGGTAGAATAGAGATAGGTCGGTAATTACTCATAATGTTTCTGGAGCCACCCTTGTACAAAGGTATAACTTTAGCAGTTTTCATTGAAGCAGGTATTATACCAGTAGAAATGATAGTGTTAAGGATAACTAGTAGAACACCTTTAATCACTTCAAAGTTTCTGCACAATTCAGAAATCGTGAGGCCGTCATGACCAGGAGATTTGCTACGTTTAAGACTGAAAAGTATACACCTTAAATCACTTTCAGTAAAATCAGGAAGGAAAGCAGATTCCATCACAATCAGAGGCATAGGACAGTCGGTAGGAGGGGTTCGAGATGCACCAGAGACCAGAAAAAAAAATTGTTGAAGTCATTCGCAATGCTCTGTCCATCTTTATGAAATTGCGAGATGAAATATGTATCATTGTAGATAGCAGCGCTCCCTCCTTTCAGACTATTCACCAATGACCATGTTTTCTTGCTGTTAAAACGTGCGTCATTAAACTGAGACCTAAAGTGGTTGCGCTTGGCCAGACGGATCATGGCATTGACACGGTTTCGTTCACGTTTAAACTGCAGTTGTAGCTGAGAACAGTTTGGGGCACGTCTTGATCGAGCCCAGAGCAGATCCTTCTCTTTAATGGCTTCCAGTATTGCGGAAGCCATCCACTTATTGTCTAAATTTCGTTGTTTAACTGTCACCATGCGGGAAGATTCTGCTTTGTGTGAACGAAAAACATCGACGAACCTGTCATAGAAGTCCGCAGGGGACACACTGTGTATAAAAGAATCCCAATCATGCTTGGCTATTCTTTCATCAAGACGCTTATAATCAAGTACTGATACCTTTTGCTGGCTGTGCGTAGATGCAGGATGGCTGGAACTATCTGTTAACGAGCAGCAAATGAAATAGTGGTCTGCAAGCTTGACCTCAACCACATCAGACCGCACCGACAGGTTTTGAGAACGCACGTTGATGTGGTCGATGCAAGACGCGACAAGCTGCCCAGCTAAGTATTCCTCACGTGTAGGGCTGTGGATTGTAGTCGCTAGTCCCCACTTTGATAAAATGTCCAGATAATCTGCGACCGTTGACACAGTGGGGCGTAGAATATCGATATGCATATCACCGATAATGCACACGTGTTCTTCGCGGGAGAACGATGATATTGCAAAATCAAGCTCAGCTAAAAAGATTCGACCGTTAAAACACGGAGGGCGGTAAATTGTGAGAACCAGCGACAACCAAGGTGTACTTAGGCGGAGCGCAACTACTTCTGCTTGAGTGAAAGGAACACTAATTTCAGAAACGGACCAAAAATCCTTAACAAAAACTGCGATTCCTCCTCCCATTCTTTGTAAACGAGTGTAAGAATATAACTGGTAGCCTGGCAGCGAGAAATGTAGTAACACGTCTGACGAAGCGTTCACTTCCGTGAGAGCAACGACGTCAAAACTTGAGTGAAAAGGGTGCGTTAACGCACAAAAATGGTCCCAGTGTTTCCGTATACTGCGAATATTAACATGAGTAAACTGAAATGAATTGCCTGTTTGATACTGAAAAAACTTCCGGACTTCAGAAAAATCGGAATACTTCACGAAACCTGTATCAGACATGGTTATGTTAGTTACTCAAGATCCGAAAACTTGTTGATGCGAATGAGAGGTGCGCCTTCGGACCGCTTTGCAAGGACCTTCCCATTTTTGGTCCAGACGAACTCAAAACCCTTTTGTTTGCCCCGAAACCTTGCTAGTCGGAACAGCTCGCGATCAACCCGAGACAGGTTATCGTTAAAAAACAGCCGAGGAGACTGGTCGTCTTGCACCAAATCAGGAAGGCCCTTCCGAGCTCCGAGCCATTTCTGCTTAACAGAAACCGACTGAGTCTGTACTAGGATCGGTGGGATATAGTCGCCTCTGGACGGCAGCCGATGGACTGCCGATATATCTGCTGGTTGAAAATCGGCAAGGTTTAGTTTGCCTGCTAAGGTACTTGAGAAAGTGTGCAAGCTTTCATCAAATTTGACTGGAAGGCCGTGAATCTCGAAGTTACATCGTCTGCTGTATTGTTCGAGATAATTTATCTCTCCACTCATCCTGTCAATCACTTCTGTCTGGGAAACTACTGTTGAAGACAGTGATTGAACTTGTGACCGAAGATCTGCAAGCTCAGCCTGATTAGAGGTCACTGTAGCAAACACAGAGTCATACCGTGACGAAAGGAAGTCAATAGCTGACTGTATGTCCTCGACTGCTGAAGCAACCTTTTCGCTAGTTTCCTTGACCAACAATAGTTCTTCCACTTTCACCATCAGTGCTTATACTAACAAAGAAACTAAGGAACTAAGAAAGGAACTAGGAAAGGAACTAAGAAAGAAAGAGAGTTGCCGTAGTGGAGGGCTCGGGATAATTTCGACCATCTGGGGGTCTATAATGTCCACTCATATCGCACAGCACACTGTCGCGTTTGCGGTTCAGTTCTATCGAAACGCTGCCTCAGCCGACTAGATTGATCGCGTGTACTCTGGCGCAGCAGTCGAGTGCCCTTATCACTGAAGGGCTGAAGCTTCGTGGACTCGGTGTACTGCGAAATTCGTCGTCACCGTCGCCTCATATTCACATTGTAAAAAAAATTATAGGACGCTTAAGCTTCACCTGCAAGAGTGGAACGCGACAGCGTATTGCAGCATTGCCAGGGAGTCCACGGAACGCCATCGCCCGTTCGGCGTGACGCCTTCCCCGTTAGACAAATCGCTCTGCTACATTCGGTGAAACGGACGCGCGGAGCGACAAACCACGTAAATGCTCAGCTAGGGACCTGCCGAAACGCGCGGGGCTCATGTTGCTGTCTTAGTTCGTCGGCACATCGTTCTCGACAAACCCGATGCCACGAACGCCAGCATAGCCTCCGCGCTGAACGAACGGGCAGCAAGCCGCAAGCTTCGTAGTGAACGGGCTTCGGTTGTGCGCTGCGTTGTTAGCCGCTCACCGCGTGATTCCTAAGTGCCCGCAAGGCCCCACTGCCCAATCTAGAGATATGTCAGACGCATCACATCCTTTCCTTAAAAATCAATTTTCAGTTCATTTTTCATTCCTAACCGCGCGTTTCGGGTGTCCACAGAGATATGTTATACAGGGCCCACTTCTTTTCCGTAAAACCAATTTTCATTTCCTTTTCCTTCCCTTGCGGCGCCGTCTGGGTTGTAGACCGACCTATGTAACAGGCGTCCCTTCATTTCCTTGCGCTACCGTGGCTCGCTATTACACATTGCGAGGAGGAGAAGGAGGGATTTTTCGATCACGGCCGACGCCGACGACACCGGCTTTTCTGCGGCACCAGCTCCTTAACGCTATCGTGTTGACATTGTGTCTGCCTCTGACATCCTCACATTAACTTCCAGTTCTTTAGACATGTGGATTGCTGCTTAATACCAGTCGAATTAAGGAGCAATAAACCTAGAGCGAATGTCAACAACCGCTACGTAAGAGAAATAATTCTGAGCTCATCATGCGAAGGTTGCGTTCATTCCTTGAAACCTGCATTCTTGGAAATCCGTGAACCTGAACGTCTGCAATGTATGTAGCGAAGCTAGGTGGGTCGCCACAAATGAAAATAAAATTTATTTAAATGCAAATTTTGCTGCCGAGCTCACGTCGCGAGATGCCATCTGCCCTAAACTTTATTTCTTTAAGCATAGCAAATTCAATGGTTTAGAGTCTGTATTCAGCTGTTCGGAGTGTTACTCCGCTGAAACTGGCAGTTGGGCGATTCTAGAAATTACAGTGAAGACAATGCACCTCATTCATTTTTTATGCTTCAGAAATCAGTCAGATCTTGCCACGATAGGAATGCGATAAGAAAAAAAATGCGTATTTGTTGAAGGGCTATCACAAGAGCAGAGGCACTGAACAAAGGGCAGAAAAAGGAAATAGAGATGCGCACGGCACACGAAATGAAATTTCAGTAAACATTCCGAACGATAACTTCTCATGGACGTCGGCGGGAGTGGCTCGGGCAGCTTTCGAGGAGCTGCCGAAGGTGTCCCACATTATCCGAGCGTTTAAGTATATGCAAATGTTCGAACTATTCCACATGTGAATCAAATTATTTTTTAACCTGGTTGTGGTTCTACTCAACTGAAGGAGTAAACCATGGTGAATCGTAAAACAATTCCGACTAAGACAACGGTACGAACACCATTCCGTCCGTAATATGCTCTTGGTCTTGGCGCTGGCAGTCATCATCATCAGGTTTTTTTTTGTTAAAAAATTCACTGCAACACCTCCCGTGCACCGCGAAATTAGTTCTGAGTGCTGAAAGCTCTCTACAGGTAATAAAAAAGGTCAAGTTGGATTTCCTATACCGCAGACAGCGGGATGAGCTGAGCAAAAGAATTTCTCAATAACTGAGTAGCACAGCTTGCATCAGCAAACATACCATGATCATGCAAGGTGTTCCCTAACGTAACCGTTGAAAGTTTGAGGGATCTTAGACTTGCATTGACCAACGTAGGTGCCTGGTCTTCCTAACGGCGAGTGGCTGTGGCCCATATTTACACCTTGAACCAGGTGATAAAGATATACGCGCAATATAAGCAACCCCGATATTGTCCTGCCTATAGTAGGAGAAAACGTTCACTTATATGAATCCACGGCAGTTCAATGGGCATTGCACTTCCAGTGTTTAGAAGATAAATATGCAAAGCTGCTGAAAAATACAACTATAGCGGCCTTATAGGTGCAATATACATCCGTAAGGAAAGTGATAATATCCAAGCCGGAAAGGACGTCAGTCCAGGGCGACAATATCTATTCAGTACTATTCACCGCGCGTTAAAGTTACGAATTCAGGACTGTGAACTGAGAAGAGTTAGCGGTAAAACTGATCGGCAATAGCCTGGAAATTTGCGATTCGCTGATCACACTGCCTTGATAAGTAACTTAGGAGACTAATAGCAAAACAAAATCGCGTATCGGGACAGGCAAAGTGTAAAGATAGCAATCAGAATGTTTCGAAGATGTATAAAGTTTTAAGAGCGTTACCTCTTGTTCATGACGTTTCTCGATTTCGTGGGGTCTGCTACCACCTCCATTCAGCGTGAAACCGAGGAATTGAAGATGGGTGCCACCCATAGTAAATCGATATAGCAACCCAGTTGTTAACTGATTGGTGACATCGTCAGTATATCGAATAGTGAATGATGGTTGAGGTCACTGATTTTGCGAGGTCAAAATTAGCTAGTCACGTATCTATGATTACTGGCTTTTACTAAGTAATAATGAGGCCATCCTAAAGCAAATTAGATATTTGGGCTCGTCTAGATAGGTAGAACTCGTTAGACACCAAAATTAACTAATGAAGTTAACTTTTAGTTATAGTTAAGCTTAAATTCATTGCTTTTAAATATTTAAGCGATTACGTCATAATCTCATAATGATATCTCGTAACGGCCTCAATGAGCACAACATCTAAGACACCTGTATCGCCTAATTAGGCTAATATTTATTTATGATCAGGCTTAAAATGGCGGCCGTGAAGTCACCACTCGGTAGCTCGCAATTTTGTACCTCATGGCGAAATGTGGTGACAGGGGCACTTTTCGTCACATAATTTTGGAATGCACCGATTCTTCGGGCGCCGGCTTAAACATCAACAGTACTGAAGCCTGACAAGTCTCGCTGCGGAGCGAGGACCCCGCCATCCAGCAGCAAGCCACCCGACTAGCGGCTGAGGCCGCGGATTTGGGGGCTCCCTCTCTATGGACAATAAAGTTTCCATTCATTCATTCATTCGGGGCACCTACCGCCTTGAGATAATAAAAAATGGCCCTCCAAAGAGTCGAAACACTTTTTCGGCCCAAATTGATCAAAAAATGTCCGACCTGAAGGCGGAAGCCGCCCGCTAGCCGTGATGTATGGAAAGGTAGCCTAATCACGTGGGAATACATCCCATGGACAATAGGTGGCGCTACCAAGCATCTAACGCTTCTTACTCCAACATCTTCCAGACGGTAGCGACACATTTTTTTAAATCGTCTCGGAAGGATAGAGTATTTAACTTTTGTATGCGAAACATGAATGCATCTACTATTGGCAGATAGACGCTCATTATGAGGACGCGATGGAAATAAAAAGGAAAATAATAAATTGCAATTTTGTGTCGTGTATTTAGCAGCAACTTTCAGGTCGTGAATAGCTGATTTCCAGTATCCTTCACGACGAAAGCATTAAACATTTTTATCTTGCCCGCACTTATATATGAAGCGGAAGCATTGCCTATACTTACGGAACGCCTTGTAATTAGGTTGCGGGCAGCAGAGCGGACTATAAAAATCAACATGATAGACCCATGTTACGAAACAGGAAGATAGGAGAATTGGCCAGTGAGCACACTCCACTACACCTTAGCGTATTTGAAATCAAGAGCAAACGACCATTGCGAACACATGTGATGTGAAGGCAGATAACCGATGGTCATAAGTGAGAGGATCGTAGGAGGAAGCAAGCGAAACAGGCGGCAGAATATCAGATGGGTAGATAAGATTAAGTGGTTTCCGGCGATAAGGTGGGCGAACCTGTCAAAGGACACGATTAGTTTGAGGGTTATGGGAGAAGCCATTGTCCTGAGCCGGGATTAGTCAGGCTGATCTACATGAAGGTGATGATTAGAGATAATAGTGCGCACGCGGTCTCATAGGCGTCTCAAAGAGAAGCTTGTGCCATGCACGAAAACTGCAAAGTTCAGAAGGCCTGTTGAAATGCATTCCGTGTCAAAACATGCAATAATTGCGACATTTTAAAAACACGACAGTGTCAAAATGACGTTGCCTACACTTCCATGCTGTTCTCAACAAATCCGTCTCCGGTGAAGGACGTGTAGTCATCTGCATATGTGAACAGCGAAACACCGAAATAGTCTTGGAATATCTTACCGATTCGTTATACACAACCATGAATTAAACAAAAGGGGTATTAGCGTAATGCTCCGATAACTGAATGAAAAAACGTTCACTCTTGTCATGCAATGAAAAAATAACGAATTATAAATCACCATGTTTAGGCAATATCGAATATACAGGTTGTCCCACATAACTTGGGCCAAGGTCTTAAAAATGAAAGCAACTTCGGACGCGAATAGACTCGAGTGCATAATATTGACACTAGCCTAGAGTCAGACTATTTTGAAGTGAAAAACTTCACTGCGCTAGTCAACACCGCGCTTCCCGTGAGCCGGCGTATGTAGGAGCACGAGTGACGTCACGCACGGCGCATTTCTCCCTCTCGCCCCCCTAGTCACTAGTGCGCATGCGCCACTAGTAGCACTGAGCCACAGGTGTTCCGCCGCTGCGCAGTGCCGCGCCTTTCCTCAACATCGGACTTTCCATTTTCAGCTCTCTCTCCCCGCCGCGGTGGCTCAGTGGTTAGTGCGCTCGACTACAGATCCGGAGTTCCCGGGTTCGAACCCGACCGTGGCGGCTGCATTTTTATGGAGGAAAAACGCTAAGGCGCCCGTGTGCTGTGCGATGTCAGTGCACGTTAATGATCCCCAGGTGGTCGAAATTATTCCGGAGCCCTCCACTACGGCACCTCTCTCATCCTTTCTTCTTTCACTCCCTCCTTTATTCCTTCCCTTAAGGCGTGGTTCAGGTGTCCAACGATATATGAGACATGCTGCGCCATTTCTTTTCCCCAAAAAAACAATTATTACTATGCGTTCCGCAAAATGGATAGGCTGTGGGCCCTCCCTGCCACCCAGGGAGGTGGCATGCCGTTAATGGTTGATCCCCCGAGATTGATCAGCAAATGAACGCTGCGGCCTAGGTGTTGCCGCAGTGCCGCATGTCAGCCACAACGCTGTCAGCGGTAATGCATTCAGGCCACATCTCTCTCTCAAAACCTCCTCATGTACCGAAGCACGAATGAGGCATCATATCCAGGGAGCCAGTTATGTGTACTTCCGTTACTCAAAGCTATCGCCACCTTGAACGTTGTCAACGCTAACGCCAATGAACACTGTGAACGCCGGCATCTTTCGCTTTGTATATCCTGGAATAGCTAAGTTAATCCACTTTAATGTTTTATTAATTTTTCCTTAACTAATTCATTAGCTTTGTTTAAAACATCAAGTTTTTAAGTATTTGCTGCAGATTACGAGTGTGATAAGCAATGTTCTAGGCCACATTCAGAAACTTCATAAAAAATTGGTTCACGATATCTCTCACTATATGTCTACACTATATGTCTCACGTGGTCTTTCTTTCCGCGTTCCAAAGAGAGACCGCGAAATATGAGATACGACGTGACAGGGCGCTTCCTCTGAAGTCTGAATTGTGAAAAAACGTGCACAATTCACTTTAGAGAGAGCAATGGAGGCCACAGCGGCAAGCATAACGGTCCGCTATGGTCGCCGCCTCCTGCAGGTTAGCCTCAATGTTTCCGACGGAGCCCTGCGTGACTCACATTTTGATGTCATCAGCATGCAGAGCATGCTGCACACTGGCGACAGCGCGAAACTGGGCCGGTAGGTGTAGCATAGCAAATTAGAATAACAGTTAAGAGAGCACCACGCCCTTTGGTGTACCCCCGACTCCTAAATGAAAAGGACCATGTTCTTTATCCTGGATTCGAATGTAAGATTCTCTGCGGGTCAAAAACAGCCGCATGTATTGAAATTGTTTTTTTGGGGGGAAAGGTAATGGCACATATCGGCGGACAGCTGAACCGCGCCGTAAGGGAAGAGATAAAAAAGCGAGTTACTGAGGAAAGGAAGAAAGAGGTGCCGTAGTGGAGGGCTCCGGACTAATTTCGAGCTCTGTGCACTGACATGGCACAGCCAAGGGCACCTAAGCGTTTCGCCTCAATCGAAATGCTACCGCCGCAGTCGGGTTCGAGCCCGGGGAACTCCGTATCAGTAGCCGAGCGCTCTATCCACAGAGTCACCGCACCGCGGTTACTTTGAAAGAGGTGGGTGAGAATCATATTGTGGGTAACGTTGTCGAACGCTCTCTTTAAATCCAAGGCGAGGACGACCTTGTCATTGAGGGGGCATTTCACGGGGTCGAGGACTGCCCAATGAGTTCTAGCAGGACATCCTGTGCAGATCAGTGTGGGGAAAGTCGGACATGTTGTCTGCAAAGAGGTGTGGGAATTACATGAACTAAGACAACCTGTCAGATACCATCGTCTTCATGAGTTTACCCACACAGGATGTGGGTCGGAGGTTTTCCGTAACGACCACCTTCTGCTGCGCTGTTTCCATGCAAAGAATGTACCAACTAGCCGGGCTTACTGCTTTGTTGGATTTAAGAATTAAGGTGACCTGGGCGGTCCTCCAGTCGATGGGGAGTGGCACTTCCGTAAGCCAAACTCAGGTAATGTAATCCAAAAAGATAGGTATGGACTATCCAGTGTGCGGAACGCAATTAAAGCAGGTTTCTGCAGTTGGACACCAACCCTACGTATGTACATGAAAGCGATATTGAGGTCTCCACTGAACCAGGGAGCCATTCCCCTCCAACAATGAAGCGACCAGAGGGAGCCAGTTGTGCACATTTCCATTGGGGAAAATGAACGGCCCCTAGAACGCTGTCAACGGCAATGAACGCCGGCGGCTAACTTGTTTTGTTTGGTAATTGAGGAAAGGAAATGGCGCAGTAACTGTCTCAAATATCTGGTGGCCACTCTAAACGCGCCGAAAATTAATGACAAAGCACTAATGCGTACTAATAAATTAAAATATTTAGGTATCACGATTAGTCATGACTTAAACTGGAGTGATCATGTACAAAACATTTATGGAGCAGCTCAACGGAAACTTGGCTTCCTAAGGCGAAAGGTAAAAGATGCACCATCGGATGTCAAACTACAAGCCTATGAAACAATAGTAAGGCCAACTCCGGAATACGCAAGCATAATTTGGGATCCCAATCAGCAGTATCTTGTAGACAAAATTGAACGTGTTCAAAGATTGGCAGTAAGGTTTATATTATCGTCTTACCAAAGAACGCAGTCTGTATCTGAACATCTTTTATGAGCGCAGTTGCCATCATTGGCTATTCGCAGAAAAATTTCTAGGCTTAAACTTTTTATCAGCTTTATCACAAAATGTTCAATGTGGATTCCAGCTTGTACTTGCGGCCACCCGGGAGATTGTCATCACGTACCAACCATCCTTTTGCAGTTATGCTGTACATGCCGAACGTTGATGTGTATAATTTGCGTTTCCACCTAAAACATGTATAGAATGGAATAACCTTGACCCACGCGTATTTGGCAAAAAATATTCACTTCAAATCTTTTAAAAACAGCTGCAACTGTGTTGTATTGACTGATTTTCTCATTCGTACCTTTAACAACCGGCAAGGGCTAAAAATATTTGTAAATAAATAGAAAAATAAAATGTCCTTCAGTCATTCCGGCAGCTGGACTGGTCTCCAAGGCTAGGCCTAGAGCCACCAGTGACGCGCTGGCAGAGGCGGCTTCGCCGGCGTCGGTCACCGCGGCTTCAGCAACACCTCTTTTTACAACTGAGCCTGGGTCCCAGCTCTTGGTTCCTGCTCCCTGTCCATCAGCGGCAGCGCACATCCCGCCTTCTCCAAATGCACCTCAGCCCGTGAGAGATCTCCCCTCTGTGCGGAACTCGGCAATGGCTGCCCAGCTTCCACTGCTGGATGAGGCTTCAACCGTGCAGCGTGAGGAGGAGATCTCTCTAATGGGCCTGTCTTCAGCACCTCCATCCGTGCCACCGGCTTCCCGCTGTTCTTAAAAGCGCTCGTCTGAGGACACTGCACTGGATTCGTCTTCTGCCAACTCCAGCTCGCAAGGCAAGCGTTCTTCCCAGCGTATGCCAACCAGGTGGCTGTGCCGACATCAGTTTCGGTATCGTATAAGTGGCCATTAAAGCTCTGGCATCCAAAAGCCTGACCGACATTCCGAACAGGATTCTTCAGGCGAACCTGGACGAGTGTCTTCGGACCAAAGGTTTCCTTGGCTTGACGTCTAGAACGAAATCTACTACCATCGCTGTGTGGCTCCCGAGTTTGGCTTCTGTGGAGCGTCTGCAAACGCTGAAGTGCATATCAATTACAAGCGAGATATCGGTGCCGGTCCAGGTGTACCTAGTAGAAGGTTCGGACCTACAACGCTGTGTTGTTTACAACGTCCACACCGCCGAAGACCACACGACCCTCCAGCGTGCGCTGTACTGTCCAACGACCCGTGTCATCCAAGCGCGGTATATGGGAATGGGGCGCTCGTGCGTCGTCACACTAAAAGGCCCGCCAACTCTCCCAGAACGACTTTACTGCTATGGCTGTATTCTGCAGTCTCGCCCTTACAAAACGAGTGCTGTCTAGTGCTACAGCTGTTTCAGATTTGGCCACATGCGCCGCTCATGCCCTTTTCCAAAGCAAGATGAGGTTCGGCCACAAGGCACACCGTCTTACAGGTGCAGACTTTGCAAGACTGACGACCACGAGATCGCCTCTCCGAATTGCCCAACAAAACCGAAGGCAACTGTGAAGGTTCGGCGTGGGATCCGTAAAGAATGCGTCCGAATGAAAACAGAGTCCCGATACAGACATCCAACAGGTTCGCGGCTCTTCAGTGGGATGACGACGACTGGCCGGAGCTTTCTGAGCCCAATACACCTGCAGCCCCTGCCCAACAGTCGTACAGTGATGAAGTGCGCAAGGATCGCCGTCGCCTTCAAAGTACCCAAAAGCACAGCATACTGAAACATCTGCGTGAGGACATGGCAGCAGTTGACGACCAAATTGCACGCCTTTTAGCCGAGGTCTCTAAGCTACGGCAACGCCGCGAACTGCTTGCTCGGCGTAGACAACCTTCGAAATCCCACTCCACGCCAATCAATGCTGCAGCGCTTTCGACTACGTCCAGCCCTCATGCTTTTTTAGCAGACTCTACCAGGTGTTCTGCAGCACTGCAGGATAACTCAACAACATCCCTCGTCCAATTTATGCTGAAGCAGTTATCTAAACTTACATCAGTTCTATTACAACGCATGGAAGCCTAATCGAAAATGGCGAGTACACGTTGTTCCGGTGTGCTCCAATGAAACTGCAGAGACCTCTCCACAAAGCTGGGAGAGCTCAAATATCGACTTCGCATGAACAAGCTCCAGGTTTGCGCCCTGCTACTGCATTAGACCAATGCCTTGCCATCCATTCCGAGCATTAATGGATATATGTCTCCAATGAACGACCGTCGTGTGCACACTGCTGCCCCTCCGTGAAAGGCCGCGGTGTTCGTCGCTTCGCATTTTCCTCAAGTTCGCCTCTCTCTAGAAAACTGATGCACCTCATATAAAGGGGTAGTCGCAGCGGCTGTGAAGCTTCCCAAAGCAACTGTTGTGGTCGTGGCATAATATGTAAGACCCCCTGGTGGAGCTCCCTCCCGCATTAATCTTTGGTGGTTATTAACTCTACGACGAAAGCCCCCAGGGTGGCCTGTTCTAGTCGGTGGTGACTTTAACGCTCCTTATCCGGAGTGGGGGTACCCCACTTCAAGCCCCTGTGGTAGGCGTGTGTGGGACGCATTCGCGGATGCGCTTTTTGTTTTACTCAACTATCCATATTCAGCAACGCGGACTGTGCACCATGCACGCAGTCTAACATATGCTGCGGACATTACGTGGTGGTCAGGACCCGAAACTCCATCATGGCACCTGGAGCCAGACTGCTGGTGTATCACCACCATCCTATCATCATCGGTGTCCACCCATCAAGTGCCCGCCGATTTCTCTGTAGGTGTTCTGTGGTCAATTGGGACACGTTTCGCACCACCGTCGAAGATCTCTCCCTTCAATCATCTACACTACTTGTGGACCGCATACAAGCTGCGCTGAATAAGGCTACTGCTGTCACCTGGACGAACGTGAATCGCCCGACGCCGGATGTGGGTCTGCTTAACTTGTGGGCTGCTCGCCGACAAGCGGAGATGGCAGCTTCCCGAGACCCGACTTCTGCGCGAGCACGGACAAGGCTCAGTTACACTACTGCCAAGGCTCGCAGATATGAACGCGATCTCTCGCGACGGCAGTGGCATGCGTGGTGTGAGAGTTCTCGACAAAGTCATCGATTGCTGCTCTCTGGCGAACGTTTCGTGCAATGGAACATGGTTCCCGTCGTCTTGGCGCAGCGGCCACAGCATGCTTCGCAGCTAACTTAGCTCTGGATGATTTCGCCAGAGAGGCAGCGCGGAAGTTTTTCCGTGAGTATAATGTGTAGCCTCCAAGGGTCATAGGAGCCTCCTTGGCTGCCATTCCAGCATATGTCGATAAGCTCCCATCTACAGCCGACGCCGAGGGATCTGCAAGCCCAATTTCAATGCTCGAGTTGCTTGCAGCAATAGATGAGGCCTGTCGGAAGACTGCGCCCGGTCCGGACTCCATTCCGTACGAGGTTGACAAGAAATTAAGTTCCGCAGTACTGCCTCAACTCCTCGCCACCATTAACAAGGTATGTATAGAAGGTGTCGTGACAGAAACGTGGAAATCGGCTATTGTGATCCCCATACCAAAGCCGGGGAAGTCACCGCCAGACCTCGGAAATTTTTGGCCTATATCGCTTATGCCAACATTATGCAAGCTTACCGAAAAAATGCTTGCCACACGGCACTAGTGGTGGCTTGAGCAGCATGGTTTCTACCATCCCGCCCAATTTGGCTTTCGTGCGTCCATAAGTACAGAAGATGGACTGGCAGTCTTGGCGTCAGCAGTTCTGCACTCAACTCGCATCCACAGTGTACGTACTGTACTGGCCATGGACGTTCAAAAGGCGTACGATAATATCAGTCATGATGCCATCCTGAACTCGCTTTGCATGCTGCATTTCCCCGTTATAGTGCGCAATATTGTTAAATTTTTCCTTGAAGGCCGACACTTTGCCATACGCCTCAGCGGTGATGCCGTCGGATCAATTGTGCCTCTTACCGGCGTTCCCCGGGGATCGGGTTTATCGCCAACATTATTTAATATTGCTTCTATCCCCCTTGCTTGACGCTTATATGATGTCTCTCAATTAAATTCTTATTGTATGCTGATGACATAACGGTGTGGACCACTCACAACGACCTGATGAATCAAGAAGCAGGACTACAATAATCCATAGATATTACGTCCACTTTTGCTTTTTCAATTGGTCTGCAGCTTTCAGCGAGAAAAAGCACGTTCGTGCCACTCGCCAACCGCTGGGGGCGCCGTAAACTGGCTGCAACACCAATTCGTCTCCATCTATCCGGAACTCCAATTCAAGAAAGTTCAACCGTAAAAATCTGCGGCTTGACAATACACGAGTCAGGAACAGGTACTCTTTGGTTTTCTCGGGCTAAAAAGCACGCAATTCAGGCGAAGGATCTGATTAGACGCATTTCTCTTAAAACAGGCGGAGCCCGCTCTCATGTTGCACGACAGTTGGTGCGGGCAGTTGCACAACCGCGCCTCGTTTACCAAGCCCGTTTCCAGAATTTGACGACGGCTCAATGGGATCGTCTAGAAGCTGTTAATCGAGGGGCAATGAGGGTTATCAATTGCCTTCCCCGCATTACCGCGATCCAAGAACATGCGCAGCTGAATACACGAGATGAGCTGGTGCAGCAACGACGCGATGCTTGCAGCCTAAAGTCAAGCTTTACACGCACAACTTCTGCACTCAGGCCATATGCTTTATCGCACTCCATTCTACAGCCGCCTCCGCCAGTTCTTCCTCCCTGGCGTTTTGTGCCGGTAAGAGACAACAAGCCAACTGACGTACATCGGCCATCATCTACCAGCGCGGCATCGTCGTTTCGCGACCGAATTACAGAGCAAGACGTCAATCTGCCGCATGGCTTCATCGTTATGTACGTTGACGCAAGAATCCAGGCCTGCGAAACAACGGACTTTTACTGTCCTTGCAAGCCTGCTCTGAACGCAACGTCAAGGTTTAGCCTCTCAGAACCTCCTTCCTCCTTCTGTGCGGAGATGCTTGCGGTTCAAGAGGCACTTTGCTCTGTGGCCGCCGTTTACATGCTATCCACGGCCCGCATTCTCCTTCGCACCGACGCCTTTCACGTCACACGCCTGCTACGACGAGCCAGTCGCACCCCAGAAATCTTCCAAGCCATCCTTCGTCTAGCGGCACGCATCCCGCAGCAAATCCGTATTGAGAGGGTCCCGCGTGACCTCCTGGACGCACAAAGCCACGCAGATTCTGCGACCCGCCTTTCGACTTCTTTTCCTCGAGTCCTGACTCTGGATGACAGCACCCTCCTTTAAAAAAGAGAAACACCTCTGGCGCCGCAGACGTGCTCTAATCCCTCCGTGTGCGATAACCCTCCCCCGTGGTCTTAGCCATGCAGAGTAGATTGCGCTTCGGAGGATACGGGTTGGGGTTGCCCTAACTTCAGTTCTGACACGGAAGTGGCCGCATTTCAAAGATTTATAACCCAGCCCCGCGTGTTCAGTCTAAAAGATCAGAGACAGTGCGGCGGAAGTCCACCACCTGTTGTGGGACTGCCCGGCGCTGAAGCCGATGAGAATTCGGCAGCTAGCGGCAGTGGGTCTCTCACTGGCCAATCCGGACTCCTATATCTCCTGGACACAGGGTCCATATCATCCTTCACTTCTTGATTTCATAAGATCATCCCACCTTTTTTCATTTATTTAAGCATTTTACTCGTGTGTCACTTTATGGTTTTTATGCCCTGATGCAATAAACATCGCTTCAAGTGAAAAGTAACTAGTAGCGTGACACCTCACATTACTGAAAAATGTTAACATAAGTGCGTTACCCTTTATGATTTCGAAATGGTAACGGGTACGTTACTAAATTACCGAAAAAATAAAGCGTTAGCGCTAACGCCATTACTTGAAACGCGTTTCCGCCAACATTGACTGCATTGCACACACACCGTCGGCAGGGGCGTCTGAAGAGACAGTGAAGCGCGCAGCCGCGAAGCCATGAGCAACGACATTTATGACTCCTACTGTGTTAGCACTGACGCGACTAAGTCATGCAGCAAGTGGTCTGATGCTGGCATTCTGGGTTTTTTGCGGAAAAGACACGACACAAAAGAAACGAGGTAGACAGGACAAGTGCTTACTAACAACTCAGGTGTTTATTGATGAAACACATGCCTTCACTCGTGCGATGATGGGATCTGTGCTGATCTGATATGTATGTATGCGAAGGCTCTTCTTTCCCTCTTCTTGTTTGATAAGAGCAGCTGCTGTATTTAATGCAAATGCTCCATCAATAAACACCTGAGTTGTTAGTAAGCGCTTGTCCTGTCTACCTCGTTTCTTTTGTGTCGTGTCTTTTGCGCAAAAAATCCAGAATGCTTAGGCACCAACTAGCCTGCAAAAACATGCTCGCTGATGCTGGCACCTGCTGCCTCCGAAGCTACGCCGCCTTCCGCCATCTGAAGTCCTATATTCGACTTCGACGCCCTCTCCGGTAATACGTCCTCGCTCCGAAGCTGCTGCAGTCGCTTCCCTCTCCACTTTTTTCAGGTGTATTACATACCCGCCGTTTTGTCAAACCGCTACCGAAGAAGCGGCTGCCTCCGAAGAAGCGGCAGCACAAAGCCCGAGAAATGGATGATTTCTATCGTGCTGACGAACACACTACACTCATGGACGCGGAAAGGCAAGGTGCAACCTACGTGGTCTGTGCAAGCACGACGCCATCTACCATTTTCTCCGCCGCCGCTGTGTGCGCCTCATCCCCCGCCGAAGCAGAAGATACAGCCATAGCGCTGGCTATCGCTGAACGCCCTCCGCGCACAGTCCTCGGTGACACAAAACGAGCAATCCTATTCTCAGAAGGCTGCATCGGCATTGCCGTCGCACGCATCCTTTGCAGCTGCACTACCGATCGGAAAATTAACACAATCTGGGTACCCGCCCATGAGGTCAACTGTGGTAACGAAGGGACATATATCAGGTTGGGGCAATCTAACAAGATTGAAAAATAATAAGCCCCTGCTTAAACAACTGACGCATAACAGGCAGGTAAGGAAGGGGCCGGCCGACTTGCCCGAAGATTAACAATCCTGGCGGCCGCGCCACAGATTCTAGAGTCCTCGCTGAACCCCGCAGACTTGTGCTGACATCACCAATATTCATAAAAAGACGTGACGCCCTTTCCAGTCTCTTCAACCCGACCTCGACAGAGCATAAGCCACCCTGCTGCGAAGATTGCAGACGCACTTAATTCTCAGCCACTCAAGGCTATCACTGATCACCAATGAAGAATACCACCCCACATGCCCAAATTGCAACCACGTATCGTCCGCCACTCAGGCGCACCTCTTCTGGGGATGCGAAAATAACCCTCCTCCAGAAGCCCTCCTGCCAGCTCCCTCTGCGGAAAGCTAGGACAAACTCCACAACAAGCCAGATAAGACCACGCAACTTTCCCTCATTTCATGGACCCAGTACGTCGCTCCCACCGGGGGCCGCACAGGACCCACCTGGCGTAGTTTGCGGCACCAGTGGGAAATAAAGTTGTCTCTTTCTCTTATCTTTCTCTACTTCTTGCCATCTCCATTGCTCTCCGATGATTTGTGCTCCGACGCCGACAACTAGCAGCTTTGAATCAATGGAGCATATAAAGCTTTCTCCTTGTAATAAAGTGCATGAGCACGAACATATGGTTATATTAGCGCTCATAAAATGGCTTTCGACCCACGACACGCACAAGTTCTCCTTGGATGCGGCGTCGCTCGGAACATGTCACTCTATCAAGAACAACTTCAGAGTCCCGCTAACATAGAAGCCGAATCATATTGTGCGGCCCGCAGTAGCTGCGAAAACGTTTTCACCGAGTCCACCGTGACAAATGGATGTCCAAAGTCAGACTCGGTCAGCTAGTTTGTATTCTGCGTGGCGCCGACGAAGGTTGTAATGTCAACGGTCGGCGCGCTACTAGTCTTGAGTCCGCAACCAGATATGACGTCGGGGTTCTTCTGCGGACTGCATGATATCAACATAACGGTGCTGAAATTTAATCGGGGGTCCTCTAGCACACTCCCTTTAATAAAAGGGAGTGTCCTAGAGGCCAGCTTCGTCATCATCTTGACTGCACGCACTGCGGGGCAAAGGTCTCTCCCATGTCTGTTCGATTAACACTGCTTTCCCAGCTGCGCCCTCCCTATGCCTGCAAGCCTCATAATCTCATCCTGCCACCTGAATTTCTGCCTCCCTATGCTACGCTTGCCTTCTCTTGGAATCCACATCGTTACTCTTAAGGAACAGCGGTTACCTTGCCTTCGCATTAAATGCCCTGCCAATTTCTTCCTCCTGATTTCAACTAGGATGTCATTGAGCCGCGTTTCTTGCCTCACCCACTTTGCCCGCTTCCGGTCTCATAACGTTACACCTACCCCTTTTCTTTCCATGGCTCACTGCGTCGTCCTTATTTAAAGCTGAACCATTTTAATTAGCCTCAACGTTTCTGCCCCGTAGGAGAGTATCGGCAAGATACAGGTGTTGTACACTTTTCGCTTGAGGGATATTGGTAATCTGCTAATAATGATCTGAGAGAACCTGCCATATGCGCTACACCCCGTCTTACGCTTCCAGTTATTTCCATGTCATGATCCGGATCAGCTGCCACTACCTGCCCTAAGCAGGTCTTTACCCCTTCCTGCACCTCGCAGCCAATCGTGAACTGCTGTTTCCTTGATAGACTATTGAACACTACTTTGGTTTGCTGCATGTTAATTTTTAGATCCATCGTTCTGCCCTGCGCAACTCATTGATCATAATTTTCAGTTCACCTCCTGAGTGACTCAGCAAGGCAATGTCATTAGCGAATCGCAGGTTATTTACTTATTCTCTATTAACTCTTATCCCCAACTGTTCCCTATTCAGGCCTCGGAATACCAACTGTAAACAGGCGGTGGGTAGCATCGGCGAGATCGCGACTGCTTGCCTGACGCCCTTCCTTATAGAAATTTAATTGCTCACTTTATAGAGGACTATGGTAGCTGTGCAGTTCCTGTAAATATCATCCAGTATTTTGACATAAGGCTCTTATACAGCCTGATTACACAAAGCCTCTATGACAGCTGAGGTTTTCACTTTATCAAATGTTTTCTCGCAATCAATGAAGGATATATACAGGGGTCGGTTATATTCTGTGCATTTCTCTATCCCATTATGTATGTTGTGAATATGATCTATTATTACATATCCTTTACCAAAGCCTGCCTGATCATTTCGTAGATTAAAGTCAAAGGTTGTAATGACTCTATTAGTGATTACCTTAGTAAATACCTTGTAGGCAACGGACAGTAAGCTGATCGGTCTGTAATTTTTTCAACTACTTGGCGTCTGCTTTCTTATCAATTATTATTTGCACTCTTCCAAGCTCGTGGTACGGTCCAGGTCATAAGGCATTGCATCTACAAGGTGGCTACTTTTTGTAGCAGAATCTGCCCTCCGTCTTTGGACAGTTCTGCTGTTACCTGACCCTAGCCAGATGCTTTTCCCCTTTGCACATTTCCAAATGCTTTATTTACTTCCTATTTCTTTACTGGCGGGATCTCGCAATGCTGTTTGCTACTGTCTTTATCATCGAAGTTCAGATTGCATTGGATACTGTATAGATTTGTGTAGAACTCTTCGGCTACATTAAATATCTTATCCATATTGCTAATGGCGTTGCCCTCCTTGTCTTTTAACGCACCACATCTGGTTTTTACCTATGCCTAGTTTCCTAGGAAGCATGCTCCTTTTCTTATTCTCAAATAGGCGTACGCGCGCTTAGAGTGGAGTGCAGGTAGGCGGCGACGTCGAGGTGGTCCTCACTGGTGACGTCCTGCAACATTGCGTCGGGCGTTGTCACGGCCTCCCTCCCATTTACGAGGTAAGGGTTCCATGGGGTTGCCTCCTTAACTGTGCTTTGAAGGCGAACGAAACTTAGAGCAAGATCACGTCCAGTGATCTGTGTTCGGTGTCAACCGAGACGGAGTGTACTTACATGCAGTTCTTTTCCCCTTATACATCGACGCAGCCATGTACCCCAATTCAACAAACGCGGTGGCGGTCGTCTTGAACACCAATTTCAAGGAAATCGCCAGCGCCTCCCTACGAAACTGCTCTCCCACAGTAGCAGAATCGGCTGCAATTGCCCTCGCAATGCACGGCGATGCTACGGGAAATGAGTTAAAAATTAGTACCGACTCCCAGTCCGCGTGTCGCCTCTTCCTCTCTGGCAGACTTCCGCACTCCGTCGCTCCCATTCTGACTACCCCACAAGTTCAAAATTCCACATGCAAGCACCAAGTAACTTGGACTCCTAGGCACGAGGGGCTCGAGGGAAACGAGGCCACGGACAGTCTAGCTCGAGGATATACTAATCGAGCGACTAACCTCCCCGACCTCACCCCTCTCCCCGCTACGTACGGCGAGTGCCTCCTCCTTCTCCGAACACAAAGACAAGTCTATCCCCCACCACACCGTAAGCTAACGGCGGCAGAGGCGAGGGAATGGTGACAACTACAGACGAACACCTTTCCTAACCTGCACAAGTACCACATAATCTTCCCGGACAGATATGACAGCATCTACCCCTGGTGTGGCGGAATTCCAACAACATATCATGTAACATGAGGCTGCTTCGGTCTCAAGCCCCCCGAACTAGACAAACATCACTCCGAGGAACAGTGGGAGTCTGACCTGCTCAGCAAGAGCAACTGCGGTGGACATTGGGGTCCTGAAATAAGGATTCCACCCAAAATCTGTATTTTCGCCTCTCTATCCTACCTTTTTGAAATAAATGTTTTCTACTACTACTACTCCTTCACGGTGCCATTGAGATGTCTACGGTAAGCGAGAGGCACAGCCGTCTAACTGGGTTTTATAGAGTCAGCGTAAGTTATATCACAAAGTGGTTTGCAGGCAGAGCTACTTGTTACTGCTAGTAAGCAGCAGTAAGAAAATAAACGAAATACATTTACGCCTGTCAACCGATATGAAATATGACCGATATCAATTCTTGATTTTAGAAGACATCAAGGCGCGAACAAACAACGCATTACCCCTTAAGGCAAAAGCGTTAATGGTGCCGTTTGGAGGAAAACCCGGCATCGGTGCGACTGGAAAATTCAAATGCGTGGAATGGGTGCAACGACGTAGAAAGACAGGCTCGCTGCAAAAAAAATGGGCCGGCTTAGCTGAGGTAACCCTAGCTATGCAAGCGAAAGCACAGATTACATGCGAGGTCACTCTCTAAGTTTCTTGGGACCGAAGCACATACTGATAGGCAGACGGACCGCGTGGGTTGTTGCGGGTTCCGTACTGTGAGAACGCGCTTCCAGTGTCTCGCCACTCTTTATCGCAGCTGCTAACAAGGCTCGTCGCTGTCTTCATTCGGCATCCTTCGCTCGCCGTCGAGCCAGGCGAAGCTCACGCCCTCCATTCCTTTCGGCTGGCCGTATAGCGCGTTTGCGCTCCCTATCGATCACTAAATCTCTCGACCAGTTGGCAATGTCGACAGGGTGATCAGACTCGGTCCGACGTCTGCGAGTACCCACTCTGGAGGACGTCCGCTCAAGCTGACTTGAGTCGTTCACAGCGAGACGATGGATAGGCAGCGCGCAGTCGCCGCGATGACGCGGGAGCACGTGACTGCAGATGCTTCGAGTCACGCGATACGTCACGTGGTTGCTTACGGAGATGCGCTCCTACTATTCAAGGTCATTCGTAGAGACGCAGCGAAATCGGAGCTGCGTGGATAGTAAAGCCACGGCCGCTCAATGGCACCAAGTGCGTTGCAATTGAGCGGCCGTGGTAAAGCTTTCGCTTTAAAAGGTTGTCAAGCGTGTGTGAACCGCAGTCCCTTCGGTCGGGATCCGGGCACAACTTCTTCACCAATGAGGGTGTTCGTTCAGGAGGATAAACCGAGGATTTGTACAAGCATGTCGCAAAGCATCGTGCGCAAATGACATTAAAGGAAAACATAGTTTTAAGGGCCACTAATTAGCGGCTCGGATTGCGTGCGATGACGTGCAATATAGCATGATGTGGTGTCACGTGAACAGCTGCCGATATCTCCGTAATGGTGCGCCAAGAAATCCCCATGCGTCCACACGGACACTTAAAAACTCTCGCGGCATATTTGCAAGGTGAATTTAAATAAAGAATGAAGTTTATAAAGACGGGCTGGCTATCCATAGCTACATACGCTTATTAAATACAAAAAGTGAAGTTTGACCGCCAGACCAGCAATCAATGCGTACACACAAGGGTACTTGGAAGCACATAATATACCTGGCCGAGACAATTACTTAAAACACCAAGCGGTGCCGGACATTAACATGAGCAAGCTCGTGTACGCGAGGCGGAGAACCATACGACCGCAAATGGAGCCGGTGCTTACTTGATTCGGTACCGCTAGCTAATGTATTCAGCGCGCAAAAATTCAGTCGTCCAGTAAGAAGCTTCTCCTCAACAAATTCAAAGTATTAGTGTAACCCTTGCTTGCTTTCAATGCGCATTTAGTACTGGTGGCGTTGCATCGAAGTGTTATCAATGTGTCAAATTAGAATCTGAGGTTTAAGCCATAATATTGTTACTCTTCATTTTGCTTTGCCCTGTTGTCGACGCACAGCTAAAAAATAAACAGCCGTGTGCTGTACACTGAAAATTGACCCTTGAAAAATAGGTTTTATGCAGGCAAAACGCTAAGGCGCCCGTGTGCTGTGCGATGTCAGTGCGCGTTAAATATCCCCATGTGGTCGAAATTATTCCGGAGCCCTCCACTACGGCACCTCTTCCTTCCTTTCTTCTTTCATTCCCTCCTTTATCCCTTCCCTTACGGCGCGGTTCAGGTGTCCAACGATATATGAGACAGATACTGCGCCATTTCCTTTCTCCCAAAACCAATTATTATTATTATTATTGCTTCTTTCACTCCCTTCCTTAACCCTTCCTTTACAGCGCGGTTTAGGTCGCCAACGATATATGAGACGGATAATGCCCCATTTCTTTTCCCGAAAAACCAAATATTATTAATATAATAAAAGTAGATTGTTTCAGGAAAGGAAACGATGCAAGAATTGTCTAATCTCTCCGGACACTGCAACCGCACCGTAAGAGAAAGGAGGAAAGTTGTAGTGAAAGAATAAATAGTTGCCTTAGTTGCGGGTTCCGAAAAACTTAGACCACCTGGGGATCTTTAATCGCACAGAACACGAGCGCCATGTCTTTCCTATAAACTATCATTTTCAGTATACTACATGAACACGGCAAAAGAAGACAAAAATTGCTGAGTTCACATTAAAGATCTCCAGGTGCTCGAAATTATTCCAGGCCCCTCCACTACGGCACCTCTTTCTTCCTTTCTTCTGTCAGTTCCTCCTTTATTTCCCTTATGGCGCAGTTTAGGTGTCCGCCGAGATATGCGACACTGCGCATTTCCTTTCACCAAAAACCAATTTATAATTTACATTTTTAAGAAAAGAAATGACGCAGTAGCTTCCTCACATGTCTGGGTAGACACCTGAACTGCGCCGTAAGAGAAGAGATAAAGGAGGAACTAAGAAAGGAAGAAAGAGGTGCCATAGTGGAGGGCTCCAGAATAATTTCGACCATACGGGAGTCTCTAATGTCCAATGACATCGCACAGCACACTGGCGCGTTTGCGGTTAGACTCTATCGAAACGCTACCCCAGCCGACTGGATTGATCGCATTTGCTCGGGCCCAGCAGTCGAGTGCCCTTATCACAGAAGGGCCGAAGCTTCGCAGACTTGGTGTACTGCGAAATTCGTCACCGTCGCCTCATATTCACACGGCAAAAAAAAATTGTAGTACGCTTAATCTTCGCCTTCAAGAGTGGAACGCGACAGCGTGTTGCAGCACTGCCAGGGAGTCCACGGAACGCAATGGCCCGTTCGGCGCGACGCCATGCCCGTTAGACAAATCGCTCTGCTACGTACAGTGAAACGGACGCGCGGAATGGAAGCGCGGAGCGACGAACCACGTAAATACAATGCCAGAAGCCTTGCTGAAACACGCGGGACTCAATATGCAGCCTTAGTTCGTCGGCACATCGTTCTCGACAAACCCGATGCCACGAACGCCAGCATAGCTTCCTCGCTGAACGAACGGGGAGCAAGCCGCAAGCTTCGTGCTCAACGCGCTTCGGATGTGTGTTGCGTTTTTAGCCGCTCACCGCGTGATTCCTTCATGCCCGCAGGGACCCACTGCGCCCAAACTAGAGATATGCCAGACGCGCCCCTTCCTTTCCTTAAAAATAAATTTTCATTTCATTTTCCTTACCTTATGACGAGGTTCGGGTGTCCACTGAGATAGGTGATACAGGGCCCACTTCTTTTCCTTAAAACCAATTTTCATTTTTTTCCCTTGCGGCGCGGTCCGGGTTGTCGACCGAAATACGTAACAGGCGTCCCTTGCTTACCTTGCGCTGTCGTCGCGCGCTATCTGTTGGGGCAATGGCATACATTGCGAGTAGGAGTTGGAGGAGGAGATATTTTTCGCTCACGGCCGACGCCAACGACACCGGCGTTTCAGCGGCACGAGCTCCTTAACGCTGTCGCGTTGAGATTGTGTCTGCCTCTGACATCCTCACATTAACTTCCAGTTGTTTAGACATGTGGATTGCTGTTTAGTACCAGTTGAATTAAGGAGGAATAAACCTATAGCGAATGTTAACAACCGCTACGTGAGAGAATTAATTCTGAGCTCATCATGCGAAGGTTGCCTTCATTCCTTGAAACCTGCATTCTTGCAAATCCGTGAACCTGGACGTCAAATATGCATGTAGCGAAGCTAGGAGGTTGCCACGAATGAAAATAAAGTTTCTTTAATTGCAAATTTTGCTGCCGAGCTCAAGACGCGAGATGCCATCTGCTTTTGTGTGGCGTGTGTTCATCCAAAAAATGGCTCTAAACTTAATTTCTTTAAACGTGACAAATTCAATGGTTTAGTGTGTGTATTCAGCTGTTAGGAGTGTTACTCAGCCGAGGCTGGCGGTTAGGCAATTCTAGAAATTACAGTGAAGAAAATGCACCTCATTCACTCTTCAGGCTTCAGAAATCAGACTGATCTTGCGACGATAGAAATGAGACCAGAAAAAAATGCGGGGATTCTTCGGCAGGCGCTCGAAGCGAGCGGACGTGTTTTTTAGCACTCTGCTCCTTCGGACGCTGGGCCTAAGGCATCGCGGCGCTGCGGGGTCTCCCCATGAAGTCCGCAGACACCGTGAACGAGCGACGGCCTGTGTTCGGCGGTGACATTAGCAACGCAGGGCAGGCTGCTCACGCTCACGATCACGGAGATGAACGCAATCCACAGCAAGGTCGTCCAGCGCCATTCGGCGAATGCAGGCAGAGATCGCTGATCTGCGGGACAGTGGCCCAGATTTCGTTTCAAGTCTAGTCCGAAGCGCTCTCGCAGCCACCCAACTAACAGAGGTCAGGGCAGGGCAGCTCAAACCTGATATTAAGCTGCTCAATCTGCGCGAGAAAAGAGATCGAGCAGAGCGACGGGCGCGACGGACTGATAGAGCCGCCGACTGTAGTGTCTACAACCGCTTGGACGTGGAAGCGCTCCGCCACGCCAAGCTATACCGCCGGCAGTGGGCTTCACTATGCTAAATCATGGAGGAAGACGTCGGCTCGCGGAGGCTGTTTGACACCCTGCGGCGCATCACCGAACCCCAGGAAAACCGTCAACCGCTGGCCGCCCTCGCAATTTCCAGCGGGTTCAGATTTGAAGAGTTGGCAGAGCGGTTTGCCGATAGATTCGCGCCTACCAGCCCCGCAAAGGCAGCTAACATAGCTGCTCCTGAGAGAACCAGAAGCGACGCCAGTCCCTCGCCCGTCGCCTCGGAAGGTCCATGTGACGCGCCGTTCACTGCGGCGGAACTGAACAATGCGCTGCAGGGCTGCCGCCGCCGTCGCCGGCGCCCGGACCGGACGGGGTTACATACCAGATGCTGCGAATCCTTGATGCGCAGCAACGACAGATCCTCCTGCAGCAGATCAACCTCGTGTGGGAACGCGGGGAGCTACCGGAGGATTGGCGAACCGCGGTCGTTTGTCCCATAGGAAAGGCAGAGCGCCTGCCTGCGGAGCTGAGCGGATACCGGCCAGTGGCATTAACATCGGCGGCAGGTCATCTCATGGAGAATATGGCGTTGCAGCGTCTGAAGGAGCGGGCCGCGGAGGCTGATTTGTTTGACGAGCGGCAGACGGGTTTCCGTGGGATGAGGTGCACGGCTGATTCTAAATCGGACGTTGTTACAGCGCTGGAGCCTGCCAGCGCGGCAGGCCAGGTTGCGCTGCTGCTACTTATGGACGTCTCGGGCGCTTTTGACAACGTTCACCGCGCACCAATTCTCGCGGTGCTTGAGGGGGCCGGTGTGAGCGGGCGCCTTTTGCGATACGTTCATGGCCTCCTGAGCAGGCGCAAAATGCGCGTACGAGTAGCGGCTAAGCTCTCCAAGCCTCGCCCGGTGGACATGGGCGTGGCGCAGGGCTCGGTCTTATCACCATTTCTGTTTATTGTGGCCATGTCGGCGGTGCCGGCCTCCCTCCACCCGAGTGGCCGACACCATGTGTACATGTCCATATATGCAGACTACATAGCTCTGTGGTGCCGGGGACCACCGGGCGAGGCGTTCCGCGCCCTGACCGCAATAGGTGCCAGCTTGCGCGGCCTTGGTCTGTCGCTGAGCGCGGAAAAATCGTTGGCCATGGCCTCCGTTTCGCGCTCGCTCGCGCACCTTGTGCCACTGTCACTGGACGGGACTCCGATACCTTGGCTTAAAGCGGTGCTGTACCTTGGTCTAGACATCGACTGGCGCCTTTCCTTCCGCCCCGAGGCGACCAAGGCCTGTCTTCAGAAGAAGAGGATCGCCGCCGCCATGCACAAGCTAACCGCTCGAGGCCAGGGCATCACCCAGCAAGCCGCGCTGCGGCTATACAATGCCGCAGCTTTGGGGGCGGTGCTCTATGCGCTGCCGTTCGTCACGGTGCGCAAGCTGTGCTGGAAGAAACTTGAGCTCCAGCACCGCAAGTCCCTGCGCGTGTGCCTAGGCCTGCCCAAAATCACGAAGTGCGCCGCAACGTTGGCCGAGGCAGGAGCGTGGCCACTTGAGCTCCAAGCAGCAGCACGAGGGCACTGAATCATATCGACCGGCTTCACTGCGCACCGGACAGCGGCTCGCGGCTGCAGCGTATGCGCTCGCACCCGCGCTCACGAATGTTCGCGGTGCTATTCGAGTATGAGCAATTGACACAATGCACATCCACCTACGGCTCCTGCGCACCCTGTTCTGGTGCCTCGGAGGGACAGCGAGAGATCGTCGGCATTGCGGGAAAGCGGAGCACACTCCTCTGTGCTGTGCAGGTGCTGGCCAGAGCCGTCATACAAAAGGAGCTCCAGGACCATCTCCTCGTGTGAACGGACGGCTCAGTGGCCCGCGACAGCTGCTCCCTTGAAGCGGCTACCACCCCCGCCCTGCGACTGCACAGCCAGCAACAGGCAGCCTTCCGGGGCTCCTCCACCACGGCGGATTTGATGAGGATCCGGCTTGGGCTGCACCTGCTGCTCACTCTCGGCCCTTCGCCGCCAGCAGTGCTCTTTTGTGCGACTCCCGCGCCGCCCTCAGTCGCCAGTAATCTAACGGCCGTGGTACTCCACTAGTGTGGGAAATTCGCTCGCGCATCGAGCGTCTCGCGCAGCGAGGTTGTGCCGTGCGTGCACAGTGGGTGCCCGGTCACTGCGGCATCGCCGGCAACGAAGAAGCTGACGACCTCGCGACCGCTGCACACCAACTACCTCTGCCAGCGATCTGCCCCTTACGCTGGAGGATGTGCGTGCGGCCATCCACGACCATCTCCGAAAGCAGCATACCGACCCACGCATCGCGGGAGGTGAGCGCATCGACAGTGTCGCCGGCTGTCGCGCACTTACACGGTCACAACGTGCAATGATCCTCCGCGCGCGCATTGGCTGCGTGTTGCCCGGGGAACGACGGGTGCGTCACGGAATCGTGACGAGTGATGTGTGTGACGGATGCGGTGCAGTGGAAACGCTAGAACACCTGCTCCTTCACTGTGCCGCGTTCGTCGATGCTCGTCGCGATACACTCGCGGCCTATAGGGCGCAGGGCATACTACCAAATTCTATCAAGACGCTATTGTGGCCGCAGGGCAGTGCGCGCAGTCGTGAGCGAACTTTGATGAGCCTCTGAGCATTCCTCGAACACACGGGCTTGACGTCCCGTCTGTTCTCCGTCAGGTAGTTTCACACAGCGACCGTACGCTCCGCGAGTTCCACCTTGAACTATTAATGACTGGACGCCCCACTCCAATTATAGCCGTCACAGTGCTGTGCGCGTGTGTTTTAATTCCTCTAAAGTGAACTAATCACGTGCACAACCTAGACACATTTCATATTGTGTAAATGGTTTGTATATATTACATCTTCCCCTATCTTCTCTTCCTGTCCCCGAACCTCTTTCATTTCATGTCTGCATTCTGCTTGCTATCCTTTATTTGCGGTGCCCCAGCACAGGTGCTTCATTATCAATGGCAGAAGTCCGGGCTATCAAAAGTCTTTTCCTTCCTGTTTACTATTATTTTAATAAAAAAAACCACTACCACCACAAAAATGCGTATTTGTTGCCGGAATTTCTGCCAAGCAGAAGCACTGAACAAAGTGCAGACAAAGGAAATAAAGATGCTCATTCCGAGTGATAACTTGTCATGAACGTCCGGCGTGAGTGGCGCAGTCAGCTTTCGAGCAGCTGCCGAAGGTGTCCCATAATTATCTGAGCGTTTAAGTATAGGCAAATGTTCGAATTATTCCGCATGTGAATCAAATTATTTTCTAACGGGGTTGTGCTTCTACTCAACTCAAGGAGTAAACCGTGCCGAATCTTAAAACAATTCTGACTAAGACGAGGGTACGAACGCGATTCCGTCCGTAATAATGCTCTGAGTTTTGGCGGTGGCAGTCATCATGCTTTTTTTTTTGTTAAACAATTCAATACAACGCCTCCCGTGCTTTAAGCACCGCGAAATTAGCGCTGGGTGCTGACAAAAACTCTATCGCAAATAAAGAGTTCAAGTTGGATTTCCTATACCACAGACAGTGGTATAAGCTGAGCAAAAGAATTTCTCAATGCCAGAGTAGCACAACTTGCATCAGAAAACATGCCATGATCATGCCAGGTGTTCCCTAAGGTAATCGTTGAAAATTTTGAAGAATCTTAGACTTTCGTTGACGAACGAAGGTGGCTGGCCTTTCTAACGGCGAGGGCTGTGGCCCTTATTTACACCTTGAACAAGGTGATAAAGATATACGCAGAATATAAGCAACCCTATATTTTCCCGCGTATACAGTAGGAGAAAACGTTTCACTTATATGAATCCACAGCAGTTCAGTTGGCATTGCCTTTCCAGTGCTTATAAGATAAATATGGAACGCTGCTGAAGAATACAACTATAGCGGCCTTTTTGTACAATATACATCCGTAAGGAATGTAATAATATCCATGACGGAAAGGACGTCAGTCCAGGGCGACAATATCTATTCGGTACTATTCACCGCGCGTTAAAATTATGTATTCACGACCGTGGACTGAGAAGAGTTAGCGGTAAATGCTGATCGGCAACAGCCTTTTCATTCGCGATTCGTTGATCCCACTGCTTTGATAAGTACCTTAGCAGACAAATATATCAAAGCAAAATTCAGTGCCCAGGCAGGCAAAGTATAAAGATGCACCTTCAAAATATTTCAAACATGTATAAAGTTTCAAGAGCGTTAGGTGTTATTCAGGACGTTTCTCGATTTCGTGGATCCTGCTACCACCTCCATTAGGCGTGAAACCAAAAAATTGTAGATGGTGGCCACCCATAGTAAATCGATATAGCAACCCAGTTGGTGATTGATTGGTGACATCATTAGTATATCGAGCAGGTGAATGATTGGTGAGGTCACTGATTTTGTTACGCCAAATTATTCAGTGACGTGACTATGACTGCTCGCATATACTGTGTAATAATGAGGCCATCCTAAACGAAATTAGTTATTTGGACTCGACTATATCAGTAGAACACGCTAGACACCAAAATTAACAAATGAAGTTAACAATTAGTTATAGTTAAGATTAAATTCATTGCTTTTATTTGTATAACCGATGACGTCATAACCTCACTAATGGCATTTCGTAACGGGCTCGATTAGTACAACATGTAAGACACCAGTATCGCCTAATTAGGGTAATACTTATTTATGGTCAGGCTTAAATTTGCGGCGTTGACGTCAGTACTCGGTAGCTCGCAACTTCTTACCTCATGGTGAATTGTGGTGACAGGGGCGCCTTTCGTCACATTATTTGGGAATGCTCCGATTCCCCGGGCGCCGGCTTAAACATTAATATTAAGAAGCCTGACAAGTGTCGCTGCGGAGCGAGGACCCCGGCATCCAGCAGCAAGCCACCCGCAAAGCGGCTGAGGCCGCAAAAAAGCAAGGCATCTTCACTTGTTTGCGGAGGATACCCTACCCGCGTCCCAGGTCTGCGTGCCGGGAGCGCGGATTTGGGGCTCCTTCTCGGTGGAAAACAAAGCTGTCATTCATTCATTCATTCACTCGGGGCACCTACCGCCTTGAGGTAACGAAAAATGGCGCTCCAGAGTCGAAGAACTTTTTCAGCCAAATTGGTCAAAAAATATCCGACCTCAAGTCGGAAGGCGCCCGCTCCCCGTGATGTATGGAAAAGTAGCTTAATCAAGTGGGAATGCATCGCATCGACAATAGATCGCGCTACCAAGCAGCCAACGCTCTTTACTCCAACGTATTCCAGACGGTGGCGGCACATTTTTTTCACTTGTCTCTCAAGGGCAGAGTATTTTACTTTTGTATGCGAAACATGAATGCATCTACTAAGGGCAGATAGAGACTCATTATGACGACGCAATGGAAATAACCAGGAAAATAAAAAAAAATAATCTTGTGTCGTATATTGAGCAGCAACTCTCAGGTCATGAATAGCTGATTTCCAGTATCCTTCGCGACAAAAACATTAAACATTTTTATTTTGCCCGCGCTTACATATGACGCGGAAACATTGCCTATATTGACGGAAAGCCTTGTAATTAGGTTGCAGGCAGCTCAGCGGACTATAGAAATCAAAATGGTAGATGTACGTTACGACACAGGAAGAGAGGAGAAATGGCCACTGAAGACACGGCTACATCTTAGCGTATTTGAAATCAAGAACAAACGGCCATTGCGAACACATTTGATGTGAAGGCAGGTAACCGATGTCCATAAGTGGAAGGATCGTAGGAGGAAGCAAGCGAAACAGTTGGCAGAATATCAGATGGGCAGATAAGAATAAGTGGTTTCCGGCGATAAGGTGGGCGATTCTGTAAAAGGACACGACTTGTTTTAAGGATATGTTAGAAGCCATGGTCCTGAACCGGGATTAGTCAGGCTGATTTACATGAAGGTGATGATATAGGGTGGAAATATAGCGCACGCGGCCTCATAGGGGACTCAACGAGAAAGATGTGCCATTCAGGAAAACTGCAAAGGTTACAAGGCCTGTTGGAATGCATTCCGTGTCAAAACATGCAAAATTGCGACATTTTAAAAAGACGACAGTGTCAAAATTACGTTGGCTACACTTCAATGCTGTTCTATTACAAATCCGTCTCCGGCGAACGACGAGTAGTCGTCTGCATATGTGAACTACGTAGTAACGAGTCTTGGAATATATTACTGATTCGTTATACACAACCATGAATTAAACCAAAGGGACATTAGCGTAAGCATCCGATAACTATACGGAACAACGTTAACTGTTGCGATGCTTTGAAAAAATGACGAATTATAAATCGCCATGTTTCGGGAATATCGAATATACAGGTTGTCCCACATAACTAGAGCCAAGGTTTCGAACATGAAAGCAACTTTGGACGCGAATGGAACCGAGTGCATAATATTGGCACTAGCGTAGAGTAATTAAGTCTATTTTGAAGCGAAAAGCTTCACTACGCTATTCCACAGCGACCTTCGGGCGAGCCGGCGTCAGTCGGAGCACAGGTGACGTCACGCAAGGCGAATTCTCTCTCTCTCGCTAATAATAATAATAATAATTGGTTTTTGGTGGAAAGAAAATGGCGCAGTATCTGTCTCATATATCGTTGGACACCTGAACCGCACCGTAAGGGAAGGGATAAAGGAGGGAGTGAAAGAAGAGAGGAACAAATAGGTCCGTAGTGGAGGGCTCCGGAATAATTTCGACCACCTGGGGATCTTTAACGTGCACTGACATCGCACAGCACACGGGCGCCTTAGCGTTTTTCCTCCATAAAAACGCAGCCGCCGCGGTCGGGTTCGAACCCGGGAACTCCGGATCAGTAGTCGAGCGCCCTAACCACTGAGCCACCGTGGCGGGGCCATCTCTCTCTCTCGCTCCCTAGTCACTACTGCGCATGCACCACTAGTAGCACCGAGCCACAAGTGTTCCGCCGCTGCGCAGCGCCGCACCTTTCCTCAACATCCTACTTTCCATTTTCAGTTCTATCTTCTTTCCCTCCCTCCTTTTCCCCTTCTTTTACGCCGCGGTTTGGGTGTCCACCGAGATATGTGAGACGGTTACTGTGCCATTTCCTTTCATCAAGAACCAAACAAAACAAGTTAGCCTACGGTCATGCCTTTGCAAAGGCCGTTACTTTTCATGATAAGAAAGGCGCACAAACGACTACGTGGGTCAGTGGAAACCTCAATCTCGTTTTATGTGCGTGATGTTGGTGTCCAACTGCAAAACCCTGCTTTGACTGCGTTCCGCACACTGCATAGGCAGCGGGTCCTCCCTGCCACCCTGGCAGATGGAAATGCAGTTAATTGTTGATCGCCAGAGATTGATCACCAAATGAACGATGCGGCCTAGCTCTTGCTGCAGTTCCGCATGTCAGCCACAACGCGGTCATCGCTAATAAATACAGGCCACATCTCTCTCTCATCACCGCCAACGCGGAGTTTCTCCAATGCGTAGTTTCTCCAACGCGGAGTTTCTCCAACGCGTAGTTTTTCCAACGCGCAGTTTCTCTGCCACATGCATCGAAGCACGAATGAGGCCTCCTCCTATCTAGCCAGCCAGTTATGCGCCCTTGCTTTGCTGAAAGCCATCGCCATCTAAAACGTCGTCAACGCCAACGCAATGAACACACTGAACGCCGGTACCTTTCGCTTTGTATACCCTAGATTAGCTGAGGTAATCCCTATTAATTTTTTAATTTTTCGCGTAACTAATTCACTTGCTTCATTTAATTCATCAACTTTTTAAGTATTCGCTGCAGATCCCAAGTGTGATACGCAAACTTCTAGACCACCTGCAGAAACCTGTAAAAAATGGTTTCCTACACGATACGTCTCACGTGGTCCTTTTTTCCGCGTTCCAATGAGAAACCGCGAAATATGAAAGATACCACGTGACAGGGCTCTTGGCTAAAGTCTGAATTGTGCACGCATGTGCCCAATTCTGACTTTTGGAGAGCAATGGAGGGCACAGCTGCAAGCATAACGGTCCGCTATGGTCGCCGCATCCTGCAGGTTGGCTTCATTGTTTCCGAGGGAACCCTGCGTGGCTCATATTTTGACGTCATCGGCATACAGAGCATGCTGCACACTGGCAGTCGACTGTGCCCAGCTGGGCCCGTATGTGCATCATAGCCGTAGAGAATAACAGGTAAGAGAGCACCGCGCGCTGTGGTGTAGCCCTGGCTCCTTAATGAAAAGGACCATGTTCGTTATCCTGGATTCGAAGTAAGATCGTCTGCGGGTCCAAAATAGCCGCATGTATTGAAATTGGGGTTTTTTTTTTGGGGGGGGGGAGGAAATGCCACATATCGACGGACACCTGAACCGCGCCGCAAGAAAAGAGATAAAGAAGGTAGTTACAGAAGAAAGGAAGAAAGAGGTGCCGTAGTGGAGGGGTCTGGAATAATTTCGAGCACTGTGCACTTACATCACACAGCCAAGGGCACCTAAGGGTTTCGCCCCAATCGAAACGGAAGAAGAAAGGAAAAGAGAGGGAAAGAAGAATGGAAGAAAGAGGACTGAGAACTAGATTTTGAGGAAAGGCACCGCGCAGCACAGCAGGGGAACACTTGTCGCTCGGTGCAACTAGTGGCGAATGCTGAGTACACTAGTGACACTGATCTAAAACACCGCTGGCTATCCTGGTGTAGCTTTCGCTACAAAAGTTTGTTTACACATGTGCAATTCAAACAGCAACGCGATACATGAACATTCACACTAGGACAGCGGATAAGCATAAAAATTCAGGGGGCCACTTTGCTGACCCAAGGTGCGGTAGGGGAGCGCCTTTAGCGCGTTGTTGCTGCTTCGGTCGTTGATGTGTGGTTAAAATGTTAAGTGCGCAATTGTTTGTGAATCTTAAATGCTGGAGACACTGGAGGGCTTTTGGAAGGCATCCGTCTGATTAGACACCTTCCCGCGCTCTCCAACGTCCTAAGCTAGAACTACGTATGCGTTGGCAGGAAATATATTGGAGCCGCCTCCACGCGACAGCTTCTCTATTATTTAGGCCAATATGTAGCGGTGGTACCACTCTACGTCCCCATTCATAATGGTCCATTGATTCCCCGCAGTTTTTCTGGCGCTCGTCGTATGCCCAGTGTCCGGGGGGGGAGATGGCTTCCTGGAGGTTAGCTAGCGATAGCTCGTGAGCCGCCTCGTTACCAGTGAAGGCAGCGTGCACGGGCGTCCTAATTAACTGAATTTTCCTATTCAGCGTTCTTTAGGTGAGGATTTTGGCCGCTTCCAGTGACATCCTCTCTTTTCCAAAATTTTAGACGGTGGTTTTGCTGTCGCTAATTTTAACCTCCGCATCCGTTCCTACACAAGCGAGCGCTATCGAACCTTCATCCGCAGTCTCTATGTTGTGGCCTCGGATGGTCTGGGCGTTTTACATGCTGCCATAGCTTAGGGATAACGATCAGTGCAAACACTGTGGGGCAAGATGGGTCCTCGACCACACAATTTGGGCGTTCCCACAATCACCAGGGGTGGGACAAAATACAGTAAGTAGAAAAGCCTTGGAGACCTTGCTTAATAATAATAATTGGTATTTTGGGGAAAGAAAATGGCGTAGTATCTGTTTCATATATCGTTGGACACCTGAAGCGCGCCGTAAGGGAAAGGATAAATGAGGGAGTGAAAGAAGAAAGGAAGGAAGAGGTGCCGTAGTGGAGGGCTCCGGAATAATTTCGACCACCTGGGGATATTTAACGTGCACTGACATCACACAGCATATGGGTGCCTTAGCGTTTTGCCTACATAAAAACGCATCCGCCGCGGTCGGGTTCGAACCCGGGAACTCCGGATCAGTAGTCGAGCGGCCTAACCACTGAGCCACCGCGGCGGGTGCGTCCTCCAAAACGACGACGACGGTTTAGCAACAGATACACCCGGTGACAAGGAGCACTCGCCAGATTGGTGAGAGCTCCTATAGATCCCATCCCCGTAAGGGCCGGGAAGCCACCTCGCCTTCTGCGGTGTCTGTTGTTGCGACTGAAGTAATATCATAAACGAGAGTGCTGGCCTTACGGGCTCTCACACAAGTGGTTTGGGGGTGTCTGGAAGTGAGCTCTGGAAGTGAGCTCTGGCCTTCAATCAGCAGGAGCGAATTACGTGGTTAGTCACGTGGCGCGAATTCTGAGAACTAGCGGTTTGAACCGCGGTCAGCGCAGCTGCGGAACGAGCGGTACCAGTGCGACAAGTGGCATGTTATGACATCTCAGCCGCACGTGCGGCGAGCCAGAGGTCAAATCCATGCGTCATTTGACCTTGAGCTTTGCATTCCAGGAGTGCAGCTTTTCGCCCCATAAGGTTACCTGTGGTTCAACCCGGCTGAACCTAGCAAGACAGGTAAAAGGTCAGTTGAAGTAAACACGCGAAGTTAAGCACACGCCACACTTTTTATATAGCTAATGGCGCGTCACGCGAATTCCAGCAGTTGCGAGAGGGCCGTCGGCTCCGCAACGCAGCGTCACGTTATTAGATAGTTGCGAGAGGAGCGAATGGCGTCGGCTCAACGCGCACAGCTGCGGCAAGGCGTGGATAGTCGCGTGGCATAATGTCCCAGAGAACATTTTAAGTCAAAAATTATTCCGGAGCCATCCACTACGGCACCTCTTTCTTAACTTCTTCTTTCACTACCTCCTTTATCCCTTCCTTTACGGCGCGGTTCAGGTGTCCACCGATATATGAGGCAGATACTGCGTCATTTTTCTTCCCCTAAAACCAATTATTATTAAGACGAAAGCGTTTCTTGGCTCATGAGTGGCGTGGACGAAATTTGTACACGGAAGTTGTCCGCACGAACTATCAATCATAAGTTGTGTGGAAACAAAAACAAAGACGTAAAAGTTGATTAAGCCGCAGTTCTCAAGCAACGTATCTGTAATGAAATATAGAAGAAATTTAAAAATAAAAACGAAAAGTGAAAATAACTAAAAATAAAAGAAATGAAAAAAGAAAAGATAATATAAATAAGAAATGAATAAAAATAAAAAGAGAAAAATACAGGAAAAGCAGAAGATGAGAAATTTAAGTGGAATGAGGACACGGAAAGGCTTTCGCATTTGCCCTCTTAGGCAGACTTATTTTTTCTTGCCGGAGAGTCACAGACGCCTGAAGCAACCAGCGACTGCGTCCATTTTCCGCACCTCACGGAAAAATAAACATTGCTCCATTTTGTATGGGGAAGCATCCATGAGAGAAATGGCGTGCTTTCTTTCGCATGTCAGATGAAACAAGTGGTTTATCTTATTTACCCATATGAGAAACGAGGACCATCCGCGCTGATTTCAGACGCTTTTATCATAACGCGTACCGTTCTGTATACCATTACCCGAGTACCGCTAGTCCGCGCGTCGCCAGTGCGCATGCGCAGATTGCTTTTAGGGCGCCAGATGGCGCCAGATAACTTGTAGCTGCGTGCGCGCCTACCGCCGCATCGGGACCAATCCGGACGAATCAATGGTGTCCAATAGTTTGCGAGTTCGACTCTTGCTCGAGCCGCTGCGGAGATGTCGAGTAGCGCTATTGCGCCCATAGCGCGAGGAGGGCAAAATGCCAAGGATTTGTCAGTCTAGTTTCCGCTTGCTGAAGCGGTTCTTAAAAGGACTCTTTATACTTTCGGCCACAGATACCCGAACAAGCAGGCGGTACTGATAGAAAGAGATGTGTTGGACGGACCACGAAAGACAGGATTTCCGCTTCTCTCGGCCGCGGTGAATTTAAATTTGTCCATGAAACTCCGATTTAGCCTCAAAGGTAACTGCGCAATCTCGAGCAATGAAAGTCTTTGAAACGTGGCTGCAGTCGTTCTAAATAAAACTAGCCAGTTCTCGCGGCAGAAAAGGTTAAAGCCGCGCACCGGCGACTTTGAGCAACAACAAAGGTTAAGAGCCTTCGCGGCATTGCCTGTATTGCAGAAGAAGAGATCACATGCTTATCAACAAAAAAAAAGGCGGGCAGAAAAATTCGCCACAGACACTTAAGACTGGTTTCGAGTATGAATCAGAAAGCTCTATATCCCCGTGAGTGAAGCGTTTGAACGTTTCAGTGCAGTGGGACCGTGAGGGGGCCCAAGGACCTGCGTGTCCTAAACTCCCCTGAGTCCACTAAAGTTTTCACCACCACCACCTACCTGAGCCTCCCGTTCGCGGCTCTGCCGCATTGCTTCCGCTGCACGTTTCCGCAACTCGACGTTGGCCGCACGCTTCTGTCGCTTCATGTCCGCTTCTCGTTGCGTAATTCAACGCCTTTTCAACCGGTGAGACTAGCTTTTCGCGCTCTTACCGTAGCGGTAATCGTCGATGTTGCAGCCCGCCTCTGCAGCCGTCGTAAAATATTTATCGGCTCTCGTGCCTTGGGGCCGGTAGCGTACCTTTGTCTCCTCTCGTCTCCCTGTTCACATAGAAGCGGTCGCCTCGCAGGCCATGGACATTGATGTCGCCGTAATTCCATCGCACTGCATCCAGTGTTGTAGGCATTTCCGAAAAATTACTAAATACGTTACTCTTTACGCTAAAAAATAAGGAACACGTTACTGCCCTACCTAACCTACAAAAAATGTTACGCCTTACCGTTATCGTTACCCCAAAAAAGTACCACTTCTTTCTTGGAGAACCGGCTCGGACGTGGCGTGGATCGGACGCTCGCGCGAACGCTCCTCGCTTCACCCATGCCCACCGCTGAATTCAGCGGCGGTCAACACCGCTCTTGCCTGGATTTCGTCTTCGAAGCTCGGATAACGCCGTCGGACGCATCGGCAAGTCCCTTTTTGCCTGTTTCTGCGGACTTTTCTGCGTTTCGGCTCTCGCCGGTACGCACGGCCCGCTAGGCCCACGCCAGGCCTAGCGACCCCGCTCTGACGGGGCTGTGCCGCATTATCTGAGTGGGATCTTCCTCCAAAATTGGACATGGAAGTCACCGTGGAGGGGACTGACATTAGCCCCGAAGAAGTTTCGCACCAATATGGTTGGTTCACCGACGGTGAATCGAAACGCTCCGGTCACGAACGCCAAAGGAATAACCCCGCGGCACACAATGGAACCGATCGCGCCCAGGGACAGGGCAGCATGCGGCACTCTGCCTACTCCTCTGCGAAAAAGCTTGGCCGACGACTTGCTCGAAAATCGGTGGCGTCGAACCTACCTCGCCTACCCAAGAACCTAACCAAGGTAATATTCCGGCCATCGGGCGGCCTCCGTATACTCGAGAGCTGTGGCCAACTCGGCATCTTTCAACTCATCCGGGACGCCGCGGGCCTCACCTTGGCAGAATCATCTGAAGACTGCATGCTACTCAACTTCAAGCAACACACCATACTGGTGGCCACCCATTCCGCGGTACGAGTGGAACGCTACTTAAACATCAATGAGCTCATCTACGGCGCGAACAAGATCGTCATCACCTCGTATGTCGCCACGCCGGATGGCAGTGGTAAAGGAGTGATCCAAAGCGTTCCGAAACATCTATCGGACGCTGACATCCTTGCGAACCTTCAGCATCCAAGGAATCCTCCAATATGTGGAGTCCGGCGCATGGGTGCGCAGTCGCAGACGGTCCTCATTCTCTTCAACGGTGAGCGAGTTCCCCTTTGGATCAGCTTCGGTGGTGGCATGATTCGCTGCTGCCTCTACAAAAAAAAAATACGAAGTGTGTTCTTTGTGCGGACAACTCGGACATCGCAGAGACGTTTGCCCGGACCCGAAAAACGCTCGCTGCCGCGGATGCGGCGTGGCCAATCCTTCTGAGACACATAGCTGCGAGCCTGAGTGTGCCTTGTGCGGTAAGGGCCATGAACTGGGCAGCTACAAATGCCGCGAAATCTACCGCACTCCATACATTGTCAGCAAACGCCGCTGGGAACAGGAACGCCAACATCTGACCCAGCATAGCCAAGAGTCGCCGCAGTCTAAAGAGCGACGCAGCCGCTCCAAAAGCAGGGGACGAACAAATTATAGACATCGATCCAGCTCCTTTCCACGACTGGAACCGAGAGGCCGGTCCGCCTCCAAATACAGGACTCCTTCACACCAGCCACGGAACCCCGGTTTGAACCAGGACGCCGTCGGCACGCAAAAGGTAGGCTGGGCAGATAAAGCCTCCCAGAAATCTAACTCCAACCCCTCTGTGCTGGCAGACCTGAAAGTGCTGGTAGGGAAATTACTTCGTGAGGTCGAGGACCTAAAGAAAGAAAATGCCGCTCGAAAACAGCAACAAATGCAGGCTGGGTCACCGCCTACGACCGATGGCGCCAATAACCCTACCCCCTCTACCTCCGCCGGAGCGGACATGCATGCTGAATCAACGCGGGCACCCCCGCCTAAGCGAAAAGCAGGCGATTCCCTGTCCGAAGGCCAAACACTAGCCGACACCATTCACAAAATTGAAAAAGCGCAAACGCAGACTAACAGCACCCTCATTCAAGTGCAGCTTACAATGACTTCCACCATGGAAGAATTATGCAGACACCGGCAGGAATTAATTAACTTAGGCAGCAGGAAGCAGAGAGCAGGCTCCTTCCTCACAAAATTCGCAAACCCGCTTCTTCTGAAGCGGTATCCGACTAGCAAGAACATAGGGCCACAACTCAATTACACCATCTGGCAGTGGAACTGCCGAGGATTTAGCCGCAAACGAGCTCTACTCCAACAATTCCTCAACAATAGGGACGGACCGGACTTAATCGCACTACAAGAGACACAAACTAATAGCAAGCTAGCTGGGTATCAATCCTTTTCATCGGGGGGTGGAACGCTTGGAGTCACGACTCTTGTCAAACGAAATATTACGGTAGTACAGCACGATACCCCAGTCACAAATGTCACACACGTGCTAGTCGAATTAATTCCGCCTAGGAAACCCGACCACAGTCTGTTTGTGCTGAATGTCTATAGCAGCCCAAAGTTACGGAAAGCAAGCTTCGGCCCGCTTTTTCAGGCGACCCTGAAGCTCGCAGGCAATCACCCCGTCATTTTCACGGGAGACTTTAATGCCCAACACCCGGCTTGGGGTTACGCACAGGAGGACATTAAAGGTAGAAAACTGTGGCTCACCGCACAACAGTGTGGGTTGACCCTTCTTACAGATCCACTAGTCCCCACCCGCTGCGGTAACAGTTTTTCCAGGGATACGTCTCCCGATCTGACTTTTGCTAAATTTCGAGCACTGCAACATGGATAAACACTCAACAAAATTTCGGCAGCGATCACTACATATTGGAAATAGTGACCTCAACTGGCTCCAAACGTTGTAGCGCTCGAGCCCCCACCCTTGTCGATTGGGACACGTTCCGCGCTAAAAGAGCCGCCCGAGAAGCTGATACCCCCGAAATACTAGACATAGATATCTGGGCACAGGATCTTTGTCAAGATGCCAAAGCATTCACCCATACGTTAGACCAGGCTGACCACCTGGAGATTGCGGACAGCCGGCTTCTTCACCTATGGGAGGCAAAGAGAGGACTCGAGAACCGACTCAAACGACAGCGGTGGAACTGCAATCTGCGCAGAAGAATAGCTAGGCTAAACAAGGAGATCGAGGATCATGCAGCTAAACTTACTCAACAAAACTGGGATGACATATGCAACCAAATGGATCGCAATATGGGAGTCTCTAAGACTTGGCACTTGCTCCGTCATCTACTTGACCCTACAGGTAGCAGAACCACCCAGAGGCAGAACCTGCAGAAGCTTGTGCATGAGTATGCAGGCCCACCAGAGGACCTTTTCCTTGAACTTAAAGATAGATATATTGGCAATGCTCCTATACAAGCCTTCCCAGATTATGCTGGTCCGGAAAACACGCAGCTCGACTCCCCCATTACTGTGGATGAGGTTAGGGCAGAGATTGCCAGGCTAAACTGCAAATCCGCCACTGGCCCAGAGCAGTATCCAACAAGATCCTCCGCAACCTCGATGAAGTGTCGCTACAATCACTAACTGAGTATATGCAGAAATGCTAGTCGGAGGGTTCCATCCCACTAATATGGAAAACGGCAGAGATCATTCTCATCCCAAAGCCAGGGAAGGCACTCAGCCTTGAGAACCTCAGGCCGATTTCACTCACGTCTTGTGTAGGTAAGCTCATGGAGCACGTAGTTCATACCCGCCTCAACCGGTTTATGGAGGAGAACGAGCTGTACCCTCCAACCATGATTGGATTTCGACCAAAACTTTCTACGCAGGATGTAATGCTTCAGCTCAAACATCAGATTATTGAGGCAAAAACGCGGGACACCAGAATAATTCTTGGACTTGACCTGGAAAAGGCCTTTGACAATGTCAGACATGATGCGATCTTGGAGAACCTTCATGAACTCGGGGTGGGAGCCCGCACCTTAAACTATATCCGCGACTTTCTCTCAGGTAGAAAGGCGCATTTTCAAGTAGGAGGTCTCCACTCGCATGACTTCCCCCTCGGCAACAAGGGCACCCCACAGGGATCGGTCCTATCACCACTTCTCTTCAACGTTGCAATGTTGAAACTTCCACACCAATTAGCGCAGGTTCCGCAACTCCACCACAGCCTCTAAGCTGACGATATCACCTTGTGGACCGCCGATGGCAATGATGCCGAAATCGAGGAGAGACTACAGCATGCAATAGATATCGTGGGGAACTATTTAGACCGTAGGGGGCTGCGGTGCTCTCCAGCCAAATCTGAATTTCTCATATTCCGCAACATCAGATCCCTTGCGCAAACCCCACCGGCCATCGAACTCAGTATTCGCGGAGTCCCCATTCCTCGAGTGCCCAAAATTAAAATCTTGGGCCTAATTATACAAAAACACGGCTTCAATGGTGACGTAATTCGGAAGCTTCAGGGAACCTCGCAGCAAATTATGCGACTCATTCGCCGCATTAGTAACCGCCACTCGGGCTTGAAGGAAAGTAATACTCTCCGTTTAGTACATGCCTTTGTGATAAGCCGCATAGCTTACGTATGCCCTTACCTACATCTCAAGTCAGCTGAAAAAGAAAAAGTGGAGGCCATAATGAGAAATTGCGTAAAACAGGCAGTTGGGCTACCCATGCACACAGCGACTGAGAAAGTGTTAGGTCTTGGTCTTCATAACACCCTAAGCGAGATTATTGAAGCGGTAACCGTCTCGCAGTACGAACGACTATCTCGGCCACACCAACTGGCAGACACATTCTGTCCACACTAGGCATAACATACGAACGACAAGGCGGACCCACAACTGACCTTCCCAAACATATACGCCAGCTTCTGGTCATTCCTCCACTACCTCGGAACATGCACCCAGATTTCCACGCTGAACGTCGTACAGAGAGAGCCAAATCATTAGGCAAACGCTTTCTTAATGATACCTCTGTGGTATATGTAGCTGCAGCAGATTCTTCGGCTGAGAAGATGGTAGCTGTGGTCACCACGGAACGAGGTACACTCATAACTGGGGGCACTATACGCACTCAGCACACACATGTTGGAGAAGAAACAGCCATTGCTCTAGCCATTGTGGGATCCTCGGCAGAAACCATTGTCAGCGACTCAAAATTGGCTATACGTAACTACACGTTTGGAAGAATCTCCCCACAAGCAGCACGGATTCTGCTAAAGTATCAGCCCACGCGGCGCATTCGCCTAATCTGGACGCCTGCTCATGCTTCCCTTGCTGGTAATGAGGCGGCTCATAACCTAGCTCGAGAACTGTCCCGCCGAGCTGGGTCGTGCAGCCCACCCGCCCTATACTCTGGCAAGGACAGGTTGTTTTCTTACAGAGAAATCCTGCAGCACTACAGGCTTGCAAGACTCGGTTTCCCCCCAGCAGATAAAACGCTCTCCAAGCAACAGGCCAAAGCCTGGCGTAAACTTCACACTAACACCTATCCAAGTCCCCAATTGTGTAGCTTCTATTCGGAAGGACTCTACTCAAACAAATGCAAAAATTGTGATGCGAAAGCCGATCTAAATCATATGATCTGGAACTGCCCGCAGTCCCTACCCGCGAGTCACTTCATTACCGACTCTGCTCATTGGGAGGCTCTATTTCTCAGCCCCGACCAGGGGATACAGATCAAGCTCCTCCAGCTGGCTGAAGACGCCGCCGCTGCCCAAGGGATAGCGGCCGCCGTTTAAGCGGGGGGCGACTTCGTGTCGCTCCTCTATATCCGCTGGAAATAAAGTTTCACAACCAACCAACCAACTCCTTACTTTTTCATTACTGCATGGCCATAAATTTTAATCAGGCGTCTTCGCTGCAAGAACTCACGATAACAATTTTACAAAGGTTGAACTTCATCTAAAGCTTCTTCTAGCCAAAACAGCGATTTTACCAGAAATCCTGATTTAAGAGGAATAATTTACACAAATGTGCTGGAAATAAGCTATATTATAGTGGCCTAAAGTTGCCTGCAGAGTTCTATGTGATGACTTCATACACTGTGGCACATGGTGAAGCCATTTTCTGAGCATGACCTTAAACACAAAATAACCATACAGCATTAATTCTTACTTTCCAAAGAAAACATCGCTGAACTCTCAGAAAATTTACAGTAATTTTGAACAATGTGATGTTCCAAAATGCCGGGCACGCTTCCACTATTTAGAGATTTGTGTGTGCAGTGGTTTGGGAAGGGAGATGGGTGCAGGCAAGTGTGTGAATGCGTATTAGTCCACGTATTTCGTGCCTTATGGGTATTCAGTCTTTTTGTTTTAGTTGGGTGCGTCGTCAAGGGCACGTGTTTCTGGCATGCACGCGAGCCGCAAGAAGGGTTGTCGAGAACACCGGTGCATTTTGTTTATCTGCAACATCACTGTAGGCCCTCCACGCATTCTTTTTTTTAAAAACGTGAGGCGGAGGGGGTCCTAACTGGAATAAAAAAAGTAACTAGTAACGTGACACCTCACGTTACCGAAGAATGTTAACTTAAGTACGTTAAAATTTACAGTTTCAAAATGGTAACGGGTACGTTACTGAGTTACTGGAAAAATAAAGCGCTACCGCCAACACTGACTGCATTGCACAGACATAATCGGAATTGGAGTCTGAAGACACAGTGACGCCCGCGCAGCCACGAAACCATTCGCAAAGGCACTTATAACTCATACTGCGTGAGCACTGGTGCGAGTAACTCTTGCAGCAAGTGGTCGGATGCTGGCACCTGCTGCCTCCGACGCTCCGCCGCCTTCCGCCATCTGAAGTCCTATATTCGACAGCGACGCCCTCTCCGGTAATACGTCCTCGCTCCGAAGCTGCTCCAGTCGTTTCCCTCTGCACTTCTTGCCATGTGTATTACATACCCGCCCTTTTTCCAAACCGCTACCGAAGAAGCGGCTGCCTCACCGACATGACGCGCGCCTTTAGCACAAAGCCCGAGAAATGGATGATTTCTATTGTGCTGACGAACACACTACACTTATCTACCCTTATCTCCGCCGCCGCGGATTGCGCCCATCCCCCGCCGCAGCAGAAGATACAGCGATAGCGCTAGCTATTGCTGACCGCCGTCCGCGCACAGTCCTCGGTAACACAAAACGAGCAATCCTATACTCGGCAGGCTGCACCTACATTGCCGCCGCAGGCATCCTGCGCGGCTGCACTACCGATCGCAAAATTAATCTAGTCGGGGTACCTGCCCATGAGGGCAACTGTGGTAACGAAGGGACATTTATCAGGTTGGGGCAACCTAAAAAGATTGAAAAATAATAAGTCCCTGCATACACCACTGACGCCTAACAGGCTGGTAAGGAAGGGGCCTGCCGACATGCCCGAGAATTAACGATCCCGGCGGCCGCGCCACGGATCCTGGAGCCATCGCTGAAGACCCCCACACTTGTGCCGACATCACCAATGTTCATAAAGACATGACGCCCTTTTCCGCCTCTCAAACCCGACCTCGACAGAACATAAGCCACCCTACTCCGAAGCAATCAGACGCTCTTAATTCTCAGCCACTCAAGGCTATCACTCATCGCCAACAGGGAATACGGCCCCATATGCCCAGATTGCAACCACGCATCATCTGAAACTCAAGTGCACATCCTCAGGGGATGCGAAAATATCCCTCCCTCGCGGGTCCTCCTGCCAACTCCCTCTGCGGAATGCTGGAACCAACTCCTCAACCAGCCAGATAAGACCACGCAACGCTCATTCATTTTATGGGCCCTGTACGTCGCCCCCACCTAGGGGCCGCACAGGGCCCACCTGCCCTAGTTCACGGCACCTGTGGGAAATAAAAGTTGCCTCTTTCTCTATCTTTCTCTAATTCTTGCCATCTCCATAGCTCACCGATCTTTTGTGCTCCGACGCCGACAACTAGCAGCTTTGAGTCAAAGAAACATATAAATTTTTCGCCTTAAAATAGAGTGCATGAGCACGAACACGTGCTTATATTAGCGCTCATAAAATGGCTTTCGACCCACAACGCGCACTACTTCTCCTCGGGTTCGGCTTCGCTCGGACCATGACAATCCATCAAGAACAACTTCAGAGTCCCGCTAACATAGCAGGCGAATCATCTTGTGCGGCCCGCCGTAGCGGCGAAAACGTTTTCACGGAGTCCACCGTGACAAATGGATGTCCAAACTCACTCTAGGTCAGCTGGCTTCTCTTCTGCGTGGCGAAGACGAAGGTTGTAATGTCAACGGTCGGCGCGCTACTCGTCTTGAGTGCGCAGCCAGGCAAGACGTCGGGGTTCTTCTGCGGACTGCACGATATAAACATAACGGCGCTGAAATGTAGTCGGGCAGCTTTGTCAATATCCTGACTACACCGACTGCAGGGCAAAGGCCTCTTCCCATGTCTTTCCAATTAACCCTTTCCTTTCCCAGCTGTGCCCAACCTTTGCCTGGAAGCCTCATAATCTTCTCCTGCCACCTTACTTTCTGCCTCCATCTGCTACGCTTGCCTTCTCTTGGAATCCATTTCGCTACCCCTCGGACCAGCGGTTGTCATGCCTTCGCATTGAATGCCCAGCCCAGTTCTTCCTCCTGATTTAGACTAGGATGTCATTAACCCGGGATGGTTCCGTCACCCACTCTGCCCACTTTCGGTCTCTTAACGTTACACCTATCCTGTTTCTTTCCATGGCTCGCTGCGTCGTCCTTTACTATGCTGAACCCTTTTCGCTAGCCTCCACGTTTCTGCCCCGTGGGAGAGTACCGGCAAGATACAGCGGTTGTACACTTTTCTCTTCAGGGATATTGGTATTCAGCTATTCATGATCTGAGAGAACCTGTCATATGCGCTGCATCCCATTCTTACCCTTCTAGTTATTTCCCTACCATGATCCCGATCAGCTGGCCCTACCTGCCCTTAGTAGATGTATTCCTCTTCCACTTCTTGCATCTAGCTTCCAGTTGTGATCTGCTGTTCCCTTGCTAGACTGTTGAACAGTACTTTGCTTTTCTGCATGTTAAAATTTAGACCCACCGCTCTGCTCAGTGTAGCAATCAATCAATATTCAATGGTAGCATTGATCATGATTTGCCATTCATCTCCTGACTGAGAAAGGAAAACTCATTAGCGAATAGCAGATTATTTACGTATTCTCCATTAACTCTTATCCCCAACTGTTCCCAATTCAGGCATCGGAGTACCAACTGTAAACAGGCGGTGAATAGGATCGGCGAGATCGTGACTTCTTGCCTGACGCCCTTCCTTATTGGAATTTTATTGGTCATTTTATGGAGGGCTATGGTAGCTTTGCAGTTCCTGTATATATGATCCAGTGTTTTGACATAAGCCTCTTATGCACCCTGATTACGCAATGCCTCTATGACAGCTGAGGTTTCCACTTGGTCAAATGCTTTCTCGTAATCAATGAAGGATATATATAGGGGTCGGTTATATTCTGTGCATTTCTCTATCCTCTTATTTATAGTGTGAATATGATCTATTGTTGAATACCCTTTACGAAAGCCTGCCTGATAATTTGGTTGATTAAAGTCTAAGGTTGTCCTTACTCTATTACTGATTACCTTAGTAAATACCTGGTAGGCAGCGGACAGTAAGCTGATTGGTCTGTAATTTTTTCTAGTTCTTGGCGTCTGCTTTCTTATGAATTAAGAAAATATTTGCATTCTTCCAAGCTTGTTGTACGGTCGAGGTCGTAAGGCATTGCGTATACAGGGTTGCTTTTTTTGTAGCAGTATATGCCCTCCGTCTTTCAACAGATCTGCTGTTACCTGATCCTAGCCAGCTGCTCTTCCCCTTTGCACAATTGCTAATGCTTTCTTTACTTCCTTTTTCTTTACTGGCGGGAAGCCGCAATGGTGTGCGCTACTGTCTTTATCATTAACGTTCGGATTACATTGGCTACTGTATTGATTTGCGTAGAACTCTTCGGCTACATTAACTATCTTATCCACATTGCTAATAGCATTGTCCTCCTTGTCTTTTAACCCACATATCTGGTTTTTACCTACGCCTAGTTTCCTAAGAAGCATACTCCCTTTCTTACTCTCATATAGGCGTATTCGTGCTTAGGGCGGAATGCAGGTAGGCGGCGACGTCGAGGTGGTCCTCACTGGTGACGTCCTGCAACATTGCGTCGAGCGTTGTCAGGGCCTCCCTTTCATTTACGAGGTAAGGGTTCCACGGGGTTGCCTCCTTAACTGTGCTTTGTAGTCGAAGGTAACGTAGAGCAAGATCGCGTCCACTGAACTGTGTTCGGTGTCAACGGAGACGGAGCGTACTTACATGCAGTTCTTTTCCACTCAACCCCGTTCACGGTGCCATTGAGGTGTCTTAATAATAATAAATACAAGCGAGAGGTACAGGCGTTTAACTGGGTTTTATAGAGTCAGCGTAGGTTATCTCACAAAGTGGATTGCAAGCAGAGCTAGTTGTTAATACTAGTAAACAGCATTACGAAAATAAACAAAATACATTACGTCTGTCTACTGCCATGAATTCTGAACGGTATCAATCCTTCTTGATTTTATAAGACATCAAGGCACTGACAAGCAACGCATTACCCCTTAAAGAAAAAGCGCTAATGGTCCCGTTCGGAGGAAAATCCGGTATCTGCGCGACTCGGAAATTCAAATTCGTGGAATGGGTGTAGTGACGTAGAAAACCAGGTTCGCTGCAAAGAAAAAAAATAAAGGTCGGCTTAGCTCAGCTAACCCTAGCTATGCAAGCAAAGCACGGATTACATGTGAGGTCACTTTATAAGGTTCTTGGGGCCGAAGCACAGTCTGACAGGCAGACGGACAACGTGGGTCGTTGCGGGTTCCGCGCTGCCAGAACTCGCTTCCAGCGGCTCGCCAGTCTCCCCGTGGGTGCTAACAAGGCTCGTCGCTGTCTTCATTCGGCATCTTTAGCTCGCCTTACAGCCAGGCGAATCTCCCGCCCTCCCATGCTTTCGGCTAGCCGTTTAGCGGGTTTACGCTCTCTATCGATTGCTCAATCCCTCGCGCAGTTGGCAATGGCGACCGGGTGATCAGACTCGGTCCGACGTCTGCGAGTACCCACTCTCGAGGACATCGGCTCCGGCTGACTTGCTCGTCCATAGCGAGACGGTAGATGGGCAGCGCGCAGCCGCCGCTACGACGGCGCCGCGCGTGACGGCAGCTGGTGCGAGTCACGTGGTACGTCACGTGGTTGCTTACAAAGCTCCGCTCCTCCTGTTCAAGGTCATTCGTACAGACGCAGCGAAATCTTAGGCGCATTAGATGGTAAAGCCACTGCCGCTCAATGGCAGCAAGTGCGTTGCAATTGAGCGGCCGTGGTAAAGCTTTCGCTTTAAAAGGTTGTCAAGCATGAGCGAACCGGAGTCCCTTCGGTCGGGACCCGGGCACAACTTCTCCAATGAGGATGTTCGTTCAGGAGGATAAACAGTGGATTTGTACAAGCACGTCGCACAACAACGTGCGCAAATCACATTAAAGGAAAACTTAGTTTTAAAGGCCACTAATTAGCGGCTCGGATTACGTGCGATGACGTGTAATACAGCAGGATGTGATGCCATGTGAAAACCTGCCGATATCTGCGTAATGGTGCGCCAAGAAATCCCCAAGCGACCACACAGACACTACAAAACTATCTGGCCGATTTTGCAACGTGAATTTAAATATGGAATAAAGTTTATGAATACGGGTTGGCTAGCCCTAGCTACATACTCTTATTAATTACAAAAAGGGAACCATGACCACCAGACCAGCAATCAACGTGTACAAACAAGGGTACATGGGAGCACATGATATCCCTGGCCAAGACAATTAGTTAAAAACCAAGTGGTGGTGAACATCAACATGAGCAAGCTCGAGTACTTGAAAGCAGCCACTGGACCGCAAATGGAGCCGGTGCGTACGTGATAAGGTACTATTACTAATGCATTCAGCGCACAAAAAAGGAGTGGACCAGTAAGAGGCTTCTGCTCAATAAATTCAAAGTCTAAGTAGAACCCTTGCTTCCTTTCAAGGCTGATAGTGTACTAGCGAAGTTCCATCGAAGTTTTATTCAATGTAAATTAGAATCAGAGATTTAAGCGATGCGGGATTATTATTGTTACTCTTAATTTTGCTTTGCCCTGTTGAAGACGCACAGAAAAAAAACAAAAAAATAAACAGCCGTGTGGTGTACAATAAAAACTGGCCTTTCAAAAATAGGTTGTTTCAAGAAAGGAAACGGCGCATGAATTGTCTAAGCTCGGTGGACACCCCAACCGCACCGTAAGAGAAAACAGGAAAGTGGTAGTGAAAGAAGAAATAGAGAGTTGCCGTAGTGGAAGACTCCTGAATAATTTAGACCACCTGTGGATCTGGAACCGCACAGAACTCGGGCGCCATGTCTTTCCTATAAACTATTATTTTTATTATATGGAGCCGGTTGTGCGCCTTTCCTTTCGTTAAAAGGAACGGCCGTTGAAAAGTGGTCAACGCCAATAAACTCTATGAACGCCGTCGTCTCACTTGTTTTGTTTGGATATTGAGGAAAGTGAATGGCACAGTAACTGTCTCACATATCTCGGTGGACACCACGGAGCGAGAGAGAGAGAGAGAAACAGGCCATTTATCCAGACATGCCTGTCGTACTTCTGGCGTTGCAGACTCGGCTTTCCTGCGTTGTTTAGCGAGACGTTCTTTTCGTTGTTCGGTTGCCTCGGACGCTCGTTGAGCTTTCAGCCTTTCATATCTTCGCTGCTTTTCAGCCAACTCCCGTGGCAGCATTTCTGTATCGGTAGTATCATTCTTCTCCTTGCATGTTAAATGCGCACGCCTATTTTCTGGCAAGCGGTTATACAGTCGGCCTCAGCGATAAACACGCGTTTAATAATAATATTTGGTTTTGGGGGAAAGGAAATGGCGCAGTATCTGCCTCATATATCGTTGGACACCTGAACCGCGCCGTAAGGGAAGGGATAGAAGAGGGAGTGAAAGAGCGGCGAACGTCAAAGGATGACGCATAGCGCGTGGCAGCGGCCACCTGCGCCGCGCGTGACGTCACTCGTGCTCCGACATACGGCGGCTCGCGCGAAGCGCTTTGTTGACAAGCATACTGAAGCATTTCGCTTCAAAAATTGGTGAGTGCACGTTGAAGATCCCCAGGTACTCGAAATTATTTCGGAGCTTCCCACTACGGCAACTCTTCCTTTCTTCGATCACTTCCTCTTCTATCCCTTCCCTTACGGTGCGGTTTAGGTGTCCGCCGAGATGTGAGATACTGCGCCATTTCCTTTCCCCAAAACCAATTTACAATTTGCATTTTTGAGGACAGGGAATGTCGCAGTAACTTCCTCACAGGTCTGGGTGGACACCAGAACCACGCCGTGAGGGAAGGCATAAAGGATGTAGCGAAAGAAGAAAGGAAGAAAGAGGTGCCGTAGTGGAGGGCTCCGGAATAATTTCGAGTATCTGGGAGTCTATAATATCCACTGACATCGCACAGCACACTGGCGCGTTTGCGGTTAGTCTCTATCGAAACGCTGCCTCAGCCGACTGGATTGATCGCGTGTACTCTGGCGCAGCAGTCGAGCGCCCTTATCACTAAAGGGCCGAAGCATCGTGGACTTGGTGGACTGCAAAATTCTTCGTCACCGTCGCCTCATATGCACATTGTAAAAAAATTGTAGGACCCTTAAACATCGCCTTTGAGAGTGGAACGTGACAGCGTGTTGCAGCACTTCCAGTGAGTCCACGGAACGCAATCGCCCGTTCGGCGTGACGCATTGCCCTTTAGACAGATCTCTCTGCTTCGTACAGTGAAACGGACGCGCGAAGCGGCAAACCAAGTAGAAGCGGTGCCAGGCGCCTTGCCGAAACGCGCGGTACTCAATTCGCAGTCTTCGTTCGTCGGCACATCGTTCTCGACAAACCCTGTGCCACGAACGCCAGCATAGCTTCCGCGCTGAACGAACGGGCAGCAAGGCGCAAGTTTCGTGGTGAACCGCTTTGGACGTGCGCTGCGTTATTAGCCGCTCAACGCTGGATTCCTGCGTGTCTGCACGGCCCCACTGCGCCCAAACTAGAGATATGTCAGACGCGTCACTTCCTTTCCTTAAAAATCAATATTCATTTCATTATCCTTTTCTTACGGCGAGGCTCGGATGTCCACAGAGATATGTGATACAGGGCCCACTTCTTTTCTTTAAAACCAATTTTCATTTCATTTTCCGCCCCGCCGCGGTGGCTCAATGGTTAGGGCGCTCGACTACTGATCAGGAGTTCCCGGGTTCGAACCCGACCGCGGCGGCTGCGTTTTTATGGAGGAAAGACTCTAAGGCGCCCGTGTGCTGTGCGATGTCAGTGCACGTTAAAGATCCCCAGGTGGTCGAAATTATTCCGGAGCCCTCCACTACGGCACCTATTCCTTTCTTTCACTCCCTCCTTTATCCCTTCCCTTGCGACGCGGTTCAGGTGTCCAAAGATATATGAGACAGATACTGCGCCATTTCCTTTCCCCAAAAACCAATTATAATTATATACATTTCATTTTCCTTCCCTTGCGGCGCGGTTTTAGTTGTCGACCAAAATATGTGACAGGCGTCCCTTCCTTTCTGTGCGCTACCGTCGCGCGCTATCTGTTGGGGCAGTCGAGTACATTGCGAGTAGGAGGAGGAGGGATTTTTCGCTCACGGCCGACGCCGACGACACCGGCTTTTCTGCGGCAGGAGCTCCTTAACGCTGTCGCGTTGACATTGTGTCTGCCTCTCACATCCTCAGATTAACTTTCAGTTCTTTAGATATGTGGATTGCTGCTTAATACCAGTTGAATTAAGGAGCCGTAAACCTATAGCGAAAATCATCAACCGCTACGTGAGTGAACTAATCGTTAGCTTATCATGCGAAGATAGATAAATAAATAGATAGATAGATAGATAGATAGATAGATAGATAGATAGATAGATAGATAGATAGATAGATAGATAGATAGATAGATAGATAGATAGATAGATAGATAGATAGATAGATAGATAGATAGATAGATAGATAGATAGATAGATAGATAGATAGATAGATAGATAGATAGATAGATAGATAGATAGATAGATAGATAGATAGATAGATAGATAGATAGATAGATAGATAGATAGATAGATAGATAGATAGATAGATAGATAGATAGATAGATAGATAGATAGATAGATAGATAGATAGAACTTTTATTCATGTCAATTGCCAGACAACATAAAGCATTCATTCATTCATTCCTTCAAAGCTGTATTCTTGGAATTCCTTCAACCTGAACGTTTACAATGCATGTAGCGAAGCTAGGTGGTCCGCCACGAATGAAAATAATTTTTTTAATTGCAAATTTTGCTGCCGAGCTCAAGACGAGAGATGCCATTTGCTCTGCGTGGCTTGTGTTAATTGAACAAAAATGGCTCCAAACTTTATTTCATTAAGCATAGCAATTTCAATGGATTAGTGTCTGTATTCGGCTGTTTGGAGTGTTACGCCGCTGAGGCTGGCATTTGCGCAATTCTAGAAATTACAGTGAAGACAATGCACCTCATTTACTCTTCATGCTTCAGAAATCAGTCGGATTTTGCCGCTGTCGATGGTGTCCAATGATTATCCGAACGTTTAATATAGGTATATCTTGGACTTATTCCACATGTAAATCAAGTTATTTTTTCGCCGGGTTGTGGTTCTACTCAACTGAAGGAGTCAATCATGCCGAATCGTAAAACAATTCCGACTTAGACGAGGCTACAAACACCATTCCCTCCGTGATAATGCTCTTGGGTTTGGCGCTGGCAATCATCATCATGTTTTTTTTTTATAAACAATTCACTGCAACGCCTCCCGTGAATTAAGCACCGCGAAATTGGCGCTCTGTGCTGAAAATACTTTAAAGGTAATAAAGTTCAAGAAGGATTTCTGACGCCACAGACCGCGGGATAAGCTGAGCAAAAGAATATCTCGATACCAAAGTAGCACAGCTTGCATCAGCAAACATACCATGACATGCAAGGTTTTCTGTAAGGTAATCGTTGAAAAGTTTGAGGGATCTTAGACTTTCGTTGACCAACGAAGGTGGCTGACCTTCCCAGCAGCGGCGAGTGGCTGTGGCCCATATTTACACCTTGAGCCAGTTAATAAAGATATACGCATCATATAAGCAACCCCGATAATTTGCTGCTTGTAGTAGGCGAAAATATTTCACTTATATGAATCCACAGCAGTTCAGTGGGCATTGCCTTTCCAGTGTTTAGAAGATAAATATGCAAAGCTGCTGAGAAATACAACTACAGCGGAGTTATAGTTACAATATCCATCCGCAAGGAAAGTGGTAATATCGAAGTCGGAAAGGACGTCAGTGCAGGACGACAATATCTATTCAGTACTATTCACCGCGCGTTAAAATTATGTATTCAGGACATTGGACTGAGAAGAGTTAGCGGTAAAAGCTGATCGGCAAAAGCCAGGCAGTTCGCTATTCGCTGATCCCACTGCCTTGATTAGTACCTTAGGAGACGAATAGCAAAGCAAAATCGGGTACCCAGACAGGCGAAGTATAAAGATGGCCCTTCAAAATATTTCAAACGTGTATAAAGTTTATACATACATGCATATAAATACATGTTTACACATGCATGTATGTACATACATACATGTATAACGTTTATAAGCATATACATGTATAAACATGTATATAAATAAGAAATAAATAAAAATAAAACCAGGACAAAATTACAGGAAAAGCAGATAAAAAATTAAGGTGGAATGAGGACAGGGAAAGGCTTTCGCATTTGCGCTCTTATGCAGACATTATTTCTGGCGCGAGCGTCACTGACGCTTGAACCAACCAACGCCTGCGTCCTTTCTGCGCACCTCACGGGAAAATAAACATTGCTCCATTTTGTTTGGGGAAGCATCCATGAGAGCGATGGTGTACTTTCTTTCGCATGTCAGGATGAAACAAGTGGTTTATGTTATTTACCCATATGAGAAACGGTGGCCATCCGCGCAGATGTTAGACGCTTTTACCATAACGCGTACCATTCTGTATACCATTACCCGAGTACCGTGAGTCCGCGCGTCGCCAGTGCGCATACGCAGATTGCTTTCATGGCACCAGGGGGCGCCAGTTAACATGCAGCTGCGTGCGCGCCTGCCGCCGCATCGCGACCAATCGGGACGAATCAATGTTGTCCAATAGTTTGCCAGTTCGACTCTTGCTCAAGCCGCTGCGGAGACGTCGAGTACCCTTATTGCGCCCATAGCGCGAGGAGGACAAATTACCTAAGATTTGTCAGTCTAGTTTGCGTTTGCTGAAGTGGTTCTTAAAAGGACTCTTTATAGGGCGGACTTTTGGCCACAGATACCTGAACAACCAGGCGGCAGAGATAGAAGACGGGATTACCGCTTCGCTCGGCCGCGGTGAATTTAAGGTTGGCCAAGAAACTCCTTTTGAGCCTGAAAGGTAACTGCGCAATCTCGAGCAATGAAAGTCTGAAACGTGGATGCAGTCATTCTAGATAAAACTAGCCAGTTCTCGCGTCTCTGAGCAAGAGCAAAGGTTAACAGCCTTCGCGGCATGGCCTGTATTGCAGCAGAATGCATCACATGCTTATGAACGAAAAAAAGGGCAGAAAAATACGCCACTGACACTAAAGACTGGCTTCGAGTTTGAATCAGAAAGCTCTATATCCCCGCGAGTGAAACGTTTGAATGTTCAGTGCAGTGGGGCCGTGAGGAGGCCCAAGGACCTGTGTGTCCTAAACTCCAATGAGTCCGTTAGTTTTCACCACCACCACCTACCTGAGCCTCCTGTTTGCGCCTCTGCCGCATTTCTTCCGCTTCACGTTTCGTCAACTCAACATTGGCCGCACGCTTCTGTTGCTTCATGTCCGCTTCTCGTTGCGTACTTCAACGCCTCTTCAACCGCTTGAGACTAGCTTCCCGCGCTCTTACCGTAACGGTGCTCGTCGATGTTGCAGCCGGCCTTTGCAGCAATCGTATAGGATTTACCAGCTCTCGTGCCTTGGAGCCAGTAGCACACATTTGTGGGTGCTCTCGTCTCCCTGTTCACGTAGATGAGGTCGCCTCGCAGGCCACAGGCATTGATGTCGTTGCCATTCCATCACACTGCGTAAAGTGTTTTTATGCGTTACCGAAAAAATTACTAAATACGTTACTCTTTACGCTAAAAAAAGAAACGAGTTACTGCCCTACTTTAGCTACAAAAAAAATATAACCCCTTACCGTTATCGAAAAAAAGTACCACTCGTTACTTTTTCGTTACTGCATGACCATAAATTTTATTCAGTGCGTCTTTGCTGTAAGAACTCACGATAACAATTTTATAAAGGTTATATTTCATTTACAACTTTTAGCCAAAACAGCGATTTTACCCGAAATCACGATTTAACGAGAATAATTTGTTGGACACCTGAACCGCGCCGTAAGGGAAGGGATAAAGGAGGGATTGAAAGAAAAATGGATAATAGGTTCCGTAGTGGAGGGCTCCGGAATAATTTCGACCACCTGGGGATCTTTAACGTGCACTGACATCGCACAGCACACGGGCGCCTTAGCGTTTTTCCTCCATAAAAACGCAGCCGCCGCGGTCGGGTTCGAACCGCGGCGGCTGCGTTTTTATGGAGGAAAAACGCTAAGGCGCCCGTGTGCTGTGCGATGTCAGTGCACGTTAAAGATCCCCAGGTGGTCGAAATTATTCCGGAGCCCTCCACTACGGAACCTATTATCCTTTCTTCTTTCACTCCCTCCTTTATCCCTTCCCTTACGGCGCGGTTCAGGTGTCCAACGATATATGAGACAGATACTGCGCCATTTCCTTTCCCCCCCCCCCCAAAAAAAAACAACCAATTAGTAACGAGAATAATTTACGCAAAAGTGCTGGAGCTCAGCTATGTTAGAGTGGCCTCAAAAGTCCTGCAGAGTTATATGTGATGGCTTCAGACTGTGGCACATGGTGAAGCCATTTTCTGAACATGACATTAAGCAAAAAATGACACTTCATCATCAATTCTAGCTTTCCAAGGAAAATATCGCTGAAATCTCAGCAAAATTACAGTAATTTTGAACAATGTGCTGTTACAAAATGCCGGGCATGCTTTCACTCTTTGGAGATTTGTGTGTGCAGTGGTTTGGGAAAGGAGGTAGGTGAAGGCAAGTGTGTGAATGCGTGTTCGTGCACGTGTTTTGTGCTTTATGGGTATTCAGTCTTTTTCTTTCAGTTGGGTGCGTCGTCAAGGGCAGGTGTTTCTGGCATGCACGGGAGCCGCATCAATGGTTGTCGAGAACACCTGTACATTTTGTTTGTCTGCAACATCACTTTAGGCACTCCGCGCTTTCTTTTTGAAAGAAATAGAGGCGGAGGGGGGAGGGAGGTCGACAACTGGAATAAAAAGTAACTAGTAGGAAGAAGACGAACTGTCCCTACAGCAGAAGAACGGGGAGTCCACCTCTTTTTACTCATCTACTATCTGTCCCTCAAAGGTGGCTACACATCTTTCCAGTGAAAAATCTCGCCATCCGCATAAATGCGTTCCTTATATCAAGAGAATTGACTTCGCACCATCTGAGGAGGCTCCCAAAGCTCATGCGCCGTCTATCTGGGTGGCAGTAAGCAAATGTCCTTCAGTTATCCCTGCAGTTGGACTTGGCTCCGAGGCTAGGCCAAGAGCCACCGGTGACGCGCTGGCAGAGGTAGCTTCGCCGGCGCCGGTCACCACGGCTTCAGCTACATCTCTTGACAACTGAGCCTGGGTCACAGCTTTTGGTTCTTGCTCCCGGCCCATCACGCAGCTCCCATCCTGCTTTCTCCAAATGCACCTCTGCCTGTGAGCGATATGCCCTCTGGGCGGAACTCGGAAATGGCTGCCCAGCCTCCAGTGCTGGATGGGGCTTCAACCGCACTGCGTGAGGAGAGCTCTCCAATATGGACTTGTCTTCAGCACATCCATCCGTGCCACCGGCTTTCCGCAGTTCTCAAAAGCGCGCATCAGGAGACACTGCACAGGATTCGTCTTCTGCCAACTGCAGCTCACAAGGCAAGCGTTCTTCTCAGCGTATGCCAGCCAGTTGGCTCTGCCGACATCAAGATCGGTATCGTATAAAGTGGCCACTAAAGCTCTGGCAGCCAAAAGCCTCACACACATTCCGAACAGGATTCTTCAGGCGAACCTGGACGAGTGTCTTGGGACCAAAGGTTTTCGTGGCTTCACGTCTAGAACGAAATCTAATACCATCAATGAGTGGCTCCCGACTTTGGCTTCTGTCAAGCGTCTGCAAACGCTGAAGTGCATATCGATTACAAGCGAGATCTCGGTGCGGGTCCTTGTGTAGCTAGTAGAAGCTTCTGCCCTACAACGATGTGTTGTTTACAACGTCGACGTTGCCGAAGACCAGACGACCCTCCAGCGCGAGCTGTACTGTCCAACCTACCGTGTCATGCAAGCGCGGTATATGGGAATGGGGCGCTCGTGCATCGTCACACTACAAGGCCCACCAACTCTTTCACGACTTTACCGCTATGGCTGTATTCTGCGGCCTCGCCCTTAAAAACCGAATGCTGACTATTGCTACAGCTGTTTTAGACCTGGCCACATGCGCCGATCATGTCTTTTTGCAAAGCAAGATGAGACTCGGCCACAAGGCACACCGTCTTACAGGTGCGGACTTTGCAAGACTGAAGACCACGAGATCGCCTCTCCGACTTGCCCAACAAAACAGAAAGCAACTGAGAAGGTTCGGCGTGGGATCCGTAAAGAAGTGCGTCTGAATGAAAAGAGAGCCCCGATGCAGACATCCAACAGGCTTGCTGCTCTTCAGGAGGATGAACACAACTGGCCGGAGATTTCTGAGCCCAATCCACCTGCAGCCCCTGCCCAACAGTCGTACAGTGATAAATTGCGCAAGGATCGCCGTCGCCTTCAAGCTACACAAAAGCACAGCATACTTGAACCTCTGCGTGAGAACATGGCAGCAGTTGACGACCAAATTGCACGCCTTTTAGCCGATGTCTCTAATCTACGGCACCGCCTGAAACTGCTTGCTCGCCGTAGACAACCATCGGAATCCCACTCCACGCCTATCATTGCTGCAGCGCCTTCGACTACTTACAGCCCTCATGCGTTTTTCGCAGACTCTACCATGTCTTCTGCAGCACTGCAGGATAACTCAACCACATCCCTCCTCCGATTTATGGTAAACCAGGTATATAACCTCACATCAGATCTATTACAACGCTTGGAAGCCTAATCGAAAATGGCGAGTACACGTTGTTGTGGTGTGCTCCAATGGAACTGCAGAGGCCTCTCCACAAAGCTAGGAGAGCTCAAATCTCGTCTCCGCATGAACAAGCTCCAGCTGTGGGCCCTGCTACTGCAGGAGACAATGCCTTTCCATCCATTCTGGGCTTTAATGGATACTTGTCTTCTTCAATGAACGTCCGTCGTCTGCACACTGTTGCCCCTCCGGGAAAGACGGCGATGTAGATGGATGCGCGTTTTCTTCAAGTTCGCCTCTCTCTAGAAAACTGATGCACCTCATATCAAAAGGTAGTCGCCGTGACTGTGAAGCTTTCCAAGGCAACTGTTGTGGTCGTGTCATGCTATGTAACACCCGTCGGTGGAGCTCCCTCCCGCATTAATATGGGGTGGTTATTAACTCTACGACGACAGCACCCAAGGTGGCCGGTTTTAGTCGGTGGTGACATTAACGCCCTTCATCCGGACTGGGGGTACTCTACTTCAAGCCCCTGTGGTAGGCGTGTGCGGGACGCATTCGCGGATACGCTTTTTGTTTTACTCAACCATTCAGATTCACCAACGCGGACTGTGCGCCATGCTCACAGTCCAACATATGCTCCGGACCTCACGTGGTGGTCAGGACACGGGACTCCATTGTGGCACCTGGAGCCGGACACTTGCGGTAGTGACCACCGTCCTATCATCATCGGAGTCCAGCCATCAAGTGCCCGCCAATTACGCTTTAGGTGTTCTGTGGTCAATTGGGACACGTTTCGAACCACCGTCGAAGATCTCTATCTGCAATCATCTATACTACTTATGGACCGCATACAAACTGCGCTGAATAAGGCTACTGCTGTTACCTGGACGGACGTGAATTGCCTGGTGCCGGATGTGGGTCTGCTTAACCTGTGGGCTGCTCGCCGACAAGCGGAGATGGCAGCTTCCCAAGACCCGACTTCTGCGCAAGCATGGACAATGCTGAATTACCTTACTGCCAAGGCTCGCAGATATGAACGCGATCTCTCGCGACGGCAGTGGCATGCGTGGTGTGACAGTTCTCGACAAAGTCATCGAATGCTGCTCTCTGGCGAACGTTTCGTGCAATTGAACATGGTTCCCGACGTCCTCACGCAGCGCCCACAGCTTGCTTTGCAGCTAACTTAGCTCCGGATGATTTCGCCAGAGAGGCAGCGCGGAAGTTTTTCCGCAAGTATAATGTGTCCCTTCAAGGGTCATAGGAGCCCTCTTGGCTGCCATTCCAGCATATGTCGATAAGCTCCCATCTACAGCTGACGCCGAGGGAATTGCAAGACCATTTTCACTGCTCGAGATGCTTGCAGCAATAGACGAGGCCCGTCAGAAGACTGCGCCCGGTCCGGACTCCATTTTGTGCGAGGTTTAAAAGAACTTAAGTTCCGCTGAGCTGCCTCAACTCCTCTCCACTATTAACAAGGTATGGATAGAAGGCATCGTACCAGAAACCTGGAAATCGGCTATTGTGATCCTCTTACCAAAGCCGGGGAAGCCGCCGACAGACCTCGGAAATTTCCGGCCTACATCGCTTACGCCAACAATATGCAAGCTTACCGAAAAAATGCTTGCCACACGGCTGTCGTGGTGGCTTGAGCAGCATGGTTTCTTCCGTCTCGCCCAAATTGGCTTTCGTACGTCCATAGGTACAGAAGATGGAGTGGCTGTCTTGGCGTCAGTAGGCCTGACCTCAACTCGCAGCCACAGTGTATGTACTGTACTGGCCATGGTCGTTGAAAAGGTGTGCGATAATATCTGTCATGCTGCCATCCTGGAATCGCTTGACATGCTGGATTTCCCCGTTAGAGCGCGCAATTTTGTTAAATCCTTCCTTGAAGGCCGACACTTTGCCATACGCCTCTGGTGATACCGTCGGGTCAGTTGTGCCTCTTCCCGGCATTCCCCAGGGATCGGTTTTATCGCCAACATTATTTAATATTGGTTTTATCCCCCTTGCTTGGCGCTTTGATGATGTCTCTGAGATTAAGTTCTTACTGTATGCTGATGACATAATGGTGTGGACCACTCACAACGACCTGATGACTCAAGCAGCAGGCCTACAATCAGCCATAGATATTACGTCGACTTTTGCTTTTTCAATTGGTCTGCAGCTTTCAGTGAGGAAGACCACGTTCGGGTCAGTCGCCAACCGCTGGGGCGCCGTAAACTGGCTGCAACACCAATTCGTCTTCATATATCCGGAACTCCATATCAAGAAAGTTCAACCGTAAAAATCTTGGGCTTGACAATACACGAGTCAGGAACTGGTACTGCTTGGCTTTCTCGGGCTAAAAAGCAAGCAATTCAGGCGTTGGGTCTGATTGGACGCATTTCTCCTAAAACAGGCGGAGCGCGCCCTGATGTTGCACGACAGTTGGTGCGGGCAGTTGCGCAACCGCGCCTCGTTTACCAAGCCCGTTTCCAGCATTTGACGACGGCTCAATGGGATCGTCTAGAAGCTGTTAATCGTGAGGCAATGAGGGTCATCACTTGCCTTCCCCTGATTACCTCGATCATGGCACTCCAATAACATGCGCAGCTGAATACACTAGATGAGCTGGTCCAGCTACGACGCGATGCTCGCCGCCTAAAGTCAAGCCTTACACAAACAACTTTTTCTCTCAGGCATATGCTTCATCGCACTCCATTCTGCGGCCGCCTCCGCCACCGCCAGTTCTTCCTCCCTGGCGTTTTGTGGAGTTTAGAGACAACAAGCCAACTGACCTACGTCGCCAACCATCTACCCGCGCGGCACCGTCATTTCGCAACCGAATTACAGAGGAAGGCGCCAATCTGCCGCATGGCTCCATCGTTATGTACGTTGACGCAAGCATCCAGGGCTGCGAAACAACAAAGGACTTATACTGTCCTTGAAAGCCAGCTCTGAACAAAACGTCAAGGTTTAGCCTCTCAGAACCTCCTTCCATCTTCTGTACGGAGATGCTTGCGGTTCAACAGGCACTTTGCTCTGTGGCCGCCGTTCCCATGCTACCCACGGCCCGCATTGTCATTCGCACCGACGCCCTTCACGTCAAACGCCTACTACGAGTCAGTCACACCCCAGAAATCTTCCAAGACATCCATCGTCTAGCGGCACGCATCCCGCAGCAAATCCGAATTGAGCGGGTCCCGCGTGACCTCCTGGACGCACAAAGACACGCAGATTATGCGACCCGCACCTCGTCTTTGCCTCGAGTCCTCACTCTGGATGACACCACCCTCCTTTTAACAACAAAGGAACACCCCCCGGCGCCGCACACGTGCGCTAACCACTCCGTGTGCGGTAACCCTCCTTCGTCGTCCTAACATGCATAGTAGGTTGCGCTTCGGAGGATACGGGTGGGGGTTGCCCTAACTTCAGCTCTGACACGCAAGTTGCCGCATTTCAAAGATTTATATCGCAGCCCCGGGTGTTCAGACTGGAAGATCAGAGACTGTGAGGCGGATATCCAACACCTGTTGTGGGACTGCCCGGCGCTGAAGCCGACGAGGATTCGGCAGCTGGCGGCTGTGGGTCTCTCACCGGACAGTCCGGACTCCTATATCTCCTGGACACAGGGTCCACATCATCATTCATATCTTGATTTCATCAGATCAGCCCACCTTTTTAGATTTATTTAGGCATCTTACTCGTGTCTCACTTCATAGTTTTTATGCCCTGAGGCAATAAACTGCGCGTCAAAAGAAACGTAACTAGTAACGTGACACTTCACGTTATCGAAAAATGTTAACGTAAGTGCGTTAGCCTTTACGGCTTCGAAATGGTAACGGGTACGATACTAAGTTACCGCAAAAATTAAAGCGTTAGCTGTAACGCCGTTACTTGGAACGCGTTACCACCAACATTGACTGAATTGCACAAACACCGTCGGCAGGGGAGTCTGAAGAGACAGTGACGCGCGCAGCCGCGAAACCCTCAGCAACGACACTTAGGACTCCTACTGCGTGAGCACTGGCGCGACTAAGTCATGCAGCAAGTGGTCGGATGCTGGCACCTGCTGCCTCCGACGCTCCGCCGCTTTCCGCAATCTGAAGTGCTATATTCGACTGTGACGCCCTCTCCGGTAATACGTCCTCCCTCCGAAGCTGCTCCTGTCGCTTCTCTCTCCCCTCCTTGCCAGGTGTATTACATACCCGACCTTTTGTCAAACCGCTACCGAAGAAGCGGCTGTCTCACCGACACGACGCGCGCCTTTAGCACAAAGCCCGAGGACTGGATGATTTCTATCGTGCCGACGAACACACTACACACATGCACGCGGCAAGACAAGGTGAAACCTACGTGGTCTGGGCAACCACGCCGCGATCTACCCTTATCTCCGCTGCCGCGGTGTGCGCCCCCTCCATCGCCGCAGCAGAAGAGACAGTCATAGCGCTGGCTATCGCTGACCGCCGCACCCGCAGAGTCGTCGGTGACTGAAAACGAGCAATCCTAAACTACTAGGATAGGATAGGATAGGAAAACTTTTAATATCCAACAGAAAGAGGGTAGCCAGAGGGCTACCCGCCTAGACGACGGCCGAAAGGTCTTGACTCTCGGCGGCGGCTTCGGCCAGTCGGACGAGTTGTAACTGAGTCGCCGGGTCGGAGCTCAGTAGTAAGGTCTCCCATTGATCTTTTGTGTTAATACCTCGTCCCTCCCGGGGAGTATGAGGACATTCCCATAGTATGTGGTCCAAGGTGGCCCTATGTTCGCAGTTCGCGCATTTTTCTGAAAATTGCCCTGGGTACATAAGACTCCAGAGGGCCGGGTTTGGAAATGTGTAAGTTTGTAACCGGCGCCAGTTGATGGATTGGCATCTGGACAAGGATCTATCCGCTGGAGGAAGTCTAGCTCGTTGCAAACGATAGTGTTGTGTAATTTCTCTGTATGTCACCATGCGATCCCTGTCTGTAAAGACCATCTCGCTCGGGTCCGCCCGGAAAGAAAAGCCTCGGGCGAACCCGTGGGCCGTCTCATTACCAGGAAGGGATGCATGTGCTGGTGTCCAGACTAGCGTAATTTTCCGGTCTATTACATGACGGCTTAGAATTGTATTCGTTAGAGGGGAGACCCGGCCCCTGCTGAAATTTAGTATGGCAACTTTTGAGTCACTGAGGATGTATCTCGCTTTTGTGCCTACACAAGCCAGTGCTATGGCAGCTTCCTCTGCAGTCTCTGGGTTACCCGAGACTATGGAGGCACTTATTTTGAGGAGTTGTTTATTTTTGACGACCGCGACGGTCATCGTGTTCTTACCATACTCAGCGGCATCCACGTAGACCACGTCCTCGTCTTTGTAGGAGCGGGAGCGTTTCTCTAGCGCCTCTGCCCGCTTGGCCCGGCGCACTGAGTGATGAATAGGATGCATAATCCTGGGTAATGGGGGTACAACTATATTGTCTCGAATTTTTCCGAGCATGTCAACTTTGGCGGTTGTTCTGTTATCTCGGCTAAGATTGAGTTTTTCTAGAATGGCCCTGCCGGTTGTGGTCCCGGCTAAGCGTTCGATTTGGGACGTTCTCACTGCTTCCGTAATTTCTTCCAGGGTATTATGCATTCCCAGCTCTAGGAGGTGGTGAGTGGATGTACGGATGGGCAATCCTAGAGCTTGTTTCGTGCATCGCCTGATAATTCCATTTATCTTTTCCTTTTCTGAAACTTTAAGATCAAAGAAGGGGGCAGCATACGAGATACGGCTTACTACGAACGCCTGTACCAGCCGTAGGAGATTCTGCTCTTTCATGCCATGTCTTCTGTTGGCAATCCGCTGTATGAGCCGTATAGTTTGTTGCGCGCAGTTTTCCATCTTAGTTATTGCATCCCCGTTATACCCGTTGCTTTGTATAATCATTCCTAAAATTTTGATTTTTTCAACATGAGGAATCTCCGCCCCTTGAGTTTGTAATTTGATGTTAGGGATGGTTCTAGTTTGTCTTTGATGCAGAGGTCTATAAAAAAGAAGTTCAGACTTCTGCGGCGAGCATTGCAAGCCCCTACGGCAAACATAGTTTTTGACCTCATTTATGGCCTTCTGTAGCGTACTTTCGATGTGCGCGTCGTGGCCACGGGTCATCCACATGGTGATATCGTCCGGATACATGCAGACATTCAAGCCATCTATCCCCTCCAGTCTCTTCGGGAGCCATATCATGGCCACGTTGAAGAGAATAGGGGAAAGTACCGAACCCTGAGGGGTGCCTATGCTGCCCAAGTGTATGTCTTGAGACTGACTTTCACCAAAGTGGGTGCGCTATCTAAACTACTAGGCAGGCTGCATCTTCCTCGCCGCCGCACGCATCTTGCGCGGCTTCACTCCCGACCACAAAATTAACCTAATCTGGGTACCCGCCCATGACGTCAACTGTTGTAACAAAGGGACACATATCAGGTTGGGGCAACCTAACAAGATTGAAAAATAATAAGCCCCTGCCTAAACCACTGTCGCATAACAGGCTGGTAAAGAAGGGGCCGGCCGACTTGACCGAGGATTAACAATCCTGGAGGCCGCGCCACAGATTCTAGAGTGCTCACTGAAGCCCCCTGGACTTGTGCCGACATCACCAATGTTCATAAAAAGACGTGATGCCCTTTCCAGCCTCTTCAACCCGACCTCAAGAGAGCATAAGCCACCCTGCTCCGAAGATTGCAAACGCACTCAATCCTCAGCCACTGAAGTCTATCACTGATCACCAGTAGAGAATACCACCCCGCATGCCCAAGCTGCAACCACGTATTGTCCGCAACCCAGGCGCACATCCTCTGGGGATGCGAAAATATCCCTCCTCCAGAAGCCCTCCTGCCAGCTCCCTCTGCGGAATGCTGGGACCAACTCCTCAACCAGCCACGCAACTTTCACTCATTTCATGGGCAAAGTTCGTGGCCGTCACATGAGGCCGCACAGGACCCAACGGCCCTAGTTCGCGGCACCTGTGGCAAAAAAGCTCTTTCTCTACTTCTCGCCATCTCCATGGCTCTCCGATCTTTTGTGCTCCGACGCCGACAACAAGCAGCTTTGAATTAATGGAACGTATAAAGCTTTCTCCTTGAAAAAAGGTGCATGAGCACAAACACATGGTTATATTAGCGCTCATAAAATGGCTTTCGTCCCACGACACGCACTACTTCTCCTCGGGTTCGGCGTCGCTCGCATCATGTCACTCCATCAAGAACAACTTCAGAGTCCCGCTAACATAGCAGGCGAATAATCATGTACGGCCCGCAGTTGTTGCCCAAACGTTTTCAGCGAGTCCACCGTGACAAATGGATGTCCAAAGTCAGACTCGGTCAGCTGGCTTGTATTCTGCGTGGCACCGACTAAGATTGTAATGTCAATGGTCAGCGCGCTACTCGTCTTGAGTGCGCAACCAGGCATGACGTGGGGGTCTTCTGCGGACTGCACGATATAAATATAACGGTGCTGAATTGTAGTCGGGTGTCCTCTAGCACACTACCTTTATAAAAGGGAGTGCTCTAGAGGGCAGCTTCGCCATCATCCTGACTATACCCACTGCAGGGCGAAGGCGTCTCCCGTGTCTCTTCAATTAAACCTGTCCTTTCCCAGCTGCACACACCCTATGGCTGAGAGTCTCGTAATCTCATCCTCCCACATAACCTTCTGCCGCCCCCTGCTACGCTTGCCTTCTCTTCGAATCCAATTCGTTACCCTTAAAGACCAGCGGTTGTCTTGCCTTCATATTAAATGCCCTGCCCATTTTTTCCTCCTGATTTTGACTAGGATATCATTAAACCGCGTTTGTTCCCTCACCCACTCTGCCCACTTCCGGTCTCTTAACGTTACACCTATCCTTTTTTCTTTAAGTGTTTCGGTGCGTCGTCCTTAATTAAAGCTGAACTATTTTAATTAGCCTCAACGTTTCTGCCCCGTTGGTGAGTACCGGTAAGACACAGCTGTTGTACACATTTCTCTTGAGGGATATTGGCAATCTGCTGTTAATGATCCGAGAACCTGCCATATGCGCTGCTACCCTTCTTACCCTTCCAACTACTTCCCTGTCATGATCCGGATAAGCTGCCACTACCTGCCCTAAACGGATCTTTACCACTTCCTGCACCTCGCTGCCAATTGTGAACTGCTGTTTCCTTGCTAGACTGTTGAACATTACTTTGGCTTGCCGCATGTTAATTTTTAGACCAACTGTTCTGTCCTGAGTAACCTATTGATCATGATTTGCAGTTCACCTCCTGAGTGACTCAGCAAGGCAATGTCATTAGCGAAACGGAGATTACTTACGTATTCTCCATTAACTATTATCCCCAACTGTTCCCTATTCAGGCCTCGGAATACCAACTGTAAACAGGCGGTGAATATCATCGGCGAGATCGTGACTCCTTGCCTGACGCCCTTCCTTATTGGAATTTAATTGCTCACTTTATGGAGGACTACGGTAGCTGTGCAGTTCCTGTATATCTCTTCCAGTATATTGACATAAGGCTCTTATGCATCCTGATTAGGCAATGACTGTATGAGTGCTGAGGTTTCCACTTTATCAAATGCTTTCTCGTAATCAATGAAGGATATATATAGGGGTCGGTTATATTCTGTGCATTTCTCTATCCCCTCATGCATATTGTGAATATGATCTATTGTTGAGTATCCATTACGAAAGCCTGCCTGATCCTTTGGTTGATTAAAGTCAAAGGTTGTCCTAACTTTATTAGTGATTACCTTAGTAAACTTCTTGTAGGCAACGGACAGTAAGCTGATCGGTCTGTAATTTTTTCAACTCCTTTGCGTCTGCTTTCTTATGAATTAAGATAATGTTTGCATTCTTCCAATCCTGTGGTAGGGACGCGATCGTAAGGCATTGCGTATACGAATTGGCTGGTTTTTATAGCAGAATTTGTCCTCCGTCTTTCAACAGATCTGCTGTTAGCTGATCCTAGTCAGATGCTTTTTCCCTTTGCGCTGTTCCTAATGCTTTCTTTACTTCTTCTTTCGTTACTGGCGGGCAGCCGCAATTGTGTGTGCTACTGTCTTTATCATTACCGTTCTGATTACATTGGCTACTGTATAGATTTGTGTAGAACTCTTCGGCCACGTTAACGATCTTATTCATATTGCTAATGGCATTGCCCTCCTTGTCTCTTAACGGACACATGGTTTTTACTTACGCCAAGTTTCCTAGGAAGCATACTCTCTTTCTTACTCTCATATACGCGTATTCGGGCTTAGGGTGGAGAGCAGGTATGCAACGACGTTGAGGTGGTCCTCACTGGTGACGTCCTGCAACATTGCGTCGAGTGTTGTCACGGCCTCCCTGTCATTTACAAGGTAAGGGTTCCACGGTGTTGCCTCCTTAACTGTGGTTTGTAGGCGAAGGGAAAGTAGAGCAAGATCGCGTCCAACTTATCGGTGTTGGGTGTCAGCGGAGGCGGAGTGTACTTGCATGCAGTTCTTTTACAATTTGTCCCCTCACAGTGTCGTTGAGATGTCTACGGCAAGCGAGAGGTACAGCTGTCTAACTGGGTTTTAGAGTCAGCGTAAGTTATGTCACAAAGTGGATTGGAGGCAGAGCAAGTTGTTACTGCTAGTAAGCAGCAGTAAGAAAATAAGCGAAATGCAGTTACGACTGTCAACTGCCATGAAATATGACCGATATCAAATCTTGATTTTAGAAGACATCAAGGCACAGACAAACAACGCATTGCCCCTTAAAGCAAAAGCGTTAATGGTCCCGTTTGGAGGAAAACCCCTCATCGGCGCGACTGCGAAATCCAAATTCGTGGAATGGGTGTAACGACGCAGAAAAACAGGCTCGCTGCAAAGAAAAAAAATGGGTCGGCTTAGCTCAGCTAACCTCAGCTATGCAAGCGAAAGCACAGATTACATGCGAGCTCACTTTCTAAGGTTCTTGCGGCCGAAGCACAGTCTGACAGACAGACGGACCACGTGGGTCGTTGCTGGTTCCGCACTCGCTGCCATTGCCTCGCCAGTCTCAGCCGCGGCTGCTAACAAGCCTTGTCGCTGTCTTCATTCGGCATCTTTAGCTCGCCGTCGAGCCAGGTGAAGATCCCGCCCTCCATTCCTTTCGGCTGGCCGTTTTGCGCGTTTACGCTCCCTATCGATCGCTAAATCCCTCTCACAGTTGGCAATGTCGACCGGGTGATCAGACTCGGTCCGACGTCTGCGAGTACCCAATCTGGATGACGTCGGCTCCGGCTGACTTGCTTCGTCCACAGCGAGACGGTGGATAGGCAGCGCGCAGCCGCCGCGGCGACGGCGAAGCGCGTGACTGCAGCTGTTCCGAGTCACGTGGTACGTAACGTGCAAACTTATGCAGCTCCGCTCCTCCAGTTCAGGGTCATTGGTACAGACGCAACGAAATCGGAGCCGCGTGGATAGTAAAGCCACCGCCGCTAAATGGCACCAAGTGCGTTGCAATTGAGCGGCCATGGTAAATCTTTAAAAGGTTGTCAGACGGAAGTGAACCGGAGTCCCTTCGGTCGGGAGCCGGGCACAACTTCTTCGCCAATGATGATGTTGGTTCAGGAGGATAAACTGAGGATTTGTACAAGCACGTCGCGCAGCAACATGCACAAATGACATTAAAGGAAAACATAGTTTTAAGATCCACTAATTAGCGGCTCGGATTACGTGCGCTGACGTGTAATACAGCAGGATATGATGTCACGTGAAAAGCTGCCGATATCTGCGTAATCGCGCGCCAAGAAATCCCCAAGCGACCGCAGGAACACTTTAAATCTATCGCACCATAATTGCAAGCTGAATTTAAATAAAGAATAAAATTTATGAAGACGGGCTGGCTAGCCACAGCTACATCTGCTTATTCAATACAAAAAGGGAAGTTTGACCGCCGGACCAGCAATCAATCTCTACAAAATGGGTACTTGGGAGCACATAATATACCTGGCCGAGACAATTAGTTACAAAACTATGCCGTGCCGGTCATCAACAAGCTCGTGTCTGGGAACGGAGAGCGACTGCACCGCAAATGGAGCCGGTGCTTACTTGTGTCGGTGCCACTAGCTAATGCATTGAGCGCACAAAAAATCAGTGATCCAGTAAGAGGCTTCCGCTCAATAAATTCAAAGTATAAGTGGAACCCTTGCTTGCTTTCAACACTGATTGTGTACTGGTGGGGTTGCATCGAAGTTTTAATCAATGTCAAATTACAATCTCAGATTTAGGCGAAGCAGATATTATTGTTACTCTTCATTTTGCTTTGCCCTGTTTTCGACGCACAGCAAAAAAATGAAGAGCCGTGTGCTCTACAATGAACACTGGCCTTTGAAAAATAGGTTTTACGGCCAGCAAAACGCTAAGGCGCCCGTGTGCTGTACGACGTCAGTCCACGTTAAAGATCCCCAGGTGGTCGAAATCATTCCGGAGCCCTCCAATACGGCACCTATTTCTTCCTTTCTTCTTTCACTTCCTCCTTTATTCCTTCCCTTACGGCACGGTTCAGGTATCCAACAATATATGGAACAGAAACCGCGCCATTTCCTTTCCTCAAACACCAATTATTTCATTTCTTCTTTCACTCCCTCCTTTATCCCTTTTGTTAGGGCGCGGTTCACGTGTCCGCCGATATATCAGACAGATACTGCGCCATTTCCTTTCCCAAAAAATAATTATTATTATTAAAAATAGGTTGTTTCAGGAAAGGAAACGGTGCAAGAATTGTCTAATCTCGGCGGACACCCCAACCGCACCGTAAGAGAAAGGAGGAAACTTTTAGTGAAAAGAAATAAAGAGTTGTCGTAGTAGAGGGCTCCTGGATAATTTACACCACCTGTGGATCTTTCATCACACAGAACATGGGCGCCATGTCTTTCCTATAAACTAGCATTTTCATTATACTACAAGAACACGGCAAAAATGAAAACAAAAATTTGTCAGTGCGCGTTAAAGATCCCCAGGTGCTCGAAATTATTCCGGAGCCCTCCGGACGGCACCTCTTCCTTCCTTTCTTCAGTCAGTTCCTCCTTTATCCCTACCCTTACGGCGCGGTTTAGGTGTCCGACGAGATATGAGATACTGCGCCATTTCCTTTCCCCCAGAACCAATTTACAATTTACATACACAAATAAAGGAAATGTCGCAGTAAATTCCTCAAATGTCTGCGAGACACCCGAACTGCCCCCTAAAAGAAGGGATAAACGAGGAACTAAGAAAGGAAGAAAGAGGTGCCGTAGTGGAGGGCTCCGGAATAATTTCGACCATCTGGGGGTCTACAATGCCCACTGACGGCACAGCACACTGGCGCGTTTGCGGTTGGGCTCCATCGAAACGCTGCCTCAGCCGCATTTGTGTCCTTGTACCGATGATTTTGCGAAGCTAGCGTCTTATCGCGCATTAAACACGACAGCCGGTCCGGTCCACACCTACGGTGAAGTGTCCTTGCCGGAACAAGTACAAGACGTCCTTAGACGAGGACCAAAGTTCGCCGTGGAACCCAGGCGATCGGCACCGGAACTTCTTGCGATGGTGAGACAAGTTTCCAGCCTTGCAGCGGCTCCTGAAGTGGTCCGATGTGTTTCAGACGGAGTGGACATTTTGACAAAGTGTAAACCTACCAGGTGTAGAATTGCAATCAAATTCACCGTTTCGTTTTTAAAGAACAACTCGCTGACCCTATTACAGGCTGATAAAGACGGAGGTTCTGCTGTGATGCCAAAAGCGCTCTACTTATCGAAAGCAGAAAATGCTATCAGTTAAATTTTCCGGCAGAGAAGCGAAGTCGCTCAAAGTAAAGTGAAAGCCCGACCACGGAAAATGTGTGCACAAATGAATTTGGAATCCTAGCCAAGTGTTTAGAGAAAAGCAAGGGGTCCTGCTTAAAGATATTCTTCACAGCCAAACTCACAAGCTGGACTGCCCACTTCGAGCAATAGTCACCGAGGATGGCACATGGCAAAAGTCTGTCGCGTTATTTTTGCAAGGCAAGCTGAAACTCTTACCCATTGACGACCCTTTTCAGGTGAAGATTTCTAACGAAGTAATCGCTTTCTTGTAAGAAAACCAAGGGAAAGGCTTTTCGGCCTGCTCTATCGATATAAAAGATTTATATTATTCCCTTCCGCAAAAGAAACTGCTGGCAAGCGTTGAAGAATGCATTGATTCCTTTGGTGTGGTAGCTTTCCAGAATTCTGCAGGCATCAGCAATAGCAACTTCTTGGAACTCCTTACTTTTTACCTTAACTCGACATTTTCCACCTGGAATGAATCTGTTTACCTCCAGAGCAATGGCGTCTGCATTGGTTCATGCATAGCTCCGATACTGAGCGACATTTATCTCGCGCACCATGACAGGCTCTTTGATAGTCAACTAGACGAAAGCGTGGCTCGTGTTTTTAGGTTTGTAGATGATTTTTTAGTTCTTATGACATGGGCAGTTACTGACGAAGAGGCCTCGGTCTCGAAAGTTTTATCAATTGTTCACACCTGTCTTGACCCTCTTGTTTTGACGCATGAAACGCCTTCTGAAGGAAAGTTACGTTTTTTAGATCTTGCCATGTGCCTCAACAATAGCCATGTGTGCTGGCGTTACGAGCCACGATGCCAGAAGCTCCTCACGCCTTTCGCTTCTGCACATTCTAAGCTTGTAAAGCGCGGCATCGCAAAGTCGTGTTTAAGAAATGCCCTAGAAAAATCATGCCATCATGCGATGCAAGACAGCTATCAAAATCAGGTGGTACGCTTACAAGCAGCAGGATACCCTTCCGACCTTCTGATTGCAATATCAGAGAGCCTGTTAAGAGAAATCATTAATTCAGGCCGCAGAGATTCCACTGAAAGGCGCAAGGAAGAAAAAAGAAACTATGTGGTTATTCCTTATCTACACCGCATTTCACATAATCTGAAAAGGGTGGGAGCACGTGCCGATGTAAACGTTGTTTTTTCCGCGCCCGATAAGCTCTCCAAACTCTGCTATATTGTAAACAGCAGCAATGAAAGGATGGTTGGCTGCGATAAGAAACACCAAAAAGGTTTTGTACCATGTAGCAGCAATGTTGTGCACAGGTTTCCGCTTACATGTGGCAAGCACTACACGGGGCAAACTGGTCGTTGCCTCAACGACCGGTTGCGGGAACACAACAATGTGAGCGGCACCGCTTCCCGTCACCTTGGCATTCATTGCAGAGACTGCACAGAGGAAAGAAAAAAGAACAAAAAACTGCCATGTTATCCTTTTTTCACTCAGTGTCAAGTGCTGTCAGATAATAGAACAAAAATTACTCGTGAAATCATTGAAGCTCATGAAATCCATAAACTCAATGATGAATGCGTAAGCGTTGCCTCAATAGCTCTGTCTGAAAAAGAACTACGTTTCCTTGATGAGAATAGAAAAACGTGCGCAGCTGGTCTTGTGCAACTGTAGACCTGTGCTCAGGAATTATCATTTTCGTCAATCTGTTTTGTGTATCTGTCTTTTCATTTGAGATTGGTTGCCACTGTATTTAAGTAGTGATAATCACCTCAATAAACCAGTTGTATGTTCAGCGCCGTGTCTATGCACTTGTCACGTCCTTTGTCCCCTGCGCTGCTGAAAAACAGTATTGCCTACTTAGGTTAATATTTAGTCATGGTTAGGCTTAACATGGCGGCCGTGACGTCTGCACTCGGCAGCTCACTCACATGGTAATCGCATGGACAATATATAGCGCTACCAAACATCTAACGCTCGTTACTTCAGCGCCTTCCAGACGCTTGCACCATTTTTTTCCCTTTCTTCTTTTAGTCCCTTTTTTATCCCTTTCCTTATGGCACGGTTCAGGTGTCCGCCGATATGTGCGATATACTGCGACATTTCATTTCTCCAAAGAAATTTTTTTAAAAGGATGGGATAAAAGATGGAGTGAAACAAAGGAAGAGGCGCCGTAGTGGAGGGCTCCGGACTAATTTTGAACACCTGGGGATCGTTAACGTGCACCGGCATTCCGCAGCACACGGGAGCCTGTTGCATTCCGCCTTCATCGAAACGCGGCCACCGCGGCCGGGTTCGAGCCCGGGAACTCCGGCTCAGTGGCCGAGCGCGTTAACCACTAAGCCACTCCGGTGGATAGTTGTGTCCTCTCGAAATTTTAAGGCAAAAGCCTTTAATGCCTCATACTCGCGTCAACGACCCTGTCCGTCCATCCGTTACGCTTCTGCACCATTGTTGGTTCAGTGCGCATGCGCGAGGGTGCGCCACCGGCGCGCGTGCAGACACCGCGCCGGACGCCTCGCAGCTGTCGACCGAGTCGGGTGCCGCGCAACCTCCCTCCGCTCCCTTCAATGGAGTCTCAGAATGCGGGCAAACGCATGCGTACTACTTCCCCCGCTACACAGCGACAAAAGACCAATGAGCGAATGCGCCGGAATCGGCTTCATCTTCGTCCGTTCATTCGCGAAAACTGTCACACTGTAGCTGTCAACCAAGGCGATTCTTCGGTGGGCGTTCGAAGCGAGCGGACGTGTTTTTTAGCTCTCTCTGCTCCTTCGAACGCTGGGCCTAAGGCTTCGCGGCGTTGCGGGGTCTCCCCATGGAGGCCACAGACACCGTGAACGAGCGAAGGCCTGTGTTTGGCGGTGACAATCAGCAACGCAGGGCAGGCCGCTCTCGCTCACGATCACGGAGACGAACGCCGTCCAGAGGAAGGTCGTCCAGCACCATTCGGCGAATGCAGGCCGAGATCGCTGATCTGCGGGACACGGTGAGGAGCCTGACGGCGGCGCTCATCACCACCTCGGAGAACCTTGATTCCGTCATCGGGACCTTGGACGTGTCGCCGGCGGACCCACGCGTTCTAGCCTTGCGGGACGCCATGGCGCTCGCTCACCAGACGCAGAACTCCATGGCGGCTCCCTCCCCGCCATTTCTGGCCACCCCTGCGCTTCCTGCCGCCATTGCTGCTCCTGGGGAACCGGCTGTGATGCCCTCTCCCCCTGATGCTGCTGCTGCGGGCTCACCGCGGACACCTGCAGCCGAGGAGAGCATGTGCACCCCAATGGACGAGTCTGCTCTCCGGAAACGGCGACGCTCAACGGGGTCCGAGGAGGAGAGGGACTCGGAAACCAAAAGGGACATCGCGGTGGCCAAGCGGGAAGCTCGAAGGCCCCCCACCGTCACTGCTCCCTCTCCCTCCACACTCGAAGGAGCAGGGCCTTCCCAGCAGGAGCCCCATGGAGCCCACCTCCAGCCTGCTGTTGATGCTGCTGCTGCTGTTGCTGGTGGGGCGACGGCGTCCGGAAGAAAAACGGGTGCGACCTCACCAAATCCCGCCGCACGAGACCAGGCTGCGGCTGGGGCTTCGTCTGCTGGCACCGAGCGCGCCCAACTCCGCGGCGCGCCGCAGCAATGCCCCGCAGGCAGCGGCGACGCTGATGCTGGGGCCAGCCTGGTCCCGTGGCGCATTATCACTACCAAGGCGCAGCGGCGTCGGAGAGCTGCCCTGGAGCGAGCCGCGGCTGCCGTGGAGGTCCCGTCCAGCCTGGTGGGGACGGTGCTGTTTCGGCCGGCGAACCGGGGCACCGCCTTCACCAGGGAACAGGGCTGGGAGTTGGCCGAGGAGATCGGATCCCGCCCGGGCATCCTCGCCGTCCGGGTAAACATGCGGCGGAATGTGGTGGCAGTGGACGCGGGGAGCAGCGATGCTCTCCAGGCCCTGCTAGCCACGGCCGTCATCCGCGGCGTGCCGGTCTGCGCCAAGGAGCCTCCTCCTCGGAATCAAAGCTCCGGCCTGGTCTTCGGTGTGGACGGGCGCAGGACGGCGGAGGAGCTGCTAGCGGCGGCGGAGTCAACGGTACCGATGGTGTCGGCGTCTCTGTCGGGCAGCACACTCGCTCTCCGTTTTGCGGCGCCGACACCCCCGGCGTTCATCACCATATTCAAGCGCAGGCTCGCGGTCCGCCCCTGCCGTCCCCGGCCGCTCCAGTGTGCCAAGTGCGCCAGCCTGGGGCATGCCACTGAGGTGTGTCGTGCTCCTGCCCGATGCACGCGCTGCGGCGGGCCACACGAGCCTGGTACCTGCGCGAGTAAGCCCCGCTGCATTAACTGCGGGGGGCGGCACGCAGCCATTGACCCAGCGTGCCCGCACTGGCAGCGAGAGCGTCACGTGGCCACTTTAATGGCCACATCCATGGCCCCGATGTCCAGGCGGGTTGTCCGAGCCGTCGTCCAGGCTGAGACAGTGGCCCCAGCCCAGCAACATCAGCAGACGCCGCGCGCTCTTTCTTATGCGCAGGTCGTCAGGGGAACACCCCAGCAGCAGCAGCCGCAGCAGACACAGAAGCAACGGCAGCGCCGGCAGCGGCAGCGGCGATCCGGTTGCCCGGCGTCCCGTACAGCGCGGCCCGAGCCTGCGGCCGCTTCTCACGGCCAGCCCCCTGACGCACGGGACGCGGAGATCGCGCGCCTAAAGCTGGCGTTGCGCGCCCTCAGCGCACTTTTCCCGGAGGGCACCGATGGACACCGGGCTTGCTTAGAAGCAGCGGGTGCTCCCGCACAGATAAGCCAGCATGATGGCTAGCCGCCGGACTCCCTCCCGCATACCATCCATCCTGCAGTGGAACGTGCGCTCACTTGCGGCGCGGTACGCCGAAATGCGAGTTCGCATCGCACAGGATTCGCCGGAAGTTATCGCGCTGCAGGAGACGTACGTACGTTCACATGACGGGGAGCCCCAGATGCGGCTACCTGGCTACATTGGCTACCACTCAGCCACCACGTGCGAGGAACCCACCTGTGCTGCAGTGCCCTGCTGTGTCACATCTCATCGCCCCGGGAAATCAAGGTGCGCGATATACGTGCGGCAGGACGTCCAGCACACCCTCGTCGGCTCGGCGGCGGCGACATCTGATGCCCAGGAGTGCGTGGTGGTGACAGTGCGCGTCGGTGGTGTTGACACGTCGGTGGCCAGTGTTTATGTGCGTCCAGCTGTCGCGTGGAACGCGCTGTGTTTTCGTGCTGTGTCTTCGTGCTGTGCCCCGCGCCAAATCATCTGTGGTGATTTTAACACCCACCATAGTGCGTGGGGCAGTGCGCGCCACTCCGCGCGGGGAGACGACCTGCACGACGCAGCAACGCAGCTGGGACTCACCCCCTTGAACACCGGCGAGCCCACCTTTCGACGACGCGGAACAACCGGCTCCTGCATCGACGTTGCCTTCGCATCCAGAGGCATCGAGGCGACATGGCGCCGATCACCATCTCTCTGGGGCTCGGATCATTACTCCATCCTAATTGAACCCACTGCGATGGAGGCGCGCCCCAAACGTGCCTACTCCATTACCAACTGGAGTGCGTTCAGGCGGGCGGTCGACGAGGCGGCGGCCACTGGCGCAGATTTCTTTTCAAGTCTAGTCCGAAGCGCTCTCGCAGCCACCCAACGAGCAGAGGTAAGGGCAGGGCAGCCCACACCTGATATGAAGCTGCTCAATCTGCGCGAGAAGAGAGATCGCGCAGAGCGACGGGCGCGACGGACTGACAGAGCCGCCGACTGGACTGTCTACAACCGCTTGGACGCAGCAGCGCGCCGCCACGCCAACAAGCTATACCGCCGGCAGTGGGCTTCACTATGCCAAAGGATGGAGGAAGATGTCAGCTCGCGGAGGCTGTTTGACACCCTGAGGCGCATCACCGAACCACAGGCAAACCGTCAACCGCTGGCCGCCCTCGCAATCTCCAGCGGGCTCAGCTTTGTAGAATTGGCAGAGCGGTTTGCCGATCGGTTCGCGCCGCCCAGCCCCGCAAACGCCGCTAACATAGCTGCTCCTGAGAGCCCCAGAAGCGACGCCAGTCCCTCGCCCGTCGCCTCGGAAGGTCCATGTGATGCGCCGTTCACCGCGGCGGAATTGAACAATGCGCTGCAGCGCTGCCGCCGCCGCTCGGCGCCCGGACCGGACGGGGTGACATACCAAATGCTGCGAAACCTGGATGCGCAGCAACGACAGATCCTCCTGCAGCAGATCAACCTGGTGTGGGAACGCGGGGAGCTTCCGGAGGATTGGCGAACCGCGGTCGTTTGTCCCATCCGAAAGGCAGGGCGCCCACCTACGGAGCTGAGCGGATACCGGCCAGTGGCATTAACATCGGCGGCAGGTAAGCTCATGGAGCATATGGCGTTGCAGCGTCTGAACGAGCGGGCTGCGGAGGCTGATTTGTTTGACGAGCGGCAGACGGGTTTCCGTGGGATGCGGTGCACGGCTGATTCTATATCGGACGTTGTTACAGCGCTGGAGCATGCCAGGGCATCAGGCCAGGTTGCGCTGCTGCTGCTGCTGGACGTCTCGGGCGCTTTTGACAACGTTCACCGCGCACCAATTCTCGCAGTGCTTGAGGGGGCCGGTGTGAGCGGGCGCCTTTTGCGATACGTTCATGGCTTCCTGAGCGGGCGCACCATGCGCGTACGAGTAGGGGGTAAGCTCTCCAAGCCTCGCCCGGTCGACATGGGCGTGCCGCAGGGCTCTGTCCTATCACCATTTCTGTTTAATGTGGCCATGTCGGTGGTGCCGGCCTCCCTCCCCACGAGCGGGCGACACCATGTGTACATGTCCATATATGCAGACGACATAGCTCTGTGGTGCCGGGGACCACCGGGCGAGGCGTTCCGCGTGCGGGGGTGCCTTCAGGGAGCCCTGACCGCAATCGATGCCAGATTGCGCGGCCTTGGTCTGTCACTGAGCGCGGAAAATCGGTGGCCATGGCCTGCGTTTCGCGCTCGCGCGCGCACCTTGCGCCACTGTCACTGGACGGGACTCCGATTCCTTGGCGTAAATCGGTGCGGTACCTTGGCCTGGACATCGACTGGCGCCTTTCCTTCCGTCCCGCGGCGACCAAGGCCTGTCTGCAGATGAAGAGGATCACCGCCGCCGTGCACAAGCTCACCGCTCGAGGCCAGGGCATCTCCCAGCAAGCCGCGCTGCGTCTATACAATGCCGCAGCTTTGGGGGCGGTGCTCTATGCGCTGCCGCTCGTCACGGTGCGCAAGCCGTGCTGGAAGAAGCTCGAGCTTCAGCACCGCAAGTCCCTGCGCGTGTGCCTAGGCCTGCCCAAAAACTCGCAGTGCGCCGCAACGTTGGCCGAGGCAGGAGCGTGGCCCCTTGAGCTCCAAGCAGCGCGCAGGGCACTGAATCACATCGACCGGCTTCACCGCGCACCGGACGGCGGCTCGCTGCTGCAGCGTATGCGCTCGCACCCGCGCTCACGAATGGGCGCGGCGCTGCTCGTGTATGAGCAATTGACCCAAGGCCCACCCCCCTACGGCTCCTGCGCGCCCTGGCCTGCTGCCTCGGAGGTACAGCGAGAGATCGTCGGCATCGCGGGAAAGCGGAGCACACCCCTCTGCGCTGTGCAGCAGCTGGCCAGAGCCGTCATACACGAGGAGCTCCAGGACCATCTCCTCGTGTACACCGACGGCTCAGTGGCCCGCGACAGCTGTTCCCTTGCTGCGGCGGCCACCATCCCCGCCCTGCGACTGCACAGCCAGCAACACGCAACCTTCCTGGGCTCCTCCACCACGGCGGAGTTGATGGGGATCCGGCTCGGGCTGGACCTGCTGCTCACCCTCGGCCCTCCGCCGCCCAGGAGTGCTCTGCTGTGCGACTCCCGCGCCGCCCTCAGCCGCCTTCAATCTAACGGCCGCAGTACCCCACTAGTGCGGGAAATTCGCTCGCGCATCGAGCGCCTCGCGCAGAGAGGTTGTGCCGTGCGTGCACAGTGGGTGCCCGGTCACTGCGGCATCGCCGGCAACGAAGAAGCTGACGACCTCGCGACCGCTGCACACCAACTACCTGCCAGCGATCTGCCCCTTGCGCTGGAGGACGTGCGTGCGGCCATTCACGACCATCTCCGAAAGCAGCACCCCGACCCACGCATCGCGGGAGGTGAGCGCATCGACAGTGTCACCGGCTGTCGCGCACTTACACGGTCGCAACGTGCAATGATCCTCCGCGCGCGCATTGGCTGCGTGTGGCCCGGGGAACGACGGGTGCGGCACGGAATCGCGATGAGTGATGTGTGTGACGGATGCGGTGCAGTGGAAACACTAGAACATCTGCTCCTTCGCTGCTCCGCGTTCGCCGATGCTCGTCGCGATATGCTCGCGGCCTATAGGGCGCAGGGCATACTACCAGACTCCATCAAGACGCTATTGTGGCCGCAGGGCAGTGCGCGCACTCGTGAGCGAACTTTGGTGAGCCTCTGTGCATTCCTCGAACACACGGGCTTGACGTCCCGTCTGTTCTCCGTCAGGTAGTTACACGCAGTTACCGAACGCTCCGCGAGTTCTACCTGAACGATTAATAACTGGACGCCCCACTCCAGTTGTAACCTACACGGTGCTGTGCGCGTGTGTGATTTAATTCCTCTAAACTGAACTAATCACGCGCACAACCAGGACACAATATTTATTGTGTAAATAGTTTGTACATATTACTTCTCCCCCTGTCCTCTATTCCTTTCCCCTCACCTCTTTCATTTCATTTCTCCATTCTGCCTGCTGTCCTTTATTTCCGCTCCCCAAGCTCAGGTGCTTCAGTATCGATGGCAGATGCCGGGGCTAGCAAAAATCTTTTCCTTCCTTTTTACTATTATTTTTAATAAAACCACTACCACCACCACCTGTCAACCAAAGGACGTCAACTCGATAAGAAAAAAATCCTTGCGCGCGGCGCAATTCGAGCCACCATCCTTCACTTCCGCAGCCGAGCGTGCTAACGACTAGTCTGCTTCTGCCAACGTATATGTAGTAAAAATTGTGTACTTAACTTCCTTCTTAACTACACATCAGTGACACAAGCATCAACAACGCGCTAAAAGCTTTCGCCTCGCCGCACTATAGGTCAACAAACTGCCCCCCCCCCTAATTTTTTACGCGACAGCGTATGCACCTCGTTCGGTCGACAAGCCATCGGCGTTGTAGTAGTAGTAGTCGGCACCGCGGTTTGGAAGTAAAGAATAAATAAATGGTTTTTGGTGGAAAAAATGGCGCAGTATCTGTCTCATATATCGGCGGACATCTGAACCGCGCCTTAAGGGAAGGGATAAAGGAGAGAGTGAAAGAAGGCAGGAATAAAGAGGTGCCGTTGTGGAGGGCTCCGGAATAATTTCGACCTCCAGGGGATCTTTAACGTGCACTGACATCGCACAGCACACGGCCACCTTAGCGTTTCGCCTCCATAAAAACGCAGCCGCCGCGGTCGGGTACGAACCCGGGAACTACGAATCACTAGCCGAGCGCCCCTAACCAATGAGCCACCGCGTGTGTGAGACAGCGTCATTTCCTTTCCTTAAGACCAATTCCGATTTAATTTTCCTTCCCTTACGGCGCAACTCGCCACGGTGGCCAGTGTTTAGAGCGCTCGGCTAGTGATCCGGAGTTCCCGGGCTCGAACCCGACCGCGGTGGCTGCGTTGTTATGGAGGCAAAACGGTAAGGCGCCTGTGTGCTGTGTGATGTCGGTGCACGTTAAAGATACCCAGGTGGTCGAAATTCTTCCGGAGCCCTCCACTACGGCACCTCTTTCTTCCTTTCTTCTTTCACTCCCTCCTTTATCTTCTCCCTTATGGCGCGGTTCAGGTGTCCAACGTTATGAGACAGATACTGCGCCGTTTCCTTTCCCCAAAAACCAATTACTATTATTATTTTCTTACGGCGCGGTTCGGGTGCCCACTGGCATATGTATGAGAATTTTCTTACCCTAAAACCAATTTTCATTTCACTTTTCGTCCCTTACGTACGGCGCGGTACGGGTGTCCACCGAGATATGTGAGACAGGTGTCATTTCCTTTCCTTAATTTGTCCAGCGGGCAAGGCGTCGCACCGAGGGCGCTATGACGTTCCTTCGCAACGCTGCAACACGCGGTCACGTCCCACTCTTGAAGGTTAAGCGACCCCAATTTTTTAAGGGCACAGGGTAAGCCCTATACTTCCCATGCATTTTAGGCCATGTTGAGGTACATGTTTCTCACTAACTATTAACAGTAGCCTAATAATGCATATATCATTGTTTGCCAAATTTTGTGCTCTTTTTACTGAACTAGAATATTTGAAATGTGTTGAAAATTCGATTTTTAATAACATTTTTTTCGGTAGTACACAAATCTGGCCTTTCTTTGCGCATTTCAAAATTTATAACAGAATAACTGCTCTGTGAAATTGCTTAATTCTAGTTCAGTAGTTGGCCACACTTATGTAGATGATTGCAAAAAAAAATCAACCGTCTGTCTTGAAAGGCATTGGAAATAATGGTACCTTTGTAAGAAAAAACACTGTTTTGAAATAGAGCGTAAAGAGAAAAAAGATGTGAAAAACCATTTTTTATTCGCCGAAACGCCTCCATAGTAATTGGTTTAATAGCCCCCTGCTTCGTAGTCACTGTCGCCGTCATTTTTTTGCTTTTCGGCTTGTCGTTTTGACTGTCGGGCCTCTTTTGTAAGCTGTCGTGTCGCTCGGTCCGCAAAGTACATGCGCTTATGGTCAGCTTCCCTCAGCCACTTGATGGTGTTGCTCCCTGGGTTCAATCCACACGCCTTCAAAACGTTGGCCCGTGCGATGCTACCATCTTTAAATGAAAGAACAGCATCCAGTGTTGCCATCCGTAGGGTCCGAAGCCTAACAAACACATTATTTGGCGCGCGTTCCCAAACAACATGGGTGAACGACTCATTTGCATTTTGAGTTCGCCCATGCAGGCACTTCTCTAGGAGCTCAGCCTTCAATAGCTCCCTATAAATGGGTTTGATAGCCTCCAAGACAGATGCAGGCAAACTCTCCTTGTGGAAAAATGGCTTGCCCTCTGACTGACTTCTGTTGAAGGCACACCACGTATCAGGTCCCTTTGGGCAAAGTCCATGGCATGGGTCATCGTCTGTAACCGATAAGTGGAAGAAGGTTGCCCGAACGGCCTTTCGCATTTCATCCAGGTTTCCTACATTTCTTCTGATGGCCAAACCATAGTACGTCTGGAGCCTGTCTATTACTGCATCAGTCAGTCGGCCTCGGCCTGAGAGGCTCTTTCCATCAGAGAGTTTTCCTGCTTTGTTTCCTTTTTTTAGCCTTCGTAACCTTGTGCCCATCCTTTTTTGCACGTGCCCTATGCACTCAACCTTGGATATTTCAACGGAATCACCATATCGCATTTGTGCCTTCACAGCCATAAAAGCCTTGCTGTCACCATCCCCAGGGTATTTGACGTATCGAACGCCGTGAAGCTCCTCACTCCTGCCGAAAATTTTCAGTGCTCCTGCGACTTCCATTCCACCGCTGGTGCTTTGGTAGTTGCTTTGGCACACCTCTCTATGAAGGGGGTCACTGTTTGTACTCTTGATGCTGCACTTTGGACAGCGTTTAGACAAAACCTCCACATCCAGCACTTTCCCGAGTCTACACTGGTCGCAGAGACTATGCCGTTATTGGAAGTATGGCCTCGCTTCTGCCAGCTTCCATCAAGAGCAACTGCGATGTCTTTATCCCCCTCATTCAGCTGCACAGCTTCGTCAGCTGCCTTTTTCATCGACTCCTGAGCAGCAGCTTCGATGTGACCTAGAAGCTCTTGATTGTATTTCGCAAACTTTGTCGGCGGCTTAGGAAGGTTTAGCATAGCACAGAGTATATTTCCTGCAGCCATTCCCTTACCAATGGACCTCAAGGCATACACTAACCTGAGGTTGGCTTCATTGAGGCCAGAAGTAGTTTTCTTCGACGTCTCAAATCGTTGTGCGGCACTACACACTTCACAGTTCAAACTGTAAACGCTTGCAACACCTACCCGTTTTGTCACAATTTCGATGAGCTCAACACTTCCACCGCACTCTCTGCACACACAAATCTGTGTAATTGCGGCACAAATGCCGTCCATGTCCATTAAGGCATATTGGCTGCTGCTCTGTAGCACATCCTCTTCCTGGAAGCACAGAGAAAATCTTGAAAGCTTCGATGTCGAGGAGCTGGCGCGTTCGGCGTTCGGGATCTCATTCGGTCGTGGACATCCTTTTGCTTTTTCACGATGAGCGTAGCGGTTGCCGTAAAATTCACGCCTGACGAAGGCCTTCTTTGCCCTGGGCATCTCAACTTATCAGCAGCAACCAACACCGGCACAATTTACAATACTGATCGAAAGGGATAGCACTCGGACGCAGCTGCATGAATGTTGCAGAAACGTGGAAAAAACGTGCAAAGCGTCTCAGGACTGTCTTGGCTAAAAAAGAGGAGCTGTACAATAGTTGCAAGACAATTTTTTATATGTAGCTGATTTTAGACAAGTTTTGAAATCAGGTGGTGGACTTGGTTGAAAAAATTGACGTTAATCCTGAAAGGGGGCGTGGCCGCTCACTACTTGGTTTCGGAAAAAGCGTTTTTCAGCCGTAAATATGGCTTTCTGAGTAAAGTGCGATCATGGAACATGTGTAGAAAGAATTGAACTTCTAAAATTCCAAAAGAAAAAAAACGATTTTTTTTCTAATGTTACCTTACCCTGTGCCCTTAACCCGACAGCGTTAAGAAGCTCTTGTCACAGAAAACCTGTGTCGTCGGCGTCGCCGTCTTTGGCCGTGAGCGAAAAATGGCGCATCACGGTGGACACCTGAACCGCGCCGTAAAAGAAGGAATTTTATCGCGATAGCGTTAAGGGTTGATTGATGGATTCGTTTATCAATTGCTTTATCGTGGATTGATCGATCGATTTTTCGATTGTTCGATCGATTTATTGGTCTATCGATTGTTTAATTGATTGACCGGTCGGTTGATCGATCAATCGATCGATTTTTCCTTCCCTTACCGCGCGATCCAGACGTCCAGAGAGAAATTTCAGACAGGCATCATTTCCTTTCCTTAAAAGCAATGAAATTTCATTTTCCTTCCCTTACAGCCCGGCTCGGGTGACTGCCGAGGTATGTGAAACAGGCGTACTTTAATTAAATTGTCCAACTGGCCACGCGTCGTGCCGAACGGGCGATGGCGTTCCGTGTACTCCTCGGCAATGCAGCGACGCGCTGTCACGTCACTCTTAAAGACGAATCTCAAGTGTCCTCTAAATTTTGTCCCAACGCCTTTCACACTTGTCCTGTAATGATTCTGTGAGCCTCAGTAGGAGCGCCTGCCCCATTTTTCCTCTAAAGTCGAGCTCATCTCCCCCTCCAGCTCTTACCTACTAACACAGAGAAGTACGAGCTGTTCGCGCTTAAAAATAGAGCCTTTATATAAGGTATTCGATGCTTGCAAACTTTGGTGCCTTGGAGCAGCAGAGTTGACCTAATTTTTCCTCTCCTAAGTGAGATTGCTTGCACATTCGAGGAATGGAACTGGTTCATTACAATAGGACGAGGGGTTAAAGGTCTCCATCTAGAGTCCGTAGGATTGACTATTGTGTATTTTGTAATGCCAGAGCTTGCATACAATAAATAACGGCATCTGATTGAAATTGATTGCATCTGATTGAAAATTTATTTTGTGGGAAAGGAAATGGCGCAGCATGTCTCACATCTCGGCGGACACCTGAACCGCGCCGTAAGGGAAGGTATAAAGCAGCGACTGGGAGAAGAAAGGAAGAAAGAGGTGCCGCAGTTGAGGTCTCCGGAATAGTTTTGACCACCTGGGGGTCTTTACCGTGCACTGGCATCGCACAGCACACGGGCGCATTTGCGTTTCGCCTCCATCGAAACGCAAAGGCTCCGTGTCGAACACGGGTACTCTGGCTCAGTCGACGTAATTTTTGGATGGCGTTACCTGTGAAGGCGAGGCCTGTGTGTGAACCCAAAGAGGTAACCGTACAATGATTTGCCTTAGGCAATGCAAACCCACAAATACTGGTCATGTCGTGGGTGCGTTTTCGGCTCTCGCTCATGCTCGTAGTGCGCGAGTTTGTACTCTTCGTGTTTGAGAGCTTTTTGTGTTTCGTGGTCTCGTGGTGTGAAATTAAACGTGTGTGCTTGTGCCGACGGTGGCGTCCTCGTTATTTTATTCACTATTACTAACGCAACAAAGTACTGCCGCAGAGACGTACTGGACTGGAAATTTGTTTTAAGGGGACATGACGCAAGCGTTTGTCACCGTTATTGCCAGATGATTTCTCACCAACGCAACAAAACGAACGCATAAAAGGATGTTTCATCGCCATCTTTGTCGCAGTTCCTGCTATATAAGCGAATCTGACAAAACACGACACAGCACGCAGTGCAGTAGGTTAATCCAGAGGTAGCACGGATTAGACAGCGACTTATTTTCTTGCGTAGAGCCCGCATTTATGCTGCATCAGCTCTCGACAAGATCGGTGTAGTAAGCACGCGGGGACTCGCCATTTGCAGCCCTGGGACAGTTCATGTGCGACCTACAGCGGTTGTGTGTGGGCAGCACCTATGGGTTTGACATAGAGCCTACGTTTACGTTGCAGCTGTCCTCGAGTGCCGTGCAGGGGACCGGTGTGGAAATAGATGCAGGAAAGTGGTCTGCGTCAGCCCTAACAACGCTGATATGGGACCCATGTAGTATCAACAAGGCCTGCCCAATTTCCACTTACCCATGCTGGTCCCACAGAGGCCCCACATCGTGTGCTATATAGGAATTTTCAGAAACCTTTCAGGCCGCCCTTCTTTTCCTTCAGGGCCAGTGTCGTCCTCGAACGCGCGTTTCTTCGTTGCGTTGCGGAGGAACGCAGCCGCTTTTCAGACTTCATTTGTGATGTAGCTCAGTGGTTAGGGCCCTCGGCTAATAATAATAATAATTGGTTTTTGGGGAAAGGAAAAGGCGCAGTATCTGTCTCATATATCTTTGGACACCTGAAGCCCGCGTAAGGAAAGGGATAAAGGAGGGAGTGAAAGAAGAAAGGAAGAATAGGTGCCGTAGTAGAGTGCTCCGGCATAATTTCGACCACCTGGGGATCTTTAACGTGCACTGACATCGCACAGCACACTGGCGCCTTAGCGTTTTTCCTATATAAAAACGCAGCCGCCGCGGTCGGGTTCGAACCCGGGAACTCCGGATCAGTAGTGGAGCGCCCTAACAACTGAGCCACCGCGGCGGGTGGCCCTCGGCTGCTGATCCGGAGTTCCCAGGTTCGCACCCGACCGCGGCGGCCGCGTTTCAATGGAGGCGGAACGCTACGGCGCCCGTGTGCTGTGCGATGTCAATGCCCGTTAAAGATTACCAGGTGGTCCAAATTATTCCGGAGCCCTCCACTATACGGCACTTCTCTCCCCCTTTCCTCTCAGCCCTCCTTTATCTGTTTCCTTAAGGCGTGGCTCAGGTGAGGAAGTTATTGCGTCATTTCATTGCCCCAAAAACCATTCTTCAATTATCCCTTCCCTAACGGCGCTGTTCGGGTGTCCAACGATATATGAGACAGATACTGCTCCATTTCCTTTCCCCAAAAAACAAATTATTATTAATTATTATTTTTTTCCAGTCACCCCGGCCAGCACTAGCCTTGAGTCTAGGCTTTGGTGGGGGACGCCGGAGCGGTTCACGCAATGCAACAACCGCTTCTGAATAAATGAATTAATGAATGAATGAATGAGCTGTTTATTTAGAATGGGAGGCTTAAAAGTAGCTTTGTAGGAGCGCAATGTACGGATTTTTTTTGGAGACAGGATATTTGCACATTCAAGGAATCGAAGCAGTCGGTTACGGTAGGGCGACGCGACAGGTGTCTCCATCGAGTGCGTGCGCACGCGGCGCGCGTTTTTTTTTAGCTTTGTATAATTTCTGACGGCTGAGTGGCATTTTTTTTTATGGCTTTGCCCATGAGGGTGTTGCCTGTCTGCCAACGCAAAGAAAGAATCTGTAGCACATTGTCGTTGGACACCGCTACCACAATTTCACCAAAGGTAGGCGGAAGTTGTGCTAGCAGTGTCCAGTAGCAAGGATTCTTTGCGTTGGCAGACAGGCTTCACCCTCACTGGCAAAGCCATCCATAAATTCTATTCAGCTGTCCGAAACTACACAAGGCTAACAGGATAACTTTATGGAGCTCTAACGCAAGTGCTTCTATGCGGTTCAGATTAGTCTATCTCCTCAACGGTCGGTGGCTCCTAATCGAGGGCTCCGCTGGATGCTGCCGCCAGCTGAGCTCGCCGTATCAGACCGATCTGGTCATCGCGGCAGTCGCTGGAGGATATACCCTCCCATTGCTCCGCACTTGGGTTTAGTTTAATTGGAACGACGTCGACTTTTTGGCATGCCCATGTCATGTGATATAGTGTAGGTTTTTTATGGCACCACGAACACTTGTGTTCGTAAAGTGTGGGGTGTATTTTTTTATACGTCTTTATTTCTGCATAAAATAGGCCTAGCCTTGCGGCAGAAATGAGGGGCTTCATGGGGGTGGAGGTGGGGGAGGGGGAGGAGGGCAGGTCTCCACTTCTTCTTCGAAGTGGGGTGGTCCTGTGGTCGGCTCTGCGAAGAAACGGCCAGGCCCTTCTTCTTCCTTGAAGTATAGGAGAAAAGCCCGCCAGAGCCGGAGTGCGTCCGATGATCCGTTGTGTAATGGTGGATCGACCCATTCCTGCAAGGTGCCAGGTCGGTACCCGCCCAGGGACTGAAGTGCTCGCTCCCGCACCACGTCAAAAGCAGGGCAGCGCCACAAAAGGTGTTCGGCCGTGCCTCTGGCCGGGCATGCCGGGCATTGGGGTACCCGTTTAGGTTTGGATATCCATTTGTAGTTCTCCATGTGACAGCCTCTTCTTTGTTTAAGGATTTGTGCGGTGGTGGGTACCGCATCCTGCTGCCTTCGTTGTTGTTTAGTATGACCGAGTACTCCTGAGGTACTGGCTGGATTCCTCAAGGTCGTTGACGTTGGTTGCTTGGTAGTTAGTATATCCTCGAGCTATCCTGTCCGCCTCTTGGTTTCCTGCCACGCCCGTGTGCCCGGTACCCAGATGATCTTATGTTTGTTCCGTTCTGCATCTGTCTGTTGTGTCTTGCAGTTAACACAATGCTAAAAAATTCCATTCAACTGTCAGAAGTTATACGATCCTAATAAGAACCCGCGCACGCAGACACTCGATGGAGACCACAATCGTGTCGTCCTACCGCAATGAACAAGTTCAATTCCTTGAATGTGCAAATATTGTCTCCAAGGAAAAATAAACTCCCTACACTGCACTTATACAAAGTGCCAGCGTGTGAAAAATTTAATACTTCATTCAGAAGAGGTTGCTGCTATGCGTGAACCGCTCCGACGTCACAAACGAACGCCTAGACTCACGGCCGTTGTGATGGCCGGTGTGACCGGATAATAATAATAATTGGTTTTTGGGGAAAGGAAACGGCGCAGTATCTGTCTCATATATTGTTAGACACCTGAACCGCGCCGTAAGGGAAGTGTGACCAGAAAAAAATTGATAATAGCATTTGTTTTTGAGGAAAGGAAATGGCGCAGTATCTGTCTCATATATCGTTGGAGACTTGAACCGCTTTAAGGGAAGGGACAAAGGAGGGAGTGGAAGAAGAAAGCAAGAAAGAAGTGCCGTAGTGGGGGGCTCTTGAAAAATTTTGACCACCTGGGTCCACATGGGCGCCTTACCGTTTTTCCTCCGTAAAAACGCAGCCGCCGCGGTCGGGTTCGATCCCGCGATCTCCGGATCAGTAGCCGATCGTCCTAACCACTGAGCCACCGCGGCGGGGCAGGGAAAGAAATAAATAATTGGTTTTTGGTGGAATGGAAATGGCGCAGTATCTGTCTCATATATCGTTGGACACCTGAACCGCGCAGTAAGGAAAGGGATAAAGGAAGGAGTGAAAGAAGATAGGAACGAATAGGTCCGTAGTGGAGGGCTCCGGAATAATTTCGACCACCTGGGGATCTTTAACGTGCACTGACATCGCACAGCACACGGGCGCCTTAGCGTTTTTCCTCCATAAAAACGCAGCCGCCGCGGTCGGGTTCGAACCCGGGAACTCCGGATCAGTAGTCGAGCGCCCTAACCACTGAGCCACCGCGGCGGGGCAGGGAAAGAAATTGAAAATTGGTTTTTGGGGAATGGATATGGCGCAGTATCTGTCTCGCATCTCGGCCGACAACTGAATCGCGCCTTACGGAAACGGATAAAGGAGGGATCGAGAGATGGTGGTGGTGGTGGTAGTGGTTTTATTAAAAATAATAGTAAAAAGGAAGGAAAAGATTTTTGCTAGCCCCGGCATCTGCCATCGATACTGAAGCACCTGAGCTGGGGCAGCGGAAATAAAGGACAGCAGGCAGAATGGAGAAAAAGAAAAGGTAAAATAGGTGCCGTAGTGGAGGGCTCCGGAATAATTTCGACCACCTGGGGACCTTTAAACGGGTAGAGACATATTTTGGTGTTGCACCTCTTGGTTGTAAATAATGCGTAGCGATTCTGTAAGCATGGTACACGTTGTTAGAAGCATGAACTCGTATACTATATAATTAATAATCGTACTATTTGTACCACCTGTTTCGGATTCGGTTCGCCAGGTTTTTACATGACGCCAAAAACCAGACAATGCGTTGTCACGTGGGTGACGTCGAGCGGGCACGTCGTCTGTTTGACACGCACATGGTGCGCGCAAACACGGAGAGACAGGAGCAGGGCAAGTCGCAATGGCGAATAGCTCCGAGTCGGAAGATGAATTTTATTTTGGCGAGCACACTGATTATAAGGCATCGGGAGGGCACAAGCGATGAAGTAGACGCCGCGTTTGCAAACCCTGACAACCAGTTTATTTTTACACCATTTGAGGTAAACGTGGATGAACTTTTCCTGTTGGGATCTGCACCAAACCCTGGCGAATTCCCCCCCCCCCCCTCTCCCGTGGGTATGTGACATCGTGTTTGAGGCAAAACAACAACAGCTTTATTTTTGGACCGCTGGCCAGCGATTCAGCAAGGGAGGCAGGCGTCAGGCCTGACGCAGTTGAGGCTGTGCGAGCGGACGCCGAGCGTATAGGCAACGTCAACCAGTAAGCAGTGTCGTGTTATTTTGCTGCTCGTGTAAGGGATTTCAAAGCGAAAGCTTTATTTGCCGCAAACTCGCGATGTCGCCGTGGCGGTACTCCATCGAGGCACGTTACGTCACAACGCGCGCCTCTCCACGGAAGGTTACTGTGCTTCGCGCGCTCGCCGCGCCATCTGGCATGATGTCACACCACGTCGCTCGCCGCCGCCGCCGTATGGTAGGGCGTGAAAACGCGTTCTTCGTCGCTGCGTTCGCATCCGCTTGCTCGACGATTCTGATAAGCTCGAGGAGGCCTGTTTAACGTCCGGTGTGTCAACCACTAGCAGCAGCGAGAGCAGCCGGAGGAGAGACCTGTCAAACCTGTCTTTTTGTCAAACCACTACCGAAGAAGCGGCTGCCTCGCCGACACGACGCGTGCCTTTAGCACAACGCCCATGAACTGCATGATTTCTATCGTGCCGACGAACACACTACACACGTGGACGTGGCAACGCAAGGCAAAATCTACGTGGTCTGTGCAACCACGCCGCGATCTACCCTTATCTCCGCCGCCGCGGTCTGCGCCCCCTCCCTCGCCGTAGCAGAAGAGACAGCCATAGCGCTGGCTATCGCAGACCGCCATACGCGCACAGCCCTCGTTGACTCAAAACGAGCAATCCTAAACTACACGGCAGGCTGTATCTGCATTGCCGTCGCACGCATCCTGTGCGGCTGCACTCCCGACGGCAAAATTAACCTAATCTGGGCACCCGCCCATGTGGGAATCTGTGGTAACGTAGGGACATATACCAGGTTGGGGCAACCTAACAAGATTGAAAAAAAATAAGGCGCTGCCTACACCACTGACCCATAACAGGCTGGTAAGGAAGGGGCCGGCCGACTTGCCCGAGGATTAACAATCCCGGCGGCCATGCCACGGGTCTTGGAGCATTCGCTGAAGCCCCCCAGACTTGTGCCGACATCACCAAAGTTCATAAAGAGACGTGACGGGAATTCCCGCCTCTTGAACCCGACGTCGACCGAGCATAAGCCACCCTGCTCCGAAGACTGCAGACGCCCTTCATTCTCGGCCACTCAAGGCTATCACTGATCACCAATGGGGAATACGACCCCACATGCCCAAATTGCAACCACAGTTCATCCGCCACTCAGGCCCACATCCTCTGCGGTTGCGAAAATAACCCCCCCACGGGCCCTCCTGCCAGCTCCATCTGCGGAATGCTGGGACCAACTCCTCAGCCAGCCAGATAAGACCACGCATCTTTCACTCATTTCATGGGCCCAGTACGTGGCCCCAACCGGGTTGTGGATCTACTCAACTGAAGGAATAAACCATAACGAATCGTAAAACAATTTCGACTTAGACGAGGGTACGAACACCATTCCCTCCGTAATAATGCTCTTGGTTTTGGCGCTGGCAGTAATCATCATAAGCTTTTTTTCTTAAAAAATTCACTTCAACGCGTCCCGTGCATTAATCACCGCGAAATTAGTGCTCAGTGCTTTAAATACTTTCAGGTAATAAAATAGTTCAAGATGGATTTCCTCTACCACTGACAGCGGGATAAGCAGAGCAAAAGAATTCTTCGATCCCAGAGTAGCACACCTTGCATCAGCAAACAAACCATGATCATGCAAGGTATTCACTAAGGTAATCGTTGAAAAGTTTGAAAGATCTTAGACTTTCGTTGACCAACGAAGGTGGCTGGCCTTCCCAGCGGCGAGAGGCTGTGGCTCATATTTACACCTTAAACCAGGTCATAAAGATATACGCACAATATAAGCAACCCCGATATTCTCCTGCGTGTAGTAGGAGAAAACGTTTCACTTATTTGAATCCAAAGCAGTTCAGTGGGCATTGCCTTTCTAGTGTTTAGAAGATAAGTATGCAAAGCTGCTGATACATACAACTATAGAGGCGCTTATAGGTACAATATACATCCCCAAGGAAAGTGATAATATCCAAGACGGAAAGGACGTCAGTGCAGGACGACAATATCTATTCAGTACTATACCACCGCGTTAAAGTTATGTATTCAGGACCTTGGACTGAGAAGAGTTAGCGGTAAAAGCTGATCGGCAAAAGCCTGGCAATTCGCGATTCGCTGATCACACTGCCTTGATAAGTACCTTAGGAGAGTAATAGCAAAGCAAAATCGAGTGCCCAGATAGGCAAAGTATAAAATGGCCCTTCAGAATATGTCAAAGATGTATAAAGTTTTAAGAGCGTCAGCTCATTTTTATGACGCTTCTATATTTCGTGGGGTCTGCTACGACCCCCATTCAGCGTGAAAACGAGGAATTGAAGATGGCGGCCACCCATAGTAAATCGATATAGCAACCTAGATGGTGATTGATTGGTGACGTTGTAAGTATATCGAGCAAGTAAATGATTGGTGACGTCACTGATTTTGTGACGTCGAAATTAGCGAGTCACATTACTATGATTACTCGCTTATACTAAGTAATAATGAGGCCATCCTAAAACAAATGAGATATTTGCACTCTACAAGATGAGTAGAACGCTTTAGACACCAAAATAAGCTAATGAAGTTAATATTTAGTTATATTTAAGCATAAATTCATTGCTTATAATTATTTAACTGATCACACATCATAACCTCACTAATAGCATTTCGTAACAGCCTCGGTGAGTACATGTAAGACACCAGTATCGCCTAGTTATGCTAATATTTGTTTACTGTCAGGCTTAAAATGGCGGCCTTGACGTCAGCACTCGGTAGCTCACAACTACGTACCTCATGGCGAATTGTGGTGACAGGGGCACCATTCGTCGCATAATTTGGGAATGCGCCAATTACCCGGGCGCCGTCTTAAACATGAACAGTTCTGAAGCCTGACAAGTTTCGCTGTGGAGCAAGGACCACGGCATTCAGCAGCAAGCCACCCGCCTAGCGGCTGAGGCCGCAAAAAAGCAGTGCATATTCACTTGTCTGAGGAGGATTCCTTAGCCACGTCCCAGGTCTGCGTGCCGGGATAGCGGATTTGGGGGCTGCTTCTGGGTGGACAATAAAGTTTTCATTCATTCATTCATTCATTCATTCATTCATTCATTCATTCATTCATTCCGGGCGCCTTCCGCCTTGAGGTAAGGAAAAATGGCCCTCCAAAGAGTCGAAAAACTTTTTCGGCCCAAATTGGTCAAAAAATATCCTACCTCAAGGCGGAAGGCGCCCGCTCGCCGTGATGTATGGAAATGTAGCTTAATCAAATGGCAATACATCGCATGGAGAATACATCGCGCTACCAAGCAGCTAACGCTCCTTACTCCAACATCTTCCAGACGGTGGCGGCACAATTTTTTTCCACTTGTCTCGGAGGGCAGAGTATTTTACTTTTGTATGCGAAACATGAATGCATCTACTAAGGGCAGATAGACGCTCACTATGACGACGCGATGAAGGTAACCAGTAAAATAAAAAAATAATTTTGTGTCGTTTATTTAGCAGCAACTCTCAGGTCATGAATAGCTGATATCCAGTAAGCTTCACGATGAAAGCATTAAACATTTTTATCTTGCCAGCGCTTACATATGAAGCGGAAACATTGCCTATACTTACGGAAAGCCTAGTAATTAGTTTGCGGGCAGCACAGCGGACTATAGAAACGAACATGGTAGATGCACGTTACGACACATGAAGAGAGGAGAATTGGCCAGTGAACACACTCGGCTACATCTTAGCGTATATGAAATCAAGAACAAACGGCCATTGCGAACACATGTGATGTGAAGGTAGATAACCGATGGTCATAAGTGGTAGGATCGTAGGAGGAAGCAAGCGAAACAGGCGGCAGAATATCAGATGGGCAGATGAGATTAAGTAGTTTCCGGGGATAAGGTGGACGAACCTGTCAAAGGACACGATTAGTTTGAGGGATATGGAAGAAGCGGTTCTCCTGAACAGGGATTAGTCAGGCTGATTTACATGAGGGTGATGATTGAGAGATAATATAGCGCACGCGGCCTCATAGGGGACTCAACGGCAAGCTTGGGCCATTCACGAAAACTGCAAAGGTTAGAAGGCTTGTTGCAATGCATTCGGTGTCACAACATGCAATAATTGCGACATTTTAAATAGACAACAGCGTCAAAATGACGTTGTCTACACTTCCACGCTCTTGTCAACGAATCCTTCTTCGTCGAAGGACGTGTAGTCATCTGCATATGTGAACTGCCAAGTAAAGAAATAGTCTTGGAATATCTTATCAAATCGTTATAACAACCATGAATTAAACCAAACGGACATTAGCCTCCGACAACTGTATGGAACAACCTTCACTGTTGCCATGCATTGGAAAAATGACGAATTATGCACCGCCATGTTTCGGCAATATCGAACATATAGGTTGTCCGGCATAACTTTAGCCAAAGTTTTAAAAATGAAATCAACTTTGAACCCGACGCTGCGGCTGCGTTTTTATGGAGGCAAAACGCTAAGGCACCCATGTGCTATGCGATGTCAGTGCACGTTAAAGATCCCCAGGTGGTCGAAATTATTCAGGAGCCCTCCACTACGGCACCTCTCTCTTCCTTTCTTCTTTCACTCCCTCATTTATCCCTTTTCTTATGGCGCGGTTCAGGTGCCCAACGATATAAGAGACAGATACTACGCCATTTCCTTTCCCCAAAAACCAATTATTATTATTATTTTTGTCGCGAATGGAACCGAGTGCGTATTATTGGCACTAGCCAAGAGTCACTCGGGCTATTTTGAAGCGAGAAGCTTCATTACGCTAGTCCACACCGCCCTTCGCGCGAGCCGGCGTATGTCGGAGCACGAGTGACGTCACCTGCGGTGCATTTCTCTCTCTCTCGCTCCCTAGTCAATACTGCGCATGCGCCACTAGTAGCACCGAGCCACAGGTGTTCCGCCCCTGCGCAGCGCCGCGCCTTTCCTCGCGATCCAACTTTCCATTTTCAGTTCTCTCTTTCTTCTTTCCCTCCCTTCTTTATCCCTTCTTTTACGCCGCGGTTTGGGTGTCCACCGAGATATGTGAGACGGCTACTGTGCCATTTCCTTTCCTCAAGAACCAAACAAAACAAGTTAGTCTACGGGTTTCATAGAGTGCATTGGCGTTGAACCATTTGCAGAGGCCGTTTGCTTTCATGAGAGGAAAGGCGCTCAACCGGCTATGTGGGCCTGTGGAAACCACAATCTCGCTTTCATGTGCGTGGTGTTGGTGTCCAACTGCAAAAGCCTGCTTTTACTGCGTTCCGCACACTGGATAGGCAGCGGGCCCTCCCTGCCACCCTGGGAGGTGGCATGCAGTTAATGGTTGATCGCGAGAGATAGATCACCAAATGAACGCTGCGGCCCAGCTATTGCTGTCGTGAAGCATGCCAGCCACAACGCTGTCGGTGCTAATGCATTCAGGCCACATCTTTCTCTCACCATCGCCACATGTATAAAAGCACGAATGAGGCCTCCACATATCCAGGGAGCCAGTTATGCGCACTTCCTTTGCTCAACGTCATCGCCATCTAGAACGTCGTCAACGCCAACGCCAATGAGCACAGTGAACGCCGGCATCTTTCGCTTTGTATATCCTAGAGTAGCTGAGCTAATGGACATTAATTTGTTCTTTATTTTTCTCTTATCTAATTCATTATCTTCATTGATTTCATCAACTTTCGAAGTACTCGCTGCAGATCCCAAGTGTGATAAGCAAAGTTCTAGAGCACCTACAGAAACCTCTAAAAAATTGTTTCCTACACGATATGTCTCACGTGGTCTTTCCGCGTTCCAAAGAGAAACTGCGAAATATGAAAGATACCACGTGAAAGGGCACTTGCGCTGAAGTCTGAATTGTGCACAAACGTGCACAATTCATACTTTTGGAGAGAGCAACGTGCACAATACAGTCGTTTGGAGAGAGCAACGGAGGCTACAGCGGCAAGCAAAATGGTCCGCTATGGTCACCGCCTCCTGCAGGTTGGCCTCATTGTCTCCGAGGGAGCCCTGCGTGGCCCACATTGCGATGTCATCGGCATACAGAGCATGCTGCACACTGGCCACAGCGCCCAGCTGGGCCGGTAGGTGCGTCATAGCCAAATAGAATAACAGGTAAGAGAGCATTGCGCCCTGTGGTGTATCCCTAGCTCCTAAATGAAAAGGTCCATGTTCGTTATTCTGGATTCGAATGTAAGGTGGTCTGCGTTTAAAAAATATCCGCATGTATTGAAATTGTTTTATTTCTGCAAAGGAAATGGCAAAATATCGGCGGACACCTGAACCGCGCCGTAATGGAAGAGATAATGAAGCGAGTGACAGAATAAAGGAAGAAAGAGATGCCGTAGTGTAGGGCTCCGGACTAATTTCGAGTACCGTGCACTGACATCGTACAGCACACAGGCACCTAAGCGCTTAGCCCCATCGAAACGCTTCCGCCGCAGTCGGATTCGAACCCGGGGGTCTCCGGATCAGCAGCAGAGCGCCCTAACCACTGAGCCATCGCGGCGCGGTTAGTTTCAAAGAGGTGGGCGAGAAATATATTGTGGGTAACGTTGTCGAATGCTCCCTTTAAATCCAAGGCGAGTACGTCCTTGTCATTGAGGGGGAATTTTACCGGGTCGAGGACAGCCCCAATGAGTTGTAGCAGGACATACTGTGCAGATCAGTGTGGGGAAACCTGAACATGGTGTCTGCATAAAGATGTAGGGATTGCAGGAACTCGGACGACCTGTCGGATACCATCGTCTTCATGAGTTTACCCACACAGGAGATGGGACGGAGGTTTCCGTGTCGATTACCTTCTGCTGCCCTGTTTCCTTGAAAAGAAGGCACCAACTAGCCCGGCTTACTGCCTTGTTGTATTTAAAAATGAAGGTGAACTGGGCGGTCTTCCAGTCGATGGAGAGTGGCACTTCCTTAAGCCAGACTCAGGATATCCAATCCAAAAGAATAGGTATGGTATATCCAGTATGCGGAACGCAATAAAGCGGGTTTCTGGCGTTGGACACCAACCCCATGTATGTACATGAAAGCGATATTGAGGTCTCCACTGACCCAGGGAGCCATTCCCCTCCAACAATGAAGCTACCAGAGGGAGCCAGTTGTGCGCCTTTCCATTCGTGAAAATGGACGGCCCCTAGAACAATGTCAACACCAATGAACGCAGGCGGCTGACTTGTTGTGTTTAGTCATTGAGGAAAAGAAATGGCGCAGTAACTGTCTCAAATATCTCGGTGGCCACTCGAAACGCGCCGAAAAGGAATGGATAGGAGAGAGGGAAAGATTTAGTTTGGTTTATTGGGGTTTAACGTCCCAAAGCGACTGAGGCTATGAGAAACGCCGTAGTGAAGGGCTGCGGAAATTTAGGCCACCTGGCATTCTTTAACATGCACTGACATCGCACAGAACACGGGCCTCTAGAATTTCGCCTCCAACGAAATTCAACCGCCGCGGCCGAGATCGAACCCGCGTCTTTCGCGCCAGCTGCCGAACGCATAACTTTTACTCAGCTACAGCTGCGGCTAGGAGAGAGGAAAAAAAGAAAGGAAAAAAGAGGGCTGAAAACTGGATTTTTAGGAAAAGCGCAACGCGGCACTGCGGGGGAACACTTGTGGCTCGGTGCAACTAGTGGCGAATGCTCAGTACACTTGTGACGCTTGACTAAAATGCACCGCCGGCTATCCTAGTGTAGCTTTCGCTACAAAAGTTTGTTTACACACGTGCAATTCAAACACCAACGCGATACATGAACATTCACACTAGGACAGCGGAATAGCATAAAAATTCAGGGGCCACTTTGCTGACCCAAAGTGCGGATAGGGGAGAGCCTTTAGTGCGTTGTGGCTGCTTCTGTCGCTGATGTGTGGTTAAGATGTTAAGAACACAATTGTTTGGGAATCTTAAATGCTGGAGACACTGGAGGGCGTTAGGACGGCATTCGTCTGATTCGACGCCTTCCTGCTCTCTCCAGCGTCCTAGGCTACAACTACATATGCGTTGGCAGGAAATATATTGGAGCCGCCTCCACGCGACAGCTTCTCTATTATTTAGGCCACCCTGTAGCGGTGGTACCAGTCTGCGTCCCAATTTATAGTGGTCGATTGTTTCCGCGCAGTTTTTCTGAAACTCGTGAACACGCAACGCTTTACTACGTTACATGGGCCTGTCAGAAAATGCAGGCAGCGCCGATAAACAACACACCTACACCGGAGCAGTGGGAGGCTGCGCTGTCCAGCTCGAAGCCTGAAGAGCAGCTCAAGCTGATCGACAGGGCTCGCAAGACTGCAAAGGCCGCTGGGGCCCTGGACTGAGGGCTCCACCTACGCTGCGAGGAATAACCCTTATACAATAAAGTTTTTCATTCATTCATTCATTCTGAAACTCGTCGTATGCCCAGTGTTCGAAAGGGGGAGGGGGAGGGCCGACGGCTTCTCGGAAGTAAGCTAGCGATAGCTCGTGAGCCGCCTCGTTACCAGTGAAGGCAGCGTGCGCGGGCGTCCACATTAACTGAATTTTCCTATTCAGCGTTCTTTGGGTGAGTATTTTGGCCGCTTCCAGTGACATCCTCTCTTTTCCAAAATTTTAGACGATGGTTTTGCTGTCGCAAATTTTAACCTTCAAATTCGTTGCTACACAAGCGAGCGCTATCGAACCTTCATCCGCAGTCTCTATGTTGCGGCCTCGGATGGTCTGGGCGTTTCACGTGCTACTATAGCTTAGTGATAACGATCAGTGCAACACTGTGGGGCGAGATGGACACTCGACCACACAATTTGGGCGTGCCCGCAATCACCGGGGGTGGGACAAAATACAGTAAGCAGAGAAGCCTTCGAGACCTTGCTTAATAATAATTGGTTTCTTGGGGAAAGGAAATGGCGTAGTATCTGTTTCATATATCAACTCAATCAACTTTATTCAGCATTTTTTGTCCTGAAGAACAGAAAAAAAAATGCTAGGGTAGGAGCAAAAAGCCACAAACTCAGTAGCTTGATGAGGCTCCCACCCCTAATTGACAAGGCCAACAGACTGTCACGTTATTACATATATATATATATATATATACACACACATACACACATATATATATATAAGTATGCAATGGAATGTGCAGTAAGACAGGTGCTATATCTGAAATAGTTTTGATGTGAGAAATGAACATGTATCTGTGTTAACTCGTCGCAGACTATTTATACATATGAAGATTACAATTCAACGCACAGAAAATGAAAGAAACATATCTAGCAGGAAAACAAAAAAAATCGCGTCAACAGCTCCAAAGGGTCAAATAAAATCGGGTGTACACAAGTTCACATAATAGAAGCAGGAAAATAGACGATGATAAAAAGATACAATACATCCGCAATACAAAAGCAGTTTGTGTCGGAGAAACATAATTAAACTCATATGTCTTCAAGAATAAGGTTGGACACCTGAAGCGCGCCGTAAGGGAAAGGATAAATGAGGGAGTGAAAGAAGAAAGGAAGGAAGATGTGCTTTAGTGGAGGGCTCCGGAATAATTTCGACCGCCTGGGGATATTTAACGTGCACTGACATCGCACAGCACATGGGCGCCTTAGCGTTTTGCCTGCATAAAAACGCAGCCGCCGCGGTCGGGTTCGAACCCGGGAACTTCGGATCAGTAGTCGAGCGGCCTAACCACTGAGCCACCGCGGCGGGTGCATCCTCCCAAACGACTACGACGGTTTAGCAGCAGATACACCCGGTTACAAGGAGCACTCGCCAGATCGGTGAGAGCTCCTATAGATCCCATTGCCGTAGGGCCGGGAAGCCACCTCGGCTTCTGCGGTGTGTGTCGTTGTTGCGACTGAAGGAATATTATAAAAGAAAGTGCTTGCCTTACGGGCTCTCACACATGTGACTTGTGTGTGTGTGGGGGGGTCCAGGCGGCGAGCTCTGGCCTTTAATCAGCAGGAGCGAATTACGTGGTTAGTCACGTGACGAAAATTCTGAGAGCGAGGTGTGTGAACTGCGGTCAGCGCAGCTGCGCAACGAGCGGTACCTGTGCGACAAGTGGCATGTTATGAAAACTGAGCCGCACGTGTGGCGAGCCAGAGGTCAAATCCATGCGTCATTTGACCTTCAGCTTTGCATTCTAAAAGTGGAGCTTTTCGCTCCAAAAAATTACCTGTGGTTCAACCCGGCTGAACCTAGCAAGAATGATGAAAGCTCAGTTGAAGTAATCACACGAAGGTAAGCACACGCCACACGTTTTTATATAGCGAATGGAGCGTCACGCGATTTCCGGCAGTTGCGAGAGGGCCGTCGGCTCCGCAACGCAGCGTCACGTCATTAGATAGTTGCGAGGGGAGCGAGTGCCGTCGGCTCAACAAGCGCAGCTGCGGCAAGGCGTGGATAGTCGCGTGGCATAACTTCCCACAGAGCATTTTAAGGCGGAAGCCTTTCTTGGCTCATGAGTGGCGTGGACGAAAGTTGTAGACGGAAGTTGTCCGCACGAACTGTCAATCATAAGTTGTGCGGTAATTAAAACAAAATCGTAAAAGTTGATTAAGCTGCAGTTATCAGGCAACGTGTATTAAGTAATGAAAAATACCAGGAATTGGAAAATAAGACGAAGTGTGAAAATAAATAAAAATAAAAAACGAAAAAATCAAAAGAAAATAGAAATAAGAAGTGAATAAAAATAAAACCAGTAAAATATTACAGGAAAAGGAGATGAAAAATTAAAGTGCAATGAGAACAGGGAAAGGTTTTCGCATTTACGCTCTTAGGCAGACTTAATTTTCTTGTGGGAGAGTCATGGACGCCTGAACCAACAAGCGACTGAGCCCTTTTTCCGCACTTCAGGAGAAAATAAGCATTGCTCCATTCTGTTTGGGGAAGCATCCATGAGAGCAATGGCGCGCTTTCCTTCGCATGTCAGGATGAAACAAGCTGTTTATGTTATTTACCCATATGAGAAGCGAGGACCATCCCCGCAGATGTTAGACGCTTTTACCATAACGCGCATCGTGCTCTATATCATTACCCGAGTACTGCGAGTCCGCGCGTCGCCAGTGCGCATGCGCAGATCGCTTGTAGGGCGCCAGATGGCGCCAGTTAACCTGCACCTGCGTGCGCTCCTGCCACCGCATGGGCACCAATCGGAACGAATCAATGGTGTCCAATATTTTGCGAGTTCGACTCTTGCTGGAGCCGCTGCGGAGACTGGAGTACCTTTATTGCGCCCATAGCGCGATGAAGACAAAATGCCTAGGATTTGTCTGTCTAGTTTGCGTTTGCTGAACTGGTTCTTAAAAGGACTCTCTATAGGACAGACTTTCTGCCACAGATACCTGAACAACCAGGCGGTACAGATACCAACAGATGTGTTGGGCGGATCACGAAAGACAGGAATTCGGCTTTACCCGGCCGCGGTGGCTTAAAGGTTGGCAAACAACTCCGATTAAGCCTCTAAGGTAACTGCGCAATCTCGAGCAATGAAACTCTTTGAACGTAGGTGCAGTCATTCTAGATAAAACTAGCCATTTCTCGCAGCAGGAAATGTTAAAGCCGCACAGAGGTCGCTTTGAGCAAGAACAAAGATTAACAGCCTTCGCGGCATTGTCTGTACTGGCGAAGATTCGATCACATACTTATCAACGAAAAAGAGGCCGGCAGGAATATTCGCCACGGACACTTAAGACTGGTTACGAGTATAAATTAGAAACCTCTCTACCCCCGCGAGTGCAACGTTTGAACGTTTCTGTGCAGAAGGGCCGTGCGGGGGCCCAAGCACCTGCGTGTCCTAAACTCCCCTGAGTCCATTAAAGTTTTCACCACCACCACCTACCTGAGCCTCCTGTTCCCGCCTCTGCCGCATTGCTTCAGCTTCACGTTACCGCAACTCGACGTTGGCCGCACGCTTCTGTCGCTTCATGTCCGCTTATCGTTGCGTAATTCAACGTCTCTTCAACCGGTTGAGACTAGCTTCCCGCGCTCTTACCGTAGCGGTGATCGTCGATGTTGCAGCCCGCCTCTGCAGTCGTCGTACAGGATTTATCGGCTCTCTTGCCTTGGAGCCGGTAGCGTACCTTTGTGGGCGCCCTCTTTCCGCTGTTCACGTGACGCGGTCGCCTCGCAGGCCACAGACAATGATGTCGTCGTAATTCCATCACACTGCATCCAGTGTTGTAGATGTTACGGAAAAAATGACTAAATACGTTACTCTTTACGCTAAAAACACAGGAACGCGTTACTGCCCTGCCTTAGCTACAAAAAAAAATGTAACGCCTAACCGTTACCGAAAAAATTACCACTCGTTACGTTTTCATTACTGCATGATCATAAATTTTAATCAGTGCGTCTTCGATGCAAGAAGTCACGATAACAATTTTAAAAAGCTTATATTTCATTTAAAACTTCTAGCCAAAACAGCGATTTTACCCGAAAGCCTGATTTGACGAGAATAATTTACACAAATGTGCAGCAGTTCAGCTATGTTTTGGTGGCCTCAATAGTCACTGCAGAGTTATATGTGATGGCTTCAGACACTGTGGCACATGATGAAGCCATTTTCTGAACATTACATTCAACACAAAATGACACCTGATCATGAATTGCAACTTTCCAAACAAAACATCGCTGAACTCTCAGCAATTTTACAGTAATTCTGAACAATGTGATGAACCAAAATGCCGGGCTTGCTTCCACTCTTTACAGATTTTTGTGTGCAGTGGCTTGGGAAGAGAAGTAGGCGAAGGTAAGAGTGTGAATGCGTGTTCGTGCACGTATTTCGTGCTTTATGGGTGTTCAGTCTTCCTGTCAGTTGCGTGCGTCGTCGAGGGCAGGTGTTTCTGGCATGCACGGGAGCCGCAACAAGGGTTATTGAGAACACCTGTACATTTTGTTCATCTGCAATATCACTTTAGGCACTCCGCGCTTTCTTTAAAAAAAAGAGGAGGAGCGAATAAACTGGAATAAAAAGTAACGAGTAACGTGACACCTCACGTTACCAAAAATCGTTAACGTAAGTATGTTACCATTTACAGTTGCGTAATGGTAACGGATACGTTACTAACTTACCTAAAAATAAGGCGTTACCGGTAACAATGTTACTTGAAAACCGTTACCGCCAACACTGACTGCATTGCACACACACCGTCGGCAGGGCAGTCTGAAGAGACAGTGACGCGCGCAGCCGCGAAACCTTTCGCAAAGACACTTATGACTCCTGCTGCGTGAGCAGTGGCGCGACTAATTCATGCAGCAAGTGGTCTGATGCTGGCACCTGCTGCCTCCGACGCTCCGCCCACCTCCGCCATCTGAAGTCCTATATTCGATTGCGACGCCCTCTCCGGTAACGCGTCCTCGCTCCAAAGCTGCTCCAGTCACTTCCGTCTCCACTTCTTGCCAGGTGTACTACATGCCCGCCTTTTGTCAAACTGCTACAGAAGAAGCGGCGGCCTCGCCGACACGACGCACGCCTTTAGCACAAAGCCCGAGAACTGGATGATTTCTATCGTGCCGACGAACACACTACACTCATGGACGCGGCGAGACAGGGTGAATCCTAAGTGGTCCGTGCAACCAACCCTACCCTTATCTCCGCCGCCGTGGTTTGTGCCTCCTCCCCCGCCGCAGCAGAAGAGACAGCGATAGCGCTGGCTATCGCTGACCGCCGTACGCACACTGTCCTCGGTGACTCAAAACGAGCCGTCCTAATCTACTCCGCAGGCTGCATCTGCATTGCCGGCGCACGCATCCGGCGCGGCTGCACTCCCGACCGCAAAATTGGCCTAATCTGGGTACCCGCCCATGAGGGCAACTGTGGAAACGATGGGACATATATCACGTTGGGGAACCTAAAAATATCGACAAAATAATAAGCCTCTGCCTACACCACTGACACACAACAGGAGGGTAAGGAAGGGGCGGCCAACTGGCCCGAAGATTAACAATCCCGGGTCCGCGCCATGGATCCTGGAGCCCTCGATGACCTCTAAACTTGCGCCGACATCACCAATGTTCATAACAAGACGTGATGCCCTTTCCCGCCTCTCAAACACGGCCTCGACCGAACATAAGCAACCCTGCTCCGTAGAAATCAGACGCTCTTAATTCTCAGCCACTCAAGGCTATCACTGATCACCACTGGGAAATAGGGCCCCACATGCCCAGATTGCAACCACGGATCGGCCACCACTGAGGCGCACATCCTCTGGGCATGCGAAAATAATCCTCCCCCACGGGCCTTCCTGCCAGCTCCACACTGCGGAATGCTCGGACCAACTCCTCAACCAGCCAGATGAGACCACGCAACTTTCATTTCATGGGCCCAGTACGTCGGCCCCACCTGGGGGCCGCACAGGACTCACCTGCCCTAGTTCGCGGCACCAGTGGGAAATAAAGTTGTCTCTTTCATTACCTTTCTCTACTTCTTGCCATCTCCATGGCTCTCGGATCTTTTGTGCTCCGACGCCGACAACTAGCAGCTTTGAATCAATGAAACATACAAAACTTTCGCCTTGAAGTAAAGTGCATGAGCACGAATGCATGGTTATATAAGCGCTCATAAAATCGCTTTCGACCCACGACACGCATTACTTCTCCTCGTGTTCGGCGTTGCTCGGATCTTGTCAATCCATCAAGAACTGCTTCAGGGTCCCGCTGACATAGCAGGCGACTCATCATCTACGGCCCGCAGTAGCGGCGAAAACGTTTTCACCGAGTCCACCGTGACAAGTGGATGCCCAAACTCAGACTCGGTCAGCTGGCTTGTATAGTGCATGGCGCCGACGAAGATTGTAATGTCAATGGTTGGCGCGCTACTCGTCTTGAGTGCTCAACCAGCCATCACGTCGGGGTTCTTCTGCAGATAGATAAAGGAGGAGGGAAGGCAGGGATGTTAACCCTCAAAGGGGTTCATGTTGGCTGCCCTGCACTGGGGAAGAGGAATTAGGGGACTAAGAGGAGGAAGAGAGAAGGAGAAAAGGGCATAACATACACACACGCACAACGCTTCCACAATTTGTCACTCAAACCAGTCGGTCTCAAGTAGGCAAAGAGTGCATTGTACGCCTTGAGGGCAGTCCACTGCAGTGGCCACGGACTTAGGATTTTTTGCTCTGTTGATGGGCAAAGATCGAGGCAGTCCAGGGCACAACACAGTGCATGTCTTGCGCTCGCAAATGCAGGCCACTCACAGAGAAGGTGAGCGATGGTCTCCTCACAACCACAGCTTTCACAGGCGGGGCTGTCGGCCATTCCCATCAGGTAAGCATAGTAAGGTAAGAGCAACAACGATTTCATAAACGGCATAACAACAATGCTTCGCGACATGCTAAGTTACGTGGAAGACGAAGACGCAGTTCGGGGTCCAGTGCCTTGAGTCGGAGGTTGCAAAACTCTCCCGTGTTCCAGGCTGAAAGTGGGAGCTCCAGCGCCAAAGGGCGAAGCAGACACCCAGCATCAGGTCTTGATATTAGGATCCTCACTGGAAGCCTGTCGTTGTGAGCCGAACGGCCTGGTGATTACCGGTAATGCCACAGTGTCCTTGCAGCCATTGAAAAATTATGTCATGACTTTTGGATACGGTGCTGTGGTACAGTAGACGGATCTCAGCAACAAGTTGTTCCTGCGACCCGCGGCGTAGCGCAGCTTGCAGAGATTGAATGTCTGCTTTAGAGTCCGTGAAAACCGTCCAGTCATGTGGAGGTTCTTGACTGATGAACTCTACCGCAGCCCGTAAGGCTGCGAGTTCCGCACCAGTTGAAGATGTTGGAGAGGTCGTCTTCATTTTCATGAAGATGGATGTGGCCGGTATCACCACCGAATCCGCAGAACTCTTCGATTGAACTGATCCATCTGGGTTAAAATGTATGCGATGACTGTGGTAACAATGCAGGTGATTCAATGTCAGTTGTTTGAGAGCGGGCAGTGATACACCAGCTTTCTTCGCAATGACAGGAATATAGAGGTGAACCCGAGTTTCATGAAGACTCCACAAGGGTGAGCACCGTCTTGACGCAGGGGTGAACTCCTATGGAAGATGTGCGCGAGGGGCTTCAATGACTGGCAAATGCAGTACGCGGCCTAATTTTCGGGAGTGTTGCGAGGTGATGACAGGGAACCCGTGTGATTTGCCGAATATGTGTTCTCATGGTGTCAACAGCATTACATGTATTAACAGGATGTTCCCAGGCAAGAGGAACAGTTGCTGCTGTTGATAGACATATAGGCAGTCCAAGCAGATACGGAGAGCTTGCGCTTGCACACTTTGAAGAGTCTTGATATTTGTCTTTCTAATTTAACTGAATATCGGAAGACTGTACCGCATGTAGCCCATAAATAGGGAACGGTACAGTTGTAGCATGGAACGCACTGATGCGCCCCAGGACTTTCCCCCGAGGAAGGAGAGGTCGTGGACAATCGCAATTAGTCTTTTTCATGTCGTAGATATGTGGACACCACGAGAGGTTCCTGTCGATGACAACACCAAGGAAGCTGCGGCTTCTCTCATAGGGAATGGCTTCGCCTTTGATGCGAACGGTGTAACGTGTCCATATTTTGCGTGTGAACGCCACAAGTGAACACTTTTCGGTTGAAATGTTCAGGCCCTGCAAGCGAAGATAAGATGTCAATATCGATGCCGCCTTTTGAAGTCTTGCACGAATCTCAGGATGGGTCACACCTGATGCCCAAATACAGATATCATCTGCATATATAGTGATCTGAACAGATTGTGGCAATACGTCGACCAGACCGATGAAAGCAAGGTTGAAGAGAACTGGGCTCAGCACTCCACCCTGAGGGACTCCGCGCGAATTTCGGTGGAAGGACGTGGGTCCGTCCGCAGTCAGGACAAAAAACGACCTCTCTGATAAATAGCTGCGTATCCAGCTGAACGTGCGGCCTCCGATCTCAGCAGCATCCATTGCATCCAATATGGCCTGATACGTTACGTTGTCGTACGCGCCCTTGATATTCAAAAACAATGCCGCGGTCAATCTTTTCAAACTTTTGCTGTGTTGAACCGACCTTAGAAGGTTACCCACGTTGTCGATAGAAGAGCGGCCCCGTCGGAAACCAGACGTGAAGGTTGGATAAATCTGATATCGCTCCAAATACCGTTCCACGCGTGTGAGCAGCATTCTTTCCATGACTTTGCCGATGCAGCTGGCGAGTGCAGTTGAACGGTATGATGAAAGGTCGAGCGGTGATTTCCCCGGTTTAAGAAGTGGAACCAGACGACTGGTCTTCCAATCATGAGGAACTATGTCAGCAGTCCATGACTTGTTATAAGTATCCAGAAGAGCTCGTCGAGCTTCTTTGCCAAGGTTGGCAAGTGCGGAATAAATCACACCATCGGGTCCCGGTGATGATGACCTTCTTCAAAAAGCCAGCGCAGCATCAAGTTCTTCCATGGAGAATAGTACATCCATCCGAGAATCTCGTGAGGATGGAAAATTCTTGCAGTGCAACGTTGCGCCTGTTATTCTAGCGCTTAAATTTTCGGCTACCTTAACCACATGCGCCTTTGGTGGAGCGCTATGGATTTGAACGGGTAGCGCTGTTGAGGGGACATGCGAATACCCCGAATTAGACTTCGAACGCGTGGCAAAGGCTTCCGGGGATCAAGTGTTTGACAAAATATCTTCTAGCGTTGTGTTTGCAGTGCTTGAATTCTGCGCTCAATCATCTTCTGTATGCGCCTAGCATCTCTTAGGTCTAGGCGCGACATCGTGCGTCGGTATCTGCGCTCTGCCCTGCGCCGTTGTGATCTCAGTCGCTGCAATTCGAAGTAAAAATCGGAGTATTTAGCGACAGGGTTAAAGGGGCAGGTGGCGTGTTCTATGGCCTCCTTAATTTTTTGTTCAAGACCGGTAGAGAAGCCCTCTGTGCAAGCAGCCTCCATAAGTAATTTAAAAACTGTCCAGTCAATGCGCTGCATACACGAGGCTGGGGAAAATGTGGAATGGCCGGTAAAAATCGGATAGGTTGGGATATGATCGCTGCCATGAGTTTCTACATCCGAAAACAACCGGACGCTGTTGGTAAGGCACTGTGAAACGAAACTCAAGTCCAAGCAGCTGTTATAAGTCAACCCGCAAATATAGGTCGGGCTTCCGTCATTAAGGCACTGGAGGTAATTGACAGAGGCGAAGGAGACAAGCTGTCTTCCCCGAACGTCCATCCTAACGCCTCCCCACATGGTTTGATGAGCATTGAAGTCACCCATAATGACCCACAGAGCAGGTGTAGCTGCCATCAAACCACTCAACCTTCTGGCGTCGAAACGACTTGATGGCGCCAAGTACACCGCCAATAGCGTAAACGTCAGGTCTCGGCTCCTCACTGTCAGGCAAACGTACTGTTTGTCTTCGTTCGGAGGAACTGAATGTTGCACATATGTAAGATCACGTCGAATCTAGACGATGACTTTGCTGGATCTGCAGCGCGTGGGTGATGGAAATGCCTCGTAACCGGATATTCGCAAAATTGCCGGGATCTTGGGTTCACAAATCACAAGAATGGGGAAGTGATTCTCGTAGTCGTAGTGCCGTAAATCAGAAATCCAGGACTGTAGTCCACGACTATCCAACTGGAAAATTAAAGCTTGCTTGACTTTCTTTTGAAAAGAGGTCCGAAGGAGCCATGATGCCTTCTACTGTGAGCCGCAAGAACTGGATGTAGCACGTCCACCACTTGAAGTTCGCTATTTGCTGCTGGCGTGTTTAGGCTGGAAAGCAGAGCACGCATAGAATTCATTAGTGACGTTAGCATTCCAATCATTTGCATATCTGGGCCATGCCCTTGATCGTTCCCGTTGGCTGGATCAGTCGTAGGCGCTGTGCATTGCCCTGAGTGCGCCAACATCCCTGACACAGTAGGCGTAGAAAGCTTTGACAGTGGTGGCCAAGTTGCATATGAGGCAGCAGGTCCAGCCTCAACAAACGCCGGGCTCCCTTGATTTGGTACGGTTTTTGGTGGAGGCGAACAAGCTGCAGTTGCGTTTGGGGCATTCTTTTCAAATGTGATTGCTTTCTTTGACGACCTTCGGCGGCGCGAACGACGTCGTCGCTCCTTTGCGGCGGCTTCTTTGTGTGTAGAATGGTGGTGCGCCATTTGCTTCAGTGCCGCGCGCTTGGTCTTTAGACGGGGGCAGTCTTTCGAGGAAGAGTCATAAGGGCCGTGGCAGTTGGCGTCACTTCAAGGTAGTCGCGCGGCAAACGTCACCGCTTTGTGACTGGGAGCATCGCGGGCACACGATGGAGTTGATGAAGACGCCGCTCACGGGGCCGATCCTCATGCACTTCCTGCATTAAGCGGCTTAGGCACAAAAGGTCGAACTGGATGACGCAAGGGCCCAACCTTCACGTACGATGGTATGGAGTCACCTTTGAAGGTCAGCTTGATGCATGTAGATCTTCCTAAGGTTGAACTTGAATGATCGAAAGGCCGTTTGTTGTCGGCTTGATCAACATGGGTAAATAAATCTGCGTCACAGATGGCGAAGTCGACGTTGCAGATTACGCCAGCCGTAGTGCCGCTGACCTGAAGATTTAGGGGGCATACACTGATGTTGCCAAGTTTGGTGATTGCGTTTAACTCTATAGTGCACTTCGCTCCACCACATCAATGGCAATGACGTTTTTGAACGTGTTTATTCTGACATCTTTAATGCCTCCCGGTGCTAGGCTCTCCAGATAAATATAGTTGGCTTGCCTGTCCAGGAAGTTCAAGGTGTCCGTTGGGTTCAACGGCACAAAAAAAGGCTGTATGCGCCGAAGAACTTCGCGCCGTGACGATCGTTGGCGTGCTTGATGAGTACACCGTTGACGTGCTCGATGAGGACGATGCGGCTTGTCTACGCAGTCTGCGCTTGCCCTTTTTTCCTACAACCGGTATGAAACCGTCGTCAGCCGAGGACGAGAAGTCTTCGCTTGGCACCGAGTACACAAGATTGCCCTGGCTGCTCGAATCACTCTGGCAGTGCAGGCGCTTCCTCTGGGCGGCTGCTGCCGAACCACCGGGTTCAAATAGAGGCCCAGAAGCCTCCACTTCCGTTGCCGTGGCAAAAATGGTGCGGCGCCTCCCTGATTATAGCACAAATTAAAAAAAAACTGCAGAGACGTGAAGGCAGCGTTCTGATACAGAACCCGGTCGATGTGATTCAGTGCCCTGCGCGATGCTTGGAGCTCAAGTGGCCGCGCTCCTGCACGTTGGCCGAGGCAGGAGCGTCTCCACTTGAGCTCCAAGGAGCGCGCAGGGCACTGAATCACATCGACCGGCTTCACCGCGAACGGGACGGCTCCTCGCTGCTGCAGCGTATGCGCTCGCACCCGCGCTCACGATTGGGCGTGGTGCTGCTCGAGTATGAGCAATTGACACAAGGCCCACCCACCTACGGCTCCTGCGCGCCCTGGTCTGCTGCCTCGGAGGGACAGCGAGAGATCGTCGTCATTTCGGGAAAGCGAGCACACCCCTCTGTGCTGTGCAGGAGCTGGCCAGAGCCGTCATACACAAGGAGCTCCAGGACCATCTCCTCGTGTACATGGACGGCTCAGTAGCCCCCGACAGCTGCTCCCTTGCTGCGGCGGCCACCATCCCCGCCCTGCGACTGCGCAGCCAGCAACACGCAACCTTCCTGGTATCCTCCACCACGGCTGAGCTGATGGGGATCCGGCTCGGGCTGGACCTGCTGCTCACCCTCGACACTCCGCCGCCCAGAAGTGCTCTGCTGTGCGACTCCCGCGCCGCTCTCAGCCGCCTGCTATCTAACGGCCGCGGTACCCCACTAGTGCGGGAAATTAGCTCGCGCATCGAGCGCTTCGCGCAGAGAGGATGTGCCGTGCGTGCACAGTGGGTGCCCGGTCACTGCGGCATCACCGGCAACGAAGAAGCTGAAGACCTCGCGACCGCTGCACCCCAACCAACTGCCCGCGATCTGCCCCTTGCGCTGGAGGATGTGCGTGCGGTCATCCATGACCATCTCCGAAAGCAGCACCCCGACCGACGCATCGCAGGAGGTGAGCGCATCGACAGTATCACCGCCTGTCGCGCACTTACACGGTCGCAACGTGTAATGATCCTCCGCGTGCGCATTGGCTGCGTGTGGTCCGGGGAACGACGGGAGCCTCACGGAATCGCGAGGAGTGATGTGTGCGACGGATGCAGTGCAGTGGAAACACTAGGACACCTGCTCCTTCACTGTGCCGCTTTCGCCGATGCTCGTCGCGATATGCTTGCGGCCTATATGGGGCAGGGCATACTACCAGATTCCATCAAGACGCTATAGTGGCCGCAAGGCAGTGCGCACACTCGTGAGCGAACTTTTGTGAGCCTCTGTGCATTCCTCGAACACACGGGCTTGACGTCCCGTCTGTTTTCCGTCAGGTAGTTACAAGCAGTGACCGAACGCTCCGCGACTTCTACCTTCAACGATTTACAACCTGGACGCCCCACTCCAGTTGTAACCAACACAATGCTGTGCGCGTGTGTTTTAATTCCTCTAAAATGAACTAATCAAGCGCACATCCTGGACACAACTCATATTGTATAAATAGTTTGTATATATTACTTCTCCCCCTATCCTTTCTTCCTGTCCCCTCACCTCTTTCATTTAATTTCTCCATTCTGCCTGCTATCCTTTAATTCCGATGCCCCAGCTCAGGTGCTTCAGTATCGATGGCAGATGTCGCGGCTAGCAAAAACCTTTTCCTTCCTTTTTGCTATTATTTTAATAAAATCCACAACCACTACCACAGCTTCATCGCATTCGTCTTCTGCAGGCTGCATGATATAAACATAACGGTGATGAATTGAAGTCGGGTGTCCTCTGGCACACTTCCTATATAAAAGGGACTTTTCTAGAGAGCAGCTTCGTCATCATCCTGGATAAACCCACTGCAGGGCAAAGGCCTCTCCCATGCCTCTTCAATTAACCATATCCTTTCCCAGCTGGGCCCACCCTATGCCTGAGAGCCTCATAATCTCATCTTGCCACCTAACTTTCTCCCTCCCTCTGCAGCGCTTGCCTTCCCTTCGAATCCACTTCATTACGCTTATGGACCAGCGGTTATCTTCCCTTCGCATTAAATGCCCTGCACACTTCTTCCTCCTGATTTCGACTAGGATGTCATTAACCCGCGTTTGTTCCCTCACCCACTCTGCCGGCTTCCGGTCTCTTTACATTATGCCTATCCTTTTTCTTTCCATGGCTCGCTGCGTGGACCTATTTTTATTAGCCTCCACGTTTGTGCCCCGTAGGAGAGTACTGGTAAGATACAGCTGTTTACACTTTCCTCTTGAGAGATATTGGTAACCTGCTATTCATGATCTGAGAGAACCTGCCTTATGCGCTGCACCCCATTCTTACCCTTCTAGTTATTTCCCTTTCATGATCCGGATCAGCTGCCACTACCTGCAATTTGTAGATGTATCCCTTTACCACTTCCTCATCCTCGCTGCCAATCGTGAACTGCGGTTCGCTTGCTAGACTGTTGAACATGACTTAGGTTTTCTGCATGTTAATGTTTATACCCACCGTTCTTCTCTGTGTAACTCATTGATCATGGATTGCCGTTCATCTGCTGAGTGACTCAGCAATGCAATGTCAGCGATTCGCAGATTATTTAGGTATTCTCCATGAACACTTATCCACCACTTTTTCCTATTCAGGCATCGGAATACCAAACGTAGACAGGGCGTAAATATCATGGGTGACATCGTGTCTTTTTCTTTGACGCCCTTCCTTTTTGGAATTTAATAGCTGACTTTATGGAGGACTATGGTAGCTGTGCAGTTCCTTTATATATCTTCCAGGATTTTGATATAAGGCTTTTATACACCCTGATTACGCAATGCCTTTAGGACTGCTGAGGTTTCCACTTTGTCAAACGTTTTCTCGTAGTCAGTAAAGGATATATATATATAGGGGTTGGTTATATTCTGTGCATTTCCCTATCTCCTTATTTATACTGCGAATATGATCTATTGTTGAATATCCTTTATGAAAGCCTGTCTGATCATTTGGTTGAGAAAAGGCTAAGGTTTTCCTGACTCTATTAGTGATTACTTTTGCAAATACCTTGTAGGCAATGGACAATAAGCTGATCGGTCTGTAATTTTTTCAAGTCCTTGGCGTCTCTTTCCTTATGAATTAAGATGATATTTGCATTCTTCAGAGCTTGTGGTATGGTCGAGATCTTAAGGCATTGCGTATACAGGGGGGCTAGTTTTTGCAGCAGAATCTGACCTCTCTCTTTCAACAGATCCGCTGGTACCTGATTCTAGCAAGCTTATTTTCCCCTGTGCACTGTTTCTAATGCTTTCTTTACTTCCTTTTTCGTTACTGGCAAGATGCCGCAATGGTGAGCGCTGCTGTCTTTACCTTGAACATTCTGATTACATTGACTACTGTATAGATTTGTGTAGAACTCTTCGGCGACATTAACGATATCATCCACATGGCTAATGGCATTGCCCTCCTAGTCTCCTAACGCAAACATCTGGTTTTTACCAACGCCTAGTTTCCGAGGAAGCATACTCCCTTTCTTACTCTCATATAGGCGTACTCGTGCTTAGAGTGGAGTGCAGGTAGGCGGCGACGTCGAGGTGGTCCTCATTGGTGACGTCCTGCGACATTGTGTCGAGCGTTGTCACGGCCTCCCTGCAATTTACGAGGTAAGGGTCCACGGAGTTGCCTCCTTAACTGTGGTTTGTAGGCGAAGGAAACGTCGAGCATGATCGCGTCCACTGATCTTTGTTCGGTGTCAATGGAGACGGAGTGTACTTACATGCAGTTCTTTTCCACTTTACCCCCTTCACGGTGCCATTGAGGTGTCTACTGAAAGCGAGAGGCACAGCCGTCTAACTGGGTTTTTAGAGTCAGCATAAGTTATCTCACAATGTGGATTGCAAGCAGAGCAAGTTGTTACTGCTGGTAAGCAGCATTAAGAAAATAAATGAAATACATTTACGCCTGTCAACATTCATGAAATATGACCGATATCAATTCTCTTTGATTTTAGAAGACATCAAAGCGCTGACTAACAACGCATTACCCCTTAAACCAAAAGCGTTAGTGGTCCCGTTAGGAGAAAAGCCCGGCATCGGCGCGACTGGGAAATTCAAATTCGCACTTCGCCGCGGTGGCTCAGTGGTTAGGGCGCTCGACTACTGATCCGGAGTTCCCGGGTTCGAACCCGACCACGGCGGCTGCGTTTTTATAGAGGAAATACGCTAAGGCGCCCGTTTGCTGTGCGATGTCAGTGCACGGTAAAGATCCCCATGTGGTTGAACTTATTCCGGAGCCCTCCACTACGGCACCTATTCTTCCTCTCTTCTTTCACTTCCTCCTTTATCCCTTCCCTTACGACGCGGTTCAGGGGTCCAAAGATATATGAGACAGATACTGCGCCTTTTCCTTTCCCCAAAAGCCAATTATTATTATTATTAATTCGTGGAATGGGTGTAGTGACGTAGAAAAACAGGCTCGCTGCAAAGAAAAAGAAATGGGTCGGATTAGCTCAGCTAACCCTAACTATGCTAGCGAAAGCACGGATTACATGTGAGGTCACTTCCTAAGGATCTTGAGGCCGAAGCAGTCTGACAGGCAGACGGACCACGTGGGTTGTTGCGGGCTCCGCACTGAGAGAACTCGCTTCCAGCGGCTCCCCAGTCTCCGCCGCGGGTGCTAACAAGGCTCGTCGCAGTCTTCATTCGGCATCTTACGCTCGTCGTCGAGCCAGGCGATGTTCCCGCCCTCTGTTCCTTCCGGTTAGCCGTTTAGCGCGTTTACGCTCCCTGCCGATTGCTCAATCCCTCGCACAGTTGGCAATGTCGAACGGGTGATCAGACTCGCTCTGACGTCTGCGAGTACCCACTCTTTGAGCACGTCGGCTCCGGCTGACTTGCTTCGTCCATAGCGAGGCGGTAGATAGGCACCGCACAGTCGCCGCGACGACGCGGTAGCGCGTGACTGCGGCTGCTGCGAGTCACGTGGTATGTCACGTGGTGTCTTACGCAGATACGCTCATACTATTCAAGGTCATTTGTAGAGATGCAGCGAAATCGGAGCCACGTGGATAGTAAAGCCACGGCCGCTCAATGGCACCAAGTGCGTTGCAATTGAGCGGCCGTGGTAAAGCTTTCGCTTTAAAAGGTTGTCAATCGTGAGCGAACTGGAGTCCCTTCGGTCGGGATCCCGGCACAACTTCTTCTCCAATGAGGATGTTTGTTCAGGAGGATAAACAGAGGATTTGTACAAGCATGTCGCAAAGCATCGTGCGCAAATGACATTAAAGGAAAACATAATTTTAAGGGCCACAAATTAGCGGCTCGGATTACGTGCGATGATGTGCAATACAGCAGGATGTGGTGTCATGTGAACAGCAGCCGATATCTCCGTAATGGTGCGCCAAGAAATCCCCACGCGACCACACGGACACTCCAAAACTGTCGCGGCATATTTGCAAGGTGAAAAATAAAGAATTAAGTTTATGAATACGGGCTGGCTAGCCATAGCTACATAAATACAAAATGGAAAGTTTGACCGCCAGACCAGCAATCAATGTGTACAAACAAGGGTACTGGGAAGCACATAATATACCTGGCCGAGACAATTACTTTAAACCAAGCGGTGCGGGACATAGACATCAGCAAGCTCGTGTCCGGAATGGGAGCGTGAGTACACCTCAAAGGAGCCGGTGCTTACATGATTCGGTGCCGCTACCTAATGTATTCAGCGCACGGAAATTCAGTCGTCCAGCAAGAGCCTTCTGCTCAATAAATTCAAAGTATTAGTGGAACCCTTGCTTGCTTTCAACGCGTATTGTGTACTGGTGGCGTTGCATCGAAGTTTTAATCAATGTGACAAATTAGAATTTGAGGTTTAAGCGAAGCAAACATAGTATTGTTACTTTTCAATTTGCTTTGCCCTGTTGTCGACGCACAGCAGAAAAAAATAAACAGCCGTGTGCTGTACAATGAAAATTGGCCTTTGAAAAATTGGTTTTATGGAGGCAACACGCTAAGGCACCTGTGTGCTCTGCGATGTCAGTGCGCGTTAAAGATCCCCAGGTGGTCGAAATTAACCCGGAGCCCTCCACTACGGCACCTCTAATTTTTCCTTTCTTGTTTCACTCCTTCCCTTAACCCTTCCATTACAGCGTGGTATAGGTCGCCAACAATATATGAGACGAATAATGCGCCATTTCCTTTCCGCAAAGACCAATAATTATTAATATTAATAAAAATAGATTGTTTCAGGAAATGAAACAGTTCAATAATTGTCTAATCCCGCCGGACACTGCAACCGCACCGTAAGAGAGAGGAGGAAAGTTGTAGTGAAAGAATAAATAGAGTTGCCGTAGTGGCGGGCTCCTGAATAATTTAGACCACCTGTGGATCCTTAATCGCACAGAACACGAGCGCCATGTCTTTGCCATAAACTATCATTTTCATTACACTATATGAACAATAATAATAATAATTGGTTTTTGAGGAAAGGAAATGGCGCAGTATCTGTCTCATATCTCGTTGGACACCTGAACCGCGCCGTAAGGGAAGGGATAAGGGAGGGAGTGAAAGAATAAAGGAAGAAATTGGTGCCGTAGTGGAGGACTCCGGAATAATTTCGACCACCTGGGGATCTTTAACGTGCACTGACATCGCACAGCACACGGGCGCCTTAGCGTTTTTCCTCCATAAAAACGCAGCCACCATGGTCGAGTTCGAAACCTAGGACTCCGGATCGGTAGTCGAGCGCCCTATGACCGCGGCAGAAATGAAAACAAGAATTGCTCAGTGCACGTTAAAGATCCCCAGGTGCTCAAAATTATTCCAGAGCCCTCCACTATGGCACCTCTTTCTTCCTTTCTTCTGTCAGTGCCTCCTTTATCTCTTTCCTTACGGCGCGCTTTAGGTGTCCGCCGAGATATGCGATACCGCGCCATTTCCTTTCCCCAAAAACCAATTTACAATTTATATTTTTGAAGAAAGGAAATGACGCAGTAATTTCCTCACATGTCTGGGTAGACACCCGAACTACGCCGTAAGGGAAGGGATATAGGAGGAACTAAGAAAGGAACAAAGAGGTGCCATAGTGGAGGGCTCCAGAATAATTTCGACCATGTGGGGGTCTATAATGTCCACTGACATCACAAAGCACACTGGCGCGTTTGCGGTTAGGCTCTATCGAAACGCTGCCCCAGCCGACTGGATTGATCGCATTTGCTCGGGCGCAGCAGTCGAGTGCCATTGTCACTGAAGGGCCGAAGCTTCGCAGATTTGGTGTACTGCGATGTTCGTCACCGTCGCCTCATATTCACACGGCAAAAAAAAAAAAATTGTAGGACGCTTAAGCTTCGCCTTCAAGAGTGGAACGCGACAGCGTGTTGCAGCACTGATAGGGAATCCATGATACGCAATCGCCCGTTCGGCGCGACGCCTTGCCCGTTAGACAAACCGCTCTGCTACATACGGTGAAACGGACGCGCGGAACGGACGGGCGGAGCGGAAAACCACGTAAATACGATGCCAGAAGCCTTGCTGAAACGCGCGGGACTCAAGATGCAGTTTTAGTTCGTCGGCACATCATTCTCGACAAACCCGATGCCACGAACGCCAGCATAGCTTCCTCACTGAACGAACGGGCAGCACCGCAAGCCGCAAGCTTCGTGCTGAACGCGCTTCGGATGTGTGTTGCGCTTTTAGCCGCTCACCGCGTGATTCCTTCGTGCCCGCAGGGACCCACTGCGCCCAAACTAGAGATATGCCAGACGCGTTCCTTCTTTTACTTAAAAATGAATTTTCATTCCATTTTCCTTTCCTTACGGCGAGGTTTGGGTGTCCACAGAGATATCTGATACTGGGCCCACTTCTCCCTAAACCAATTTTCATTTCATTTTCCTTCCCTTACGGCGAAGTCCGGGTTGTCGACCGAAATATGTAATAGGCGTCCGTTGCTTACCTTTCGCTGTCGTCTCGCGCTATCTGTTGGGGCAATGGCGTACATTGCGAGTAGGAGTTGGAAGAGGAGAGATTTTTCGCTCACGGCCGACACCAACGACACCGGCTTTTCAGCGCCACGAGCTCCTTAACGCTGTCGCGTTGACATTGTGTCTGCCTCTTACATCCTCACATAAAATTCCAGTTGTTTAGACGTGTGGATTGCTGCTTAATACCAGTTGAATTTAGGAGCAATAAACCTATAGCAAAAGTCAACAACCGCTACGTGAAAGAAATAAACCTGAGCTCATTATGCGAAGGTTGTATTCATTCCTTGAAAACTGCATTCTTGCAAATCCGTGAGCCTGAACGTCAAATATGCATGTAGCGAAGCTAGGTGGTTCGCCACGAATGAAAATAAAATTCCTATAATTGCAAATTTTGCTGCCGAGCTCAAGACGCGAGATGCCAACTGCCCTTGCGTGGCGTGTGTTCATAAAAAAAATGGCTCTAAAGTTAATTTTTTTAAGCATGGCAAATTCAACGGTTTAGTGTCTGTATTAAGCTGTTTGGAGTGTTACTCAGCCTAGGCTGGCGGTTAGGCGATTCTAGAAATTACGGTGAAAGCAATGCACCTCATTCACTCTTCAGGCTTCAGAAATCAGACTGATCTGAAGAAAAAATGCGGGGATTCTTCGGCGGGCGCTCGAAGCGGGAGGACGTGTTTTTTAGCTCTCTGCTCATTCGGACGCTGGGCCTAAGGCTTCACGGCGTTGCAGGGTCTCCCCATGGAGGCCACAGACGCCGTGAACGAGCGACGGCCTGTGTTCGGCGGTGACAATGACCAACGCAGGCCAGGCTGCTCACGCTCACGATGACGGAGATGAACGGCATCCACAGCAAGGTCGTCCAGCGCCATTCGGTGAATGCAGGCAGAGATCGCTTATCTGCGGGACACTGGCGCAGATTTCTTTTCAAGTCTAGTCCGAAGCGCTCTCGCATCCACCCAACGAGTAGAGGTAAGGGCAGGGCAGCCCACACCTGATATGAAGGTGCTCAATCTGCGCGAGAAGAGAGATCGCGCAAAGCGACGGGCGCGACGGACTCACAGAGCCGCCGACTGGACTGTCTACAATCGCTTGGACGTGGCAGCGCGCCACCACGCCAAGCTATACCGCCGGCAGTGGGCTTCACTATGCCAAATCATAGCTGTTTGACAGTCTGCGGCGCATCACCGAACCACAGGGAAACCGTAAACCGCTGGCCGCACTCGCAATCTCCAGCGGGCTCAGCTTTGAAGAGTTGACAGAGCGGTTTGCCGACCGGTTCGCGCCGCCCAGCACCGCAAACGCAGCCAACATAGCTGCTCCTGAGAGCCCCAGAGGCAACGCCAGTCCCTCGCCCGTCGCCTCGGAAGGTCCATGTGATGCGCCGTTCAACGCGGCGGAACTGAACAATGCGCTGCAGCGCTGCCGCCGCCGCTCGGCGCCCGGACCGGACGGGGTGACATACCAGATGCTGCGAAACCTTGATGCGCAGCAACGACATCTCCTGCAGCAGATCAACCTGGTGTGGGAACGCGGGGAGCTTCCGGAGGATTGGCGAACCGCGGTCGTTTGTCCCATATCCGAAAAGCAGGGCGCCCACCTACGGAGCTGAGCGGATACCGGCCAGTGGCACTAACATCGGCGGCAGGTAAGCTCATGGAGCATATGGCGTTGCAGCGCCTGAACGAGCGGGCTGCGGAGGCTGATTTGTTTTACGAACGGCAGACGGGTTTCCGTGGGATGCGGTGCACGGCTGATTCTATATCGGACGCTGTTACAGCGCTGGAGCATGCCAGGGCGGCAGGCCAGGTTGCGCTGCTGCTACTACTGGACGTCTCTGGTGCTTTTGACAACGTTCACCGCGCACCAATTCTGGCGGTGCTTGAGGGGGCTGGTGTGAGCGGGCGCCTTTTGCGATACGTTCATGGCTTCCTGAGCGGGCGCACCCTGCGCGTATGAGTAGGGGTAAGCTCTCCAAACCTCGCCCGGTGGAGATGGCCGTGCCGCCGGGCTCTGTCTTATCACCATTTCTGTTTATTGTGGCCATGTCGGTGGTGCCGGCCTCCCTCCCCCCGAGTGGCCGACACCATGTGTACATGTCCATATATCCAGACGACATAGCTCTGTGGTGCCGGGGACCACCGGGCGAGGCGTTCCGCGTGCGGGGGTGCCATGTCGGCGGTGCGGGTCGATTTTTTAATGCGCTTGGGCATAAAAAAATCGACTCTCTCCTGGCCGCCTGTGGCGCCGCCAAGCATAGGTTTTCTTTGCTTCCAATATTCAGGTTGTCTTTGGTCTGCCTTCCTTGTGTGATAAAAGTGCACTATCGGTTTTAAAACAAACGTACTTCAATATTGAACCGCGCAACCTTCCCTTTGACAGCCTCAGAGATTCGCGACCCTTGTAGGAAGGAAATTTCCCCAAGGTGGCGTCTCTTGTCCTATTACGTCGCCACGCTTGTACTTGTGAGATTGGCCTGTGGCGGCGATACCTGTATATTGGTTCTTGCTATTTTCTACCTTACAAGAGCCTTGCTTTCAGTAAGAGCGGGGTTTTTGTGATCAGGAGCTGGTATTCTATCGATACAAGCCAACTTCAATTTCTCCTTAGTGTCCCTTTAAAGAGAGCATTCGACTATGTTGCCGACAATATAACTCTCACCCACCTCTTTCAAAATAACCGCGGTGCGGTGACTCAGTGGATAGAGAGCTCGGCTACTGATCCGAAGTTCCCCGGGTGCGAACCCGACCGCGGCGGCTGCGTTTTTATGGAGGAAAAACGCTAAGGCGCCCGTATGCTGTGCGATGTCGGTTCACGTTAAAGCTTCCCAGGTGGTCGAAATTTTTCGGAGCCCTCCACTACGGCACCTCTTCCTTCCTTTCTGCTTTCACTCCCTCCTTGATCCCTTCCCTTACGGCGCGGTTCAGGTGTCCAACGATATATGAGACAGATAATGCGCCATTTCTTTTCCCCCCAAAACCGAATATTATTATTATTATTATTATTATTATTATTATTATTATTATTATTATTATTATTATTATTATTATTATTATTATGGCGCTTGGCATCTATGAGCTTTGCGTGGCCCGTGGTTTTGTTTTTGACGCGCCTCGATATACAAGCGCCCCGAACAGCAGAGAAACTCCAAGTGCCGCTTCAAGTGCTAGTTAAACTTTGAAGGCGCCTGTTAAGGCTGGTCAGATGATCGCCACGGTCGATGAAAAACTATGATGGCAGGATGGTCGGTGATCGTACGAGGCAGTTCGTGTTTTTGTCTACGCATGCTCGCCCGGCGAAACGTTCCCGGCTGTGTCAGTCAACTTCAAACTACTTAAAGGAAATCGCTTATTAGGGACGGGAGACAAGGTACAAGGCAGTTAAGAAAAAGTGCGGATGGCCTAGCTCTGTTAGGCCAGCAGATATGTAGAGAAAGGGCGGTGATTTCTGCATCGGAAGAGTGCATTCAGTAGAAGCGCCCTTATGGGCAGTTACACATTGAGCCGTCGTGGCGGAGTGGTAGCGTCTTCGCCTGAAACGCCGAAGACCGTGGTTCGTCACAGCCTCGTCACTGGATTTTATTTTTATTCAGTGAGTGGGCGGGGGGTTTCTGTGGCTCTCATAGATGCCGCCACCGAATACGTTAGTTAGCGGTTAAGCGCAGGCTCTGCTAAGGCGCGTTTATGCTCCAGCGTAACGCGCGCTCGCTGTACGGCGACGTCACGTCGGCCTAAGCGCCAACTGCGCTTGAACGCCGACGCGCTCGGCGACCTCGGCGCAGTCTGACCGCACTGGCGGGGACGTGCAGCATGTCTCTGAGTGCGCCAGCCGCCGCCGGCCCGGCCAGACTGATTCGACTCCGCGGCGAGGTGCGCGTTGTGTCGTAATTCAATAGCTTCGGCAGTTGGGCGGAGCTGTTCTTTTCGAGCTCTCGGCTAATTTATTACATTCACAGTACACATCTGAAGGTACATGCAAGAGCGCGAGAGAGCCCGATCCAGTGGACCCGTTTGGATCAAGCGGAAGCCGTTGAAGCGTCGTGCGTCGGCTTTAGTTTCAAGCCGCAAATTTTAAACGCGACCGCCCTTGAGCACCCATCCGTTTTTTGTGGCAAATAAATAAATAACTTGGCCCTTGCAACCGTGAGATGCCTCGACGCCGCCTACTGCACCGTGCAACCGCGCAGTTCAAGGAATCACAATCCGTTGGCCCCAAAGCCCCGGCCAGCCTCTGATCGGCGCAAGGCACCGAACTTGACCCGGCCCCTCGCGACTCCCCGCACTGGGAGCGGCTGCTCACGGCGGAAGGGGGAAATGACCCGGCGGCGCCTAACCTAACCGTGCTCCCTCAAAAGCATCGCACGCTCTCTGAGGTCGCTGAAATGCAGGCCGGAGTTTTTGCGAGAACTTCGTCGTCGGGTTCGGCAACAGGATCCATCGAAACGCTGGCAAGACGCCGGTGAAAACGTGAACGAAGCGACGGTAGCGACCCCCGATATATGCCTTCAACGTGCGGGGGCGGTGGTTTTCATTTCGACAGCTGCTAGACCGCACCGCTAGCGTCCAGAAATCACGGAGTCTCTGTTTACGTCACGTTTTACGTCACTCCGTCCTGTGACGTCAAAAGAGTTCTCCATCACGTCATAAGAGTTCTCGAGTTTGAATCGGAGCGCCGGGAAAAACTTTTTCAACTTCGAATCCAAATTTCATTGAAATAAATGCATCTTTCGCTCCCGGAGAAGCGGCCACAACGCCATGAATTGCCGAACTAACAGATTTTGCTAACAAAATATTTGATAGCGTTCTCCTCAGTGACCCTTTAAATCCAAGGTGAGTAGGACCTTGTCATTGAAAGGGCATTTCACGGGGTCGAGGACAGCCCCAATGAGTTGTAGCAGGACATCCTGTGCAGATCTGTGTGGGGAAACATGAACGTGGTGTCTGCAAAAAGGTGTTGGGATTGCATAAACTCGGACGACCTGTCGGGTACCATCGTCTTCACGAGTTTGCCCGCACAGGAGATGGGACGGAGGGTGTCCGTGTCGATGGCCTTCTGCTGCGCTGTTTCCACGCAAAGAATGTACCAACTATCCTGGCTTACTGCTTTGTTGGATTTAAGAATTAAGGTGACCTGGGTGGTCACCAGTCGATGGAGAGTGGCACTTCCTTAAGCCAGACTCAGGATATGCAATCCAAAACAATAGGTATGGTCTATCCAGTGTGCGGAACGCAATAAAAGCAGGTTTCTGCAGTTTAACACCAACCCCACGTATGTACATGAAAGCGAGATTGAGGTCTCCATTGACCCAGGGAGCCATTTCCCTCAAACAATGAAGTGACCAGAGGGCGCCAGTTGTGCGCTGTTCCATTGGTGAAAACGAACGGCCCCTAGAACACTGTCAACGCCAATGAACGCCGGCGGCTCACTTGTTTTGTTTGGTCACTGAGGAAAGGAAATGGCGCAGTAACAGTCTCAAATATCTCGGTAGCCAGTCGAAACGCGCCGAAAAGTAAGGGATAGGAGAGAGGGAAAGGTTTAGTTTGGTTTATGGGGGTTTAACGTCCCAAAGTGACTCATGCTACGAGAGACGCCGTAGTGAAGGGCTCTGAAAATTTAGACCACTTGGGGTTCTTTAACGTGCACTGACATCGTACAGCACACGGGCCTCTAGAATTTCGCCTCCATCGAAATTCGACCGCCGCGGCCGAGATCGAACCCGCATCTTGCGCGCCAGCAGCCGAGCGCCATAACCACTCAGCCACCGCGGCGGCTAGGAGAAAGGGAACAAAGAAAGGAAGAAAGAGGTCTGAAAACTGGATTTTGAGGAAAGGCGCCGCGCGACACTGCGGGGGAACACTTGTGGCTCGGTGCAACTAGTGGCGAATGCTGAGTACACTAGTGACACTGAACTAAAATGCACCGCTGGCTATCCTGGTGTAGTTTCACAAAGTTTGTTTACACATGTGCAATTCAAACAGCAACGCGATACATGCACATTCACACTAGGACAGCGGATTAGCATAAAAATTCAGGGGGCCACTTTGCTGACCCAAAGTGCGGTTAGAGGAGAGCCTTTAGCGCGTTGTTGCTGCTTCGGTCGCTGATGTGTGGTTAAGATGTTAAGTGCACAATTGTTCGGGAATATTAAATGCTGGAGACACAGGAGGGCTTTTGGAAGGCATCCGTCTGATTAGAAACCTTCCCGCGCTCTCCAGCGTCCTAGGTTAGAACTACGTATGCGTTGGCAGGAAATATATTGGAGCCGCTTACACGCGGCAGATTCTCTATTATTTAGGCCAACATGTGGCGGGGGTACCAGTCTACGACCCAATTTATAATGGTCGATTGTTTCCCCGCACTTTTCTGGCGCTCGTCGTATGTCCAGTGGGCGGGGAGGGGGGGAGGCGGTGGCTTCCCGGAAGTTAGCTAGCGATAGCTCGTGGACCGCCTCGTTACCAGTGAAGGCAGCGTGCGCGGGCGCCCAAATTAACTGAATTTTCCTATTCAGCGTTCATTGGGTGAGGATTTTGGCCGCTTCCAGTGAGATCGTCTCTTTTCCGAAATTTTAGACTTCGGTTTTGCTGTCGCTAATTTTAACCTTGGCATCTGTTCCTACACAAGTGAGCGGTATCGAACCTTCCTCCGCAGGCTCTTATGTTGCGGCCTTGGATGGTCTAGGCGTTTTACGTGCTACCATAGCTTAGGGATAACGATCAGTGCAAACACTGTGGGGCGAGAGGGACCCTCGACCACATAATTTGGGCGTGCTCAATCTCACCATTGGTGGGACAAAGTACAGTATGTAGAGAAGCCTTGGAGACCTTGCTTAGTAATAATAATTGGTTTTTGGGGAAAGGAAATGGCGCAGTATCTGTTTCATATATCATTGGACACCTGAACCGCGCCATACGCACTAAACACGAATGACACGAGATAGGAGGTTTATCCGTGTTCGTCCGCTTTAAAACACCGCATCGCCAGACGAGAACACAGGTAAAATGGTGCACATGATATCATAAACACCGAAGCAACACCAGCTAGAACTGACGGTGTGCTAACGAGGTCCGCAATCGTTCATCAGCCGTCTCTAACGGAGTGGTGGTCGCCATTCGGAACATTCCGAACGGTGTAGAAAAAAACACCGTACGGCAACTGAGACGGAGCGAGGTCGAATTCCTGCTGCTGTTCAAAAGAACGCGCCAGTGGAACTTTGTAGTTTTATGTGTTTCGCTTAGTTCCGGAATGAAGCCACAAGTTTTGGTTTCGGTGGGGATGCAATCCACAGCAGGCTGCGCAAAGGATCAGAAGACGGCGTGAGAGTCGTGACTCGTGTGAGTGCACACGCTGTGACCGAAGCGGCGTAGGCGCTAGGCCTAGCAGAGCCAGCGGGGCCGTCTCGGATTGCGTCGCAGAATTGAGCGCGGCGCGTTGTCTGGAGCCTCTCTTGGAACGGATATCGTGAGCGGCGACTGTGCGTTTGCCGCTGCTGTTTTTCGATGCGCGACGGAGAAAGGAAAGATGGATGCTTAAGCGAGTTCACCGAAGTGGATATCGTAAACGACGGCTGAGCTTGCCCTTCGCTCTGGTTTGCGAATGGCGGTATGGCGCCGTTGTGAGCGAATTGAGAGAAGCGCTGGCTTTTCCGCGCCCTTGGCCAGCGGGAGAGAAATGTCTACCTCGACACTGCTGCCCGGAAGGATATGTTTGAATCCCTGCTGTTTCACATCCGTCTCGTCGTCATGATAAGTGATTTTGCGTCTTAAATATCGTTGTGCGATGAAGACGTGAGCAGGCATGTGTGGAGCGCTGAAGCACTGTGCTGCAGAATGGAGCAAAGTATTAGCGCAGTTTTCTTAACGACACGCTGCCAGTGTATGGGTTGTTTTATATGACTATGCGTCAGCGCTTGAGCACCTGCATTGTCAGTCAATCCCACTGTCTGCGTTATAAGTTCGCCTTCATTCCGCAAAGCACCGAACGAGCGCTCTGTAGTACAAGTCTGCTTGCGTCTGCACTGAAGTACACCTTGCGAGCGGCTGTATGTTTTCGGCATTGTTATGTTAGTGCCCTCCGAAGCATTTGTGTCATTTTAGTTTGGATATGGGCAGCATTTTTGGCCACTCTCAATTTCATGCATGTTCGCAGAACGAGGTATGCGGCATCGCTATTAACATAAAAAAATCAGGTTGCTTTTTCTAAAACGCTATGGTTCCCCACAAAAAACATAATTTTGCCTATCGTGCGCGTCGCAGCAAATGAATGTGCTCAAAGGTTCAGAAGTGCATACTTGTATTCTGCCGTCATAGATTCGGGCGCCACATTTAGAATTCCAATCTGATTATTTGTTGCTTTCAGTCAATGGCGCAATCTCTTTGTCACTGGAACACGAGTGAAAGCGAGAAAGCAACAGCTGTCAGTTCTTGCCTTATGTTCTGCGGTTCGTTGCGGCATAACTTCGATGGGTGCAGTATTAACGTGCTGTCACTTTTTGTGAAAATATAACAGCTGCTTTAATTTCAAAGCATCACATACTTCATTGCCTTGCTCACCTATCATTATTGGAGTCAGTAATTCGAACGACATACATTTTATTCAAAATGATTTGTTTGGTATCAAACATGACTGGACATTGTTCTATACAGGTTCTAATCTATTAAGAACTCCAAGGTTGCATCCGTTTATTCTACAAGCAGTACCAAAGAGTTCAGAGTTAAGTCGCAAAGAGATGCCCCCTGCAACACTTGTAGGTATTTTTGTTCAAATTATTGGTGGACATAGGCAGGAACTGAAATTTTTGTACAAAATTAGCTGCTCAGTATTTATCTGTGCATCTGTTGACTACCTTTTAGGCACAGAATTTACCCAAATTTAGTCATTGATGTCACGAGCCTTAGCAAAGCTTAGGTTTTCTGATTATTTATTTTAGAATGGGGCTGGCACAAAGCCTTGGTGTTTCGTTATCTTGCAAAGAGGCGGGATGCAAACAGTGACAGTAAGGAGCTGCTGGCCCCCAAGGGATTTTCGTTAAAATTCAGGCATAGTTACTTGTGCAATTAAAAAATACAATAGAAGGAATAAGGAGCCAGTGTAACTGCTTCAATTATGCTCAGTTCTGAAAATAGTGTTTAATTCATGATTAAACCAGATACAGCGTACTGACACGCTGCTATTTTGGGATTTGCATTGCTACTGTCTCATTTTTATGCGTGTTTACTACCACTCTTTTCAAATAACCAATAATCCAATGTTGAGACGGTTGTGGTTTCTATAGACTTGTATGAAACTATAGAGAAGCGATCACCATTATTTGCTTTTGCGACTGTGGTTTTTTCATTTTATTGACAAATGGTAATGAGGTCCGGATATGGTGCAGCCTTTTTTATTTTCGGTTGGAAAAGAGTGTTTTGTGTTGTAGCCTTCGATGGCATCCAATCATTGTGGAGTGCTACTTCACAAGCTGTCTATAATGGCAATATACACTTTGAACAACACCATACCAGTTTTGTATTTTTGGTCGTCATTATATACACGCAAATGTGATTCATGGGGAGTACTGATTGTTCCATCCCGGGCTGTTATAGGTGCTCAAAATGTGATTCCCTAGAGAACATTTGCTTCTTCGATGCTCAGAAAAATTCCTGTAGTCGCCATATGTATCAAATGTCATGGATAAAGCAAGAGTGGTAGATTTCATGTGCAGCTGTACGTTTCAAATACGCACTTTGTACCATGCTCCCTTATGAGCAGTGGCTCACCATTGTTCCTTTAGCCTCTAGCTCGATTACAGTTAGGCTGTTGCTGCACTGGTTGCAATTAAATGAGATTGAGCAACTCAGTTGTCTTGTAGCTAGAATATGGTTTTCAAATCTTTGGCAGGGAGGCCATTGCAGCATTTTGTTTAATTTTTGCAAAGGCATAGTTGTGGTGGCCCACTAAATGTGATCATGGCTCTAATGAACAAATGATATCTACAGTTGCACCTCTGTAATATGGACACTTTGGTTTCCGAGCAAAATTCTCGCAGTGATTCATCCATACTAACGAATCATGAATGAAAAAGTTTTGATACAAAACTTGTCACCAAGGTCTCCTGCACATAGTGGTGGGCAATGAAGTTGAAGTTAGACAGTGTTGATAGCTCCAAGTACATTAGCCTGGTTACCGTTATCTTTAAAGATCACTCAGTGACATGTTTGAACCTCGCATTTCTTTGACTTTATTCTTGAAAAAATTGGGTTGAGGATGGTTTTTCTTTGTAAAATTTCTCACTTTTAGGAGGGGAGACCACCCCCTCATGAATTCATCCCTAGGATAGTGTAGTCATAATGTGCATTATACTGAAATGCAACAGTATTTTTTTGCTCTTCTACAAGTGTTAGAAATATCAGTGATATTTCGTTTTTAATTTTGCAGGACCAAGCAATTACAGCATGCCTTCTCACCTATCAAAGTGCAGTTTTCCTGTTCGTAGGCCATCAACTTGTAGTGAAAACCTCATCGCTTCTGTTGGCATTCTGCTGTTTGCAGCATTCTGGGTGTTTCGTTTGGAAAATCTAAAGAAGGCACTCTGTCTGCTGACCTTTATTGAGAGTGCTCTTATATATATGGCTTAAAATAAACCACGCTTCGATGGTTTTGAGCTCATTAGTTTTTAAAAACCACTTCGTCTTTCCTTCACAGCAGCCTCTTCTATCTGCCTGTACATGTTTTACATGTCTAGTTTTTTAGTACTGTTTGGAATACTGGTAGTGGAACACAAACTTTGCTACTATAACTTATCAATATTAACATGATACAGTTGGCCTGAGCGAAGAAAGAGGGAAACAATATCAGCATGAATGTGTGAGAAAACTGATGTAGAGCCTTTGTCAAAAAGTACAGAGCCAAAGGGTTTGGCTTCTAAGCCGTGTAATAAGGCCTCTGAGCATCCATGGATGTCCAACATTCACGGTGGTCAGGGCAAGATTTTCTGTACCTTAAGAGATCTGGAATGCTAGCGATGCACAACAAGGCTCAGAAGCGAATTCCTTGGGCTCTTAAACTTCGACAAATGCTGTACTCACATTATGTGACAGCATGGAAAGACATGGCAAACAGGAACAGCAACATTTCGTTCACCTTAAGAATCATCACCCCCCTGGTTTCTTGTCCCTGTATGGGGTAGTCATGGTTTTTATCTTTTTGCATCTAGCTCGGACAGCTTCCTGGGTGCACTGTCAGAATTTTGTAATTTTTTGTTATTTAATAGACTTCCCGTTCTGCCACATGACAGAATTACTAGCATTTATACATATCCTTTAATTAGAAAAAAATAATGGTGATAATGGATTTGGTGAACAATTATTTTTCAAGCAAATATGTGCTTAGACACAGGTCTTCAGAAATTATATTACTTATTTAATCACAAAGTTACTAGTCCTTAGTCTGATCAGTTGCCATGGGAACTTTTCTCGAATTTTTCTTCACTTCGTCCTAAAGTGAAGGTGATGAATGCCTTTCTCGCAATCAAAGAGAATGCCTGTGTCCTGAGCGCTTTGACCTTAGCCCATTTGTTTTTATTGCTAGTAGTGCACACAGTCACGTAATACCAGGTTGACTAATTCCTTGTGTTTCAGCATTAGTCATTACTTGTTAGCTAGATTGAAAAGCATGTGTGCATGTGTTTCTGTATTCTAATTTTTTCCATATAAGTTATGAGTGCTGCATTTTATTTACGACAGGCTCTTTCAAATGGGTGGCTAACATATCTTTCGGGGCACATAAACTTTCTCTAGAGCATAGGCCTCCATATATTGAGTGTAAAGTTTTGTTTTGTGTTCTTTTTATGTGCTTGTGTGTTAAAATGAATGTATTGTATATGATTTCTAAGGTTATGTTCATCCTATGTGTTTCGAAAGAACAAACACAAACATTAGAGGTTGGATACCTGTGATATTTTACTGTATATTTAGTGGGCTGCTTTAGAATGTCTGTTTAGTATTTCTTTTACTGCAGTTTGTAATCTGCATCTTGAAGTTAGCCACTTGGGATTAGCCACTGGGATTTATGGGGTGCATAACATTTTTTTAGCTAATCTTATCTGACAGCACCAGTTAGCCTGAAGTGTAGAGAAGTTTTCAAGTCAACTCTGCATTGTTTTTCAAGATTTGCTATTGTATCGTTTTGATTACATTTAGGTGCTGATTTCAAATTAGTCCCTATCTGTAATACCTGTCCAAGAATTTTGGTTTCAAATGTTGTTATTTGTCTTCTATTTAAAAAAAATAATATTGTAATCTACAGGCCTTTGTGACCTTCTCATTACGTTACGCAGGCTCTTCAATTTCATTTCAATTGAATAAGCTTGACATGTTAAGCAGCCTTTTAATGCTGCTGGTGTTAATATTTCAGACATGTGTGTAGGTTAGTAACTGACATTTGTGATAATCCAGTGCTATTTGTAGCGGTGGTCTGTGTAATTCAGCATTTTCGAACATCCAATGGAATGAATGTAAGTCGCATGCACAAGTTAAATTGCGAACAGTGTTTTGAAGACGTGCTAGTAACAATGTTCTGTAAAGTGCTTAAAACTGCAGTCTCGAAAAAAATGTCTAACAAACTTACACAGCTACCTTGCACTATGAACGTAAAATTCATGAGCTAAATTTTTGTTTGAAAATAAAACCACGGAGCACAAGCTATACGCAATGTTTTTGTGTAATCCTTACTGCGAATCCTGCTTTTATCGACATTGAGGACTTATAGACTGGATGAATATAGTACTCGATAAATATTTTCAATGCGCAAGTGGAGCACGGAATTAAAAATTTTCTTTAAAAAAGTTCATTATGGACTGCAAAAATAAGTAACAGTAATGAACGGTTTTTAAGGATACAATATACAAATGCATTCTTTTTAAAAAAAAACTTCTAAAGGCAGAGAGATGGCAAACATTATTGGTCCGATGTGGAGCTGCCCGCAAGTGGCTTGTGCACCACTCAGGTTCTTTAACTTCAGGGATTCGGTTTTTGGTCCACAGTGAAGAGATAGTATACTTTTACGAGAAGAAAAATGTGGCAGGAATTTGGCACGTAGATCAGTTACTACGGTCTTGTTTTCAGTTTCATTGCCTGTCGTCTCCCCAACTCTGCTTTTCTTGCCCATTGCGAACCACCCCTGTCAAGATAATTTCGGGTAGCGCCGGAGCCATGGCTTGTGTATCTTTTACAGAAGTGCCGTATACTCAGCGGAGTCAGATTAAAGATGTTTCCTTGCCGCCACCGCTGGTCTCGTTTTGTTTCCACGATGTACGGCAGTACGCTGCAACGTGACTGCGACGTCGTGTGTATGCATGGCGCCACGATCGTGCAACGCAGGCATCCAGGAGGAGGTGAAGACAGCGGTCCGATGCACTTTGTATCCAGCGTTCTTGCCCTGTTCCTTACAGTACTACTTCGTAACGGCATGGACGGAACGGGGCTTGTTATATATCGGCGTTCGTGCTCACGGTTGGTTGGGTGTAGCTGCGGCGTTTTATGGATCCAGTAGGCGGCATCGAGGCGGCGCTCGCCGTGCTTGGGATGGCGTCGCTGGCGGCGTTCGACGCGCTTGGGCTGGCGTCGCTGGCTGCGTCGTACAAGCTCCAGGTCCAAGCGCCCGTGGAGATGATGCCGGTGTTGTTGGCTTTGGTGGCGCGGTCGCTGGCTGCCTGGTATAAGCTCCAGGTCCATGCGCCCGTGGAGGTGATGCCGGTGTTGTTGGTGTTGGGGGCACCACCCGGATGGGTGGCAACAGCACTGGAGACACCCCTGGCCGTAGCAGGTGGTAGCGTCCTCTTTTGACTCACCGGAACGGGCTCAGGCACGGCAGAAAGTCCACGATGCGATGTCGTAGAACGCGAGCTCACCGGAGCAATAGCCGGCGTCGCTCTCTTCCAGCCAAAGTGTCCCTGACCCGCCGGAGCCTCTGCTTCTCTGCTGTCCCCCCCCCCCCCCCCGGGCCTCGCTCTCACTCGCCCTTTTATAGCCTCGGTGTTGATACACGTATGCCTTGTCGTCGTCTTCTTCTCTTCTCCACCAATCATCTCTCTATCTCGCCGAATGCTTCTCCACAAATCATCTCCCTCCACCTCACCGAATGCTTCTTCTTCCTCTTCTTTACTCTTCGGTTAATTCGCGTCATCTTCTTCACACCTTTTTCCTTTAAAATTTAATTTAGGCTCCTTAATATATGCGACAGGCGCCCCTCAAGGCAGAGCGGCGGCGAGTACAGAAACAGACGGTGGCGGATTCGCGGAGATGCATGACTCGCGTGCCGCTGGCCAAAACGAGTAAACAAATAAACACAATAAAACGCAAACAGGGCAGGACATTTCCCTGGAGCCTCTTCGGCAGGAAGAGTGAATGCGGAATCAGCGGCGCAGTTTGCTTAAGTAGAGACACGTGCACTGTACATGCAGACACAAACACACAAAAAAATAACAAAGGCGACAAAACATCCGAGTTCCGGAAAGTGTCGTGGGAGGGAGCGGGACAAACGTGAATCGCGTTAGCATTTAGGCAAGGGTTTTTCAATTGCACTCCGCTCGGCAAAGTGGTCGAACTGGGTGGGGTGGAGGTAAAGATGCGTTTTTTTATCCCGCGCACGCTGTCAAAAACGTGGGGAATTCCGAGAAAAATCTAGGGAAAATATGTCTGTCTTCAACCGGACATGACGGCATTAAACGTCACGTGACGATGACGTTACAGGCGTGACGTCACTTTTTTAACCAATCAGCGTTTCCAGCCTACCGACCCGCAAACGCTTGTGTCTGCGCATGCTCATAACAGAGGACACAGAAGCTCCGCAGTTTCGACTTCTCTGTTTGCCGTCCTTGCCGGATCCTGCTCACAGTGATATTATACATCCAAAAGAGTCTTTAAAAACCGAGATTCAAAATATAAGTTGTAATTAGTCACAAAATCGTGTAAAAGAGTTTTTGTAACCACTGCACCGTCTAGGCATGACTTCTCTCGTTTTCAACAAAATAGACTCAGGACAATGTCGCATGCATGCGATTTTCGCCTCCGACACTGCGAATTCTGTCGGTCTGCGACTGAGGAGAGCCGTCGGTCTAGTCGCAGACGGCTTGCGATCGAGTTCCGTCCGGTTGGTATTCAGCCGCAGCGTCGGTGTGATCGCTCTGCGACTGACCAATGGGGAGCGCAGAGACGGCGTGCGACGTGCGGTCACGTGGGAGCTCTTACCGCGGTGGAAGCAAAACTGTTTATTCTAATGAAAACATACGGAATAATGCCTTGCATCTAAAAATACGCTAGTCATAAAATCATCAACACAATCTGTGTGATGTTTCTGTAGAGGTTAATAATGGGTTGTCTATGCAAACTTCAAGGGACCTGGTCTGTTCCTCCGACCGAATTCGTTGTGTCGGTGTGGCATGTGAAAGCACTGACCGAAAATCGCACTGCGGCCTCACCGACTACACCGGATATTTTCGGTCCAGTCGCAGCATATGAAACGGGCCTCATCCGTATCCATATCTGGTTGTGTCAAGTTCGCGCGCACAGAAAGCTGCACGTGTAGCCGGTGCGACAGATTATGTGTGTTCCCTCGTGCTGCCTGCGAGGATACTGCCCTGTCTCTACAAACAGTGCCGGAAAATGACATAGGCGACGCACCTGTTGGCAACGCTGGGCCCGATAAAAGTTGAGTGCGAACGAGCACAAACTGCGCAGCTTGAGAGCCGCCGCCAGTGCTTGCACTCTGCCATGTGTTGAAATGCACTTTGGGAGCGACACGTTCCAGGTGAGTTGTGATGTAGAAATTCATTATGGCCTCTATTTCACAGTTCCAGGAAAAAAGTGCGCAGCTTTTGCTTTCGTTACTCGTTCGTCGCTGCAGGGCTTAAAATGCATGTGCACGAATCTTATTCTGTAATGGTGGCGTCGCGCCGCCGCTACCGGCGCCGCTTATCTGCTTTCTCATAAACTACGACCCCGCCATTGATTCGTGCTGCTGACTCGTTCACCGGCACCGCTTGCCGTCGGAGAACCGCTCCGCCCTCAGCGTGCGACGACACGTTCTTGCCATGCCGGTAGTCGTCTGCCGTTTGCGCCGCTAGGTCTGTTTGGCGTTGCATAATGTGCTACGCGGAGTCTGCCAATCATATGGTACGAGGAATGGAAGTAGTTTGTGCCAGAGAGCTTTCCAGTGTTATGTGTGCGAGCTGTCTAGCATTTTCAGTTATCTGCGACTGCTTTGTGGCTGTTACATGGAAATGTCCACGTTTCTTCTTATTTAAGGCTTTGCCAACGTACTTGTATATGTCTGAATACCTTCTGTTACAGTGTAATTTTCATGAGATTCTAATTTTCTGTGCAGGTGCCCGGACAATAATTTTGATGAATATGTCAAATTTCAAGATCGCACAATTCCTGACTTGGAGTATCCATCGTGTGTTTTGAGGCCGTTTCCGCCGATTATTCCAAGAATTGATGTTTGTCCGGTGCTCAGTAATTTTAGTTTGTTTTCCTTAGCCGCTTTCCATTGCTTTTACAGGCATGAAAGTCGCTTACTGAGAGTCACCATTGCGAACTATATGCAGCAGGTTACGTTAGAATTGATTACTGCTGAATGCAAGCACAAAAAAACAAGTGCATGAGTAAGGGATCAGAATTTTGTGCATTTACAAAAGGCGCACGAGGCTGTCCTCAAAAAGAAAACAAAATAATACATCATTTCAGGTTCTGACCGATCACACATTAGGTGCTTTCCGGAAATGCAATTTAATTTTATGATGACAGATATTCCAGGCTGCTACACATATTTTCTTTACTTTAAATGGAGACCTAGAGGGCTGCTTTTTCATGTTTTTATTTATTTTAATTTTTGGTAGTTCCCTTTATGTGCCTGGTGCTCATTTGAAAATTCTGATTTCTTTCCCACATTAAAAATAGTAAGTTTGGCCCATCTGTTAGGGTGCAGTGTCAGTGTTGCTAGAAAAACAAATGTACAGCTGACAATTTTCCTCTCCTCTATTTTTTTTTTGCGCAGAAGTAGTACTGTTCAATTTCCGAGAATCCATTCTGGAGGCAAAAAGCACCCTTCATAAACCTTGTGGACTGCGCAAATCTGCATCAATGCCATTGCTACTGTTGCAGTTATTAAAAAATATTGTTGCATTTCACTGCTTTTTCTTAACTTATGATTGTTTTCTTTTCAGTGCAGATGATGGCAAAGATTTCCCCCTACCCGAACGTGGATGGCTTGCATGAGGGTATGGTGAGGAACAACCCCAATTAATTCAACACAGGAGGGGTCGTGAACATTCTCTTCCACAATTCTAAAACATTCCAGGTAGGTGTGCATTTAGAAGTACAGCTTGTCAAGTGGTTGTTACTGCATTGTGATGAAAAATACAGCATAAAAAGAAGCTGGGACCCTGGAATTCTGGAAAAATTTTAATTGTATGATTGACGCCGCAAAATTAAAGAGCACTCAAGAATGTCACTGCGCTACACTAATTTTCCCATTCCTTTTTGGTATCTCATACACTTGATTTTATTGCATTCTGCAATGGACTCCTTGTTTGCTTACCTACCACACTAATGCCATCACAGCAATTAAGTAGTACTGGCTGCCATGACTATGCACTCTCAACAAAAAGGTAGTTGTAGTTATTAACTTTAAGGGTAGTAACAGCTTTTCACATATGTTACTACCTAAGTTGTAACTGCAGGTAGTAACTGCAACGTAGTAATGGTTACTAGGTAGCAACAGGAGCTACAATTACTAGCATTTACTACCTCTGAAGGTAGTAACAGCGACTAGACATTAATTTCATTTAATACCTTCGAAGGCAGAGACAGCAACTGCCATTGCCGCCAACGTTTACCTCTATATAGCGTTAAAAGCAACCTCTAATCTGAATGCTGGGTAAGACGCAGGCACTGCCTCATCGCTGCAATACTTTGCTTTGCAAAAATATGACTACAGTGCTAGAAGCAGAGCTCTTATATGGCTTCGACGAAACCAAAAGTAATGCAGAAAACTACAGTCGCACTAGCCCATTACTAACGCGTAGGTGGGCGCCGCACATGTGAGCAGGAGCGCGAGGAGTGGGAGCATACCACTGGCAGCGATTTCTCTAGACTTTCGTATCGAAATTTTACGTAACCGTTTTTTGTACACTGCTGCTGGTGGTGTCATACGACTTCCCACTGCATATACCATACGACTCTCAGGTTGGAGTCTAGCTCTTGACGGAGATTCGAACCGTTAACATATATACCTCCAATTGTATATTCGCCAACTTTTGTTCCGGATGGTGTCATACGAGTAGCAGCCGTAATTACTACTTCTGCTTTCGATGAGGTGGTAATGACGTAGTACAAAGGTAGTAACTGCCATACTTACTGCATTTTTACTACCTCCTCTTTCATCGGGGTCGTAAGACGGTAGTAGAAAGGTAGCAACTGTTAAAAAAAGGTAGTAACAGCAGCCGTCACCCCCTTTTTACTACCTTTTTCTAGGAGTGTGTGGCTATGCCAGTTGCTCTAGTACCAATCAATTTCATCGAATTAGAGCTGTGCTTTTCAGTGCAGTTCAAACGAAATTCTGCAAGTACCTGCATATCAGAGCATGTGTTTGAAAGGATAATATGAATGCAGTTCATTGGCATTGTTACAACCCTGCTAAGGACACGTCTATGGACCCCTCGTTTACCCTGCGAAAAAAAGGCTGTCTCTGGGAACCTACTAGCGGATTCTTTCCCACGCTGTTATGGAGGGGAAGGAGATGGCCTACCCTTTGTCTGGTTCGCCGCGAGACGTGATTAACGATGGACAAGACAACAGAGGGAAGAGGGCACGATGCCTTCCAGTGTTTAGCATTGACTGACAGGAGCCGACCTGCGGCCCGCCGCTGCAGTCACCGCAGCACCCGCATGAATCACCTGTTTTTGACAGAGTGTCGCAAAATTCGGCGCATATTCGAAAAAAAACCGCGCTGCGCGTACGCAATCACGCCCGCGCGCGGCAAAATAAAAACAAAGCGGGGAAGGACCCCCGGAGAGCGCGTAAACCTTGCGTACGCTTCTCACTCAGCTCGCCGGCGGCGCGCCAAAGTAATCGCAGCCACGCGCGGCGTCGATTTCTCAAGAATGTCGACGTTTCTGCTCGTTGTCGACGGAGACGGCGTGCCCTTCTCCGCGCTAAAGTGGCACCCTCTCCTCTTCACTCTCGCGCTGGCGTTTTCGCACGCGAGATGGAACCAGAAATTTCTGGAAGACGGTGTCCGCGCTCGACCAATGGGGTCGCGCTCCCGGCACGAGAAGGAGAAGGAGGTTGTGCAGTTCATATGCCTGTATGTTCGCGCCTGCCTTAGCGCGAAGAACAGAGGCGGGCTGCGCCTATAAATGAGGGGCTGCAACCGCTGTCTGTTATCCCGAGCCGCCGTTTAAGCTTCCGAGAAGCGCTCCCGCTCGACTCCCGGGAGACCACCGCCCAGCCACGGACCAGCGAGGCAACGTCCGCCAGTCTGCGGATCGGCGCCGTCGTGCTCCTCAGGTCGTCGGACAGTCGCAGTGCCCGGTGAACAAATTGTGTTTGTCTCTCTCTGTGTTAGTGCACTTTAGGTGCAAAGGTTCTGTGAAATTGTAATCTCTCTCGATTGTGCCTTTGCATGAGTTGCATTGTGTTTGTAAATCACTTTGTGCTAGTACGAGTGATTGTAAATTCCTCTGTATCGTCTCTTAGCTGTATAAACTGTTTTGTTTTGGGAACCTATGGCTCCGACCCATTCTCTGGCTTTCGACCGGCGAAAGCCAGGCACCAAACGACCAACCCCCTTGTCACTTGGTAGCTGGCCTCCGGCTGAGCTTGCCACGCTGAGTCCAGGACATCTCCTCTGTGACCGAGACCGCTACCCCACACGCTGTAAGGGTGTCTGGGAGCGAACGCAAATGTGCGCGAAGTGGTGACACAGAGACGTCCCGCTCTTCTGAGCGAGGTAGCAGCGGACCCTCCAATCCTCCTCGCCCATTCCCACGAGTGCTTCGGCGTGCTATGTGCTGTGTAATTCTATCGATCAGTGCCACGTGTTGAATTGGCCGCCGACTTGTGGAGGGGCGGAGCCTTGGGATATTTAACAGGCGACCTGAGTGCGAACGATTGCTCTGGGCCCTGACGACAAGGCTTATCCAGTCGCTCGACGCTATGGACTTTTAACATTTGACTGTTTGCTCTTTTATAAATTATGTAAATTATGCAATTATGTAAATGTTTCTTCAAAGTGCCAGTAAACCCCCTTCTTTTTCGTTTTCCCGAACTTCAAGTTCCATATTTCTTCAGCCCGAAGACTCGGACACGCTACCCGAAGGCGCCCGGGTTCCAGTGAGCCCCTGCACCACGAAAACTGGTGACCAGCGGTGAGATAGGAACCTACAAGCGGCAACAACGGTCAGCCAACGAGAGAGCAGCTGTCTCAGCGCATGATCACATGTGTGGGTGAGTGCTTGGCTTTCCTCTGATGTGGACCAGATTCTAAAAGAGGGTTAAAATTTAGAACTGGTAGACACATGTGCTTAAATCATCGAGGGTTGGTATTTTGGCATAGTTGTTTTGGAAATAGCCTAGACTCAGAAGCATAGCGGACCTACAAAAGCTGCAGAAGCCGGACCTGTTGCTATTGTATGAGGAATTGGGGATCGATACAAAAGGCTTTTGCACGAAAACCCATGATTATTCAGGCAATCACTGATTTGGGGGCAGATGATGAGGAGCTCAGTGAGGCGGGGAACATCACTGAACAAAAAATGGAAGAGCAGCTCAGACAGCAGAAAAGGTGTGACCGTGAAAGAGAGAATGAAGCAATAAAACAGGAACGGGCAATAAAGCTCCGTAAGTCAGAAGTGGAGTTGATCAAGAGGTCGGGCAATTGTCTTCAGCAAGCGGTACCGCTTCTCAACGAGGAGGTAGAGTTCAAGATGTCTAGGAACATGCAGCCATATGTGGTGTCAGGGGATATCTGTCTCTATCTAGCAAATTTTGGACGAACGTGCGGCCAACTGTCCTTTAGTTGATAGACTTAGTATCAAAGGCTACTGACTGTACTGCCCTGCGAGGCACCGGAGGTTGTCGCGCGGCTCAGCAAGGAGGGCGCGAACAACTACGAGAACGTCAAGGCTTGCCTTCTACGAATATATACTTAGCGCAGAATCGTTCACGCAGTGATTTCAGGGAGCTAACAAGTCGAGCGACAAGGGCCATCCCGATTTTTTGTACAAGCTGCAAACTAACTTGGTCGAATGGTTTAAGCGCACCGGGTCCTATAGTGACCGACAGGCTCTTGTGGAGAGGATGTTGTTGGAGCAGTTTTACAACTGCCTCTCTGAAGAGGAAAGAAATTGGCTACTGGACCGCGACAATGTAACGTTTGCTACCAAAGCTACAGAACACATTGAGGAGTTCGCCTCGCGCCAGCTGTTTAACAACACTAGAGTTGATATGACCCGTATTTTCGGGAGAAGTATGCATTACCATCACGAGTGGCACTTTGGGAACTCTATAGTTGACAAAGACGAAAGAAAAGTTTCTTCCGATAAAGCTCAAAAAATGGAAGACAATGAGAACGGTGCAAAAGTGGCCAAAGCGCAGAAAGAAAAAGTCGCGTTTCAGGCTAGGAGGCCGCTCTCTTGCTACAGATGCAATGAGCAGGGTCACATAGCATGAACTGTGAAAAAGAAAAGGTTGCGCTCTCGTTTGTCGGAACTGCGATGAAAACATGAAGCTGTTGTGACCTCACTCGGATAGCCTGCTAGTGAACGGGAAGCAACTCAGCTGCAACGATAGATGTTGTCCATCTGTTGTATGTGTCACCATCCGATTACGCAGAAAAATGTGTATGGATCTGACAGGTAGTGGAAGAACAAAGCGTATGCTTGCCTATCGCGACAGTGGTAATTGAGGGCCCTTTCGGTACGCTTACAACCGAAGCCGCAGTTTCAGGAAAACTATCTAAATGCTACAAGAATAGTCGTGGGGTTGCTCGAGACCAATTAGTCGTTTCGCAGAAGTACCGACAAGACTAACTACGACTTTTCCATGCCAATTCGTGGTCATACAACCTGAGAATCAGGAAAACAAAGCAGAGGCTTTTACAGGGATACTATTGTCTGGATATTTTAAGGACATGGAGCGTTTGGTAAGGTCGTGCAACACATGTCAGCGGGTCGGAAAGGCGCGAGATAAGTGGAAAGCGCTGATGGTTTTGTCCATCCCCCCCCCCCGCTAGTGGCATCAACTGATTATCATGAACTTGTAGATGATCCGCTTGGAAATTCTAGCATGACATTGTAGGGTACGGCAGATGGAACAGGATTGACCGCTGCTGGCTTTATGCCTTCATAGAAACCATGGCCCTACACTGTGTCCACCCAATCAGGTGTGGCTGCCTTTCCTTCTCAACCCCTTTCTCTCTTTAGCTAAATAAAAAATCAATGGAGTACAGTCAAAACAAAAGAAGCAAAGGAATTCACAGAAAAGTTGAACGATAGACATATATAAAGCCAAAATAACTGCTTAGAAAACAAACTTGAGGCGCCAGTTTGACATCCGTTTGCCATGTTCTCTTTCTTTTTGTCTGTCACATCATGAGGTCAACAATTCTTTTTATATGGAAGGCGGTGTTTTCTAGTATTATGACATTCTGCTTTACAAATATGGCATGGGAGATTGACATAGATTTGGCATGGAGAACTCGAGTAATCTTTTAGTGCTTTTGAAGTGTCCAAACAATTTTTTTCAAGCCCCTTGGGACAACTTGCACTGCCCTAAATTGGACAACTAGTACATGACACCAAAGCTATCATTTGTAGAAAGTGCAACTTTTACTTTTTTTTTTACAGGAGAGAACATGTCGGTGATGCTGTCAAGAGTGCAAATGCATTTATGGGTGCCTACTGCGTGTTCGGCAGGAGGTACAAACCAGGAGCCTGCAACTTTTGTTTCGTATTCGAACTCCAATTTCTGGATGTTTATGTGACTGAGTAAAAGTGCATTGTCTGATGGTTTGTTAGTATGCACCAAGTTGCCTTTGCTGGTTCACATCAATAAATGTTAGCCGGAGCATGCAGTGTAATGTGCCTGACCTTTCCTGAATGCTCTTATCATGTTCTGGGCATTCATACTGGAAAGCAAAAGGCAAGCTATTGTCTCTAGCACATATTACATGTGTGGGTGGCTAAAATGTCAACCGATAAAATGCAATATATTGAACAGCTTCACATTGCTACTCAAAATATAGTGGAAAGCCTAAAATGAATAACGCGGCATAAAAGTGAAAAATTGAAAAGGGTGTTAAAGGTGAAGTGTGACTGCTACACCCATTATATTAGAGTGTAAGTTACGTAAACCACCTTCCAATACATCGGGTAAAGAAGGGCGGAGTTGTGAGAAAAGTTCCCTGTATAAGGAGGCTTTGCTACCTAAAGGTATCCTTTTTGAAGGGTGTTAGTTACAGACACTGTAATGCACCCTTAAGTCTGTAACTTGGTTTACAGTGCGGTAATGCGTCCTCGCTCCGAAGTTGCTCCCGTCGATTCCCACTCCACTACCTGCCACGTACCCGCCTTTTTTTGCCACATACGAAGCCCGAGAACTGGATGATTTCTATCGTTCCCACGAACACACTACACAAATGGACGCGGAAAGGCAAGGTGCAACCTACGTGGTCCGTGCAACCACGCCGCGATCTACACTTATCTCCGCCGCCGCAGTGTGCGCCTCCTCCCCCGCCGCAGCAGAAGAGACAGCGATAGCGCTGGCTATCGCTGACCGTTGTACGCGCACAGTTCACGGTGACTGAAAAGGAGCAATCCTAAACTAATCGGCAGGCTGCATCTTCATTGCCGCCGCACGCATTCTGCGCGGCTGCCCTCCCAACCGCAAAATTAACCTAATCTGGGTACCCGCCCATGAGGGCAACTGTGGTAACGAAGGGACATATACCAGGTTGGGGCAACCTAACAAGATTGAAAAATAATAATCCCCTGCCTACACCACTGACCCATAACAGGCTGGTAAGGAAGGGACCGGCCGACTTGCCCGAGAGTTAACAATCCCGGCGGCCGTGCCACGGATCTTGGAGCAGTCGCTGAAGCCCCCCAGACTTGTGCCGACATCACCAAAGTTCATAAAAAGAAGTGACGGGAATTCCCGCCTCTTGAACCCGACGTCGACCGAGCATAAGCCACCCTGCTCAGAAGATTGCAGACGCTCTTAATTCTCAGCTACTCAAAGCTATCACTGATCGCCAACAGGCAATACGACCCCAAATGCCCAAATTGACAGAACGGATCGTCCGCCACTCAGGCGCACATACTCTGGGGATGCGAAAATAACCCTCCCCTCGGGCGTTCCTGCCAGCTCCCTCTGCGGAATGCTGGGACCAGCTCTTACACAAGGCGCATAAGACCACGCAACTTTCACTCATTTCATGGGCCCAGTACGTCGCCCCCACCATGGGGGCCGCACAGGACCCACCTGTTCTCGTTGGCTGCACCTGTGGGAAATAAAGTTGTCTTTTTCTCTACTCCATGCCATCTCCTTGGCTTTCCGATCTTTTGTGCTTTGACGCCGACAACTAGCAGCTTTGAATCAATTGAACATATAAAGCTTTCGCCTTGAAATAAAGTGCATGAGCTTGAACAAGTGGTTACATAAGCGCTCATAAAATGGCTTTCGACCCACGACGCGCACAACTTCTCGGGTTCGGCGTCACTCGGATTACGTCACTCCATCAAGAACAACTTGAGAGTCCCGCTGACATAGCAGGCGAATAATCTTGTACGGCCCGCAGTTGCGGCGAAAACATTTTCACTGAGTCCACCGTGACAAATGGATGTCGAAACTCAGACTCGGTCAGCTGGCTTGTATTCTGCGTGGCGCCGACTAAGATTGTAATGTCAATGGTCGGCGCACTACTCGTCTCGAGTGCTCAACCACGCATGACGTCGTGGTTCTTCCGCTGTCTGCACGATATAAACATAACGGTGCTGAACTGTAGTCGGGTGTCCTCAAACACACTCCCATTATAAAAGGGAGTGCTCTAGAGGGCAGCTTCGTCATCATCAATACACCCAGTGCAGGACAAAGGCCTCTCCCATGTCTCTCCAATTAACCCTCTCCTTTCCCAGCTGCGCCTACCCAATGCCTGCAGGCCTCATAATCTCATCCTGTCGCCTAACTTTCTGCCTCCCTCCGCTACGCTTGCCTTCTCTTGGAATCCACTTCGTTACATTTAAGGACCAGCGGTCATCTTGCCGTCGCAGTACATGCCCTGCCCAAGCCCATTTTTCCCTATTGATTTCGACTAGGATGTAATTAAGACGCGTTTGTTCCCTTACCCACTAAGCCCGCTTCCGGACTCATAGCATATACACCTATTATTGTTCTTTCCATGGCTAGCTGCGTCGTTCTTAAATAAAGCTTACCCATTTTCATTAGCCTCCACGTTTCCGCCCCGTAGGAGAGTACGGGTGAGGTACAGCTGTTGTACACTTTTCTCTTGAGGGATATTGGTAATCGGCTATTCATGATTTGAGAAAACCTGCCGTATGCGCTGTACCCAATTCTTACCCTTCTAGTTATTTCCCTCTCGTGATGCGGATAAGCTGCCACTACCTGCCCTAAGTAGGTTCTTTACCACTTGCTGCACCTCGCTGCGAATTGTGAACTGCTGTTTCCTTGCTAGACTGTTGAACATTACTTTGGTTTTCTGCAGGTTAATTTTTAGACCCACCTTTCTGCTCTATGTAACTCATTGATCATGATTTGCACTTCATCTCCTGAGTGACTCCGCAAGGTAATGTCATTAGCGAATCGCAGATTATTTAGGTATTCTCCATTAACTCTTCTCCACAGCTGTTCTCTATTCGGGCCTCGTAATACCAACTGCAGACAGGTGGTGAATAGCATCAGCGAGAACGTGTCTCCTTGCCTGACGCCCTTCCTTATCGGAATTTAATTGCTCACTCTACGGAGGACGATGGTAGGTGTGCAGTTCTAGTATAATTCTTCCAGTATTTTTACATAAGGCTCTTATACGCCTTGATAATGCAATGCCTGTATGAGTGCTGAGGTTTCCACTTTGTCAAATGCTTTCTCGTAATCAATGAAGGATATATGTAGGGGTTGTTTATATTTTGTGCATTTCTCTATCCCCTTATTTAGAGTGTGAATATGATCTGTTATTGAATATCCTTTACTAAAGCCTGCCTGATAAGTTTGTTGATTAAAGTCTGAGGTTGTCCTGACTCTATTAGTGATTGCCTTAGTAAATACCTAGTAGACAACGGACAGTAAGCTGATCGGTCGGTAATTTTTTCAAGTCCTTGGCGTCTCCATTCGTATAATGTTTGCATGCTTTAAAGCTTGTGGTACGGTCGAGGTCGTAAGGCATTGCGTATACAGGGTGGATAGCCTTTGTAGCAGAATCTGCCCTCCGTCGTTCAAGAGATCTGCTGCTACCTGATCCTAGCGAGCTGCTTTTTCCCCTCTGCACTGTTGCTAATGATTTCTTTACTTCCTTTCTCATTACTGGCGGGATGCCGCAATGGTGTGTGCTACTGTCTTTATCATTAACGTTCTAATCGCATTGGCTGCTGTACAGATTTGTGTAGAACTCTTCGGCTACTTTAACTGTCTTATCCATATTGCTAATGACATTGCCCTCCTTGTCTCTTAACCCACATATCTGGTTTTTACCTATACAAAATTTTCTAGGAAGCATACGCCCTTTCTTACTCTCTTATAGGCCTATTCGTGCTTAGAGTAGAGTGCAGGTAGGCGGCGACGTCGAGGTGGTCCTCATTGGTGACGTCCTGCAACATTGCGTCGAGCGTTGTCACGGCCTCCCTGCCATTTACGAGGTGAGGGTTCCACGGGGTTGCCTCCTCATCTGTGGTTTGTAGGCGAAGGAAACGTAGAGCAAGATCGCGTCCACTGATCTGTGTTCGGTGTCAACGGAGACGGAGCGAACTTACATGTAGTTCTTTTCCAATTTACCCCCTTCACGGTGCCATTGAGATGTCTACGGCAATCGAGAGGTACAACCGTCTCACTGGGTTTTATAGAGTCAGAGTAAGTTATCTCACAAAGTGGATTGCAATCAGAGCTAGTTGTTACTACTAGTAAGCAGCTTTACGAAAATAAACGAAATACATTTACGCCTGTCGACTGCAATAAAATATGACCGATATCAATCATTCTTGATTTTAGAAGTTATCAAGGCGCTGACTAACAACGCATTACCGCTTAAAGCAAAAATGTTAATGGCCCCGTTCTCAGGAAAACCCGGCATCGGAGCAACTGGGAAATTCAAATTCGTGAAATGGGTGTAGTGACGTAGAAAAACAGGTTTGCTGCAAAAAAAAAATGGCTGCCGCTTAGCTCAGATAACCCTAGCTATGCAAGAGAAAGCACGGATTACAGGTGAGGTCACTATCTAAGTTTCTTAGGGCCGAAACAAAGTCTGACAGACAGACGTACCACGTGGATCGTTGCGGGTTCCGCACTGCGAGAACTCGCTTCCAGTGTCTCGCCACTCTCCGCCGCGGGTGCTAACAAGGCTCGTCGCAGTCTTCATTCGGCATCTTTCGCTCGTCGTCGAGCCAAGCGAAGTTCCCGCCCTCTGTTCCTTTCGGTTGGCGGTTTAGCGCGTTTACGCTCCCTGTCGATTGCTCAATCCCTCGACCAGCTGGTAATGTCGACCGGGTGATCAGACTCGGCCCGACGTCTGCGAGTACCCACTCTCGAGGACGTCGGCTCCAGCTGACTTGCTTCGTCCATAGCGAGACGGTGGATAGGCAGCGCGCAACCGCCGCGACGGCGTCGGAGCGAGTGACTGCAGCTGCTGTGAGTCACGTGGTACGTCGCGTGCTTATTTATGCAGCTCCACTCCTCCTGTTCAAGGTCATTCGTACAGACGCAGCGAAATGGGAGCCGCGTGGATAGTAAAGCCACCGCCGCCCAATGGCACCAAGTGCGTTGCAATTGAGCGGCCGTGGTAAATCTTTCGCTTTAAAATGTTGTCGAGCGGAAGTGAACCGGAGTCTCTTCGGTCGGGAGCCAGGCACAACTTCTTCACCAATGAGGATGTTCGTTCAAGAAGATAAACAGTGGATTTGTACAAGCACGTCGCACAGCAACGTGCACAATGACGCTAAAGGAAAACTTAGTTTTAAGGGCCGATAATTAGCGGCTCGGATTACGTGCGATGACATGTAATACAGCAGGTTGTAATGCCACGTGAAAACCTGCCGATATCTGCGTAATGGTGCGCCAAGAAATCCCCTTGCGATCACACGAACCCTTTAAAACTATCGCGCCATATTTGCAAGGTGAATTTAAATAGTGATGTTTATGAAGACGGGCTGGCTAGCCATAGCTACGTACGCTTATTAAATACAAAAAGAGAAGTTTGACCGCCACACCAAATCAGAGCGTACAAACAAGGGTACTTGGCAGCATATAATATACCTGGCTGAGACAATTGGTTACAAAGCCAAGTGGTGCCGAACATCAACATGATCAAGCTCGTGTACGTGATACAGACGGACACCAGAGCGCAAATGGAGCCGGTGCTTACTTGATTAGGCACCGCTAGCTAATGCAATCAGGGCACAAAAAATCAGCGGTCCCGTAAGAGGCGTCCGCTCAACAAATTCGAAGTATAAACGGAACCCTTGCTTGTTTTCAACTCTGATTGTGTACTGGCGGCGTTGCATCGAAGTTTTAATCAATGTCAAATTAGAATCTGAGATTTAAGCGAAGCGGAGATATTATTGCTACTCTTCATTTTGCTCATCCCTTTTGTCGACGCACAGCAAAAAAAAAAAAAATAACAGCCGTGTGTTGTACAATGAAAATGGGCCTTTGAAAATAGGTTGTTTCAGGAAATAATAATTGGTTTTTTTGGGGGGAAAGGAAATGGCGCAGTATCTGTCTCATATATCGTTGGACACCTGAACCGCGCCGTAAGGGAAGGTATGAAGGAGGGAGTGAAAGAAGAAAGAGAAATAGGTGCCGTAGTGGAGGGCTCCGGCATAATTTCGACCACCTGGGGATCTTTAACGTGCACTGACATCGCACAGCACACGGGCGCCTTAGCGTTTTTCCTCCATAAAAACGCAGCCGCCGCGGTCGGGTTCGAACCCGGGAACTCCGGATCAGTAGTCGAGCGCCCTAACCACTGAGCCACCGCGGCGGGGCTTCAGGAAAGGAAACGGCGCAAAAATTGTCTAATCTCCTTGGACACCCCACCGCACCATAAGAGAAAGGAGGAAAGTGGTAGTGAAAGAAAAAATAGAGAGTTGCCGTAGTGAAGTTCTGCTTAATAATTTAGACCACCTGTTGATCTTGAGTCGCACAGAACACGGGCGCCCCATCTTTCCTATAAGCTATCATTTTCATTATACGGAGCCGGTTGTGCTCCTTTCTTTTCGTGGAAATGAACGGCCTTTGCAAAGTTGTCAACGCCAATGAACTCTATGAACGCCGTCGTCTCACTTGCTTTGTTTGGATATTGAGTACAGTGAATGGCACAGTAACCGTCTCACATATCTCGGTGGACACCACGGAGCGAGAGAGAGAGAGAGAAACGCGCCGTTTAGCGAGACATGCCTGTCGTACTTCTCGCGTTTCAGACTCGGCTTTGCTGCGTCGTTTAGCGAGACGTTCTTAGGCGATTGTTCGGACCCGTGGTGTATCTGTTACGGGTCCAAGTTGTACTTATTTTTGGAAATGTGGCGCAGAGTTTGAAGGTTGCTTCACTTCCGCCACCGGTTGGCCCGGTATTGTACTACCTCCTGGATCGGCCTTGTCTTTAGCGCGTCTTTACTATCCTGTCTTTCTATCCGATCTTTCAACTCTCCTTCTATCTGCACGTGGCAGCGATTGTGGCTCGGCTTGAGCCAGTGAGCAGGCCGGTGCACTTTTCTTTCTTCCTTCCTGGTAGTAACAGACAGACAGACAGACAGACAGACAGACAGGCAGACAGACAGACAGACAGACAGACTGACTGACTGACTGACAGACAGACAGACAGACAGACAGACAGACAGACAGACAGACAGACAGACAGACAGACAGACAGACAGACAGACAGACAGACAGACAGACAGACAGACAGACAGACAGACAGACAGACAGACAGACAGACAGTTCAATACTAATACAGATACATCTCTGTGGACTCGGTAGCTGTAGCAAGAGATAATAGCTAGTTTTCTTAGCAAATAGGCTGTAGAAATTACCAACCTGCATGATGAAGGCGAAAAGGTTAGACTGTGCGGTTGCACAGCCGCCGAGCCCAGAGAGCGGCGCGGAAGCGCTCTGCTTCTTTATAGCTTCCACTGTCAATGTCGCTCGCAGTTTCGCTTGCCAGAGATACGGTATTGTCCAGTGTTGCCCGAGGGGCGTTCCGGAAAATGGCGAAATCATGACTGTAGGATTGCAGCAGGGGCTGTTGCTGTTTCCGGCATCAGCATGCTTGGGAAGCACTGCGGTACCAGGGCGCGCAGACAGCAGGGCGGAAATGGCCACGCCAACGATGACCAGAAGAATCTCCATGATGAAGGCGAAAGGGTTAGACTGGGCGGTTGCACAGCCGCCTAGCCCACGGTTATATAGTCAAGCGGTTATACAGTCGCGGTTATAATACTGGCAAGTGGTTATATAGTCGGCTTCCGCGATGAACACACGCTTGCGGCGAACGTCAAACGATGGCGCTTAGCGCGCGGCAGTGGCCACCTGCGCCGCGCGGACGTCACGTGCGGCAGCGGCGAAAGGTCAGGCGACGAAGTCGGCGGAGGCCACTTGCGTTGTGCGTGACGTCACTCGTGCTCTGACATACGGCGGCTCGCGCGAAGCGCGGTGTTGACTGGCATAGTGAAGCTTTTCGCTTCAAAAATTGGTCAGTGCACGTCAAAGATCCAAAGGTACTCGAAATTATTCCGGAGCCCTCCACTACGAACCTATTTCTTCCTTTTTTCTGTCAGTTCCTCCTTTATACCTTCACTAAGGGTGCGGATCAGGTGTCCGCCGAGATGTGAGATACTCCGTCATTTCCTTTCTCCAATAACCAATTTACAATTTACACTTTTGAAGACAGGGAATGACGCAGTAACTTCCTCACATGTGTGCGTGGACACCTGAACCGCGGCGTGAGTGAAGGGATAAAGGACGGAGTGAAGGAACAAAGAGGTGCCGTAGTGGAGGGCTCCGGAATCATTTCGACCATCTGGGGCTACATAATCTCCACTGACAGCGCACAACACACTGGCGCGTTTGCGGTTAGGCTCTAACGAAACGCTGCCTCAGCCGACTGGATCGATCGCGTGTACTCTGGCGCAGCAGTCGAGTGTCCTTATCACTGAAGGGCCGAAGCTTCGTGGACTTGGTGGACTGCAAAATTCTTCGTCCCAGTCGCATTATATTCACATTGTAAAAAAAAATTGTAGGACGCTTAATCCTCGCCTTTAAGAATTGAATGCTACAGCGGGTTGGAGCACTGCGAGGGAGTCCACGGATTGCCATCGGCCGTTCGGCGCGACGGCTGGCCCGTTAGACAAATCGCTCCGCTAAGTACGGTGAAACGGACGCACGAAACGGACGGGCGGAGTGGCAAACCAGGTAGATGCGCTGCCAGGAGCCTTGCCGAAACGCGCGGGGCTCAAGTCGCAGTATTAGTTCGTCGGCACATAGTTCTCGACGAACCCGATGCCACGAACGCCAGCATAGCTTCCGGGCTGAACGAACGGGCAGCAAGCCGCAAGTTCCGTGGTAAACGCGCTTCAGATGTGCGCTGCGTTGTTAGCCGCCCACCGAGTGATTCCTGCGTGCCTGCACGGCCCGACTGCTTCCAATCTAGATATGTCAGACGCGTCACTTCCTTTCCTTAAAAATCAATTTTCATGTAATTTCCTTTCTTACGGCGAGGTTCGGGTGTCCACAGAGATATGTGATATATAGGGCTCACCTCTTTTCCTTAAGAGCAATTTTCATTTCATTTTCCATCCCTTGCGGCGCGGTCCGAGTTGACAGGCGTCCCTTCCTTTCCTTGCGCTGCCGACGCACGCTATCTGTTGGGGCACTGGCGTACATTGAGAGGAGGAGGAGGAGGGGCGATTTTTCGTTCACGGTCGACGCCGTCGACACCGGCTTTTCAGCGGGACGAGCTTCTTAACGCGGTCGCATTGACATTGTGTCTGCCTCTGACATCCTCAAATTAACTTTCTGTTGTTCGTACATGCGGATTGCTGCATAATACCAGTCCAATAACGAACCATAAACCTATAGCGAAAATCATCAACCGCTACGTGAGTGAAATAATCCTTAGCTTATAATGCGAAGCTTGCATTCATTCCTTGAAACCTGCATTCTTGCAAATCCGTGATATGAAGGTCTTGAATGCATGTAGCTAAGCTAGGTGGTTCGTCACGAATGAAAATAAAATTTCTTTAATTCCAAATTTTGCTTCCGAGCACAAGCCGCGAGATACAATCTGCACTGCGTGGCTTGTGTTCATCCAACAAAAATGACTCGAAACTGTATTTCTTTAAGCAAGCAAAATTCAATAGCTCAGTGTCTGTATTCAGCTGTTCGGAGTGTTACTCCGTTGAGGCTAGCATTTAGGCGATTCTAGAAATTTCAGTGAAGACAATGCACCTCATTAAATCTTCAGGCTTCACAAATCAGTCTGATCTTGCCACGATGGGAATGCGATAAAAAAAAATTGCGTGTTTCTTGCCGGACTTTCAGCCAAGGAGAAGCACTGAACAAAGTGAAGACAAAGGAAATAAATAAGCGCACGGCACGTGAAATGAAATTTTCGTCAAAATTCCGAGCGATAACTTCTCATGGAAGTCTGGCGTGAGTCGCGCTGGCAGCCTCGAGGAGCTGCCGAAGGTGTCCCATCATTATCCGAGCGTTTAAGTATAGGAAAATGTTCGCATTATTCCGCATGTGAATCAATTTATTTTAACCCGGTTGTGGCTCTACTGCACTCAAGGAATAAACCATACCGAATCGTAAAACAATTCCGACTAAGACGAGGGTAATAACATCATTACGTCCGTAATAATGCTCTGGGTTTTGCCGCTGGCAGTCATCATCATCACTTTTTGTTGTTAAAAAAATCACTGCAACGCCTCCCGTGCATTAAGCACCGCGAAAATAGCGCTGAGTGCTGAAAGTACTCTACAGGTAATAAAAGAGTTCAAGATAGATTTTCTATACCCCAGACAGCGGGATAAGCTGAGCAAACGAATTTCTCGATACCAGAGTAGCATAGCTTGCATCAGCAAACATACCATGATCATGGAAGGTGTTCTTTAAGCTAATCGTTGAAGAGTTTCAGGGATCTTAGAATTTCGATGACAAACGAAGGTGGCTGGCCTTCTTAACGGCGAGTGGCAGTGGCCCATATTTACACCTTGAACCAGGTGAAAAAGATATACGCAAAATATAAGCAACCCCGACATTGTCCTGCGTATTGTAGGAGAACACGTTTCTCTTTTATGAATCCAGAGCAGTTCCGTGGGCATGGCCTTTCCAGAGTTTAGAAGATAAATATGCAAAACTGCTAAAAAAAAACAACAACTATAGCGTCCTTATAGGTAAAATATACATCTGTAATGAAACTGATAATTTCCAAGTCGGAAAGGACGTCAGTCCAGGGCGACAATATCTATTCAGTACTATTCACCGCGCGTTAAAATTATGTATTCAGGACTGTGAACTGAGAAGCGTTAGCTGTAAAAATGTTCGGCAATAGCCTGGCAATTCGCGATTCGCGGATCACACTGCCTTGATGTACCTGAGGAGAATAATAGCAAAGCAAAATCGAGTACCGTGACAGGCAAAGTACAAACATGGCCCTTCTAAATATTTCGAGAGTTTTAAGAGCGTTAGTTCTTAATCACGACGTTTCTCGATTTCGTGGGGTCAGCTACCACCTACATTCTGCGTGAAACCGAGGAATTCAAGATGGCGGCCACCCATAGTAAATCGATATAGAATCCTAGTTGGTGATTGATTGGTGACGTCATTAGTATATCGAATAGGCGAATGATTGGTCAGGGCACTGATTTTGTTACGTCAAAATTAGCTAGTCACGTGACTATGATTACTCGGTTATACTAAGTAATAATGAGGCCGTCCTAAAAGAAATTAGATATTTGGACTCGTCTAGATGAGTATAACTCGTTAGACACGAAAATTAACTAATGAAGCTCATATTTAGCTATAGTTAAGCATAAATTCATTCTTATATTTATTTAACCGACGACGTCATAATCTCACTATTGGTATTTCACAACGGGCTCGATGAGTACAACATGTAAGGCACTAGTATCGCCTAATTAAGTTAATATTTAATTATGGTCAGGCTTAAAATGGCGGCCGTGACGCCACCACTCGGTAGCTCACAATTTCGTACCTCATGGCGAATTGTGGTGACAGGGGCACTTTTCGTCACATAATTTGGGAATGCGCCGATTCCCCGGGCGCCGGCTTAAGCATCAACAGTGCAGAAGCCTGACAAGTTTCGCTGTGGAGCGAGGACCCCGGCATTCAGCAGCAAGCCACCCGCATAGCGGCTGAGGCCGCAAAAAAGCAACGCATCTTACCTTGTCTGCGGAGGATTCGCTACCCGCGTCTCAGGTCTGTGTGCCGGGACCGCGGATTTGGGGGCTCCTTTTCGGTGGAGAATAAAGTTTTCATTCATTCATTCATTCATTCATTCATTCATTCATTCATTCATTCATTCATTCATTCATTCATCGGGGCACCTACCACCTTGAGCTAAGGAAAAATGGCCCTCCAAAGAGTCGAAAAACTTTTTCGGCCCAAATTGCTCAAAAAATATCCGACCTCAAGGCGGAAGGCGCACGCTCGCCGTGATGTATGGAGATGTAGCCTTATCACGTGGGAATACATCGCATAGACAATAGATCGCGACACCAAGCAGCTAACGCTCCTTACTCCAACGTCTTCCAGATAGTGGCGGCACATTTTATTTTATTTGTCTTGGAAGGGCTGAGTATTTAGCTTTTGTATGCGAAAGATGAATGCATCTACTAAAGGCAGATAGACGCTCATTATGACGACGCGACGAAAAGAACCAGGAAAATAAAAAAAAATAATTTTGTGTCGTGTATTTAGCAACAACTCTCAGGTCATGAATAGCTGACTTCCAGTATCCTTCACGACGAAAGCATTAAACATTTTTTATCTTGCCCTCGCTTAGGTATGAAGCGGAAACATTGCCTATACTTACGGAAAGCCGGGAAGCACAGCGCACTATAGAAACGAACATAATAGATGCGCGTTACGACACAGGAAAAGAGGAGAATTGGCCAGTGAACACACTCAGCTACATTTTAGCGTATTTGAAATCGAGAACAAACGGCCACTGCGAACACATGTGATGTGAAGGCAGATAACCGAAGGTCATCAGTGGCGTATTGGAGCAAGCAAGCGAAACAGGTGGCAGAATATCAGATGGGCAGATGACATTAAGTAGTTTCAGGCGATGCGGTGCCCGAACCTGTCAAAGGGCACGATTAGTTTGAGAGATATGGGAGAAGCCATTGTCCTGCACCGGGATTAGTCAGGCTGATTTACATGAAGGTGATGATTAGAGATAATAGAGCGCACGCGGCCTCATACGGGGCTCAACGAGAAGATTGTGCCATTCAAAAAAACTGCGAAGGTTAGAAGGCCTGTTGAAATGCATTCGGTGTCACAGCATGCAATAATTGCGACGTTTTAAAAAGACAACAGCGTCAAAATGACGCTGGCTACACTTTCATGCTGTTCTCAACAAATCCGTCTCCGGCGAAGGACGAGTAGTCATCTGCATATGTGAATTGCGAAGTAACGAAATAGTCTTGGAATATCTTACCAATTCCTTATACACAACCATGAGTTAAACCAAAGGGACATTAGCCTCCGATAACTGTACGGAACAACCTTCAATGTTGGCATGCATTGAAAACATGACGAATTAGAAATCGCCATGTTTCTGCAATATCGAATATACAGGTTGTCCCACATAACTTGAGCGAGGCTTTTAAAAATATAAGCAACTTCGGACGCGAATGGAACCGAGTGCATAATATTGGCAGTAGTCTAGAGCCACTGAGTGTATTTTTAAGCGAAAAGCTTCACTACGCTAGTAAACGCCGCGCCTCGCGTGAGGCTGCGTACGTCGGAGCCCGAGTGACGTCACGCACGGCGCATTTCTCTCTCTCTCGCTCCCTAGTCACTACTGCGCAAGCGCCAATAGTAGCACCGACCCACAAAAGTTCCGCCGCTCCGCAGCGCCGCGCCATTCCTCAACATCCTACTTTCCATTTCAGTTCTTTCTCATCTTTATCTCGTTTATCCCTTCCTTTACGCCGCGGTACGGGTGTCTACCAAGATATGTGATACGGTTACTGTGCCATTTCATTTCCTCAAAAGATAAACAAAACAAGTGAGCCGACGGCCTTCATAGAGTCCGTTGGCGCTGAACCCTTTGCAAAGGCCGTTATTTTCACGAAAGGAAAGGCGCACAACCGGCTCCGTGGGTCAGTGGAGACCTCAATCTCGCTTTCATGTGCGTGGTGTTGGTGTCCAACAGCAAAAGCCTGCTTTGACTGCATTCCACAAACTGGATAGGTTGCGGGCCCTCCCTGCCACCCTGGGAGGTGGCATGCAGTTAATGGTTGATCCCGAGAGATTGATCACCAAATGAACGCTGCGGCCTAGCAGTTGCTGCAGTGCCACAAGAGCCACAACGCTGTCAGCGCTAATGCACTCAGGCCACATCTCTCTCTCACCACCGCCACATGTATCGAAGCTCGAATGAGGCCTCATATCCAAAGAGCCAGTTATGCGCCCTTTCTTTGCTCAAAGCCATCGCCATCTAGAACGTTGTCAACGCCAACGCCAATGAAGACAGTGAACGCCGGCATCTTTCGCTTTGTATATCCTGGATTATCTATGCTAATCCACAATATTTTTTTTATATTTTGCTTAACTAATTCATTAGCTTCGTTTAATTCATTAACTTTTTAAGTATTCGCTGCAGATCCCAAGTATGATAAGCAAAGTTCTAGAGCACCTTCAGAAACCTATTAAAAAATTGTTTCACGATATGTCTCACGATATGTCTACACGATATGTCTCACGTGGTCTTTCTTTCTGCTTTCCAAAGAGAGACCGCGAAATATGAAAGATGCCACGTGACAGGGCTCTTGAGCTGAAGTCTTAACTGTGCACAAACGTGCACAATTCACTTTTGGAGAGAGCAATAGAGGCCACAGCGGCAAGCAAAACCGTCCGCTATGGTCGCCGTCTCCTGCAGGTTGGCCTCAATGTCTCGGAGGGAGCCCTGCGTGGACCACATTGTGATGTCATCAGCATGCTGAGCATGCTGCACACTGGCGACTGCGTTCAGATGGGCCAGTAGGTGCAGCATAGCCAAATAGAATAACGCGTAAGAGATTACCGCGCCGTGTGGTGTACCCCTGGCTCCTAAATGAAAAGGACCATGTTCGTTATCCTGGATTCGAATGTAAGATTGTCTGTGGGTCAAAAATAGTCGCATGTATTGAAATTGTTTTTTTTGGTGGGGGGGAGGGAATAGAAATGGCGCATATCGGCGGACACCCGAACCGTGCCGTAAGAGAAGAGATTGAGAAAGGAGTGACAGAAAAAAGGAAGAAAGAGGTGCCGTAGTGGGGGCTCCGGACTAATTTCGGGTGCCGTGCACTGAAATCGCACATCACACGGGCACCTAAGAGTTTCGCCCCCATCGAAAGGCTTCCGCTGCCGTCGGGTTCGAACCCAGGGAACTCCGGATCAGTAGCCGAGCAAACTAACTACTGAGCCACCGCGCCGCAGTTATTGTGAAATAGGTGGGTGAGAATTATATTGTGGGTAACTTTCTCGAATGCTTCCTTCAAATCCTAGTCGAGTACGACCTTGTCATTGAGGGAGTATCTGACGCGGTCGAGGACAGCCTATGCAGAGTTGTAGTAGGACGTCCTATGCCGATCTGAGTAGGGAAACCCGAATATGGTGTCTGTAAAAAGGTGCTGGAATTGCATGAACTCGGACAACCTGTCGGATAACATCGTTTTCATGAGTTTGCCCACACAGGACATGAGACGGAGGTTGTCCGTGTTGATGGCCTTCTGCTGCGCTGTTTCCATGCAAAGAATGCAAGAACTAGCCCGGCTTACTCCTTTGTTGGATTTAAGAATGAAGATTACCTGGGCGGTCTTCCAGTCGATGGAGAGTGCACTACCTTAAGCCAGACTCAGGATATGCAATCCAAAAGAATAGGTATGGTCTATCCAGTGTGCGGAACGCAATAAAGCAGGTTTAGGCAGTTGGACACCAACGCCACGTATGTACATGAAAGTGTGATTGAGGTCTCCACTGGCCCAGGGAGCCATTCACCTCAAACAATGATGCGAGCAGAGGGAGCCAGTTTTGCGCCTTTCCATTGGTGAAAATGAACGGCCCCTAGAACGCTGTCAACGCCAATGAACGCCGGCGGCTCACTTGTTTTGTTTGGTTATTGAGGAAATGAAATGTTGCAGTAACTTTCTCAAATATCTCGGTGGCCACACGAAACGCGCCGAAAAGGAAGGGATAGGTGAGAGCGAGAGGGTTAGTTTGGTTTATGGGGGTTTAACGTCCCAAAGCGACTCCTGCTATGAGAAACGCTGTAGTGAAGGTCACCGGAAATTTAGACCACCTGGGGTTCTATAACGTGCAGTGACATCGCGCAGCACACGGGCCTCTCGAATTTCGCCTCCATCGCAATTCGACCTCCGCGGCCGGGATCGAAGCCGCGTCTTTCGGGCCAGCGGCCAAGCGCCATAACCACTCTGCCACCGCGGCGGCAAGGAGAGAGGTAAAGAAGAAAGGAAGAAAGATGACTGAAAACTGGATTTTGAGGGAAGGCGCAGCGCGGCACATCGGGGGAACACTTGTGGCGCGGTGCAAATAGTGGCGAATGCTCAGTACACTAGTGACACTTAACTGAAATGCGCCGCTGGCTATCTTGGTGTAGCTTTCGCTACAAAAGTTTATTTACACACCTGCAATTCAAACAGCAACGTGATGCATGAACATTCATTCACACTATAGGACAGCGGATTAGCATAAATATTCCGGGGGCCACTTTTCTGACCTAATGTGCGGTTAGCGAGAGCCTTTAGCGCGTTGTTGCTGCTTATGTCGTTGATGTGTGGTTAAGATGTTAAGTGTACAATTGTTTGGGAATCTTAAATGCAGAAGACACAGGAGGCCGTTTGGAAGGCATCCGTCTGATTCGACGCCCTCCCGCACTCTCGAGCGTCCTAGGCTAGAACTACGTATGTGTTGGCAGGAAATATATTGGAGCCTCCTCCACGCCACAGCTTCTCTATTATTTAGGACAACATGTAGCGGAAGTTGTCAGTCTGCGTCCCAATTTATAATGGTCGATTGGTTCTCCGCAGTTTTTCTGGCGCTCGTCGTATGCACAGTGTACGGAGGGGGGTCTTCCCAGAAGTCAGCTAGCGATAGCTCGTGAGCCGCCTCGTTACCAGTGAAGGCAGCGTGCGCGGGCGTCCAAATTAACTGATTTTTCCTATTCAGCGTTCTCTGGGTAATGATTTTGGCCGCTGCCAGTGACATCCTCCCTTTTCCAAAATTTTAGACGGGGGTTTTGCTGTCGCTAATTTTATCCTTGGCATCCGTTCCTACACAAGCGTGCGCTATCGCAACTTACTCCGCAGTCTCTATGTTGCGGCCTCGGATAGTCTGGTCGTTTCACGTGCTACCATAGCTTGGAGATAACGATCTATGCACTGTGGGGCGAGAGAGACCCTCGGCCACACAATTTCGGCGTGCCCACAATCACCAGAGGTGGGGCAAAATGCAGTAAGTTGAGAAGCCTTGGAGACTTTGCTTAACAATAAAAATTTTCTTTTCGGGAAAAGAAATTGCGCAGTATCTGTGTCATATATCGTTGGACACCTGAACCGCGCCGTAAGGGAAAGGATAAATGAGGGAGTGAAAGAAGAAAGGAAGAAAGACTTGACGTAGTGGAGGGCTCTGGAATAATTTCGACCTCCTGGGGATCATTACCGTGCACTGAAATCGCGCAGCTCACAGGCGCCTTAGCGTTTTGCCTTCATAAAAACGCAGCAGCCGCGGTCGGGTTTGAACCCGGGAACTCCGGATCAGTAGTCGAACGGCCTATCCCATCAGCCACCGCGGCGGGTGCGTCCTCCAAAACGACGACGACGGTTTAGCAGCAGATATACCCGGTGACAAGGAGCACTCACCAGATTATTGAGCTCCTATAGATCCCATTCCCGTAGGGCAGTGAAGACACCTCGCCTTCTGCGGTGTCTGTTGTTGCCAGTGAAGGAATATTATAAACGAAGTGCTGGCCTTACGGGCTCTCACACATGTTGTTTGTTGGAGGGGGTTGTCTAGGCGGTGAGCTCTGGGCTTTAATCAGCAAGAGCGAATTACGTGGTTAGGCACGTGACGAAAATTCTTAAAACGAGCGGTTTGAGCCGCGGTCAGCGCAGCTGCGGAACGAGCGGTACCAGTGCGACAAGTTGCGTGTTATGACGTCTCAGCCACACGTGCGGCGAGCCAGAGGTCAAATTCATGCGTCATTTGACCTCCAGCTTTGCATTCAAAAAGAGGAGCTTTTTGCACCAAAAAGTTTTCTGTGGTTCAAACCGGCTGAACCTAGAAAGACAGGCGAAAACTCAGTTAAGGTAATCACACGAAAGTAAGCACACGCCACACGTTTTTATTTAGCCAATGGAGCGTCACGCGATTTCCGGCAGTTGCGAGAGGGCCGTCGGCTCCGAAAAGCAGCGTCACGTGATTAGATAGTTGCGAGAGGAGCGAGTGCCATCGGCTCAACGCGCGCAGCGGCGGCAAGGTGGGGATAGTCGCGTGGCCTAACGTCCCACAGAGCATTTTAAGGCGGAAGCCTTTCTTGGCTCATGAGTGGCGTGGACGAAATTTGTAGACGGAAGTTGTCCGCACGAACTATCAAACATAAGTTGTGTGGTGATTAAAACAAAAACTTGAAATTTGATTAAGCCTATGTTCTCATACAACGTATAAGTAATGAAAAATACCAGAAATTGGGAAATAGGACTAAATATGAAAATGAATAAAAATTAAAAAATGAAAAGAAAATAGAGATAAGAAGTTAATAAAAATAAAACCAGGAAAAAAATTACACGAAAAGCAGAAGATAAAAAATTAAGGTAGAAAAAAGTTAAGGTATTATGAGGACAGGGAAACCTTTCGCATTTGCGCTCTTACCAAGATTTTTTCTCTTGCGGGAGAGTAACGAGCGCCTGAACCAACCAGCGACTGCGTCCTTTTTCCACACCTCAGGGGAAAATGAGCATTGCTCCATTTTGTTTGGGGAAGTATCCATGAGAGCAATGGCGTGCTTTCTTTTGCATGTCAGGATGAAACAAGCGGGTTATGTTATTTACCGATATCAGAAACGATGACCATCCGCGCAGATGTTAGACGCTTTTACCATAACGCGTACCGTGCTGTATACCATTACCCGCGTACCGCGAGTCCGCGCGTCGCCAGTGCGCATGCGCAGATTTATTTTAGGGCGCCAGATGGCGCCAGTTAAGATGCAGCTGCGTGCGCGCCTGCCGCCGCATCGGGACCAATCAGGACGAATCAATGTTGTCCAATAGTCTGCGAGTTCGACTCTTGCCCTAGCCACTGCGGAGACGTCGAGTACCCTTATAGAGCCCATAGCGCGAGGAAGACAAAATGCCTAGGATTTGCCTGTCTAGTTTGCGTTTGCTGAAGTGGTTTTTAAAAGGACACTTTATAGGGCTCACTTTCGGCCACAGATACCTGAACAAGCAGGCGGTACAGATAGCAACAGATGTGTTGGGCGGACCACGAAAGACAGGATTTCGGCTTCTCCCGGCCGCGGTGACTTAAATGTTGCCAAAAAACTCCGATTGAGCCTCAAAGGTAATTGCGCAATCTCGAGCAATTAAAGTCTTTGAACGTAGCTGCAGTCATTCTAGATAAAACTAGCCATTTCTCGCAGCAGAAAATGTTAAAGCCGCGCACCGGTCGCTGTGAGCAAGAACAAAGATTAACCGCCTTCGCGGCATTGTCTGTACTGGCGAAGATTCGATCACATACTTATCAACGAAAAAAAGGCCGGCAGGATAATTCGCCACGGACACTTATGACTGGTTATGAGTATGAATTAGAAAGCTCTATAGCTCCGCGAGTGCAACGTTTGAACGTTTCTGTGCAGAGGGGCCGTGCGGGGGCCCAAGAAGCTGCGTGTCCTAAAGTCCCCTGAGTCCATTAAAGTTTTCACCACCACCACCTACCTGATCGAGCCTCCTGTTCGCGCCTCTGCCGCATATCTTCCGCTTCACGTTTCTCAACTCGACGTTGGCCATACGCTTCTGTCGCTTCATGTCCGCTTCTCGTTGCGTGCTTCAACGCCTCTTCAACCGGTTGAGACTAGCTTCCCGCGCTCTTACCGTAGCGGTGATCGTCGATGTTGAAGCCCGCCTCTGCATCCACCGTATAGGATTTATCGGCTCTCGTGCCTTGGAGCCGGTAGCGTACCTTTGTGCGCGCCCTCGTTCCCCTGTTCACGTAGACGCGGTCGCCTCGCAGGCCACAGACATTGATGTCGTCGCCGTTCCATTACACTGCATCCAGTGTTCTAGCCGTTACCGAAAAAATTATTAAATACGTTACTCTTTACGCTAAAAAAGGAAATTCATTACTTCCCTGCCTTAGCTACAAGATAAATTGTAACGCCTTGCCGTTACCGTTACCGAAAAATTGTACCACGCGTTGATTTTCATTGCTGCATGGCCATAAATTTTAATCAGTGCGTCTTCGCTGCAGGAATTCACGACAACAATTTTATTAAAAATATATTTCATATAAGGCTTCTAGCCAAAACAGCAATTTTACCCAAAATTTTGATTTAAGGACAATATTTACACAAATGTTCAGGAGCTCAGCTATGGTAGAGTCGTCTCAAGAGTTTTGCAGAGTTATACGTGTAGGCTTCAGACACTGTGGCACATAGTGAAGTCATTTTCTGAACGTGACATTAAGCACAAAATGACACTTCATCATCAATTCTAACTTTCCAAAGAAAACATCGCTGAACCATTAGAAAATTTACAGTATTTTGAACAATGTGATGTTCCAAAATGCCGGGCACGCTTCCAATCTTTAGAGATTTGTGTGTGCAATGGTTTTGGAAGGGTGGTAGGTGAAGGCAAGTGTGTGAATGACTGTTCGTGCACATGTTTCGTGCGTTATGGGGACTCAGTCTTTTCCTTTCAGTTGGGTGCGTCGTCAATGGCAGGTGTTTTGGGCACGCACGCGACCCGCAACAAGGGTTGTCGAGAACACCTGTACATTTTGTTTTTCTGCAACATCACTTTAGATACTCCGCGCTTTCTTTCTTTAAAAAAAGATTGCGGAGAGGGTCGGGGGGTCTGACAAAATGAATAAAAAGTAACTAGTAACCTGACACCTCACTTTACCGAAAAATGTTAACGCAAGTACGTTGCCCTTTACAGTTTCGAAATGGTAACGGGTACATTACTAATTTACCGAAAAATAAAGCGTTACCTGTAACGCCGTTTCTTGTAACGCGTTACCGATAACACTGACTGCATTGCACACACCCCGTCGGCAGGGGAGTCTGAAAAGACAGTTACGCGCGCAGCCGCGAAACCCCTCGCAAAGACACTTATCACTCCTTCTGCGTGAGCAGTGGCGCGACTAATACCATTGTCACACGGGCAGCCTAACCGCGGTTAAGTTTGACCGCAGTTAAGGCTAACCGTAGTTACGAACATTCACACGATAAACCTAACCACAGTTATTCTGCTAACCATGGTTACCTCAAACTGAGGTTGGCCACCTCAGTCAAGCCCAGTAACTGGCAAAATGGCCGCCTCCATGTCCGACGACGGCAGCTCGGTTCCCAGCGAAACAGCCTCCCAGAAGCGCGTTATCTGGAGTGTAGTGACGACGGAGGCGTTGATACGCCTCTGGCAGGATAACCTGACTGCTCTGCGCTCAAACACACGTAACGCGCGCGTATATCGCGCGATGGTCGAAGCGCTGAAATTGGGCCTGCCGGCGGGGGAAGGCCCGTACACCGCAAAGCAAGTTCGGCAAAAGATTGAAAACCTGAACAAGCACTACCGGTGAGTGGAAGTCTTCATTCCTAGTAATCAAACGATGAATTCTGGCGGAAGTTTGTGTGATGTTATAGCACTGGCGCGCAAGAGAGGCACGCCGCGCTGTTAGCACTGGTGCAGTTAGGCCTTGTCCGCAGTCGTGACACCGTGCCGGCGTGTTGTAAGCGACAGAAGATATGCAGCGTTTCTGGAATGTGTTGTCATGAGCTGATATCGTTCTTGTCCTTGCGCAATCATATGTCGGCGTTCGCTCCGCGTCTGATTCATTAATTTATCGACAGCCTTCGTTTAGCTCGCTGAAGTTAGAAGCCGCACGAGTGCCTCGCGTACAAGTTACTACACCAGTGTACCAGGTGAAAACTGTGTATTTCATGGTAGAGTCCGTTTAAAAATTGTGGCATTTTCTTCCTTAAGTGGCAGGTGGGTGCTCCACTGCTTTTGAGTGCAACTAGTAGCCTGTTTTTTTATGTTTGTGCCTACCATGAAGAGAGCAACACTGCACATATTCATATTTTCATGGTGCAGAATTTCATGCATTCAACAAAATTTTCTTTGCAGGAAACTGAGGCGTTGTGGCACCACAACAGGCTCTAAAAGCATTGAATGGCCTTTCTACTGGCAGCTTCATTTTTTCCTCGGATCACAGCAAATCAATGACAGAAGCCTTGTTGAGGAAAGTGTGGAGGTAATCGGCTGTTTTCACCACGACACTAGAACTGTTCACGGCGCAGTTACTGCTGCAAGCTAGCTTTTTGTGCATGATAAGCCTGCATGCTTATCAGATCTCTTGTAATGTCGTTAGAGCACTACGCTGAAAGTTTAAACACTACTGTGCCTTCAAACCCTCCTCTTTTTCTTCTTTTGGGGTTTGTTGTGTGTAACACATCGCGGCCTGCAAAATGGCAAGCCAGGCTAAGTTGGTCTTGTAAAACTACATGCCTTTTTTTCTTGTCCTGCACAGCTGCCAGTAGTAGACTTCCAACCAGAGGAAGCTGAAATCGTTGCCACTTATGCAAGCGACATGAACTCTCCAACTGCAAGTGATGCTGCACAGTAGGGCCAAGCGTCCAATGCAGACGAAGCTTCATCGGTGGCCAACACTTGCAACTGCCCAAGTGCTAGCAACAGCGCTAAAAGAAGCAGCAGGAAGCGCCCTTCCAATTCGGGACTGAGCGACCTAATGGCGCTACATCAGCAAGCCGAAGAGCGTGCGGCCAAAGCTGCCTATGACAGTCTTGAACTAAGAAAGGAGCTTGTAGAGCTACAAAAAGAATCCAACGCGATGCAGAAAGGTTTTCTATACATTATGCATGCATATTTTGCATCCAAACAGAAAGACAAATAAATTGTTTGTGAGACCACCCTCTGTGGTAAATGATTTACCACAAAAACTGGTCTCACAAACAGAATATATTTGTCTTTATGTTTGGATGCAAATTATGCAGGCATATTTTCAATTTGAACAGAAAGGCAAATAAATTCTCTTTTTGAGATCATCTGTTGTGGTAAATGACACACTAGCAGCTACGGCCCTTAGAATGGCTATCTAGGAACCTTGTAGAATAAGGCGCTGCGCAAAATAACATAAACACGGACGAGAAGGGCACAAAGACGGGCCCGTCCTTGTGCCCTTCTCGTCCATGCTTGTATTATTTTGCGCAGTACCTTATTCTACAATGTACGACCGACTCGCCCAGCAACATGCACTCTTGATCTAGGAATCTCTATTTCACAGCAAGGCACTGAGATGTTATTTTGCCTAAAGCGTCAGTGTATTATGTGTCACCCTCTGTGTACAGGAAATGTAACAGTGTTGTTATTGTAAAGCATGCATCAAAAATACCATGCGGTAAATACATATACGAATGTTTCTTATTAAAATCCAATTTAATTCAATTAACTTCAATTTTGAACCTAATTGAACTGCCATTTATCTAGCTGTACCAACAATGCGCTGTGAATGTCTCGTGCTGGGCTGTGAAAACGTGCTGGCAACCGAGGCAGCCCTGATGCTTCCTGCATGCTGCAGTGCCAGCCGCCACTACCTGTCACCCACAAAAAAGCCATGCTAATCCTTGTAAGTTTTTTTAAAGTGATCATGAGGTGAATACATACATGCAACATCTCTCTCAAAACAGAAAGTCACGAGGCACTTCAATTTTGAACCTAATTGAACTGCCATTTAGCTGGCTGTACCAACAATGCGCTGTGAATGTCTCGTGCTGGGCTCTGAAAATGTACTGGCAACCGAGGCAGCCCTAATGCTTCCTGCATGCTGCAGAGCCTGCCATCACTGCCTGTCAAAGAAAGACAAAAGCCATGCTAGTGCTTGAATAGACATGTTTACATCAAGGCACCACCAAACAGTTTGCAGACCTTCATCTCTCTCAAGAGGCGAGCAAATGACTGCAATATATGCCTGCTATTCAACGTCTACTAGGAGAATTAGTTTTCTTTCATTATTCTGTACACTTAATAAATTGCATCTCCTCAATGATCTTTGTAAGACAGTACAGAAAGCACAAAAAGACAAGCTGCAATATATTTCATATGAACAGGAAATGTTGCCATTGTTAACTTTTCTGTGCCAGCAATACAAAACAGCCAGCACATTTCTTACATATGAGATCAAAAGACAGGTATAACGAAATGATTCAACCAATGTTCAGCTTGAGGCAATGTAACTTCTCAGGGCATTTCGAACTGCAACACCTGATGGCTCAGCCCGGTTGCTTGCGCAGGACGGCTGAGGCCGCCCCTGGTCTCGAGCTCGCCCCTCATCAAACCAACTTGCATCGCAGCAGTCAGACATCTCCTCACAAATATTGTGTACCACACAACATGCCCGGATTGCACAATTACATTGGTTATCTCACACACGAGTCCTTTCAACAAAATACGAAAACGTGCCTTTAGTCGCCCAAATGCATTCTCAACAATGCGTCTAGCTCTGCACAGGTGGTAATTAAACAATGCAGTAGGTGAGCCCGTTGGTTCTGCATTTGGGAATGGCTTCATGACATGGCTCTGCAGGGCAAATGCTTGATCAGCAAGCAGAACGGGTTCCACCGTCGCTCCTGCCATAATTTTTTCTTCAATTTGGGACAGAGGACCGGCCAGTATACTTGGAAGACTTGAGCTTTCAAATACGCCAGCGTCGTGATTTCGTCCAGGAGACCCGACGTTTGTGTATGAAAACCTTTAGCGATGTTCGGCGATAGCCAAAAGAATCGTGCTGTACCACCCCTTATAGTTTATGTAGTCCGTGGCATGCTCTTCTGGCGGACACACCTCAATGTGACAGCCGTCGAGTGCTCCCACGCCTTGCGGAAATCCAGTGACGGCAGTAAACTGGCGAAGATGCTCCGCCAACTCATTTTGCCTGGGGAATCTGATGAACTGTGGCCCCAGTTCACGCACAACGACGGCGCAAAATTCCCAGAAAATAGTGTTGACCGCCGACCGGCCTAAGCCAAAGGCATTGGCTATCGTTCGTTCTTCTGCAGATGACGCCAGGCGATACAAGCCTACAGCCACACGCTTATCCAGGGGAACTGCCCGCCGCATGACCGTATCTTGCCGCTGCATACATTCGCACACACTCAGGATATACCTAAATGTGCTGCGGGTCACTCTGAATTGCGCCCTAAATTCACTCTCCGGCAGGTGTGGCACCGTCGTTTCGTACCACGACTGTCCTCGCGGATATGCCCATAATCGCCGCTCGCTGGAGCAGAGCCGCGCAGTTATTGCCACGATCAGGCGACACATTCTCTCAGCACGTTGTCGCTCCACTTCTGCAGCGTCGATGTCTGCAAGAATACGCAGCTGCTGAATACGACGTTGATGAAAAGCTACTTGATGCATGGCAAACATTGCCCAGAATTCGTCGTCATCGTCGTCGTCGTCTCGATTTTCCGCAATGCAATCACGCTGCTCCATGCTGTCAAGCAACTGCCCGCTGAGAGGTGCGGTAGCGCAGTTCACCAACCTGGTTACCAGTGCGCTCCTCACTCCTCGAAACGGCACACACACGAGTAGTGGTCCCAAAGACAGCGAATATTTCTAGTTCACTAGTTCTAAACTAGACCACCGTACTTATACCCCCGCCTGCGAACAAACCATCAACAAACTCCGGCTAGCCTACTCCGGCTAACTGCGGCTACAAACATGGCTACGTAGCCAACAACGACCACTGTTGAAAAGCTGCCTCCAATTTTCGCTAAAGCTAGGAAACAAACAAGTGAGGTGTACTCCAAATAAAATTAATATAATTATTAAGAAAATATAAGTTATTTCCCAGCCATAAATAACTATATTTTATTAGTGATAAGTTGTTAAAATTGTTCAACAAGTACGTTTACGTCAATACCACGTCATCGTCTTCGCTGATGTGTGTGAGAACGTGTAGCAGCGCCACAGTTCGGTTTAAGGCAACTGCGGTTAAGTCGGGTAACTGCGGTTAAGGCTGCCCGTGTGACAAGGGTATAAGTCATACACCTAGTGGTCCTGAGCTGGCACCTGCTGCCTCCGACACCCCGCCGCCTTCCGCCATCTGAAGTCCTATTTCGACTGCCACGCCCTCCCCGGTAATGCTTCCTCGCTCCGAAACTGCTCCAGTCGCTTCCCTCTCCACTTCCTCCCAGGTGTATTACATACCCGCCTTTATGTCAAACCGCTACCGAAGAAGCAGCTGCCTCGCCGACACGACGCGCACCTTTAGCACAAAGCCCGAGAACTGGATGATTTCTATCGTGCCGACGAACACACTACACACATGGACGCGGCAAGGCAAGGTGCAACCTACGTGGTCCGTGCAACCATGCCGCGATCTAAACTTATCTCCGCCGAAGCGCTGTGCGCCCCCTCCCCCGCCGCAGCAGAAGAGGCAGCGATAGCGCTGGCTATCGCTTACCGCCGTACGCGCACAGTCCTCGGTGATACAAAACGAGCAACCCTAAATTACTCGGCAGGCTGCATCTGCATTGCCGCTGCACGCATCCTGCGCGGCTGCACAACCGATCGCAAAATTAACCTAGTCTGGCTACCCGCCCATGAGGGCAAGTGTGGTAACGAAGGGGCATATATCAGGTTGGGGAACCTAAAAAGTTTGAAAAATAAAAAGCCCCTGCTTACACCACTGACGCCTAACAGGCTGGTAAGGAAGAGGCCGGCCGACTTGCACGAGGATTAACAATCCCGGCGGCCGCGGCAAGGATCCTGGAGCCCTCGCCGACCTCTAGAAATGTGCAGACGTCACCAATGTTCATAAAAAGACGTGACACCTTTTCCCGCCTCTCCAACCTGACATCCAAGAAGCATAAGCCACCCTACTCCGATGATTGCAGACGCTCTTAATTCTCGGCCACTCAAAGTTATCACTGATCACCAACAGGGAATACAACCCCACATGCCCAAATTTCAGTCACGGATCATCCGGCACTCAGGCGCACATCCCCTGGAAATGCGAAAATAACCCTCCCCCACGGGCCCTCCTGCCAGCTCCCTCTGCGGAATGCTGGGACCAACTCCTCAACTAGCCGCATAAGACCACACAACTTTCACTCATTTTATGGGCTTAGTACGTCGCCACCACCTAAGGGCCGCACTCAACCCACCTGCCCTATTTCGCGGCACCTGTGGGAAATAAGGTTGTCTCTCTATCTTTCTCTACTTCTTGCTATCTCCATGGCTCTCCGATCTTTTGTGCTCCGACGCCGACAACAAGCAGCTTTCAATCAATGGAACATGTAAAGCTGACGCCTTGAAATAAAGTGCACGAGCACGAACACATGGTTATATTAGCGCTCATTAAATTGCTTTCGATCCGTGACATGCACTACTTCTCCTCGGGTTCGGCGTCGCTCGGATTTTGTGACTCCATCAAGAACAACTTCAGAGTTCCGCTAACATAGCAGGCTAATCACCTTCTACGGCCCGCAGCACGAGCGAAAACGTTCTCACTGAGTTCATCGGGACAAATGGATGTCCAAACTCAGGCTCGGTCAGCTGTCTTGCATTCTGCCTGGCGCCGACGAAGATTGAAACGTCAACGGTCGGCGCGCTACTCGTCTTGAGTGCGCAACCAGACATGACGTCGGGGTTCTTCTGCAGACTGCACACCATAAACATCGCGGTGCTGAAATGTAGTCGGGTGTCCTCTAGCACGTTCCCGTTATAAAAGGGAGTTCTCTAGAGGGCAGCTTAGTCATCATCCTGACTACACCCACTGCAGGGCAAAGGACTCTCCCCATGTCTATCCAATTAATCCTCTCATTTCCCAGCTGCACCCACCCCATGCCTGCAAGCCCCATGATCTCATCCTGCAACCTAACTTTTTGCCTCTCTCTGCTACGCTTGCCTTCTCTTGGCATCCACTTCGTTGCCCTTAAGGACCAGCGGTTATCTTGCCTTCGCATTAAATGCCCAGCCCATTTCTTCCTCCTGATTTCCACTAGGATGTCATTCACCAGCCTGTGTTCCCTCACCCACTCTTCCCGCTTCTGTTCTTTTAACACCTATCCTTTTTCTTTCCATGGCTCGCTGCGTCCTCCTTAACTAAAGCTGAACCATTTTCATTAGCCTCCACGTTGCTGCCCCGTAGGAGTGTTGCGATAAGGTACAGCTGCTGCACACTTTTCTCTTGAGGGATATTGGTAATCTGCTATTCACGAACTAAGAGAACCGGCCATATGCGCTGCACCCCATTTTGACCCTTTTAGTTATTTCCCTCTCATGATCATGATCCATTAACTCTTATCTCCAACTGTTCCCTATTCAGGCCTCGGATTACCAACTCTAAACACGCGGTGGATTGCATCGGCGAGATCGTGTCTCCTTGCTTGACGCCCTTCCTTATCGAAATTTAATTGCTCACTTTATGGAGGGCTATGGCAGCTGTGCAGTTCTTCTATATATCTTCCAGTATTCTTACATAATACTCTTATACACCCTGATTACGCAATGCCTGTATGACAGCTGTGGTTTCAACGTTTTCAAAAGCTTTCTCGTGTTCAGTGACGGATATGTAGAGGTTGGTTATTCTCTGTGCATTTCTCTATCGCCTTATTTGTAGTGTGAATATCATCTATTTTGAATATCTTTTACGAAAGCCGGCCTGATCATTTGGTTGATTAAAGTTTAAGGTTACCCCCATTCTATTAGTGATCACCTTAATAAATACCTTGTAGGCAATGGACAATAAGGTGATTGGTCGGTAATTTTTTTCAAGTAATTGGCGTCTCCTTTCTTATGAATTAAGATAATGTTCGCATTCTTCCAAGCTTGTGGTACGGTCGAGGTCGTAAAACATTGCGTATACAGGGTGGCTAGATTTTGTAGCAGAATTTGCCCTCCGTCTTTCAACCGTTCTACTGTTACCTGATCCTAGCCAGCTCCCTTTGCATTGTTGCTAATGCTTTCTTGACTTCCTTTTTCTTTACTGGCGGGATGCCGCAATGGTGTGCGGTACTGGCTTTATCATTAACGTTCTCATTGCACTGGCTGCTGTACAGATTTGTGTAGAACTCTTCGGCTACATTACCTAACTTATCCGCATCGCTAATGGCATTGCCCTCCTTGACTCTTATCGCACACATCTGGTTTTTACCTATGGCTAGTTCCCTCGGAAGCATACTCTCTTTCTTACTTCTTTCTTTCTTACTCCCTTTCTTAATGCAGGCGTATTTGTGCTTAGAGTGGAGTGCAGGTAGGCGGCGACGTCGAGGTGATACTCATTAGTGATGTCCTGCAACATTGCGTCGAGCGTTGTTACGGCCTCCCTGCCACTTACGAGGTGAGGGTTCCACGGGGTTGCCTCCTTAACTGTGGTTTGTAGGCGAAGGAAACTAAGAGCAATATCGCGTCCAGTGATCTGTGTTCGGTGTGAACGGAAACGGAGTGTACTTACATGAAGTTATTTCCCACTTTCCTTCTTTCACGTTGTCATTGAGATGTCTATGGCAAGCGAGAGGTACAGCCGTCTGACAGGGTTTTGTAGAGTCAGCGTAAGTTATCTGACAAAATGGATATCAAGCAGAGCTAGTTGTTACTGCTAGTAAGAAGCAATAAGAAAATGAACGAAATGCACTTACGCCTGTCAACTGTCATGAAATATGACTGATATCAATCTTTCTTGATTATAGATGACATCAAGGCGCTCACTAACAACGCATTACCCCTTAAAGCAAGAGCTTTATTGGTCCCTCTAGGAGGAAAAACCCGGCATGGGCGCCACTGAGAAATTCAAATTCGTGAAATGGGTGTAGTGACGTAGAAAAACAGGTTCGCTGCAAAGAAAAAAATGCCTGCGGCTTAGCTCAGCTAAAAATAGCTATGCAAGCGAACGCAAGGATTACATGTGAGGTCAATTTCAAAGGTTCTTGGGGCCGAAGCACAGTCACACAGGCAGAAGGACCAAGTGGGTCGTTGCAGGTTCCGCACTTTGACAACTCGCTTCCAGCGGCTCACCAGTCTCCGCCGCGGCTGCTAAGAGGGTTCGTCGCTGTCTTCATTCGGCATCTTTCGCTCGCCGTCAAGCCAGTCGAAGCTGCCGCCCATCCCCTCCACCGTGCTTTCGGCTGGTCGTTTAGCGCGTTTATGCTCCCTATCGATTGCTCAATCCCTCGACCAGCTGGTAGTGTCGAGCGGGTGATCAGCCTCTGTCCGACGTCTGCGAGTAGCCACTCTCGAGGACGTCGACTCCGGCTGACTTGCTTCGTCCATAGCGAGACGGTGGATAGGCAGCGCGCAGCCGCCCGACGACGGCGGAGCGCGCGACTGCAGCTGGTGCGAGTCACGTGGAACGTCACGTGGTTGCCTATAAAGCTGCGCTCCTCCTGTTCGAGGTCATTCGTACAGACGCAGTGCAATCGGAACCGCGTGGATAGTAAAGCCACAGGTGCTCAATGGCAGCAAGTACGTCGAAATTGACCGGCGGTGGTGAAGCTTTCGCTTTGAAAGGTTGTCAAGCGGAAGTGAGTCGGAGTCGTTTCGGTCGGGAGCCGGGCACAACTTCTTCACCAATGAGGATGTTTCCTCAGGAGGATAAACAGATGATTTGTACAATCACGTCGCACAGCAACGTACGCAAATGACATTGAGAAAAACTTAGTTTTAAGGGCCACTAATTAGCGGCTCGGAACACGTGCGATAACGTGTAATAGAGCAGCATCTGATGCCACGTGAAGAGCTGCCGATATCTGCGTAATGGTGCGCCAAGAAATCCCCTAGCGACTGCACGGACACTTAAAACTATCGCGCCATATTAGCAAGGTGAATTTAAGTAAAGAATGAAGTTTATGAAGACGGGCTGGCTAGCCATTGCTACATACGCTCATGAAATACAAAAATAGAATTTTGACCGCCAGACCAGCAATCAAGGTGTACAAACAAGGGTACTTGGGAGCGCATAATATACCTGGCCGAGACAATTAGTGCCGCACATCAACATGAGCAAGCTTGTGGCCGTGAATCCGAACAGTGTACCGAAATTGGAGCCGGTGATTGCTTGTTTTGGTACCGCTAATTAATGCATTCAGCGCACAAAAAATCAGTGGCCCAGTAAGAGGCTTCTGCTCAACAAATTCAAAGTCTAAGTGGAATCCTTGCTTGCTTTCAACGCTGATTGTGCACTTGTGGCGTTGCATCGCAGTTTTAATCAATGTAAAATTAGATTCTGAATTTTAAGCGAAGCCGAGATATTATTGTTGCTCTTCATTTTGCTTTGCCCTGTTGTCGATGCACAGCCAAAAAATAAACGGCCGTGTGCTGTACAATAAAAATTGGCCTTTCAAAAATATCTTTTATGGGGGAAAAACGCTAAGGTGGCCGTGTGCTGTGCGATATCAATGCACGTTGAAGAACCCCAGGTGGTCGAAATTATTCCGCATCCATCCACTACGGCACCTCTTATTCTTCCTTTCTTCTTTTACTCACTCCTTTATTCCTTCCCCAATGCGGCAGTTCAGGTGTCCGCCGATATATAAGACGGATACTACGCCATCTCCTTTCCCCAAAAAATCACTTAATAATATTAAAATAGGTTGTTTCAGGAAACGAAACGGTGCAAGAATTGTCTAGTCTCGGCGGACACCTCAACCGCACCGTAAAAGTAAGGAGAAAAGCTGTAGTTAAAAAAATAGTGTGTTGCCATAGTGGAGGGCTCCTGAATAATTTAGACCATCTGTTGATCTTCAATCGCACCAACAAGGGCGCCATTTCTTTCCTATACACGATCATTTTCATTATACTACAAGAACACGGCAAAAATAACAACAAAAATTCGTCAGTGCGCGTTAAAGATCCCCAGGTGCTAGAAATTATTCCGGAACCCTCCACCACGGCACCTCTTTCTTCCTTTCATCAGTCAGTTCCTCCTTAATACCTTCGCCTACGGCGCGGTTTAGGTGTCCGTCGAGAAACGAGATACTGCGCCGTTTCCTCTCCCCAAGAATAATAATAATAATTGGATTTGGGGGAAAGGAAATGGCACAGTATCTGTCTCATATATCGTTCGACACCTGAACCGCGCCGTAGACCCGCCGCGGTGGCTCAGTGGTTAGGGCGCTCGACTACTGAGCCGGAGTTCCCGGGTTCGAACCCAACCGCGGCGGCTGCGTTTTTATGGAGGAAACACGCTAAGGCGCCCGTGTGCTGTGCGAGGTCAGTGCATGTTAAAGATCCCCAGGCGGTCGAAATTATTCCGGAGCCCTCCACTACGGCACCTATTTCTTCCTTTCTTCTTTCACTCCCTCCCTTATCCCTTTCCGTACGGCGCGGTTCAGGTGTCCAACGATATATGAGACAGATAATGCGCCATTTCCTTTTCCAAAAAAACCAATTATATTATATAACCGCGCCGTATGAGAAGGAATAAAGGAGAAAGTGAAACAAGAAAGGAAGAAAGAGGTGCCGTAGTGGAGGGCTCCGGAATAATTTCGCCCACCTGGTGATCTTTAACGAGCACTGACATCGCACAGCACACGGGCGCCTTAGCGTTTTTCCGCAAAAAAAACGCTGCCGCCGCGATCGTTTCGAACCCGGGAACTCCGGATCTGTAGCCGAGCGGAGTTGCCAAGAGCCAATTTACAATTTACATTTCTGAAGAAACGAAATGACGCAGTAACTGTCTCACATGTCCTGAGTAGTGCCCCGAACTGCGCCGTAAGGGAAGGGATAAAGGAGGACCTAAGAAAGGAAGAAATAGGTAGGTGCCGTAGTGCTGGGCTCAGAAAGTAATTTCGACCCGTGTGCATTTTAATTCCTCCAACATGAACTAATCACGCGCACTACATGGACACATTTCTTATTGTGTAAACAGTTTGTATATATTACTTCTCTCCCTATCCTCTCTTCCTGTACCCTCACCTCTTTCACTTCATTTCTCCATTCTGCCTGCTACCCTTTGTTTCCGCTGCCCCACCTCAGGTGCTTCAGTATCGATGGCAGATTCCAGGGCTAGCAAAAATATTTTCCTTCCTTCTTGCTATTATTTTGATAAAAACCACTACCACCGCCACCACCACCACCATCATGTGTGGGTCTATAATGTCCACTGACCGCACAGCACACTGGCGCGTTTGCGGTTCGGCTCTATCGAAACGCTGCCTCAGCCGACTGCATTGATCGCGTGTACTGTGGCGCAGCAGCCGAGTGCCCTTATCACTGATTGGCCCAAGCTTCGTGGACTTGGTGTACTGCGAAATTCTTCGTCACCATCGCCTCATATTCACATTGTAAAAAAAATTGTAGGACGCTTAAGGTTCGCCTTTAAGAGCGGAACGCGACAGCCTGGTGCAGCATTGCCAGGGAGCCCACAGAACGCCATCGCCCGTTCGGCGCGACGCCTTGCCCGTTAGACAAATCGCTCTGCTAGGTACGGTGAAACGGACGCGCGGAGCGACAAACCACGTAGATGCGCTGCCAGGCGCCTTGCCGAAACGCGCGGGACTCAAATTGCAGCCTTAGTTCGTCGGGACATAGTTCTCGACAAACCCGATGCCACGAACGCCAGCATAGCTTTTGCGCTGAACAAACGGGCAGCAAGCCGCAAGCTTCGTGGTGGTGGTGGTAGTGGTCTTATTAAAAATAATAGTAAAAGAGAAGGAAAAGATTTTTGCTAGCCCCGGCATCTGCCATCGATACTGAAGCACCTGAGCTGGGGCAGTGGAAATAAAGGATAGCAGGCAGAGTGGAGAAATGAAATGAAAGAGGTGAGGGGACAGGAAGAGAGGATAGGGGGAGAAGTAATATGTACAAACTATTTCCACAATAAGAAATGTGTCCAGGTTGTGCGCGTGATTAGTTAATTTTAGAGGAATTAAATCACACACGCGCACAGCACTGTGCTGGTTACAACTGGAGTGGGGCGTGCAGTTATTAATCGTTCAAGGTAGAACTCGCGGAGCGTTCGGTCTATAGGCCGCTCTATAGGCCGCGAGCATATCGCGACGAGCATCGGCAAACGCGGTACAGCGAAGGAGCAGGTGTTCTAGTGTTTCCACTGCACCGCATCCGTCGCACACATCACTCGTCGCGATTCCGTGACGCACCCGTCGTTCCCCGGCCACACGCAGCCAATGCGCGCGCGGCGCATCATTGCACGTTGTGACCGTGTAAGTGCGCGACAGCCGGTGACACTGTCGATGCGTTCATCTCCCGCGATGCGTGGGTCGGGGTGCTGCTTTCGGAGATGGTCGTGGATGGCCGCACGCACGTCCTCCAGCACAAGGGGCAGATCGCTGGCAGGTAGTTCGTGTGCAGCGGTCGCGAGGTCGTCAGCTTCTTCGTGGTGAACGCGCTTCGAATGTGTGTTGCGTTTTTTGCCGCTCACCGCGTCATTGCTCCGTGCCCGCAGGGACACACTGCGCCCGAACTAGAGATATGTCAGACGCGTCACTTCCTTTCCTTAAAAATCAATTTTCATTTCAGTTTCCTTTCCTTATGACGAGGTTCGGGTGTCCACAGAGATAAGTGATGCAGGGCCCACTTCTTTTCCTTAAAACAAATTGTCATTTCATTTTCCTACCGCCGCTGTGGCTAAGTGGTTAGGGCGCTCGACTACTGATCCGGAGTTCCCGGGTTCGAACCCTACCGCGGCGGCTGCGTTTCTATGGAGGAAAATCGCTAAGGCGCCCGTGTGCTGTGCGATGTCAGAGATCCCCAGATGGTCGGAATTATTCCAAATCCCTCCACTACAGCACCTCTCTCTTTCTTTCTTCTTTCACTCCCTCCTTTATCCCTTCACTTACGGCGCGGTTCAGGTGTCCAACGATTTATGAGACAGATACTGCGCCACTTCCTTTCCCCCACAAATACAAATTATTATCATTATCATTTGCCCTGCCGCGGTGGCTCAGTGGTTAGGGCGCTCGACTACTGATCCGGAGTTCCCGGGTTCGAACCCGACCGCGGCGGCTGCGTTTTTATGGAGGAAAAACGCTAAGGCGCCCGTGTGCTGTGCGATGTCAGTGCACGTTAAAGATCCCCAGGTGGTCGAAATTATTCCGGAGCCCTCCACCACGGCACCTCTCTCTTCCTTTCTTCTTTCACTCCCTACTTTATCCCTTCCCTTACGGCGCGCTTCAGGTGTTCAAAGATATATGAGACAGATACTGCGCCATTTCCTTTCCCCAAAAAACCAATTATTATATATTATCATTATCATTTCATTTTCCTTCCTTCGCGGCGCGGTCCGGGTTGTCGACCGAAATGTGTACCAGGCGTCCTTTTCTTTCGCACTATCTGTTGGGGCAATGGCGTGCATTGCGAGCAGGAGGAGGAGGAGGGATTTTTCGCTCACGGCGGACGCCAACGACACCGGCCTTTCTCCGGCACGAGCTCCTTAACGCTGTCGCATTCACATTAGACAGTTTTAGCTGTGCGTACGCAACAGCTTAGCGTACGCAAAGAGTTTGCGGGGACGGTAGTGCGCATGCGCAAAACGCAAGCGCTATCCCTGCGTCTTGCGTGCGTACGCTAGCCAGCGGGCTTTGCGTTGCGGGGCTTGCGTGGCTTGCGTACGTTAACGTTAACAAGATGGCGGCATGTCAGTCAGATGTCAGATGGCCGCATGTCAGTGGTATCTTAAAAACGATGCCTTCGGTACAATCAACATACTGAAGGCATCGCTTATATGATACCACTGACATGCGGCCGTTTTTACGTCGGTCGTAGTGGACGATGCGTGAACGATCGTATCCGAGAACAACTGTGAAACAAACTCGGGAAACTGGCAATTCACTGCCGTGAATCTGAGTATAAGGGTGGCGACCATTGTGCTCCGGACTTCCCACAATATGTAATTATCGACCGGCATCCTTCGCAAATCACAAGGGAGATGGGTTGCGTGAGCACGCCCTCAATCGGCATTGCTGCTTAATACAAGTTGAATTAAGGAGCAGTAAACCTACAGCAAAAATCATCAATCACTACGTGTGTGAAATAATTCTGAGCTCATCATGCGAAGGTTCCATTCATTTCTTGAAACCTGCATTCTTGCAAATACGTGAATATGAACGTCTACAATGCATGTAGCGAAGCTAGGTGGTTCGCCACGAATGAAAATAAAATTTCTTTAATTTCAAATTTTGCTGCCGAGCACAAGACGCGAGATGCCATCTTCTCTGTGTCGATTGTGTTCATCCAAGAAAAATGGCTCTCTAAATTTCTTTACGCATAGAAAATTCAATAATTTAGTGTCTGTATTCAGCTGTTTGGAGTGTTACTCCGCTGAGGCTGGCAATTGGGCGATTCTAGAAATTACAGTGAAGAAAATGCACCTTATTCACTCTTCACGCTTCAGAAATCAGTCTGATATTGCCACAATAGGAATGCGATAAGAAAAAAAATGCGTATTTGTTGCCGGACTATCACCCGAGCAGAAGCACTGAACAAAGTGCAGACAAAGGAAATAAAGATGAACACGGAACACGAAATGAGATTTTCGTGAACATTCCGAGCGATAACTTGTCATGGACGTCCGTCATGGGTTGCGCGGGCAGCTTTCGAAGGGCTGCCGAAGGTGTATCACATTATCCGAGCGTTTAAGTATAGGAAAATGTTCGAATTATTCCACATGTGAATCAAATTATTTTTTAACCGGGTTGTGGTTCTGCTCAACTGAAGGAGTAAACCATGCCGAATAGTAAAACAATTCCGAATAAGACGAGGGTACGAACACAATTCCGTTCGTAATAATGCTCGTGGTTTTGGCGCTGGCAGTCATCATCATCAGTTTTTTTTTGTTAAAAAATTCACTGCAACGCCTCCCGTGCATTATGCACCGCGAAATTAGCGCTGATTGCTGAAAATACTCTACAGGTAATAAAAGGGTTCAAGGTGAATTTCCGATACCACAGACAGCGGTTTAAGCAGAGCAAAAGAATTTCTCGATACCAGACGAGCACTGCTTGCATCAGCAAACACACCATGATAATCCAAAGTGTTCCCTAAGGTAATCGTTGAGAAGTTTGAGGTATCTTAGACTTTCGTTGACCAACGATGGTGGCTGGCCTTCCTAACGGCGAGTGGCTATGGCTGATATTTACAACTTCAACAAGGTGATAAAGATATACGCAGATTATAAGCAACCCCGATATTGTCCTGCGTGTACTAGGAGAAAACGTTTCACTTATGTGAATCCACAGCAGTTCAGTGGACATTGCCTTTCCAGTGTTTAGAAGACAAATATGCAAAGCTGCTGAAAAATACAGCTATAGCGGCCTTATAGGTCCAATATACATCCGTAAGGAAAGTGATAATATCCAAGTCGGAAAGGACATCAGTGCTGGGCGACAATATCAATATAGTACTATTCCCCCCGAGTTAAATTTATGTATTCAGGACCGTGGACTGAGAAGAGTTTTCCGTAAAAACTGATCGGCAATAATAAGAAACATGGCACCAGGGCAAGAAACAAGGACGAAGGGAGAAGAAAGACAACGCGAACGCCGGATGCAAAACTTTGGACCACAGCTTAACACAGCTTTCACGTTTTCAGGCACATCGCCCTCACCAAAACAGGTCACTTCATTTGGCGCAGTGTGCTGACGTCGCGCATGCACTTTCTTCAAGGACCTCAAATTTCGCACACTCAAACTCCACAGAAAGTCGGCATTCTTTGCAGCCAGACGAGTAAGTGTTCGAAAAAGAGGTTCACCATTTTGTCCTGGGTATACAGAAGAGCATAGAAGCGTAGGTGGTTCTGCAGGTGTCGAATCTGTTGCCACAGCTCGGAGCGCCAGATTTTCGTCATTCTTCTGGCGTGCCGCGCAGATGGGAAGCACGGTGAAAACATTCTACAAACACCAGGCAGGACAAGGCGATGATCGAGTGAAAACGTGAGTTCCTTTTCCCGGCATGTGGTAACAGCTAAGAGGTTGACAAGGGTCATGGAACGTTTAACACACAAAAGGAATAACGGGGCCCAGTGTAGTATAAAGTATGTCACTAAGGGCGGAGAGCTGTTCTAGTTGATTTGCATTATTATGGAACATGGCATCAGCGTTCTTCTCTCTTCGTCCTTGTTTCTTGCGCCGGTACCATGTTCCATAATAATGCAGACCAAATAGCCCAGCTATCTACCCATAGATCAGCGAAAGCCGGGCAATTTGCGATTCGCTGATCACACTGCCTTGATAAGTACCTTAGGAGACTAATAGCAAAGCAAAATCGAGTACCGGGACTGGCAAAGTATAAAGATGGCAATCAGAATGTTTCGAAGTTGTATAAAGTTTTAAGAGCGTTAGCTCTTGTTCTTGACGTTTCTCGATTTCGTGGGGTCTGCTACCACCTCCATACAGCGTGAAACCGAGGAATTGAAGATGGCGGCCGCCCATAGTAAATCGATATAGCAACCCAGTTGGTGATTGAGTGGTGACGTCATTATTATATTGAATAGGTGAATGATTGGTGAGGTCACTGATTTTGTGAGGTCAAAATTAGTTAGTCACGTGGCTATGATTACTGGTTTTTAATAAGTAATAATGAGGGCATCCTAAAACCAATTATATGTTTGGATTCGACTATATGAGCAGAACCCGTTAGACGCCAAAATTAACTAAGGAAGTTATTATTTAGTTAAATTTAAGCTTAAATTCCTTGCTTATAATTATTCAACCGATGACATCATAACCTCACTAATGACATTTCTTAACGGGCTCGATGACTATGACATGTAAGACGCCAGCATCGCCTAATTAGTCTAATATTTTTTTATGGTCAGGCTTAATATGGCGGCAGTGACGTCAGCACTCGGTAGCTCGCAACTTCGTACCTCATGGCGAAGTGTGGTGACAGGGGCACTTTTCGTCGCATAATTTGGGAATGCGCCGATTCCCCGGGCGGCGGCTTAAACGTGAACAGTACAGAAGCCTGACAAGTTTCGCTGATAGGACCCCGGCATCCAGCAGCAAGCCACCCGCATATCGGCTGAGGCCGCAAAAAGCAATGCATCTTCACTTGTCTGCGGAGGATTCCCTATTCGCGTCCCAGGTCTGCGTGCCGGGACCGCGGATTTGGGGGCTCCTTCTCGGTGGAGAATAAAGTTTTCATTCATTAATTCATTCATTCGGGGTACCTACCGCCTTGAGGTACGGAAAAATAGCCCCCAGAAGAGTCGAAAAACTTTTTCGACCCAAATTGGTCAAAAAATATCCGACCCCAAGGCGGAAGGCGCCCGCTCGCCATGATGTATGGAAAAGTAGCCTAATCATGTGGAAATACATCGCATGGACAATACATCGCGCTACCAAGCAGCTGACGCTCCTTACTGCAACGTCTTCCAGACGGTGGCGGCACATTTTTTTCACTTGTCTCGGAAGGGCAGAGTATATTAATATTGTATGCGAAGCATGAATGCATCTACTAACGGCAGATAGACGCTCATTTTGACGACGCACTGAAAAGAACCAGGAAAATAAAAAATTGTAATTTCGTGTCGTGTATTTCGCAGCAACTCTCAGGTCATGAATAGCTTATTTCCAGTATCCTTCGCGACGAAAGCATTAAAGATTTTTATTTTGCCCGAACTTACATATGAAGCGCAAAAACATTGCCTATACCAACGGAAAGCCTTGTAATTAGGTTGCGGGCAGCACAGCGGACTATAGAAATCAACATGGTAAATGCACGTACGTTACGACACAGGAAGAGAGGAGAATTGGCCTGGGAACACACTCCGCTACACCTTAGCGTATTTGAAATCAAGAACAAACGGCCATTGCGAATACATGTGATGTGAAGGCAGATAACCGATGGTCATAAGTGGAAGGATCGTAGGAGGAAGCAAGCGAAACAGGCGGCAGAATATCAGATGGGCAGAGCAGATTAAGTACTTTCCGGGGATAAGCTGGCCGAACCTGTCAAAGGGCACGATTAGTTTGAGGGATATGGGAGAAGCCATTCTCCTGAACCGGGATTAGTCAGGCTGATTTACATGAGGGTGATGATTAGAGAGATAATAGAGCGCACGCGCCCTCATAGGGGACTCAACGAGAAGCTTGTCCCAGTCGCGAACACTGCGAAGGTCAGAAGGCCTGTTGGAATCCATTCGTTGTTACAACACGCAATAATTCGACATTTTAAAGACAACAGCGTCAAAATGACGTTGGCTACACTTCAATGCTGTTCTCTTACAAATCAGTCTCCGGCGAACGACGAGCAGTCGTCTGCACATGTGAACTGCGAAGTAACGAAATAGTCTTGGAATATCTTACCAATTTGTTATACACAACCATGCATTAAACCGAAGGGACATTAGCGTAAGCCTCCAATAACTTTACGGAACAACGTTCACTGTTGCCATGCATTGAAAAAATGACGAATTATAAATCTCCATGTTTCGGTAATATCGAATATACAGGTTCTCCCACATAACTTGAGCCGTTTTGAAAATGAATCAACTTTGGGCGCGACTTGGACCGAGAGCATACTATTGTCACTAGCCTAGAGTCACTCAGGCTATATTGAAGCGAAAAGCTTCACTACGCTAGTCCACACCGCACTTCACGTGAACCGGCGTACGTCAGAGCCCGAGTGACGTCACGCACGGCGCATTTCTCTCTCTCGCTCCCTAGTCAATACTGCGCATGCCCCACTAGTAGTACCGAGCCACAGGAGTTCCGCCGCTCCGCAGCACCGCGCCTTTCCTCGCCATCCAACTTTCCATTTTCAGTTCTCTCTTCCTTCTTTCTCTCCCTCTTGTACCCCTTCTTTTACGCTGCGATTTCGGTGTCCACCGAGATATGTGAGACGGTTACTGTGCCATTTGCTTTCCTCAAAAACCAAACAAAACAAATTAGCCGACGGCCTTCATAGAGTGGCCCGGCCGCGGTGGCTCAGTGGTTAGGGCGCTCGACTACTGATCCGGAGTTCCCGGGTTCGAACCCGACCGCGGCGGCTGCGTTTTTATGGAGGAAAAACGCTAAGGCGCCCGTGTGCTGTGTGATGTCAGTGCACATTAAAGATCCCCAGGTGGTCGAAATTATTCCGGAGCCCTCCACTACGGCACCTCTCTCTTCCTTTCTTCTTTCACTCCCTCCTTTACTCTTCCCTTACGGCGCGGTTCAGGTGTCCAACGATATATGAGACAGATACTGCGCCATTTCCTTTCCCCCAAAAACCAATTATTAATATTATTATTCATAGAGTGCTTTGGCGTTGAACCCTTTGCAAAGTGAAATCTAGAAGAGTGCGGTGAGGGGCTAGTTGGTACGACATCATGGAAAATATGAATAAGTGCGCAAAAATTACGGGACAAGAGAGAAGAAGCACAGAAACACACCAGACAAGCGCAGACTAACAACTGGTTTATTGCACCAACGCCTCCTTCCTTCCACAACGAAGCGCATGCGCGCCAAAGACAATAGCCATAATCATCACCCCAAAGACGGCGTCCGTCCAAAGACGGCGTCCTGCCAAATCCTACCAAACTCCGTGCTGTGACTGACTTCCCTAAACCGACTTCTACAAAACGGGTACGCCGATTTGTGGGTCTCTGCTCCTATTTCCGGCGATTCGTCCCCAATTTCGTCTCTATCGTCGCGCCCCTTACGAAACTCCTTAATGGTCCCACCGACCTGTCTACGTGGGACTCGGCCTGAGACGACGCTTTTGCTGCGTTCCGTCGTTTTCTAGCCTCACCACCTATCTATCCTTCGACACTACGACCCCAATGCTCCTACTAAGGTACTCACCGATGCAAGCGGAATCGGCCTCGGTGCGGTCCTTGCCCAGCGCAAGCCGAATTTGCTGAATACATCGTTGCGTACGCCAGCCGTGCCCTCAGCAAAGCTGTGTCGAGCTACTCCGTGACGGAAAAGGAGTCTCTCGCCGTAGTTTGCTCTCTGATGAAATACCGCCCATACTAATATGGCCGTCGGTTCACCGCCGTCACTGACCACCACGCCTCATGCTGGTCGGCCTCACTCAAAGATCCCTTGGGCCGCCTTGGCCGCTGGGCCCTTCGTCTTCAGGAATTCGACATTACCGTAGTTTACCGGTCGTGCCGCAAGCACTGCGACGCAGACGCCTCGTCACGCCCGCCACTGCCCTCTCCTGCGCCGTCTTCGCTAATACCTGATTCCGTACTCGCAGCGCTCACTACTATGGGCATGCCCGTTCAACAACGCCAAGTTACATAGATTTCATCCTTGCTCGACGTAATTAGCGCACACTCTTCGGCCTCCTTCCTTCGGGCTTTTCGTCGCCAAGCCTCACATTTTGCCCTCCTGTAGCGCCGTAACTATCGTCCAGACGGCCGAAAGTGGCTTCTTGTGATTCCCCGACATCTCCGGTCTGAGATTTGTGAACACCACCATGCCGATCCTCAGAGCGCACACGCTGGCTCCCTGAAAACGTACGAGCGGCTGCACCAGAGGTACTATTGGCGGGGCATGCACAACTTCGTTTGTCGCTACGTTCGCTCCTACACTGCTTGTCAGCAGCGGAAGTCGAGGCCTCGCCCTTCGACTGCCCCATTACAACCAATACCATGTCCGACTCGCCCTTTCGATCGTGTGGGCATCGACCTATATGGGCCACTGTTCTTCACGATCGCTGGGAATCTCTGGATCATAGTCGCCGTGGACCACCTCACTCGGTATGCTGAAACCGCTGCCCTGCCTGCGGCGACTTCTCGAGATGTAGCCTTATTCCTTCTTCATCACTTTGTCCTGCGTCACGGCGCTCCTCGAGAACTTCTCAGTGACCGCGGCCGTGTTTTCTTGTCTGAAGTTCTTCGCGAGCTTCTCGCTGCGTGCCACACAGTCACAGTCCACTGCACCACTACTGCTTACCACCCTCAAACCAATGGCATCACCGAACGATTCAACCGGACTTTTGGGGACATGATCTCCATGTACATTCGCTCCGACAACTAATTGGGAATAGGTTCTTCCGTTTGTCTGCTATGCATATAACACCGCCTCTCAAGGAACCACCGGCTTTTCCTCTTTCTTCCTTTTATTCGGGCGCGAACCTTCTTGTATGATAGATAAATTCATTCCCTACAACCCCGACAGCTCGCAATATACTTCCCTTTCTGACATTACCCGCCATGCTGAGCAGTGCCGCCAGTTGGCTCGCTCCTTCACCGCCGAACGTCAAGGCCTCTGCCACCATGATTCCGATAAAGACACGGCCGCTGTTCATTTCTCCACTGGCTCACTGGTCTGGCTCTCTGTTCCGGCTATGTCCTAATTTTCGGCCAAGCACATCGGCCCTCACCGCATCTTATAGCGTACGTCACCTGACAACTACATTATCGAACCAGTGACACCTTCTTCGGACGATCGCCGCCGTGGCCGCGACGTCGTTCATGTCAGCCGCTTGAAGACTCGCCTTGAGTCGCCAGGATGGCTCCCTTTTTCCGCCGGTGCAGTTGGAATGAAGAACATGATACCGCACCGACGCCAACGACGAAGAAGCGCTTGCGCCCTCGTTCACTGAGATATAGAAGAAGAAGAAGCCCGTCTGATGCTCATGATGGAACTCTGCCGCTTGTGCCCCAGTCTCTCGCCTCGCTGGATCGTAGATTACGTGTGCTAAGGTCTTCGTCGCCGGCGCTTCCAACGTGTGAATAAACCGCTCTACAACGGGGCTACTTTTCTGACCTAAAGTGCGTTTAGGCGAGAGCCTTTAGCGCGTTGTTGCTGCTTCTGTCTTTGATGTGTGGTTAAGATGTTAAGTACACAGTTGTTTGGGAATCTTAAATCCTGGACACACTTGAGGTTGTTTCAAAGGCACCCGTCTGATTCTACGCCTTCCCGCACTCTCCAGCGTCCTCGGATAGAACTACGCATGCGTTAGCAGAAAATAAATTGGAGCCGCCTGCACGCGACAGCTTCTCAGTTATTTAGGCCAACATGTAGCGGGGGTTCCAGTCTACGTCCCAATTTATAATGGTCGATTGTTTCCCCTCAGTTTCTATAGCGCTCGTCTTATACCCAGTTTGTGTGTGTGGGGGGGGGGGGGGGGCGGTACCCGACGGCTTCCCGGAAATTAGCGTGCGATAGCTCGTGAGCCGCCTCGTTACCAGTGAAGGCAGCGTGCGCTTGCGTCCAAATTAACTGAATTTTCTTATTCAGCGTTCTTTGGGTGAGGATATTGGCCGCTTCCAGTGACATCCTTCCTTTTGCAAAATCTTAGACGGTGGTTTTGCGGTCGCTAATTTTAACCTTGGCATCCGTTCCTACACAAGCGCGCGCTATCGCAACTTACTCCACTGTATCTATGTCGCGGCCTTGGATGGTCTGGTCGTTTCACGTGCTACCATAGCTTAGGCATAACGATCAGCGCATACATACACTCTGGGGCGAGAGGGACAATCGGCCACAAAATTTCGGCTTGCCCACAATCCCCAAGGGTGGGACAAAATACAGAAAGTTCGGTTTGGTTTATGGGGGTTTAACGTCCCAAAGCGACTCAGGCTATGAGAGACGCCGTAGTGAAGGGCTTCGGAAATTTCGACCACCTGGGGTTCTTTTACGTGCCCTGACATCGCACAGTACACGGGCCTCTAGAATTTCGCCTCCATCGAAATTCGACCTCAGCGGCCGGTATCGAAGCCGCGTCTTTCGGGCCAGAAGCCGAGCGCCATAACCACACAGCCACCACGGCGGCAAGGAGAGAAAGAAAAAAGAAAGGACTGACAACCGGATTTTGAGGAAAGGCGCAGCGCGGCACATCGGGGGAAGACTTGCGCCTCGGTGCAAATAGTGGCGAATGCTCAGTACACTAGTGACACTTAACTGAAGTGCGCTTTCGCCACAAGTGTAGCTTTCGCTACAAACTTTTATTTACACACCCGCAATTCAAACAGCAACGCGATGCATGAACAATCGTTCACACTATAGGACAGCAGATTAGGATAAAAATTCCGGGGGCCACTTCGCTGACCTAATGTGCGGTTAGGGGACTTCCTTTAGCGCGTTGTTGCTGCTTATGTGTTTGATGTGTGGTTAAGATATTAAGTGCACATATGTTTGGGAATCTTAAATGCTGGAGACACTGGAGGCCGTTTGGAACGCATCCGTCTGATTAGACACCTTCCCGCACTCTCCACCGTCCTAAGCTAGAACTACGTATGCGTTGGCAGGGAATTTATTTTAGCCGCCTCCACGCGACAGCTTCTCTATTATTTAGGTCAACATGGGGGCGGGGGTGGGTACCAGTCTACGTCCGAATTTATAATGGTCGATTGATTCCACGCAGTGAAGGCAGCGTGCGCGGGCGTCCAAATTAACTATATTTTATTCGAAGCATAATCGGGACACTACTTAGCTCAACCATAGCCCAGCCTGGCGCGGCCGCGACCACCAAGGCTAACTCCCGCTCCTCCCGCTAAGGGCGCTGCAGCCGAGCACGTGGTCTGACGTCACGACAGCTGAGGAGAGACGGGGCTCAACTCGCGCGGTTGCCGCGCGGCCGCGACCACCAAGGCTAACTGCCGCTCCTCCCGCTAGGGGCGCTGCAGCCGAGCACGTGGTCTGACGGCACGCCAGCTGAGGAGAGACGGGGATCAATTCGCGCGGTCGCCGCGCGGCCGCGACCACCAAGGCTAACTCCCGCTCCTCCCGCTAGGGGCGCTGCAGCCGAGCACGTGGTCTGACGTAACGCCAGCTGTGGAGAAACGGGGCCCAATTCGCGCGGTCGCCGCGCGGCCGCGACCACCAAGGCTAACTCCCGCTCCTCCAGGAGATTGCTAAACAACGAAGAGAATAGCCTGACTTACGGGCAGGCGATACCGAATCCCTTTCACAAATCTATTATGCTTCGCATCCTAGGCTTAACCTTAGCTAAGCCAGGCCATTTTTTTCTATTCAGCGTTCTTTGGGTGAGGATTTTGGCCACTTCCAGTGACATCCTCTCTTTTCCAAAAGTTTAGACGGTGGTTTCGCTGTCGCTAATTTTAACCTTCGCAACCGTTCCTAGCAACACAAGCGAGCGCTGTCGAACCTTCCTCCGCAGTCTCTATGTTGCGGGCTCGGATGGTCTGGGCGTTTCACGTGTTACCATAGCTTAGGGATAACGATCAGTGCAACACTGTGGGGCAAGATGGACCCTCGACCACAGAATTTGGGCATGCCCACAATTACCAGGGGTGGGACAAAATACAGTAAGTAGAGAACCCTTGGAGACCTTGCTTAATAATAATCATTGTTATTTAGGGGAAAGGGAATGGCGCAGTATCTGTTTCATATATCGTTGGACACCTGAACCACGGCGTAAGGAAAAGGATAAATGAGGCAGTGAAAGATGAAAGGAAGAAAGAGGTGCCATAGTGAAGGGCTCCGAAATAATTTCGATCACCTGGGGATACTTAACGTGCACTGCCATCGCGCAGCACACGGGCGTCTTAGCGTTCTGCCTCCATAAAAACGCAGCCGCCTTGGTCGAGTTTGAACCCGGCAACTCCGGATCAGTAGTCGAGCGCCCTTACCACTGAGACACCGCAGCGGGTGCGTCCTCCAAAACGACGACCACGGTTTAGCAACAGATACACTGGGTGACAAGAAGCACTGGGTAGTTTTGTGAGCTCCTATATATCCAATTCCCGTAGGGCCGGGAAGCCACCTCGCCTTCTTCGGTGTCAGTTGTTGCCACTGAAGGTATATTATAAACGAAAGTGCTGGCCTTAAGGACTCTCACTCATGTGGTTCGGTGGGGGGCGGGGTCGTCTAGGCGGTGAGCTCTGGCCTTTAATCAGCAAGAGCGAATTACGTGGTTCATCACGTGACGAAAATTCTGAGAGCGAGCGGTCTGAACCGCGGTCAGCGCAGCTGCGAAAGGAGAGGTACCAGTGCGACATGTGGCGTGTTATGACGTCTCAGCCACACGTGCGGCGAGCCAGAGGTAAAATCCATGCGTCGATTGACCTTCAACTTTGCATTGGAAAGTGAAGCTTTTCGCACCAAAAAGGTTGCTGTGGTTCAACCCGGCCGAACCTAGCAAGACAGGCGAAAGCTCAGTTATGGTAGTCACACGAAGGTAAGCGCACGCCACACGTTTTTATATAGCGAATGCAGCGTCACGAGATTTCCGCAGTTGTGAGAGGGCCGTCGGCTCCGCAACGCCACGTCACGTGATCAGATAGTTGCGAGAGGAGCGGGTGCCGTCGGCTCAACGCGCGCAGCTGCGTCAAGGCGTGGATAGTCGCGCGGCGTAACGTCCCAGAGAACATTTTAAGGCGGAAGGCTTTCCTGGCTCATGAGTGGCATGGACGAAATTTGTAGACGGAAGTTGTCCGCACGAACTATCAAACATAAGTTGTGTGGTGATTAAAACAAAAACGTGAAATTTGATTAAGCCGAAGATCTCACGCAACGTATCAGTAATGAAAAATTGCAGAAATTTGAAAATAAGACTAAAAGTGAAAATGAATAAATATAAAAATGAGAAGAAAATAGAGATAAGAAGTGAATAAAAATAAAACCAGGAAAAGAATCACACGAAAAGCAAAATATAAAAAATTAAGGTAGAAAAAATATAAGGTATAATGAGGACAGGGAAAGGCTTTCGCATTTCTGCTCTTAACAAGATTGATTTTTTCTTGCGGGAGAGTCACGAGCGCCTGAACCAACCAGCTACTGCGTCCTTTTCCGCATCTCAGGGGAAAATGAGCATTGTTTCATTTTGTTTGGGGAAGTATCCATGAGACCAATGGCGTGCTTTCTTTCGCACTTCGGGATGGAACAAGCGGGTTATGCTACTTACCCATATCAGAAACCAAGACCATCCGCGCAGATGTTAGACGCGTTTACCATAACGCGTACAGTGCTGTATACCATTAACCGCGTACCGCGACTCTGCGCGTCACCCGTGCGCATGCGCAGATTGCTTTTAGGGTGCCAGATGGCGCCAGTTAACATGCAGCTGCGTGCGCGCCTTCCGCCGCATCGGGACCAATCGGGACGAATCAATGGTGTCCAATAGTTTGAGAGTTCAACTCTTGCCCGAGCCGCTGCGGAGACGCCGAGTACCCATACTGCGGCCATAGCGCGAGGAGGAAAAGAGGCCTAGGATTTGTCAGTCTAGTTTGCATTTGCTTAAGTGGTTCCTAAAAGGACTCGTTATAGGGCGGACTTTCGGCCACAGACACCTGAACAAGCAGGCGGTATAGATAGCAACATATATGTTCGGCGGACCACGAAAGACAAGATTTCCGCTTCTCTCGGCCACGGTGAATTTAAATTTGGCCAAGAAACTCTGATTGAGCCTCAAAGGTAACTGCGCAATCTCGGGCAATGAAAGTCTTTGAACGTGGCTGCGGTCATTCTGGATAAAACAAGCCATCTCTCGCAGCAGGAAATATTGAAGCCGCGAACCGGCGGCTTTGGGCGAGAAGAGAGATTAAGAGCCTTCGCGGCATTTCCTGTATTACAGAAGAATCGATCACATACTTATCAACGAAAAAGAGGCGGGCAGAAAAATTCGCCACAGACACTTAAGACTGGTTACGATTGTGAATTAGAAAGCTCTATAGCCCCGCGAGTGAAGCGTTTGAACGTTTCAGTGAAGTGGGGCCGTGCGGAGGCCCAAGCACCTGCGTGTCCTAAACTCCCCTGAGTCCATTAATGGTATCACCATCACCACCTACCTGAGCCTCCTGTTCGCGCCTGTAACGCATTGCTTCCGCTTCACGTTTCCGCAACTCAACATTGGCCGCACGCTTCTGTCGTTTCATGTCCGCTTCTCGTTGCGTACTTCAACGCCTCTTCAACCGGTTGAGACTAGCTTTCCGCGCTGTTACCGTAGCGGTGATCGTCGATGTTGAAGCCCACTTCTGCAGCCGTCGTCTAGGATTTATTGGCTCTCGTGCCTTGGAGCCGGTAGCGTACCTTTGTGGGCGCTCTCGTCTCCCTGTTCACGTACACGTGGTCGCCTGGCATGCCACAGACATTGATGTCGTCGCCATTCCATCACACTGCATCCAGTGTTGTAGGCGTTGCCGAAAAAATTAACGTTACTTTTTACAGTAAAAAATAAGGGATGCGTTACTGCCCTACTTTAGCTACAAAAAAATGTAACGCCTTATCGTTACCATTACCGAAAAAAAGTACCACTCGTTACTTTTTCATTTCTGCATGGCCCTAAATTTTAATCAGTGCGTCATCGCTGCAAAAACTCACGATAACAATTTTGTAAAGGTCATATTTCATATAAAGCTCCTAGCCAAAACAGCGATTCTACCCGAAATCATGATTTAAGGAGAATTTACACAAATGTTCAGGAGCTCAGCTATTTTAGAGTGGCCTGAAGTTGCCTGCAGAGTTCTATGTGATGTCGTCAGACACTGTGGCACATGGCGAAGCCATTTTCTAAACATGACATTAAACACAAAATGACCCTACAACATTAATTCCAGCTTTCGAAAGAAAACATCGCTGAACTCTCAGAAAATTTACACTAATTTCGAAAAATGTGATGTTCCAGAATGCCGGGCACGCTTCCACTCTTTAGAGATTTGTGTGTGCAGTGGTTTGGGAAGGGAGGTGAGTGAAGGCAAGTGTGTGAATGCGTGTTCGTGCACGTGTTTCGTGATATATTGGTATTCAGTCTTTTTATTTCAGTCGGGTGCGTCGTTAAAGGCAAGTGTTTTTGGCACGCACGCGAGCCGCAAGAAGGGTTGTCGAGAACACCTGTATATTTTGTTTATCTGCAACATCATTTTAGGCACTCCGAGCTTTGTTTTTTAAAAACGTGAGGCGAAGGGGATCCTAACTGGAATAAAATAAGTAACTAGTAACGTGACACCTCACGTTACCGAAAAATGTTAACGTAAATACGTTGACATTTATAGTTTCAAAATTTTAACGGGTACGTTACTAAGTTACTGAAAAAATAAAGCGTTACCGCCAACACTGACTGCATTGCACAGACATCGTCGGCATTGGAGTCTGAAGACACTGTGACGCCCGCGCAGCCAAGAAACCCTTCGCAAAGACATAACTCATACTGCGTGAGCACTGGTGCGACTAACTCTTGCAGCAAGTGGTCGGATGCAGGCGCCTTCTGCCTCCGACGCTCCGCCGCCTTCTGCCATCTGAAGTCCTATATTCGACTGCGACGCCCTCTGCGGTAGTACGTCCTCGCTCCGAAGCTGCTTCAGTCGCTTCCCTCTCCACTTCTTGCCAGGTGTAGTACATACCCGCCTTTTTGTCAAACCGCTACCGAAGAAGCAGCTGCCTCGCCGACACGATGCGCGCCTTTAGCACAAAGCCCGAGAACTGCTTGATTTCTATCGTGCCGACGAACACACTACACTCATGGACGCCTCAAGACAGGGTGCAACCTAAGTGGTCCGTGCAACCACGCCGAGACCTACCCTTATCTCCGCCGCCGTAATTTGCCCCTCCTCCCCCGCTGCAGCAGAAGAGATAGCGATAGCGCTGGCCATCGCTGACCGCCATACGCGCACAGTCCACGGTGACTCAAAACGAGCAATCCTAAACTACTCGGCAGGCTGCATCTGCATTGCCGGCGCACGCATCCTGCGCGGCTGCACTCCCGACCGCAAAATTGACCTAGTCTGGGTACCCGCCCATGAGGGCAACTGTGGAAACGAAGGGACATATATCAGGTTTGGAAACCTTAAATATTGACAAAATAATAAGCCCCTGCCTACACCACTGACTCATAACAGGCTGGTGAGGAAGGGGCGGCCGACTTACCCGAAGATTAACAATCCCGGCGGCCGCGCCATGGATCATGGAGCCCTCGCTCACCTCTAAACTTGCGCCGACATCACCAATGTTCAACAAGACGTGATGCCCTTTCCCGCCTCTCAAACCCAGCCTCGACCGAACATAAGCCACCCTGCTCTGTAGAAATCAGACGCTCTTAATTCTCAGCCACTCAAGGCTATCACTGATCACCACTGGGAAATACGACCCCACTTGCCCAGACTGCAACCACGGATCGTCCGCCAGAGGCGCACATCCTCTGGGCGTGCGAAAATAACGCTCCCCCACGGCCCTCCTGCCATCTCCCTCTGCAGAATGCTCGGACCAACTCCTCAACCAGCCAGAGAAGACCACGCAACTTTCACTCATTTCATGGGCCTAGTACGTCGCCCCCACCTGGGGGCCGCACAGGGCCTACCTGCCCTAGTTCGCGGCACCTGTGGCAAAAAAAGTTCTCTCTTTCTCGACTTCCTGCCATCTCCATAGCTCTCCGATCCTTTTTGCTCCGACTCCGACAGCTAGCAGCTTTGAATCAGTGGAACATATAAAGCTTTCTCATTAAAATAAAGCGTATAACCACGAACACATGGTGATATTTGAGCTCATAAAATGGCTTTTGCCCCGGTGCATGCACTTCTCCCCGGGTTCGGCGTCGCTCGGATCTTGTAACTCCATCATCAACTTCAGAGTTACGGTTACCTAGCAGGCGAAGCATCTTGTACGGCCCGCAGTAGCGGCGAAAACGTTTTCACTGAGTCCACCGTGACAAATGGATGTCCAAACTCAGACTCCGTCAGCTGGCTTCTATTCTGCGTGGCACAGACGATGGTTGTAATGTGAACGGTCGGCACGCTACTCGTCTTGAGGGCGCAGCCAGGCATGACGTCGGTGTTCTTCTGCGGACTGCACGATGTAAACATAACGGCGCTGAAATGTAGTCTGGCAGCTTCGTCATCATCCTGACTACACCGACTGCAGGGCAAAGGCCTCTCCCAGGTCTCTAAAATTAACCCTGTCCTTTCCCAGCTGTGCCCACCCTATGCCTGAGAGCCTCATAATCTTATCCTGCCACCTCACTTTCTGCCTCCATCTGCTATGTTTTCCTTCTCTTGAAATCCACTTCGTTACTCTTAATGACCAGCGGTTATCTTGCCTTCGCATAAAATGCCCTGCCCGTTTCTTCCTCCTTATTTCGACTAGGATGTCATTAACCCGGGATGGTTCCCTCATCGACTTTGCCCGCTTCCGCTTTCTTAACGTTACGCCTATCCTTTTTCTTTCCGTGGCTCGCTGCGTTGTTCTTAACTAAAACTGAACCCTTTTCGTTAGCCTCCACGTTTCTGCCCCGTGGGAGAGTACCGGTAAGATACAGCGGTTGTACAGTTTTCTCTTCAGGGATATTGGCAATCTGCTATTCATGATCTGAGAGAACCTGCCATACGCGCTGCACCTCATTCTAGCCCTTCTAGTTATTTAACTCCCATGATCCCGATCAGCTAATACTACCTACCCTAAGTAGATTCTTTACCACTTCCTGCACCTCGCTGCCAATTGTGAACTGCTGTTCCCTTGCTAGACTGTTGAACACTACATTGGTTTTCTGCCTGTTAATTTTTAGACCCACCGTTCTGCTCTGTGTAACTCATACATCATGATTTGCCGTTCATCTCTTGACTGTGCAAGGAAAAGTCATTATCGAATAGCAGATTATTTACGTATTTTTCATCAACTCTTATTCCCAACTTTTCTCTATTCAGGTCTCGGAATACGAACTGTAAACAGGCGGTGAATAGCATCGGCGAGATCGTGACTCCTTGCCTGACGCCCTTCCTTATTTGAATTTTATTGCTCACTTTATGGATGACTGTGGTAGCTTTGCAGTTCCTGTATATATGATCCAGTATTTTGACATAAGGCTCTTATGCACCATGATTACGCAATGCCTCTAAGACAGCTGAGGTTTCCAATTGGTCAAATGCTTTCTCGTAATCAATGAAGGATATATATAGGGGTCGATTATGTTCTGTGCATTTCTCTATCGCCTTATTTACAGTGTGAATATCATCTACTGTTGAATACTCTTTACCAAAGCCTGCCTGATAATTTGGTTCATTAAAGTCTAACGTTGTCTTACTCTATTTGTGATTACCTTACTAAATACCCTGTAGGCAGCGGACAGTAATCTGATCGGTCTGTATTTTTTTTTAAATTCTTGGCGTCTACTTATGAATTAGGAAAATGTTTGCATTCTTCCAAGTTGTTGTACGGTCGAGGTCGTAAAGCATTGCTTATACAGGGTTGCTTTTTTTGTAGCAGTATCTGCCCTACGTTTTTCAACAGATCTGCTGTTACCTGATCCTAGCCAGCTGCTTTTCTCCTTTGCACTATTGATAATGCTTTCTTTACTTTCTGTTTCTTTACCGGCGGGATGCCGCAATGGTGTGTGCTATTGTCTTTATCATTAACGTTCTTATTACATTGGCTACTGTATATATTTGAGTAGAACTCTTCGGCGACATTAACTATCTTATCCACATTGCTAATGTCATTGTCCTCATTGTCTCTTAACCCAAATATCTGGTTTTTACCTACGCCTAGTTTCCTAAGAAGCATACGCCCTTTCTTACACTCATATAGGCGTATTCGTGCTTAGAGTGGAGTGCAGGTAGGCAGCGACGTCGAGGTGGTCCTCACTGGTGACGTCCTGCAACCTTGCGTCGAGCGTTGTCACAGCCTCCCTTTCATTTACGAGGTAAGGGTTCCACGGGGTTGCCTCCTTAACTGTGGTTTGTAGGCGAAGGAAACGTAGACCAATATCGCGTCCACTGATCTGTGTTCGGTGTCAACGAAGATGGAGTGTACTTACATGCAGTTCTTTTCCACTTTAACCCCTTCACGGTGCCAGTGAGGTGTCTACGGCAAGCGAGAGGTACAGCCGTCTAACTGGGTTTTATAGAGTCAGCGTAGGTTATCTCACAAAGTGGATTGCAAGCAGAGCTAGTTGTTACTACTAGTAAACAGCATTAAGAGAATAAACGAAATACATTTACGCCTGTCAACTGCCATGAATTATGACCGCTATCAACCCTTCTTGATTTTGGGAGACCTCAAGGCGCTGACAAACAACGCATTACCCCTTAAAGAAAAAGCGCTAATGGTCCCGTTCGGAGGAAAACCCAACATCGGCGCGACTGATAAATTCAAATTCGTGGAATGGATGTAGTGACGTAGAAAAACAGGTTCGCTGCAAAGAAAAAAAATGAGTTTTGAAATTGGCTTTTGAAAAATAGACTGTTTCAAGAAGGGAAACGGCGCAATAATTGTCTAAGCTCAGTGGACACCCCAACCGCACCGTAAGAGAGAAGAGGTAAGTGGTAGTGAAAGAAGAAATGGAGTATTGCCGTAGTGGAGGACTCCTGAAAAATTTAGACCACCTGTGGATCTTGAATCCCACAGAACTCGGGCGCCATGTCTTTCCTATAAACTACCATTTTCATTATATGGTGCCGGTTTTGCGCCTTTCCTTTCGTGAAAATGAACGGCCATTGCAAAGTCGTCAACGCCAATAAACTCTATGAACGCCGTCGTCTCACTTGTTTTGTTTGGATATTGAGGAAAGTGAATGGCACAGTAACCGTTTCACATATCTCGGTGGACACCACGCAGCGAGACAGGGAGAGAAACAGGCCGTTTATCCAGACGTGCCTGTCGTACTTCTGGTGTTTCAGACTCGGCTTTCCTGCTTTGTTTAGCGGGACGTTCTTTTCGTTGTTCGGGTGTCTCGGACGCTCGTTGAGCTTTCAGCCTTTCATTTCTTCGCTGCATTTCAGCGAACTCCCGTGGTAGCACTTCTGTATCGGTAGTATCATTCCTCTCATTCCATGTTGAATGCGCATGCCTATTTTCTGGCAATCGGTTATACAGTCGGCCTCAGCGATAAACACGCGTTTGCGGCGAACATCAAACGATGACGCATAGGGCACGGCAGTGGCCAGCTGCGCCACGCGTGACGTCACTCGTGCTCCGACATACGGCGGCTCTCGCGAAGCGCGGTGTTGACTAGCATAGTGAAGCTTTTCGCTTCAAAAATTGGTGAGTGCACATTGAAGATCCCCATGTACTCGAAATTATTTCGGAGCCCTCCACTTCGGCACCTATTTCTTTCTCTCTTCGGTCAGCTCGTCTTTTATCCCTTCCCTTACGGTGCGGTTTAGGTGTCCGCGAGATTTGAGATACTGCGCCAATTCGATCCTTTCCCCAAAACGAATTTACAATTTACATTTTTGAGGACAGGGAATGTCGCAGTAACTTCCTCACATGTCTGGGTGGACACCAGAACCGCGCCGTGAGGGAAGGGATAAAGGAGGGTAGTAATAGTAGTAGAAAACAAGTATTCCAAAAATTTAGGATAGAGAGGCGAAAATACAGATTTTCGGTGGAGTCCTTATTTCAGGACCCCAATGTCCACCGCAGTTGCTCTTGCTTGGGGATATCAGCTTTTGCTGTGTCGCCAAGTAAGAGCTGAGCAGGGCAGACTCCCACTGTTCATCGGACTGATGTTTGTCTAGTTCGCGGGGCTTGGGACCGGAGCAGCCCCATGTTACATGACATGTTGTTGGAATTCCGCCACACCAGACACCTCCTGTCCGTTCTGAATAAATGTTTTCACCACCACCACCACCCACACCAGGGGCAGATGCTGTCATATCTGTCGGGGAACATGATGTGGTACATGCGTATGTAAGGAAAGGTGTTCGTCTGTAGTTGTCGCCATTCCCTCGCCTCTGCCGCCGTTAGCTTACGGTGTGGTGGGGGATAGACTTGTCTTTGAGTTCGGAGAAGGAGGAGGCGCTCGCCGTACGTAGAGGGGAGAGGGGTGAGGTCGGGGAGGTTAGTCGCTCGGTTAGTATATCCTCGAGCTTGACTGTCCGCGGCCTCGTTTCCCTCGAGCCCCTCGTGCCCAGGAGTCCAAGTGATTTGGTGCTTGCATGTGGAATTTTGAACTTGTGGGGTAGTCAGAATGGGGGCGACGGAGTGTGGAAATCGGCCAGAGAGGAAGAGGCGACACGCGGACTGGGAGTCGGTAATGATTTTTAACTCATTTCCTGAAGCATCGCCGCGCTGGATTGCGAGGGCAATTGCAGCAGTTTCTGCTAATGTGGGAGAGCAGTTTCGTAGGTAGGCGCTGGCGATTTCGTTGAAAGTGGTGTCCAAGACGACCGCCACCGCGTTTGTTGAATCGGGGTACATGGCTGCGTCGACGTATACAGCATTTTGTGCCTGTCGATGTGTGCGGCGCAGATAGTCCACTCGCGCCTTTCGACGTCTCTTTTGTGAGTCCGAGTGCATGTTCTTCGGGAGTGGAGCTACATACACGCGAGTTCGCAGAGTTGAGGGTAGGTCTCGGTTGTCCTGGACGGCGCGTAGCGAAAGGAGAAAGGAGGAAAGAGGTGCCGCTGTGGAGGGCTCCGGAATAATTTCGACCATCTGAGAGTCAATAATATCCACTGACATCACACAGCACACTGGCGCGTTTGAGGTTAGTCTCTATCGAAGCGCTGCCTTAGCCGACTGGATTGATCGCGTGTACTCTGGCGCAGCAGTCGAGCGCCCTTATCACTGAAGGGCCGAAGCATCGTGGACTTGGTGGATTGCGAAATTCTTCGTCACCGTCGCCTAATCTTCACATTGTAAAAAAATTGTAGGACCCTTAAACTTCGCCTTTCAGAGTGGAACGTGACAGCGTGTTGCAGCACTTCCAGGGAGTCCACGGAACGCAATCGCCGGTTCGGCGTGACGCCTTGCCCTTTAGACAAATCGCTCTGCTACGTACGGTGAAATGGACGTGCGGAGCGGCAAACCCCGTAGATGCTCAACCAGGGGCCTCGGTGAAACGCGCGGGGCTCAAGTTGCAGTCTTAGTTCGTCGGTAGGTAGGTAAACACTTTTATTGCGCCCAAAAACAGGGGACCAGTCATAGGACCGGTTGCGCTGACTTAGAGGAGGTCGGCGGGGATCCTTTGGGATGCCGCGGCCTCCACCGCGCGCTGGATAAGCCAGCGTTGGTCTGCTGGCTTGGAAGTACACAGGAGAGACTCCCACGTCTCTGGTGTGTTTGCGTTGTCTGTGTTGTAATGTGTACAAGTCCACACCATGTGTATGAGTGTGGCCGGAGTTGAGCAGTGTTTACACATGGGGGCTATCTGTTCCGGAAAGATCCTGCTGTATAAGAGGGGGTGTGGGAAGCTGCCAGTTTGTTGTTTGCGCCATTGGACGGCCTCGCGTCTTGTTAGATCGCGGTGTGCGGGAGGATATGTGCACCTTTAGAGTCGGTAGTGCTGGAGTATGTCCTTGTAAGTGGTGAGTAGAGAAGCGCGTGGGATATTAGTGTCAGCGGAAGCAGGGTGGCTGATCATACTCTCGGCTCGGCAGCTGAGATCTCGAGCGAGAGTGTGTGCCTGGGCGTTTCCGCAGAGCGATTCGTGGGCTGGAGCCCAAAGAAGTAAGCGAGATGTGGAAGAGGGTGCTGTAGAACGTAGAATGTGTAACGCCTGGCAAGAGATACGGCCAGCATCGTAATTGCGAATAGCCTGTTGAGAGTCACTGATGACGACTTTGGTATTAGGGTCGGCTAGCGCGAGCGCAATGGCAACCTCCTCAGCTGCGGTGACTGTTTCTGCATTGCGAATGCTGCAGGCTGTGTACCAGCTGCGGTGAGGGGCGAGAGCTACCGCCACCATCGCTGGCCTCGATGGATGGTAAGAGGCGTCCGTATACGTGACGTCCGGACGTCCGCTGAAGCGTTTCTCGAACTGACGAGCCCGGTCGGCCCGTCTCTCGGCGTGGTGTTCCGGGTGCATCCGTTTGGGAATGGGAGGAATGCGGAGATTTAGGCGATATTCCGATGTAAGTTCAGCGTAACTTGGGGCCGATCTCGGCGGGGAGATCCCAACTTGCTGCAGTACCGCTCGGCCAGCGTGTGTGAGTGAGAGCCGCTCATACTGGGCGGTGAGGGTTGCTTCGATCAGTTCGCTCACGGTATTGGAGATTCCGAGAGCCATGAGCTTATGGGTAGCTGTGGACATGGGAAAACCTAGGGCCGTCTTGTATGCTTTTCGAAGTGACGCGTCTAGCCGTTCGCTTTCGGCACGAGTGAGACGTAAGTAGGGTCCAGAGTAGGTGATGCGGGAGCAGACGAAAGCTTGAACGAGGCGCAGGAGGTTGGACTCTCGCATGCCATGATGCTTGTTGGAGATTCGCTTAAGGAAGCGTCCGATCTGCACAACCGACTGGTTGATGCGTTGGATCGTGATGTTGTTGCTGCCGTTGGCCTGTAGATGCAAGCCCAGGATCCTGATGTTGTCTGTTCGAGGAATCGGGTTTCCTTGCACCTGGAGGTTGATGTCCGGAAGTACCATTGAAGGGCGTCGTACCGGGGAAGGAATAATGATATACTCGGACTTTGTCGCCGAGCACGTGAGGCCAACTGTACTTAGATAATCTCCGATCCGTTCGATCGCGGTCTCTAAAGTCTCTTCAATATGGCCGTCACTGCCGCGCGTGATCCAAAGTGTGAGGTCGTCAGCATAAATGCTGTGATGCAGGTGGGGGATGTCGGCCAGTAGCTTCGGCAGGCCTATCAGTGCGACGTTAAAAAGCATCGGCGAAAGTACGGCGCCTTGCGGCGTGCCACGGTTTCCCGGAGAGATGATGGAAGGATCTCCCGTGCCGGCTTTAAGTTGCACTGTGCGGTCGGTGAGAAAGTTTCGGATGTACGCATACATGCGATGTCCGATACCGAGAGCTTCAAGTTGTTGAAGAATCGCTTCATGGAGGACGTTGTCGAATGCCTTGGCAACATCGAGGCCGACGATGACTTTCGTGTCTAGTGTACGTCTCATGACTACCTGATGATGGAGAAGCATAATGTCCGGGGCTGCTAAATGAGGGCGGAAGCCGAACATAGTGTCTGGTAGAAGATGGTTGTCTTCAAGGTATCGTGAGAGTCTGGTCTGGATAACGTGTTCCATCAGCTTCCCAACGCAGGACGTGAGAGAGGTGGGACGGAGGTTGGCCAAGGTTGGTGGTTTGCCTGGCTTGGGGATGAGGACTAGATTGGCGCATTTCCACTCTTGAGGGATGGTACCGCTGGCCCAACATTCTTGAAAATAGTCGGTAAGAGCATGAATGGATGCGTCGTCTAGATTCCTAAGCATTTTATTTGAAATGCGGTCAGGACCGGCCGCCGAAGTCGTCTTGAGGCGATTGAGTTCTGCTCGGACCTCCGCTAAAGTGATCGGAGCGTCTAGACAGAGATTTTCCGCGCCCTGATAGAAAGGGAGGTTGGTTGTTGGTTCAGGGCGGATGTGAATATTTATAAGCTGTTGTTTAAGCTCGTCAGACGTGCCAGGATACTGGTGGAAGATTCGCTCGAGCTGTTGGCGTGTTTGGAGCTTGCCTCCTTCTGGGTCGAGTAAATGTCGAAGGAGGTTGCACGTGTTAGGAGCGTTTGGAGTGTTGTTCATCTGGTCACATATGTTGTGCCAGCTCTGTCGAGTGAGTTCTATTGCATATTTCTCGATATTCGTATGTGCGCGCGCCAGTCTACGTCGGATATTGCGGTCCCATTTCCGAGTGGCAAGTAGAGCTTCGAGCGACTTCTTGCGCTCCAACAGATGGGCGTAGTAGCGGTCGCAGTGTGGGATACTGTCCTCTGACTCGACGGTTTGAGTGGCGTCGGCCACTTGTTTGACAATTTCGGTTGTCCACGCCTTGATATCAGTTATAGCGGGAGGTTTGTCCTGCTGTTTCCTGTGCGTCCGGAAGGAGTCCCAGTCAATCACCTGAGCTGGCCGCGTACATTGCCTGGTGGGCTCGTGTATTACGATTTCGAGTACGAAGTGATCACTCCCAAAGTTTTCGTGAGTGTGACACCAAGTCGCTTTAACTCCGGAAGTCGTAAAGGCCAGATCCGGCGTTGTATCACGATGTAGGCCCGTACCGTGTCTAGTGGGGTAGGACACGTCCGTGATAAGAGTCAGCTGGTTCATATGCCAGTCATTCCAAAGGCGTCGACCTTTAGCGAAGTCATAGTGGTAGCCCCAAGCGCGGTGATGCGCATTAAAGTCACCGAGAATGAGGAGGGGTTGCCCCTGCGCCAGCTGCTGGGCTTTGAGGAAAAGCGGACCGAAAATATCCTTATGAGCTCGGGGAGGGCTGTAGACATTAATTATAAACAGACTAGTGCAACGTTTACGCGAGGGTCGGGGTAATATTTCTAAGAAGACGTATTCGGGGAAAGTTGGATCTAAATTGTGCTGGAGGACAGTGAGGTTACGTTTGACGAGAGTAGCTATTCGAGGTTTTACTCGTTCCAATAGGTATGTACTATAACCGGCAAGTTTCGTGTTCTTGTCGCATTCCTGGAGAGCTATTAGTTCGGGACGATCACTCGCGGCGAGGAACTGCTGGAGGACCGGACGCTTACGCGCGAACCCACGACAGTTCCACTGCCAGATGGTGGTGTTACCCGAGCTGCTCGCCATGATTAGGCGGGGATAGTTGTGGGGTTTGAACGGGTGTCGGCGCAGGGGCCGCGGGTACCACGGCAGCGAGGAGTTTGCCCTGTGCTTCTATAGCTTTGTTCAGCATGTCAAATTGTTGCGTGACTTGTGAGCCGATTGTGTGGAGTGAGCGTTCGATGTGTGCTTCTAAAGCCTTGATGCGAGTTTGACTGAGGTTGCAGCTTTCCTCAACTTTGGCAAAACGCGCCTGCCAACCCTCCGCGGGTGAGTCGGTGTCGGACGTTGCTTTGCGTTTTTGTGCGGATCGGTTGGGAGGAGCGATATCCATAGGTACAGATTCATATGATCCCTGCGGATGCGGCGGAGACGAAGGGAGTGTGGCCATTGGCTTTTCGAGATCCTCTACTCTGAGTATAAGTTGTTGGATGACTGCTGTCAGTTCCATAATCGCTTTGTGTGAGTATAGAGTAGTGGGAGTCCCTTCCTGCGTACTCACCGGTTCTTGACGTTCTCGTAGATCGGGTAGAGATGGTAGTAGCCCAGGTGGCTGCTGCAAAGGATGAGGAGAGTCCCCTGTCTGCTGGACGACTGCAGGTGGCCCGGGATTGGTCCGGGAGGTCCCCTGAGAACCCATCCGTGGAGCGGGAGACTTGAGCGGTGGAAAAGAGCTCGAGCGGTCTCGGAGCTGCCGCTGCTGGCTATCGGAGCGTTGCCGGTCCCATCGGCTGGTGCTCTGGAGTGGGATCCGCTTGGCGGTCTCTTGGGTCTTGAGTTTCTCTGCCTCAGCATTTCGAATTTTCTCCCACTTCCTGCGCTTGACTTCGTAAGGAATCCTGAAGATTTCCCTGCAGCGACTATCGCCCGTGAAATGTTCTTTGCCGCACAGGCGGCAGATTGGTTTGCACGTGTGGTCGGTGGTAGGATTGGATAGTCCGCAACCTCTACACTTAGTAGTTTTGCTTGCACAAACATCGGCTCGATGACCGAGCTCGCCACAGCGATAGCACACCTCGTACTTCCTCTTGAATAAGTTGCATCTGTGGCGACTATTGCAAAAGTAGACCCAGGTAGGCACTTGGCGCTGAGCGAATGTGATGAGTACTGCGGTGGTGTTCCCGAGCCGCCGAAAGTCCAGAATGGGTGGGTTACGGTTGTCTTGTAACTCTGCTTGGATTGTATTTCGATCCAGTCGGAGGTCGACGCCGCGAATCACACCACGGCTCGAGCTCTCATCTGGAGCGCAGTAGACGGATATCTCATACGCCTTGTTGTCAACGGTGATCTCTTTGAGTTGCATCATCCGTTCAGCTCTTTCGACGACTGGGGTGCAGTACGCGAAAGTATTCTGGATCAGGTTAGCTTGTATTAGGTCTTCGTGACGAACAGCGTCCCTGGTGAAGCGAGCAGCAGTGCAAATTGCTTCCAGTAGTTGGTAGGTTGTAATCTTGGAGAGTAGCAGTCCGCCCCGTGGGCGCACAATTAGCTTGAGAGCGTTGCTGGGTAAGCGAGGCTGGTTCGATGCTACAGATTTTTTGGCTAGTAAGCGTCCTCGTTGCCGAGGCGTGAGTTCAACTTCCGTCTTCACACGTAGCCTATTGTCGATTTGGGACGCTTGGTTCGGTCCCGCTTTGTCTCCAGGGAAATCTGGCACGGCAGGCCCTGATGTTGTTCGCGCTTCCCGGAGCTTGTTAACTTTAGTCAACCAATCACTGGCTGCTAATTCTTCTCGAGAAATTGGGATGCCTTCTACGGTGACCCTCATGGCGAACTACGGCGCGCGGGCATGGTCCACGGCGCAGCCCAGCTGGCGAACGCTGCTGCGACGCAGGTGGCGAACGCCACTGCGACGCAGAGCTCCGTATTCTTCGGCGCGGCGCAGTAGGCCTAGCGAGGCATCTGGCTTGGTCACGGGGAAAAGTTGACCTAAAATGGTCAAAACTTGTTGTACGTACTTCTGGTTGGTGTCCCTGGATTCCGCTCGTCTTCAGGAAACCGGTGATATCAACAGAAGTATTGTAGGGTCTCACTGTCTAGGGTAAAAACACGAAATCAGCGGAGCTCACGTGGAGTTCGTCCGTTGTCACTCGCGCTCGCAGCGCCCCCCTTAGTTCGTCGGCACATCGTTCTCGAAAACCCGATGCGACGGACGCCAGCATAGCTTCCGCGGTGAACGAACGGGCAGCAAGCCGCGTTTCGTGGTGAACGGCTTCGGACGTGCGCTGCGATGTTAGCCGCTCAACGCGGGATTCCTGCGTGCCTGCATGGCCCCACAGCGCCCAAACTAGAGATATGTCAGACGCGTCACTTCCTTTCCTTAAAAATCAATTTTCATTTCATTATTCTTTTCTTACGGCGAAGCTCGGGTGTCCACAGAGATATCTGATACAGGGCCCACTTCTTTTTCTTAAAACTAATTTTCATTTCATTTTCCTTCCCTTGCGGCGCGGTTCTAGTTGCCGACCGAAATATGTGACAGGCGTCCCTTCCTTTCTGTGCGCTGCCGTCGCGCGCTATCTGTTGGGGCAGTGGCGTACATTGTGAGTAGGGGGGATTTTTCGCTCACGGCCGACGCCGACGACACCGGCTTTTCTGTGGCAGGAGCTCCTTAACGCTGCCGCGTTGACATTGTGTCTGCCTCTGACATCCTCACATTAACTTTCAGTTCTTTAGACATGTGGATTGCTGCTTAATACCAGTTGAATTAAGGAGCCATAAACCTATAGCGAAAATCATCAACTGCTATGTGAGTGAAATAATCCTTAGCTTATCATGCGAAGCATGAATTCATTCTTTGGAACCTGTTTTCTTGGAATTCTTTGAGCCTGAACGTCTACAATGCATGTAGCGAAGCTAGGTGGTTCGCCACGAATGAAAGTAAAATTTCTTTAATTGCAAATTTTGCTGCCGAGCTCAAGACGCGAGATGCAATATACAATTGAATAAAAATGGCTAGAAACTTTATTTCATTAAGCATGGCAAATTCAATAGATTAGTGTCTGTATTGGACTGTTTGGAGTGTTGCTCCGCTGAGGCTGCAAGTTGCGTGATTGTAGAAATTACAGTGAAGACAATGCACCTCATTCACTCTTCATGCTTCGGAAATCAGTCGGATCTTGCTACGATAGGAATGGAATAAGAAAAAAGATTCGTATTTGTTGCATGATTTTCAGTCCAGCAAAATCACTGAACACGCCTCAGACAAAGGAAATAAAGATGCACACGGCAAACGAAATGAAATTTTCGTAAAACTTTTGAGCGATACCTTCTCATGAAAGTCCGTCGTGACTGGCGCGGGCAGCTTTCGAGCAGCTGCCGATAGTGTCCCATGATTATCTTAACGTTTAATTATAGGCAAATCTTCGAATTATTCCACATGTAAATCGAGTAATTTTTTCACCGGGTTGTGGTTCTACTCCACTGAAGGAGTAAACCAAGCCGAATCGTAAAACAATTCCGACTAAGACGAGGGTACGAACACAATTCCGTCCGTAATAGTGCTCTGGGTTTTGGCGCTGGCAGTCATCATCATCAGTGTTTTTTATAAACAATTCACTGCAACGCCTCCAGTGAATTAAGCACCGCGAAATGGGCGCTCAGTGCAATAAAGTTCAAGATGGATTTCCAACGCCACAGACAGCGGGATAAGCTGAGCAAAAGAACTTCTCGATACCAGAGTAGCACAGCTTGCATCAGCAAACACACCACGATAATGGAAAGTGTTCCCTAAGGTAATCGTTGAAAGTTTGGGTGATCTTAGACTTTTGTTGACCAACGAAGGTGGCTGTCCTTCCCAACAGCGAGTGGCTGTGGCCCATATTTACACCTTGAACCAGTTAATACAGATATACGCAGAATATAAGCAACCACGATATTTTCCCGCTTGTAGTAGGAGAAAACGTTTCACTTACATGAATCCACAGCAGTTCAGTAGGCATTGCATTTTCCAGTGTTTAGAAGAGAACTATGCAAAGCTGCTGAGAAATACAAATATAGCGGCTTTATAGTTACAATATCCATCCGCAAGGAAAGTGATAATATCCAAGTCGGAAAGGACGTCTGTCCAGGCCGGCAATATCTATTCAGTACCATTCACCGCGCGTTAAAATTATGTATTCAGGACCGTGGACTGAGAAGAGTTATCGGTAAAAGCTGATCGGCAAAAGCCTGCTAATTCCCGCCTCACTGATGACACTGCCTTGATATGTACCTTAGGAGACTAATAGCAAAACGAAAACGAGTACAGAGACAGGCAAAGTATAAAGATGGCCCTTCAAAATATTTCAAACATCTATAAAGTTTATACATATATGTTAGTAAAGTTTGTACATACATTCATATACATACATGTTTATACATGCATGTATGTACATACATACATGTATAACGTTTATAAGTATATACATGTATAAACATGTATATAAATAAGAAAAAAAAGCCAGGAGAAAATTACAGGTAAAGCAGATGAAATATTAAGGTGGAATGAGGACAGGGAAAGGCTTTCGCATTTGCGCCTTAGGCAGACTTATTATTTCTGGCGGGGGCGTCACTGACGCCTCAACCAACCAACGCCTACGTCCTTTCTGCGCACCTCACGGGAAAATAAACATTGCTTCATTTTGTTCGGGGAAGCATCCATGAGAGCAATGGCGTGCTTTCTTTCGCATGTCAGGATGAAGCAAGCGGTTCGTGTTATTTAGCCATATGAGAAACGGGGACCACCCCCGCAGATGTTTGACGCTTTTAACATAATGCGTACCGTGCTGTATACCATTACCCGAGTACCCTGAGTCCACGCGTCGTCAGTGCGCATGCGAAGATTGCTTTCATGGCGCCAGATGGCGCCGGTTAACCTGCTGCTGCGTGCGCGCCTGCCGCCGCATCGGGACCAGTCGGGACGTATCAATGGTGTAAAATAGTTTGAGAGTTCGACTCTTGCTCGAGCCGCCGCGGAGATGTCGAGTTGCGCTATTGCCCCCATAGCGCGAAGAGGACAAAATGCCTAGGATTTGTCAGTCTAGTTTGTGCTTGCTGAAGCGGTTCTTAAAAGGACTCTTTATAGGGCGGACTTTCGGCCACAGATACCTGAACAAGCAGGCGGTACAGATAGCAAGAGATGTGTTGTGCGGACCACGAAAGAAAGGATTTCCGCTTCTCTCGGCCGCGGTGAATTTAAAGTTGGCCAAGAAACTCCGATTGAGCCTGAAAGGTAACTGCGCAATCTCGAGCAATGAAAGTCCTTGAAACGTGGCTGCAGTCATTCTAGATAAAACTAGCCAGTTCTAGCGGCAGAAAATGTTAAAGCCGCGCACCGGCGTCTTTGAGCAAGAACAAAGGCTAAGAGCCTTCGCGGCATTGTTTGTATTGCAGAAGAATCGATCACATGCTTATCAACGAAAAAAAGGCGGGCAGAAATATTCGCCACTGACACTTAAGACTGGTTTCGAGTTTGAATCAGAAAGCTCTCAGGAAGCTCTATATCCCCGCGAGTGAAACGTTTGAATGTTTCAGTGCAGTGGGGCCGTGAGAGGGCCCAAGGACCTGCGTGTCCTAAACTCCCCTGAGTTCATTAATGTTTTTACCACCGCCACCTACCTTAGACTCCTGTTCGCGCCTCTGCCGCATTGGTTTCGCTTCACGTTTCCACAACCCGACGTTGGCCGCACGCTTCTGTCGCTTCATGTCCGCTTCTCGTTGGGTACTTCAACGCCTCTTCAACCGGCTGAGGCTAGCTTCCCGCGCTCTTACCGTAGCGGTGATCGTCGATGTTGCAGCCCGCATCTGCAGCCATCGTATAGGAGTTATCGGCTATAGTGCCTTGGAGCCGGTAGCGCAGATTGGTGAGCGCTCTCGTCTCCCTCTTCACGTAGACGCGGTCGCCTCGCAGGCCACAGACATTGATGTCGTTGCCATTCCATCACACTGCATCCAGTGTTGTAGGCTTTAGCGAAAAAATTACTAAATATGTTACTCTTTACGCCAAAAAAGAAACGCGGTACTGCCCTACCTTAGCTACAAAAAAAAATATAACGCTTTACCGTTACCGAAAAAAAAGTACCACTCGTTACTTTTCCATTACTACATAGCCAAAAATTTTAATCAGTGCGTTTTCGTGGTAAGAACTCACGATAACTATTTTATAAAGGTTATATTTTATTTAAAACCTTTAGCCAAAACAGCGATTTTACCCGAAATCTTGTTTTAACGAGAATACTTTACGTAAATGTGCTGGAGCTCAGCTATGTTAGAGTGGCCTCAATAGTCGTGCAGAGTTATATGGGATGGCTTCAGACACTGTGGCACACACATGGTGAAGCCATTTTCCGAACATGACTTTAAACGAAAAATGACACTTCATGATAAATTCTAGCTTTCCAAAGAAAACATCGCTGAACTCTCAGCAAATTTACAGTAATTTTGAACAAAGTGATGTTACAAAATGCCGGGAATGCTTCCACTCTTTGGAGATTTGTGTGTGCAGTGGTTTGGGAAAGGAGGTAGGTGAAGGCAAGTGTGTGAATGCGTGTTCGTGCACGTGTTTTGTGCTTTATGGGTATTCAGTCTTTTTCTTTCAGTTGGGTGCGTCGTCAAGGGCAGGTGTTTCTGGCATGCACGGGAGCCGCATCAAGGGTTGTCGAGAACACCTGTACATTTTGTTTCTCTGCAACATCACTTTAGGCACTCCGCGCTTTCTTTTTGAAACTAAGGGAGGCGGAGGGGGGGGAGGCAGGTCGACAACTGTAATAAAAAGTAACTAGTCGGAACAAGACGAACTGTCGTAACAAAGGTGGCTATACATCGCAGCAGTAAAAAATCTCGCCTTCCGCATAAATACGCTCGTTATATCAGGAGAATTGACTTCGCACCATCTGAGGAGGCTCCCGAAGCTCATGCGCCCTCTGTCTGGGTGGCAGTAAGCAAATGTCCTTCAGTTATCCCGGCAGTTGGACCTGGCTGCGAGGCTAGGCCTAGAGCCGCCGGTGACGTGCTGGCAGAGGTGGCTTCGCCGGCGCCGGTCACCACGGCTCCAGCAACACCTCTTTTGACAACTGAGCCTGGGTCACAGCTCTTGGTTCTTGCTCCCGGCCCATCAGCGCAGCTCACATCCCGCTTTCTCCAAATGCATCTCTGGCTGTGAGCGATCTGCCCTCTGGGCGGAACTCGGCAATGGCTGCCCCGTCTCCACTGCTGGATGGGGCTTCAACCGTGCAGCGTGAGAAGGAGAGCTCTCCAATATGAACCTGTCTTCAGCGCCTCCATCCGTGCCACCCGCTTTCCGCAGTTCTCAAAAGCGCGCCCATCAGGAGACACTGCACAGGATTCGTCTCACAAGGCAAGCGTTCTTCTCAGCGTATGCCAGCCAGTTCGCTGTGCCGACATCGAGATCGGTATCGCATAAAGTGGCCATTAAAGCTCTGGCAGCCAAAAGCCTGAAAGACATTCCGAAGAGGATTCTTCAGGCGAACCTGGACGAGTGTCTTGGGTCCAAAGGTTTTCTTGGCTTCACGTCTAGAACGAAATCTAACAACATCAATGTGTGGCTCCCGACTTTGGCTTCTGTCGAGCGTTTGTAAACGCTGAAGTGCATATCGATTACAAGAGAGATCTCGGTGCCGGTCCAGGTGTACCTACTAGAAGCTTCGGCCCTGCAACGCTCTGTAGTTTACAACGTCGACGTTGCCGAAGACCAGACGACCATCCAGCGTGAGCTGTACTGTCCAACCCACCGTGTCATCCAAGCGCGGTATAGGAATGGGGCGCTCATACATCGTCACACTACAAGGCCCACCAACTCTCCCAGAACGACTTTACTGCTATGGCTGTGTTCTGCGGCCTCGCCCTTACAAACCGAATTCTGTCTATTGCTACAGCTGTTTCAGACCTGGCCACATGCGCCGATCATGTCCTTTTGCAAAGCAAGATGAGGCTCGGCCACAAGGTCTTACAGGTGCGGACATTGCAAGACTGACGACCACGAGATCGCCTCTCCAACTTTCCCAATAAAACAGAAGGCAACTGAGAAGGTTCGGCGTGGGATCCATAAGGAAGTGCGTCTGAATGAAAAGAGAGCCCCGAAACAGACATCCAACAGGTTTGCTGCTCTTCAGTGGGATGAAGACGACTGACCGGAGCTTTCTGTGCCCAATCCACCTGCAGCCCCTGCAGAACAGTCGTACAGTGATAAAGTGCGCAAGGATCGCCGTCGCCTTCCGGCTACACAAAACCACAGCATACTGGAAACTCTGCGAGAGAACATGGCAGCAGTTGACGACCAAATTGCACGCCTTTTAGCCGGGGTCTATGGCAACGCCGTGAACTGCTTGCTCGCCGTAGACAACCATCGGAATCCCACTCCACCCCAATCAATGCTGCAGCTCCTTCGGCTACGTCCAGCCCTCATGCGTTTTTCGCAGACTCTACCAGGTCTTCTGAAACACTGCAGGATAACTCAACAACATCCCTCCTCCGATTTATGGTTAACCAGTTATCTAACCTGCCATCAGTTCTATTACAACGCTTGGAAGCCTAATCGAAAATGTCGAGTACACGTTGTGGTGTGCACCAATGGAACTACAGAGGCCTCTCCACAAAGCTGGGAGAGCACAAATCGTGACTTCGCATGAACAAGCTCCAGCTGTGGGCTCTGCTACTGCAGGAGACAATGCCTTGCCATCCATTCTGGGCTTTAATGGATACATGTCTCCTTCAATGAACGACCGTCGTCTGCACACTGTTGCCCCTCGGGGAAAGGCGGCGGCGTAGATTGATGCGCGTTTTCTTCAAGCTCGCCTCTCTCTAAAAAACTCGTGCACCTCATATCAAGGGGTAGTCGCTGTGGCTGTGAAGCTTCCCAAGGCAACTGTTGTGGACGTGTCATGCTATGTAACACCCGTCTGTGTAGCTCCCTCCCGCATTAATGTGGGGTGGTTATTAACTGTACCAAGACAGCATCCAAGGTGGCCTGTTTTAGTCGGTGGTGACTTTAACGCCCCTCATACGGACTGGGGGTGCCCCGCTTTAAGCCCCTGTTGTAGGCGTGGGCGGGACGCATTCTCGGATGCGCTTTTCGTTTTACTCAATCATTCACATTAAGCAACGCGGACTGTGCGCCATGCTCGCAGTCCAACATATGCTCAGGACCTTACGTGGTAGTCAGGAACCGGGACTCCATCGTCGCACCTGAAGCCGGACACTTGCGGTAGTGACCACCATCCTATCATCATCGGTCTCCATCCATCAAGTGCCCGCCGATTACGCTTTAGGTGTTCTGTGGTCAAATGGGACGCGTTTCTCACCACTTTCGAAGATCTCTCTCTGCAATCATCTACACTACTTATGGACCGCATACAAACTGCGCTGAATAAGGCTACTGCTGTTACCTGGAAACGTGAATTACCCGGTGCCGGATGTGGGTCTGCTTAACCTGTGGGCTGCTCGCCGACAAGCGGAGATGGCAGCTTCCCAAGACCCGACTTCTGCGCAAGCACGGACTAGGCTGAATTACCTTACTGCCAAGGCTCGCAGATATGAACGCGATCTCTCGCGACGGCTGTGGCATGCGTGGTGTGACAGTTTTTGACAAAGTCATCGAATGCTGCTCTCTGGCGAACGTTTCGTGCAATAGAACATGGTTCCCGTCGTCCTCACGCAGCGGCCACAGCATGTTTTGCAGCTAACTTATCTCCAGATGATTTCGCCAGAGAGGCAGCGCGGAAGTTTTTCCGCAAGTATAACGTGTCCCTCCAAGGGTCATAGGAGCCCCCTAGCTGCCATTACAGCATATGTCGATAAGCTCCCATCTACAGCTGACGCCGAGGGAATTGCAAGCCCATTTTCACTGCTCGAGCTGCTTGCAGCAATAGATGGGGCCCGTCGGAAGGCTGCGCCCGGTTCGGACTCCATTCCGTATGAGGTTTACAAGAACTTAAGTTCCGCGGTACTGCTTCAACTCCTCGCCACTATCAACAAGATATGAATAGAAGGCGTCGTACCAGAAGCCTGGAAATCGGCTATTGTTATCCCCATAACAAAGCCGGGGAAGCCGCCGAAAATTTCCGGCCTATATCGCTTACGCCAACAATATACAAGCTTACCGAAAAAATGCTTGCCGCACGGCTGTCGTAGTAGCTTGAGCAGCATGGTTTCTACCATCCCCCCAAATTGGCTTTCGTACGTCCATAGGTACAGATGATGGACTGGCTCTCTTGGCGTCAACAGTTCTGGCCTACACTCGCAGCCACAGTGTACGTACTGTACTGGCCATGGACGTTGAAAAGGCGTGCGATAATATCAGTCATGCTGCCATCCTGGAATTCCTTGACATGCTGCATTTCCCTGTTAGAGTGGGATATTTTGTTAAATCCTTCCTTGAAGGCCGACACTTTGCCATGCGCTCAGTGGTGATGCTGTTGGATCATTTGTGCCTCTTCGCGGCGTTTCCCAGGGATCGGTGTTATCGCTAACATTATTTAATATTGCTTTTATTCCCCTTGCTTGGCGCTTACATGATGTCTCTGAGATTAAGTTCTTTATTGTATGCTGATGATGTAACGCTGTGGGCCACTCACAACGACCTGATGACTCAAGCAGCAGGCCATCAATCAGCCATTGATATCACGTCGACTTTTGCTTTTTCAATTGTTCTGCAGCTTTCAGTGAGGAAAACCACGTTCGTGTCAGTCGCCAACCGCTGCGGCGACGTAAACTGGCTGCAACACCAATTCGTCTCCATTTATCCGTAACTCCAATTCAAGAAAGTTCAACCGTAAAAATTTTTGGATTGACAATACACGAGTAAGGAACAGGTACTGCTTGGCTTTCTCGGGCTAAAAAGCGAGCAATTCAGGCGTTGGGTCTGATTAGACGCATTTCTCCTAAAACAGGCGAAGCGCGCTCAGATGTTGCACGACAGTTGGTGCGGGCAGTTGCGCAACCGCTCCTCGTTTACCAAGCTCGTTTCCAGCATTTGACGACAGCTCAATGGGATCGTCTAGAAGCTGTTAATCGAGAGGCAATGAGGGTCATCACTTGCCTTCCCCGTATTACCCCGATCATGGCACTCCAATAACATGCGCAGCTGAATACACTCGATGATCTGGTGCAGCAACGACGCGATGCTCGCCACCTAAAGTCAAGCCTTACAGACACAACTTGTGCACTCAGGGCATACGCTTCATCGCAATCCATTCTACAGCCGCCTCCGCCAGTTCTTCCTCCCTGGCGTTTTGTGCAGCTAAGAGACAACAAACCAACTGATCTACGTCGGCCATCATATACCCGCGCGGCATCGTCGTTACGCGACCGAATTACAGAGCAAGGCGCCAATCTGCCGCATGGCTCCATCGTTATGTGTGTTGACGCAAGCATCCAGGCCTGCGAAACAACAAAGGACTTTTAATGTCCTTGCAAGCCTGCTCTGAACAAAACGTCAAGGTTTAGCCTCTCAGAACCTCCTTCCATCTTCTGTGCGGAGATGCTTGCGGCTCAAGAGGCACTTTGCTCTGTGGCCGCCTTTCCCATGCTACCCACGGCCCGCATTGTCATTCGCTCCGACGCCCTTCACGTCACACGCATACTACGACGAGTCAGTCACACCCCAGAAATCTTCCAAGACATTCATCGTCTAGCGGCACGCATCCCGCAGCAAATCCGTATTGAGCGGGTCCCGCGTGACCTCCTGGATACACAAGGACACGCATATTATACGACTCGCCTTTCGACCCCAACCTCGTCTATGCCTCGAGTCCTCACTCTGGACGACACCACCCTCCTTTTAACAAGAAAGGAACACCCCCCGCGCCGTACACCTGCGCTAATCCCTCCGTGTGCGGTAACCCTAACTTCAGCTCTGACACGCAAGTTATCGCAGTTCAAAGATTTATATCCCAGCCACGGGTGTTCAGTCTGGAAGATCAGAGACTGTCAGGCGGATATCCATCACCTCTTGTGGGACTGCCCGGCGCCGAAGCCGACGAGAATTCGGCAGCTGGCGTCAGAGGGCCTCTCAGCGGACAATCCGGACTCCAATATCTCCTGGACACAGGGTCCACATCATAGCTCACATCTTGATTTCATCAGATCAGCCCACCTTTTTCCATTTATTTAAACATCTTATTCGTGTCTCACTTCATAGTTTTTATGCCCTGAGGCTATAAACATCGCGTCAAATGAAACGTAACTAGTAACGTGACACTTCACGTTACCCAAAATGTTAACGTAAGTACGTTAGCCTTTACGGTTTCGATATGGTAACGGGTAGGTTACTAAGTTACTGGGACCAACTCAGCCAGCCACGCAACGTTCACTCATTTCATGGGCCCAGTACGTGGCCCCCACATGAGGCCGCACAGGACCCACCGGCCCTAGTTCACGGCACCTGTGGCAAAAAAGTTCTCTCTTTCTCTACTTCTTGCCATCTCCATGGCTCTCCGATCTTTTTTGCTCCGACGCCGACAACTAGCAGCTTTGAATTAATGGATATATAAAGCTTTCTCCTCGAAATAATGTGCATGGGCACGAACACATGGTTATATTAGCGCTCATGAAATGGCTTTCGACCCACGACATGCACTACTTCTCCTCGTGTTCGGCGTCGCTCGGATCATGTCACTCCATCAAAAACAACTTCAGAGTCCCGCTAACATAGCAGGCGAACCATCTTGTACGGCCCGCAGTTGTTGCTAAAACGTTTTCACCGAATCCACCGTGACAAATGGATGTCCAAAGTCAGACTCGGTCAGCTGGCTTGTATTCTGCATGGCACCGACCACCGACGAAGATTGTAATATCAATGGTCAGCGCACTACTCGTCTTGAGTGCGCAACCAGGCATGACGTCGGGGTTCTTCTGCGGATAGCACGATCTAAATATAACGGTGCTGAATTTTAGTCGGGTGTCCTCTAGTACACTCCCTTTATGAAAGGGAGTGCTCTAGAGGGCAGCTTCGCCATCATCCTGACTGACTACACCCACTGCAGGGCGAAGGCGTCTCCCGTGTCTCTTCAATTAAACCTGTCCTTTTCCAGCTGCGCCCACCCTATGCCTGAGAGTCTCATAATCTCGTCCTCCCTCCTCACCTTCTGCCGCCCCCTGCTACGCTTGCCTTCTCTTCAAATCCAATTCGTTATCCTTAATAACCAGGGGTTATCTTGCCTTCGAATTAAATGCCCTGCCCATTTCTTCCTCCTGATTTCGACTAGGATATCATTAAACAGCGTTTGTTCCATCACCCACTCTGCCCGCTTCCGGTCTCTTAACGTTACACCTATCCTTTTCCTTTGCATGGCTCGCTGCGTCGTCCTTAATCAAAGCTGAACCATTTTTATTAGCCTCAACGTTTCTGCACCGTTGGAGAGCACCGGTAAGATACAGGTGTTGTATACTTTTCTCTTGAGGGGTATTGGTAATCTTGTACTAGTGATCTGAGAGAACCTGCCATATGCGCTGCACCCCCTCTTACCCTTCCAGCTATTTCCCTGTTATGATCCGGATTAGCTGCCACTACCTGCCCTAAGAATATCTTTACCACTTCCTGCACCTAGCTGCCAATAGTGAACTGCTGTTCCCTTGCTAGACTGTTGAACATTACTTTGGTTTTCTTCATGTTAATTTTTAGCCCCACCGTTCAACCTCTGCGTAAATCATTCATCATGATTTGCAGTTCGCCTCCTAAGTGACTCAGCAAGGCAATGTCATTAGCGAATCGCAGATTATTTACGTTTTCTCTATTAACTCTTATCCCCAACTGTTCCCTATTCAGGCCTCAGAATACCAACTGTAAACAGGCGGTGAGTAGCGTCGACGAGATCGTGACTCCTTGCCTGACGCCCTTCCTTATTGAAATTTAATTGCTCACTTTATGAAGGACTATGGTAGCTGTGCAGTTCCTGTATATATGTTCCAGTATTATGACATAAGGCTCTTATGCACCCTCATTACGCAATAGCTGTATGAGTGCTGAGGTTTCCACTTTATCAAATGCTTTCTCGTAATCAATGAAGGATATATACACGGGTCGGTTATATTCTGTGCATTTCTGTATCCCCTTATGTGTATTGTGAATGTGATCTATTGTTGACCATCCTTTACGAAAGCCTGCCTGATCATTTTGTTGATTAAAGTCAAAGCTTGCCCTGACTCTACTTGTGATTACCTTAGTAAATACATTGTAGGCAACGGACAGTAAGCTGATCGGTCTGAAATTTTTTCGAGTCCTTGGCCTCTGCTTTCTTATGAATTAAAACAATGTTTGCATTCTACCAAGCTTGTGGTACGGTAGAGATCGTAAGGCATTGCGCATACAAGGTGGCTTGCTTTTGTAGCAGAATCTGTCCTCCGTCTTTCAACAGATCTGCTATTACCTGATTCTAGTCAGATGCTTTTCCCTTTTGCGCTGTTTCTCATGCTTTCTTTACTTCCTCTTTCGTTACAGGTGGGCAGCCGCAATGGTGTGTGCTACTGTCTTTATCATTTACGTTCTTATTACATTGGCTACTGTATAGATTGTTCTAGAACTCTTCGACTACATTAACGATCTTATCCATATAGCTAATGGCTTTGCCCTCCTTGTCTCTGAAGGGACACATCTGCATTTTACCTACGCCAAGTTTCCTAGGAAGCATACTCTCTTTCTTACTCTCATATACGCGTATTCGGGCTTAGGCTGGAGTGCAGGTATGCGGCGACGTTGAGGTGGTCCTCACTGGTGACGTCCTGCAACATTGCGTCGAGCGTTGTCACGGCCTCCCTTCCATTTACGAGGTAAGGGTTCCACGGGGTTGCCTCCTTAACTGTGGTTTGTAGGCGAAGGAAACGTAGAGCAAGATCGCGTCCACTTATCGGTGTTCGGTGCAGCGGAGACGGAGTGTACTTACATGCAGTTCTTTTCCAATTTGTCCCCTCACGGTGTCATTGAGATGTCTACGGCAAGCGAGAGGTACAGCCGTCTAACTGGGTTTTATAGAGTCAGCGTAAGTTATCTCACAAAGTGGATTGCAGGCAGAGCTAGATGTTACTGCTAGTAAGCAGCAGTAAAAAAATAAACGAAATGCATTTACTCCTGTCAACTGCCATGAATTATGACAGATATCAATTCTTGATATTAGAAGACATCAAGGCATCGAGAAAAAACGCATTACCTCTTAAAGCAAAAGCGTTTATGGGGCCTGTTTGGAGCAAAACCCCTAATCGGCGCGACTGCGAAATTCAAATTCGGTGGAATGGGTGTAACGACCTAGAAAAACAGGCTCGCTGCAAAGAAAAAAATGGGTCGGCTTAGCTCAGCTAACCCTAGCTATGCAAGCGAAAGCACTGATTACATGTGAGGTCACTTTCTAAGGTTCTTGTGGCCGAAGCACAGTCTGACAGACAGACGGACCACGTGGATCGTTGCGGGTTCCGCACTGCGAGAACTCGCTTCCAGAGTCTCACCAGTCTCCACCGCGGCTGCTAACAAGGCTCGTCGCCGGCTTCATTCGGCATCTTTCGCTCGCCGTCGAGCCAGGCGAAGCTCCCGCATTCCGTTCCTTTCGGCAGGCCGTTTCCCGCGTTTACGCTCCCTATCGATTGCTAAATCCCTCGACCAGTTGGCAATGTCGACCGGGTGATCAGACTCGGTCCGACGTCTGCGAGTAGCCACTCTCGAGGACGTCGACACCGGCTGATTTACTTCGACCACAGCGTGGCGATGGATAGGCAGTGCGCAGCCGCCGTGACGACTGCGGAGCGTGTTACTGAAGTTGGAGCGAGCCACGTGGTACGTAACGTGGTAACTTATGCAGCTCCGCTCCTCCAGTTCAGGGTCATTGGTACAGACGCAGCGAAATCGGAGCCGCGTGGATAGTAAAGCCACCGCCGCTAAATGGCACCAAGTGCGTTGCAATTGAGCGGCCGTGGTAAAGCTTTAAAAGGTTGTCAGGTGGAAGTGAACCGGAGTCCCTTCGGTCAGGAGCCGGGCACAACTTCTTCGCCAATGAGGATGTTGGTTCAGGAGGATAACCAGGGGAATTGTACAAGCACGTCCCGCAGCAACGTGCACAAATGACATTAAAGGAAAACTTACTTTTAAGATCCACTAATTAGCTGCTCTGATTACGTGTGCTGACGTGCAATACAGCAGGATATGATGTCACGTGAAAAGCTGCCGATATCTGCGTAATTGCGCGCCAAGAAATCCCCAAGCGACCGCTAGGACACCTTTAAACCATCGCCCCATAATTGCAAGGTGATTTTAAATAAAGAATAAAGTTTATGAAGACGGACTAGCTTGCCATAGCTACATACGCTTATTAAATACAAAAAGGGAAGTTCGACCGCCTGACCAGCAATCAATGTCTACAAAAAAGGGTACTTGGGAGCACATAATATACCTGGCCGAGACAATTAGTTACAAAATTATGTGGTGCCGGACATCCACATGAGCAAGCTCGTGTCCGGGAACGCCGAGCGTTCTAACCGCAAATGGAGCCGGTGCTTACTTCATTAGGTACCGCTGGCTAATGCATTCAGCGCACAAAAAATCAGTGGTCCAGTAAAAGGCTTCCGCTCAACAAATTCAAAGTATAAGTGGAACCCTTGCTTGCTTTCAACGCTCATTTTGTACTGGTGGGGTTGCATCGAAGTTTTAATCAATGTCAAATTACAATCTGAGATTTAGGCGAAGCGGAGATGTTATTGTTACTCTTCATTTTGCTTTGCCCTGTTGACGGCGCACAGAAAAAAAAATAAACAGCCGTGTGCTGTAGAATGAAAACTGGCCTTTGAAAAATAGGTTTTATGGCGAAAAAACGCTAAGGCGCCGGTATGCTGTACGACGTCAGTCCACGTTAAAGATCCCCAGGTGGTCAAAATTATTCCGGATCCCTCCACTACGGCACCTATTTCTTCACTTCTTCTTTCAATCCCTACTTTATTCGTTCCCTTACGGCACGGTTCAGGTGTCCAACGATATATGGGACAGATACTGCACCATTTCCTTTCCCCAAACCCGTAGAGCATCTGTTATGGGTCCAAGTTGGACTTATTTTTGGAAATGTGGCGGAGAGTTTGAAGGACGCTTCGCTCCCGCCACCGATTGGCCCGGTATTGAACTACCTCCGGGATCATCCATGTCTTTAGCGCGTCTTTACTATCCTGTCTTTCAATCCCATCTTTCAACTCTCCTATCTGCACGTGGTAGCGATTGTGGCTCGGCTTGAGCCAGTGAGCAGGCCTGTGCACTTTCCTTTCTTTCTTCCTGGCAGTGACAGACAGTCTGTTCCTTTCCCCAAAAACCAATTATTTCATTTCTTCTTTCACTCCCTCCTTTATCCCTTTTCTTAGTGCGCGGTTCAGGTGTCCGCCGATATATCAGACAGATACTGCGCAATTTCCTTTCCCAAAAAATTAGTTATTATTATTAAAAATACGTTGTTTCAGGAAAGGAAATGGTGCAAGAATTGACTAATCTCGGCGGACACCCCAACCGCACCGTAAGAAAAAGGAGGAAATTTTAGTGAACGATGAAATAAAGAGACGTTGTAGTAGAGGGCTCCTGAATAATTTAGACCATCTGTGGACCTTTCATCGCACAGAACATAGGCGCCATGTCTTTCCTATATTCTAGCATTTTCATTATACTACAAGAACACTGCAAAAATGAAAACAAAAATTTGTCAGTGCGCGTTAAAGATCCCCAGGTGCTCGAAACTATTCCGGAGCCTTCCGGACAGCACCTCTTCCACCTTTCTTCAGTCAGTTCCTCCTTTATCTCTACCCTTACCGCGCGGTTTAGGTGTCCGACGAGATATCAGATACTGCGCCATTTCGTTTCCCCAAAACCAATTATTATAATAATAATAATTGGTTTTTGGTGGAAAGTAAATTGCGCAGTATCTGTCTCATATATCGTTGGTCACCTGAACCGCGCCGTAAGGGAAGGGATAAAGGAGGGAGTGAAAGAAGAAAGAGAGAAATAGTTGCCGTAGTGGAGGGCTCCGGAATAATTTCGACCACCTGGGGGCCTTTAACGTGCACTGACATCGCGCAGCACACGGGCGCCTTAGCGTTTGTCCTCCATAAAAACGCAGCCGCCGCGGTCGGGATCGAACCCCGGAAGTACGGATCAGTAGTTTACAATTTACATTTGGATTTATTCGGCGGCGCTCGAAGCGAGCGGACGTGTTTTTTAGCTCTCTGCTCCTTCGGACGCCGGGGCCTAAGGCTTCGCCGCGTTGCTGGGCCTCCCCATGGACGCCACAGACACCGTGAACGAGCGAAGGCCTGTGTTCGGCGGTGACAATGAGCAACGCAGGGCAGGCCGCTCACGCTCACGATCACGGAGACGAACGCCATCCAGAGCGAGGTCGTCCAGCACCATTCGGCGAATGCAGGCCGAGATCGCTGACCTGCGGGACACGATGAGGTGCCTGACGGTGGCGCTCATCACCACCTCGGAGAACCTCGAGTCCGTCATCGGCACCTTGGACGTGTCGCCGGTGGGCCCACGCGTTCTATCCTTGAGGGACGCGATGGCGCTCGCTCACCAGACGCAGAACTCCATGGCGGCTTCCTCCCCGCCTCTAGCCACCCCTGCGCTTCCTGCCGCCATTGCTGCACCTGGGGAACCGGCTGTGATGCCCTCTCCCCCTGAAGGTGCTGTTGCGGGCTCACCGCGGACACCTGCAGCCGAGGAGAGCATGTGCACCCCAATGGACGAGTCTGTTCTCCGGAAACGGCGACGCTCAACGGGGTCCGAGGAGGAAAGGGACTCGGAAACCAAAAGGGACATCGCGGTGACCAAGCGGGAAGCTCGAAGGCCCCCCACCGTCACTGTTTCCTCTCCCTCCACACTCGAAGGAGCAGGGCCTTCCCCGCATGAGCCCCATGAAGCAAACCTAAAGCCTGCTGCAGATGCTGCTGCTGTTGCTGAATGAATGAATGAAAAACTTTATTGTATAAGGGTTATTTCTCGCAGCGTAGGTGGAGCCCTCAGTCCAGGGCCCCAGCGGCCTTTGCAGTCTTGCGAGCCCTGTCGATCAGCTTGAGCTGCTCTTCAGGCTTCGAGCTGGACAGCGCAGCCTCCCACTGCTCCGGTATAGGTGTGTTGTTTATCGGCGCTGCCTGCATTTTCTGACAGGCCCATGTAACGTGGTAAAGCGTTGCGTGTTCACCGCATAGCGGGCATTTGTTTTCATAAGTGGATGGATAGATTTTGCTGAGTAAACTCAGATTGGGGTATGTATTAGTCTGTAGTTGTCTCCAGGCAACCGACTGCTGTTTACTAAGGTCTTTGTGGGGAGGCGGGTAGGTCCTCCGAAGGGCTCGTTGGTGTTCTAAGATGGCTCCATACCGTCTAGTGACTCCGTCCAGTACCCCTTCGGTGTGCGCCTCCCGGTTGGCGTATGCTCGGGCATTGGCGTCCGCATATTGGTTCCCTTTGACAGCCTCATGGCCTGGTGTCCACGTGGTGAAGCATCTCGTAAAAGTGATTGTCCTCGCCTTGAGTATGTGAATGGCTGCATTAGATATGCGTCCACTGCTGTATCTTCTGCACGCCTCTTGCGAGTCTGTAATGATGTGTGCATGGGGCTCGTCACTCTGCTGGGTGATGGCGAGTGCAATTGCTGCTTCCTCAGCCTCGAGTATGTTGTTGGTTTTTATCGAAGCGCAGTTGATTTCCCTGAGCTGGTGATCCACCACGCTGGCTACCGAGCCATATGGGTGTCTGTATGTTGTTGCGTCAACATATAATACGTCTTTTACCCCGGCGAAGCTTCTTTCATGGAATTCAGATCTTGCCTTTCTTCTCGCCTTATGTATATCTGGATGCATGTTTTTTGGAATCGGACTGATCTCAATGATCCTCCTGATTTCATTTGGAACGCTCGCTGTGCTATTGATTTCTTTCAAAGCGTCCCTCATGCCCAGCAACCGCAGCGTGTTTCTGCCTGTTGCGGACAGCATCAGTCTTGTTTTCTGCGCGATAAGGTGGGCCTCGATATGTTCTTGTACTGTGTTGTTTATGCCCAGTTTAAGGAATTTCTCCGTCGAAGTGCTGACCGGCAGTCCGAGAGCGCATTTATATGCTTTTCTAAGAATTGCCTCCAACTGCTCCTTTTCCTGCTCGAGCGGTGTTTGATAGGGGACGCCGTATAAGATCCTGCTGACCACGAGGGCCTGTACTAGCCTACATGTGTCTTCCTCCTTCATACCTCTTCTTCTGTTGGAAATTCTTGCAATCATCCTGGTGATCTGTGCTGTGGTATTTGCTAGCTGTCTGATCGTGTGATCAATACGACGGTTGCTTTGGACCCACATGCCGAGGATCCTAACTTTCGATACTTCTGGAACCTTCGTTTCCCCTATGTAGATATCTATGGAGTTTTGCAGATCATACCCTTGTCTGTAGACTCTGAGCACCTCGGATTTTTCAGGGGAGCAAGCAAGTCCACAGTGTCGGGCGTATGCGTTGACCGTGTCTGCCGCTCGCTGAAGAAGCTCTTGTTTTTCGCCTAAGGATCCCCTTGTCACCCAGATTGTGATATATGCGTAGATGGCATGCCTGATTCCTTCAATTTCTTCGAGCGCCCTTGCTAAACCAATCATTGCAATATTAAAAAGCATAGGTGATAGCACAGAGCCTTGTGGTGTTCCTTTTTCTGGGGTGTAGAAGGTGTCAGTCCTGATGCCTCCTATTCCAATGGTAGCGGTTCGGTTAGTCAGAAAGGCTGCTGGGGCGACGGCGTCCGGACGAAAACCGGGTGCGACCTCACCAAATCTCGCCGCACGAGACCAGACTGCGGCTGGGGCTTCGTCTGCTGGAAGCGAGCGCGCCCAACTCCGCGGTGTGCCGCAGCAATGCGCCGCCGACCGCGGCGACACTGATGCTGGGGCCAGCCTGGTCCCGTGGCGCAGTATAACTACCAAGGCGCAGCGGCGTCGGAGAGCTGCCCTGGAGCGAGCCGCGAATGCCGTGGAGGTCCCGTCCAGCCTAGTGGGGACGGTGCTGTTTCGGCCGGCGAACCGCGGCACCGCCTTCACCAGAGAACAGGGCTGGGAATTGGCCGAGGAGATCGGATCCAGCTCGGGCGTCCCCGCCGTCCGGGTAAACATGCGGCAGAATGTGGTGCCAGTGGACGCGGGGAGCAGCGATGCTCTCCAGGCCCTGTTAGCCGCAGCTGTTATCTGCGGCGTGCCGGTGTTCGCCATGAAGCCTCCTCCTCGGAATCAAAGCTCCGGCCTGGTCTTCGGTGTGGACGGGCGCAGGACGGCGGAGGATCTGCTAGCGGCGGCGTAGTCAACGGTACCGATGGTGTCGACGTCTCTGTTGGGCAGCACACTCGCTCTCCGTTTTGCGGCGCCGACACCCCCAGCGTTCATCATCATATTCAAGCGCAGGCTCGCGGTCCGCCCCTGCCATCCCCGGCCTCTCCAGTGTGCCAAGTGCGCCAGCCTGGGGCATGCCACTGAGGTGTGTCGCGCTCCTGCCCGATGCACGCGCTGCGGCGGGCCGCACGAGCCTGGTACCTGCGCGCAAATGCCCCGCTGCATTAACTGCGGGGGGCTGCATGCAGCCATTCACCCAGCTTGCCCGCACTGGAAGCGAGAGCGTCACATGGCCCCTTTAATGGCCACATCCATGGCACCGATGTCCAGGCGGGTTGTTCGAGCCGTTTTCCAGGCTGAGACAGCGGCCCCAGCCCAGCAACATCAGCAGACGCTGCGCGCGCTTTCTTATGCGCAGGCCGTCAGGGGAACACCCCAGCAGCAGCAGTCACCGAAGCAACGGCAGCGCCGGCAGCGGCAGCGGCGATCCGGTTGCCCGGCGTCCCGTACAGCGCGGCCCGAGCCTACGGCCGCTTCTCTTGGCCAGCCCCCTGACGCACGGGACGCGGAGATCGCGCGCCTAAAGCTGGCGTTGCGCGCCCTCAGCGCAGTTTTCCCGGAGGGCACCGATGGACACCGGGCTTGCTTAGAAGCAGTGGGTGCTCCCGCACAGATAAGCCAGCATGATGGCTAGCCGCCAGACTCCCTCCCGTATACCATCCATCCTGCAGTGGAACGCCCTCGTCGGCTCGGCGGCGGCGACATCTGACGCCCAGGAGTGCGTGGGGGTGACAGTGCGCGTCGGTGGTGTTGACACGTCGGTGGCAAGTGTTTATGTGCGTCTAGCTGTCGCGTGGAAGGCGCTGTCTTTTCGTGCTGTGTCTTCGTGCTGTGCCCCGCGCCAAATCATCTGCGGTGATGTTAACGCCCACCATAGTGTTGGGGCAGTGCGCGCTACTCCGCGCGTGGAGACGACCTGCACGACGCAGCAACGCAGCGGCGACTCACCCCCTTGTACACCGGCGAGCCCACCTTTCGACGACGCGGAACAACCGGCTCCTGCATCGACGTTGCCTTCGCATCCAGGGGCATCGCGGCGACATGGCGCCGATCACTATCTCTCTGGGGATCGGATAATTACTCCATCCTAATCGAACCCACTGCGTTGGAGGCGCGCCCCAAACGTGCCTACTCCATTACCAAGTGGAGTGAGTTCAGGCGGGCGGTCGACGAGGCCGCGGCCACTGGCGCAGATTTCTTTTCAAGTCTAGTCCGAAGCGCTCTCGTAGCCACCCAACGAGCAGAGGTAAGGGCAGGGCAGCCCACACCTGATATGAAGCTGCTCAATCTGCGCGAGAAGAGATATCGCGCAGAGCGACGGGTGCGACGGGCTTACAGAGCCGCCGACTGGAATGTTTACAACCGCTTGGACGCGGCAGCGCGCCGCCACGCCAACAAGCTATACCGCCGGCAGTGGGCTTCACTATGCCAAAGGATGGAGGAACATGTCAGCTCACGGAGGCTGTTTGACACTCTGCGGCGAATCACCAAACCACAGGCAAACCGTCAACCGCTGGCCGCCCTCGCAAACTCCAGCGGGCTCAGCTTTGTAGAATTGGCAGAGCGGTTTGCCGATCAATTCGCGCCGCCCAGCCCCGCAAACGCCGCTAACATAGCTGCACCTGAGAGCCCCAGAAGCGACGTCAGTCCCTCACCCGTCGCCTCGGAAGGTCCATGAGATGCGCCGTTCACCGCGGCGGAACTGAACAATGCGCTGCAGCGCTGCCGCCGCCGCTCGGCGCCCGGATCGGACGGGGTGACATACCAGATGCTGCGAAACCTGGATGCGCAGCAACGATATATCCTCCTGCAGCAGATCAACCTGGTGTGGGAACGCGGGGAGCTACCGGAGGATTAGCAAACCGCGGTCGTTTTTCCCATCCGAAAGGCAGGGCGCCCACCTACGGAGCTGAGCGGATACCGGCCAGTGGCATTAACATCGGCGGCAGGTAAGCTCATTGAGCATATGACGTTGCAGCGTGTGAACGAGTGGGCTGCGGAGGCTTATTTGTTTCACGAGCGGCAGACGGGTTTCCGGTGGATGCGGTGCACGGCTGATTCTATATCGGACGTTGTTACAGCGCTGGAGCATGCCAGGGCGGCAGGCCAGGTTGCGCTGCTGCTACTACTGGACGTCTCGGGTGCTTTTGACAGCGTTCACGGCGCACATTTTCTCGCGGTGCTTGAGGGGGCTGGTGTGAGCGGGCGCCTTTTGCGATACGTTCATGGCTTCCTGAGCGGGCGCACCATGCGCGTACGAGTAGGGGGTAAGCTCTTCAAGCCTCGTCCGGTGGACATGGGCGTGCCGCAGGGCTCTGTCCTATCACCATTTCTGTTTATTGTGGCCATGTCGGTGGTGCCGGCCTCCCTCCCGACGAGCGGCCGACACCATGTGTACATGTCCATATATGCAGACGACATAGCTCTGTGGTGCCGTGGACCACCGGGCGAGGCGTTCCGCGTGCGGGGGTGCCTTCAGGGAGCTCTGACCGCAATCGATGCCAGCTTGCGCGGCCTTGGTCTGTCGCTGAGCGCGGACAAATCTGTGGCAATGGCCTGCGTTTCGCACTCGCGCGCGCACCTTGCGCCACTGTCACTGGACGGGACTGCGATTCCTTGGCGTAAATCGGTGCGGTACCTTGGCCTGGCCATCGACTGGCGCTTTCCTTCCGCCCCGCGGCGACCAAGGCCTGTCTGCAGATGAAGAGGATCACCGCCGCCGTGCACAAGCTCACCGCTCGAGGCCAGGGCATCTCCCAGCAAGCCGCGCTGCGGCTATTCAATACCGCAGCTTTGGGCTCGGTGCTTTCTGCGCTGCCGCTCGTCACGGTGCGCAAGCCTTGCTGGAAGAAACCCGAGCTTCAGCACCGCAAGTCCCTGCGCGTGTGCCTCGGCCTGCCCAAAAACTCGCAGTGCGCCGCAACGTTGGCCGAGGCAGGAGCGTGGCCACTTGAGCTCCAAGCAGCGCGCAGGGCAGTGAATCATATCGACCGGCTTCACCGCGCACCGGACGGCGGCTCGCTGCTGCAGCGTATGCGCTCGCACCCGTGCTCACGAATGGGCGCGGCACTGCTCGAGTATGAGCAATTGACACAAGGCCCACCCCCTACATCTCCTGCGCGCCCTGGCCTGCTGCCTCGGAGGTACAGCGAGAGATCGTCGGCATCGCGGGAAAGCGGAGCACACCCCTCTGCGCTGTGCAGCAGCTGGCCAGAGCGGTCATACACGAGGAGCTCCAGGACCATCTCCTCGTGTACACCGACGGCTCAGTGGCCCGCGATAGCTGCTCCCTTGCTGCGGCGGCCACCATCTCCGCCCTGCGACTGCACAGCCAGCAACACGCAGCCTTCCTGGGCTCCTCCACCACGGCGGAGTTGATGGGGATCCGGCTCGGGCTGGACCTGCTGCTCACCCTCGGCCCTCCGCCGCCCAGGAGTTCTCTGCTGTGTGACTCCCGCGCCGCCCTCAGCCGCCTGGAATCTAACGGCCACGGTACCCCACTAGAGCGGGAAATTCGCTCGCGCCGGGGAACGAAGGGTGCGTCACGGAATCGCGACGAGTGATGTGTGTGACAGATGTGGTGCAGTGGAAACACTAGAACACCTGCTCCTTCACTGTACCGCGTTTGCCGATGCTAGTCGCGATTTGCTCTCGGCCTATAGGGCGCAGGGAACACTGCCAGACTCCATCAAGACGCTATTGTGGCCGCAGGGCAGTGCGCGCACTCTTGAGCGATCTTTGGTGAGCCTCTGTGCATTCCTCGAACACATGGGCTTGACGTCCCGTCTGTTCTCCGTCAGATAGTTACATGCAGTGACCGAGCGCTCCGCGAGTTCTACCTTGAACGATTAATAACTGGACGCCCCACTCCAGTTGTAACCAACACAGTGCTGTGTGCGTGTGTGATTTAATTCCTCTAAAATGAACTAATCTCGCGCACACCCTGGACACATTTCTTATTGTGTAAATAGTTTCTACATATTACTTCTCCCCCTATCCTCTCTTCCTATCCCCTCACCTCTTTCATTTCATTTCTCCATTCTGCCTGCTATCCTTTATTTTCGCTGCCCCAGCTCAGGTGCTTCAGTATCGATGGCAGATGTCGGGGCTAGCAAAAATCTTTTCCTTCCTTTTAACTATAATTTTTAATAAAACGACTACCACCACCACAATTTACATTTTTAAATAAGGAAATGACGCAGTAAATTCCTCACATGTCTGAGAGACACCCGAACTGCGCCGTATGGGAAGGGATAAAGGAGGAACTAAGGAAGGAAGAAAGAGGTGCCCTAGTGGAGGGCTCCGGAATACTTTCGTCCACCTGGGGGTCTACAACGTCCACTGACGGCACAGCACACTGGCGCCTTTCCGGTTCGGCTCCATCGAAACGCTGCCTCAGCCGCATTTGTGTCCGTGTACCGATGATTTTTCGAAGCTAGTGTTTTATCGCGCGCTAAACACGACAGCTCTGAGGCTGCGGATTCTTACACAAGGCGACATGAGTTTGTCGTTAAATGCTGGTCTAATTGCCTCGTATCAGGATAGCTTTACGGTCGTGTTTGCGTTGAAGTTGTGTCAATGCTGGAGTAATTTTTTTTTCATTTCATTTTCTTAGCTTAAAGGCCCCAAAAGAGGGGTGTTACATAAGGGGTGGGAACAATTAAAAGCACAGATCCAAAATAAAAGGAAAGTTTTTACATTTTCGGCGAAAAGACTTCGGCAAGTGATGATGGCAACGTTGTTTGGAATGCCGTTCCAGTCTGCGGCTGCACGAGGAAAGAAGGAATTAGAAAAAGTGACAGTGCGTGAGCGTGGACGGGCAACTTGTAGTTGATGGCTGGTGCGATGAGATATGCGTGCTGGGGGAAGAATATAAGGTGCGATGTGCATAGGGCTGTGGAAGAATTTGTGAAATAAAGACAGGCTGCCAATGCGACGGCGGAGCGATAAAGGTGATAATCCGGATGCTGTTTTTAAGGAGGAAACGCTGATGTCATAAAAGTACGATGAATGAATGAAGCGAACAGCGCGATTTTGAACAGATTTGAGGGCATTGATGAGGTAAGCTTGATGAGGATTCCAAATGGGCGATGCAAATTCAAGTTTGGAATTTACGAATGATTTGTAAGCTAATAACTTCACATGTTTTGGAGCACGGTGAAGATGGCGCTTGAGGAAACCCAGCGTTTTGTTTGCTGACGATATTATGTTTTTTAACATGCAAGCTCCAAGAAAGATCGCTAGAAATTGTTATGCCTAGGTACTTGTATGACTGAACTAGTTGTACGGGAACTTCTGATATTTCGTAAGAGAAAATTAGAGGATTACGGCGGCGGCTGATGGACAAAAGATTGCATTTACGTGGGTTAAGTTCCATTACCCACTTATTACACCACTTCTGAACAGCATTGAGATCATTTTGAAGAGAAGATTGGTCAGCAGTGGAGAGAATCGTCAGCGAACATGCGTATGTTAGATGTTACGTTTGAAGGCAGGTCATTAATGTACACGAGAAACAGTAGTGGGCCAAGCACAGATCCCTGTGGGACGTCCGACGTTACTAGGAGTGAGTTAGAGTTCTTATTGTTAACGGAGACAAACTGCGTACGATTAGTTAAAAACTCTTCAATCCACTTCAAAATATGGGGGCGCAAATTTAATTGGAAACGTTTTATCAGGAGGCATTTATGGGGTACTTTATCAAAGGTTTTTGCAAAATCTAAAAATACGATGTCAGTCTGTAGATTACAATCAAGATTAGCATTCAGATCGTGAATGAACATAGCAAGTTGGGTCTCGCAAGAATAACCCCGACAAAACCCGTGCTGAGCAGGTTGAAAAAAGTTGTTCGAATCAAGGCATGCCATGATATGGGTTTGTGATTCTGTGATTGATTTGAGTGTATTGTTTGGTCAATCCTGCCTAATTTTTGATCTTACGAAACCTACGTAGCTTGTAAAATTAACTAGTTATGTTTTGTTTGTTTGCTGCCTCGTTTTCTTCTTTTTTCTTGCGTTTGCATTATTGTGATTGTTCTTAAAGAATTGTCATCCGCATTGCTACTTCTGCCGACAAGTGGATTTCAAAACTTGCCAAGCTGCCTCCGCCGCTTTTCTCCTCCAACCTGTTCGTTCTGAACATGTGCATTGCTAACAGAAAATTAAGCACTTACTTATTTTCTTACTTAATCGGTGTAGGGGAAAGGAAATGGAACAGTATCTGTCTCACATAACTGCGGGCATGTGAGCCGCGCCGTAAGTTAAGGGCCGGATAAAGGAGAGACCGAGAGAAGAAACGAATAAAGAGGTGCCGTAGTGAAGGCCTCCGGAATAATTTCCGCCACCTGGGGATTTTTAACATGCACTGATATCGCACAGCAGACGGGTGCATTTGCGTTTCGCCTCCAACGAAACGCGGCAGCTGCGGCCGGGTTCGAGCGCGGGTACTCCGGATCAGTATGCGAGCACCCTAGCCACTCAGCCCCCGTGGCCTGTTTTCATATTTGGAATCCCCTAGCTCAATAAAATACGTTAGACGCCAAAATGAACTAATTGAGTTGATTGCTAGGCTGATATTTAATTGCTTATAATTATTTAACGGATAATATCATGATTTAACTAAAGGCATATTCGCAACGGGCTCGGTGAGTGCATGTTAGACACCAGTATTGTCTATTTAGGTTAATATTTAGTGATGGTTAGGCTTGACATGGCGGCCGTGACGTCAGCACTCGGCAGCTCAATCACATGGTAATCGCATGGACAATTCATAGCGCTACCAAACAGCTAACGCTCGTTACTTCAGCGCCCTCCACACGGTTGCGCCATTTTTTTTCCTTTCTTCATTTAGTCCCTCTTTTACCCCTTCCCTCACGGCGCGGTTCAGGTGTCCGCCGATACGTGCGACATACTGCACAATTTCCTTTCCCCGAAGAATTTTTTTACAGGAAGGAATAAAGCATGGAGTGAAAGAAGAAAGGAAGAGGCGCCGTAGTGGAGGGCTCCGGAATAATCTGGAACACCTGGGGATCGTTAACGTGCACCGGCATCGCGCAGCACACGGGAGCCTGTTGCATTCCGCCTTCATCGAAACGCGGCCACCGCGGTCGGGTTCGAGCCCGGGAACTCTGGCTCAGTGGCCGAGCGCCCTAACCACTCAGACACTCCGGTGGGTAGTTGTTTCCTCTCCAAATTTTAAGGAGGAAGCCTTTAATTCTCATACTCGCGTCAACGACCCTGTCCGTCCATCCGTTACGCTTCTGCACCAGTGGTGGTTCAGTGCGCATGCGAGAGGGGGCGCCACCGGCGCGCGTGCAGACCCCGCGCCGGACGCCTCGCAGCTGTCGACCGAGTCGGGTGCCGCGCAACCTCCCTCCTAGCGCTCGCTTCAATGGAGTCTCAGAATGCGGGCAAACGCAAGCATACTACTTCCCCCGCTTCACAGTTACAATAGACCAATGAGCAAATGCGCCGGAATCGGCTTCATCTTCGTCCGTTCATTCGCGAAAACTGTCACACTGTAGCTGTCAACCAAAGGATGTCAACTCGATAAGAAAAAAATCCTTGCCCGCGGCGCAATTCGAGCCACCGTTCTTCAGTTCTGCAGCCGAGCGTGCTAACGACTAGGCTGCTTCTGCCAATTATATGTAGTAACACTTGTGTACTTAACTTCCTTCTTAACTACACATCAGTGACACAAGCAACACCGCGCTAAAGGCTTTCGCCACGCCGCACTATAGGTCAACAAACTGCCCCCCCCCCTGAATATTACAGCGTATGCACCTCGTTCGGTCGAAAAGCCATCGGCGTTGTAGTAGTAGTAGTCGGCACTGCGGGTAGGAAGTAAAGAATAAATAAATGGTTCTTGGGGGAAAAAATGGCGCAGTATCTGTCTCATATATCGGCAGACATCTGAACCGCGCCGTAAGGGAAGGGATAAAGGAGGGATTGAAAGAACACAGGAAGAAAAAGGTGCCGTTGTGGAGGGCTCCGGATTAATTTCGACAACCTGAAGATCTTTAACGTGCACTGACATAGCACAGCACACGGCCACCTTAGCGTTTCGCCTCCATAAAAACGCAGCCGCCGCGGTCGGGTACGAACCCATTAACTACGAATAAATAGCCGAGCGCCCCTAGGCAATGAGCCACCGCGTGTGTGAGACAGCGTTATTTCCTTTCCTTAAGACCAATTTCGATTTAATTTTCTTCCCTTACGGCGCAACCCGCCGCTTTGGCTCAGTGGTTAGGGCGCTCGGCTACTGATCCCGAGTTCCCGGGCTCGAACCCGACCGCGGTGGCTGCGTTGTTATGGAAGCAATAGGGTAAGGCGCCTGTGTTCTGTGCGATGTTGGTGCACGTTAAAGATATCCAGGTGGTCGAAATTATTCCGGAGCACTCCACTACGGCACCTCTTTCTTCCTTTCTTCTTTCACTCCCTCCTTTATCCTCTCAATTACGGCGCGGTTCAGGTGTCCAACGATATGTGATACAGATACTGCGCCATTTCTTTTCCCCAAAGACCAATTACTATTATTATTTCCTTACGGCGCGGCTCGGGTGCCCGCTGGCAAAAGTATGAGACATTTCCTTACCTTGAAACCAATTTTAATTTCACTTTTCTTCCCCTACGTATGGCGCGGTTCGTGTGTCCACCGAGATATGTGAGAGTGGTGTCATTTCCTTTCCTTAAATTGTACAACGGGCAAGGCGTCGCACCGAGCGGGCTATGACGTTCCTTCGCAACGCTGCAACACGCGGTCGCATCCCACTCTTGAAGGTTAAGCGACCCCCAATTTTTTAACCCGACAGCGTTAAGAAGCTCGTGTCACAGAAAACCTCTGTCGTGGGCGTCGGCGTCTGGCCGTGAGCGAAAAATGGCGCATCACGGTAGACACCTGAACCGCGCCGTAAGAGAAGGAATTTTAACGCGATAGAGTTAAGGGTTGATTGATGGATTGATTGATGGATTCATTTATGAATTGATTGATCGTTGATCGATCGATCGATTTTTCGATTGTTCGATCGATTTATTGGTCTCTCGATTGATTAACTGATTGATCGGTCGATTGATCGATCAATCGATCGACTTTTCCTTCCCTTACGGCGCAATCCGGATGTCCAGAGAGAAATGTGAGACAGGCGTCATTTCCTTTCCTTAAAAGCAATGGATGGATGGATGGAAAAACTTTATTTTCGTCAGAGAGCATGTGTGGACGATTCCGTGTCAGATGGCCATCAACCCATGGCTGACGGCGACCTGGGTGGCCCACTCCACGGCCCTGGTCTGGACGACCGGGTCTGAGCTGGCCAACACGGCCTCCCACTGCTCGAGGGAAGGATCACGCATAATGTCCGCCGGTGGCGGTGCTATACTACAGCTCCATAATATGTGGTCATAGGTTGCCAATTCGTGACACCATTTGCACTCCGGCGGAATGTCCGGGTAGATTTTGCTCAATACGTATGGGTTGAAGAAACATCTAGTCTGCAATCGTCGCCAGACGCATTCCTGCGCCTTCACCAATTGCTTGTCCGGGGGTGGGTAAATCCTCCGCTCAAGTCTGAAATGATTAGTAAAGTCATGAAAGGATACTAGCCCATCTCTCGTGGACCTTCCCGGGACGTCCAACTCACCTACTCGGCTGACGAAACCTCGAGCATTGATGTGAGCCGTCTCGTACCGAGGGTTCCCAGAGTGTGCAGGTACCCAGACAATTTCCGTCTCCGTAATCCCTCGCTCCGTGGCCCGATTCAGCAACCGCGCAGCTGTGACAGATATTCTGCCCCTCGCCAAATTTCGGATGGCTGTTTTTGAATCGCTGAAGATCAGGTCAGCATTACTACTAGTCATAGCTATTGCTATCGCTGCTTCCTCTGCAGTTTCTGGGGAGCGGGTTTTGACTGATCCACAGGCGATCAACCGTCCTCGCCCGTCCATCACCGCAATTGCAAATGCATGCTTGTCCTTATACTCGGCGACATCTACATAGACTGCCCCGTTGTACTTCCCGTACTTAGCATGTAAAGCTTTGGCTCTTGCCTTACTGCGGTCCTCATGATGTATTGGATGCATGTTCTTGGGCAAAGGTTTTATGTACAAGCCCTTGTGCATTTCCCGCCTCATCTGAATTTTCGTGTCACAGGCTGGAACGTCAACTCCAATGCCGATCCTTTCCAATATGTCCCTTCCTGCTTTTGTTTTTGAAAGCCTACCGAGCTGCATCACCAAGTGCGCCTGCCGTAGTTCTTCTAGGGTGTTGTGCACCCCTAATCCCAGCAGCCTTTCGGTAGACGCATTTTGAGGCAACCCAAGAGCCGCTTTATACGCCTGCCTAATCATAGCCTCCACCTTTCCTTTTTCCGCCGCGTCCAACTTCAAATAAGGCGTCGCATACACTATTCTACTGAGCACAAATGCCTGCACTAGCTTATACAAGTCTTTTTCCTTAACACCTCTCTTACGATTGGCGATTCTCCTGATTAGCCGCACGGTAGCATTGACCGTATTTTTAAGCCTTTGCAAGGACTCGCTATTCTTCCTGTTAGTCTGCAGATACATACCCAGGATCCTGATCGTTTGGACCTCAGCGACCGGTACTCCCCCCACTTTCACCTCTAAAGGTGGTGGCGGCGTATAGTGCCTCGCATGTATCCCTCTTGGTTTATCCCTCAGAACAAAAAGCTCGGACTTGGGCTGAGAGCACGAGAGTCCTGCTTCCCCTGCTAGCTCCTCCACAATATCCACCGCCTGTCGTAGAGTTTCTTCCAACTGTGCGTCACTGCCTCTTGTTACCCATAGAGTAATGTCATCCGCATAAAATGTATGTTTAAGTCCCGATATCCCTTGCAGCCTGGGTGGTATCTTGATCAAGGCGAGATACCGACCCTTGCGGTGTCCCCCTGCCCCCCAATGGGAAGGGATCCGATTTCATTTCTCCGACTACAATCTCCGCAGTCCTACACTCCAGAAACGATCTGATGTACCGGAAGGTTCTACCCCCCGGTCCTATGTCTGATAGGTTCCTCAATATTGCCTCATGGGTAACATTGTCAAAGGCCTTAGTGAGGTCGAGCCCCAAGATAGCCTTGGTGCTCGTGCCGTACCCAGGATCAACCACGTCTTTTTTGAGCTGTAACATGACGTCCTGCGTCGATAAATTAGCCCTGAAGCCAATCATCGTTTCAGGTATCAACTCATTGTCCTCTACACAACCCTGAAGCCTGTTCAAGACCACATGCTCCATCAATTTGGCCAAGCACGACGTTAGCGAGATGGGACGCAGATTCTCAATGCAGAGCTTCTTCCCTGGTTTAGGAATAAATGTAATCCTAGCATGTTTCCACTCTGGCGGAATCTCCCCGGCCGCCCAATATTTATTCATCAAATTCGTGAGTGCCCCCACTGACTTGAAATCCAGGTTTCTCAGCATTTTATTAGTAACCCCGTCCGGACCCGCTGCTGACGTGGTACGAAGCTGGCCCATTGCAAACTCCACTTCCGCCACAGTAAAGTCTGCATCCAATTCAAGGTTTTCCTCTCCCGAGTAATCCGGCAAGCAACCGCCCGCCTCTCTGTTTATGTAACGACTTCGGAGTTCGTGTATAAATTCCCCAATCGTGCCTTGATACCGATGCACTAACCTAGCCATTTGCCCCTTTTGCGCAGATTTGGTTACGGCCTGGTCTAAAAGGTGCCTCAACAACTGCCATGTTTTTTTGCATCCGAATTGCCCATTCATCCGGTCACAAATCTGCCCCCACTGTTGACACTGCAACTCCAATGTGTAGGCTTCGATTTCTCGTTCTAGCTTGGCCATCTTCCTACGGAGGACACCATTATGCCTTTGTTTCCTCCACCTCCGAAGGAGACTCGCATGTGCTTCCCACATGTGTAACAATCTAGAGTCAGCCGTAAAGCCCTCCTCCTCCGTCGGAACCTCTTCTGTGGTACTCTTCACGGCCTGCTTGAGCGTGTCACTCCAGGCTCCTAAGTCCTCGATTTCCCCGTTCACTATGTCACTCCTGTATTGCCGAAATCGGTCCCAGTCCGTCACTCGAGTTCCTTTCACCGTGTTTTTGTGCTTAGCAGCACTTAAATATCGTGGAAAGGATAATGTGATCACTTCCCAGTGGCTGTCCCGTGTTTACCCACTGTGCATCCCTGATACCATTCACAAATGTGAGGTCTGGAGAGGTGTCTATGCTTACGCTGTTGCCTATCCTGGTATGATCTAGCGGGTTGTTTAAGATCGTCCATCGCAGGTCCTGGGCAACCTGCCAAAGCTTATTTCCCTTCGGGCGGGCTCGGATGTAGCCCCACTCCGGATGAGGCGCATTGAAATCTCCCACCACGATGAGTTGAGACCTAGCCGCTAGCCGTTGCGTCTTTATCAGAAGGTCTGGCAGGCCCACCCCCTTATCTTTTGGAGAAGAGTTTACATTAAGAACAAATAGACTCTTATTGTCCTTTCTTTTGGGCAAAATCTCCAGCAGGACGTAGTCCTCCCTGCTGCTATCTATGGTATGCTGAATCACTGAGGTGTTGCGATGGACTAACACGGCCGTGAAGACGCTCAATACGCCCCCTCGATCAATCTCTGGTGGTGTAAATGTCTTAAATCCCGGTAATTTCACCGAGCCGCATAACTCCTGCAAAGCTATAATGTCCGGCTTACTATCCAGATTTTGTATGTGCAACTGCAGGTTCCCCCGCTTGCGACGGAAGTCCCTGCAGTTCCACTGCCAAACCTCAATTTGCTGGCGAGGGGCCATGGTGAAGCCCTAGGTTCACTAACATCGGCTCTTGGCCGACTACGGGAGGCAATCTAACCTCTAGCATAGCATTTAGCTGTTTAAACATGTCCATTACCTGGGTCTGGAAACCCCGCATGTCATTGGTGAAGGAGTCAAGACGCTCCTCAATGTTGCCTAGTCTAGCTTCTATCCTGTCGACCCGGCGATCCAGCCTATCCTGTCTTTCTTCCAGTTTTCCTACTCTCTCCGCAAGGGTAAGCATGTCTCTCTTAAGACAAGTGACTGTAAATACTGGCTGCGGCGTGTCCGCCGCCGAAGTTTCTGCTACTCTCTTTGCACGAGCTCCCTCATCTGCCGGAGGTGGCCTTTTGACCGTCCCCCGATTCTCCACTTTCTCCACTTCCATAGCTGTGTTATCGTCCACGCGAGAAGCGTTCGCCTGCGCCGCTTGCTGTGGGGCTTGGGCCAACGGCGTCTGTACCCTGTCTACTCTGCCGGTTTTAAGCACGCGTTCCATCTCTGCTATCCTAGCTTCCATCTTTTTGATAGTTTCGGCTTGCTGCAGCACCTGCCTTTGTAGCTCCTTCTCTCGAGCATTCTCATTTTGGGAGCCCGCGTTGGGCCAGCTCACCTTTTTCCTCGTGGCACTTGGGCTTCTTCCATGACCGGAACCTTGCCCTCCTCCTTTGCCAGGCTCGGGTCCGGGCAGTGGCGGGAAGGAAGCCGACCGGTCCCTGCTCTTGCTATCGCCTCTCGCACCGCTAGATGACCGCTTCCTGGGCCTCGAACGCCGCTCCTCCTTGCCCGTTTGGCTCTTGTCCTCGTTGCTCTGCTGCAGACCCGTCGGCTGCTGACGGGCTAGGCGAAACTTGCAGTTCCGACTTCCCGTGCTGTGCGCCCCATGACACACGATGCAGTCCGGCGTGCAGGTCAGCGACTCTCCCTCCGGTGGTGCAGGATGTTCTTTCCCGCAGCGGCGACACAAATTAGTCTTCGGACGATAGCAAACGTCCACCCGATGTCCCACTCGTCTGCAGTTATAGCAGGTCTCGACTAACTCTTTATATGGGATCACAGCGTACAGACAGTTCCAATAGATGACTTGCCGGGGAACGCGCTTCCCCGCGAACGTGATCTGAATCGCCTTTGACTTGCCCAAAGGTCTGGCATCCAAAATTTCCATGTCTTCATTCCTCTTCAAGAATCCTGCGCGAATTTCTGCCAGTGGGCATCCGTTGTACGCATTGTAAATTACTCCACGCACAGAATTCTCCGGCGCCGCCACGTACGCCGAAACCGCAAGGTCACGACCGCCCAGCTGGAGCGTCTTGACATTCGCATATGCCCCACTACGATTCATACACGGCGTGCTCACCGTCATCGTGTTGTTTCTCTCATTGACCCGCACCAGGTCTTCTTCCACCGCAGTCGCGTTCGTCAGCTTCGCTGCCGCTCTCAGGGCACATCCGAGCTCCCTCGGCGTCACTATGCTCAAGTCCCAATTCTTGGGCCGGCACACAACCTTAAAAGCAATGAAATTTCATTTTCCTTCCCTTAGAGCCAGGCTCGGGTGACTGCCGAGGTATGTGAAACAGCCGTGCTTTCCTTAAATTGTCCAACGGCCAAGCGTCGCGCCGAACTGGCGATGGCGTTCCGTATACTCCTCGGCAAATCTGCGACGCGAAGTCGCGTAACTCTTGAAGACAAATCTCAAGTGTCCGCCAAATTTTGTCTCAACGCCTTTCACACTTGTCCTGTAATGATTCTATGAGCCTCAGAAGGAGCGCCTGCCCCATTTTCTCTCTAAAGTCGAGCTCATCTCCCCCTCAAGCTCCTAACTACTAACACAGAGAAGTACGAGCTGTTCGCGCTCAGAAACAGCGCCTTTATATAAAGTATTCGACGCTTGCAAACATTGGTGCATTGGAGCAGCAGAGTCGACCTAATTTTTCCTCTCCTAAGTGAGATTGCTTGCACATTCGAGGAATGGAACTGGTTCATTACAATAGGACGAGGGGGTAAAGGTCTCCTTCGGGACGCCGTAGGATTCACTATTTGTGTATTTTGTAATGCCAGAGCTTGCATACAATTAATAACGGCATCAGATTACAACTGATTGCATCTGATTGAAAATTTATTTTGTAGGAAAGGAAATGTCGCAGCATGTCTCACATCTCGGCGGACACCTGAACAGCGCCGTAAGGGAAAGTATAAATCAGCGACTGGGAGAAGCAAGGAAGAAAGAGGTGCCGCATTGGAGGTCTCCGGAATACTTTTGACCACCTGGGGATCGTGAACGTGCACTGGCATCGCACAGCGCAAGGGCGCATTTGCGTTTCGCTACCATCGAAACGCAAAGGCTCCGTGTCGAACCCGGGTACTCCAGCTCAATCAACGTAATTTTTGGATGGCCTTACCTGTGAAAGCGAGGCCTGTGTGTGAACCCAAACAGATAACCGTACAAGTATTTGCCTTAGGCAATGCAAACCCACAAATACTAGTCATGTCGTGGGTGCGTTTGCCGGCTCTCGCTCATGCTCGTAGTGCGCGAGTTTGTACTCCTCGTGTGTGAGATTTTTGTGTTTTGTGGTTTCGTGGTGTGCATTAATCGCGTGTGCTTGTTCCGACGATGGGGTCCTCGTTATTTTATTCACTATCACCGAGCTCTCCTAGAACAATATACTGCATTGGAAAAAATTACTAGCGGAACAAAGTACTCCCACCGAGACGCGGTGAACTGGAAATTTCTTTTAAGCAGACATGACGCAAGCGCTTGGTCACCGTTGTTGCCAGATGATTTCTCACCAACGCAACAAAACGAACGCATAAAAGGATTTTTCATCGCCATCTTGGTCACAGTTCCTGCTATACAAGCGAATCTGACAAAACACGACACAGAACGCAGTGCAGTAGGTTAATCCAGGGGTAGCAAGGATTAGACAGCGACTTATTTTCTTGCGTATAGCCCGCATTTATGCTGCATCAGCTGTCGACAAGATCTTTGTAGTAAGGACGCGGGGACGCACCATTTGCATCCCCGGCACAGTTCATGTGCGACCTACAGCGGTTGTGTGTGGGCAGCACCTATGAGTTTGACATAGAGCCTACGTTTACGTTGCAACTGTCATCGAATGAATGAATGAATGAAAAACTTTATTGTATAAGGGTTATTTCTCGCAGCGTAGGTGGAGCCCTCAGTCCAGGGCCCCAGCGGCCTTTGCAGTCTTGCGAGCCCTGTCGATCAGCTTGAGCTGCTCTTCAGGCTTCGAGCTGGACAGCGAGTGCCGTACAGGGGAACGGTGTGGAAATAGATGCAGGAAAGTGGTCTGCGTCAGCCCCAACAACGCTGATATGGGACCCATGTAGTATCAACAAGGCCTGCCCAATTTCCACTTACCCATGCTGGTCCCACAGAGGCCCCACATCACGTGATATATAGGAATGTTCAGAAACCTTTCAGGCCGCCCTTCTTTTCCTTCACGGCCAGTGTCGTCCTCGAACGCGCGTTTCTTCGTTGCGTTGCGGAGGAACGCAGCCGCTTTTCAGGCTTCATTTGTGATGTAGCTCAGTGGTGAGGGCCCTCGGCTGCTGATCTGAAGTTCCCGGGTTCGCACCCGACCGCGGCGGCCGTATTTCAATGGAGGCGAAACGCTACGGCGCCCGTGTGCTGTGCGATGTCAGTGCACGTTGAAGATCACCAGGTGGTGCAAATTTCTGGAGCGCTCCACTACAGCACTTCTCTGTCCCTGTCCTCTCAGCCCCTCCTTTATCTGTTTCCTTAAGGCGCGGCTCAGTTGAGGGAGTTAGTGCGTCATTTCATTTCCCCAAAAACCATTTAATTTTTTTCCAGTCAACCCGGCCAGCACTAGCCTTGAGTCAAGGCTTTGGTGGGTGACGCCGGAGCGGTTCCCGTAAAGCAACAACCTCTTCTGAATGAATGAATGAATGAATGAATGAGCTGTTTATTTAGAATGGGAGGCTCAAACGTTTTCACACGCTGAAGCTTTGCAGCAGCGCATTGTAGGTTTTTTTTTTTTTGAGGCAGGATATTTGCACATTCAAGGAGTCGAAGCAGTCCGTTACGGTAGGAGTGCGCAACAGGTGACTCCATCGAGAGCGTGCGCGCGCAGCGCGCGTTTTTTTAGCTTTGTATAATTGCTGACAACTAGCTGAGTGGGATTTTTTTTAAGGTTTTGCCCATGAGGGTGTTCCCTGTCTGCCAACGCAAAGAAAGAATCTGTAGCACGTTGTCCTTGGATCCCGCTAGCACAATTTCACCAAAGGTAGGCGGAAGTTGTGCTAGCAGAGTTGCGTTGGCAATCAGGCTTCACCCTCACTGGCAAAACCATCCATAAATTCGATTCAGCTGTCCGAAACTACACAAGGCTAATAGGATAACTTTATTGAGCTCAAACGCAAGTGCTTTTATGCGGTTCAGATTGGTCCATCTCCGCAACGGTCGGTGGCCCCTAATCGAGGGCTCCGCTGTGTGCTGCCGTCAGCTAAGCTCGCCGTATCAGACCGATCTGGTCATTGCGGCAGTCGCTGGAGAGCATACCCTCCCATTGCTCCGCACTTGGGTTTAGTATAATTGGAACGACGTCGACTTTTTGGCATACCCATAGCATGTGATGTAGTGTAGGTTTTTTATGGCACCACGGACACTTGTTTTCGTAAAGTGTGGGGTGTGTTTAGGTTTGGATATGACCCCATTTGTAGTTCTCCATGTGATAGCCTCTTCTTTGTTAAAGAATATGTGCTGTGGTGGGTACCGCATACTGCTTCCTTTGTTGTTGTTGAGTATGGCCGAGTACTTCTAAGGTACTGGCTGGGATTCCTCAAGGTCGTTGACGTTGGTTGCTCAGTGGTTAGTATATCCTCGAGCAATCCTGTCCGCCTCTTGGTTTCCTGCCACGCCCGTGTGCCCCGGTACCTAGATGATCTTCCGTTTGTTCTGTTCTGCATCTGTCTGTTGTGTCTTACAGTTTACACAATGGTAAAAGAATTCCATTCAACTGTCAGAAATCATACAATCCTAATACGAACCCGCGCACGCAGACACCCGATGGAGACCTCTATCGTGTCATCTGACCGCAATGAACAAGTTCGATTCCTTGAAAGTGCAAATATTCTGTCTCCAAGAATAAAAACTTCCTACACGGCGCTTCTACAAAGTGCCAGCGGGTGAAAACGTTTAATACTTCATCCAGAGAAGGTTGCTGCTATGCGTGAACCGCTCCGACGTCACATACGAACGCCTAGACTCAAGGCCGTTGTGCTGGCCGGTGTGACCGGAAAAAAATGGATAATAGCAATTGGATTTTGGGGAAAGGAAATGGCGCAGTATCTGTCTCATATATCGTTGGAGACTTGAACCGCTTTAAGGGAAGGGACAAGGGAGGGTGTGGAAGAAGAAAGCAAGAAAGAGGTGCCGTAGTGGGGGGCTCCGGAAAAATTTCGACCACCTGGGTGCACTGACATAGCACAGCACATGGGCGCCTTACCGTTTTGCCTCCGTAAAAACGCAGCCGCCGCGGTCGTGTTCGAACCAGGTAACTCCGGATCAGTAGCCGAGCGTCCTAACTGCTGAGCCACCGCGGTTAGGGAATAATAAAAATAATAATTGCTTTTATAGGGAAATGAAATGGCGCAGTATCTGTCTCATGTATCGTTGGACACCTGAACCGCGCCGTAAGGGAAGGGATAAAGGAGGGAGTGAAAGAAGAAAGGAAGAATAGGTGCCGTAGTGGAGGGCTCCTGAATAATTTCGACCACCTGGGGATCTTTAACGTGCACTGACATCGCACAGCACACGGGCGCCTTAGCGTTTTTCCTCCATAAAAACGCAGCCGCCGCGGTCGGGTTCGAACCCGGGAACTCCGGATCAGTAGTCGAGCGCCCTAACCACTGAGCCACCGCGGCGGGTAAGAAGAATGGGAGAAACAGGTTTCGTAGTGGAGGGCTCCGGAATAATTTCGTCCTTCTGGGGATATTTACGTGCACTGACATCGCACAGCACACGGGCATCTTAGCGTTTTGCCTGCATAAAAGCGCAGCCGCCGCGGTCGGGTTCGAACCCGGGAACTCCGTATCAGTAGTCGAGCGGCCTAACCACTGAGTCACCGCGGCGGGTGCGTCCTCCAAAACGACCACGACGGTTTAACAACAGATACACCCGGTGACAAGGAGCACTCGCCAGATTGGTGAGAGCTCTTACAAATCCTATTCCAGTAGGGCCGGGAGGCTATCTCGCCTTCTGTGGTGTCTGTTGTTGCCACTGAAGGAATATTATAAACGAAAGTGATGGCCTTACGGGCTCTCACACATGTGGTTCGGGGGTGTCTAGGCGGTGAGCTCTGGCCGTTAATCAGCGAGAGCGAATTACGTGGTTAGTAACGTGAAGCAAATTCTGAGAACGAGCGGTTTGAACCACGGTTAGCGCGGCTGCGGAACGAGCGGTGCCAGTGCGACAACTGGCATGTTATGACATATAAGCCACACGTGCGGCGAGCCAGAGGTCAAATCCATGCGTCATTTGACCTCCAGCTTTGTATTCGAGAAGTGGAGCTTTTCGCTCCAAAATGTTACCTGTGGTTCAGCCCGGCTGAACCTAGCAAGACAGGCGAAAGCTCACTTAAGGTAATCACACGAATGTAAGCACACGCCACACGTTTTATATAGCAAATGGAGCGTCACGCGATTTCCGGCAGTTGCGAGAGGAGCGAGTGCCGTTGGCTCAACTCGCGCAGCTGCGGCAAGGCGTGGATAGTCGCGTGGCATAAGGTCCCAGAGAACATTTTAAGTCAAAATTATTCCGGAGCCCTCCACTACGGCACCTGTTTCTTCCTTTCTTCTTTCACTACATCCTTTATCCCTTCCCTTACGGCGCGGTTCAGGTGTCCAACGATATATGAGACAGATACTGCGCCACTTTTTTCCCCCAAAACCAATTATTTTTAAGGCGAAAGCATTTCTTGGCTCATGAGTGGCGTGGACGGAAGTTGCAGACGGAAGTTGTCCGCACGAACTATCAATCATAAGTTGTGTGGAAATTAAAACAAAGACGTGAAAGTTGATTAAGCCGAAGTTGTCAAGCAACGTATATGTAATGAAATATACCAGAAATTGGAAAATAAGACAAAAACTGACAATAAATAAAAATAAAAGTGCAAAATAGAAAGAAACATAGAAATTAGAAGTGACTAAAAATAAAACCAGGGAAATATTACAGGAAAAGCAGATGAAAAATTAATGTAGAATGAAGACAGGGAAAGGTTTCGAATTTGTGCTCAAAAGCAGACCAATGTTTTCTTGCGGGAGAGTCAGAGACGCCTGAACCAACCAGCGACTGCGTCATTTTTCCGCACCTCACGGGAAATTAGACATTGCCCCATTTTGTTTGGGGAAGCCTCCATGAGAACAATGGCGCGCTTTCTTTCGCATGTCAGGATGAAACAAGCGGTTTATGTTATTTACCCATATGAGAAACGATGACCATCCGCACAGATGTTAGACGCTTTTATCATAACCCGTACCGTTCCGTATACCATTACCCGAGCACCGTGAGTCCAAGCCTCGCCAGTGCGCATGCGCAGATCGCTTGTAGGGCGCCAGATGGCGCCAGTTAACCTGCAGCTGCGTGCGCACCTGCCGCCGCATCGGGACCAGACGGGACGTATCAATGGTGTCCAATAGTTTTCCAGTTCAACTCTTGCTCGAGCCGCTGCGGAGACGTCGAGTACCCCTATTGCGCCCTTAGCGCGGGGAGGACAAAATGCCAAGGATTTGTCAGTCTGGTTTGCGCTTGCTGAAGTGGTTCTTAAAAGGGCTCTTTATAGGGCTCACTTTCGGCCCCAGATACCTGAACAATCAGGCGGTACTGATAGAAAGAGATGTGTTGTGCGGACCACGGAAGACAGGAATTCCGCTTCTCTCGGCCGCGGGGAATTTAAAGTTGTCCAAGAAATTCCGATTGAGCCTCAAAGGTAACTGCGCAATCTCGAGCAATGAAAGTCCTTGAAACGTGGCTGCAGTCATTCTAGATAAAACTAGCCAGTTCTAGCGGCAGAAATTCTTAAAGCCGCGCACCGGCGTCTTTGAGCAAGAACAAAGGCTAAGAGCCTTCGCGGCATTGCTTGTATTGCAGAAGAATCGATCACATGCTTATCAACGAAAAAAAGGCGGGCAGAAGAATTCGCCACAGACACTTAAGACTGGTTTTGAGTATGAATCAGAAAGCTCTATATCCTCGCGAGTGAAGCGTTTGAACGTTTCAGTGCAGTGGGGCCGTGAGGGGGCCCATGTCCTTAACTCCCCTGAGTCCATTAAAGTTTTCTTCACCATCACCTACTTGAGACTCCTGTTCGCGCCTCTGCCGCATTGCTTCCGCTTCACGTTTCCGCAACTCGACGTTGGCCGCACGCTTCTGTTGCTTCATGTCAGCTTCTCGTTTCGTACTTCAACGCCTCTTCAACCGCTTGAGACTAGCTTCCCGCGCTCTTATAGTAGCGGTGATCGTCGATGTTGAAGCCCGCTCTGCAGCCGTCGTATATGATTTTTCGGCTCTCGTGCCTTGGAGCCGGTAGCTCACATTTGTGGGCGCTCTCGTCTCCCTGTTCACGTAGACGCGGTCGCCTCGCAGGCCACAGACATTGATGTCGTCGCCGTTACATCGCACTGCATCCAGTGTGGTTGGTGTTACCGAAAAAATTACTAAGTACGTTACTCTTTACGCTATAAACACAGGAACGCGTTACTGCCCTACCTTAGCTAAAAAAATTATGTAACACCTTACCGTTACCGTTACCCCAAAAACGTACCACTCAATACTTTTTCGATACTGCAGGGCCATAAATTTTATTCAGTCCGTCTTCGCTGGAAGAACTCACAATTACAAATTTATAAAGGTTACATTTAAATAATACTTTCAGCCAAAACTGCGATTTTACCCGAAATCCTGATTTAACGAGAATAATTTACACAAATGTGCAGGAGCTCAACTATGTTAGAGTGGCCTGAATAGTCCTGCAGAGTTATATATGATGGCTTCAGATACTGTGCCACATGGTAAAGCAACATTCTGAACATGACATTAAACAAAAAATGACACTTCATCATCAATTCTAGCTTTCCAAACAAAACATCGCTGAATTCTAAGCAAATTTACTGTAATTTTGAACAATGTAATGTTACAAAATGCCGGGCATGCTTTCACTCTTTAGAGATTTGTGTGTGCAGTGGTTTTGGAAGGGAGGTAGGTGAAGGCAAGTGTGTGAATGCGTGTTCGTGCACGTGTTTCGTGCTTTATGGGTACTCAGTCTTTTTCTTTCTGTTGGGGTGCGTCGTCAAGGGCAGGTGTTTCTGGTATGTACGCGAGCCGGAACAAGGGTTGTCGAGAACACCTGTGCATTTTGTTTATCTGCAACATCACTTTAGCTACTCACCGCTTTCTTTTTGAAAAAAAGGGAGGCGGAGGGGGTGGGGGGTCGACAACTGCAATAAAAAGTAACTAGAGAAAGATAATGAACTGTCCCTACAAAGGTCGCTACACATCGCTGCAGTGAAAAATCTCGCAATGCGCATAAATACTTTCCTTATATCAAGAGAACTGACTTCGCACCATCTGAGGAAATTCCCGAAGCTCATGCGCCATCTGTCCGGGTGGCAGTAAGCAAATGCCCTTCAGTCAACCCGGCATCTGGACTGGGCTACGAGGCTAGGCCTAGAGCCACCGGTGACGCGCTGGCAGAGGTCCATGGCTTTGCCGGCGTCGGTAACCACGGCTTTAACAACACATCTTTTGACAACTGTGCCTGGGTCACAGCTCTTGGTTCCTGCTCCCGGTCCATCAGCGGCGGCGCACATCCCGCTTTCTGCAAATTTACCTCTGGCCGTGAGCGATCTGCCCTCTGGGCGGAACTCGGCACTGGCTGCCTCGTCTCCACTGCTGGATGGGGCTTCAACCGTGCAGAGTGAGAAGGAGAGCTCTCAAATATGGACTTGTCTTCAGCACCTCCATTTGTGCCATCAGCTTCCCGCAGTTCTCAAAAGCGCCCATCAGGGGACACTGCACAGGATCCGTCTTCTGCCAACTGCAGCTCACAAGGCAAGCGTTCTTCCCAGCGTATGCCAACCAGGTGGCTGTGCCGACATCGAGATCGGTATCATATAAAGTGGCCATTAAAACTCTGGCAGCCAAAAGACTGACAGACATTTCGAACAGGATTCTTCAGGCGAACCTGGACGAGTGTCTTGGGACCAAAGGTTTTCGTGGCTTCACGTCTAGAGCGAAATCTAATACCATCGCTGTGTGGCTCCCAACTTTGGCTTCTGTCGAGCGTCTGCGAACGCTGAAGTGCATATCGATTACAAGCGAGATCTCTGTGCTGGTCCAGGTGTACCTAGTAGAAAGTTCGGACGTACAACGCTGTGTTGTTCACAACGTCGACGTTGCCGAAGACCAGACGAAACTCCAACGCGAGCTGTACTGTCCAACCCACCGTGTCATCCATGCGCGGTATATCGGAATAGGGCGCTCGTGCATCGTCACAGTATACAAGGCCCGCCTACTCTCCCTGAACGACTTTACTATTATGGCTGTATTCTCCAGCCTCGCCCTTATAAACTGAGTGGCGTCTATTGCTACAGCTGTTTCAGACCTGGCCACATGCGCCGATCATGCCCTTTTGCAAAGCAAGATGAGGCTCGGCCCCAAGGCACACTGTCTTACAGGCGCGACTTTGCAATACTGATGACCACGAGATCACCTCTCCAACTTGCCCCGCAAAACAGAAGGCAACTGAGAAGGTTCGGCGTGGGATCCATAAGGAAGTGCGTTCGAATGAGAACAGAGCCCCGAAGCAGACGTCCAACAGGATTGTGGCTCTTCAGTAGGATGAAGACGACTGGCCGGAGCATTCTGAGCCCAATCCACCTGCAGCCCTTGCACAACAGTCGTACAGTGATGAAGTGCGCAAGGATAGCCGTCGCATTAAAACTACCCAAAATCACAGCATACTGGAACCTCTGTGTGAGGACAAGGCAGCAGTTGACGACCAAATTGCACGTCTTTTAGCCGAGGTCTCTAAGCTACGGCAACGCCGTGAACTGCTTGCTCGCCGTATACAACCATCGGAATCCCACTCCCAACAATCAATGCTGCAGCGCCTTCAACTATGTCTAGCCCTCAAGAGTTTTTCGCAGACTCTACCAGGTATTCTGCAGCACTGCAGGATAACTCAACAACATTTCTCCTCCGATTTATGGTAAACCAGTTATCTAACCTGACATCAGATCTATTACAACGCTTGGAAGCCTAATCAAAAATGGCGAGTTCACGTTGTTCTGGTGACCTCCAATGGAACTGCAGAGGCCTCTCTACAAAGCTGGGAGAACCCAGATCTCGTCTTCGCATGAACAAGCTCCAGCTGTGGGCCTACTACTGCATGAGATAAATGCCTTGCCATTCATTCCGGGCTTTAATGGATACATGTCTCCAATGAACGACCGTCGTGTGCACACTGCAGCCCCTCCGGGAAAGGCGGCGGTGTAGATTGATGCGCGTTTTCTTCAAGTTCGCCTCTCTCTAAAAAACTGATGCACCTCATATCAAAAGGTAGTCGCAGTTGCTGTGAAGCTTTCCAATGCAACTGTTGTGGTCGTGTCATACTACGTAAGACGCTACGGTGGAGCTCCCTCCCGCGTTAATGTGGGGTGGTTATTAAATCTACGACGACAGCACCCAAGGTGGCCTGTTTTAGTCAATGGTGACTTTAAATCTCCTTATCCGGACTGGCGGTACCCCACTTCAAGCCCCTGTGGTAGGCGTGTGCGGGACGCATTCGCGGATACGCTTTTTGTTTTACTCAACCATCCAGATTCAGCAACGCGGACTGTGCGCCATGCTCGCAGTCCAACATATGCTCCGGACATTACGTGGTGGTCAGGACCCGGGACTCCATCGTGGCACCAGGAACCAGACTGCTGTGGTTGTGACCACCATCCTATCATCAACGGTCTGCATCCATCAAGTGCCCGCCGATTGCGCTGTAGGTGTTCTGTGCTCAATTGGGACACGTTTCGCACGACCGTAATGTCTCTCTGCAATCATCTACACTACTTGTGGACCGCATAAAAACTGCGCTGAATAAGGCTACTGCTGTCACCTTTATGGACGTGAAGCGTCCGGCGCCGGATGTCGGTATGTTTAACCTGTGGGCTGCACGCCGACAAGAGGAGATGGCAGCTTCTTGAGACCCGTCTTCTGCTCAAGCACTGACAAGGCTTAATTACCTTACTGCCAAGGCTCGCAGATATGAACGCGATCTCTCGCGATGCAAGTGGCATGCGTGGTGTGAGAGTTCTCGACAAAATCATCGAATGCTGCTCTCTGGCGAACGCTTCGTGCAATGAAACATGGTTCCCGTCGTCCTGACGCAGCGGCCACAACATTCTACGCAGCACACTTAGCTCTGGATTATTTCGCCAGAGAGGCAGCGCGGAAGTTTTTCCGCAAGTATAATGTGTTCCTCCAAGGCTCATAGGAGCACCCTTGGCTGCCATTGCAGCATATGTCGATAAGCTGCCATCTAAACAGACGACGAAGGAATTGCAAACCCATTTTCAATGCTCGAGTTGCTTGCAGAAATAGACGGGGCCCGTCGGAAGATATCGCCCGGTACGGACTCCATTCCGTACGAGGTTTACAAGATCTTAAGTTCCGCTGTACTTCCTCAACTCCTCGCCACCATTAAGAAGGTAAGGATAGAAGGCGTAGTACCAGAAACCTGGAAATCGGCTATTGTGATCCCCATACCAAAGCCGGGGAACCCGCCGACAGACCTCTGAAATTTCCGGCCGATATCGCTTACGCTAACACCATGCAAGCTTACCGAAAAAATGCTTGCCACACGGCTGTCGTTGTGGCCTGAGCAGCATGGTTTCTACCATCCCGCCCAAAGTGGCTTTCGTACGTCCATAGGCACGGAAGATGGACTGACTGTCTTGGCGTCAGCAGTTCTGGCCTGAAATCGCAGCCACAGTGTACGTAGTGTACTGGCCATGGATGTTGAAAAGGCGTACGATAATATCAGTCATGCTGCCATACTGGAATCGCTTGACATGCTGCAATTAACCGTTAAAGTACGCAATTTCATTAAATCCTTCCTTGAAGGCCGACACTTTGCCATACGCCTGAGTAGTGATGCCGTTGGATCATATGTGCCTCTTCGCGGCATTCCCCAGGGATCGAGGTTATCGCCAACATTAATTAATATTGCTTTTATCTCCCTTGCTTGGTGCTTACATGATGTCTCCTAGATTAAGTTCTTATTGTATGCTGATGACATAACAGTGTGGACCACTCAGAACGACTTGATGACTCAAGCAGCAGGCCTACAATCAGCCGTAGTTATTACATCGACTTTTGCTTTTTCAATTGGTCTGCTGCTTTCAGTGAGGAAAACCACGTTCGTGTCAGTTGCCAACCGCTGGGGGCGCCGTAAACTGGCGACAACACCAATTCGTCTCTATCTATCCGGAACTCCAATTCAAGAAAGTGCAACCGTAAAAATCTTGGGCTTGACAATACACGAGTCAGGAACAGGTAGTGCTTGGTTTTCTCGGGCTATAAAACAAACAATTCTGGGCTTGGGTCTGATTAGACGCACTTCTCTTAAAACAGGCGGAGCCCGCTCTCATGTTGCACGACAGTTGGTGCGGGCAGTTGCGCAACCGCGCCTCGTTTACCAAGCCCGTCTCCAGCATAGAAGCTGTAAATCGAGAGGCAATGAGGGTCTTCTCTTGCCTTGCCCGCATTACCTCGATGGTGGCACTCCAAGATCATGCGCAGCTGAATACACTAGATGAGCTGGTGCAGCAACAACGCGATGCTCACCGCCTAAAGTCAAGCCTTACACACACAACTTGTGCACTCAGGAGATATGCTTCATCGCACTTCATTCTACAGCCGCCTCCGCCAGTTCTTCCTCCCTGGCGTTTTGTGCAGTTAAGAGACAACAAGCCAACTGACCTACGTCGGCCATCATCTACCAGCGCGGCATCGGCGTTTCGCGACCGAGTTAAAGAGCAAGACACCAATCTGCCGCATGGATCCATCGTTATGTACGTTGACGCAAGCGTCCAGACCTGCGAAACAACAACAGACTTTTACTGTCCTTGCAAGCCTGCTCTGAACAAAACGTCAAGGGTTAGTCTCTCAGAACCTCCTTACTCCTTCTGTGCGGAGTTGCTTGCGGTTCAAGAGGCACTTTGCTCTGTGGCCGCTGTTCCCATTCTACCCACGGCCCGCATTGTCATTCGCACAGACGCCCTTCACGTTGCACGCCTACTACGACGAGTCCGTCGCACCCCAGATATCTTCCAAGATATCCTTCGCCTAGCGGCACGCATCCCGCAGCAAATCCGTATTGAGTGGGTCCCGCGTGACCTCCTGGACGCACAAAGCCACGCAGATTCTGCGACCCGCCTTTCGACCCCAACCTCGTATTTGCCTCGAGTCCTCACTCTGCATGACACCACCCTGCTTTTAACAAGAAAGGAACACCTCCTGCGCCGCACACCTCCTCTAATGCCTCCGTGTGCGGTAACCCTTCCCTGTGGTCTTACCCGTGCAGAGGAGGTTGCGCTTCGGAGGATACGGGTCGGGGTTGCCCTAACTCCAGCTGTGACACGCATGTGGCCGCATTTCAAAAAATTATATCCCCGCCCCGGGTGTCCATTCTGCAAGAACAGAGACTGTGAGGCGGATATCCACCCATGAATTGGGCCAGCATAAACTTTGGGACACAAACGAAGAGAGACACGTGGAACACGGAACACACTGCTGACTAACAACTTTAATGAAAAGGCGCGGAACGCGCGGAAATATATACAGTGGTAAAGGTGGAGAGAAGGTGGATATCCGCCACGTGTTGTGGGACTGCCCGGCGCTGAAGCCGACGAGAATTCGGCACCTTCGTCAGTGGGACTCGCACCGGTAAATCCGGATTCATATATTCCATGGACACAAGGTCCATATCATCGTTCACTTCTTGATTTTATCAGATCAGATCAACTTTTTTTCATTTATTTAAGCATCTTACTCATCTCTCACTTCATAGTTTTTATGCCCTGAGGCAATAAACATCGCTTCAAATTTAAAGTAAATAGTAACGTGACACCTCACGTTACCGAGAAAAGTTAACGTAAGTGTGTTACCCTTTACGGTTTCAAAATGGTAACTGGTGCGTTACTAAGTTACCGAAAAAATAAAGCGTTACCGGTAACGCCGTTTCTTGAAACGCGTTACCGCCAACATTGACTGCATTGCACACACACCGTCGGCAGGCGAGTCTGACAAGACAGTCACGCGCGCAGCCGTGATACCCTCAGCAACGACACTTATGACTCCTACTGCGTGAGCACTGGCGCGTCTAAGTCATGCAGCAAGTGGTCGGATGCTGGCACCTGCTGCCTCCGACGCTCCGCTGCCTTCCGCCATATGAAGTCCTATTTCGTCTCCGAAGGCTTTTCCGGTAATGCGTCCTCGCTCCGAAGCTGGTCCAGCCGCTTCCCTCTCCACTTCTTGCTAGGTGTATTACATACCCGCCGGTTTGCCAAACCACTACAGAAGAAGCGGCTGCCTCATCGACACGACGCACGCCTTTAGCACAAAGCCCGAGAACTGGATGATTTCTATCGTGCCGACGAACACACTGCACACATGGACGCGACAACGCAAGGTGCAATCTACGTGGTCTGTGCAACCACGCCGCCATCTACCCTTATCTCCGCCACCGTGGTGTGCGCCCCCTCCCTCGCCTTAGCAGAAGAGACAGCCATAGCGCTGGATATCGCTGACCGCTGTACGCGCACAGTCCTCGGTGACTTAAAACGAGCAATCCTAATCTACTCGGCAGGCTGCATCTTTATTGCCGCCGCACGCATCCTGCGCGATGCTGCACTCCCGACCACAAAATTAGCCTAACCTGGGTTCCCGAAAATGAGGTCAACTGTGGTACCGAAGGGACATACATCAGGTTGGGGCAACCTAACAAGATTGAAAATTAATGAGCCCCTGCCTAAACCACTCACCATAACAGGCTGGTAAGGAAGGGGCCGGCTGACTTGCCAGAAGATTGACAATCCTGGAGGCCGCGCCACAGATCCTGAAGTCCTCGCTGAAGCCCTCCAGACTTGTGCCGACATCACCAATGTTCATAAAAAGACGTGACGCCATTTCCCGCCTCTTCAACACGACCTCGACAAAGCATAAGCCACCCTGCTCCGAAAATTGCAGACGCACTTATTTCTCAGCCACTCAAGGCTATCACTGATCACCATTGGAGAATACCACCCCACATGCCCAAATTACAACCACGTATCGTCCGCCACTCAGGCGCACGTCCTCCGGGGGTGCGAAAAAATCCGTCCTCCAGAAACCCTCCTGCCATCTCCCTGTGCGCAATGTTGGGACCAAATCCTCAACCAGCCGCGCAAACTTCATGCCCCGCCGTGGTGGCTCAGTGGTTGGGGTGCTCGACTACTGATCCGGAGTTCCCGGGTTCGAACCCGATCGCGGCGGCTGCGTTTTTATGTAGGAAAAACGGTAAGGCGCCCGTGTGCTGTGCGATGTCAGTGCACGTTAAAGATCCCCAGGTGGTCGAAATTATTCCGGAGCCCTCCACTACGGCACCTCTCTCTTCCTTTCATCTTTCACTCCCGCCTTTATTGCTTCCCTTACGGCGCGGTTGAGGTGTCCAACGATATATGAGACAGATACTGCGCCAATTACTTTCCCCCAAAACCAATTATTATTATTAATTATTATTAACCTTCACTCATTTCATGGGCACAGTACGTGGCCCCCACATGGGGTCGCACAGGACCCACCGGCACTAGTTCGCGGCACCTGTGGCAAAAAAAGTTCTCTCTTTCTCTACTTCTTGCCATCTCCATGGCTCTCCGATCTTTTGTGCTTCGACGCCGACAACTAGCAGCTTAGAATGAATGGAACATATAATGATTTCTCCTTGAATTAAAGTGCATGAGCACGAACACATGGTTATATTAGCGCTCATAAAATGCCTTTCGACCCATTACACGCACTACTTCTCCTCGGGTTTGGCGTCGCTCGGATCATGTCACACCATCAAGAACAACTTCAGAGTCCCGCTGACATAGCAGGCGAATAATCTTGCGCGGCCCGCACTAGCGGCGAAAAGGTATCCACCGTGTCCACCGTGACAATTGGATGTCCAAAATTAGACTGGGTCAACTAGCTTTTATTTTGCGTGGTACCGACGAAGGTTGTAATGTCAACGGTTGGCACGCTACTCGTCTTGAGTGCGCAACCAGCCATGACGTCGGTGTTCTTCTGCGGACTGCACGATATTAACATAACGGTGCTGAAATGTAATCGCGTGTCCTCTAGCACACTTCCTTTATAAAAGGGAGTGCTCTAGAGGACACCTTCGTCATCATCCTGGCTACACCCACTACGGGGGAAAGGCCTCTTCCATGTCTCTACAATTAACCCTCTCCTTTCACAGCTGCGCCCACCCCATGCCTGCAAGCCTCATAATCTCATCCTGCCGCATAAATTTCTGCTTCCCTCTGCTACGCTTGCCTTCTCTTGGAATCCATTTCGTTACCCCTAAGGACCAGCGGTTATCTTGCCTGCGCATTAAATGCCCTGCCCATTTCTTCCTCCTGCTTTCGACTAGGATGTCATTAACCCGCGTTTGTTCCCTCACCCACTCTGCCCGCTTCCGGTCTCTTAACGTTACACCTATCCTTTTTCTTTCCATGGCTCGCTGCGTCGTCCTTAATTAAAGCTTAACCATTTTAATTAGCCTCAACATTTCTGCCCAGTAGGAGAGTAACGGTAAGATACAGCTGTTGTACACTTTTCTCTTGAGGGATATTGGTAATCTGCTATTAATAATCTGAGATAACCTGCCATATGCGCTGCAGCCCTTCTTACCCTTCCAGCTATTTCCCTGTCATGATCCGGATCAGCTGCCACTACCTGCCCTAAGTAGGTCTTTACCACTTCCTGCACCTCGCTGCCAATTGTGAACTGCTGTTCCTTTGTTAGACTGTTGAACATTACTTTGGTTTTCTGCATGCTAATTTTTAGACCCACCGTTCTGCCCTGCGTAACTCATTGATAATGATTTGCAGTTAACCTCCTTAGTGACTCAGCAAGGCAATTTCATTAGCGAATCGCATAATATTAACTTGTTCTCCATTAACTCTTATCCCCAACTGTTCATTATTCAGGCCTCGGAATACCAACGGTAAACAGGCGGTGAATAGCATCGGCGAGATCGTGACTCCTTGCCTGACACCCATTTAATAGCTCACTTTATGGAGGACTATGGTAGCTGTGCAGTTCCTGTATATATCTTCGAGTATTTTGAAATAAGGCGCTTATACAGCCTGATTACGCAAAGCCTGTATTAAAGCTGAGGTTTTCACTTCATGAATTGTTTTCTCGTAATCTATTAAGGATATATATATATATATATATATATATATATATATATATATATATATATATATATATATATATATATATATATATATATATATATATATATATATATATATATATATATATATATATATATATATATATATATATATAGGGGTTGGTTGTTTTGTGTGCATTTCTCTAGCCCCTTATTTTTACTGCGAATATGATCTAATGTTGAAAATACTTTACGGAAGCCTGCCTGATAATTTGGTTGATTAAACTCTATGGTTTTCCTGACCCTACTAGTGATTACGTTAATAAATACCTCGTCGGCAGCGAACAGTAAGCTGATCGGTCTGTAATTTTTTCATGTCCTTGGCTTCTGCTTTCTTATGAATCAAGATATTGTTTGCATTTTTCCAAGCTTGTGGTACGGTCCAGGTCGTAAGGCATTGCGTATACAAGGTGCTAGTTTTTGCAGAAGAATCTGTCCTCCATCTTTCAACAGATCTCCTGTTACCTTATCCTAGTCAGATGATTTTCCCCTTTGCACCCTTCCTAATGCTTTCTTTATTTCCTCTTTCATTACTGGCGGGATGACGCAATGGTGTGTGCTACTGTCTTTATCGTTAAAGTTCTGATTACACTGGCTACTGTATAGATTTGTGTAGGACTCTTCGGCTACATTAACGATCTTATCCATATTGCTAATGGCATTGCCCTCCTTGTCTCTTCACGCACACATCTGGTTTTTACCTACGCCTAGTTTGATACGAAGCATACTCCTTTCTTACTCTCATATAGGCGTATTCGTACTTAGAGTGGAGTGCAGGTATGCGGCGACGTTGAGGTGGTCCTCACTGGTGACGTCCTGCAACATTGCGTCGAGTGTTGGCACGGCCTCCCTTCCATTTACGAGGTAAGGGTTCCACGGGGTTGCCTCGTTAACTGTGGTTTGTAGGCGAAGGAAACTTAGAGCAAGATCAGGTCCAGTGATCCGTGTTCGGTTTCAACGGAGACGGAGTGTACATACATGCAGTTCTTTTCCATTTACCCCCTTCACAGTGCCATTGAGATGTCTACGGCCAGCGAGAGGTACAACCGTCTAACTGGGGTTTATAGAGTCAGCGTAAGTTATCTCACAAAGTGGTTGAAGGCAGAGCTGGTTGTTACTACTAGTAAGCAGCAGTAAGAAAATAAACGAAATCCATTTACGCCTGTCAACTACCATGAAATATGAGCGACATCAATTCTTCTTGATTTTAGAAGACATCAAGGCACAGACAAACAAAGCATTACCCCTTAAATCAAATGCGTTATTGGTCCCGTTTGGAGGAAAACCCGGCATCAGTGCGACTCGGAAAATCAAATTCGTGGAATGGGTGTAACGACGTAGAAAAACATGCTCGCTTCAACGAAAAAAATTGGGTCGGCTTAGCTAAGCTAACACTAGCTATGCAAGCGAAAGCACGAATTACATGTGAGGTCACTTTCTAAGGTTCTTATGGCCCAAGCACAGTCTGACAGACAGACGGACAACGTGGGTCGCTGCGGGTTCCGCAGTGCGACAACTCGCTTCCAGTGTCTCGCCAGTCTCCACCGCGGCTGGTAACAAGGCTCATCGCTGTCTTCATACGGCATCTTTCGCTCGCCCTCGAGCCAGGCGAAGCTCCCGCCATGCAGTCCTTTCGGCTGGCCGCTAGCGCGTTTACGCTTCCTATCGATTGCTAAATCCCTCGACCAGTTGGCAATGTCGACCGGGTGATCAGACTCGGTCCGACATCTGTGAGTACCCACTCTCGAGGACGTCGGCTCCGGCTGACATGCTTCGTCCACAGCGAGACGGTGGATAGGCAGCGCGCAGCCGCCGAGACTACGGCGGAGCTCGTGACTGCAGCTGCTGCGAGTCACGTGGTACGTCACGTGGTTGCTTACGCAGATGCACTCCTACTATTCAAGGTCATTTGTAGAGACGCAGCGAAATCGGAGAGTCTTGGATAGTAAAGCCACGGCCGCTCAATGGCACCAAGTGCGTTGCAAATGAGCGGCCGTGATAAAGCTTTTGCTTTAAAAGGTTGTCAAACGTGAGTGAACCGGAGTCCCTTCGGTCGGGATCCGGGCACAAGTTGTTCACCAATGAGGGTGTTCGTTCAGGAGGATAAATAGAGGATTTTTACCAGCATGTCGCAAAGCATCGTGCGCAAATGACATTAAAGAAAAAACATAGGTTTAGGGGCCACTAATTAGCGGCTCGGATTACGTGCGATGCCGTGCAATACAGCAGAATATGATGTCACGTGGAAAGCTGCCGATGTCTGCGTAGTCGTGCACCAAGAAATCCCCAAGCGACCACACGGACACTTTAAAGCTATCGCCCCATAACTGAAAGGAGAATTTAAATACACAATGAAGTTTATGAAGACGGGCGGGCTACCCATAGCTACATACGCTTATTAAATAAAAAATGGAAGTTTGACCGCCAGACCAGCAATTAATGTGTACAAAAAAGGGTACTTGGGAGCATATTATATCCCTGGCCGAGACAAGTAGTTACCAAACTTTGTGGTACCGGACATCAATTTGAGCAAGCTCGTGCCCGGAATCGGAGCGCCAGTGAACCGAAATGAGAGCCTGTGCTCACTTGATTACGTACCGCTAGCTAATGCAATCAGCGCACAAAAAATCAACAGTCCAGTTAGAGGCTTCCGCTCAACAAATTCAAAGTATAAGTGGAACCCTTGCTTGCTTTCAACGCTTATTGTGTACTGGCTGGCGTTGCATCGAAGTTTTAATCAATGTCAAATTAGAATCTAAGATTTAAGCGAAGCGGAGATATTATATTTAGTCTTCATTGTTTTGCCCTGTTGTCGACGCACAGCAAAATAATAACCAGCTGTGTGCTGTAGAATGAAAACTGGCCTTTGAAAAATAGGTTTTATGGCGGCAAAATGCTAAGGCGCCCGTGTACTGTACGACGTCAGTCCACGTTAAAGATCCCCAGGTGGTCAAAATTATTCCTGATCCCTCCACTACGGCACCTATTTCTTCATTTCTTCTTACAATCCTTACTTTATTCGTTCCCTTACGGCACGGTTCAGGTGTCCAACGATAAATGGGATAGGTACTGCGCCATTTCATTTCCCCAAAAACCAATTCTTTCATTTCTTCTTTAACTCCCTCCTTCATCCCTTTCATTAGAGCGCGGTTCAGGTGTCCGGCGATATATGAGACAGGTGCTGCGCCATTTCCTTTCCCCAAAAACCAATTATTATTATTAAAAATAATTTAGTCCAGGAAAAGAAACAGTGCAAGAACTGTTTATTCTCGGCGGACAACCCAACCGCACCGTAAAAGAAAGGAGGAAAGCTACGTTTTTATGGAGGAAAAACGCTAAGGCGCCCGTGTGCTGTGCGATGTCAGTGCACGTTAAAGATCCCCAGGTGGTAGAAATTATTTCGGAGCCCTCCGGACAGCACCTCTTCATTCCTTTCTTCATTCAGTTCCTCCTTTATCCCTTCCATTACGGCACGTATTAGGTGTCTGCCGAGATATGAGATACTGCGCCATTTCCTTTCCCCAAAAACCAATTTACAATTTACATTTTTGAAGAAAGGATATGACTCAGTAACTTCCTCACTTGTCTGGGTAGACACCAGAACTGCGCCGTAGGGGAAGGGATAAGCTAGGAACTAAGAAAGGAAGAATTGCCGTAGTGGAGTGCTCCGGAATAATTTCGACCATCTGGGAGTCTACAATGTCCACTGACCGCACAGCACACAGGCGCGTTTGCGGTTCGGCTCCATCGAAACGCTCCCTCAGTCGACTGGATTAATCGCATTTTCTCGGGCGCAGCAGTCGAGTGCCCTTAACACTGAAGGGCCGAAGCTTCGTGGACTTGGTGTACTGCAATTTTTCGTCACCATCGCCTCATATGCACATTGTAAAGAAATTGTTGGACGCTTAAGCTTCGCCTTTAAGTGTAGAACGCGACAGCGTGTTGGAGCACTGCGAGGGAGTCCACGGAATGCCATCGCCCGTTCGGCGCGACGGCTGGCCCGTTATACAAATCGCTCTGCTACGTACGGTGAAACGGACGCACGAAACGGACGCGCGGAGCGACAACCCACGTAGATGCGCTGCCAGAGGCCTTGCCGAAATGCGCAGGACTCAAGTCGCAGTCTTAGTTCGTCGGCACATAGTTCTCGTCGAACCCGATGCCACGAACGCCAGCATAGCTTCCGTGCTTAAACGACGGGCAGGAAGCCGCAAGTTTCGTGGCGAACGCGCTTCGGATGTGCGCTGCGTTCTTAGCCGCTCAACGCGGGATTTCTGCGTACCCGCAGGGCCCCACTGCGGCCGAAGTAGAGATATGTCAGACACGTCACTTCCTTTCCTTAAAAATCATTTTTCATGTCATTATCCTTTCCTTACGGCGGGGCTCCGATGTCGAAAGAGATATGTGATACAGGGTCCACTTCTTTTCCTTAAAACGAATTTTCATTTCATTTTCGTTCCCTTGTGGCGTGGTCCAGGTTGTTGACCGAAATATAAAACAGGCGTCCCTTGCTGTCCTTGCGCTGCCGTCGCGCGCTGGCTGTTGGGGCAGTGGCGTACATTGCGCGGAGGAGGAGGAATGTTTCGCTCACAGCCGACACCGACGACGCCGGCTTTTCAGTGGTACGAGCTCCTCAACGCTTTCGCGTTGACATTGTGTCTGCCTCTGACATCCTCACATTAACTTTATGTTCTTTAGACATGTGGATTTCTGCTTAATACCAGTTGAATTAAAAAGCAATAAGCCTATGGCGAAAATCATCAACCGCTACGCTAGTGAAATAATCCTGACCTCATCATGCGAAGGTTGCATTCATTTCTTGCAACCTGCATTCTCGTAAATCTGTGAACCAGAAGGTCTGAATGCAGGTAACGAAGCCAGATGGTTCGCCATGAATAAAAATAAAATTTCATTAATTGCAAATTTTGCTGCCGAGCGCAAGGCGCTAGATTCCATACTCTGCAGGTAATTAAATACTCTACATGTAATGAAAGAGTTCAAGATGGATTGCCGACGCCACAGACAGCGGGATAAGCTGTGCAAAAGAATTTCTCGATACCGGAGCAGCACAGCTTGCATCAGCAAACATACCATGATCATGCAAGGTGTTCTCTAAGGTAATCGTTGAAAAGTTTGAGGGATCTTAGACTTTTTTTGACCAACGAAGGTGGCTGGCTTTCCTAACGGCGAGTGGCTATGGCCCATATTTACACCTTGAACCAAGTGAAAAAGGTATACGTAAAATATAAGCAAACTCGATATTGTCCTGCGTATAGTAGGAGAAAACGTTTCCCTTACATGAATCCACAGCAGTTCAGTGGGCATTGCCTTTCCAGAGTTTAGAAGATAAATATTCAAAGCTGCTGAAAAATACAACTTACAGCGGCCTTATAGGTACAATACATCCGTAAGGAAAGTGATAATATCCAAGTCGGAAAGAACGTCAGTTTTCATTCATTCATTCATTCGGGAGATCTACCGCCTTGACATAAGGAAAAATGGCCATCCAAAAAGTCGAAAAACTTTTTCGTTCCAAATTGGTCAAAAAATATCCGACCTCAAGGCTGAAGGCGCCCCCTCGCCGTGATGTATGGAAAAGTAGCGTAATCACGTGGAAATACATCGCATGGACAATAGATCGCGCTACCAAGCAGCCAACGCTCCTTACTCCAACGTCTTCCAGACGGTGGCGGCACATTTTTTTTCACTTGTCTCGGAAGGGCAGAGTATTTTACTTTTGTATGCGAAACATGAATGCATCTACTATTGCAGGTAGACGCTCATTTTGATGACGCGATGGAAATAACCAGGAAAATAAACAAAATTAATTTTGTCGTGTATTTAGCAGCAAGTCTCAGGTCATGAATAGCTGATTTCCAGTATGCTTCACGGCGAAAGCATTAAACATTTCTTATCCTGCCCACGCTTACATATGAAGCCGAAACATTGGCTACACTTACGGGAAGCTTTGTAATTAGGTTGCGGGCAGCACAGCGGACTATAGAAACCAATATGGTAGACGCACGTTACGACACAGGAAGAGAGGTGAATTGGCCATTGAACGCACTCGGCTACATCTTAGCGTATATGAAATCAAGAACAAATGGCCATTGCGAACACATATGATGTGATGGCAGATAACCGATCGTCATAAGCGGTAGGATCGGAGGAGGAAGCAAGCGAAACAGGCGGCAGAATATCAGATGGGCAGGCCAGATTGAGTACTTTCCGGGGATAAGGTGGACGAACCTGCCAAAGGACACGATTATTTTGAGGGATATGGGAGAAGCCGTTTTTCTGAACAGGGATAGTCAGGCTGATTTACAAGAGGGTGATAATTAGAGAGATAATATAGCGCACGCGGCCTCATAGGGGACTCCACGAGAAGCTTGTGCCATTCACGAAAACTGCAAAGGTTAGAAGGCCTGTTGGAATGCATTCGCTGTCACAACATGAAATAATTGCAACATTTTAAGAAGAGAACAGCGTCAAAATGACGTTGGCTACACTTCCATTCTGTTCTCAACAAATCCTTCTCCGGCGAACGACGAGTAGTCATCTGCATATGTGAACTCAAAAGTAACGAAATAGTCTTGGAACATCTTACCAATTCGTTATACAAATCCATGAATTAAGCCAAAGGAACATTAGCCTCCGATAACTGCACGGAACAACCTTCACTTTTGCCATGCATTGAAAAAATGACGAATTATAAATCGCAATGTTTCGGCAAAATTGAATACACAGGTTTTCCCACAAAACTTGAGCCATGTTTTAAAAATGAAAGCAACTAAGGACAAGAATGAAACCGCGTGCACAATATTGGCACTAGCCTAGAGTCAGCCGTCGCCGTGGCTGAGTGGATATGACGCTCGGCTGCTGGCCCGAAAGGCGAGGTTTCGATCCCGGCCGCGGCGGTCGAATTTCGATGGAGGCGAAATTCTAGAGGCCCGTGTACTGTGCGACGTCAGTGCACGTTAATGAACCCCAGGTGGTCGAAATACCCGGATCCCTTCCCTACGGCGTCTCTCATAGCCTGAGTCGCTTTGGGACGTTAAACCCCCATAAACCATAAACCAAACTAGCTTGAAGTCACTCAGTATACTTTGAAGCGAAAAGCTTCAATACGCTAGTCAACACCGCGCTTCGCGCGAGCCGGCGTATGTCGGAGCACGAGTAACGTCACGCACGACGCATTTCTCTCTCTCGCTCCCTAGTCACTACTGCGCATGCGCCACTCGTAGCTCCGATCGACAGGTGTTCCGCCGCTGCGCATCGGCGGGCCTTTCCTCAACATCCAACTCTCTATTTTCAGTTCTCTCTTTCTTCTTTCCCTCCCGCCTTTATCCCTTCCCTTACGCCACCGTTCGGGTGTCTACCGAGATATGTGAGACGGTTACTGTGACATTTCCTTTCCTCAAAAACCAAACAAAACAAGTGAGCCGACGGCCTTCATAGAGTGCATTGGCGTTGAGCCCTTTGCAAAGGCCGTTAATTTTCACAAAAGAAAAGGCGCACAACCGGCTCCGTGGGTCAGTGGAGACCTCAATCTCGCTTTCATGTGCGTGGTGTTGGTGTCCAACTGCTAAAGCCTGCTTTGACTGCGTTCCGCACACTGGATAGGCAGCGAGCCCTGCCTGCCATCCAGGGAGGTGGGATGCAGTTAATGGTTGATCGCGAGAGATGGATCACCAAATGAAAGCTGCGGCCTAGCTATTGCTGCAGTGCAGCATGCCAGCCACAACGCTGTCAGCGCTAATGCATTGAGGCAACATCTTTCTCTCACCATCGCCACATGTATAAAAGCACGAATGAGGCCTCCTCATATCCAGGGAGCCAGTTATGCGCCCTTCCTTTGGTCAAAGCCATCGCCATCTAGAACGTTGTCAACGCCAATGAACACAGTGAATTCCACCATCTTTCGCTTTGTATATTATGGAATAGCTGAGCTAATCCACATTTATCTTTTTTAGTTTTTAAGTTATATTTATTGCCCCAGGGCATCAATGATGGGTGAAGGTGTGATGATTGATGTAGTAGAGGTTAAATTAATTTAAAAAGGTTAGCTGATTTGATGAAGTCCAGTAGAAAACGATGGTACGGTCCCTGCGTCCAGGCAATGTATGAAGCAGGGTTGCTTGGTGAAAGACCTGCTGCCATCAGGTGCCGGATCCTTGTATAGGCTTGAGAGCTGGGCAGTCCCACAGTAAGGAATGAATGTCGGCCTCAATGTCCTCATGTTTACATATTGGACACCCTGGCCGAGGAAACAATTTTCGGTACTGAGGCCACTTCCGAGTGAAGGCTGGTGCGAGGGCAACCCCGACCCGGATCCTCCTAAGCGAAACTTCCTCTGCACAGGTAAGACCGCGGGGAGGGGGGGGGGGGGGTTAACGCACACGGAGAGATGAGAGCACGTGTGCGGCGCCGGAGGAGTTCCTTTCTTGATGAAAGGAGGGTAAAACTGTCAAAATGAAGGAGCCTAGGCGGTGATAAGTTCGTATTCGCAAGGCGGGTCGCTAAATCTGCCTGGCTTTGATAGGTCAGCAGATCCCGTGGGAGCCACTCAATACGTACTGGCTGCGGTATGCGTGCCGCGAGCCGGTGGATGTCCTGACATATCGTTGGAAAGCGGCTAACACGTCGTAGCAACCGGACAACTTGAAGGGCGTCAGCGCGGATGAAAACGCGGGCCGCAGGGAGCATAGTTATGTCGGCCACGGAGCAGAGTGCTCCTTGAACTGCAACGAGCTCAGCACATAAGCACGAACGCGTTTCCGTCAGGGCATGTCTGCACGGGCAGTAGATAGCTGATGTTGATTTGCAGTCTTGTATGCTTGCGTCTACATAGACAACAATGCATCCTTCAGGCAGGCAAGCATCTTCCTCATATTTCTGGCAAAGCAACGAGGCCGAATAAGCAGATGTTGGCCGGCGATTATCTGTTGGCTTGTTGTCGCTGAGCTGTACAAACTTCCATGGGGGAAGAACTGGAGTTGGCGGCTGAAGAATGGAATGTGACGTTGCATAAGTCCTCAGGGCATGCGAGGAGTGCGACCGACTGGACTTAAGGCTGCGCGCTTCACGCAGCCTTAAGGTCAGTCTATCCCTTACTTCATTTTATTTTTTCCTTAACTAATTCATTAGCTTTCTTTAATTCATCAACGTTTTAAGTATTCGCTGCAGATCCCTTGTGTGATACGCAAAGTTCTAGAGCACCTTCAGAAAGCTTTAAAAAAATTGTTTCCTACACGATATGTCTCACGTGGTACTTTTTTCCGCGTTATAAAGGAAGACCGCGGAATATGAAACATACCACGTGACCGGGCGCTTGTGCTGAAGTCTGAATTGTGCACGAACGTACGCAATTCAGACTTTTGGAGAGAGCAATGGAGGCAACATCGGCAAGCATAACGGTCCGCTACCGTCGCCGCCTCCTGCAGGTTTGCCTCACTGTCTCCAAGGGAGCCCTGCATGGCCAACATTGAGATGTCATTGGCATACAGAGCATGCTGCACACTGGCGACAGCGCCCAGCTGTGCCGGTAGGTGCATGATAGCCAAATAGAATAACAGGTAAGAGAGCACCGCGCCCTGTGGTGTACCCCTGGCTCCTAAATTAAAAGGACCATGTTCATTATCCTGGATTCGAATGCAAGATTGTCTGCGGGTGAAAAATTGCCGCATGTATTGAAATTATTTTTTTCGGGGGGAGTTAAATGGCACATATCGCTGGACACCTGACTCGCGCCGTAAGGAAAGAGATAAAGCAGGGAGTGACTGATGAAAGAGGTTCCGTCGTGGAGGGCTTCGGACTAATTTCGAGCACATGCGGATCTTTAATGTGCACTGACATCGCACAGCACATGGGCGCCTTAGCGTTTTACCTCCATAAAGACGCAGCCGGTGCGGTCGGGTTCGAGACCGGGAACTCCGGATCAGTAGCCGAGTACACTAACCCCTGAGCCACCGCGGCGTGTCGTATATCTAGAAGTTGAGACTCCCGGATGTCATTTACTCTTATGTTTAGGGTTTGGAAACACCCCTGTTTGCAATTTCCTCCACATGATTTCCTCTTCCCTGCTGGGCTGTTTATCTGCTGCTGGATAGGCCTTACGACGATCAAGCTTATAATACAACCCAAGTAGCACAAAGTGGGCTGAGAATTGGGGCCCCTTGTCGGCCCCTAGTGGGCATCCCATATGGGACCTATGTGGGATTTACAACTTGTGCCCACTTGGGTTGCCCTATAGGAGCCAGAAGAGAACCAGCTTGGGCAGCCCATTTAGCTTGCCCCAGAAAAACCACATCTGGCCCAACGTGGGCAGCCCATTTCAATGCCCTGGTGGGGCCCTTGTTGGGCAGCCCACTTTCAATACCCTGGTGGGGCCCTTGTTGGGCCCGAGTGGGCAGCCCATTTGTAAAGCCCTGGTGGGGCCCTTGTTGGGCCCGAGTGGGCAGCCCACGTTCAATGCCCTGGTGGGGCCCTTGTTGGGCCCGAGTGAGCAGCCCATTTTCAATGCCCTGGCCGTTGTTTAGCCCGACTGGGCAGTTCATTTTCAATGCCCTGGTGGGGCCCTTGTTGGGCCCGAGTGGACGGCCATCCTTGGTTGCCGAGATGAAGCCCAGTCTGGGCCCAAATGGGCTGCCCAATTTGGCCCAGACCAGCCTTTATAAGGGCAACCAAACTGGGCTGCCCTGATGAAGTCCAGTTTGGGCCAAGTGGGCAACTCATTTCAGCTCTGCAAAATACAGGCTGCACACACATTCTTCATGCATAAACAGGGCAAATTATAGAAAATCCGATGTATTCACCGCAACATCTTATGCAGATGCACCAATATCTTAAGCTTTTCTGCCTTTAACATGGCCAGAGTCAGACTCTGGCATGGCAGTGCAAAACTGAAGTATGATATATCAAACTCAAATTTGTTCTGTTGCATGTTTTATTGCATTATTTCACAAAAGCTCCATCTGTGGTCAGGGTGGAGTGCCCGCGTCACGTTCATCCTGGCCTTCCGCCCACTGTTCCGGTCCCTGGCGCCACACAAAAAGCTTGTAATATAGGAGTTGATGCGGGCCACATCTGCATCAGGTACCCTCCGCTCCACAGCAGCTGTAATCAGACAGGTAATTATAAACTCCGCAAAACATGAATGTGCAAAACATGAATTCTCAGCTATGTGTCCAAACTTTGTAATAACATAGAGAAGACTGCAGCAAAACACATTAACTGTATTTGCATTAACCACAAAAGTAGGCACGAAATTTGTGCAAATCTGTAAAGATGTGGAAGCTGTACAAACCAAATTGAAGAGCACAGTGTTGCAAGCGACTCACAAATTAGACTGTTTTCTGAGAAAGCAAACGAAAAGGAAAAAACTACAGCATGCTCTATTCAAAATAACGGCAAATTAATTACACTACACTTTTTCGTTAAGTAAACCGAATAAAACACATTTGACCAGCTATTTGTAGTTTCCCAATTATTGGCACATCTTTGTAAGCATGACAATAAATTTCAGCAAACACTGATAAACAATGAGCAGAAATCAGTGAATAAAAATTGCTACTCGCAAACATGTACTTTTATGTTAAAACCTGTGTTTCATACCTTTTATTTCGAACAAGAATATTCAGCTAGTGTCGCATATCATCTATATTATATGTATCTGTTTTTAATAAGCCAGTGAAAGAATGTAATTACAGTTTCCTGCAATAGTTTCACTTTATCTAGAGAAAACTGCTGTTAGCCTGTTTGAATAAGTAATGCATGCTAATCCCAAAAAAATTCATCCCACTGAAAACAGCCTTTCTAAGCTAAAAATAGCCATAAATAAAAATACAGGTGCACAGCTGCTCACTAATTACAGAGCTGAAATCAGTACTAACCAATTTTTAGCACATATTCCAGATGCTATATTACAGTGCAACTTGAAGATGGTGACCATGGGATCTTTTTTATTGTAAACATCATAAATTTGGATCAAGGGGTGGAAAAACTATAAATTTAAATTCGATATTTCTGCATTCAAAGTATTTTTCCGTCTGACAGGCATGAGCATACCAAAGAGTCCCACAAATTGTTTTTACTGTTAACAAAAAAAAACAATGTCCCTAATGGGACTGCTTTTGCACGCCAATTTAATGCAGGATTGTATACTACAGTAATTACTAATAAAATATGAGGCTCAATGAATGTGATATTCTAGATTCTCAAGCGGCTGCTCATCACGCATCCACAAGAGTATTCACCCATACGACATCTTGGAACTAGACAATGTTATAAGTACTTTGCTATTAGCAGTTTCCACAGACCCAAAGCCATACAGTGGCAGTGCACAGGCAATCAGTGAGTCTAGAACATTTACTCTGATGAATAAGTAGTTAGCAGCCCATTCGTACATTCTCAGGCATCCAAGGTGGTACTAAATATGGAAAGGGGTACCTTTCACATCAACATTAGGCATGCAAGTGACAAGTTGAGTGCCGCTGCACAATTTGTCTGGTGCCAGCATCGCATAGCACGGAAAGTTTCTAGGAGGTAGTGTAATACTGACAGGGTTTTCATTAATAATGTGGCCTCCCACAGATTACCTCAATCTACGGTACTTACTGGAATGTGACGTGAGTTTTTTTACCGAAAGTAGAAGGGTAATGTCACCCACCCCCCGCGTTACCATCGAATACTAGGTTTAAAAACGCTATGAAGAGCACCAAACACACGTGTGCGTTGATCGTACTGCTAATTCGAAATCACGCACTCCAACTCGCCGGTAAACCAGTACACGAACCACAGGTCACAACTACTAGGACAAAGCGGCAACCTAATCGCAAACGCAAAAAAATGACGCCAGTGAGAACAAGCCAACAAGAGTCGACGCCAGATAGTCACTGGCGCGATGAGAGGGCGCCACCTCTTGACGAATGCTCGCAACCTGTAGCGAGGTTGTGTGGCCTCTGCGACCGCAAAATTAGGAGCCATCTCGGAGGCACAGAGCGCTCGCAATCGCCGCCAAGATGCCAGCATATGAGCGAGAGATCCCACCGCCATCTGTCTGTTAATCCTTGGAACTGATGCAAAACCGTGGCCACGTGACTAACAGGCAGCAGGGCATGGAGCAGCGCGCTATGTTCGCTCTTTCTCGTGTTTGGTTGGTTTGGTTTATAGGGGTTTAACATCCCAAAGCAACTCAGGCAATGAGAGACGCCGTAGTGAAGGGCTCCGGAAATATCGATCACCTGGGGTTCTTTAACGTGCACTGACATCGCACACTGCACGGGCCTCTAGAATTTCGCCTCCATCGAAATTCTACCGCCGCGGCCGGGATCGAACCCGCGTCTTTCAGGCCAGCAGCCGAGCGTCATAACCACTCAGCCACCGCGGCGGCTCTTTCTCGTGTTTGGTGCCAGTGCGTATAGTTGTGTGTCCCGTGCTTCGAGTCTTAGGCCCATCCCTATCAAACGGTCGAGTTGTCTTCAAGCGAAATGGCGTGCTCACGCGCTCAGCATACAGCTGGCTTCAAGCGCAACGCTATTCTTCTTGCTGTGAAAGTGGGAAATTCAGCGGCTGCAAGATGTCTGGACGTCAACGAACCGACGAGCAGAGATAGAGGAAACATCGCGAGGAATTTTTTAATTGCAACAGCCTGTGAAAAGGCTTTCGGGGGCCCAAGAAAGGCCGCTTCCCGGATTTGGAGCGTCGCCTTGCAGAGTACATTAGCGAGCAACGTTCCTGACTACTTGGAGTAAGCATTGAAATGCTTCAGTGCAAAGCACAGGAGCTTGCGCGGGAGACGGGTTTTACCCAAAACCAGTTAAGGCATCACGAGACTGGGTGCAGAATTTTATGCGAAGGGCCGGGTTCTCCCTTCGACGCACGACTTCTATTTGCCAGAAGCTGTCCGAGGACTTCGAACCAAAACTTCGAGAGTTCCAGAGGTACGTCATCGATCTTCGTCGCTCTACCAACATGCCACTTGGAAATATCGGCAATGCCAACCAGACCCCCGTGTATCTGGACATGCCTGTGTCCGGAACAGTGCACAAGTCTGGTGAGCATGAAGTTCGCCTTAGAAGCACAGGCAACGAAAAAAATCAGATTACCGTTATGCGGGCATGTTTGGCTGACGGCCGCAAGCTCCCTACATTCATTATTTTTGGATGGAAGACGATTCCGAAGGAAACTTTCCCGAAAGACGTTATCGTGCGCTTTCACGAAAAAGGTTGGGTGGACTCGAATCTTGTCATAGATTGGATTCAAAGCATGTGGGACCGAAGGCCAGGCGCATTGCTGCATCTGGAAGCAATATTGGATCTGGACTCTTTCCGAGGTCACCAGACAACCGGCGTCAAACAAAAGCTGCAGCGCGACCGAACGCATCTCGTTGTTATGCCGGGTGGCATGACCTCCATTCTCCAGCACACACACACACGTGTGTGTGTGTGTGTGTGTGTGTGTGTGTGTGTGTGTGTGTGTGTGTGTGTGTGTGTGTGTGTGTGTGTGTGTGTGTGTGTGTGTGTGTGTGTGTATGTGTGTGTGTGTGTGTGTGTGTGTGTGTGTGTGTGTGTGTGTGTGTGTGTGTGTTGTGTTCTCTTCTTGTGCCGCTTTTAGCGCCTTCCTTCGCATAACACCTGCAGATAGGCTGAAATGCCCAAGCGCGTCTTCCATTGCCCACTGGGTTTAAGCAGCCTGGTACGGGCGGCCTGATTATTTGGACTACCGCGCATTTAAGAAATGCTCAATTTCAAATGCTCTAGACGGAAGCGAGGAAGACGTGCTGTGGGAGGCAGCTAGTGACAAAGAAGAGTCAAGCTGTGATCATGAAAGTGACGGCGACAACTGCCGTGAGGATGAGGGTGTATAGGAATGCCTGCTTGGCTTGTATTTCAACAGTTATCTTTGACCCTCACAACTGTGCTATGTCGGTTCCTCGCGTCACATTCGGGTTCTTTCGGTTTTTTTGTCGCACACCCGAAGTCACGTTACAATCGTAGTTTTTTTTCCCTTTTCGCACCCGAAATGTGACCCTCGCGTTACATTCGAGTAAATACGGTAGAATGCTGCTTCGTCCGATGGTTTGCTCGTAATCAGGTTCATTATTGTCATCACGCTAAGAGGAACCTTTGTTTTTCACACGACATCTGACCGGCTTACCTCGAGCAGAAAAGGAAGGAGGAAACAACTGAAACGTTATAAGAAACTTTCAAAGCCAATAAATAGAGGTAGCTGTACCAATACATGGCCTGATCCTAAAACTGGCTAGCTAGAAGAGGGCTGGGCAAATGCTAGACAATATTAGCTAACAAATGTCACTGTCAAAATTCTTGTGTGCGACTATCTCAACTGCTGTTTGCATTTTGCAGGTTTTTTTTGCCAATTTACTTTTCTGGCCTATAACTTAAGGGCGTCCATTTGGAATCGAAGGTGGCCTAGATGTGAGTAACCGTAGATAATAAAGAGCCCAAACATAAGCTAAACGGTCGCAAAAGGGGGTTTGAGAAAGCGTGAATCAAATATGTGCATTATGTAGTGGAAACGCCACTGAGCGTGCTTGTCACGCACAAGTCCTCGAGAGCAAGCTGGTAACTTGCAAGACATTTCCGAAAATTCGCTCTCTTGCGCCGCAACCCACATCACCAGGCGTTCACCCGAGAGTGCGCGCATTGCATTGGCTAGCGCAAATGACGTCATGGTGCAGAGTGCTATCACTGGTTCGCGAGCAATACAAAGAAAACGGACGAGTGCTTGCCCGGCCTCGAAGGTGACTGCAGCACCTCCCCCTTTGTATTCCCTCCTGTCTGTAGCTGTGACGGCTGGTGTAGGAGTTGAGACATAAATCATGAAGGCAGTTTTTAATTGCCAATATCTCTGCTTTACATTAGCTATACTGAAATTTTTGCAGGAGGCTGATAGGCAATTCAATATCTACCAGTTTCATCAACTTTTCTTACTCTCGTTGCCCCCCCCCCCCCCCCGATTTCAGTGCCTTTTTAAGGCTCGAACAAGAATGCCACAATTTGTGGTTTGGTTTTGTTCACATGATAATCATTTCCTGATAACGAAACAAGCTTGTAAATTCAGCAGATCATTAAGCTATGATAATTAGGATTTACTGTTTTACAGCAATTCTCAAGAAAAACAAACTAAAAATTAAAATCCAGTAATAATCGAATTGATACAGGCTAAGCGGCGACCGCGATGCAAACTGTGTGCGGCCACGTGCGGCTAAAGGTAATCAAGGGACCTTACGTGCGGCTGCTGTTGATATCAGCAGCGGTGCCGCGTTGTGGCTCCGGAAGTTGCGTCCCCCTTCTGCCTCCTGCGCTTCCACTCTAAAAACTCGCAGACCATTCGGCTTGACTAGTCTCGCTATGCGCTCAGAGCAAGAGCGGCTCCCACTCTGCCAGATCCTAACCGGATCGAGGGAGCGACCAGGAGAAGACACCATTACTAAAGTCCATAACTTAACTTTTTTCTAAAGTTCTGTGATTAGGGAAGAAAAAAAACTGAAAAAGAATGATCTGAGTTTCTCGAAAGCTCATCTCTTTTCTTACCTGCATATCCCAACACCCTACAAGGGCATCGCTGCCAGTCCAGTAGTGGCTCTACCCTTTTCCTCGCCATCTGCTCAATGGCAGCCTCTAGTGCCTTGAGGTGGCCACAAGCACCTTTGCCTTGACTTCGTCAGCCAGCTAGTCGGCACTGCACCGACTGAATCCATTTCTTTCGCGAACGCTACCACGCAGAAAAGGTACTGCGGCTTTGGCCTCTTCCTTTTTCTGAAACGCAATTATGAAAGGTAAAGCGACAAATATGTATAGCAAGCTAATGCTTGAATCATTCCACACTGCTTTTGTCGACAGTCGTAAAAGTTTTACACGCGTCAGGCGTATTCACACTCGCTAAAAAATTTACGTTTCCGACAGGAATACTACGGTCCAGCATGACTATTCGCCTAAAAAATACCAGTTATGGAGGCTTAACGTCCCAAAGCGACTCAGGCTATGAGGGACGCCGTAGTGAAGGGTTCCGGAAATTTCGACCACGTGGGGTTCTTTAACGTGCACTGACATTGCACAGTACACGGGCCTCTAGAATTTCGGCTCCATCGAAATTGAGCCGCGACGGCCGGGATCGAACCCACGTCTTTCGTGTCAGCAGCGGAGCGCCATAACCACTGAGCCACCGCGGCGGGTTTCTCAGTTAGAAAAACGCAGAAGCTATACTGCCAACATGAAAACATTGCTTGCATTACTAGCAAACCATGTAAGACGCCTAAGTAGCCGCTTAACATTTTAAGTGGACCCCACAGCGATCCTGGACCAACGTCGTGAATGTCGTTCCAAAGACCTCTAACTGCTCAGACGTCAGTTATCGTTGCTGTCGACAAATCTAGAAAACGGCCAACCGCTTCAAAGCAAAACGCGGCACTACGGTTGAAATATACCGCGTTGTCAGAGCCCGCGGTTGACAGCAAGGCGGTGGTCACATGTTAGGATTGTCAGCATGCAAACAACGCTAGTCAAAATGCACCCGAGAAGTGCAAGAGAGATTTATGTTTAACTGCAAATTGCACACAAGGTGATAGTTTAACCACGTGAGCTTATGTATAATTACAAATTGCACACAAGCTGATAGTTTAACCACGCGAGCCAGGCACCCGAGCGCACCGGTGCGGCTCCATTGCAGCCTTTGCATACATACATATGCGTGTTGTCCAATTTCCATGTGTAGGATCCAAAGTGGCTACTGAAAACCAGCGCTAGTACTGACAAAAATTTACTTACCTATCTTGGAGAGCAGTCTTCGACAAAACGGATGATAAATCTGACAAAGCTGGTGCTTCACGCTGGACTGCACGCACTGCACGCACCTATACAAGCTCCAACACGGGCACGGCGAGCACACGGGGAAGAAATTTCAAATACGAGCTGTGTTTTTACGTGTCACTGCGCTTGGTAGTCCGGGCCGGAAGTTCCTGTTTGGTTCCTTACCGCTGGACACTGAAGACCAAACTGTTGTCAGCACAATTCCTTAAGCATGTACAGTTTTTCACCAGTGTTTTAATTTATCGGCATAAAGCGACGCAAAATGTTCTGTACAAATTTCTCAGCTAGGTATTTATCCCCGTCATTATTCGGATTATATTCTACCACGGAATGACATTGCGCTTCGGTCTTCCAACCTTGTGGATGTGGATAGGTGATATGTCTGTTTTTTTAAAACAGAGCGCCCCGCCGCGGTGGCTCAGTGGTTAGGGCGCTCGACTACTGATCCGGACTTCCCGCGTTCGAACCCGACCGCGGCGGCTGCGTTTTTATGGAGGAAAAACGCTAAGGCGCCCGTGTGCTGTGCGATGTCAGTGCACGTTAAAGATCCCCAGGTGGTCGAAATTATTCCGGAGCCCTCCACTACAGACCTCTTTGTTCCTCTCTTCTTTCACTCCCTCCTTTATCCCTTCCCTTACGGCGCGGTTCAGGTGTCCAACGATATATGAGACAGATTCTGCGCCATTTCCTTTCCACCAAAAACCAATTATTATTATTATTATTAAAACAGAGCAGTCGCTGGCCCCACCATGACTACACTGTACCATGAACATTCTCTGAAACCATTTTTAATGCTTTCTTTTTTAATCTGGATAAACATTCTCATGTAATTATATAATAATATTAGTTATTTGCTGGCGTCGAAGATTTCTTGACCTGGTAGTGGTGGCTTATCAAAGCAACACCAAATAGAATGAAATAATGTGGCTGGCTGCGGCATTGAGTGCAGACTCCAAATTTTGGCTGCATATTTTCTTCTTGTTAGTGATGCGCAAGACATTTTAGCGATGTAGTAAATCACAACAACGAAGGCGTGTTTACACCGCAATCTTTTCATTCCTAGCATCACCAGTACTGAACTTGGACGATGTACACTTTTTGTCACCACTCCGCTGTTGAAACCGAAACATATGAATGGCGAATGCCAAATGGTGATCAGTGTATAGTAATTTGCTTTACGCATCACTTCAAAGAATAAAACACGCAATTAAAAGCTATCTATCTATAATCACCATCAGCCAGACTACACCTACTGCAAAGGCCTCTCCCGTGCCTCTCCAATTAACCCGGTCCTTTTGCGGCTGCGCCCACCCTATTCTTGCAAATTTCTTAACCTCATCCGCCCACCTAACCTTCTGCCGCCCCCTGTTACGCTTACTTTCTCTTGGAATCCACTCCGTTACCCTTAAAGGCCAGCGGTTATCTTCCCTGCGCATTACATGCCCTGCCCAAGCCCATTTCTTCCTCTCGAATTCGACAAGGATATCATTAACCTGCGTTTGTTCCCTCACCTACTCTTCCGCTTCCGGTCTCATAACATTAGAGCTATCATTTTTACATATTTCGAACAAATATATCCAGCAGAAGGACGCAGACAGACACACAGCACGACGCTGGGTCGGCCCTTGCGCCTCTGTGCGATTTTTTTTTCTTGCCTTTAATAAAAGCTCGCTATATATTCCTTTAAACACACAAGCTACTGCCTATAGTGTACTACCAGGGTCAGGGAAAGAACGAGAAATAGACCAGTGATACGAAAACTGCTTTTTTCATGAAAGGAAAGCGCAGTATCTGTCTCAATTCTACGTGGACACTTCAACCGCGATGTAAGGGAAGAGAGGAAGGTGGGAGTGAGAGAGGCGCCGTAGTGGAGGGCTCTGGAATAATTTCGACCACCTGCGGACGTTCATCATGCACTGAATCCGTTTTGTGTTTCGCCTTCATCGAAACACAACCGCCGCGGTCGGGCTGGATGGAACCTGGGTACTCTGGTCAGTAGCCCACAGCGTCAGCCACCGCGGCGGTGCAAGTATAGACCCAGACCTGCGGTGCAAGAACACCAGACCCTATAGTGATACTGATCTTGCTGGCATCGACATTCAAAGCGTCTCAATAGAATATATGTTCAGTCATATCTTCCTGGGTATATTTTTTTTCATATATCTGCGCGCTCAGAAGGTACCTTAGTTCCAATCAAACAATAAGTACTTACTTTCAAATCGTTATCTCTTGCTATAGCTTCGCGACCGTGGAGCCGAGCACAACCTACGGTAGTCGGCTGCATATATGCATAAAAAGGCGACACCATGCCTCTAAGAGTTCGCGCCTGAGGCCATGTTGCAGATATTGCAAGTTGCACAAAAGTGACCACAATGTGCATTCGGTCTTTGGAAAGAAGAATAAAAGGCAGTGAATTAGCTGTATATAGCCAACCATTCTTGTGCTATAAATGTTCAACAATATATGACAGTCGAGGTTCAGTGCATGCATTCGTAGGATGAACGAATATTGTGCACAAAACTGCCTTAACGTGGGAGAAACCCAGATAATCACAAAACACAGTCCTATGTGTAAACTCTCGTCTTGTTGTTTTGAGTTAAAAAATTTCGTAACAGTCGAGGTGGAAATGCAAAAAATATTTTCGTGTGCATGTTAATTGTCTGTACACATTAATCTTGAGAAGACGTTCAGTAATCACCGAGCGCCGTGTAGAAAAGTGAGAATAGACGGTTTCCAGCATCCAAATACCGACTGTCCATCCACATTCAAGGATCTTCCGACCTCATGTCGGGGATGGGCCAATGAAATTCAAGTTGTCCAAGTTGGCAGCAGCAACATAGGTATATTGTGACGCATCAAAGGGGACAGGCAGCCGTTCCCCAAAACGCTCCCTCTTTAATCACCTCGTCTTCGTCGTCTTGCTTCGCTCCTGCATGTCGATCCTCTTTCTCTCCTTTGCGGCTCCTCTACGAAAATTCACGGCGAACTGAAGTGCGCGAGGCGAAAGCCATTCTGCACCCACTTTGGCTAATTATTGACTAATTGCTAATTAATAAGTGCTTGTTGGGCAGCACGGCTACAAATTCAGAAACCCTAAGGGGGACGTTAACGATCGTTTCTTTTAAATTTTTCATTTGTTGTTTTTATTTTTATTTCTTTAACTTATTTTTATTTTTTGATTTTTCTTCAAGTTCTTTGTGTATGTCTATTTTTAATCAGTTACTAATTAATAACTAATTAAGAAGTAGGCTGACCACTAATTGATGGCTAATTACTAACCGCCCATTACTTAGTAATTGCAAAGAGTATGAATTATAGCAATTATGCTATTGATAACGTCATAGTGTGACAGAATTCGCGGACGGAGAAACGGACGGACAACGATGAGTTATTAAAGGCTTTCGCCTTAAAAAAATTACAGGAATGCACCTCAGTATGTTTAAGAGCGGAAATGCGAAGGCCTTTCCTTTTCCTTTCTCCCTGAATTTTTCATTTTTTAATTTGTTTTCTTTATTATTATAAATTTTGTCGGTTTAAGATTTATTTATTTCTATTACTTTTCCTGTTCATTGTTATAGTTTTATTTTATTGTTATTATGTTCATTTTCTTTTTATGCTTGATAAGCCTGTTCACGCGTTTACATCGTTTTTGATCCAAGCAGTCATAGAAAACGTGCTTCAAACACAAAACTTAAATACCTAAAGAGCTGCACTCAAACTTAGCATTGCCGAGTACCGTAATCGTCGGTCAGTTCCTGGCCGCCAGAAAACGTCATGAAGGGGCTTTAAGCCCATGTATGACTGAAGAACTTTAGGTAGCCTATAATTTGCGATCTACTTATTGAGCCTGATCTGAATTTTGCTCATTAATTGTGAGCATAAACAATGCACGTTTCGTCTGGCGCCCAGCACTGTGGATATTTGCTAGCTTGCTCGTCTAGTAACTCAGTTACAGTCGTGGTGGAAGAAAATAATTTAGTAGAAGTAGCTCCATTAAATTAATGAAAGTGATCCCTCAAATCCTCTGATGAGAGGTCATCATGTTTGACGAAAACATTCCAAAAGCTGAATTTAAGTTTCCCGCTTTAACTTCGCTTCCCAGGTACCTCAGTCCACCCACACGTACTTCCGCCACTTCCGCTTCTACCACTTTTCTTTTTTTGCGCAAGCCGATGACCGCTCAGCCGGCTGAGCAGAACAGCCGATCGACTCACCTACCTTCGAAGAGCTCCAGCTCGTTGCGGCGCACTCCGGTTGAGTCTTCTCGATCGCACTCGTTCTCATTTGGAATGGCCAGTAAGTGGCAGAAATACCAGCGGCTGAACAGGGAGGTCAGCCAATTTTTACCGCGACATTTCCTCCCCCACCGAGGGCGACCTTGGGCCTTCCACGACGGCACGCGAAAAAAGCGAAATCAATGCTGACAATGCGGACACACGCAGAGGCCCGAAGAATGCTCTGAAGCATCCGCAGGACGAATTGCGTTTCTGAATGCTCTCACTTGCCAGCCGATTCTGATGAAAGTGCCAAATATTTGTGTTCGTCCGAGGAGAATCCGTCTACCGCGCAAGAAAGCACAGAAGCAAGCACCTCAACGACAGAAGCTGCACGAGAGATAGCGGACATAGCTCAGAAGCATTCACTCACCCATTCGGCAGTCAATGACCTCTGTCTGTTTTTGCGTCGCCTTGTCCGTCCGCTACGTCGTGACGCTCGCAAGTTACTGACGACTGAGCGAAAAGCTGATCTCACCGAAAAACAGCGCGCTTACACGGGACACGAGAAAGGAGACACGCACACACACAGCGCTGATTTACAACTGCAGGTTTTATTGCATTGCTCACAATAAATGCTAGAAACAAAAAAAAATAGTGGAAGGCGAGGAAGAACTCCTTCAGTCGCATCAAGTCGTCATAGTTATTCAAGATATTGAATCTCTTTTCTTGTCAATGCCATCGATGGTATGCTAACGCATGACGCGGCTTTTTTATCTATGATGAAAGCTTCATACAGCTCGCGCTTGTGCTGGTGATTATATCGCCTCAAAATCTGGCTTCCTCCAAAGTTAGGTGTGCAGTGACAGCCAGACACGTGTTTTGCCAGCGTGCTGCCGTATCCCGTGCAGATGTTAGTGGCGTGCTCTCGTAAACGGTCGTTTATGCAACGTCCACTTTGACCCACATAAGATGCACCGCATGACAGCGGGATCTCGTAATTTACCTCCGTGTCACAGGTGGTGAACATTTGTTCATGCTTCTTACTGCACCGCGCTGGTGTTGGGGCATCTTCGTTCACCAATCTGCAAAGCAAATTGAGCTTTCTGGGTGCAGTTAGAATCAGATCCACTCCAGCACGCCCTACTATCTTCTTCAACGAGTGGCTGATCCCGTGTAGATACGGCATAACAGCCCTCTTCGCTTTTTCATTCCGTGGCTTCTTGGGGTGACCAGATTGGAGCAGATCTTTCAGGAGCTTGAATCCGATCCCTGAAATGAGGGCATCCGGGAAGCCCGCTTCGCCTAGACGTTTCAGCTGGGACTCTGTGCTAGCTTGCTGACGGTGATGGCACGGTCTTTTGAGGGCATTCTTCAAGTCGGCCAAGGCTATTGCTCGTTTGACGAGCTTCGTATGCGAGGACGAGTATGGTAAAAGGCTTTTCTTGGACCTCGGAGCATAGCACCAGCACAGATGGTCCTCACTTGGAAACAACCGCAGGTCTAGGTACTGAAGTGGACCTTCATCAGGAAGTTAATTTGTCAATTCATATTCTCCTAAGTTTTCAGAAAATACCTTGAAAAGTGCCTCCACGTCCTTGCCTGGGTCCTGATCAGACGTTTTATAGACGATGAGGAAGTCGTCGACAAAACGAAAAACCCTTATTACGTTGCTGTAGAGCAACAATTCTTTTAGCCGATGATCCGCCTTTGCAAGCAGAAGATCGCTGAGTAGAGGTGCGACACAGGAGCCGATGCACACGCCTTGCCTCTGTACGAACAGTTCATTATTGAAGCTGATAAACGTCGACCTTAGGTAAAAGGCCATAGCTTCGAGGAACTTCTCTGTGCTGATTCCGAAGGCGTTCTGAAACCGTACGGTACCTGTTGTAGCGGCGGGTGCCGCCCAAGTACACGAACTGCTAGCAACCAAAACCATCCCGGTTTATTGCCACATACAGTCATATATATACACATAGCGACACTGGTGCCTCTGGCGGCTGGTGATCCCCGAACCGAAACCGGAACCACATATACAACATATTCCCTTCCTTATAAAAAAGACAGCTACATGGGTTAGTGCTTTAGTAGTGGTAGTACGTTAGTGCTCTTTTACAGAATTATATTTTCAGTAACAACAATGTGCTTGTCTTATGCACTTAATACAAACATATAAAACAAAAGGGGAAAACAATATACAACTCCATTTATGTCCATATTTCACAACGCCAGCAAACTCAACACTCGTGCAGATTGTGACACGTTCATGTTCACTGCAATACGTGTCTTTATGTACTTAGTGTCCATAGCGGTCTGGAGGTCGTCTATTTCTTGATGGCTGTACCCTACGCTGATGTCCCGATGCTTCTGAGAAACCACTGGCGGCAGGCGAAGTCTCTTCCGGCTCACAGCCGGTCACTGGTGACATAGGCGGCTGCATCGCAGCAGCCAGAGCTGAAGTTCCGGTTGGCGCTTCTGAAACGGGTCTCTCCAAGGTAGGCGGTGAGCTGCTTTCCCTAGCGGTGTCATTTGTATCACTCCTTTCCGCCCACCCACAGATAGATGCAGAAGCTCGTGGCATCCTTGACAACTTTGAAGCGTTCCACGTTTTTCCATCATCAAGTTGGAAGGACGATTGCCCCTGCTTTCTTATCACTTTTCTTGGGCGGCTAAAAGCCAGGTCACCTTTAAAAGCAGTTTGTCTGCGTACTCGTACAAGGATTGCTAATGTTTGCTAATGCTTCAATGTTTTCTCTAACCGCATCAAACAGAAAGGGGTGCAGTAGTGAGTAGTAAAGATCCTTTAAATCCATGGAAAAAACACTCACACCTTTTGGGCATGAGCCATGAAGGAAACCAGAGACTTCTTCAGGCTTCTTAACCTGGAACGGATCTTCCACGGCTAACAAAGACAGTGAGTCTTGTAGAAACGTGCCCATGGAGTGCTGCCTGGTGCCTTTTCCCGACACGATCACCCTGAAAGGCCAGTTTTCCTTATGTATCTTCACCGTGAAGAAAGCACTTAGGCACAGTCCTTTGTTTTTTCTCACTGCTGTACCCAGCTTTGTCAGGTTGAAGGCATCACAGAGATGCTGGGCTTCTTTCTTCACAGCTTGCGGCTTGACCATATTCAGCTTACGAAAGTTCTTCATGAAGGCTTCACTTGCCTTCTCGCCAAAGGTCGACGAAGGCAAAACTTCAAATCCTCCTTCTTTGTTCTCTACCAGAAGTCGAAGGTTCGCCTCTCGCAAGGACAATGCCACCTCATCAAACCGTACTGATGTTTCCTTCTTTGGTGCCTTTTTTAACACATCGACGCCCTCACTGATGCAGCTGCCCGCCTCTTCAGCGTGCGCTTTTACCGCACTCCTAACAAAGGAGAGAAGCTCGACTTTGTCAAGCCGAGGTTCGATGCAGAACTTTGGTCCTAACTCAAGGACACGAGAAGCTTGAACCGGTACTTGCGTGTTGCCAAAGGCGTGAACTGTCTGCCGAGGACGGCCTTGGCTATCTTTCTTGGGAATCGAGCCTAGAACCTTCTTCCAAAAGAAGTGCGCCAACTGTGATGCATTTCGAAAGGCTTGTTGATGGCGTGTCTCAGTTCCTCCCGGTGGGGCTTCGCGAAGTCAGGCTAGTCTTAGGCACTCCTTCAAGTACTTCAATTGGTGACAGGCCTCGGCGCGAAGAAGACGGCATAATCTGTCGCCATGCTTCCCTGACAGAGGTAAGGGACCCACTATGCAGCGAACTTCGTGCTGGACAAAGTGGCGTTTGATAGAAACTGAGTAGAAGCGTGCCTTGCACGTTGCTGCTACGACGAGAGAAATGCAGACAGAAGACTCAAGGAGAAACCACTTAAAAGAGGCGCCCGATGTATAAGAAATTAACTGCATTAATGACAGTTGCCGGGCCAGTTGGTACATGATCTCACCGAAAAACAGCGCGCTTACACGGGACACGAGAAAGGAGACACGCACACACACAGCGCTGACTTGCAACTGCAGGTTTTATTGCATTGATCACAATAAATACTTGAAAGGAAAAAACAAAAACAGTGGAAGGCGAGGAAGAATTCCTTCTGTCGCATCATGTCGTCATTGTTATTAAAGATATTAGAGAGTTTTAGTTTCACGTACGTAGAGGCCTCACGTACGTAGAGCTCTTACGGGTGACCAGTGCGCATCCGCAGAAAGCAAAGGGTATGCGCGAGTCTCACGTCCGTACGTGAGATTCGGTTTTTTACGTTGCGGTCTTTGCGTTGCTTGTGTACGTAGCGTTGACAAACATGACGGCGCCCTGCCCGCCGCTTCACAGCGATAACAGCTTCGTCGCTAATCCCTCGAGGCGATATCGTGTTCTAAACTGTTGTATTCGCCTTCGATTTGCCTATTCTTACCCTCGCATAAGGTTTCAAGCGACAAATGGCTTTCGTTTTTCAGACAGAAGGGCGATTTTTCAGCTGTTAAGCGTGACGAAGTAGCGTTGGTCGTCATCATAGTAACCGTCTCGCTATGAACGTCTTGGCTTAAAGACTTGTCTTGGATGATTTAGGCTACAACCAGTGTCTGTGTTTCTTAGTAGATGGCGCTAGGCGTAACGCGCTGCGTGTTTCGCGTACGTGTAACTATATGGTTTCAAACGACCTGCGTGCAGGCTACGCAGACTTCTCACGTTTGCGTACGTGAACCCTATACGTACGTGAAACTAAAACACTCTATTGAATCTCTTTTCTTGTCAATGCCATCGATGGTGTGCTAACGCATGACGCGGCTTTCCTATCTATGATGAAATCTTCATACAGCTCGCGCTTGTGCTGGTGATTATATCGCCTCAAAATCTCTCTTCATCCAAAGTTAGGTGTGCAGTGACAGCCAGACACAGCTTTTGCCAGCGTGCTGGCGTATCCCGTGCAGAATTTAGTGGCGTGCACTCGTACACGGTTGTTTATGCAACGTCCACTTTGACCCACATAAGATGCACAACATGACAGCGGGATCTCGTAAATTACTTCCGTGTCACAGGTGGTGAACATTTGTTCATGCTTAGTACTGCTCCGCGCTAGTTTTGGGGCATCTTCGTTCACCAATCTGCAAAGCAAATTGAGTTTTCTGTGTGCAGTTAGAATCAAATCCACTCCAGCACGCCCTACTATCTTCTTCAACGAGTGGCTGATCCCGTGTAGATACGGCATAACAGCCCTCTTCTCTTTTTCATTTCGTGGCTTCTTCGGGTGCCCAGATTGGCAGAGGTCTTTCAGGAGCTTGCATTCGATCCCTGAAATGAGGGCATCCGGGAAGCACGCTTCGCGTAGACGTTTCAGCTGGGACTTTGTGCTAGCTTACTGACGTTGATAGCACGGTCTTTTGAGGGCATTCTTCAAGGCGCCCAAGGTTATTCCTCGTTTGACGAGCTTCGTATGCGAGGAAGAGTATCGCAAAAGGCTTTTCTTTGACCTCGGAGCATACCACCAGCACAGATGGTCCTCACTTGGAAACAACCGCCGGTCAAGGTACTGAAGTTGGCTTTCATCAGGCAGTTATTTTGTCGATTCAAATTCTCCTACGTTTTCAGAAAATACCTTGAAAAGTGCCTCCACGTCCTTGCCTGGGTCCTGATCAGACGTTTTGTAGACGATGAGGAAGTCGACAAAACGAAAAACCCTTATTACGTTGGTGTTGAGCAACGCTTCTTTCAGCCGACGATCCGCCTTTGCAAGCAGAACATCGCAGAGTAGAGGTGCGACACAGGAGCCGATACACACGCCTGGCCTCTGTGCGAACAGTTCATTATTGAAGCTGATAAACGTCGACCTTATGTAAAAGGCCATAGCTTCGAGGAACTTCTCTGTGCTGATTCCGCAGGCGTTCTGAAACCGTTCGGTACCCATTGCTTCAATGTCTTCTCTAACCGCATCAAACAGAGAGGGGTGGGAGGGTGAGTAGTAAAGATCGTTTACATTGATGAAAAAAACACTCAAACCTTTTGGGCATGAGCCATGAAGAATAGCAGAGATTTCTTCAGGCTTCTTTACCTGGAACGGATCTTCCACGGCTAACAAAGACAGTGAGTCTTGTAGAAACTTGCCCATGGAGTGCTGCCAGGTGCCTTTTTCCGACATGATCACCCTGAAAGGCCAGTTGTCCTTATGTGGCATCACCGTGAAGTACGCACATAGGCACAGTCCTTTGCCTTTTCTCACTGCTGTACCCAGCTTTGTCAGGTTGAAGCCATTACAAAGATTCTGGGCTTCTTCACAGCTTGCGGCTTAACCTTACTGAGCTTATGAAGTTCTTCATAACGGCTTCACTTGCCTTCTCGCCAAAGGTCGACGAAGGCAAAACTGCAATAGTGATGATGATGATGATGGATTTTTATGGCGCAAGGGCATCTATGGCCAAAGAGCGCCATGGCACAAGGTATTTTTCGAATTCTCAAGGTGGGGTCGAAGTCCCATTTCTCAAGCATTTCACCCTAAATAAGCCGAGCACCAGACCAGGGGAAAGCTTGTACCTATTGTATCACCGGTGGGTACCCGACGGCACTGGGGATCGAACCCCGCACCTCCCGCATGCGAGGCGGATGCTCAACAACTTGGCCACCGCAGCGGTAAAACTGCAATAGTGGGTCCCTCACCTCGGTCAGAGAAGCATGGCGACAGATTATGCCGGCTTCTTCGCTCCGAGGCCTGGCACCAACTGGAGTATTTCAAGGAGTGCCAAGACTAGCCTGCTTTCGCGAAGCCCCGCCGGGAGGAGCTGAGAAACGCCTGCAACAAGCCTTTCGAAATGCATCGCAGTTGGCGGACTTCTTTTGGAAGAAGGTTCTAGGCTAGATTCCCAAGAAAGATAGGCAAGGCCGTCCTCGGCAGACAGTTCACGCCTTTGGCAACACGCAAGTTCCGGTTCAAGCTTCTCCTGTCTTTGAGTTAGGACCAAAGTTCTGCATCGAATCTCGGCTTGGCAAAGTCGAGCTTCCCTCCTTTGTTAGAAGGAGTCGGTCAAAGCGCACGCTGAAGAGGCGGGTAGATGCATCAGTGAGGGCGTCGATGTGTAAAAAAGGCACCAAAGAAGAGAACATCGGTACGGTTTGATGAGGTGGCATTGTCCTTGCGAGAGGCGAACCTTCGACTTCTGGTAGCGGACAAAGGAGTGTTTGCAGTTTTGCCTTCGTCGACCTTTGGCGAGAAGGCAAGTGAAGCCTTTATGAAGAACTTCCGTAAGCTCAATAAGGTCAAGCCGCAAGCTGTGAAGAAAGAAGCCCAGCATCTTTTTGATGCCTTCAACCTGACAAAGCTGGGTACAGCAGTGAGAAAAAGCAAAGGACTGTGCCTAAGTGCGTTCTTCACGGTGAAGACACACAGGGACAACTGGCCTTTCAGGGTGATCGTGTCGGGAAAAGGCACCAGGCAGCACTCCATGGGCACGTTTCTACAAGACTCACTGTCTTTGTTAGCCGTGGAAGATACGTTGCAGGTTAAGAAGCCTGAAGAAGTCTCTTCTTTTCTTCATTTCTTATGCCCAAAAGGTGTGAGTGTTTTTTCCATCGATGTAAAGGATCTGTACTATTCACTACCGCACCCCTATCTGCTTGATGCGGTTAGAGGAGGCATTGAAGCAATGGGTAGCGTACGGTTTCAGAACGCCTGAGGAATCAGCACAGAGAAGTTCCTCGAAGCTATGGCCTTTTACCTAAGGTCGACGTTTATCAGCTTCAACAATGAACTGTTCGTACAGAGGCAAGGCGTGTGCATCGGCTCCTGTGTCGCACCACTACTCAGCGATCTTCTGCTTGCATAGGCGGATCGTCGGCTAAAAGAATTGTTGCTCTACAGCAACGTAATAAGGGTTTTTCGTTTTGTCGACGAATTCCTCATCGTCTATAAAACGTCTGATCAGGACCCAGGCAAGGACGTGGAGGCACTTTTCAAGGTGTTTTCTGAAAACTTAGGAGAATATGAATTGACAAATTAACTTCCTGATGACGGCCAACTTCAGTACCTTGACCTGCGGTTGTTTCCAAGTGAGTACCATCTGTGCTGGTGCTATGCTCCGGGGTCAAATAAAAGCCTTTTGCCATACTCGTTTTCGCATACGAAGCGCGTCAAACGAGCAATAGTTTTGGGCGCCTTGAAGAATGCCCTCAAAAGACCGTGCCATCACCGTCAGCAAGCTAGCACAGAGTCCCAGCTGAAACGTCTACGCGAAGCGGGCTTCCCGGATGCCCTCATTTCAGGGATCGGATTCAAGCTCCTGAAAAATCTCAGCCAATCTGGCCACCCGAAGAAACCATGGAATGAAAAATAGAAGACGGCTGTTATGCCGTATCTACACGGGATCAGCCACTCGTTGAAGAAGATATAAGGGCGTGCTGGAGTGGATCTGATTCTAACTGCAACCAGAAAGCTCAATTTCTTTTGGAGATTGGTGAACGAAGATGCCCCAAAACCAGCGCGGTGCAGTAAGAAGCATGAACAAATGTTCACCACCTGTGACACGGAGGTAAATTACGAGATCCCGCTCTCATGCGGTGCATCTTATGTGGGTCAAAGTGGACGTTGCATAAACGACCGTTTACGAGAGCACGCCACTAACATCTGCACGGGATACGGCAGCACGCTGGCAAAAAACGTGTCTGGCTGTCACTGCACGCCTAACTTTGGAGGAAGCCAGATTTTGAGGCGATATAATCACCAGCACAAGTGCGAGCTGTATGAAGCTTTCATCATAGATAGGAAATCCGCGTCATGCGTTAGCACACCATCGATGGCATTGACAAGAAAAGAGATTCAATATCTTGAATAACTATGACGACTTGATGCGACAGAAGGAATTCTTCCTCGCCTTCCACTGTTTTTGTCTTTTTCCTTTCTAGTATTTATTGTGAGCAATGCAATAAAACCTGCAGTGGTAAGTCAGCGCTGTGTGTGTGCGTGTCTTCTTTCTCGTGTCCCGTGTAAGCGCGCTGTTTTTCGGTGAGATCATATACCAACTGGCCCGGCAACTGCCCTTAATGAAAAGCTGGTGTTCTTAACGACTGCAGGCTTTTTGGCCTACGAATTCAGATAATTGAAAGAGTGAAGAACGGTCTTCTCTGTGTTGCAGGAACAAACGTTGACCTCCATGTGAACATCGACGGATTACCGATATTCAAGAGCTCTTCGCTGGGCTTCTGGGTTTTGCTGTGTTCAGTGGCGAATGTAGTTGACAGCCGACCATGGTTGTCTCTACTGGTGTCTTCGGCTGAGCCGCACTGCCTCCGTGCTGGTGCTCAGGAAGTGACGTCAAATACTACACGAGTTGCTCTTCATCACGGTGCCAACCGAACGTGCGGCGGCGTGCAGCGTGTTTCTTTCACCTCTAGCGCCATCTGCGAAGCTCGCGCGGAATTTGAGTTCAGCAGACGACAGTTCACCGAAAGTCATCGCCTGTGAGAAGTGTTGCTGGTGCCGCTGCACAATCAATTCAGTACAGCTATATGCCGACGAGAAATGTTTAAATATGAGCTTACAAACGAAGAACTGCAAACTCTTCAGGCAGGCAAGAAAAAAAACTCCTTTCTTTGAAGGATACGGGATGGGGAATGAAATGAACTTGGACTGCAAGGAGCCAGCCTGGCTTTTCATGGGTTTCTAATATTTGTGCGTGTTTTTCTGTCACGGAATATTAGATGCATCTAAAGTGCAAGAGGTTATGGCAACACTTCAAGAGGGCCAAGAGACATCAAGAGGGGATGACTTGGCAACTAAGACGTCTGTTTAAAGTTGGCACATATTTTACATCATTAAATTGGAGCATGCGAAAATGGGACATCGAGTTACATGCGAAAATGGGACATCGAGTTACAGGAGTCGTGAAAGTGTTTAAAACTGACTGAAAGTAACAACGACATCAGTAAACTAATTTCAGAACACAGGGAAAAAATTATTTTACTTGCTGGTATGGCAACTCGACTCGTAACCTGATTTCGCCTTCTCCTAGATTTTGCAGTATGCCCGTAAACCAGACTACTGAAACCATTCGTGGAGAGCACGACGTAACAGAGACACGCCGTGAAGGCCGGTGTACTTCTGGAATATTGCTGCGCCACGCATGTTCTTCTGTCCTCTTTCAGTGTTAGCAGCCACGCCATCGATCTTAATTAAAATATCTGCTCTTCAATGAAGACATCGTTTTCTGAAATGATCTGAAATGGGCGTCACTTAACGCGTATATCTGGCAATGCCTGGAGGGTGTGGTTAGGGAATAGTATAATCTGTTCAATTGCATGTCATCAAATTTTTCGGCCCCAAAGAAAAAAACGGTGAAGGATGCGGTTTGCCCATGCATGGCAAGTACCCAACCCGTTCTCCGCCCTTGGATTGCAGGACGCATACATTGTAAATGAGGTTCAGCAATTAAATTAAACATAAAATGAAATGTTTGCAATTGTGTTTTGTAAGTTCATTGCAACCCCTTTATTCATTGTTTTGGCAGCGTTCAACTCACGTGCTCTGTTATGTAAGCTGCGAATTAAATGACACAGACACGCGCGCGCGCGTGTACGCACGCACGCACACACACACACACACTGAGCTCGTTTTGGGTTCAGTTTATTAAAAATGTCATTGAAAAGAAAATAACCACGGCGAACATGCAAAGAACAAAAATTAAACTAACCTTAAAAACAGGGTGAAGTTTGGGTCACTGACCAAGTCAAAAACAAACGAAAATCACGTTTCGGGTCCCGTACGGGACCCTTGTTCACAATAAGACTGTCAAAGAAGAAGGCGGGATAATATAGTCTTCAGGATTGTTCCTAATCTTTTTGCGTAGATATGATGAAGGGAGCATTGATTCCTGTTCAAAGTATCTTTCGTCGTCTGGATGACTAATTATTCTAGATGCAGTCTATTCAAATTATTTCTTTCTGTGGCTACAATCTCCGCCTCGTCCCAGGCTATCTCGTGGCCAGTGGTCTGCACGTGCTCGGCGATAGCGTTCTTTGATGCGCGATGGTTCCTTACGTCGCCTTGATGGTCTTTCATTCGTCGCTGAAAGTTCCCGGTTTCGTCGATATAGACGGATGTGCAGTCATTGCATGAAACTTTGTAAACCACACCAGGAAATTTGGCGCGTGGCAAGGGGTCCTTTACGTTCACAAGTTCGGCACGTAGCTTGCTTGTTGGCACGTGGGCGATGTGCACTCCGTGCTTCCTGAAGATTCGGGAAAGGGTTTCACTGACTCCAGGTACATAAGGAACTGCAGCACGCTTCATGGTTTTTGCGCTTCCATCTCGTTGTCCCCTCGTGCGTTGCAACTTTTTAGACATATTGTTCACAAGGTTCCTGGGGTAACCGTTACGCTCGAGATCCCTTATTATCACCTTGAGTTCGTTGCTGAAGCTTTCCGGGTCTGCGCAGACATTTCTTGCACGGTTCAGTAGTGACGAGATAACTGATCGCTTGTGAGCCAAGGGGTGGGACGATTCAAAATCGAGATAACGTCCGGAGTGCGTCGGCTTTCGGAACACGCTGAAACTTAAGCGGCACGCGGCACGCTTGACGTTGATGTCCAAAAACGGGATGCTGCCATTCATTTCCTTTTCCACGGTAAAATTTATAGATGGCTCCATGGCATTGAGATGGTCAAGGAATCTTTGTAGATTCTGCTTGTTCAGAATGCAAAAGCAGTCATCCACGTACCTCAGGAACACCTTTGGACGTGGCTTGAATGAGGTCAGGGCTTTGCTTTCAATGGCTTCTATTGTAAGGTTGGCAGCCGTCACTGAAATTGACGCGCCCATAGCAGTACCAAAAATCTGCTTGTACAGCGTACCGTTGTAAACGAAATACGTGTTAGCCAGACAGAAGCGAAGGAGTTCAGTGATCTCGCTAACTTCCAACGGCGTACGATCTGGGAAGGATGGATCGTTTTTCAGGGCCTCTTTGCAGGTGTGTACGGCAAGTTTGACCAGAACACTCGTGAACAATGAGCAAACATCGAATGACACAAGTATATCATTTTCATCCAGGGTAACGTCCTTGATCTTCTCAATGAAATCTTGCGAATTCTTGATGTGCGTCGCTGACTTTCCCACCAATGGAGCCAAAACTTTGTGCAGGTATCCAGACAACTTGAAAAGCGGGGATCTTGTGTAATCCACGATTGGCCTGAGCGGAGTTCCAATTTTGTGGATCTTGGGCAAACCGTATATTGCGGGAGCCGATCCATTTGTGCAAAAAAGCCTGTAGTAAAGCTTCTTTTGAGAAGGGGGGAGACCACTGAATATGTCCGAAAGGATTTTTTGGAGACTTGACTGTACTTTTGAAGTCGGATCCTTGGTCAACTTACAGTAGGTCCTTTCGTCCTCGAGCAACTCGGTCATTTTTGAGAGGTAGGCGGAGCGGTCAAAGACCACCGTTACATTTCCTTTGTCCGCGGGCAGAATGGCGATGTCTTTATTTTTCCGCAGTGACTTGAGCGCCTTACACTCAGCTTCGGAAAGATTCTGTTGGCAGCATTTCGTCCGCATTCCTTTAAGTATGCCAACTGCGTTCCTCCTGAAATCTTCTTGGACGTCTTGATCCAGAAGGCTGACAGCTCTTTCCACAGCGCAAATCATCTTGCGTCTGTCTGGCGGCTTTCCTTGATTGAAATTCAAACCTCGGCTGAGCACCATTTCTTCCGCCGAACTCAGGGCATACGATGACTTGTTCTGAACCTTAAAGGTTGCTGTTGCTGGCTTGTTTCCTTTTTCGTCCAGCAAAATCCATAGCTTCCTGTTCTGAGAAACCTCGTGCTTTTTGGTTGTGCGCCTCATTTCTTGATTGGCAACGAGTTGTATCTCAGGGAACACATCCGGCATGCGGAATTCTAGCTGCCGCTTCGCGAAGAAAGCTTCGTGCTGCAGACGCTTTAAAGTGCACATACATTCGTCGATGCGGGCTTGTACGAGCTGCCGTTCTGCCTTTGTCACCACCTTGCGTCCGAAGGCAGTGTTCACAGGTCGACGAAGCTTCAGTGACCTTGTGGTAACGTTGTTGGATTTGCACTCCAGGCTAAAACGTAACTGCGTGCTGAAGGCAGCCAGGCGTGCAGAGATGCTTATGAAACGCCTTATTCCAATGACAGCATGTTGGCCAAATTGATGGCGAATATTCACGTAGTCTAACGTTCGACGGAATACCATCAGGAATACCGTCAGGAATCTTCAGGAAGCACGGAGTGCACATCGCCCACGTGCCAACAAGCAAGCTACGTGCCGAACTTGTGAACGTAAAGGACCCCCTGCCACGCGGCAAATTTCCTGGTGTGGTTTACAAAGTTCCCTGCAATGACTGCACATCCGTCTATATCGGCGAAACCAGGAGCTTCCAGCGACGAATGAAAGACCATCAAGGCGACGTAAGGAACCATCGCGCATCAAAGAACGCTATCGCCGAGCACGTGCAGACCACTGGCCACGAGATAGCCTGGGACGAGGCGGAGATTGTAGCCACAGAAAGAAATAATTTGAATAGACTGCATCTAGAATCATTAGTCATCCAGACGACGAAAGATACTTTGAACAGGAATCAAGGCTCCCTTCATCATATCTACTCAAAAAGATTAGGAACAATCCTGAAGACTATATAATCCCGCCTTCTTCTTTGACAGTCTTATTGTGAACAAGGGTCCCGTACGGGACCCGAAACGTCATTTTTGTTTGTTTTTGACTTGGTCAGTGACCCAAACTTCACCCTGTTATTATGCTTCATCCTGACCAGACGGTATTCCGTCGAACGTTAGACTACGTTAAACTAACCTTATATGTAAAGAAAAAAATGAGTGAGACCCATTGCAACACATATGCGTATTTAAAAAGAACATGCTTTGTGGTATACAATGGAATACAGTATACAAATATAGTATACAGTGTGGCATATCTGTTACAGATGGAGGGCCTTCCGGCAAAGAATTCGTCTCCGTGTGGGACGACAAAGAAACACGCCTACTTCTTGAAAAAGTTGCCCTTTACATGCCCTACGTGGGCCCCATGAAGAAATTCAAGGACAAAAAAAAGGATGTGGGCTGCGATCGCGGCAGAAGTGGAAACAGTGACAGGAAAGAAAAGAACCGCGTTGCAGTGTGAAAACCGCTTTAAGACAGTGAAGAAGTACGCGAACGAACGCAAGCACAACAGACAGAGCGGGGCAAGTCCTGTAAAAATTCCTTTTGCGCAGGAAATGGCCATGGTGGCTACGGTAGACTACAGTGTATGCCCCGAGATACTGCGAGGTGTGGGGTGCGTTGAGCGCATGACACCGGTACCAAGTACAAGCCAGGCCGGCACATAAGACAGCGGGGCGGCCAGTGTAGCAGCACTACGTACTGACGCTGACACTGCGGAGACTGCGCCTCCAGCCGCGAAGAAAGCAAGGCTCTCTTTTGGCGAGGTTCTTTGGAATATACACAAGGACATGGAGGAGGCCAGGGAGAGAAGGCACAAAGAAAAGATGGAGCTAATCAGAAGCCTCCTCTCAAAAGATGTATGCCTTTTTCAGTTGGTGTATTGAGCTCCGAAGTTTTTTTGTGTTTTTGCGTTTGGTTTTTCTCTTTGATAAATGAAATAAAAGCCTTCCATACGTTGCACTTATGTCCTTGTCTACAAGAAAAATATTGCGCCAAAGCACGCCTTTTCACTTCCCCAAGTTGCCTCAGGAGTCTCTCTGTCATGGTCTCATCTCGTGGCGTGTTGTTGGTGGTGCTGTGGTAGTCTGCCAACTGTACTTCCTCATGGTTTTCATCTCCGTTCATATTGCAAATATTGCGTAGCACACAGCAGGCGATAATTAATTTTGGGGCCCTCTCCATGCCATGAACCTCGAGGTGCAGCAACTGCCGAAATCTGCATTTCAGAATGCCGAAAGTGTTCTCGTTCCGTGCTCGCGTTTGGCTCAATTTGAAGTTCAATCTCCTTTCTAGTGAAGTCATGTGTCCGTGGTCGCGGAACGGCTTCATTGTATACTTGCGAAGAGGGTACGCTGCATCTCCGAGAACGTGGAAGCGGCCCGCTTCACATGCTGCAGGAAACTTCTCACTCAAGAAAGAGTAACTGTATACGTTGGCGTCGTGGAACCGTCCCGTGGCACCATAAAACACGTCTGTAAACATTCTTCTCTTGTTGCAAACTCCTTGGAGGGCATAGGTAGGCATGTCATGCCTGTCGATGAAACTGGCCTTGATTCTGTTGTCTGGACACCGTGTAGGAATGTGGGTGCCGTCAATAGCTGCCAGCACGTCTGGAAGTCCAGCGATCTAAAAAAAAAGAAAACAATGGGACAGGCACCGCTGTATCACAATGCGCTGATGATTATGAGGCGCGCGATGATCGATCCTTCAAATAAATAATCACGTGAATGTACGCGTGGTTAAATCTATACAGCGCGGTCCCAATCTTTCTATAGAAGGACGCATGCAATAAACGATCCGTGCCACTTCATTGTGCTTGCAGTTGATTTACCATTCATTCGGTCTCGTACGTGCGAAGGCATGACCTATAGTTGCAGCTAAGACACAACCACGAATACGAACTAATAAACAGTGAAAGCTAGGATATAAATAGTCGTCTTTTTAATTATCAGCTAGCATATACACGCCATTCAAAACTTGTAAATGTCCCTGCATTAGCTCAATAACTGTACCAGAAAAAAAGCACAAATTTTCTAAGGGTTCTGCAGGAAAGCAACCTTGCCGCTTTGAAGTCAGAGCTCGTCTGGAACTTCTCTGCCTCTGTTCCGGGCATCATTATGTACAATAGAGCAACGTCTTCCAAAAAGCCCGCCACTCTGTCCACCACAATATGCAGTGTGCTCTCTGCCATTCCAAACAGCTGTGCTTCAGATGTAAAGGTGGCTTTGTTACCAGCATACCTGCAAAAACGAGTGAAGCATTCGAGTGACTGGGAACGCGTGTGAACATACATACGAAAAGGAACCGTGCAAACGCATATATGTTTTGCGCTGTGAACGATAATTCTTTACGCGGTCATTTACCACAGAAAAAAAAAACGTGATCTTCGGCTGTCTTCTGAGGTATTCCGCCATGGCAATAATTTTTTGGAAACCAGCTTGAGTCTTCAAACTGCGTCGTCAACAAATTGCGAGTCAATTGGTAAGGCAAAAATGCCTCCGGAAATGAAAATAGACACATGAAAGAAATGAAAATGAACAAAAAGAACAAACAGCGGGGCACAACAGATAGACGCAACGAACTGCCGTTATTAAACGTACCTCTTCATCGCTGTATTGCGGCACTACGCTGGTCACGAAGTTCTCCACTTTCGGCCGCTGGTACAGGCGACCATGCTCATTAATAGCGGCGACTAGCTCATCTTTACTTTCCGATGAACTACTGGACCCCAACAATGCAAGAAGAAAGCCAGCGCGAAATTTATTGTCCATTTGCTCTTTCCGCTGCATTTGTAATGCGTGGTGAAGCTGCAGGAGACATTCGCCGAGTCGTCTGCTGCCGGCTCTCCCGGGGCCTGCTAGCGCGCGCTGCATGACGGGATTGCACCGCCCTCCATTGTCAGTCTCCACGGTGGCGGGGTGGCGCGAAATAATGTTGTGGTCGTCCAAGCCGAACGTACGGCACCGCACGAGTGACAGCCAGTCGAACGTGCGGCACCGCACGATTGCGCAGAAAACGCCACGAGTGCCGTCAGCCGAAGACACCATATATTGTGCCAAAAAAGAAGCCTACAAATTTTGCAAAGCTTTTGCAACCATCTCTATTAGAAATGAAAAGTATGGGAGCTTCTGGTGTCATCATCAAAGGTGTATGTCACAGTGTTTCACTTGCTGCAGTAATCTGTGATGCGCCAGCCTGTTCGTATGTCAAATGCACCAACTGGTACTGATTATTACAGTTGTGACCGCTGCACACAGAATGGAGAGAGAATTGATCACAGGCAAACATTCCCCACGTATGCTGCTTTCAGGAATCGAATCACAGATATGATTCTTTCCGCACAATGGCCGACGCTGGCCACTACCACGCTGCAAGTCCACTTATAGAGTTGCATGTGGACGTGGTGAAACACTTTCCGGTGCATTTTATGAACATGGTGTGCTTGAGAGTGGTCCGTAAGTTGCTGCAGACGTGGACATTGGACCATTGCCGCATTGTCTCGGCGCACAGCAGCAGAGCAATATGAGTGCCAAGACTGCAGCAAACAAGTCTCCCGTCAGAATTTGCTTGGCAGCCCAGAGGCCTTGATGAATTGGACCGATGGAAGACAGTGGAGTTTAGGTCCTTCCTTCTCTACACTGGCCCTAAGGTGCAACGCGGTGTACTGGATGACAACCAATACAAACACTTCCTGTGCCTTCATGTGACGATGTGCATTCTGCTCAATGATGTTCTTGCGACAGAGGTGAACAAGTTTGCCTCAGATCTCCTGAAGGATTTTTCACAGCAGTGTGGGGTTCTTTATGGACCTGAATTTCTGATCTACAATGTAAGCATGATGTGTCACATTGCGGATGACGCCTTAATTTATGGTCCGCTGGACAATGTTAGTGCCTTCCCATTTTTGAACTGTTTGAGGTGAGTTAAATAGTTGTTGTGCACCAGCAGAAAGCCACTTGGACAGGTGAGCCGCAGATTGCCTGAGTTGGCTTATTCACCGAGAGAACTCTCCCCGACTATGCGCTCGACAGATGTATCATCCTTGAAAGGAGGTGTAGAGAAGGACTCGTGTTGCTTACTAAGCAATGACAGCACTGTCAGTCTGACAGAGGTGTCTCCGAAGTTTCTTCATGCAAGGAACTTCTTCTATGCTCCGCTTCCATCAGAACAGCTCAAGATTCCCGCACAGAGAATGCATCACATGAGATAAGGATGTGGCCTGTGGGTTCATTCCGCTTGAAATGTGTGAAAGTTGTGTGGAAGACTGGGTTTATTTTGTTTCCTCTCCATCATAATGAATAGCTAAGACTATATTACAGTTTATCTTGAGCATTGTGTTCCATCTTCATAACTAGCAGAAGTCTATCATGGTATAAGTGTATTCTCAGTGTTGTTTTTCCGCTCCATTATCATATTTAGCAGAAGTATATCTTGGCTTAGTGTATCATAGGAAGTAGCTGTTATATCATAGCTGTATTATCTGAGTGTTTTTCTTAACTGAGTGTTGGGGGTTGCAGGCAGTAAAAATAGCATTTATTGTTCTGTTCAAACACAACAGCTACTTTTGTCTATCTTCTTCATGGGCTGTAGTGACAACGGTGGAGTACACATGTTACCTATGCTCTTTCGGTAGCAGGCACGTGCTTCATGTCTCTCTAATGTCTGCTGAACTGAGGACGTCTTCTGGTTAGTGTTCACAGATATGCTATCTCGGTCTGGCCTACATAGGTGTGGTTGAGGTGAACACCCTGATGGTTGTAGAGGAAAAAGCGCAACTTCAGGCAGGACGTAAGACCACTTCTCAGTGTTGCGTCCTGTCTGAAGTTGCGGTTTCTTTTTCCTCTACATCATTTCTGACCAAGTGGCCCAAGACTTCCCCTTGTAAAAAATGGGTCAGCTGCATAGCAAACTGACAGGCGACACGCTGTGTAATTTGGGCTGTCTGCTTAGTGTAACCGCGGTTGCAGGCCGATGCGCATGGCACGTTGCTTCGCTTGAATTGCAGCACAGCCGATGCATTGTTGGTGTAGCTAGGACTATCTATGAAGGTTTCTCGTCCCATAAATAAAAGACCTCCTCTCTTAGGGTTGTTATCTCTATCTCCAGAGCTTCGGTTAGCACAGCCCTAATATGTCTTGCTTCTGCTATTTTTTTACAGTATCAGTTTGCACAAAATCGGTGTTCAATACCCCTTGCCTAGATTGCCAGTGTCTCTTGTGTTACTACTTTACTGTGATAGTGCCTTATTTAGTGCAAGTGATGCTGCATGATTTCCACTCTTTCACATATTGTGCTATGTGAATGAAGTGTTTTGGTGGTGCACGTTGCCGCTTTTGGTATTCGGTGCTTTTGTGCTTATTGCAGGCTCTGTGTTTCCTGCCTGTGCACTGTGTCAGGGTCGTCACTGTGTCATTCGCCACTTTACTTTGTTGGTGGAGGAGCCGGGTGTACGATTGCGCCATGAAGCTTGAACTAGTCAGACCGGCACAGAGTCACATAGGATGGCTAGCGCTCCTTTCGTAGTCATGGTGTCACCCCCGATACCCCGGAATGTTTGGAATTGACGACACGGATGTCGCTGACTCGCTCTGCTCATACATGCCAGTCATCATCTATAACATGTGGGACCCTACTCTGGTGCCGGCGAATGTTATCTTTTACATTGCCGGCACTGCCAGGGCGTAATATGAAACACATGAGAATGAGCTCATGAGCCCGGCCACCTGCGAGGAAAAACTACGCATATTATTTGCAAGACCTGATGCATGGAAGGTAACCTCGAAACAACAGCTTTCGTCGCGCGCCCAGTCCGCAACAAAGGGCTACATACCTATATTCCGGATGTCCTGGCGCTTCGCCACAAAGTGCACGTTGCTTTTACTGAATCAGACAACGTGGGCTGCAACGGCATTGTGGATGATGCTTTTCATTTGCTTGTCTGCAAGGACTGCCCTATCATTGACACCATCAAGGAATGCCATCGCTTCGAGCAAATTGAAAGCTGCTGTATACCGCAGCTGTTTTCTCGGCTTCTTAACACGGTAGCAACCTCTTCCTCTGAGGACCAGCAGCTACCACCACGTCCACTCTTTGAAATGCCTGCCCTCGCAGACGCAGTCGCAAGGATTGTGTGACTAGAATTAAAGGCCTTTGTGCATATCCCAGTCATATGCCTCTGCCTATCGTGTTGCTCATCAAGGCATTCGTGTAGCAAGAAGTTGCCAACTGGAGCCTCAATCCGGCAGTGTGTGTGCTCTTGGTAGCCCAGCTGACACTGAGGTTCCAACCACCAGTATCCACGCGCACTGTTTCTCCGGAATCCCGCAGACAACCGACCAAACCGCTTTCATTACTCTCACATAGGCTACATTGCTCGGCACTGCTGCAGCCCCTAGTCGCATCCTTACGGCAACTCCACTAGTCACTCTCCATGCTTTTCACCTCCCCACAGTGCCTTCACCTCTAGCTCCCGCTCAGACTTTTACTGCCGCTTCTCATCACAAGCTCCTCCACAGACCTCAGAGGCATGCTTCTCGCCGATTGTTCCTCTTGTTGTCGCTTCTAGGCTATTGCTTTCAATCCCCACAGTCGCCGCATCTCGCTCCAATCTGGAAAACTAGCTCATGCAGCCCCCAGAAGTGACACTGCATATATGCTTTCATCGACACTGGTATGCATGAGTCTGTGATGAGCTCCAACTTTCACCCCTGCCATCGCAATGTTCTTATTTCTGCGACATCTTTTCTGTGCATTGTGGATACTGGCATTCTTGTTGCTGACGGCCAATGCAGCGCTCGTGTTGCTACTGCTGGCCACGGCACCCCAGCTTGTTTGGCAGTTTGACACATGTGCGCCCATGATCTGATTCTCGGTTTAGATTTCCTGTCGGAACATTCACTTCTCATTGGCTGCTTATAGGAGGACCATCTTGAGGTCTCATTCTTCGATAACTGCCTTGTGGGTTTCCCACCTCTATTATTCTCTGAAGATAATGTTTTCCTGCCATCTCAAACTGCATCCTTTGTTGCCCTGTGCCCATTGTGACCGGTCCTTGATGGTGACTATGTGGTTGCACCTATTCTCGATATACTGCTCATCTGCAACGTTGCGCTGCCCCTTACGTTTGCCCCTTAAGTTTGCTGCTGTCGAGGCCAACACACTGTTCCAACCAGTTCTGAATTTCAGCTTCTGCCCTTTAGTACTTCCATCCGGAATGTGTGTGACCATGCTTTCTCGCCTTTCTTGTTGCCAAGTCGCTGCATTAGATGCTACCCTAGTTCGCGGCCCTGATGCCACCCGCCAGCATTTCCCTTTCTCAACAGACGTGTTCACTACCATGTAAGCCACTGACCCCTCACCTGCCTAATCTGCCCAGCTTTTCACACTTTTCTCGCCTTTTTTGGAAATTTTTAATCTGCATAAAGCTGCCCTCGGTCAAGCTGTCACACATCACATAGGAACTGGTGGTGCCCCTCCTGACTGCTGGCACTCCTTCCGTATGTCCCACCCCAAGCGCCAGGTTATCCGAAACGAGGTAGTAAAAATGCTTGCCAAGAACATTATTGAGCCTTCCCGCAGCCCTTGGGACTAACCAATCATCCTCTAAAAAATATGGCTCTTGGCAGTTCTGCACGGATTACCGACACCTCAATAAGATAAACCAAAAAACATGTCTAGTCATTGCCGCGAATCAATGACACCCTTCATTGCCTCTAAGATGCCAAATTTTTCTTCTCCACTGGCCTGTGCTCAGCCTGTAGGCAAATTGCCATGGATGAACAGGACCGTGAGAAGACGGCATTTGTTGTGCCTGCTGGGCTGTATGAATTTAAGGTTACGCCTTTCGGCTCATGCTATGCCCTTGCCACCTTCTAACACATGATAGGCACAAATAGCCCGACCTAGCGCCTTAGCCGCACTCTTACCATTATGCTCGCAATATACATTTCACTGGATCTTCGGGACGGGGATATTGCGTTCTCTTACGTTACATTTGCAAAGAACTCTTCCCTTCATTGCACTTTGGTTGCTCCCTAGTCTATCTTTTGTGCAGCTAAGAGCCCCCGTTACCTGTGGGCATTGCTTCCTACCTTTACTGGTCTACTTTCTCAATATCACCACTACGTGATTGCCTGTTCCGACCAAGCCCACCATCTAGCATACTCCCGACTACTCGCCTCACATAAATCACCGCAGGGCTATTACAACCGCCTTCACCACATGGTTACTTTCGCCCCTAGCTACCTTGTCCTGCTTTGGTCCCTATCTCGCTGCATCAGGCTCTCTGTGCGGTGCTAGGTCACTGCCGTCACCTCTGAGATCACTCCGGCCTTCTTGGAGACTACCTTCGACCTACCTCAATCTGATATTGCGCACCTCTTGTGCCTCAGACCCTACCAATCGCTGTGCCCTGAAGTGCCCCAGTCTGTCTACACTGCGACTATGCTTTGTGCCCGGAGGGCCAGGCTGCGGATAATCAGTGACATCTAAGTGACCGAAGCGCTTCAGTGGCTCATGTTCCTGCTCTAAGTTCTCGCTGCTTTTGTGCTCAGTGCGGGTTCTTTGTTCAGTGCCTGTGACCATGTCCAAATCATCACTTCATCTTTCGACACGAACCGTGTTTACTGTTGTAAGTCAACTTGAATGTAAGTCGACCTCCCCGCCGCAAAATATAATGTCCGAAACAAACCAAAAAGCACGTTGCACAACGAAAATTTATTATCCAGAATCTCCACACTTGTGTCGTTGTTCGCACTGATGGTGCTGTTGTCATCACTGCTGCGGCCCACAACACATTCGTCATTGAGTGAAATTCCACAGTTTGCAAACAACTGCATGATGACATCACGTGGAACAGCCGCCATGCCGAGAGTATCCACCCGCACACAGCCGCCCGAGGGGGTGTATTCACGCACCCTGTTGGCGTAAGTTCCCTGCCTTCCAAAAATCGTCCAGATTTTGTAACACGGAAATCTCTTCGCTTGGTATCACAGTCCAAAATTTTAATCCACTGCCGTCGCCACTCCCACGCACCACCCATTCAGAAACGTTGAACTGGTGGCCACTCGTGAAGTTTTTGTTCCTTCGACAAGAATAATGCGCGGCCTGCAGTGAATAAACACCAAATGCTTTTTGGACCGGAGATCTTATCATGATTGACGAAGCACGGGGCTGGCACTCAAGTCAAACGTGCCAACACCAAGAACTGAAGAAAAAACCTAACGCTTGAAAAACGCGTATTCAGGACAGAGCTTAAATCAAGGACTCCGAGAGCACAGCACAGGCATTGCATCATTAATAATGTGTGGATTTCTGGCATTAAATTGCAGGAATTATGAGTTTGAGCCGCCCAACGGTGCTACACATCTGCTTGGTACGGGAGCCGCCTAGTTACAATGTGAAACCTGTAAAACATTCCACATTATAGGTAATGTGAAAATTGTTTAGCAAGCGATATATTACTTTGTCACGAAAGGAGTTGGGATATGTAAGTGGCAGTCTGCCTTATGTGTTTAGAAAGCAATCTCTTTTGTATTTTTCCTCTTTTTCAATTAATTCCAGTGCAGTGTACACATGTTCTATATAACTCTACTTGTGGGTCTTTCATCAAGGTAATAACTTCAGTTATTTTTTTACTGCACCTCCTGTCTGTAATTCTTCGTCCCCATCTGAAGTGGTAATCTTTCATTATAGAATCGTATCTATGCTGTTCACATATATGTAATATGGGCAGCTTTGCTAGTCCAAAAATAATGCTTAGTCTAAGATGGATACTGTAGTAAAGGGTTTCAGATAAGACCAACTGGAGCCCTATAACGTGCATCAAAATTGCATGGCAAATGGTTGCTATTGGATTTTGCCTCAATTATAATGCTGCTACCATATCTGGACTCCATCCCACGATCTTAAGCTTTTCTACTACATGACATACACGGGCAACATTAAGCGCTGTGGATAGTAGTAAGGCAAGACGACTGCGCATATGAACTAGCCTGTGCTCTTTCTACCTTCTTTCGATCCATCTTTTCTTTCCGGGAAGTATTTACTCATGAAAGAGATGACTATAATCTATAATTTGCAAACTGACCAGCACATGTTCATCGCAAATCCACCCTTGAGTTAATTTTAATCTGTGACCTGGATTGGCTCCGCTGCACAGCAAATTTAGTCAATTATAGACAAATTTTTAGAGGACTAAACTTTTTAATGTATTTTTGCCACATTAATATGAAAATTTGCAGTGTAGACCATGGCAAAGTGAAAATTCACAGATCCCTTTGGTGTTAATTTATTCTCGCCATGTCACTAAAGTCAATGATCAAGACAAAACCTAATTTTCCCCATCCATGTTTCCATTCCTGTACTTTGAATATTTAATGAAAGTATGTATAAATGCTACGACGATGCCTTCATTTTATCTTTTGTGCTTTCCAATGCGATAGTGCTCCGTCGATGCGCCTTACCCTTTCTCACATTGTATGAATGACTGTGAAGGAGACTTATTATGCAGAATTTACCATATCGAAAGCTACCTTCAGCACGTATTGGTCGACTGAGTACAAATATGTAGTACCAGCTAGCTTACAGTACATAAGCATTCATACTAGAAAATACATATGTTACGTCATGAGATGTCATTGTGCATCTTATAACCCGCTCAGCACTTCAGAAAGCATCAAATTATGATAAATAAAATGACAGTCTGGGTGACACAGTTGGGCATTCCAAAATTTTAACAAATTACATCTTCACTGCAAACTACTCTGCACTGAAGCGACCTGAACATTTTTTGAGAGCATATTTATTGTTTTTTCCTCACAATTATTTATTGCAGACAACTTGCTTTATGAACAGTTTTACTGAGGAACCTAGTGTACATATTAACAAGCCACAACTGTTTATAATATTTATTTTGCATGCAGTAGAAACAGTTCATTGTTTCGCTGCTGTCTTTAAACTTTTCCTTTATTTTTTTGTTCACAAGTATGACATTGCTTCGCAATGCCATTACCTTGATATGCCATTGCCAGCCTTATTCGAATATTCTTGATGGTTTGAAGCAGACTGCACATTGTAAATCTAGAAACTCACTGAAACACCCAGGTTAGGAAAGTAAATACTTAGGTATAATATATAGTTTGGCGCCAGCAGCTCTCGAGAAATATGGCTAGATGTCTTGCGATCTATGACAATGTAGCGGCACTAAATTGCCATCATGAGTGTTGCGCGGTACCGGCTTGCAACACGCGCTGGCACCGCCTGCGCGGAGCCATGCGCTAAGGAAAATAAGAGCAGTTTCACACCTGGTTCTGAGCTTGTTTTCTTCGTCCGCGTCGCACTCGTCTAATTTGTAGGGGACTCTACAGTCTCCGCCGCCCTAAACTATATAGGGATGGACCCTCCAGCACACCTGTCACAGTGGTTCTCTTGGATAAATTTTAACATATAATATGATTCATATTTTGGTTTTCTATACTGTGTACACCCCTGAGTACATCATCTGCGCCACCCTAAGTGGCATCCTATCCATTTCTGTTCATCTGCTGTTTTTGTTCAGTTCCTGGGCTATCATTGCGGCATCTTTAACTCACAGATTTTGTCAGCTCTGATTGCTCAATAAAATTTTTTAGTAGAGTACACGTCTTGTTGACAAGTAAGAAAGACTAAAAAATCACAGCTGAATTGAGATCATGCTGCAGATTTCTGAAATATCACTCTGTGCATTGACTTAGTGGCTTACCGTGTAAACTGTTGACGAAGATATGACCGTTATCTAACATCTTTGCGGAGAGTTAGTGCATGATCCTGCAAACTGCCGGAATTCTGCAAATAGCATGCAAAATGAATTCGTTGCCCCATACAAAGCAGTGCACAGTTAACAAAGATGGCACGTTGGCGTTTGAGCGAGGGGCTTGGCATAAATTGGTGTTTCAGTCAAGCATGCTAAATGATCGTAGGCAAGCCCAACTTGGGCGGCCCATGTAATACCCCAGCCGATGCCACATGGGTTCTGCACGGGCTATACAAGCTGGACTGGAGCCCTGTAATACCCGCATAGGGTTTATGCGAAGTAGCTGGGCTGCCTGCAGAAAGAACGTGGGCAGGCCCAACTTGGATGGCCCACTTAATACCCTAGCGGGTCGCACATGGGTCTTGGAGGGGCAAACCGGTACATGTGTCCATGTAATACATATACATGGCGCTTTGGTAGGTATATGCGTGGGCTAACTTGGTGTAGATCAGCGCTATGGGATGATAGGCGGGCTGTCCAAGTTGGGCTTGCCCCTAGTTTTCCTGCACTGAGCCCAACTCGTTTTCAAGTTTTAATTGTTGCTGGCAAGGGACATATGCGGGCTGAACTTGGCAGCATGGGATCGCATTGCCCCATAATTACCAATATGAGGCCCTAATTGGCTTGTCATGGGCCAGTCCAAATTGTCTTTGCCCACAAGATGCCCACAAGGGTCCAAGCTGGGCCCAAGAGGGGCTGTCGAAATTAGGGCTGCCCGTCATGTTTCTGTGTATAGCCCAGTTTAGAATCAAATCAGCCCTATCACTGCCCACTAAGGCCCCATTCGGGTTTTTTTTGGGATGAAAACTAGTTTAGCCCCTTTGGAGCCCATGTTGGACCAATTGGGGTGATAGGCGGGCTGTCAAAGTTGGGCTTGCCCCTAGTTTTCTTGCACTGAGCCCAACTCGTTTTCAAGTTTGCCCTAATCTTCCCGGCAAGGGACCTGTGCAGGCTGAACTTGGCAGCATGGGCTCACATTTCCCCAAAATTACCAATATGGGGCCCTAAATGGCTTGTCATGGGCCAGTCCAAATTGTCTTTGCCCACAAGATGCCCACAAGGGTCCAAGCTGGGCCCAAGAGGGGCTGTCGAAGTTGGGGCTGCCCGTCATGTTTCTGTGTATAGCCCAGTTTAGAATCAAATCAGCCCTATCACTGCCCACTATGGCCCCATTCGGGTTTTTTGGGGATGAAAACTAGTTTAGCCCCTTTGGAGCCCATGTTGGACCAATTGGGGTGATAGGCGGGCTGCCAAAGTTGGGCTTGCTTCTAGTTTTCTTGCACTGAGCCCAACTCGTTTTCAAGTTTGCCCTAATCTTGCCGGCAAGGGACCTGTGCGGGCTGAACTTGGCAGCATGGGCTCACATTGCCCCAAAATTACCAATATGAGCCCTAATTGGCCTAGCATGGGCCAGCCCAAATTGTATTTGCCCAAATGATGCCCGCAAGGGTCCAAGCTGGGTTAAAAAAGGGTTTACCAAGCCCACGTTGCCCACATCGTGCGCAGATTGGCCCTAAACGCTGTGCTACTTGGGAACTCCTAGCTCTTGGCGGCTGAACTCCCGCAGTGCCTCAGTGGTTAAGGAACCCATAAACTGAGCCGGAGGACGCGTTTCGTTAAAGGCGAAACGCAAAAGGCGCCCGTGCGCTGTGCGATGTCAACGAACGTCAAAGATCCCGAGGTGGTCGAAATTATTCTGGAGGCCTCCATTATTGTACGTTTTTCTTCCTTTTTTCTTTCACTCACTTCTTTACCTCTTTCCTTACGGCGCAGTTCGGGTTTCCTCCGGAAAAGTGAGATAGTTACTATGCCATTTCCTTTCCTCAAATCCGGTTTGATTGCCCACCGATATATGTGAGACAGTCGCTGCGCCACTCCCTTTCTTCAAAAAAAATTTGAAAAACCCACCTCAGTCGTGCTTTAAGCAACGTGGCGGTAGAGAAAGATGCGCACTGCATGCGTTGGCATTCATAGCGTTGTATCAGGAACGCGGCACTGAAGCTGTAGACCACCCGCGTTCTTTGTGTTCACTGACGTTAGCGTTGACAACGCTCTAGACTCCGATGATTTTGAGGAAAGGAAGGCGCATAGCTGGCTTTCTGGGGCAGTGCACACCTCCATCGCGCTACGACGTACCTTACACCTCCATCGCGCTACGACGTACGTGGAGGTGGAGTTCCTGATGTAGGCTGCATTCGCTAGCGCTGACAAATTTCTGGCAGACATGCGCCACTGCAGCATGTCTGCAGTTACGTTACAGCACGTGGGCGCGTTGCCTATCCAGTGTGCGGAGCGCACTCAAATTTAGAGGTCAAGCCGTGTTTATATTTGCCCGAGACATCACAGCATACGCGCTCTAACCAGGTTGAGCAGAAGTTGAACCGCCGCTATTTTTTTTCAATTACCTGCCAGCGGGAACAGGGTCGGCGCGCTGATCTCACTCGGGTTGTTCTGATCTGCATAGCATCCTTAGTAATTTGAAACCGGCTTCATTATCCCTCTATTTGTAACACACTTTTTTTTACGTGAAACCGACCGCGTTACTCCATCCGCAAGGGGCGACAACAGGCGCCGTCGTCAGAAATATCACACAATGAAAGCTGTATACACAAACACAATTAATGATTCTATATTTGAACGTTACAAATGCTGGCCGAAGATCTTTCAGGCCACAATATCAGGTCATCGTCCTGTCTCAAAGCACAGGTAGCGCTACTATGCGTATTGCATAGGTCTTTCATTGCGGCAAGCACATTGGCCGCAATCGTCTTGTCACTGGACACTATGTAACTACGCACATCTGCGTTCCGCTCCAGCTTCCCGTGGTTGGTGGGCTAATATATCAGCATACACGCACAACACCCCCGGATGGAAATGCCCATCTCGGAACTCCGCCACATCAAGACCCGTCCTGGTACTAAGCCTCGCTGGTCCACCAGCGTCTGCAGCTCGGCGTCCATGACGCTCCCCTTCCCGACGCCAACATCCTCAGCGTTCAGCTCGAGCATGCCGTGGTCGGTGGGCGAGTAGGTTAGCATACACACACAGCCAACGATGGAAACGCCCAGCACGAAGGCGATCATGTGAAGGTGGGTCCGCTTGCTCAGCAACGCTGGAAGGCTCACCAGCGTCTGCAGCTGGGCGTCCGAACGCCGGCGAGACTGAGCCTGCCGCCCGGTGGTACGGATGTGTCGAATGAGAGCCGCCGTGAAGGCCGCGACCGTCGCCATCATGGAAGCTTGTTCTACTTCGTCGTCTTCTGCTCCTGCTTTGGATCTATAGGGCAGCTGAGAGCGACACTGACGTAAGCGGTGACCGTCTTGCGCAGCGTGAATGCTTTCTTGGCGAAGTCCGCACGACCAGCGCCTCCTCTATTTTAAAGCGACAGCTTTATTGGCCGCAAACTCGCGATTTCGACCGGGCGGTACTCCGTCAACGCACGTGACGTTACAACGCGCGCCTCGCTGCGGAAGGTTACAATGCTATGCGCGCTCGCCGCGCCATCTGGCATGACGTCACACCGCGCCACTCGCCGCCGCCGCCGCCGCCATCGTTTGGTAGGACGTGACACCGCGTTCCTCGTCGTTGCGCTCGCCTCCGCTCGCTTCGACAGCTGCGCCGCATGCGTGATAAGACGTCACAGGATTGAAAAGGATAGCTGGCACGCGCCGCAACCATAGTTTAGGCGACAGTATGGACGGCGACAATTCTGAGAAGGTGGAGGGGCCTGGAATCGACAGCGGAACGAGATGAACAGGAAAGGAATCGTCCAGGAAACAGACGAACAGCACACCAAACGACTGGCTAAATGGCGCCGTGAATATGCCGCCGCGAGACAGGCGCTTCCAGCGTCCGATGTCTCGACCGCTAGCAGCAGCGACAGCAGCCGGAGGGGAGACCGGTCAAACCTGTCTTTTGGTCAAACCGCTACCGAAGAAACGGCGGCCTCGCCGACACGAGTCGCGCCTTTAGCACACCGCCCGAGAACTGGATGATTTCTATCATGCCAACGAACAGACTACACACATGGACGCGGCAAGGCAAGGTGCAACCTACGTGGTACGTGCAACCACGACGCGATCTGCCCTGATCTCCGCCGCCGCGGTGAGCGCCCCCCCCCCCCCCCCCCCGCCGCAGCAGAAGAGACAGCGATAGCACTGGCTATCGCAGACCACCGTACGCGCACAGTCTTTGGTGACTCAAAACGAGCAATCCTAAACTGCTCGGCAGGCTGCATCTTCATTGAAGCCGCACGCATCCTGCGCGGCTGCACTCCCGACCGCAAAATTAACCTAATCTCGGCACCCGCCCATGAGGGCAACTGTGGTAACGAAATGCAACCTAAAAAGATTGAAAATTAATAAGCCCCTGCCTAAACCACTGAGGCATAACAGGCTGGTAAAGAAGGGGCCGGCCGACTTAATAATAATAATAATAATAATAATGTTTTCTTTTTTTGGGGGGGGGGGAAAGGAAATGCGCAGTATCTGTCTCATATATCGGAGGGATAAAGGATAAAGGAGGGATAAAGGAGGGGGTGAAAGAAGAAACGAAGAAAGAGGTGCCGTAGTGGAGAGCTCCGGAATAATTTCGACCACCTGGGGATCTTTAAGTGCACTGACATCGCACAGCACACGGGCGCCTTAGCGTTCTGCCTCCATAAAAACGCAGCCGCCGCTGGTCGGGGCCGACTTGCCCGCAAAGATTGTTAATCCTCGGCCGACTTGTCCGAGGATTAACAATCCCGGAAGCCGCGCCGTGGATCCTGGAGCCCTCGCTGAAGCCCCCCATACTTGTGCCAACATCACCAATGTTCATAAAAATACGTGACCCCTTTCCCGCCTCTCCAACCCGACCTCGACAGAGCATAAGCCACCCTGCTTCGAAGAAATCAGACGCTCTTATTTCTCAGCCACTCAAGGCTATCACTGACCACCAATGGCGAATACCACCCCACATGCCCAAACTGCAACCACGAATCATCCGCCAGTCCGGCGCACATCCTCTGGGGATGCGAGAATAACCCTCCCCCCCGCGCCCTCCTGCCAACTCCCTCTGCGGAATGCTAGGACCAACTCCTCAACCATACACATAAGACCACGCAACTTTAACAGGACCCACCTGCCCAAGTTCGCGGCACCTGTGGGAAATAAAGTTGTCTCTTTCTCTATTTTCTCCACTTCTTACCATCTCCATGGCTCTCCGATCTTTTGTGCTCCGACGGCGACAACAAGCTGCTTTGAATCAAAGAAACATAAAGTTTTCGCCTTGAAATAAAGTGCATGAGCATGAATACATGATTATATTAGCGCTCATAAAATGGCTTTCGACCAACGACATGCATTACTTGTCTTCGGGTTCGGCGTTGCTCGGATTTTGTCACTCCATCAAGAACAACTTCAGAGTCCCACTAACATAGCAGGCGAATCATCTTCTACGGCCCGCAGTAGCGGCGAAAACGTTTTCACTGAATCCACCGTGACAAATGGAAGTCCAAACTCGGACTCGGTCAGCTGGCTTGTATACCGCGTGGCGCCGTTGAAGGTTGTAATGTCTACGGTCGGCGCGCTGCACATCTTGAGTGCGCAACCAGGCATGACGTAGGGGTTCTTCCGCGGACTACACGATATAAACATAACGGTGCTGAATTGTAGTCGGGTGTCCTCTAGCACACTCCCTTTATAAAAGGGCGTGCTCTAGAGAGCAGTTTTGTCATCATCCTGACTACACCCACTACAGGGCAAAGACCTCTCCCATGTCTCTCCAATTAAACCTCTCCCTTTCCAGCTGCGCCCACCCAATGCCTGCAAGCCTCATAATCTCCTCCTGACACCTAGCTTTCTGCCTCCCTATGCTAAGCTTGCCTTCTCTGGGAACCCACTTCGTTGCCCTTAAGAACGAGCGGTTAACTTGCCTTGGCATTAAAAGCCCTGACCATTTATTCCTCCTGATTTCGACTAGGATGCCTTTAACCCGCGTTTCTTTCCTCACCCACTCTGCCGCTTTCAGTCCCTTAACGTTACACCTATACTTTTTCTTGCCATGGGTCACTGCGTCGCCCTCAACTAAAGCTGATCCATTTTCATTAGCCTCCACGTCTCTGCCCCGTCGGAGAGTACCGGTAAAATACAGCTGTTGTACACTTTTCTCTTGAGGGATATTGGTAATGTGCTATTAATGATCATAGAGAACCAGCCATATGCGCTGCAGCCCTTCTTACCCTTCCAGCTATTTCCCTGTCATGATCCGGATCAGCTGCCACTACCTTCCCTAAGTAGGTCTTTACCAGTTCCTGCACCTCGATGCCAATTGTGAACTGCTGTTCCCTTGTTAGACTGTTGAACATTACTTTCGTTTTCTGCATGCTAATTTTTAGACCCACCGTCCTGCTCTGTGTAACTCATTGATCATGAATTGCAGTTCATCTCCTGAGTAACTCAGCAAGGCAATGTCATTAGCGAATCTCAGTTATTTAGGTATTCTCCATTAACTCTCATCCCCAACTGTTCCCCTTTCAGGGCTCGGAATAGCAACTGTAAACAGGCGGTTAATAGCATCGGCGAGATCGTATCTCCTTGCCTGACGCCCTTCCTTTTTGGAATTTAATTGCTCACTTTATGGAGGACTATGGTAGCTGTGCAGTTCATGCATATATCTTCCAGTATTTAGACATAAGGCCTTTTATGCACCTTTATTACGCAATGCCTTTTTTACGCAATGCCAGGAGTTTCCCAGTTGAGCAGGCGGTCGATTATTATCAGGCGTGCCCCAGGAGGTTCGCAGATGAGCAGGCGGCGAAATAAAAGCAGCGGGCTCTCGAACGGGACCAGGAGGCGGAGCATAGGTAGGTGGACGAGGTCGCGCAAAAACATCCGCGTATGTCAGCGGGGCCGCAAGAGGTGTGGGCTGAGGGGCTTGCGGGAGAGCTTCAGCGGCCTGTTCTCGAATGATGTGCCGGAAATTCGGAGTTATCTGCGGTGATCGCTCTTGATGGCGGGAAATAAGCGAGAGCTCGCGAGCAACTTCTCGGATGTAGCTCTTGATGTGCGGTAGGAGCGACGACTGGTCTCTTGCATCGTTCAGTCCAGCAAGCGAGTCGACGCTCGTGGTGGGTTCGCATGTCAGGGTCCTCTGCTTGCGTAGTTCGTCGAAGCTCTGACACAGGGTGACGACTTCCGCAAAGGGGCGCAGGTCTCGCGCCAACATCATCTGAAAGGTGTCGTCATCAATGCCCCTGAAAATATGCCTGATCTTGTCAGCTTCGGGCATCTGAGCGTTCACCCTCTTGCACAGATCGACGACATCCTCGATGTAACTCGTGAAGTTCTCGCCAACCTGCTGTGACCGCGCACGCAAGCGCTGTTCGGCACGAAGTTTTCTGACTTCCGGGCGGCCGAATACTTCTGAGAACACAGATTCGCAACGCCCGTAAGATAGAAAATCACATTGTTCAGTTTGGTTTCCGCGTCCCACTTGTTGTATGCGCTCACCCGCTCGTACGATGCGAGGCAATCAACATTATCTTGGCCGTCCGTGCCACTCAAGATAGCGGGGTCTCGCTGGCGAAGATAACCAGCACAGACGATGGCGGCCGGGCTCACTTGGACGGCTTTTTCGTTAGGCATCGCGGTAGGGGGTAGCGTTCGGTTGCGTAGTTCCAGGGCGAGAGGACGACACCCAGCACCTCAACCAAATGTAAGGTGGGGTTTATTCTGAGAAGCTTCCTAACGGGAGCAGAGCCAACACCGGGTCAGATAGACCAGCCGAGAGTGTGTGCCAGGCGATGACTATGCAGCTCGCGCATATGCTCGTCGTCTTCTTTACAATGGAGCCAGGAGCATGTACCAGGCGATGACCATGCGGCTGGCGCATATGCTGCTCGTCTACTTTACAATATATATATATATATATATATATATATATACGCCAGGGGTTCGTAGGGTTTCGGCGGGGTCGACGAACCGGGACCGGCGGAGGGGGTATAGACGGCGGTGGAGCATAAAAGGCCGGGCTGCTAGGGTAGGCGGCAGAGGTGGGCGAGCGCCGTGTACCGGTGACTGCTTCAGCTTAGGTGAGCGGCGCTGCCACAGGAGGAGGTGGGGGACTGGATGGCAGAACTGCAGCGACCTGCTCCTGAATAGCATGACGGATAGTGGGCGTGAGAGATGGCGCCAGGTCGTGCGGAGGGCAGACGGGTCGGGAATGTGATGCAGCAGAGAAAGCTGGCGAGCGATCTCTTCGCGTATGAAGTCTTTAACCTGCTGCATGAACAGGGACTGCTCAGCAGACGAGGCACCAAGGGCCAAGCCAGCAAGACCCCCCGCAGGCGCGCCGGACTGCCGCGTAGATGCGCGTTGCTTGCGGAGTTCGTCGAAGCTTTGGCACAGCTGGATGACGGTAGCGACGGAGGTGGGGTTCTTCGCCAGCAGCATCTGGAAAGCGTCATTGGCTATGCCTTTAAGTATGTGGTTGACTTTATCCCTTTCGGACATGGAGAGGTTGACACGCTTGCACAGGTCAACGATGTCCTCGATGTAGCTTGTGAACGTCTCGGAAGGGAGCTGAGATCGAGCACGAAGACGTTGCTCGGCGCGAAGCTTCCGGACGGCGGGGCGGCCGAAAACGTCGGCGAAGCTCGTTTTAAAGGACGACCAGGTGGGAAGATCGGCCTCATGGTTGCGAAACCATAGGTTGGCAACGTCCGTTAGGTAGAAGAGGACGTTGCTAAGTTTCACGGAATCGTCCCACCGATTGTAAGTGCTGATGCGCTCATAGGAGGCCAGCCAATCGTCGACGTCTTGGTCATCGGTGCCACTAAATGGAGAAGGGTCACGCTGGCGCTGCACCCCGTGACAGAGTACGGTGGCAGGGATGGGCTGCGATGGTTCACTCGGACCTTCCGGCATGGTGGCGGAGACGAGGAGCGTTCCACTTCGAAGTTCCAGGATGAGGACCGGGACGGGAACCGAGGCACCTCCACCAAGTGTCAAGGCGTTTATTTGAAGCACAGGTCGTTTGGTCTTGGTTGACCGGCGACACGACGGGCACACTAACAGGCGTCGTTCGAAAAACCCAGCTGCACTTCGTCTGCTTCTTCGTTGTCCCGCTTGAACTCGTCCGCTTCTTCGCTGCGCTGCGCCTGTCGGTACCATTACAATATATATATATATATATATATATATATATATATATATATATATATATATATATATATATATATATATATATATATATATATATATATATATATATAGGGGTTGGTTATATTCTGTGCATTTCTCCTCTAACCCCTTATTTATAGTGTGAATATAATCTATTGTTGAATATCCTTTACGAAAGGATGCCACATAATATAGTTCATTAAACTCTAAGGTTGTCCTGACTCAATTAGTGATTACCTTAATAAATACCATGTAGGCAACGGACAGTAAGCAGATCGGTCTGTAATTTTTTCATGTCCTTGGTGTCTCCCTTCTTATGGATTAAGATAATGTTTGCATTCTTCCAAGCTTGTGATACGGACGAGGTCGTCAGGCATTTCGTATACAGGGTGGCTAGTTTTTGTTGCAGAATCTGCCCTCAATCTTTGAACAGATCTGCTGTTACCTGATCCTAGCCAGCCGCTCTTTCCCTTTGAACTGTTTCTAATGCTTTCTTTACTTCCTCTTCCGTTACTGGCGGAATACCGCAATGGTGTGCGCTACTGTATTTATCATTAACGTTCTGATTACATTGGCTACTGTATAGATTTGCGTACAACTCTTCGGCTACATTTACTATCTTATCCACATTGCTAATGGCGTTGTGCTCTTTGTCTCTTAACCCACATATCTGGTTTTTACCTACGCCTAGTTTCGTAAGAAGCATACTCCCTTTCTTACTCTCATATAGGCGTATTCGTGCTTAGGGTGGAGTGCAGGTAGGCGGCGGCGTCGAGGTGGTCCTCTGGTGACGTCCTGCAACATTGCGTCGAGCGTTGTCACGGCCTCCCTGCTATTTATGAGGTAAGGGCTCTGCCTGTTGCCTCCTTAATTGTATTTTGTAGGCGAAGGAAACGTAGAGCAAGATCGCGTCCACTGATCTGTGTTCGGTGTCAATGGAGACGAAGTGTACTTACATGCCGTTCTTTTCCACTTTACCCCCTTCACGGTGCTATTGAGATGTCTACGGAAAGCGAGAGGCACAGCCATCCAACTGGGTTTTTAGAGTCAGCGTAAGTTATCTCACAAGGTGGATTGCAAACAGAGCTAGTTGTTACTACTAGTAAGCAGCACTAAGAAAATAAACGAAATCCATTTACGCCTGTCAACTGCAATGAAATATGGCCGATGTCAATCGTCCTTGATTTTAGAAGACATCAAGGCACTGACAAACAACGCATTACCGCTTAAAGCAAAAGCGTTATTGGTCCCGATCGGATGAAAACCCGGCATCGGCGCGACTGGGAAATTCAAATTCGTGGAATGGGTGCAGTGACGTAGAAAAACATGTTCGCTGCAAAGAAAAAAAAGATGTCGGCTTATCTCAGCTAACCCTAGCTATGCAACCGAAAGTACGGATTACATGTGAGGTCAATTTATAAGGTTCTTGGGGCCGAAGCACAGTCTGACAGGCCGACGGACCACGTGGGTCGTTGCGGGTTCCGCACTGCCAGAAGTCGCTTCCAGCGGCTCGTCATTCACCCCCGCGGGTGCTAACAAGGCTCGTCGCTGTCTTCATTTGGCAATTCGGCATCTTTAGCTCGCCGTAGAGCCAGGCGAAGCTCCCGCCCTCCATTCCTTTCGGCTGGCCGTTTAGCGCGTTTACGCTTCCTACCGATCGCTAAATCCCTCGACCAGTTGGCAATGTCGACCGGGTGATCAGACTCGGTCCGACGTCTGCGAGTACCCACTCTCGAGGACGTCGGCTCCGGCTGACATGCTTCGTCCACAGCGAGACGGTGGATAGGCAGCGCGCAGCCGCCGCGACGACGGCGGAGCGCGTGGTTGCAGCTTCTGCGAGTCACGTGGCAGGTCACGTGGTTACTTACGCAGCTCCGCTCCTCCTCTTCAATGTCATTCGTACAGACGCAGCGAAATCGGAGCCGCGTGGATAGTAAACCCACGGCCGCTCAATGGCACCAAGTGCGTTGCAATTCACAGGCGGTGGTGAAGCTTTCGCTTTAAAAGGTTGTCAAGCGTGAGCGAACCGGAGTCCCTTCGGTCGGGATCCGGGCACAACTTCTTCTCCAATGAGGATGTTCGTTCAGGAGGATAAACAGTGGATTTGTACAAGCACGTCGCACAACAACGTGCGCAAATCACATTAAAGGAAAACTTAGTTTTAAGGGCCACAAATTAGCGGCTCGGATTACGTGCGCTGACGTGCAATACAGCAGCATCTGATGTCACGTGTAAAGCTTCCGATATCGGCGTAATGGTGCGACACTAATTAAAAACTATCGCTCCATAATTGCAACACGAATTTAAATATACAATGAAGTTTTTGAAGACGGGCTGGCTAGCCATAGCTACATACGCTTATCAAATACAAAAAGGGAAGTTTGACCGCCAGTCAAGCAATCAGGGTGTAAAATCAAGGGCACATGGGAGCAAATAATTTATCTGGCCGAGACAACCAAGTGGTGCCGAACATTTACATGAGCGAACTCTTGTCGCGCCAGGGAACCGCAAATGGAGCCGGTGCTTACTTGATTAGGTACCGCGAGCTAATGCAATCAGCGCACAAAAAATCAGTGGTCCAGTAAGAGGCTTCCGCTCAACAAATTCAAAATATAAGTGGAACCCTTTGTCGCTTTCAACGCTGATTGTGTACTGGAGGCATTGCATCGAAGTTTTAATCAATGTCAAATTATATTCTGAAATTTAAGCGAAGCGGAGATATTATTGTTACTCTTCACTATGCTTTGCCCTGTTGTCGACGCACAGCAAAAAAACAAGCAGCCGTGTGCTGTACAATGATGGCAGTAGTGGTTTTATTAAAAATAATAGTAAAAAGGAAGGAAAAGATTTTTGCTAGCCCCGGCATCTGCCATTGATACTGAAGCACCTGAGCTGGGGCAGCGGAAATAAAGGATAGCAGGCAGAATGGAGAAATGAAATGAAAGAGGTGAGTGGACAGGAAGAGAGGCTAGGGGAGAAGTAATATGTACAAATAATTTACACAATATGAAATGTGTCCAGGTTGTGCGCGTGATCAGTTCATTTTAGAGAAATTAAATCACACACACGCACAACACTGTGATGGTTAGAACTGGAGTGGGGCGTCCAGGTTATTAATCGTTCAAGGTTATTCAAAGATGTTTTGGCACTCTAATTGGCTCGCCTTACATGCTGAGCGTCATGTCAACTTGTGAATGTCAAATGTATCCGGTAACCTTGGCATGTGTACATATGTAAATAAAATTTTTTCTAATCACTCGCGGAGCGTTCTGTCACTGCGTGTAACTACCTGACGGAGAACAGACGGGACGTGAAGCCTGTGTGTTTGAGGAATGCACAGAGGCTCACCAAAGTTCGCTCACGAGTGCGCGCCCTGCCCTGCGGCCACAATAGCGTCTTGATGGAGTCTCGTAGTATGCCATTCGCCCTATAGGCCGCGAGAATATCGCGACGAACATCGGCGAACGCGGCACAGTGAAGGAGCAGGTGTTCTAGCGTTTAAACTGCTCGTAGCCGTAAGGAAAGGATAATGAAATGAAAATTGGTTTTTAAGGAAACGATGTGACGCGTCTAGCATATCACTGGTTTGGGCGGAGTGGGGCCCTGTGGGCACGCAGGGGTCCTTGCGTTGAGCGGCTAACAGCGCAGCGCACATCCGAAGCGCGTTCACCACGGAACTTGAGGGTTGCTGCCCGTTCGTTTAGCGCGGAAATCATCAATCGCTACATGAGTGAAGTAATCCTGAGCTCGTCGTGCGAAGGTTGCATTCATTCCTTGAAACCTGCATTCTTGCAAATCCATGAACCTGAACGTCTCAAATGCATGTAGCGAGGCTAGGGGGTTCGCCACGAATGAAAATAAAATTTCTTTAATTGCAAAATTTGCTGCCGAGCACAGGACGCGAGATGCTACCTGCCCCTGCGTGCCTTGTGTTCATCCAAGAAAAATGGCTCGAAACTTATTTTCTTTAAGCATAGCAAATTCAATGGCTTAGCGTCTGTATTCAGCTGTTTGGAGTGTTACTCCCCTGAGGCTGGCAGTTGGGCGGTTCTAGAAATTACAGTGAAGACAATGCACCTCATTCACTCTTCAGGCTTCAGAAATCAGTCTGATCTTCCCACCATAGGAATGCGATAAGAAACAAATGCGTATTTGTCGCCGGACTTTCAGCCCAGCAAAAGCACTGAACAAAGTGCAGACAAAGGAAATAAAGATCCACACGGCTCACGAATTTTCGTGAACATTCAGAGCGATAACTTCTCATGGACGTCCGGCGTAACTAGCGCGGATAGCTTTCGAGCAGCTGCCGAAGATGTCCCATCATTATCCGAGCGTTTAGGTATAGCCAAATATTCGAATTATTCCACATGTGAATCAAAATATTTTTAAACTGGGTTGTGGTTCTACTCGAAGGAGTAAACCATGCCGAGTTGTAAAACAATTCCGAATAAGACGACGGTTCGGACACCATTCCGTCCGTAATAATGCTCTGGGTTTTGGCACTGGCAGTCATCATCAACATTTTTTGTTAAAAATTTCACTGCAACGCCTCCCGTGCATTGGGCAGCGCGAAATTAGCGCTGAGTGCTGAATATACTCCACAGGTAATAAAAGAGTTCAAGATGGATTTCCTCTACCACAGACAGCGGGATAAGCTGAGCAAAAGAATTTCTCAATATCAGAGTAGCACAGCTTGCCTCAGCAAACATACCATGATCGTGCAGGGTGTTCTCCAGGCTTATCGTTGAAACGTTTGACGAAACTTAGACTTTCGTTGACCAAAGAAGGTGGTTGGCGTTCCCAACGGCGAGTGGCTGTGGCCCATATTTACACCTTAAACCAGGTCATAAAGATATACGCACAATATAAGCAACCCCGATATTGTCCTGCATGTAGTAGGAGAAAACGTTTCACTTATTTGAATCCACAGCAGTTCAGTTGGCATTGCCTTTCCAGTCTTTAGAAGATAAATATGCAAAGCTGATGATACATACTACTATAGTGGCCTTATAGGTTCAATATACATCCGTAGGAAAGTGATAATATCTAAGACTGAAAGGACATCAGTGCAGGACGACAATATCTATTTAGTACTTTACCCCTGTGTTAAAATTTGGTATTCAGGACTGTGGACTGAGAAGAGTTAGCGGTAAAAGCTGATCGGCAAATGCCTGGCAACTCGCGATTCGCTGATCACACTGCCATGATGAGTACCTTAGGAGAGTAATAAGAAAGCGAAATCGAGTGCGCAGAAAGGCGAAGTATAAAATGGCTCTTAAGAATATTTCAAAGATGTACAAATTTTTAAGAGCGTTAGTTCTTATTCATGACGCTTCTATATTTGGTGGAGTCTGCTACTACCTCCATTCATCGTGAAACCGCGGAATCGAAGATGGCGGCCACCCATAGTAGACCGATATAGCAACCCAGTTTGCGATTGATTAGTGACGTTGTTAGTATATCGAATAGGTGAATGATTGGTGACGTCACTGATTTTGTGACGTCAAAATAAGCTAGTCACGTGACTGTTATTATTGGCTTAGACTAAGTAATAATGAGGCAATCCGAAAACAAATTAGATATTTGGACTCGACTAGTTGAGTAGAACTAGTTAGACAACAAAATATGCTAATGAAGTTAATATTTAGTTATAGTTAAGCTTAAATTCATTGCTTAAAATTATTTAACTGATCACGTCATAACCACCCAAATGGCATTTCGTAACAGCCTCGATGAGTACATGTAAGACACCAGTATCGCCTTATTAGGCTAATATTTATTTATGGTCAGGCTTAAAATGACGGCTATAACGGCTGCACTCGGTAGCTCACAACTTCGTACCTCATGGGGAATTGTGGTGACAAGGGCACTTTTCGTCACGTAATTTGGGAATGCGCCGATTCCCCGGGCGCCGGCTTAAACATCAACAGTTTAGAAGCCTGAGGAGTTTCGCTGTGGAGCGAGGAACCCGGCATTCAGCAGCAAGCCACCCGGCTAGCGGCTGAGGCCGCAAAAAAGCAGTGCATCTTCACTTGTCTGCGGCGGATTCCCTACCCGCATCCCAGGTCTGCGTGCAGGGACCGCGGATTTAGGGCTCCTTCTCGGTGGACAATAAACTTTTATTCATTCATTCGTTCATTCATTCTTTCATTTATTCAGTCAATCATTCGGGGCACCTACCGCCTTGACGTAAGGAAAAATGGCCCTCCAAAGAGTCGGAAAACTTTTCAAGCCCAAATTGGCCAAAAATATCCCACCTCAAGGCGGAAGGAGCCCCCTCGCCGTGATGTATGGAAATGTAGCTTAATCAAGTGGCAATACATCGCATCGACAATAGATCGCGCTACCAAGCAGCTAACGGTCCTTACTCCAACGTCTTCCAGACGGTGGAGGCACATGTTTTTTCACTCATCTCGGAAGGATAGAGTATTTTACTTTTGTATGAGCAACATGAATGCATCTACTAAGGGCAGATAGACGCTCATTATGACGACGCGATGGAAATAACCAGGAAAATAAAAAAAAATAATTTTCTGTCGAGTATTTAGCAGCAACTCTCAGGTCATGAATAGCTGATTTCCAGTATCCTTCACGACGTAAGCATTACACATTTGTATCTTGCCCGCGTTTACATATGAAGCTGAAACATTGCCTATGCTTACGGAAAGCCTTGTAATTAGGTTGCGGGCAGCACAGCGGACTATAGAAACCAACATGGTAGATGCACGTTACGACACGGGAAGAGAGGAGAATTGGCCAGTGAACACACTCGGCTACATCTTAGCGTATATGAAATCAAGAACAAACGGCCATTGCGAACACATGTGATGTGAAGGTAGATAACCGATGGTCATAAGAGGTAGGATCGTAGGAGGAAGCAAGCGAAACAGGCGGCAGAATATCAGATGGGCAGATAAGATTAAGTGGTTTCCGACGATAAGTTGGGCGAACCTGTCAAAGGACACGATTTGTTTGAAGAATATGGGAGAAGCCATTGTCCTGAACCGGGATTAGTCAGGCTGATTTACATGAAGGTGATGATTAGAGATAATATAGCGCATGCAGCCTCATAGGGGACTCAACGAGAAGCTTGTGCCATTCACAAAAACTTCCAAGGTTAGAAGGCCTGTTGGAATGCATTCGGTGTCAAAACACGAAATAATTGCGACATTTTAAAAAGACGACAGCATCCAAACGATGTTGGCTACACTTCCATGCTGTTCTCAACAAATCCGCCTCAGGTAAAGGACGTGTACTCATCTGCATATGTGAACTGCGAAGCACCGAAATAGTCTTGTAATATCTTACCGATTCGTTATACACAACCATGAATAAAACCAAAGGGACATTAACGTAAGTCTCTGATAACTATACTGAACAACGTTTACTGTTGCCATGCATGGAAAAAAGGACTAATTATAAAACGCCATGTTTCGGCAACATCGAATATACACGTTGTCCCACATAACTTGAGCCAAGGTCTGAAAAATGAAAGCAACTTCGGACGCGAATAGAACCGAGTGCATAATATTGGCACTAGCCTAGAGTCACTCAGGCTATTTTGAAGCGAATAACTTCACTACGCTAGTCAACATCGCGCTTCACGCGAGCCGGCGCATGTAGTAGCATGAGTGACGTCATGCACGGCGCATTTTTCTCTCTCTCGCTCCCTAGTCACTACTGCGCATGCGCCACCAGTAGCACCGAGCCACAGGTGTTCCGCCGCTGCGCAGCGCCGCGCCTTTCCTCAACATCCTACTTTCCATTTTCAGTTCTCTCTTCTTATCCCTCCCTCCTTTATCCCTTCCTTTAAGCCGTGGTTGGGTGTCAACCGAGATATCTGAGACAACCGGTTACTGCGTCGTTTTCTTTCCTCAAAAACCAAACAAAACAAGTTTGCCGACGGTCTTCATTGAGGGCATTGGCGTTGAACCCTTTGCAAAGGCCATTAATTTTCATGAGAGAAAAGGCGCGCAACCGGCTCCGGGGGTCAGTGGAGACCTCAATCTCGCATTCATGTGCGTGGTGTTGGTGTCCAACTCCAAAGGCTTGCTTTGACTGCGTTCCGCAAACTGGATAGGCTTCGAGCCCTCCCTGCCACCCTGGGATTTGCCATGCAGTTAATGGTTGATCCCAAGCGATTGATCACCAAATGAACGCTGCGGCCTAGCTGTTGCTGCAGTGCCGCATGTCAGCCACAACGCTGTCAGCGCTAATGCATTCAGGCCACATCTCTCTCTCACCTCCGCCACATGTATCGAAGCACGAATGAGGCCTCCTCATATCCAGGGAGCCAGTTATGCGCCCTTGCTTTGCTGAAAGCCATCGCCATCTAGAAGGTTGTCAACGCCAACGCCAATGAACACAGTGAACGCCGGCATCTTTCGCTTTGTATATCCTGGATTAGCTAAGGTAATCCACATTATTTTTTTTTCTCTTAACTAATTCATTAGCTTTGTTTAATTCATCAACTTTTTAAACATTCGCAGCAGATCCCAAGTGTGATAATGAATGTTCTAGAGCAGCTTCACAAACCTTTAAAAAAATTGTTTCATGATATGTCTCACTATATGTCTACACGATATGTTTCACGTGGTCTTTTTCCCGCGTTCCAAAGAGAGACCGCGAAATATGAAAGATACCACGTCACCGGGCGCTTGCGCTGAAGTCTCAATTGTGCTCACATGTGCACAATTTAGACTTTCGGAGATAGCAACGGAGGCTACAGCGGCGAGCATAACGGTCCGCTATGGTCGCCGCCTACTGCAGGCTGACGTCATTGCCTCCGAGGGAGCCCTGCGTAGCCCACATTGCGATGGCATCGGCATACAGAGCATCCTGCACACTGGCGACAGTTACCAGCTGGGCCGGTAGGTGCATAATAGCCAAATAGAATCACAGGTAAGAGAGCACCGCGCCCTGTGGTGTATTCCTGGCTCCTAAATGAAAAGGTCCATGTTCGTTATCCTGGATTCGAACGTAAGATTGTCTGCGGGTAAAAAATATCCGCATGTATTGCAATTGTTTTATTTTTGGAAAGGAAATGGCACATATCGGCGGACACCTGAACCGTGCCGTAATAGAAGAGATGACGAATAGATGGACATAAGAAAGGAAGAAAGAGGTGCGTACTGAAGGGCTCCGTACTAATTTCGAGCACTGTTCACTGACATCTCAGAGCACACGGGCACCTAAGAGTTTCGCCCTTATCGAAGCGCTGCCGCCGCAGTCGGGTTCGAACCCGCTGATCTCCGGATCAGTAGCCGAGCGCTCTAACCGCTGAACCACCGCGGACCGGTTAGTTTGAAAGGGGTGGGTGAGAATTATATTGTGGGTAACGTTTTCGAATGCTCCCTTTAAATCCAAGGCGAGTACGAACCTGTCATTGAGGGGGCATTTTACGGGGTCGAGGACAGCCCCAATGAGTTGTAGCAAGACATCCTGTGCGGATCTGTGTGGGGAAACCCGAACATGGTGTCTGCAAAAAGGTGTTGCGAATGCATAAACTCGGACAACCTGTCAGATACCATCGTCTTCAAGAGTTTACACACACAGGAGATGGGACGGAGGTTTTCCGTGTCGATCACCTTCTGCTGCGCTGTTTCCATGCAAAGAATGCACCAACTAGCCCGGCTTACTGCTTTGTTGGATTTAACAATGAAGGTGGCCTGGGCGGTCCTCCAGTCGACGGAAAGTGGCACTTCATTAAGCCAGACTCAGTTTATGTAATCCAAAATAATAGGTATGATCTATCCAGTGTGCGGAATGCAATAAAAGCAGCTTTATACAGTTGTACACCAACGCCAAGTAAGTACATGAAAGCGAGATTGAGGTCTCCACTGAACCAGAAAGCCATTCCCCTCCAACAATGAAGCGACCAGAGGGAACCAGTTTTGCGCCTTTTCATTGTTGAAAATGAACGGTCCCTAGAACAATGTGAACGCCAATGAACGCCGGCGGCTCACTTGTTTTGTTTGGTTATTGAGGAAAGGAAAGAGCGCAATAACTGGCTCAAATATCTTGATGGCCACTCCAAACGCGCCGAAAATGAGGGATAGGAGAGAGGGAAAGGTTTAGTTTGGTTTATGGGAGTTTAACGTCCCAAAGCGACTGTGGCTGTGAGAGGCGCCGTAGTAAACGGCTCTGGAAATTTAGACCACCTGGCATTCCTTAACGTGCACTGACATCGCACAGAACACGGGCCACGAGAATTTCGCCTCCATAGAAATTCGACCGCCGCGGCCGGGATCTACCCCGCGTCTTTCGGGCCAGCAGCCGAGCTCCATAACCACACAGCCACCGCGGCGGCTAGGAGAGCGGGAAAGAATAAAGGAAGAAAGAGGACTAAAAAATGAATTTTGAGGAAAGGCTCAGCGGGGCACCGCGGGGGGAACACTTGTGGCTCAGTGCAACTAGTGGCGAATGCTTGGTACACTAGTGACACTTAACTTAAATTCGCCGCTGGCTATCCTAGCGTAGCTTTCGCTACAAACGTTTATTTCCACACGTAAAATTCAAACAGCAACGCGATACATGAACGTTCACACTATAGGATAGCGGATTAGCATAAAAGTTCAGGAGGCCACTTTGCTGACATAAAGTGCGGTTAGGCAAGAGCCTTTAGCGCGTTGTTGCGGCTTCTGTCGTTGATGTGCGGTTAAGATGTTAAGTACACAATTGTTTGGTAATCTTAAATGCTGGAGACACTGGAGGGCATTTGGAAGGCATCCGTCTCATTCGACGCCTTCCCGCACTCTCCAGCGTCCTAGGCTGGAACTACATATGCGTTGGCAGGAAATATATTGGAGCCGCCTCCACGCGACAGCTTCTCTATTATTTAGGCCAATATGTGGCGAGGGTACCAGTCTACGTCCCAATTTATAATGGTCGATTGTTTCCCCGCAATTTTTCTGGCGCTCGTCGTATGCCCAGTGGGCGGGCAGGGGGGGGGCGGGGGGGGCGATGGCTACGCGGAGGTTAGCTAGCGATAGCTCGTGAGCCACCTCGTTACCAGTGAAGGCAGCGTGCGCGGGCGTCCAAATTAACTGAATTTTCATATTCAGCGTTCGTTGGGTGAGGATTTTGGCCGCTTCCAGTGATCTCCGCCCTTTTCCAAAATTTTAGACGGTGGTTTTGCTGTCGTTAATTTTAACCTTGGCATCCGTTCTTACACAAGCGAGTGATATCGAAACTTACCCCTCAGTCGCTATGTTGCGGCCTTGGGTGATCTGGGAGTTTTACGCGCTACTATAGCTTAGTGATAACGCTCAGTGCAACACTGTGGGGCGAGATGGACCCTCGAGCACACAATTTGGGCGTGCTCACAATCACCAGGGGTGGGACAAAATACAGCAAGTAGAGAACCCTTGGAGACCTTGCTTAATAATAATTGTTTTTTTTTCGGGAAAGGAAATGGCGTAGTATCTGTTTCATACATCATTGGACACCTGAAGTGCGCCGTAAGGGAAAGGATAAATGAGGCAGTGAAAGAAGAATGGGAGAAACAGGTTTCGTAGTGGAGGGCTCCGGAATAATTTCGACCTTCTGGAGATATTCAACCTGCACTGACATCGCACAGCACACGGGCATCTTAGCGTTTTGCCTGCATAAAAGCGCAGCCGCCGCGCTCGGGTTCGAACCCGGGAACTCCTGATCTGTAGTCGAGCGGCCTAACCACTGAGCCACCGTGGTGGGTGCGTCCTCCGAAACAACGACGACGGTTTAGCAACAGATACACCCTGTGACAAGGAGCACTCGCCAGATAGGTGAGAGCTCTTACAAATCCTATTCCTGTAGGGCCGGGAAGCCACCTCGCCTTCTGTGGTGTCTGTTGTTGCGACTGAAGTAATATCATAAACGAAAGTGCTGGCCTTACGGGCTCTCACACAAGTGGTTTGGGGGTGTCTGGAAGTCAGCCCTGGCCTTTAATCAGCAGGAGCGAATTACGTGGTTAGTCACGTGGCGCGAATTCTGAGAACGAGCGGTTTGAACCGCAGTCAGCGCAGCTGCGGAACGAGCGGTACCTGTGCGACAAGTGGCATGTTATGACATCTCAGCCGCGCGTGCGGCGAGCCAGAGGTCAAATCCATGCGTCATTTGACCTTCAGATTTGTATTCGAGAAGTGGAGCTTTTCGCCCCAAAAAGTTACCTGTGATTGAACCTGGCTGATCCTAGCAAGAAAGGTAAAAGCTCAGTTTAAATAAACACACGAAGGTAAGCACACGCCACACTTTTTTATATGGCTAATGGCGCGTCACGCGATTTCCAGCAGATGCGAGTGGGCCGTCGGCTCCGCAACACAGCGTCACGTGATTAGATAGCTGCGAGGGGAGCGAGTGCCGTGGGCTTAACGCTCGCAGCTGCGGCAAGGAGTGGATAGTCGCGCGGCATAACGTCCCAGAGAACATTTTAAGTCAAAATTATTCCGGAGCCCTCCACTACAGCACCTCTTCCTTTGTTCTTTCACTACCTCCTTTATCCCTTCCCTTTATCCCTTGCGGCGCGGTTCAGGTGTCCAACGATATAAAAGACAGATACTGCGCCATTTTCTTTCCCCCAAAACCAATTTTTTTTCAAGTCGAAAGCATTTCTTGGCTCATGGGTGCAGTGGACGAAAGTTGTAGACGGGAGTGGTCCGCATGAACTATCAATCATAAGTTGTGCGGTAATTAAAGCAAAAACGTAAAAGTTGATTAGGCCGCAGTTTTCTAGCAACGTATATGTAATGAAATATACCAGAAATTGGAAAATAAGACAAAAACTGCAAAGAATTAAAAATAAAAATAAAAAAGAAAATATATAGAAGTAAGAAGTGACTAAATATAAAACAGGAAAAATATTACAGGAAAAGCAGATGAAAATTTAACGTCGAATGAGAACAGGGAAAGGTTTCGCATTTGCGCTCTCAAATAGAGTTATTTTTTCTTGCGGGAGAGTCACAGACACCTGAACCAACCAGCGACTGCCTCCTTTTTTCCGAACCTGACGGGAAAATAAACATTGGTATATTTTATTTGGGGAAGCATCCATGAGAGCAATGCCGTGCTTTCTTTCGCTTGACAGGATGAAACAAGCGGTTTATGTTATTTACCCATATGAGAAACGATGACCATCCGCACAGATGTTAGACGCTTTTACCATAACGTGTACCGTGCTGTATACCATTACCCGAGTACCGTGAGTCCGAGCGTCGCCAGTGCGCATGCGCAGGTTGCTTTTAGGGTGCCAGATTGCGCCAGTTATCCTACAGCTGCGTGCGCACCTGCCACCGCATCGGGACCAAATGGGACGTATCAATGGTGTCCAATAGTTTGCGAGTTCGACTCTTGCTCGAGCCGCCGGTACTGAGACGTCGAGTACCCCTATTGCGCCCATAGTGGGAGGAGGGCAAAATGCCTAGTTTTGTCAGTCTTGTTTTCGTTTGCTGAAGTGGTTCTTAAAAGGACTCTTTATATGGCGGACTTTCGGCCACAGATACCTGAACAAGCAGGCGGTACAGATAGCAGGAGATGTGTTGGGCGGACCACGGAAGACAGGAATTCCGCTTCTCTCGGCCGCGGGGAATTTAAAGTTGGCCAAGAAACTCGCATTGAGCCTGAAAGGTAACTGCGCAATCTCGAGAAATGAAAGTCTTTGAAAGTGGCTGCGGTCGTTCTAAATAAAACTAGACATCTCTCGCAGAAGGAAATATTGAAGCCGCGAACCATCGGCTTTGGGCAAGAAGAGAGATTAAGAGCGTACGCGGCATTGCCTGTATTGTAGAAGAATCGATCACATGCTTATCAACAAAAAAAAGGCGGGCAAATTCGCCACAGACACTTAAGACTGGTTTCGAGTTTGAATCAGAAAGCTCTATATTCCCGTGAGTGAAACGTTTGAACGTTTCAGTGCCTTGGGGCCGTGAGGAGGCCCAAGCACTTGCGTGTCCTAAACTCCCCTGAGTCCATTAAAGTTTTCACCACCACCACCTACCTGAGCCTCCTGTTCGCGCCTCTGCCGCATTGCTTCCGCTTCACGTTTCCGCAAGTCGACGTTGGCCGCACGCTTCTGTCGCTTCATGTCCGCTTATCGTTGGGTACTTGAACGCCTCTTCAACCGGTTGAGGCTAGTTGCCCGCGCTCTTACCGTAACGGTGATCGTCGATGTTGCAGCCCGCCTCTGCAGCCGTCGTATAGGCGTTATCGGCTCTCGTGCCTTGGAGCCGGTAGCGCGCATTTGTGGGCGCTCTCGTCTCCCTGTTCACGTAAACGCGGTCGCCTCGCAGGCCACAGACATTGATGTCGTTGCCATTCCATCACACTGCGTCCAGTGTTTTTATGCGTTACCGAAAAAATTACTAAATACGTTACTCTTTACGCTAAAAAAAGAAACGCGCTACTGTCCTACCTAAGCTACTAAAAATATAACGCCTTACCGTTACCGAAAAAAAAGTACCACTCGCTACTTTTTCGTTACTGCATGGCCATAAATTTTAATCAGTGCGTCTCCGCTGTAAGAACTAACGATAACAATTTTATAAAGGTTATATTACATTTAAAACTTTTAGCCAAAACAGCGATTTTACCCGAAATCTTGATTTAATGAGAATAATTTACGCAAATGTGCTGGAGTTCAGCTGCGTTAGAGTGGCCTGAGTAGTCCTGCAGAGTTACATGTGATGGCTTCAGACACTGTGGCACATAGTGAAGCCATTTTCTGAACATGACATTTAAAAAAAAGGACACTTCATCATCAATTCTAGCTTTGGAAAGAAAACATCGCTGAACTCTCATCAAATTTACAGTCATTTTGAACAATGTGATGTTACAAAATGCCGGGCATGCTTGCACTCTGGAGATTTGTGCGTGCAGTGGTTTGGGAAGAGAGGTAGGTGAAGGCAAGTGTGTGAATGCGTGTTCGTGCACGTGTTTCGTGCTTAATGGTTATTCAGTCTTTTTCTTTCAGTTGGGCGCGTCGTCAAGGACAGGTGTTTCTGGCATGCACGCGAGCCGCATCAATGGTTGTCGAGAACACCTGTACATTTTGTTTATCTGCAACATCACTTTAGGCACTCCGCGCTTTCGTTTTGAAACAAAGGGATGCGGAGGGAGGGGGGAGGTCGACAATTGTAATAAAAAGTAACCAGTGGGAAGGAGACGAACTGTCCCTACAAAGGTGGCTACACATCGCTCCAGAGAAAACTCTCGCCATAAGCTTAAATAAGTTCGTTATATCAAGAGACTGACTTCGCACCATCTAAGGAAGCTCCCGAAGCTCATGCGCCGTCTGTCTGGGTGGCAGTAAGAATATGTCCTTCAGTCATCCCAGCAGCTGGACTGGGCTCACAGGCTAGGCCTAGAGCCACCGGTTACGCGCTGTCAGAGGTCCATGGCTTCGCCGGCGTCGGTAACCACGGCTTCCACAACACGTCTTTTGACAACTGTGTCTATGTCACAGCTCTTGGATCCTGCTCCCGGTCCATCAGCGCAGCGCACATCCCGCTTTCTCCAAATGCACCTCTGCCTGTGAGCGATCTGCCCTCTGGGCGGAACTCGGAAATGGCTGCCCAGCCTCCACTGCTGGACGGGGCTTCAACCATGCAGCGTGAGGATGAGAGCTCTCCAATGGACCTGTCGTCAGCACCTCCATCCGTGCCGCCAGGCTTCCCGCAGTTATCAAAAGCGCCCATCAGGGGCACTGCACAGGATTCGTCTTCTGCCAACTGCAGCTCATAAGGCAAGCGTTCTTCCCAGCGTATGCCAACCAGGTGGCTGTGCCGACATCGAGATCGGTATCGTATAAAGTGGCCATTAAAGCTCTGGCAGCCAAAAGCCTGACAGACATTCCGAACAGGATTCTTCAGGCGAACCTGGACGAGTGTCTTGGGACCAGAGGTTTTCGTGGCTTCACGTCTAGAACGAAATATAATACCATCGCTTTGTGGCTCCCAACTTTGGCTTCTGTCGAGCATCTGCAAACGCTGAAGTGCATATCGATTACAAGCGAGATCTAGGTGCCGGTCCAGGTGTACCTAGTAGAAGGTTCGGAAGTACAACGCTGTGCTGTTTAAAACGTCGACGTTGCCGAAGACCAGACGACCCTCCAACGTGAGCTGTACTGTCCAACCCACCGTGTCATCCAAGCGCGGTATATGGGAATAGGGCGCTCGTGCATCGTCACAGTATACAAGGCCCACCAACTCTCCCAGAACGACTTTACTATTATGGCTGTATTCTGCAGCCTCGCCCTTACAAACAGAGTGCCGTCTATTGATACAGTTGTGTCAGACCTGGCCACATGCGCCGATCATGCCCTTTAGCAAAGCCAGATGAGGCTAGGCCCCAAGGCACATCGTCTTGCAGGTGCAGACTTCGCAAGACTGACGACCACGAGATCGCCTCTCCAACTTATCGAACAAATGAGAAGGCAACTGAGAAGGTTCGGCGTGGGATCCGTAAGGAAGTGCGTCCGAATGAAAACAGAGCCCCGTTGCAGGCATCCAACAGGTTTGCGGCTCTTCAGTAGGATGAAGACGACTGGCCGGAGCTTTCTGAGCCGAATCCACCTGCAGCCCCTGCCCAACAGTCGTATAGTGATCAAGTGCGCAAGGATCGCCGTCGCCTTCAAACTACCCAAAAGCATAGCATACTGGAACCTCTGCGTGAGGACATGGCAGCAGTTGACGACCAAATTACACGCATTTTAGCCGATGTCTCTATGCTATGGCAACGCCGTGAACTACTTGATCGCCGTATACAACCATCGGAATCCCACCCCACGCCAATCAATGCTGCAGCGCCTTCGACTACGTCCAGCCCTCATGCGTTTTTCGCAGACTCTACCAGGTCTTCTGCAGCACTGCAGGATACCTCAACAAAATCCCTCCTCCGATTTATGGTAAACCAGTTATCTAACCTGACATCATATCTATTACAACGCTTGGAAGCTTAATCGAAAATGGCGAGTACACGTTGTTCTGGTGAGCTCCAATGGAACTGCAGGGGCCTCTCCACAAAGCAGGGAGAGCCCAAATCTCGACTTCGCATGAACAAGCTCCAGGTGTGGGCCCTGCTACTGCATGAGACCAATGCCTTGCCACCCATTCTGGGCTTTAATGGATACACGTCTCCTTCAATGAACGACCGCCGTGTGCACACTGCAGCCCCCCCGGGAAAGGCGGCGGTGTACGTTGATGCGCGTTTACCTCAAGTTCGCTTCTCTCTAGAAAACTGATGCTCCTCATACCAAAAGGTAGTCGCAGTGGCTGTGAAGCATTCCAAGGCAACTGTTGTGGTTGTGTCATACTTTGTAAGACCCGCCGGTGGAGCTTCCTCCCGCATTAATGTGGGGTGGGTATTAATTCTACGACGACAGCACCCAGGGTGGCCTGTTTTAGTCTGCGGTGACTTTAACGCTCCTTATCCGGACTCGGAGTACCCCACTTCAAGCCCCTGTGGTAGGCGTGTGTGGGACGCATTCGCGGATGCGCTTTTTTGTTTTACTCAACCATTCAGATTCAGCAACGCGGACTGTGCGCCTTGCTCGCAGTCCAACATATGCTGCGGACCTTACGTGGTGGTCAGGACACGGGACTCCATCGTGGCACCTGGAGCCAGACTGTTGGGGTAGGGACCACCATCCTATCATCATTGGTCTGCATCCATCAAGTGCCCGCCGATTACGCTGTAGGTGTTCTGTGGTCAATTGGGACACGTTTCGCACCACCGTAGAAGATATCTCTCTGCAATCATCTACCCTACTTGTGGACCGCATAAAATTGCGCTGAATAAGGCTACTGCTGTCACCTTTACGGACGTCAATCGCCCGGCGCCGGATGTGGGTCTGCTTAACCTGTAGGCTGCTCGCCGACAAGCGGGGGTGGCCGCTTCCCGAGACCCGTCTTCTGCGCCAGCACGGGCAAGGCTGAATTACCTTACTGCCAAGGCTCGCACATATGAACGCGATCTCTCGCGATGGCAGTGGCATGCGTGATGAGAGAGTTCCCGACAAAGTCATCGAATGCTGCTCTCTGGCGAACGTTTCGTGGAATGAAACATGGTTCCCGCCGTCTTGACGCAACGGCCACACCGTGCTTCGCAGCTAACTTAGCTCCGGATTATTTCGCCAAGGAGGCAGCGCCGAAGTTTTTCCGCAAGTATAATGTGCTCCTCCAAGGGTCACAGGAGTTCCCTTGGCTGCCATTCCAGCTTATGTCGATAAGCTCCCATCTACAGCCGACGCCAAGGGAATTGTAAACCTATTTTCAATGCTCGAGTTGCTTGCAGCAATAGGCGAGGCCCGTCGGAAGACTACTCCCGGTCCGGACTCCATTCCGTACGAGGTTTACAATAAAATAAGTTCCGCTGTACTGCCTCAACTCCTCGCCACCATTAACAAGGTATGGATAGAAGGCGTCGTAACAGAAACGTGGAAATCGGCTGTTGTGAATCCCATACCAAAGCCGGGGAAGCCGCCGACAGACCTCGGAAATTTCCGGCCTATATCGCTTACGCCATCAATATGCAAGCTTACCGAAAATATGCTTGCCACACGGCTGTCGTGGTGGCTTGAGCAGCATGGTTTCTACCATCCCAACCAGATTGGATTTCGTACGTCCATAGGTACAGAAGATGGACTGGCTGTCTTGGGGTCAGCAGTTCTGGCCTCAACTCGCAGCCACCGTTTACGTAATGTACTGGCCATGGACGTTGAAAAGGCGTGCGATAATATCAGTCATGCTGCCATCCTGGAATCGCTTGACATGCTGCATTTCCCCCTTAGAGTGCGCGATTTTGTTCAATCCTTCCTTGAAGGCCGACACTTTGCCATACGCCTCAGTGGTGATGCCGTCGGATCATTTGTGCCTCTTCGCGGCATTCCCCAGGGATCGGTTTTATCGCCAACATTATTTGATATTGCTTTTATCCCCCTTGCTTGGCGCTTACATGATGTCTGTGAGGTTAAGTTCTTATTGTATGCTGATGACATAACGGTGTGGACCACTCACAACGACCTGATGACTCAAGGAGCAGGCCTACAATCAGCCATAGATATTACGTCGACTTTTGCTTTTTGAATTGATCTGCACCTTTCAGTGAGGAAAACCAAGTTCGTGTCAGTCGCCAACCGCTGGGGCGCCGTAAACTGGCTGCAACACCAATTCGTCTTCATCTATCCGGAACTCCAATTCAAGAGAGTTCAACCGTAAAAATCTTGGGCTTGACAATACACGAGTCAGGAACAGGTACTGCTTGGCTTTCTCGGGGTAAAAAGCAAGCAATTCAGGCGTTGGGTCTGATTAGACGCATTTCTCCTAAAACAGGCGGATCGCGCTCTGATGTTGCACGACAGTTGGTGCGGGCAGTTGAGCAACCGCGCCTCGTTTCCCACGCCCGTTTCCAGCATTTGACGACGGCTCACTGGGATTGTCTAGAAGCTGTTAATCGAGACGCAATGATGGTCATCACTTGCCTTCCCCTGATTACCTCGATCACGGCACTCCAATAACATGCGCAGCTGAATACACTAGATGAGCTGGTGCAGCTACGACGCGATGCTCGCCGCCTAACGTCAAGCCTTACACACACAACATTTTCTCTCAGGCATATGCTTCATCGTACTTCATTCTACTGCCGCCTCTGCCAGTTCTTCCTCCCTGGCGTTTTGTGCAGCTAAGAGACAACAAGCCAACTGACCAACGTCGGCCATCATCTACCCGCGCGGCATCGCTGTTTCGCGACCGAATTACAGAGCAAGGCGCCAATCTGCCGCATGGCTCCATCGTTATGTATGTTGACGCAAGCATCCAGGCCTTCGAAACAACAAAGGACTTTTAATGTCCTTGCAAGCATGCTCTGAACAAAACGTCAAGGTTTAGCCTCTCAGAACCTCCTTCCATCTTATGTGCGGAGATGCTTGCGGTCAAGAGGCACTTTGCTTTGTGGCCGCCGTTCCCATTCGTTCCACGTTCCCGTGGCCGCCGTTCCATCATTCGCACCGCCGCCTTTCACGTCACACGCCTACTACGACGAGTCAGTCACACCCTAGAAATCTTCCAATACATCCATCATCTAGCGGCACGCATCCCGCAGCAAATCCGTATTTAGCGGGTACCGCGTGACCTCCTGGACGCACAAAGACACGCAGATTATGCGACCCGCCTTTCGACCCCAACCTCGTCTTTGCATCGAGTCCTCACTCTGGATGACGCCACCCTCCTTTTAACAAGAAAGGACCATCCCCCGCGCCGCACACGAGCGCTAATCCCTCCGTGTGCGGTAACCCTCCTCCGTCGTCTTCCCATGCAGAGTAGGTTGCGCTTCGGAGGATACGGGTCGGGGTTGCCCTGACTTCAGCTCTGACATGGAAATTGCCGCAGTTCAAAGATTTATATCCCAGCCCCGGGTGTTCAGTCTGGAAGATCAGAGACTGTGAGGCGAATATCCACCATCTTTTGTGGGACTTCCCGGCGCTGAAGCCGACGAGAATTCGGCAGCTAGCAGCAGTGGGCCTCTCACCAGACAATCCGGACTCCTATATCTCCTGAACACAGGGTCCACATCATCGTTCACATCTTGATTTCATCATATCAGCCCACCTATTTTAATTTATTTAAGCATCTTACTCGTGCCTCACTTCATAGTTTTTATGGCCTGAGACAATAAACATCGCGTCAAATGCAAAATAACTGGTAACGTGACACTTCACGTTACCGAAAAATGGTAACGTAAGAGCGTCAGCCTTTACGGTTTCGAAAAGGTAACGGGTACGTTACTAAGTTACCGAAAAAATAAAGCGTTAGCGGTAACGGTGTTACTTGGAACGCGTTACCGCCAATATTGACTGTATTGCACACACACCGTCGGCAGGGGAGTCTGAAGAGACAGTGACACGCGCAGCCGCGAAACCCTCAGCAACGACACTTAGGACTCCTACTGCGTGAGCACTGGCGCGACTAAGTCATGCAGCAAGTGGTCTGATGCTGGCACCTACTGCCTCCGAAGCTACGCCGCCTTCCGCCATCTGAAGTCCTATTTCGACTGCGACGCCCTCTCGGGTAATGCGTCCTCCCTCCGAAACTGCTCCTGTTGCTTCTCTCTCCCCTTCTTGCCAGGTGTATCATATACCCGACCATTTGTCAAACCGCTACCGAAGAAGCGGCTGCCTCACCGACACGACGCGTGCCTTTAGCACAAGGCCCGAGGACTGGATGATTTCTATCGTGCCGACGAACACCTACACACATGCACGCGGCAAGGCAATGTGCAACCTACGCGGTCTGTGCAACCATGCCGCGATCTACCCTTATCTCCGCCGCCGCGGTGTGCGTCCCCACCGTCGCCGGAGTAGAAGAAACAACCATAGCGCTGTCTATCGCTGACCGCCGTACCCGCACAGTCATCCGTGACTCAAAACGAGCAGTCCTAAACTACTCGGCAGGCTGCATCTTCATTGCCGCCGCACACATCCTGCGCGGCTCCACTCCCCACCGCAAAATAACCTAATCTGGGCACCCGCCCATGAGGTCAACTGCGGTAACAAAGGGACATATATCAGGTTCTGGCAACCTAAAAAGATTGAAAAATAATAAGCCCTTGCCTACACCACTGACGCATAACTTGCTGTTAAGGAAGGGGCCGGCCGAGTTGCCAGAGGATTAACAATCCTGGCGGCCGCGCCACAGATTCTAGAGTCCTCACTGAAGCCCCCCGGCGTGTGCTGACATCACCAATGTTCATAAAAAGACGTGACACCCTTAGCAGCCTCTTCAACCCGACCTCCAGAGAGCAAAAACCACCCTGCTCTGAAGATTATAGATGCTCTAAATCCTCAGCCACTAAAGGCTATCACTGATCTCCAATAGAGAATACCACCCCGCATGCCCAAATTGCAACCACGTGTCGTCCACAACTCAGGCGCACATCCTCTGGGGATGCGAAAATAACCCTCCTCCAGAAACCCTCCTGCCAGCTCGCTCTTCGGAATGCTGGGACCAACTCCTCAGCCAGACACGCAACTCTCACTCATTTCATGGGCAAAGTATCTGGCCCCCACATGAGGCCGCACAGGACCCACCGGCCCTTGTTCGCGGCACCTGTGGCAAAAAAGTTCTCTCTTTCTCTACTTCTTGCCATCTCCATGGCTCTCCGATCTTTCGTGCTCCGACGCCGACAACTGGCAGCTTTGAATTAATGGAACATACAAAGCTTTCTCCTTGAAATAAAGTGCATGAGCACGAACACCTGGTTATATTAGCGCTCATAAAATGGCTTTCGACCCACGACACGCATTACTTCTCGGGTTCGGCGTCGCTCGGATCATGTCACTACATCAAGAACAACTTCAGAGTCCCGCTAACATAGCAGTCGAATCATCTTGTACGGCCCGCAGTTGTTGCTAAAACGTTTTGACCGAGTACACCGTGACAAATGGATATCCAATGTCTGACTCGGTCAGCTGGCTTGTATTCTGCATGGCACCGACGAAGATTGTAATGTCAATGGTAAGCGCGCTACTGGTCTTGAGTGCGCAACCAGGCATGACGTCGGGGTTCTTCTGCGGGCTGTACGATATAAACATAACGGTGTTGAAATGTAGTCGGGTGTGCTCTAGCACACTCCCTTTATAAAAGGGAGGGCTGTAGAGGGCAGCTTAGTCATCATCCTGACTACACCCATTGCAGGGCGAAAGCGTCTCCCATGTCTATTCAATTAGACCTCTCCTTTCCCAGCTGCGCCCACCCTATGCCTGAGAGTCTCATAATCTCATCCTCCCACCTAACCTTCTGCCGCCCCCTGCTACGCTTGCCTTCTCTTCGAATCCAGTTCGTTACCCTTAAGGACCAGCGCTTATCTTGCCTTCGCATTAAATGTTCTGCCCATTTCTTCCTCCTCATTTCGACTAAAATATCATTAAACCGCCCACTCTGCCCGCTTCCGGTCTCTTAACGTTACACCTATCCTTTTTCTTTGCATGGTTCGCTGCGTCCTCCTTAATTAAAGCTGAACCATTTTAATTAGCCTCAACGTTTCTGCCCCGTAGGAGAGTACTGGTAAGATACAGCTGCTGTGCACTTTTCTCTTGAGGGATATTGGTAATCTGCTATTATTGATCCGAGAGAACCTGCCATATCCGCTACACCCTGTCTCACCCTTCCAGTTATGTCTCTGTCATGATCCGGATCAGCTGCCACTACCTGCCCTAAACAGTTCTTTACCACTTCCTGCACCTTGCTGCCAATTGCAAACTGCTGTTCCCTTGCTAGACTGTTCAACATTACTTTGGTTTTCCGCATGGTAATTTTTAGACCCACCGTTCTGTCCTGCGTAACTCATTGATCATGATTTGCAGTTCACCTCCTGAGTGACTCAGCAAGGCAATGTCATTAGCGAATCGCAGATTATTGACGTTTTCTCCATTAACTCTTATCCCCAACTGTTCCCTGTACAGGCCTCGGAATACTAATTGTAAACAGGTGGTGAATAGCATCGGCAAGATCGTGACTCCTTGCCTGACGGCCTTCCTTATTGGAATTTAATTGCTCACTTTATGTAGGACTATGGTAGCTGTGTAGTTCCTGTATATATGTTCCAGTATTTTGACATAAGGCTCTTATGCACCCTGATTACGCAATGGCTGTATGAGTGCTGAGGTTTCGAATTTCTCAAATGCTTTCTCGTAATCAATGAAGGATATATTTAGGGGTCGGTTATATTCTGTGCATTTCTCTATCCCCTTATGTATATTGTGAATATGATCTATTGTTGAATATCCTTTACTAAAGCCTACCTGATAATTTAGTTGATTAAACTCTAACGTTGTCCTGACTCTATTGGTGATTACATTAATAAATACCTTGTAGGCAGCGGACAGTAAGCTGGTCGGTCTGTAATTTTTTCAAGTCCTTGGCGGCCTCTTTCTTATGAATTAAGAAGATGTTTGCATTCTTCCAAGGTTTTGGTACGGTCCAGGTCGTAAAGCATTGCGTATACAGGGTGCTAGTTTTTGCAGCAGAATCTGTCCTCCATCTTTCAACAGATCTCCTGTTACCTGATCCTAGTCAGATGATTTTCCCCTTTGCACTGTTCCTAATGCTTTCTTTATTTCCTCTTTCGTTACAGGCGGGATGACGCAATGGTGTGTGCTACTGTCTTTATCATTAACGTTCTGATTATATTGCCTACTGTATAGATTTCTGTAGAACTCTTTCGCTACATTAACTATCTTATCCATATTGCTAATGGCATTGCCCTCCTTGACTCTTAACGCACACATCTGGTTTTTACCTAAGCCTAGTTTCCTAGGAAGCATACTCCCTTTCTTACTCTCATATAGGCGTAATAAAGCTGGAGTGGAGTGCAGGTACGCGGCGACGTTGAGGTAGTCCTCACTGGTGACGTCCTGCAACATTGCGTCGAGCGTTGTCACGGCCTCCCTTCCATTTACGAGGGAAGGGTTCCACGGGGTTGCCTCCTTAAACTGTGGATTGTAGGCGAAGGAAACGTAGAGCAAGATCGCGTCCACTGATCTGTGTTCGGTGTCAAAGGAGACGGAGTGTACTTACATGCAGTTCTTTTTCAATTTGTCTCCTCACGGTGTCATTAAGATGTCTACGGCAAGCGAGAGGTACTGCCGTCTAACAGGCTTTGATAGAGTCAGCGTAAGTTATCTCACAAAGTGGATTGCAGGCAGAGCTAGTTGTAACTCCTAGTAAGCAGCAGTAAGAAAATAAACGAAATGCATTTACGCCTGTCAACTGCCATGAAATATGACCGATTAAAGCAAAGCGTTAATAGCGTTAATAGCGTTAATACCCATTAAAGCAAAGCGTTAATATTCCCGTTTGGAGGAAAACCCCTCATCGGCGCGACTGCGACATTCAAATTCGTGGAATGGGTGTAACGACGTAGAAAAACAGGCTCGCCGCAAAGAAAAAAAATGGGTCGGCTTAGCTCAGCTAACCTTAGCTATGCAAACGAAAGCACCGATTGCATGTCAGGTCACTTTCTAAGGTTCTTGGGGCCGAAGCATAGTCTGACAGGCAGACGGACCACGTGGGTAGCTGCGTGTTCCGCCCTGTGAGAACTCGCTCCCAGAGTCTCACCAGTCTCCACCGCGGCTGCTAACAAGGCTCGTCGCTGTGTTCATTCGGCATCTTTCGCTCGCCGTCGAGCCAGATGAAGCTCCCGCCCTCCATTCCTTTCGGCTGGCCGTTTAGCCCGTTTACGCTCCCTATCGATCGCTGTATCCCTCGACCAGTTGGCAATGTCGACCGGGTGATCAGACTCGGTCCGACGTCTGCGAGTAGCTACTGTCGAGTACGTCGGCTCCAGCTGACTTCCTTCGTACACAGCGTGGAGGTGGATAGTAGCGCGCAGCCGCCGCGACGACGGCAGAGCGCGTGACTGCAGCTGCTGCGAGTCATGTGGTACGTAACGTGGTAACTTATGCAGCTCCGCTCCTCCAGTTCATGGTCATTGGTACAGACGCAGCGAAATCGGAGCCGTGTGGATAGTAAAGCCACCGCCGCTAAACGGCACCAAGTGCGTTGCAATTGAGCGGCCGTGGTAAAGCTTTAAAAGTTTGTCAGGTGGAAGTGAACCGGAATCCCTTCGGTCGGGAGCCGGGCACAACTTCTCTGCCAATGAGGATGTTGGTTCAAGAGGATTAACAGAGGAATTGTACAAGCACGTCGCGCAGCAACGTGCGCAAATGACATTAAAGGAAGGAAGAAGCGGCTTTGATTTTGTGCGCTGACGTGCAATACAGCAGAATATGATGTCACGTGAAAAGCTGCCGACATCTGCGTAATTTCGCGCCAAGAAATCCCCAAGCGACCGCACGGACACATTTAAACCATCGCCCCATAATTGCAAGGTGAATTTAAATAAAGATTGAAGTTTATGAAGACGGACTGGCTGGCCAAAGCTACATACGCTTATTAAATACAAAAAGGGAAGTTCGACCGCCTGACCAGCAATCAATGTCTACCAATAAGGGTACTTGTGAGCACATAATATACCTGGCCGAGACAATTAGTTACAAAACTATGTGGTGCCGGACATCCACATGAGCAAGCTCGTGTCCGGGAACGGAGTGCGTTCGGACCGTAAATGGAGCCGGTGCTTAGTTTATTAGGTACCGCTAGCTAATGCATTCAGCGGACAAAAAATAAGTGGTCCAGTAAGAGGCTACCGATCAACATATTCAAAGTATAAGTGGAATCCTTGCTTGCTTTCAACGCTCATTGTGTACTGATGGGGTTGCATCGAAGTTTTAATCAATGTCAAATTACAATCTGGGATTTAAGCGAAGCGGAGATGTTATTGTTACTCTTCATTTTGCTTTGCCCTGTTGTCGACGCACAGCAAAAAAATAAACAGGCGTGTGCTGTAGAATGAAAACTGGCCTTTGAACATTTGCTTTCAACAAAAACCAATTATTATTATTAAAAATAGGTTTTATGGCGGCAACACGCTAAGGCGCCCGTGTGCTGTACGACGTCAGTCAACGTTAAAGATCCCCAGGTGGTCAAAATTATTCCGGATCCCTCCACTACGGCACCTATTTCTTCATTTCTTCTTTCAATCCCTACTTTATTCGTCCCCTTACGGCACGGTTCAGGTGTACAACGATATATGGGACAGATGCTGCGCCATTTCCTTTCCCCAAACCCGTAGATTATCTGTTATGGGTCCAAGTTGGACTTATTTTTGGAAATGTGGCGGAGAGTTTGAAGGTTGCTTCACTTCCGTCACTGGTTGGCCCGGTATGAACTACCTCCGGGATCGTCAATGTCTTTAGCGCGTCTTTACTATCCTGTCTTTCAATTCCATCTTTCAACTCTCCTCTATCTGCACGTGGTAACGATTGTGGCTCGGCTTGAGCCAGTGAGCAGGCCTGTGCACTTTCCTTTCTTTCTTCCTGGCACAGGCAGACAGTCTTTTCCTTTCCCCAAAAACCAAATATTTCATTTATTCTTTCACTCCCTCGTTTATCCCTTTCCTTAGTGCGCGGTTCAGGTGTCCGCCTATATATCAGACAGATACTGCGCCATTTCCTTTCCCAAAAAATTAATTGTTATTAAAAATAGGTTGTTTCAGCAAAGGAAATGGTGCAAGAATTGTCTAACCTCGGCGGACAACCCAAACGCACCGTAGGAGAAAGGAGGAAACATTTAGTGAAAGTTGAAAAAAAGAGACGTTGTAGTAGAGGGCTCCTGAATATTTTGGACCACATGTGGTTCTTTCATCGCAAAGAACATGGGCGCCACGTCTTTCATATAAACTAGCATTTTCATTATACTACAAGAACACGGCAAAAATGAAAACAAAAAATTTGTCAGTGCGCGTTAAAGATCCCCAGGTGCTCGAAATTACTCTGGAGCCCTCCGGACGGCACCTCTTCCTTCCTTTCTTCAGTCAGTTCCTCCTTTATTCGTACCCTTACCGCGCGGTTTAGGTGTCCGACGAGATATGAGATACTGCGCCATATCTTTTCCTCGAAAACCAATTAATATAGTAATAATAATTGGTTTTTGGTGGGAAGGAAATTGCGCAGTATCTGTCTCATATATCGTTGGACACCTGAACCGCGCCGTCAGGGAAGGGATAAAGGAGAGAGTGAAAGAAGAAAGTGAGAAATAGGTGCCGTTGTGGTGGGCTCCGGAATAATTTCGACCACCTGGGGACCTTTAACGTCCACTGACATCGCGCAGCGCAGGGCGCCTTAGCGTTTTTCCTCCATAAACACGAAGCCGCCGCGGTCGGGATCGAACCCGGGAACTCCGGATCAGTAGTTTAATAATCATAATATTAATAATAATTGGTTTTGGGGGAAAGGAAATGGCGCAGTATCTGTCTCATATATCGTTGGACACCTGAACCGCGCCGTAAGCGAAGGGATAAAGGAGGGAGTTAAAGAAGAAAGAAAGGAGAGGTACCGTAGTGGAGGGCTCCGGAATAATTTCGACCACCTGGGGATCTTTAACGTGCACTGACATCGCACAGCACACGGGCACCTTAGCGTTTTTCCTTCATAAAAAAAGGCCTGGCTTAGCTTATGGTTAAGCCTAGGATGCGAAGCATACGTCGCTTAGCAAGCCGTACTTCTCGTTCTTCTCCCGTTTCCGTGGCCTTTTGTAACTTGCGCTTTGCGGTCTGGCGAGCCGCCCTCTCCCTGGCCGACATCTCGCTGCTCAACTGACTCAACGAGTGCGTCGCCTTTTATACAATTGCGTGACGTCAGTATCTCCTAGCGGTAGGAGCGGGAATTAGGCCGCCGGCGGAGGCTGCGCGTCCGCAAGCGAGCGCACGAGTTGAGCCCCAGCTTTCAGAGCTGTTGTGACGTCATATCACGTGGTGCGCCGATGTAGGTCAAGTGGTAGCTACGCGGCCGCGCGCGGCGCAGCAAAGAAGAGCTCGGTTGTGCGGCTAGTATGCTTCGCATAAAACGCAGCCGCCGCGGTCGGGTTCGAACCCGGGAACTCCGGATCAGTAGTCGAGCGCCCTAACCACTGAGACAACGTGGCGGGTGATGAGTAGTTTAATAATAATAATTGGTTTTTTGGGAAAGGAAATGGCGCAGTATCTCTCATATATCGTTGGACACCTGAACCTCGCCGTAAGGGAAAGGGATAAAGGAGGGAGTGAAAGAAGAAAGGAAGAATAGGTGCCGTAGTGGAGGGCTCCGGAATAATTTCGACCACCTGGGGATCTTTAACGTGCACTGACATCGCACAGCACTCGGGCGCCTTAGCGTTTTTCCTCCATGAAAACGCAGCCGCCGCGGTCGGGTTCGAATCAGTAATTTACAATTTACATTTTTAAATAAAGGAAATTACGCAGTAAATTCCTCACATGTCTGGGAGACACCAGAACTGCGCCGTAAGTGAAGAGTTAAAGGAGGAACTAAGAAAGGAAGAAAGAGGTGCCCTACTGGAGGGCTCCGGAATAATTTCGACCATCTGGGGGTCTACAATGTCACTGACGGCACAGCACACTGGCGCCTTTGCGGTTCGGCTCCATCGAAACGCTGCCTCAGCCGCATTTGTGTCCTTTTACCGATGATTTTTCGAAGCTAGTGTTTTATCGCGCGTTAAACACGACAGCTCTGAGGCTGCGTATTCTTACACACTGCGACATGAGTTTGTCGTTAAATGCTGGCCTAATTGCCTCCTATCAGGAGACCTTTACGGTTGTGTTTTTGGCGAAGTTGTGTCAATGCTGCTGTTTTTTTTTCATTTCATTTTATTACCTTAAAGGCCCCAAAAGAGGGCTGTCACATAAGGGATGGCAACAATTAAAATCACAGATTCACAATAACAGGAAAGTTTTTACATTTTCAGCGAAAAGACTTGGGCAAGTGATGATGGAGAGAAAGAAGTAATTAGAAACGAGGAAAGAAGGAATTAGAAAAAGTGACGGTGCGTGAGCGTGGACGGGCAACTTGTAGTTGATGGCTGGTGCGATGTGATATGCCTGCTGGGGGAAAAATATAAGGTGCGATGTGCATAGGGCTGTGGAAGAATTTGTGAAATAAAGACAGGCTGGCAATGTGATGGTGGAGCGATAAGGGTGATAATCTGGATGCTGTTTTTAAGGAGGAAACGCTGATGTCATAAGAGTAGGATGAATGAATGAAGCGAGCAGCGCGATTTTGAACAGATTCGAGGGCATTGATGAGGTAAACTTGATGAGGATTCCAAATGGGCGAAGCAAATTCAAGTTTGGCCTGAACGAATGATTTGCAAGCTAATAACTTGACATGTTTTGGAGCATGTTGAAGATGGCGCTTGAGGAAACCTAGCGTTTTGTTTGCTGACGATATTATGTTTTTTAACATGCAAGCTCCAAGAAAAATCGCTAGAAATTGTTATGCCTAGGTTCTTGTTTGACTGAACTAGTTGTACGGGAACTTCTGATATTTCGTAAGAGAAAATTAGAGGATTACGGCGGCGGCTGATGGACAAAAGATTGCATTTACGTAGGTTAAGTTCCATTACCCACTTATTACACGACTTCTGAACAGCATTGAGATCATTTTGAAGAGAAGATTGGTCAGCAGTGGAGAGAATCGTCAGCGAACATGCGTATGTTAGATGTTACGTTTGAAGGCAGGTCAATAATGTACACGAGAAACAGTAGTAGGCCAAGCACAGATCCCTGTGGAACGCCCGAAGTTACTAGGAGTGAGTTAGAGTTCTTATTGTTAACGGAGACAAACTGCGTACGATTAGTTAAAAACTCTTCAATCCACTTCAAAATATGGGGGTGCAAATTTAATTGGGAAAGTTTTATCAGGAGGCGTTTATTGGGTACTTTATCAAAGGCTTTTGCAAAATCTAAAAATACGATGTCGGTCTGTAGATTACAATGAATATTAGCATGCAGATCGTGAATGAACGTAGCAAGCTGGGTATCGCAGGAATAACCCCGACGAAACCCATGCTGAGCAGGTTGAAAAATGTTGTTCGAATCAAGGAATGTCATGATATGGGTATAGATGACGTGTTCCATGATTTTGCAGGGAATACTAGTTAGAGAGATGGGACGGTAATTAAGTGGCGAGTTCTTGTTACCTGATTTGTAGACTGGAACGACCTTCCCAGTTTTCCAGTCTATGGGCAGTTGACCTGTGGAGAGTGACTGAGCGAATAACAAGCACAACAGAGATGAACATATATCTTTGGTATTAATCAGTATTTTAGCGTTGATATTGTCAGTTCCTGCAGAGGATGAAAGTTTAATGTTTTCAATTAGTGACGAAATTCCTGCTGAAGAAAATGTAAGAGAAGGCATAGTATCTTTAATAACGGGGCATTTGGAGGAAATGCCGGATCTGATTCATTAGTAAACACGGAAGAAAAGGCTGCGTTGAACATATTGGCGCGTTCTGTTTCGCATTCAGTTTCACCCGAACAATCGGTGAGGGAAATAGTCCGTGTGTGCTGGGGGTTAATGACTTGCCAGAACCTACGGGGGTTAGTTGACAACATTTTAGGCAGATTGGAGTTGAAAAAGATGCGCTTGGCTTCTCGAATACTTGATAAGTACGTTTTTTCGGCTGCGTAATATTTGTTCCAAGCGTTCTGACTAGGAAGCAACTTGGCCGATCGGAAAAGACGCTTCTTTTTATTTTTAAGTCGTCTGAGTGTATTTGTGAACCATGGGTTTTGAGGGTTATTTCGTATAATTATGATCGAAATAAACCTGTCGACCAAATCGTCAATTTTCCTCTTAAGCAAGGACCAGTTATCATGAATGGATCTTTGAATAAAGTTAGATTGAAATGCTGGCAAAAATCGCGAATTTCAATATTTATTGCTGAATAGTTTCCTTTATCGTATAATCGGATGGTTCTTTTAGTTTTTGCGCGTAAGGATGGTTTAATCGTGAAGCCAGCATGTATGACGTGATGATCGCTGACGCCTGGTAGATACGTGATAGAATGAACGCATTCAGGGTTATTCGTTAATAATAGATCTAGAATATTTGCGCAGTCTTCGGTTACACGAGTTGGCTCGAATACAGTTTGAATGAGATTAAAATTAAGACAAACGTCTAGGATTTCATTAGCATCCTTATTACCTGTAGCGGTTAGATTATTCCAGTCGATACTCAGAAAATTGAAGTCTCCGAATAGAAAAGTGCATGTGTTAGGGTGTTTAGGTTTAATTTCATTCAATGCGTTAAGTTCTCGCGGGAAATCTGGACTGTTAGGAGGCCTGTAGCAAACGCCTATCACAACTGATTTAGGTGAAGCGTGGCATAAAACCCATATTATTTCTATATCTGATAAAAAGTTAATGGCTGAGCATGATAGGTCTCGAGCGGTGGCAATCAGTACCCCTCCTCATCTTCGATCTGGGCGATCTTTGCGAAAAACACAGAAATTTGGCAAGTCAGCAAGCACTTCACTATCGAAAATATCGCTGTTAGGCCACGTTTCTGTCAAGACTAGTATGTTACTGGCAGATGAAGTGACGATATGGGAAACAATGTCGCGCTTTGAAATGAACTTCGCACGTTAGTAAAGATTGCCGACAATGAAAGGAGTTCTTGGTGTACATGCCCAGAACGATCTGTCGACAGGGGCTGAGATAGTTGCTATTTTACCTCTTTGACTGTTTGTGATGATTCATCGAATATGTAGCGTTTAGGACCAATGTATAATGCTTTGAAGCGCAAAGAGAACTTAACGGATACCGATTTGGCAAAGGCTACAAGACGTTTGTGAGCGTTACGGACGGGCAGGGAGAAGTCTTCGTCAATACTGTAGTTGGTGCCTTTCAGCTTATTGCCTAAGGAAAGGATGCTTTCTTTAGTTTTAGATGACGTAAATTTAGCGATGATTGGCCTGATGCGATCAGTAGAGCGGCGCCCGAAGCGGTGAGCACGCTCGATTAGATTGGGCTCGATGGCAAAACCTAGTTGAGTGGAGCAATGGCGAATCACTGTTTCTTCCGAGTCTCTTCCGAGTCTCTTCCGAGTGGGGTTAGTGTCAGGAATATTGTAAAAAATGAGATTGTTACGGCGAGACCGATTTTCTGCATCGTCCATACGTGCTTCCAGTTTGTCGACCTTGCAGGTAAGTTTAGTGTTTAAAATTTTCAGGGTGTCGATTTCAGAATGGAGAGTAGAAAGTGTGGCGTAGTGTGATTCTAGAGTGCCCATGCGCTTGTTTAAGTTGGCCAAGGTTGTTTCGGTAGTTTTCAGTGGGTGTTTAATGTCCTGCAGATCTAAAATTAATGTAGCTTGTCCGGTAGTTAGTTTCTGGAGCTCGGAAAGTATGCTGTCGTAACGGTCCGGGCCTGGGTTAGTTTCAACATCGCCTGACAATAGTAAAAAAAACGAAGAACATGTGAACACTAGGCATCAATACTACAGCAGCACTGAGGGATCAGCAGCTGCATTAAAAAGTAGTTACTGGTTTTTTTAGCAAATAGGGAAAACTCATTACTAACCTGCATTGTGAAAAGTATCGGATTAGTAGCCTGCGCTGATGCACAGCTACCGAGCCCACAGAGCAGCGGCGATGACAGCAGGGGCTTTATATGGCTGATAGAATTATCAGATGATGTTCTTGGTGATGGGACTGGCCACTGATGGTCCAAGATGACGTCCCTTGGCGGCGATGAGGGTAGGCGATGGCGCAGCAACGGAGATGGGGCAGGTGGATGAAAAAGGCCTTTTTCAAGGAACTTCGGGGCGGCGGTCAAAATTGATGAACAGGAGGCAGACGGTAGAGCGGCAAAAAGCAGTTGCACAGCGAAGGCAAACACCTGCATTGTGAAAAGTATCGGATTAGTAGCCTGCACTGATGCACAGCTACCGAGCCCACAGAGCGGCGGCGATGACAGCAGGGGCTTTATATGGCTGATAGAATTATCAGATGATGTTCTTCGTGATGGGACTGGCCACTGATGGTCCAAGATGACTTCCTCGGGTGGCAATGAGGGTAGGCGATGGGGCAGCATCGGAGATAGGGCAGGTGGATGAAAAAGGTCTTTTTCAAGGAACTTCGGGGCGGCGGTCAAAACTGATGAAAAGGAGGCAGACGGTAGAGCGGCAAAAAGCAGTTGCACAGCGAAGGCAAACACCTGCATTGTGAAAAGTATCGGATTAGTAGCCTGCACTGATGCACAGCTACCGAGCCAGCTACCGAATGAAATCATGTTTTGCCGTGGTTTTTCTTCAAAGCCTTGCACTTTCTACTGGGATTTTGGCGCCCTCCTCACAAATCTTTACTACAACTCAACCGTGGAGCCTGCTATAGGCTTATATGAAAGTGACGCTAGTCTCCTGTACACTTTTGAGGCGGAGCAATCTTTACGCGCAAAGGTAAGCGTTTACGAAGCTTTGGGAGCAGTAAGAAAGTCGGGATAGCGGGATAACGTCGAAGTCCCAAGTTTAGAAAATCGCCGCATAGAATGACATAAAGAATATTAAAATGCACACGCATGCGTTATTACATAACCTCCACATATTTCGCTTCCTTTTATTCAGTTTAGATTGACACGAGTGATTCTCGCCCACGGACAAAACTTTCTGCTGGTAAGATCTTTGTTCTCTCCTGTACGCCAATGGCCTCCAAAGTATTTTCATGTAGGCTTATTGCTCCGTTGTGTTTGGTTCCCTGCGGAATAATAACCTAATATAGAAATTGAAATAAACGAAAGGAAACAAGATCATGTTTTAGTCACAGATTCTAACAAAAACTTGACAGTTCTGGTCCACTGTGATGAATGGCTTTAAGTCCGTGCAAAGTCTAAACGTGCTGAACAAAAATCTTTGAAACCGGGGCGCGTCGGTTCCCCACGCGCTCGGTTTCACTGCGGCCGCCTTTATGGGAATATGTCGTTGCTGATCGGAGCAGCCTTAGTTTTGTATGAAACAAGCATCGTTTCCCGAGGGTCTCCAGTAAAGTGTTCTTCCCGCCCACACATTGTTAGAAAGGCATGTGACGGAAGTCAATATTTCCTTCACTGCCACTGTATGTCGGACCCCGCGCTGTCATTTTGTCTTCTCGCCCTCTCACGAGAAGAGCAAAAATGGCTTCGAGTGCACTTTGCAGATGCTGTCAGTTTATAGCAGACGTTGTCAGTTTATAGCTGCCTCATATTATTTAATAGAATACAATACCCACGCGTCCCACATGTGCTGTTACGTGTGTGACGCAAACATGAGGCCCAAATGAGCACATCTAATAACTACACTAAGTAAAACGCGGCAAGCGATGCAAAGGAAATTGATAAAGTAAACCCCCAGAGATCGGCAGAGAACCGTGGATTTAGAAAGCAGATTGCCCGAAATCAAGAGGAGGAATTCAGCTAATTCAAAGCAGGCAACAACAGAGAACAGCTATATCACATCGAAAGGCGGGGCAGCGTAGCTGGCAGCTGTCAAATTGAACTCGGTCTTAAGACTTTTCATTACAATGAACTGTCAATGCGCACATCGCGGTGTTTGAATTTGTATAGTTTTGTGACAAGATTAAAACACTTCGTCTCTGGACGCAATGAGAAGTCTTTAGTGCAAACGACTTTGAGAAAAAACTGGCCGGTGCTTTTATTTCAACAAAAGCTATTCAATTTGCGTTCATAGCGAATGTTATAGCACCGCTCTCGTAGAAATACGATGTGCTGTCCAACGTTTAGGGCAATCCCTCAAGGCAGAAAAGAACAGGTTTGCAAATTGGTAGAGCTACCGCCCCGGGGAGGTCGTGGACCCGTGTTCGAACCTCTGACCAGAACGAAATACCTGCGGAGTTTCTGTGAAATCTTTCCTTCATAGCTGTATGACTGCACTTGGGTGGATGATAATGGAAAATTGCTGCTTTATTATGCTCGACGTGAAGCCTGGCCCGCATGCAGTGTTTTTCTCGGGGCTAAAACGCACAAAGTGTCAAACTCACGTGGTTAGACCGTCAAACATGCATATCACTGGGCGCTTTTCGCGCCTCCTTCTTGCGCCCATGGTGGTGCAAGTTCGGAGGAGCCGCCGTGCGCATGCGCATAACACGCGGCAGGTTTTGGCGTGCATAAAACGCTCCATGCGGGCCAGGCTTAAGGCTTTCTGCGGCGGTGGTAGCGGACCCTTCTAAAATTTGTCTATAGACTGTCTATAGGCTTTTTTAGACTCCATCGCCTTCCTGTAGATTTCTTTTTGTGTAGTCATAGTCTACAGACTGTCTGTAGACAGTGTATTCATAGTCTACAGACACTCTGTAGACGAAAGTGTACTCAAACTGTATGACCATAAATCTATAGATCGTATATACACTTCCTATAGATTTTTATTGCCATAGACTGTTCTGTAGGGTTTGTCTATAGAGAGTTTATAGACGTTATAGGCAGAAATCTATGGACAGTCTATAGACTGCCTAAAAAGTTTTATAAGGGGAACTCCTAACCTGCGAAAGCTTTGTGCCATTCTTTCTTTAGAGCCGAATGTCATACGAAGATGTAGTTTTTTTTCCCAACGCAGATGTGCGCTTTCAAAGAAGCGTATCCATGGATGAAGTTTGGTGTGGCAATATACGACACCGAGTTAGACGGCAGGATTGAAAATGAGTACTGCCTGCAGCAACATTGTAAGTAGCATCGATGGGATTTGTTGCGTTTATATTTATGGGCTTTATTTTTAAGGCTCGAAAATCAAATGTTATGCGACAATTTGACCAAGATATCTAAAAACCTGCCTTCTCCAAATATCCGGTCAGTGGTAGCGCTCACCTTCAAAAATAGACTACAAACAGATGAGATTAACTGCTTTTTGCTTATTCATAAGAAAAATTGAAAGCAGCTACACGAAAGAAATTTCAATTCTGAAAAGCAAGATAGATAACGCGTACCAGGCGGTATTTTCTCGGCTCGAGAGTCATGGGGCTTTGAACTTGCAGCTCGGAAAAGAATCAAAGGGCGGTAGCCTTAGCGCGCATGCGCAGATGAGCATTGCGGTGGCTTGCCGCAGAAGCAGCAGGGTTCTCGCCATGTGGTGGCAACAAATATTTGTGCTTCAGCGCCGGGTATTAAGGGCGACGGCGACAAGTTCCGTTCCGGACACTAGGTACATTGTGTCTACAGTTTGTTTGTAGACATTTCATGCTTACAGCTGTTGAACCAGCGAATCTCCGTACAGAGAGGGGGGCAAGTTTTCGTTTGTACATACCAACAAAACGAATTTTCAATTACGGTTGTGTTAGCCAAAATTATCTTGCAAGGCGTTCTTTTGTATCCGGCTTCCCGAATTTCAACAAGATGTATTAGTCGCTTTCTTTTCCTGGCACCACCGGTGTTGCTTATGGTGGAGGGCCTGCCCATGTGGATCAATTAATTTCACAGTTCACCCGTTTAACTGATCTGGAGAACTACTACCGCAGTCGTAAAGCTGCCAGCCCCAATTGCATTAGGCAAAGGTTACCATCTGGAAACAACCCTAGTGTTTGCCAGTGATTTGAGCATCCGCTTCGCATGCGGGAGGTTCGAGCTTCGACCACAACTGCCGACGAGTATCCACCGGTGATGCAATCGGCAAGCGTTCCCGTGGCCTGGTGCTCAGCCTAACTTTGGTTAAAAACTCGAGAAATGAGTCTCTGGCTAAAAATAGTGTGTGCGAAGGTGGTCTTCGGCGAAGGCTGTGCTTGCACTGTTAAAACCCATAAAAATCATCATCATCAGCCGTCTGCAGACATCGTATAACGAGAGAAGTACGGTGTGGCAGCTGTTTACGCTTGAGGTCTGTGAAGATAGATAGCAGTTGGTGAGGAGCACGGAATTATTTGTAAAAATATTCAGACGCATTTCTTTTCAAAACCCAGAGAACCTCAACGACGGATTGCAGCGAGTGTACATGCTGCAGCAGATCGTGGGAACAGTGCATTTTCCCGCGCCGACATGGACGAAGGAATACGGCGCGAACTGCAGCTCATTCGCCATCAACAAAATTCGGGAAGGGTACACCGTTTAGGGTCTAGGAAGTATGCGCGACTTTTCTGGGGTCAGCGATCCAGAAGTTGTTGGATGATCCTTCCGCCACTGTTTCCTCAAGACCACGAGCACTCCACGTGGATTCGATCAAACGTCACCCTGTCTGTCCATTTAAACGAATGAAAATCTTTTTTAAAAAAAAACGAACAAATGAAAGTAGAGATTTCTACCTCGGCACCAGCAATGCGTCACTACCCTCTGGTTTCTTGATGGCGTAACCGGTGACGATTGTGAAACAAGCGTTGGCTTTTTCCTGGACATTGACGGCAAAAAACGAATGATTTACAGTTCGTGTGCCTCTTCTTAGAACTGGCGTTTGTTACTTCGCTCGGGAAATCCGACTCACGGTGGCGTGCACCTATAGATTAAAAACATCGCATATCTCTGTGTCAAACGGACCCCTGTGCTGAGGGGTGCACCGTAGCTACGTCCGCTAGACTAACGTCAGTCTCGTTGGGCTCGAGTGCTATATCCCTATACCGCCTTTGAACAGCAATCTGCCGAAATTGTTTCAAATTCGTCACCGTTGCATAAAATCTCTTCAGCTCCCGAATATATGCAAGTCGCCAATGGAGGGAGCACAGCCTAATATTACGCGCTTTTACTGTCATCCCAAACTAGCATTTTTTCATTTCGATAAAAAAAGTACTCCGCTTGAGATATTACGGTCGCTTGCAATTCAAAGTTGATCGGATTCAGTTGAGATAGGTTCATTCACTTAATAATGGCACTGTCATGCTAATAGCTTTCTCAGTAAAATATATGATGTGATTGCGTTCGAATGATATTTGAAGGGGTTTTTAAAAATTAATTCGAATTCAATTGGAATTGAGTGATTCCTCTTCTCTCTCTATCAGCAATCGAAACAAAGAACTAACTATAAAAAATGACAGACGATTTAGCGTTGTTGGGCCAAATGCGAATTTGGTGCCCTAGCTCTTTGGTTGTCACTTCGGTTTCTGTTTCGATTAGAAGCTTGGTTTTCAAGGTCAGGCAGACTTCAGACAACGATCGCCAAAATAACACTTACGGGTTTAATGCGATATCATTAACGGGTTAGTGCCCTTATACATAAAATTGGCCATTCTATACTTTAAGCTCATAGATCTCTCGGAGTCCTCTAATCCTTGTGGTATGTACATCTTCTGTGATTGATTTGAGTGTATTATTTTGCAAATGCTGCCTATTTGGTGATCTTACGAAACCTACGTAGCTTGTAAAATTAACTATTTATATTTTGTTTGTTTGCTGCCTCGTTGTTTTTTCTTCTGTTTTCTTGCTTGTGCTTTATTGTGATTGTTCTTAAAGAATTGTCATCCGCATTGCTACTTCTGCCGACATTGCTACTTCTGCGGTTTTCAAAACTTGTGAAGCTGCCTCCGCCGCTTTTTTCCTCCAACCTGTTCGTTCTGAACATGGGTATTGTTACAGAAAATAAAGCACTTACTTATTTTCTTACTTAATCGTTGTAGGGGAAAGGAAATGGAACAGTATCTGTCTCACATAACGGCGGGCATCTGAGCCGCGCCGTAAGAGAAGGGCAGAATAAAGGAGAGACCGAGAGAAGAAACGAAGAAAGAGGTGGCGTAGTGAAGGCCTCCGGAATAATTTCTGCCACCTGGGGTCTTTAACATTCACAGATATCGCACAGTAGACGGGTGCCTTTGCGTTTCGCCTCCACGGAAACGCGGCCGCTGCGGTCGGGTTCGAGCTCAGGTACTCCGGATCAGTAGGCGAGCGCCCTAGCCACTGGGCCACCGTGGCCTGTTTTCATATTTGGAATCCCCTAGCTCAGTAAAATACGTTAGATGCCAAAATGAACTAATTCAGTTGATAGTCAGGCTGATATTTAATTGCTTATAATTATTTAACGGATAATATCATGATTTAACTAATGGCATATTCGTAACGGGCTCGGTGAGTACATGTTAGACACCAATATTGCCTATTTAGGTTAATATTTAGTGATGGTTAGGCTTAACATGGCGGCCGTGACGTCAGCACTCGGCAGCTCAATCACATGGCAATCGCATGGACAATTGATAGTGCTACCAAACAACTAACGCTCGTTACTTCAGCGCCTTCCAGACGGTTGCACCATTTTTTCCTTTCTTCTTTTAATCCCTCTTTCATCCCTTCCCTTACGGCGCGGTTCAGGTGTCTGCCGATATGTGCGACATACTGCGTCATTTGCTTTCCCCAAAGAAATTTTTTAAGGAAGGGATAAAGGATGGAGTGAAAGAAGAAAGGAAGAGGCGCCGTAGTGGAGGGCTCCGGAATAATTTGGAACACCTGGGGATAGTTAACGTGCACCGGCATCGCACACCACACGGGAGCCTGTTGCACTCAGCCTTCATCGAAACGCGGTCGCCGCGGCCGGGTTCGAGCCAGGGAACTCCGGCTCAGTGGCCGAGCGCTCTAACCACTCAGCCACTCCGGCGGGTAGTTGTGTCCTCTGCAAATTTTAAGGCGAACGCCTTTAATGCCTCATACTCCCGTCAACGAGCCTGTCCGTCCGTCCGTTACGTTTCTGCGCCATTGGTGGTTCAGTGCGCGTGCGCGAGGGGCGTCACCGGCGCGCGTGCCGACCCCGCGCCGGACGCCTCGCAGCTGTCGACCGAGTCGGGTGCTGCGCAACCTCCCTCCTAGCGCTCGCTTAAATGGAGTCTCAGAATGCGGGCAAACACAAGCGTACTACTTCCCCCGCTACACAGCGACAAAAGACGAATGAGCGAATGCGCTGGCATCGCCTTCATCTTCGTCCGTCCATTCGCGAAACCTGTCACACTGTAGCTGTCAAAGGACGTCAACTCGATAAAAAAATCCTTGCGCACGGCGCAATTCGAGCCACCATCCTTCAGTTCCGCAGCGGAGCGTGCTAACGACTAGGCTGCTTCTGCCAACATATATGTTGTAACAATTGAGTGCTTAACTTGTTAACCACACATCAGTGACACAAGCAGCAACACCGCGCTAAAGGCTTTGGCCTCGCCGCACTATGGGTCAACAAACTTCCCCCCCCCACCCTGAATTTTTATTCGACAGCGTATGCACCTCGTTCGGTCGAAAAGCCGTCTGCGTTGTATAGTAGTAGTCGGCACCGCGGGTTGTAAATAATGAGTAAATAAATGGTTTTTGGGGTAAGAAAATGGCGCAGTATCTGTCTCATATATCGGCGGATCCTTGAACGGCGCTGTAAGGGAAGAGATAAATGAGGGAGTGAAGGAAGAAAGGAAGAAAGAGGTGCCGCAGTGGAGGTCTCCGGAATAATTTTGTCCACCTGGGGATCTTTAACGTCCACTGGCATCGCACAGCAAACGGGCGCATTTGCGCTTCGCCTACATCTAAACGCAAACGCTTCGTGTCGAACCCGGGTACTCCGGCTCAGTCAACGCAATTTTTCGATGGCCTTACCTGTGAAGGCGAGGCCTGTGTGTAAACCCAAAGAGGGAGCCGTAGAAGGATTTGCCTTAGGCAATGCAAACCCACAAATATTGGACATGTCGTGGGTGCGTTTGCCGGCTCTCGCTCATGCTCGTAGTGCGCGAGTTTCTACTCTTCGTGTGTGAGAGCTTTTCGTGTTTCGTGGTCTCGTGAGGTGCATTAAACGAGTGTGCGTGTGCCGACGATGGCGTCCTCGTTATTTTATTCACTATCACCGACCTCTCCTAGAACATTTGACTGCATTGGAAAAAAATTATAACGAAACAAAGCACTCCGGCCGAGACGCGGTGGACTGGAAATTTGTTTTAAGCAGACATGACGCAAGCGCTTTGTCACTGTTGTTGCGAAATGATTTCTCACCAACGCACCAAAACGAAAGCATAAAAAGATGTTTCATCGCCATCTTGGTCGCAGGTGCTGCTATATAAGGGAATCTGACAAAACACGACACAGCACGCAGTGCAGTAGGTTAATCCAAGGGGCAGCACGGATTATACGGCGAGTTATTTTCTTGCGTAGAGCCCGCATTTATGCTGCATCAGCTCTCGATAAGATCGGTGTAGTAAGCACGCGGGGACGCGCCATTTTCAGCCCCGGCACAGTTCATGTGCGACCTACAGCGGTTGTGTGTGGGCAGCACCTATGGGTTTGACATAGAGCCTACGTTTACGTTGCAACTGTCCTCAAGTGCCGTACAGGGGACCGGTGTGGAAATAGATGCAGGAAAGTGGTCTGCGTCAGCCCCAACAACGCTGATATGGGACCCATGTAGTATCAACAAGGCCTGCCCAATTTCCACTTACCCGTGCTGGTCCCACAGAGGCCCCACATCGTGTGCTGTATAGGAATTTTCAGAAACCTTTCAGGCTGCCCTTCTTTTCCTTCACGGCCAGTGTCGTCCTCGAACGCGCGTTTCTTCGTTGCGTTGCGGAGGAACGCAGCCGCTTTTCAGACATCATTTGTGATGTAGCTCACTGGTTAGAGCCCTCGGCTGCTGATCCGGAGTTCTCTGTTTCGCACCCGACCGCGGCGGCCGCGTTTCAATGGAGGCGAAACGCTACGGCGCCCGTGTGCTGTGCGATGTCAGTGCACGTTAAAGATCACCAGGTGGTCCAAATTGTACCAGAGCCCTCCACTACGGCACTTCTCTCTCCCTTTCCTCTCAGCCCCTCCTTTATCTGCTTCCTTAAGGCGCGGCTCAGGTGAGGAAGTTAGTGCGTCATTTCATTTCCCCAACAACCATTCAATTTTTTTTTCTAGTCACCCCGGCCAGCTCTAGCCTTGGGTATAGGCTTTGATGGGTGACACCGGAGCGGTTCACGCAAAGCTACAACCGCTTCTGAATGAATGATTGAATGAATGAATGAATGAATGAATGAATGAATGAATGAATGAATGAATGAATGAATGAATTATTGAATGAATGAATGAATGAATGAATGAATGAATGAATGAATGAGCTGTTTATATAGAATGGGAGGCCTAAAAGTAGCTTTGTAGGAGCGCAATGTACGGATTATTTTTTTGGAAACAGGATATTTGCACATTCAAGGAATCGAAGCAGTCCGTTACGGTAGGGCGACGCGACAGGTGTCTCCATCGAGTGCGTGCGCGTGCGGCGCGCGTGTTTTTTTTAGCTTTGTATAATTTGTGACGGCTAAGTGGGATTTTTTTTATGGCTTTGCCCATGAGGGTGTTCCCTGTCTGCCAACGCAAAGAAAGAATCTGTAGCACATTGTCGTTGGACAAAGCTACCACAATTTCACCAAAGGTAGGCGGAAGTTGTGCTAGCAGTGTCCAGTAGCAAAGATTCTTTCTTTGCGTTGGCAGACAGGCTTCACCCTCATTGGCAAAGCCATCCATAAATTCTATTCAGCTGTCCGAAACTACACAAGGCTAATAGGATAACTTTATTGAGCTCTAACGCAAGTGCTTCTATGCGGTTCAGATTAGTCCATCTCCCCAACGGTCGGTGGCCCCTAACCGAGGGCTCCGCTGAATGCTGCCGCCAGCTGAGCTCGCCGTATCAGACCGATCTGGTCATCGCGGCAGTCGCTGGAGGGCATACCCTCCCATTGCTCCGCACTTGGGTTTAGTATAATTAGAACGACGTCGACTTTTTGGCATGCCCATGTCATGTGATATAGGGTAGGTTTTTTATGGCACCACGGACACTTGTGTTCGTAAAGTGTGGGGTGTGTTTAGGTTTGGATATGACCCCATTTGTAGTTCTCCATGTGACAGCCTCTTCTTTGTTTAAGGATTTTTGCGGTGGTGGGTACCGCATCCTGCTGCCTTCGTTGTTTAGTATGACCGATTACTCCTAAGGTACTGGCTGGATTCTTCAAGGTCGTTGACGTTGGATGCTCGGTAGTTAGTATATCCTCGAGCAATCCTGTCCACCTCTTGGTTTCCTGCCACGCCCGTGCGCCCGGTGCCCATATGATCTTATGTTTGTTTTGTCCTGCATCTGTCTGTTGTATCTTGCAGTTTACACAATGCTAAAAAAATTCTATTCAACTGTCAGAAATTATATGATCCTAATAAGAGCCCGCGCACGCAGACAATCGATGGAGACCTCTATCGTGTCGTCCTACCGCAATGAACTAGTTCGATTCCTTGAATGTGCAAATATTGTCTCCAAGAAAAAAAGCTCCCTACACTGCGCTTCTACAAAGTGCCAGCGTGTGAAAAATTTAATACTTCATTCAGAAGAGGTTGCTGCTATGCGTGAACCGCTCCGACGTCACAAACGAACGCCTAGACTCAAAGCCGTTGTGCTGGCCGGTATGACCGAAAAAAAAACTGATAATAGCAATTGGTTTTTGGGGAAAGGAAATGGCGCAGTATCTGTCTCATATATCATTCGACACCTGAACCGCATTAAGGGAAGGGACAAAAGAGGGAGTGGATGAAGAAAGGAAGAGGTGCAGTAGTGGAGGGCTCCGGAATAATTTTGACCACCTGTGTGCACTGACATAGAACAACACACGGGCGCCTTACCGTTTTGCCTCCGTAAAAACGCAGCCGCCGCGGTCGGGTTCGAACCCGGGAACTCCGGATCAGTAGTCGAGCGCCCTAACCACTGAGCCACCGCGGCGGGGCAGGGAAAGAAATTGAAAATTGGTTTTTGGGGAATGGATATGGCGCAGTATCTGCCTCGCATCTCGGCCGACAACTGAATGGCGCCCTACGGAAACGGATAAAGGAGGGATCGAGAGAAGGTAAAATAATTGCCGTAGTGGACGGCTCCGGAATAATTTCGACCACCTGGGGACCTTTAAACGGGTAGAGACAAATTTTTCTGTTGCACCTGTTGGTTGTAAATAATGCGTAGCGATTCTGTAAGCATGGTACACGATGTTAGAAGCACGAACTCGTACTATATATTTATAATCGTACTATTTGCACCACCTGTTTCGGTTTCGGTTCGTAGTTGCCAGGTTTTTACATGACGCCAAAAACCAGACAATGCGTTGTGACGTGGGTCCGGAAAATCGTGACGTCGAGCGGGCACGTCGTCTGTCTGACACGCACATGGTCAATGGCGAATAGCTCCGAGTCGGAAGATGAATTTTATTTTGGCGAGGACACTGATTATGAGGCATCGGGGGACGACACAAGCGATGAAGTAGACGCCGCGTTTGCGAACCCCGACAACCAGTTTATTTTTACACCACTTGAGGTAAACGTGGATGAGCTTTTCCTTTTGGGATCTGCACCAAACCCTGGCCAATCAACCCCCCCCCCCCCGTGGGTTTGTGACGTCGTGTTTGAGGCAAAACAACAACAGCTTTATTTTTGACCCGCTGGCCAGCGATTCAGAAAGGGAGGCAGGCGTCAGGCCTGACGCAGTTGAGGCTGTGCGAGCGGACGCCGAGTGTATAGGCAACGTCAACCAGTAAGCAGTGTTGTCGTGTTATTTTGCTGCTCGTGTAAGGTATTTCAAAGCGAAAGCTTCATTAGCCGCAAACTCGCGATGTCGCCGTGGCGGTACTCCATCGAGGCACGTTACGTCACAACGCGCGCCTCGCCACGGAATGTTACTGTGCTTCGCGCACTCGCCGCGCCATCGGGCATGATGTCACACCACGTCGCTCGCCGCCGCCGCCGTTTGGTAGGGCGTGACAACGCGTTCCTCGTCGCTGCGTTCGCATCCGCTCGCTTGTCACAGGATTGAAAAGGAGAGCTGGCGTGCGCCGCAACCACAGTTGAGGTGACTGTATGGACGGCGACGATTCTGATAAGCTCGAGGAGGCCTGGAATCGACAGCGGAATGAGATGAAGAGGAAACGAATCGCCCCGGAAACAGACGAACAGCGCATCGAACGACTGGCTAAACGCCGCCGTGAATATGCCGCCGCGAGACAGGCACGTTTAACGTCCGGTGTCTCGACCGCTAGCAGCAGCGACAGCAGCCGGAGGAGAGACCTGTCAAACCTGTCTTTTTGACAAACCGCTACCGAAGAAGCGGCTGCCTCGCCGACACGACGCGTGCCTTTAGCACAACGCCCGAGAACTGGATGATTTCTATCGTGCCGACGAACACACTACACACATGGACGCGGCATCGCAAGGCACAGTCTACGTGGTCTGTGCAACCACGCCGCGATCTACCCTTATCTCCGCCGCCGCGGTGCGCGCCCCCTCCCCCGCCGCAGCAGAAGAGACAGGCATAGCGCTGGCTATCGCTGACCGCTGTACGCGCACAGTGCTCGGTGACTCAAAACGAGCAATCCTGAACTACTCGGCAGGCTGCATCTTCATTGCCGTCACACGAATCCTGCGCGGCTGCGCACCCGACCGAAAAATTAACCTAATCTGGGCACCCTCCCATGTGGGCAAATGTGGTAACTAAGGGACATATATCAGGTTGGAGAACCTAAAAAGATTGAAAAATAAAAAGCCCCTGCCTACACTACTGACGCCTAAGAGGCTGGTAAGGAAGGGGCCGGCCGACTTGCACGAGGATTAACAACCCTGGCGGCCGCGGCAAGGATCCTGGAACACTCGCTGACCTCTAGACTTGTGCAGACATCACCAATGTTCGTAAAAAGACGTGACGCCATTTCCCGCCTCTTGAACCCGACGGCGACCGAGCATAAGCCACCCTGCTCCGAAGATTGCAGACGCCCTTAATTCTCGGCCACTCAAGGCTATTAATGATCATCAATGGGGAATACGACCCCACATGCCCAAATTGCAACCACAGTTCATCCGCCACTCAGGCCCACATCCTCTGCGGATGCGAAAATAACCCTCCCCCACGGGCCCTCCTGCCAGCTCCCTCTGCGGAATGCTGGGATCAACTCCTCAACCAGCCAGATAAGACCACGCAACTTTCACTCATTTCATGGGCCCAGTACGCCGCCCCAACCGGGCTGTGGATCTACTCAACTGAAGGAATAAACCATGCCGAATCGTAAAACAATTTCGACTTAGACGAGGGTACGAACACCATTCCCTCCGTTATAATGCTCTGGGTTTTGTCGCTGGCAGTCATCATCATCGTTTTTTTTTTTGTTAAAAAATTCACTGCAACGCCTCCCGTGCATTAAGCACCGGGAAACTAGCGCTCAGTGGTGAAAATAGTTTCAGGTAATAAAAGGGTTCAAAATGGATTTCCTATACCACAGACAGCGGGATAAGCTGAGCAAAAGAATTCCTCGATCCCACAGTAGCACAGCTTGCATCAGCAAACAAACCATGATCATGCAAAGCACTCACTAAGGTAATCGTTGAAAAGTTTGAGGTATCTTAGACTTTCGTTGACCAACCAAGGTGGCTGGCCTTCCCAGCGGCGAGTGGCTGTGGCCCATATTTACACCTTAAGCCAGGTCATAAAGATATACGCACAACATAAGCAACCCCGATATTGTCCTGCGTGTAGTAGGAGAAAACGTTTCACTTACTTTAATCCAAAGCAGTTCAGTGGGCATTGCTTTTCCAGTGTTTAGAAGATAAGTATGCAAAGCTGCTGATACATACAACTATAGCGGCTTATAGGTACAATATACATCCCTAAATAAAGTGGCAATATCCAAGACGGAAAGGACGTCAGTGCAGGAGGACAATATCTATTCATTACTATACCACCGCGTTAAAGTTATGTATTCAGGAGCTTGGACTGAGAAGAGTTAGCGGTAAAAACTGATCGGCAAAAGCCTGGCAATTTGCGATTCGCTGATCACACTGCCTTGATAAGTACCTTAGGAGAGTAATAGCAAAGCAAAATCGAGTGCCCAGATAGGCAAAATATAAAAAGGCCCTTCTGAATATTTCAAAGATGTATAAAGTTTTAAGAGCGTTACCTCATTTTCATGATGCTTCTATATTTAGTGGAGTCTGCTACCACCCCCATTCGGCGTGAAAACGAGGAATTGAAGATAGCGGCCACCCATAGTAAATCGATATAGCAACCTAGTTGTTGATTGATTGGTGACGTTGTATGTATATCGAATAAGTAAATGATTGGTGACGTCACTGATTTTGTGACATCGAAATTAGCTAGTCACATTATTATGATTACTCGCTTATACTAAGAAATAATGAGGCCATCCTAAAACAAATGAGATATTTGCACTCGACTAGATGAGTAGAACTCGTTAGACACCAAAATAAGCTAATGAAGTTAATATTTAGTTATAGTTAAGCTTAAATTCATTGCTTATAATTATTAAACTGATCACGTCATAACCTCACTAATGGCATTTCGTAACAGCCTCGGTGAGTACATGAAAGACACCAGTATCGCCTAATTAGGCTAATATTTATTTATGGTCAGGCTTAAAATGACGGCCCGGACGTCACCACACGGTAGCTCACAACTTCGTACCTCATGGCGAATTGCGGTGACAGGGGCACCTTTCGTCACATAATTTGGGAATGCGCCGATCCCCCGGGCGCCGGCTTAAACATCAACAGTATAGAAGCCTGACAAGTTTCGCTGTGGAGCAAGGACCCCGGCATTCAGCAGCAAGCCACCCGCCTAGCGGCTGAGGCCGCAAAAAAGCAGTGCATCTTCACTTGTCTGCGGAGGATTCCCTACCCGCATCCCAGGTCTACGTGCAGGGACCGCGGACTTAGGGCTCCTTCTCGGTGGACAATAAAGTTTTATTCATTCATTCATTCATTCTTTCATTTATTCAGTCATTCATTCGGGGCACCTACCGCCTTGACCTAAGGAAAAATGGCCCTCCAAAGAGTCGGAAAACTTTTCAAGCCCAAATTGGCCAAAAATATCCCACCTCAAGGCGGAAGGCGCCCGCTCGCCGTGATGTATGGAAATGTAGCTTAATCAAGTGGCAATATATCGCATCGACAATAGATCGCGCTGCCAAGCAGCAAACGGTCCTTACTCCAACGTCTTCCAGACGGTGGCGGCACATTTTTTTCACTCATCTCGGAAGGATAGAGTATTTTACTTTTGTATGCGAAATATGAATGCATCTAATAAGGGCAGATAGACGCTCATTATGACGACGCGATGAAAATATCCAGGAAAAAAAAATTTATTTTGTGTCGTGTATTTAGCAGCAACTCTCAGGTCATGAATAGCTGATTTCCAGTATCTTTCACGACGAAAGCATTAAACATTTTTATCTTGCCCGCGCTTACATATGAAGCTGAAACATTGCCTATGCTTACGGAAAGCCTTGTATTTAGGTGGCGGGCAGCACAGCGGACTATAGAAATAACATGATATATGCACGTTACGACACAGTAAGAGAGGAGAACTGGCCAGTGAACACACTCGGCTACATCTTAGCCTATACGAATTCAAGAACAAACGGCCATTGCGAACACATGTGATGTCAAGACAGATAACCGATGGTCATAAGTGGAGGGATCGTAGGAGGAAGCAAGCGAAACAGGCGGCAGAATATCAGATGGGCAGATGAGATTAAGTAGTTTCCGGGGATAAGGTGTACGAACCTGTCAAAGGACACGATTTGTTTGAATGATATGGGAGAAGGCATTGTCCTGCACTGGGATTAGTCAGGCAGATTAACATGAGGGTGATGATTGAGGGATAATATAGCGCACGCGGCCTCATAGGGGACTCAACGAGAAGTTTGTGCCATTCACGAAAACTGCAAAGGTTAGAAGACCTGTTGGAATGCATTCGGTGTCACAACACGCAATAATACGACATTTTATATAGACAGCAGCGTCAAAATGACGTTGGCTACACTTCCACGCTCTTCTCAACGAATCCGTCTCCGTCGAAGGACGAGTAGTGATCTGCATATGTGAAGTGCAAAGTAACGAAATAGTCTTGGAATATCTTACCAATTCGTTATACACAACCATGAATTAAACCAAACGGACATTAGCCTCCGAAAACTGTACGGAACAACCTTCACTGTTGCCATGCATTGGAAAAATGACGAATTATACACCGCCATGTTTCGGCAATATCGAACATACAGGTTGTCCCGCATAACTTTAGCCAAACTTTTAAAAATGAAATCAACTTTGAACCCGACCGCGGCGGCTGCGTTTTTATGGAGGCAAAAAGCTAAGGAGCCCGTGTGCTATGCGATGTCAGTGCACGTTAAAGATCGCCAGGTGGTCGAAATTATTCCGGAGCCCTGCACTACACGGCACCTCTTTCTTCCTTTCTTCTTTCACTCCCTCATTTATTCCTTTTCTTACGGTGCGGTTCAGGTGTCCAACGATATATGAGACAGATACTGCGCCATTTCCTTTCCCCAAAAGCCAATTATTATTATTAACTTTGTCGCGAATGGAACCGAGTGCATAATTTTGGCACTAGCCTAGAGTCACTCGGGCTATTTTGAAGCGAAAAGCTTCACTACGCTAGTCCACACCGCCCTTCGCGCTAGCCGGCGTATGTCGGAGCACGAGTGACGTCACGCACGGTGCATTTCTCTCTCGCTCTTTAGTCACTACCGCGCATGCGCCACTGGTGGCACCGAGCCACAGGTGTTCCGCCGCTGCGCAGCGCCGCGCCTTTCCTCGCCATCCAACTTTCCATTCTCAGTTCTCTCTTCTTCCCCTCCCTCCTTTATCCCTTCTTTTACGCCGCGGTTTGGGTGTCCACCGAGATATGTGAGACGGTTACTGTGCCATTTCATTTCCTCAAAAACCAAACAAAACAAGTTAGCCGACAGCTTTCATAGAGTGCATTGGCGTTGAACCCTTTGCAAAGGCCGTTAGCTTTCATGAGAGAAAAGGCGCTCAACCGGCTATGTGGGCCTGTGGAAACCACAATCTCGCTTTCATGTGCGTGGTGTTGGTGTCCAACTGCAAAAGCCTGCTTTTACTGCGTTCCGCACACTGGATAGGCAGCGGGCCCTCCCTGCCACCCTGGTTGGTGGCACGCAGTTAATGGTTGATCGCGAGAGATGGATCACCAAATGAACGCTGCGGCCTAGCTATTGCTGCAGTGCAGCATGCCAGCCACAACGCTGTCGGCGCTAATGCATTCAGGCCACATCTTTCTGTCACCATCGCCACATGTATAAAAGCACGAATGAGGCCTCCACATATCCAGGGAGCCAGTTATGCGCACTTCCTTTGCTCAACGCCATCGCCATCTAGAACGTCATCAACGCCAACGCAAATGAGCACAGTGAACGCCGGCATCTTCCGCTTTGTATATCCTAGATTAGCTGAGCTAATGCACATTAATTTGTTCTTTATTTTTCTCTTATGTAATTCATTATCTTCATTGATTTCATCAACTTTCTCAGTACTCGCTGCAGATCCCAAGTGTGATACGCAAAGTTCTAGAGCACCTACAGAAACCTCTAAAAAATTGTTTCCTACACGATATGTCTGACGTGGTCCTTTTTCCCGCGTTCCAAAGAGAGACTGCGTAATATGAAAGATACCACGTGAAAGGGCGCTTGCGCTGAAGTCTGAATTGTGCACAAACGTGCACAATTCACTTTTGGAGAGAGCAATGGAGGCTACAGCGGCAAGCATAACGGTCCGCTATGGTCGCCGCCTCCTGCAGGTTGGCCTCATTGTCTCCGAGGGAGCCCTGCGTGGCCCACATTGCGATGTCATCGGCATAGAGAGCATGCTGCACACTGGCGACAGCGCCCAGCTGGGCCGGTAGGTGCATCATAGCCAAATAGAATAACAGGTAAGAGAGCATTGCGCCCTGTGGTGTATCGCTGGCTCCTAAACGAAAAGGTCCATGTTCGTTATCCTGGATTCGAATATTAGGTTCTCTGCGTTTAAAAAATATCCGCATGTATTGAAATTGTTTATTTTTGGAAAGGAAATGGCACATATCGGCGGACACCTGAAACGCGCCGTAATGGAAGAGATAAAGAAGCGAGTGACAGAATAAAGGAACAAAGAGGTGCCGTAGTGGAGGGCTCCGGACAATTTCGAGTACCGTGCACTGACATCGCACAGTACACGGGCACCTAAGCGTTTCGCCACATCGAAACGCTTCCGCCGCAGTCGGGTTCGAACCCGGGGATCTCCGGATCAGCAGCCGAGCGCTCTAACCACTTAGCCACCGCGGCGCGGTTATTTTCAAAGAGGTGGGCGAGAATTATATTGTGGGTAACGTTGTCGAATGCTCCCTTTAAATCCAAGGCGAGTACGACCTTGTCATTGAGGGGGAATTTTACTGGGTCGAGGACAGCCCCAGTGAGTTGTAGCAGGACATACTGTGCAGATCAGTGTGGGGAAACCCGAACATGGTGTCTGCATAAAGGTGTTGGGGATGCCTGAACTCGGACGACCTGTCGGATACCATCGTCTTCATGAGTTTACCCACACAGGAGATGGGACGGAGGTTTCCGTGTCGATTACCTTCTGCTGCGCTGTTTCCTTGAAAAGAAGGCACCAACTAGCCCGGCTTACTGCCTTGTTGGATTTAAAAATGAAGGTGAACTGGGCGGTCTTCCAGTCGATGGAGAGTGGCACTTCCTTAAGCCAGGCTCAGGATATGCAATCCAAAAGAATAGGTACTGTATATCTAGTGCGCGGAACGCAATAAAAGCAGGTTTCTGGCGTTGGACACCAACCCCATGTATGTACATGAAAGCGATATTGAGGTCTCCACTGACCCAGGGAGCCATTCCCCTCCAACAGTGAAGCGACCAGAGGGAGCCAGTTGTGCGCCTTTCCATTCGTGAAAATGAACGGCCCCTAGAACACTGTCAACGCCAATGAACGCCGGCGGCTGACTTTTTTTGTTTAGTCATTGAGGAAAGGAAATGGCGCAGTAACTGTCTCAAATATCTCGGTAGCCAGTCGAAACGCGCCGAAAAGGAAGGAATAGGAGAGAGGGAAAGGTTTAGTTTGGTTTATGGGGGTTTAACGTCCAAAAGCGACTCAGGCTATGAGAGACGCCGTAGTGAAGGGCTCTTTAAATTTAGACCACCTGGGGTTCTTTAACGTGCACTGATATCGAACAGTACACGGGCCTCCAGAATTTCGCCTCCAACAAAATTCAGTCGCCGCGGCCGAGATCGAACCGACGTCTTTCGCGCCAGCTGCCGAACGCATAACTGTTACTCAGCCACAGCTGCGGCTAGGAGAGAGGGAACAAAGAAAGGAAGAAAGAGGGCTCAAAACTGGATTTTGAGGAAAAGCGCAACGCGGCACTGCGGGGGAACGCTTGTGGCTCGGTGCAACTAGTGGCGAATGCTCAGTACACTTGTGACACTTAACTGAAATGCACCGCAGGCTATACTAGTGTAGCTTTCGCTACAAAAGTTTGTTTACACACGTGCAATTCAAACAGCAACGCGATACATGAACATTCACACAAAGGACAGCGGAATAGCACAAAAATTCAGGGGCCACTTTGCTGACCCAAAGTGCGGATAGCGGATAGGGGAGAGCCTTTAGCGCGTTGTGGCTGCTTCTGTCGCTGTGTGGTTAAGATGTTAAGAACGCAATTGTTTGGGAATCTTAAATGCTGGAGACACTGGAGGGCGTTTGGAAGGCATCCGTCTGATTCGACGCCTTCCCGCTCTCTCCAGCGTCCTAGGCTACAACTACATATGCGTTGGCAGGAAATATATTGGAGCCGCCTCCACGCGACAGCTTCTCTATTATTTAAACCAGCATGTAGCGGGGGTACCAGTCTGCGTCCCAATTTATAGTGGTCGATTGTTACCCAGCAGTTTTTCTGAAACTCGTCGTATGCCCAGTGTGCGGGGGGGGGGGGGTGGCGACAGCTTCCCGGAAGTTAGCTAGCGATAGCTCGTGAGGCGCCTCGTTACCGGTGAAGGCAGCGTGGGCGGTCGTCCAAATTAACTGAATTTTCCTATTCAGCGTTCTTTGGGTGAGGATTTTGGCCGCTTCCAGTGACATCGTCTCTTTTCCAAAATTTTTGACGGTAGTTTTGCTGTCGCTAATTTTAACCTTCGCATTCGTTCCTACACAAGCGAGCGCTATTGCAACGTCCTCCGCAGTCTCTATGTTGCGGCCTCGGATGGTCTGGGCGTTTTACGTGCTACTATAGCTTAGGGATAACGATCAGTGGAACACTGTGGGGCGAGATGGGCCCTCGACCACACAATTTGGGCGTGCCCACAATCACCAAGGATGAGACAAAATACAGTAAGTAGACAAGCCTTGGAGACCTTGCTTAATAATAATAATTGGTTTTTTGGGGAAGGGAAATGGCGTAGTATCTGTTTCATATATCGTTGGACACCTGAAGCGCGCAGTAGGGGAAAGGATAAATGAGGAAGTGAAAGAAGAAACGAAGGAAGAGGTGCCGTAGTGGAGGGCTCCGGAATAAATTCGACCACCTGGGGGTATTTAAGGTGCACTGGCATCGCACAGCACATGGGCGCCTTAGCGTTTTGCCTGCATAAAAACGCAGCCGCCGCGGTCGGCTTCGAACCCGGGAACTTCGGATCAGTAGTCGAGTGCTCTAACCACTGAGCCACCGCGGCGGGTCCATCCTCCAAAACGACAACGACGGTTTAGCAACAGATACACCCGGTGACAAGGAGCACTCGCTATATTGGTGAGAGCTCCTATAGATACCATTCTCGTAGGGCAGGGAAGACACCTCGCCTTCTGCGGTGTCCATCGTTGTTGCGACTGAAGGAATATTATAAACGAAAGTGCCGGCCTTACGGGCTCTCACACATGTGGTTTGGAGGTGTCTAGGCGGTGAGCTCTGGCCTTTAATCACCAAGAGCGAATTACGTGGTTAGTCAGGGGGCGCAAATTCTGAGAGCGAGCGGTCTGAACCGCGGCCAGCGCAGCAGCGAAACGAGCGGTGCCTGTGCGACAAGTGGCATGCTATGACATCTCAGCCGCACGTACGGTGAGCCAGAGGTCAAATCCACGCGTCATTTGACCTTCAGCTTTTCATTCGAAAAGTGGAGCTTTTCGCTCCAAAAAATTACCTGTGGTTGAACCCGCCTGAACCTAGCAAGACAGGTGAAAGCTCAGTTGAAGTAATCACACGAAGGTAAGCACACGCCACACGTTTTTATATAGCAAATGGAGCGTCATGCGATTTCCGGCAGTTGCGAGAGGGCCGTCGGCTCCGAAAAGCAGCGTCACGTGATTAGATATTTGCGAGGGGAGCGAGTGCCGTCGGCTCAACGCACGCAGGTGCGGCAAGGCGTGGATAGTCGCGCGGCATAACGTGCCGGAGAGCATTTTAAGGCGAAAGGCTTTCTTGGCTCATGAGTGGCGTGGACGAAAGTTGTAGACGGAAGTTGTACGCACGAACTATCAATCATAAGTTGTGCGGTAATTAAAACAAAAACGTAAAAGTTGATTAAGCCGCTGTTCTGCAGCAACGTGTGATTAAGTAATGAAAAATACCAGGAATTTGAAAATAAGACGTAGAGTGAAAATAAATGAAAATAGAAAACGAAAAAAATCATAAGAAAATAGAAATAAGAAGTGAATGAAAATAAAACCAGTAAAAAATTACAGGAAAAGGAGATGAAAAATTAAAGTGGAATGAGAACAAGGAAAGGCTTTCGCATTTGCGCTCTTAGGCAGACTTGATTTTCTTGCGGGAGAGTCATGGACGCCTGAACCAACAAGGTGGTGGTAGTGGTTTTATTAAAAATAATAGTAAAAAGGAAGGAAAAGATTTTTGCTAGCCCCGGCATCTGCCATCGATACTGTAGCACCTGAGCTGGGGCAGCGGAAATAAAGGACAGCAGGCAGAATGGAGAAATGAAATGAAAGAGGTGAGGGGACAGGAATAGAGGACAGGGGGAGAGGGGGAGAAGAAAAAAATTACACGAAAAGCAGAAGATAAAAAATTAAGGTAGAAAAAAGTTATGGTATAATGAGGACAGGGAAAGGCTTTCGCATTTGCGCTCTTACCAAGATTTTTTTTCTTGCGGGAGAGTCACGAGCGCCTGAACCAACCAGCGACTGCGTCCTTTTTCCGCACTTCTGGGGGAAAGTAAGCATTGCTCCATTCTGTTTGGGGAAGCATCCTTGAGAGCAATGGCGTGCTTTCTTTCGCATGTGGGGATCAAACAAGCTGTTTATGTTATTTACCCATATGAGAAGCGAGTACCATCCCCGCAGATGTTAGACGCTTTTACCATAACGCGCATCGTGCTGTATACCATTACCCGAGTACCGTGAGTCCGCGCGTCGCCAGTGCGCATGCGCAGATCGCTTGTAGGGCACCAGATGGCGCCAGTTAACCTGCACCTGCGTGCGCTCCTGCCACCGCATCGGCACCAATCGGGACGGATCAATCGTGTCCAATATTTTGCGAGTTCGACTCTTGCTGGAGCCGCTGCGGAGACATCGAGTACCTTTATTGCGCCCATAGCGCGAGGAGGACAAAATGCCTAGGATTTGTCTGTCTAGTTTGCTGAAGTGTTTCTTAAAAGGACTCTCTATAGGGCAGACTTTCGGCCCCAGATACCTGAACAACCCGGCGGTATAGATAGCAACAGATGTGTTGGGCGGACCACGAAAGACAGGATTTCGGCTTCTCCCGGCCGCGGTGACTTAAAAGTTGCCAAGAAACTCAAATTGAGCCTCGAAAGTAACTGCGAAATCTCGAGCAATGAATGTCTTTGAACGTAGCTGCAGTCATTCTAGACAAAACTAGCCATTTCTTGCAGCAGAAATTGTTAAAGCCGCGCACCGGTCGCTTTGACCAAGAACAAAGATTAACAGCCTTCGCGGCATTGTCTGTACTGGCGAAGATTCCAGCACATACTTATCAACGAAAAAGAGGCCGGCAGGAAAATTCGCCACGGACACTTAAGACTGGTTACGAGTAGGAATTAGAAAGCTCTATAGCCCCGCGAGTGCAACGTTTGAACGTTTCTGTGCAGAGGTGCCGTGCGGGGGCCCAAGCACCTGCGTGTCCTAAACTCCCCTGTGTCCATTGAAGTTTTCACCACCACCACCTACCTGAGCCTCCTGTTCCCGCCTCTGCCGCATTGCTTCCGCTTCACGTTACCGCAACTCGTCGTTGGCCGTACGCTTCTGTCGCTTCATGTCCGCTTCTCGTTGCGCACTTCAACGCCTCTTCATCCGGTTGAGACTATCTTCCCGCGCTCTTATCGTAGCGGTGATCGTCAATGTTGCAGCCCGCCTCTGCAGCCGTCGTATAGGATTTATCGGCTCTCGTGCCTTGGAGCCGGTAGCGTACCTTTGTGGGCGCCCTCGTTCCGCTGTTCACGTAGACGCGGTCGCCTCGCAGGCCACAGACATTGATGTCGTCGCAGTTCCATCACACTGCATCCAGTGTTGTAGGCATTACCGAAAAATGACAAATACGTTGCTCTTCACGCTAAAAACAGAGGAATGCGTTACTGCCCTACCTTAGCTACAAAAAAATGTAACGCGTTACCGTTACCGAAAAAAGTACCACTCGTTACTTTTTCATTACTGCAGGGCCATAAATTTTAATCAGTGCGTCTTCGATGCAAGAAGTCACGATAACAATTTTAAAAAGCTTATATTTCATATAAAACTTCTAGCCAAAGCAGCGATTTTACCCGAAATCCTGATTTAACGAGAATAATTTACACAAATGTGCAGGAGTTCAGCTATGTTTTAGTGGCCCTAATAGTCACTGCAGAGTTATATGTGATGGCTTCAGACACTGTGGCACATGATGAAGCCATTTTCTGAACATTACATTCAACACAAAGTGACAACTCATCATCAATTCTAACTTTCCAAAGAAAACATCGCTGAACTCTCAGCAAATTCACAGTAATTTTGAACAATGTGATGTTCCAAAATGCCAGGCTTGCTACCACTCTTAAGAGATTTGTTTGTGCAGTGGTTTGGGAAGAGAGGTAGGTGAAGGCAACTGTTTGAATGCGTGTTCGTGCACGTGTTTCGTGCTTTATGGGTATTCAGTCTTCCTGTCAGTTGGGTGCGTCGTCGAGGGCAGCTGTTTCTCGCATGCACGCGAGCCGCAACAAGGGTTGTCGAGAACACCGGTACATTTCGTTCATCTGCAATATCACTCTAGGCGCTCCGCGCTTTCTTTTTAAAAAAGGAGTAAGAGGGAATAAACTGGAATATTAAGTAACTAGTAACGTGACACCTCACGTTACCGAAAATCGTTAACGTAAGTATGTTGCCATTTACAGTTGCGAAATGGTAACGGATACGTTACTAAGTTATCTAAAAATAAGGCGTTACCGGTAACATCGTTACATTAAAACCGTTACCGCCAACACTGACTGCATTGCACACACACCGTCGGCAGGGCAGTCTGACGAGACAGTGACGCGCGCAGCCGCGAAACCTTTCGCAAAGACACTTATGACTCCTGCTGCGTGAGCACTGGCGCGACTAAGTCATGCAGCAAGTGGTCCTAAGCTGTCACCTGCTGCCTCCGACGCTCCGCCGCCTTCCGCCATCTGAAGTCCTATTTCGACTGCGACGACATCTCCAGTAAAGCGTCCTCACTCCAAAGCTGCTCCAGTCACTTCCGTCTCCACTTCTCGTCAGGTGTACTACATACCCGCCGGTTTGCCAAACCACTACCAAATAAGCGGCTGCCTCGCCGCTACGACGCGCGCCTTTGGCACAGAGCCCGAGAACTGGATGATTTCTATCGTGCTGACGGGCACACTACACTCATGGACGCGGCAAGACAGTGTGCAACCAAAGTGTTCCGTGCAACCACCCCGAGACCTACCCTTATCTCCGCCGCCGTGGTTTGCGCCTCCTCCCCGGCCGCAGCAGAAGAGAAAGCGATAGCACTGGCTATCGCTCACCGCCGTACGCACACAGTCCTCGGTGACTCAAAACGAGCAATACTAAACTACTCGGCAAGCTGCATCTGCATTGCCGGCGCACGCATCCTGCGCGGCTGCACTCCCTACCGCAAAATTGACCTATTCTGGGTACCCGCCCATGAGGGCAACTGTGGAAACGAAGGGACGTATATCACGTTGGGGAACCTAAAAAATCGACAAAATAATAAGCCTCTGCCTACACCACTCACTCATAGCAGGAGGGTAAGGAAGGCGCGGCCGACTTGCCCGAAGATTAACAATCTCGGCGGCCGCCCCATGGATCCTGGAGCCCTCGCTGACCTCTAAACTTGCGCCGACATCACCAATTTTCATAACAAGACGTGATGCCCTTTCCCGCCTCCAAAAACCAGGCCTCGACCGAACATAAGCCACCCTGCTCCGAAGAAATCAGAGGCTCTTAATTCTCAGCTACTGAAGGCTATCACTGATCACCACTGGGAAATACGACCCCACATGCCCAGATTGCAACCACGGATTGACCACCACTGAGGCGCACGTCCTCTGGGCATGCGAAAATAACCCTCTCCCACGGGCCTTCCTGCCAGCTCCCAATGCGGAATGCTCGGACCAACTCCTCAACCAGCCAGATGAGACCACGCAACTTTCACTCATTTCATGGGCCCAGTACGTCGCCCCCACCTGGGGTCCGCACAGGACTCACCTGCCCTAGTTCGCGGCACCAGTGGGAAATAAAGTTGTCTCTTTCATTACCTTTCTCTACTTCTTGCCATCTCCATGGCTCTCGGATCTTTTGTGCTCCGACGCCGACAACTAGCAGCTTTGAATCAATGGAACATAAAAAGCTTTCGCCTTGAACTAAAGTGCATGAGCACGAATCCATGGTTATATAAGCGCTCATAAAATCGCTTTCGACCCACGACACGCACTACTTCTCCTCGGGTTCGGCGTTTCTCGGATCTTGTCAATCCATCAAGAACTGCTTCAGGGTCCCGCTGACATAGCAGGCGAATCATGTTGTACGGCCCGCAGTAGCGGTGAAAAAGGTTTCACTGAGTCCACCGAGACAAATGGATGTCCAAACTCAGACACGGTCAGCTGGCTTGTACTGTGCGTGGCGCCGACGAAGATTGTAATGTCAACGGTCGGCGCGCTACTCGTCTTGAGTACTCAACCGGGCATGACGTCGGGGTTCTTCTGCAGATAGATAGAGAAGGAGGGAAAGGCAGGGATGTGAACCTGAAAGGTGTTCCTGTTGGCTGCCCTGCATTGGGGAAGAGGAATTAGGTGACTAAGAGGAGGAAGAGAGAAGGAGAAAAGGGCATAACATGCACACACGCACAACGCTGCCACAATTTGTCACTCAAACTAGTCGCTCTCAAGTAAGCAAAGAGTGCCTTGTACGCCTTGAGGGCAGTCCACTGCTGTGGCCACGGACTTAGGATTTTTTGCTCTGTTAATGGGCAAAGATCAAGGCAGTCCAGGGCCCAACACATTGTATGTCTTGCACTCGCAAATGCACAGCACTTACAGAGAAGGTGAGCGATGGTCTCCTCACAACCACAGCTTTCACATGCGGGCTGTCGGCCATCCCCATCAGGTAAGCATAGTAAGGTAAGAGCAACACCGATTCATAAACGGCATAACAATAATGCTTCGCGACGTTCTAAGTTACGTGGATGTCGAAGGCGCAGTCCAGGGTCCAGTGCCTTGAGTCGGAGGTTGCAAAACTCTCCCGTGTTCCAGGCTGAAAGTGGGAGCTACAACGCCAAAGTGCGAAGCAGACACGCAGCATCAGGTCTTGATATTGGGATCCTCACTGGAAGCCTGTCGTTGTGAGCCGAACGGCCTGGTGATTACCGGTAATGCCACAGTGTCCTTGCAGCTATTGATAAATTATGTTATGACCTTTGGATACGGTGCCGTGGTACAGTAGACGGATCTCAGGAACACGTTGTTCCTGCGACCCGCGGCGTAGCGCAGCTTGCAGAGCTTGAAGGGCTGCTTTAGAGTCCGTGAAAACCGTCCAGTCATGTGGAGGTTCTTGACTGATGAACTCTACCGCAGGCCGCACGGCTGCGAGTTTCGCACCAGTTGAAGATGTTGGAGAGATCGTTTTCATTTTCATAAAGATGGATGTGGCCGGTATAACCACCGAATCCGCAGAACTGGTCGATTGAACTGATCCATCTGGGTTAAAATGTATGCGATGACTGTGGTAAGAATGCAGGTGATTCAATGTCAGTTGTTTGAGAGCGGGCAGTGATACACCAGCTTTCTTCGTAATGACAGGAATATAGAGGTGAACCCGAGTTTCATGAAGACTTCATAAGGGTGAGCACGATCTTGACGCAGGGGTGAACGCCGATGGAAGATGTGCGCGATGGGCTTCAATGACTGGCAAATGCAGTAGCCGGCCTAATCATTGGGAGTGTTGCGATGGTGATGACAGGGAGCCCGTGCGAGGTTCCGAATATGTGTTCTCATGGTGTCAATAGCAATATATGTATTAACAGGATGTTCCCAGGCAAGAGAAACAGTTGCTGCTGTTGATACACATATATGCAGTCCAAGCAGATACGGAGAGCTTTAGCTTGCACACTTTGAAGAGTCTTGATATTTGTCTTTCTAATGGAACTGAATATCGGAAGACTGTACCGCATGTAGCCCATAAATATGGAACGGTACAGTTGTAGCATCGAACGCACTGATGCGCCCCAGGACTTTCCCCCGAGGAAGGAGAGGTCGTGGACATCGCAATTAGTCCTTCTCATGTCGTAGATATGTGGTCACCACGAGAGGTTCCTGTCGATGACAACAGCAAGGAAGCTGTGGCTTCTCTCCTGCGCGCCCTGGTCTGCTGCCTCGGAGGGACAGCAAGAGATCGTCGGCATTGTGGGAAAGCGGAGCACACCCCTCTGTGCTGTGCAGAGGCTGGCCAGAGCCGTCATACACAAGGAGCTCCAGGACCATCTCCTCGTGTACACCGACAGCTCAGTGGCCCGCGACAGCTGCTCCCTTGCAGCGGCTACGATCCCCGATTTGCGACTGCACAGCCAGCAACACGCAACCTTCCTGGGCTCCTCCACCACGGCTGAGCTGATTGGGATCCGGCTCGCGCTGGACCTGCTGCTCACCCTCGACACTCCGCCGCCCAGATGTGCTCTGCTGTGCGACTCCCGCGCCACCCTCAGCCGCCTGCTAAGTAACGGCCGCGGTACCCCACTAGTGCGGGAAATTCGCTCGCGCATCGAGCGCCTCGCGCAGAGAGGATGTGCCGTGCGTGCACAGTGGGTGCCCGGTCACTGCGGCATCGCCGGCAACGAAGAAGCTGAAGACCTCGCGACCGCTGCACCCCAACTAACTGCCCGCGATCTGCCCCTTGCACTGGAGGACGTGCGTGCGGTCATCCACGACCATCTCCGAAAGCAGCACCCCGACCGACGCATCGCAGGAGGTGAGCGCATCGACAGTATCACCGGCTGTCGCGCACTTACGCGTTCGCAACGTGCAATTATCCTCCGCGCGCGCAATGGCAGCGTGTGGCCCGGGGATCAACGGTAGCGTCACGGAATCGCGGCGAGTGATTGTGTGACGAACGCAGTGCAGTGGAAACACTAGAACACCTGCTCCTTCACTGTGCCGCTTTCGCCGCTGCTCGTCGCGATATGCTTGCGGCCTATAGGGTGCAGGGCATACTACCAGATTCCATCAAGATGCTATTGTGGCCGCAATGCAGTGCGCACACTCGTGAGCGAACTTTGGTGAGCGTCTGTGCATTCCTCGAACACACGGGCTTGACGTCCCGTCTGTTTTCCGTCAGGTATTTACAGGCAGTGACTGAACGCTCCGCGACTTCTACCTCCAACGATTAATAAACTGGACGCCCCACTCCAGTTATAGCCAACATAGTGCTGTGCGCGTGTGTTTTAATTCCTCTAAAATGAACTAATCACGCGCACATCGTGGACACATTCCTTATTGTATAAATAGTTTGTATATATTACTTCACCCCCTATCCTCTCTTCCTGTCCCCTCACCTCTTTCGTTTAATTCTTCATTCTGCCTGCTATCCTTTAATTCTGCTGCCCCAGCTCAGGTGCTTCAGTATCGATGGCAGATGTAGCGGCAAGCAAAAACCTTTTCCTTCCTTTTTACTATTATTTTAATAAAATCCACTACCACTACCACAGCTTCGTCGCACTCGCCTTCTGCAGACTGCATTATATAAACATAACGGTGATGAATTGAAGTCGGGTGTCCTCTAGCACACTTCCTTTATAAAAGGGATTTTTCTAGAGAGCAGCTTCGTCATCATCCTGCATAAACCCACTGCAGGGCAAAGGCCTCTCCCATGCCTCTTCAATTAACCCTCTCTTTTCCCAGCTGGGCCCCCCTATGCCTGAGAGCCACATAATCTCATCCTGCCACCTAACTTTCTTCCTCCCTCTGCAGCGCATGCCTTCCCTTCGAATCCACTTCATTACCCTTATGGACCAGCGGATATCTTGCCTTCGCATTAAAAGCCATGCACACTTCTTCCTCCTGATTTCGACTAGGATGTCATTAACCCGCGTTTGTTCCCTCACCCACTCTACCGGCTTCCGGTCTCTTTACATTACGCCTATCCTTTTTTTCCATGGCTCGCTGCGTCGACCTTAAATAAAGCTGAACTATTTTTATTAGCCTCCACGTTTCTGCCCCGTAGGAGAGTACCGGTAAGATACAGCTGTTTACACTTTCCTCTTGAGAGATATTGGTAATCTGCTATTCATTATCTGAGAGAACCTGCCATATGCGCTGCACCCCATTCTTACCCTTCTAGTTATTTCCCTTTCATGATCCGCATCAGCTGCCACTACCTGCAATTAGTAGACGTATTCTTTTACCACTTCCTCCACCTCGCTGACAATTGTGAACTGCGGTTCGCTTGCTAGACTGTTGAATATTACTTTGGTTTTCTGCATGTTAATGTTTAGACCCACCGTTCTTCTCTGTGTATCTCATTGATCATGGTTTGCCGTTCATCTGCTTAGTGACTCAGCAAGGCAATGTCGTTAGCGAATTGCCGATTATTTAGGCATCCTCCATTAACACATATCCATCATTTTTTCCTATTCAGGCATCGGAATACCAACTGTAAACATGGCGTGAATAGCATCGGCGACATCGTGTCTCCTTGTTTGACGCCCTTCTTTTTTGGAATTTAATAGCTCACTTTATGGAGGACTATGGTAGCTGTGCAGTTCCTTAATATATCTTCCAGGATTTTGACATAAGGCTTTTATACACCCTGATTACGCAATGCCTTTATGACTGCTGAGGTTTCCACTTTGTCAAATGTTTTCTCGTAGTGAGTGAAGGATACATATATATAGGGGTTGGTTATATTCTGTGCATTTCTCTATCCCCTTATTTATACTGCGAATATGATCTATATTTGAATATCCTTTATGAAAGCCTGTCTGATCATTTGGTTGATTAAAGGCTAAGGTTTTCCTGACTACTAGTGATTACCTTTGCGAATACCTTGTAGGCAACGGACAATAAGCTGATCGGTCTGTAATTTTTTCAAGTCCTTGGCATCTCTTTCCTTATGAATTAAGATATTTGCATCCTTCAGAGCTTGTGTGTATGGTCGAAGTCTTAAGGCATTGCGTATACAGGGGGCTAGTTTTTGCAGCAGATTCTGCCCTCTCTCTTTCAACAGATCCGCTGTTACCTGATCCTAGCCAGCTGATTTTTCCCTGGGCGCTGTTGCTAATGCTTTCTTTATTTATTTTTTCGTTACTGGCAAGATGCCGCAATGATGTGCGCTGCTGTCTTTACCTTTAAGATTCTGATTACATTGGGTAATGTATAGATTTTTGTAGAACTCTTCGGCTACAATTACGATCTTATCCATATTCCTAATTTCACTGCCCTCCTAGTCTCTTAAGGCAAACGTCTGGTTTTTACCAACGCCTAGTTTCCTCAAAAGCATACTCTCTTTCTTAATCTCATTTAGGCATACTCGTGCTTAGAGTGGAGTGCAGGTAGGCGGCGATGTCGAGGTGGTCCTCACTGGTGACGTCCTGCAACATTGCGTCGAGCGTTGTCACGGCCTTCCTGCCATATACGAGGTAAGGGTTCACGGAGTTGCCTCCTTAACTGTGGTTTGTAGGCGAAGGAAACGTCGAGCAAGATCACGTCCACCCATCTTTGTTTTGTGTCAAAGGAGACGGAGTGTACATACATGCAGTTCTTTTCCACTTTACCCCCTTCAAAGTGCCCTTGAGGTGTCTACAAAAAGCGAGAGGCACAGCCGTCTAACTGGGTTCTTAGAGTCAGCATAATTTATCTCACAATGCGGATTGCAAGCAGAGCAAGTTGTTACTGTTAGTAAGCAGCACTAAGAAAATAAATGAAATATATTTACGCCTGTAAACTGTCATGAAACATGACCAATATCAATTCTCCTTGATTTTAGAAGACACCAAGGCGCTGACTAACAACGCATTACCCCTTAAAGCAAGAGCGTTAGTTGTCCCGTTCGGAGAAAAACCCGGCACCGGCGCGACTGGGAAATTCAAATTCGCAATTCGTGGAATGGGCGTAGTAACGTAGAAAAACAGGCTCATTGCAAATAAAAAGAAATGGGTCGGATTAGCTCAGCTAACCCTAGCTATGCAAGCGAAAGCACGGATTACATGGGCGGTCACTTTCTAAGGTTCTTGGGGCCGAAGCAGTCTGACAGGCAGACGGACCACGTGGGTCGTTGCGGGCTCCGCACTGAGAGAACTGGCTTGCAGCGGCTCGCCAGTCTCCGCCGCGGCTGCTAACAAGGCTCGTCGCAGTCTTCATTCGGCACCTTTCGCTCGTCGTCGAGCCAGGCGAAGTTCCCGCCCTCCAATGCTTTCGGCTGGCCGCTTATCGCGTTTACTCTCCCTATCGATTGGTAAATACCTCGACCAGTTGGCAACGTTGACCGGGTGATCAGACTCGTTCCATGTCTGCGAGTACCCACTCTCGAGGAAGTCGGCTCCAGCTGACTTGCTTCGTTCATAGCGAGACGGTGGATAGGCAGCGCGCAGCCGCCGCGACGACGGCGAAGCGCGTGACTGCACCCTAGTCACGTGGTACGTCACGTGGCTACTTACGCAGCTCCGCTCCTCATGTTCAGGGTCATTCGTACAGACACAGCGAAATCAAAGCCGCGCTGATACTAAAGCCACCGCCGCTCAATGACATTAATTGCGTTGAATTGATCGACCGTGGGAAAGCTTTCGTTTTAAAAGGTTGTCAAGCGAAAGTGAACCGGAGTCCCTTCGGTCGGGAGCCGGGCACAAGTTCTTCACCAATGAGGATGTTGGTTCAGGAGGATAAACAGAGGATTTATACAAGCACGCCGCACAGCAACGTGCGCAAATGACAATAAAGTAAAACATAGTTTTAAGTGCCACTAATTAGCGGCTCGGATTACGTGCGATGACGTGCAATACAGCAGAATGTGGTGTCACGTGAACAGCTGCCGATATCTGCGTAATGGTGCGCCAAGAAATCCCCACGCAACCACAAGGACACTTTAAAACTGTCACGGCATATCTGCAAGGTTAATTGAAATAAAGAATGAAGTTTATGAATACGCCTAATAAATACAAAAAGGGAAGATTGACCGCCAGACCAGAAATCAATGTGTGTAAACAACGGGACTTGGGAGCACATATTATACCTGGGCGAGACAATTACCTACAAAACCGAGTAGTGCCGAACATCAACATGAGCAAGCTCGTGTCCGGAACGGGAGAGTGGGTTTACCGCAAATGGAGCCGTTGCTTACTTGATTCGGTACCGCTAGCTAATGTATTCAGCGCACAATAATTCAGTCGTCCAGTAAGGGGCTTCCGGTCAACAAATTCAAAGTAGTAGTGGAACCCTTGCTTGCTTTCAACGCGTATCGTGTACTGGTGGCGTTGCATCGAAGTTTTAATCAAGGTGTCAAATTAGAATCTCAGGTTTAAGCGAAGCGAACATAATATTGTTGCTCTTCATTTTGCTTTGCCCTGTTGTCGAAGCACAGCAAAAAAATAAACAGCCCTGTGCAGTACAATGAAGATTAGCCTTTGAAAAATTGGTTTTATGGAGGCAAAACGCAATAGGAACACCGCCGCCGTGCACAAGCTCACCGATCGAGGCGAGGGCATCTCCCAGCAAGTCGCGCTGCGTCTATACAATGCCGCAGCTTTGGGGGTGGTGCTCTATGCGCTGCCGCTCGTCACGGTACGCAATCCGTGCTGGAAGAAACTCGAACTTCAGCACCGCAAGTCCCTGCGCGTGTGCCTAGGCCTGCCCAAAAACTCGTAGTGCGCCGCAACGTTGGCCGAGGCAGGAGCATGGCCAATTGAGCTCCAAGCATCGCGCAGGGCATTGAATCACATCGACCGGCTTCACCGCGCACCGGACGGCGGCTCGCTACTGCAGCGTATGCGCTCGCACGCGCGATCACGAATGGGCGCGACGCTGCTCGAGTATGAGCAATTGACACAAGGCCCACCCCCCTACCCCCTACGGCTCCTGCGCGCACTGGCCTGCTGCCTCGGAGGTACAGCGAGAGATCGTCTGCATTGCGGGAAAGCGGAGCACACCCCCCTGTGCTGTGCAGCAGCTGGCCAGAGCCGTCATACACGAGGAGCTCCAGGACCATCTCCTTGTGTACACCGACGGCTCAGTGGCCCGCGACAGCAGCTCCCTTGCTGCGGCGGCCACCATCCCCGCCCTGCGACTGCACAGCCAGCAACACGCAGCCTTGCTGGGTTCCTCCACCACGGCGGAGCTGATGGGGATCCGGCTCTGGCTGGACCTGCTGCTCACCCTCGGCCCTCCGCCGCCCAGTAGTGCTCTGCTGTGCGACTCCCGCGCCGCCCTCAGCCGCCTGCAATCTAACTGCCGCGGTACCCCATTAGTTCGGGAAATTCGCTCGCTTATCGAGCGCCTCGCGCAGAGAGGTTGTGCCGTGCGTGCACAGTGGGTGCCCGGTCACTGCGGCATCGCCGGCAACGAAGAAGCTGACGACCTCGCGACCGCTGCACACCAACTACCTGCCAGCAATCTGCCCCTTTCGCTGGAGGACGTGCGTGCGGCCATCCACGAACATCTCCGAAAGCAGCACCCCGACCCACGCATCGCGGGAGGTGAGCGCATCGACAGTGTCACCGGCTGTCGCGCACTTACACGGTCACAACTTGCAATGATACTCCGCGCGCGCATTGGCTGCGTATGGCCCGGGGAAGGAGTGGTGCGTCACGGAATCGCGACGAGTGATGTGTGTGACGGATGCGGTGCAGTGGAAACACTAGAACACCTGCTCCTTCACTGTGCCGCGTTCGCCGATGCTCGTCGCGATATGCTCGCAGCCTATAGGGCGCAGGGCATACTACCAGACTCTATCAAGACGCTATTGTTGCCGCAGGGCAGTGCGCGCATTCATGAGCGAACTTTGGTGAGCCTCTGCGCATTCCTCGAACACACGAGTTTGACGTCCCGTCTGTTCTCCGTCAGGTAGTTACACGCAGTGACCGAACGCTCCGCGAGTTCTACCTTGAACGAATAATAACTGGACGCCCCACTCCAGTTGTAACCAACACAGTGCTGTGCGCGTGTGTGATTTAATTCCTCTAAAATGAACTAATCACGCGCACAACCTGGACACGTTTCTTACTGTCTAAAAAGAGTTTGTTCATATTACTTCTCCCCTATCCTCTCTTCCTGTCCCCTCACCTCTTTCATTTCATTTCTCCATTCTGTCTGCTGTCCTTTATTTCCGCTGCCCCAGCTCAGGTGCTTTAGTATCGATGGCAGATGCCGTGGCTAGCAAAAATCTTTTACTTCCTTTTTACTATTTTTTTTTAATAAAACCACTACCACCACCACCAAAACGTTAAGGCGCCCGTGTTCTGTGCGATGTCAGTGCGCGTTAAAGATCCCCAGGTGGTCAAGATTATTCCGGAGCCCTCCACTACGGCACCTCTAATTTTTCCTTTCATCTTTCACTCTCTCCCCCTAACCCTCCCATTATGGCGCGGTTTAGGTCGCAAACGATATATGAGACGAATAATGCGCCATTTCCATTAAGCAAAAACTAATTATTATTAATATTAATAAAAATAGATTGTTTCAGGAAATGAAACAGTGCAAGAAATGTCTAATCTCGCCGGACACTGCAACCGCACTGTAAGAGAAAGGAGGAAAGTTGTAGTGAAAGAATAAATGTAGTTGCCGTAGTCGCGGGCTCCTGAATAATTTAGACCACCTGTGGATCTTTAATCGTACAGAACACGAGCGCCATGTCTTTCTTATAAACTATAATTTTCATTATACTACATGAACACGGCAAAAATGAAAACAAAAATTGGTCAGTGCACGTTAATGATCCCCAGGTGCTCGAAATTATTCCAGAGCCCTACACTACGGCACCTCTTTCTTCCTTTCTTCAGTCAGTTCCTCCTTTATCAATTCCCTTACGGCGCGGTTTAGGTGTCCGCCGAGATATACGATACCGCTCTATTTCCTTTCCCCAAAAACCAATTTACAATTTACATTTTTGAAGAAAGGAAATGACGCAGTAACTTCCTCACATGTTTGGGAGACACCCGAACTGCGCCGTAAGGGAAGGGATAAAAGAGGAACTAAGAAAGGGACAGAGAGATGCCATAGTGGAGGGCTCCAGAATAACTTGAGCCATATGGGGGTCTATAATGTCCACTGACAGCGCACAGGACAATGGCGCGTTTGCGGTTAGGCTCTATCGAAAGGCTGCCTCAGCCGACTGGATTTATCGCATTTGCTCGGGGGCCGCCGCGGTGGCCGATTGGTTATGGCGCTCGGCTGCTGGCCCGAAAGACGCGGGTTCGATCCCGGCCGCGGCGGTCGAATTTCGATGAAGGCGAAATTCTAGAGGCCCGTGTACTGTACGATGTCAGTGCACGTTAATGAACCCCAGGTGGTCGAAATTTCCGGAGCCCTTCACTACGGCGCCTCTCATAGCCTGAGTCGCTTTGGCGCGTTAAACCCCCATAAACCATAAACCAAACTATTTGCTCGGCGCAGCAGTCAAGTGCGCTTATCTCTGAAGGGCCCAAACTTCGCAGATTTGGTGTACTGCGAAGTTCGTCACCGTCGCCTCATATTCACACGGCAAGAAAAAAATTGTAGGACACTTATGCTTCGCCTTCAAGGGTGGAACGCGACAGCGTGTTCCAGCACTGCCAGAGAGTCCACGGAACGCAATGGCCCGTTCGGCGCGACGCCTTGCCCGTTAGACAAACCGCTCTGCTACATATGGCGAAACGGACGCGCGGAACGGACGCGCGGAGCGGGAAACCACGTAAATACGATGCCAGAAGCCTTGCTGAAACGCGCGGGACTCAAGCTGCAGTCTTAGTTAGTCGGCACATCGTTCTCGACAAACCCGATGCCACGAACGCCAGCATAGCTCCCGCGCTGAACGAACGGGCAGCAAGCCGCAAGCTTCGTAGTGAACGCGCTTCGTATGTGTGTTGCGCTTTTAGCCGCTCACCGCGCTATTACTTCGTGCCCGCAGGGACCCACTGCGCCCAAAGTAGAGATGTGCCAGACGCGTTCCTTCCTTTACTTAAAAATGAATTTTCATTTCATTTTCCTTTCCATACGGCGAGGTCCGGGTGTCCACAGAGATATCTGATACAGGGCCACTTCTTTTCCTTAAAACCAATTTTCATTTCATTTTCCTTCTCTTGCGGTGAAGTCCGGGTTGTCGACCGAAATATGTAACAGGCGTCCCTTGCTTACCTTGCGCTGTCGTCGCGCGCTATCTGTTGGGGCAATGGCGTACATTGCGAGTAGGAGTTGGAGGAGGAGAGATTTTTCGCTCACGGCCGACGCCAACGACACCGGCTTTTCAGCGGCACGAGCTCCTTAACGTTGTCGCGTTGACATTGTGTCTGCCTCTTACATCCTCACATTAACTTCCAGTTTAGATATGTGGATTGCTACTTAATACCATTTGAATTAAGGAGCAATGAACCTATAGCGAAAGTCAACAACCGCTACGTGAGAGAAATAATCCTGAGCTCATCATGCAAAGGTTGTATTCATTCCTTGAAAACTGCATTGTTGAAAATTTGTGCACCTGAACGTCAAATATGCATGTAGCGAAGCTAGGTGTTTCGCCACGAATGAAAATAAAGTTCTTTTAATTGCAAATTTTGGTGCCGAGCTCAAGACGCGAGATGCCATCTGCCCTTGCGTGGCATGTGTTCGTCCATAATGGCTCTAAACTTAATTTCTTTAGGCATGGCAAATTGAATGGTTTAGTGTTTGTATTCAGCTGTTTGGAGTGTTACTCTGCCCAGGCTGGCGGTTAGGCGATTCCAGAAATTACAGTGAAGACAATGTACCTCATTCACTCTTCAGGCTTCAGAAATCATACTGATCTGAAGAAAAAAATTGCGGCGATTCTTCGGCGGGAGCTCGAAGCGAGCGGACGTGTTTTTTAGCTTCGCGGCTTCGCGGCGCTGCGGGGTCTCCCCATGAAGTCTGCAGACACCGTGAACAAGCGACGGCCTGTGTTCGGCGGTGACAATGAGCAACGCAGGGCAGGCTGCTCACGGTCACGATCACGAAGATGAACGCCATCCATAGCAAGGTCGTCCAGCGCCATTCGGCGAATGCAGGCAGAGATCGCTGATCTGCGGGACACCTGCGCAGATTTCTTTTCAAGTCTTGTGCGAAGCGCTCTCGCAGCCACTCAACGAGTAGAGGTCAGGGCAGGGCAGCCCACACCTGATATGAAGCTGCTCAATCTGCGCGAGAAAAGAGATCGCGCAGAGCGACGGGCGCGACGGACTGACAGAGCCGTCGACTGGACTGTCTACAACCGCTTGGACGTGGCAGCGCGCCCCCACGAAAAGCTATACCACCGGCATTGGGCTTCGCTATGCCAAATCATGGAGGAAGATGTCAGCTCACGGAGGCTGTTTGTGTTTGACACCCTGCGGCGCATCACCGAACCACAGGCAAACCGTTAACCGCTGGCCGCCCTCGTAATCTCCAGCGGGCTCACCTTGGAAGAGTTGGCAGAGCGGTTTGCCGATCGGTTCGCGCCGCCCAGCCCCGCAAACGCAGCTAGCATAGCTGCTCGTGAGAGCCCCAGAAGCGACGCCAGTCCCTCGCCCGTCGCCTCGGAAGGTCCATGTGATGCGCCGTTCACCGCGGCGGAACAGAACAATGCGCTGCAGCGCTGCCGCCGCCGCTCGGCGCCCGGACCGGACGGGGTGACATACCAGATGCTGCGAAACATGGATGCGTAGCAACGACAGATCCTCCTGCAGCAGATCAACCTGGTGTGGGAACGCGGGGAGCTACCGGAGGATTGGCGAACCGCGGTCGTTGGTCCAATATCCGAAAGGCAGGGCGCCCACCTACGGAGCTGAGCGGATACCGGCCAGTGGCATTAACATCGGCGGCAGGTAAGCTCATGCAGCATATGGCGTCTGAACGAGCGGGCTGCGGAGGCTGATTGTTTGCCGAGCGACAGACGGGTTTCCGTGGGATGCGGTGCATGGCTGATTCTATATCGGAAGTTACAGCGCTGTTACAGCGCTGGAGCATGCCAGGGCGGCAGGCCAGGTTGCGCTGCTGCTACTACCGGACGTCTCTGGTGCTTTTGACAACGTTCACCGCGCACCAATTCCCACGGTGCTTGAGGGGGCTGGTGTGAGCGGGCGCCTTTTGCTATACGTTCATGGCTTTCTGAGCGGGCGCGCATTGCGCGTACGAGTAGAGGGTAAGCTCTCCATGCATCGCCCGGTGGAGATGGCCGTGCCGCAGGGCTCTGTCTTATCACCATTTCTGTTTAATGTGGCCATGTCGGAGGTGCCGGCCTCCCTCCCCCCGAGTGGCCGACACCATGTGTACATGTCCATATATGCAGGCGACATAGCTCTGTGGTGCCGGGGCCACCGCGCGAGGCGTTCCGCGTGCGGGGGTGCCTTCAGGGAGCCCTAACCGCAATAGATGCCAGCCTGCGCGGCCTTCGTCTGTCGCTGAGCGCGGAAAAATCGGTGGCCATGGCCTCCGCTTCACGCTCGCGCGCGCACCTTGAGCCACTGTCACTGGACGGGACTCCGATTCCTTGGCGTAAATCAGTGCGGTACATTAGCCTAGACATCGACTGGCGCCTTTCCTTCCGCCCCGAGGCGACCAAGGCCTGTCTGCAGATGAAGAGGATCACCGCCCCCATGCACAAGCTCACCGCTCGAGGCCAGGGTATCTCCCAGCAAGCCGCGCTGCGGCTATACAATGCCGCAGATTTGGGGGAGGGGGGTGCTCTATGCGCTGCCACTCGTCGCGGTGCGCAAGCCGTGCTGGAAGAAACTCGAGCTCCAGCACCGCAAGTCCCTGCGCGTGTGCCTAGGCCTGCCCAAAAACTCGCAGTGCGCCGCAAAGTTGGCCGATGCAGGAGTGTGGCCACTTGAGATCCAAGCAGCGCGCAGGGCACTGAATCACATCGACCGGCTTCACCGCGCACCGGACGGCGGCTCGCTGCTGCACCGTATGCGCTCGCACCCGCGCTCACGAACGGGCACTGTGCTGCTCGAGTATGAGCAATTGACTGAATGCCCACCCACCTACGTCTCCTGCGCACCCTGGTCTGCTGCCTCGGAGGTACAGCGAGAGATTTTCGGCATTGCGGGAAAGCGGAGCACACCCCTCTGCGCTGTGCAACAGCTGGCCAGAGCCGTCATGCACAACGATCTCCAGGACCATCTCCTCTTGTGCACCGACGGCTCAGTGGCCCGCGACAGGTGCTCCCTTGCAGCGGCTACCATCCCCACCCTGCGTCTGCACATCCAGCAACACGCAACCTTCATGGGCTCCTTCACCACGGCGGAGTTGATGGGGATCCGGCTCGGGCTGGACCTGCTGCTCACCCTCGGCCCTCCGCCACCAGGAGTGCTCTGCTGTGCGACTCCCGCGCCGCCCTCAGTCGCCTGTTCTAACGGCCGCAGTACCGCACCAGTACGGGAAATTCGCTCGCGAATCGAGTGCCTCGTGCAGAGAGGATGTGCCGTGCGTGCACAGTGGGTGCCCGGTCACTGCGGCATCGCCGGCAACGAAGAAGCTGACGACCTCGCGACCGCTGCGCACCAACTACCAGCCAGCGATCTGCCCCTTGCGCTGGAGGACGTGAGTGCGGCCATCCACGACCATCTCAGAAAGCAGCACCCCGACCCACGCATCACAGGTGAGCGCATCGACAGTTTCACCGGCTGTCGCCCACGTACACGGTCACAACGTGCAATGATCCTCCGCGCGCGCATTGGCTGCATGCGTGTGGCCCGGGGAACGACGGGTGCGTCACGGAATCGCGAATAGTGATGTGTGTGACGGATGCGGTGCACTGGAAACACTAGAACACCTGCTCCTTCACCGTGCCGCGTTCGCCGATGCTCGTCGAGATATGTTCGCGGCCTATAGAGAGCAGGGCATACAACCAAATTCCATCAAGACGCTATTACGGCCGCAGGGCAGTGCGCGCACTCGTGAGCGAACTTTGGTGAGCCTCTGTGCATTCCTCGAACACACGGGCTTGACGTCCCGTCTGTTATTCGTCACGTAGTTTCACGCAGCGACCGAACGCTCCGCGTGTTCTACCTCCAACGATTAATAAACTGGACGCCCCACTCCAGTTGTAGCCAACATAGTGCTGTGCGCGTGTGTTTTAATTCCTCTAAAATGAACTAATCACGCGCACAACCTGGACACATTACATAATGTGTAAATGGTTTGTACATATTACTTCTCCCCTATCTTCTCTTCCTGTCTCCTCGCCTCTTTCATTTCATTTCTCCATTCTGCCTGCTATCCTTTACTTCCGCTGCGCCGGCTCAGGTGCTTCAGTATCGATGGCAGATGTCGGCGCTAGCAAAAAGCTTTTCCTTCCTTTTTACTATTATTTTAATAAATATACAACTACCACCAAAAAAATGCGTATTTGTTGCCGGAATTTGTACCGAGCATAAGCACAGAACAAATTGAAGACAAAGGAAATAAAGATGCTCATTCCGAGCGATAGCTTCTCACGAAGGTCCGGCGTGAATGGCGCGGGCAGCTTTCGAGCAGCTGCCGAAGGTGTCCCATCATTATCCGAGCGTTTAAGTACAGGCAAATGTTCGAGTTATTCCACATGTGAATCAAATCATTTTTTCACCGGGTTCTGGTTCTACTCAACCGAAGGAGTAAATCATGCCGAATCGTAAAACAATTTCGACTAAGACGACGGTACAAACACCATTCCTGGCTTAATAATGATCTGGGTTTTGGCGCTGGCAGTCATCATAATAAGTTTTTTTTCTTAAAAAAATCACTGCAACGCCTCCCGTGCATAATGCACCGCGAAATTAGCGCTGATTGCAGAAAATACTCTACAGGTAATAAAAGAGTTCAAGATGGATTTCCTATACCACAGACAGCGGGATAAGCTGAGCAAAAGAATTTCTCGATACCAGACGAGCACAGCTTGCATCAGCAAACACACCATGATAATGCAAAGTGTTTCCTAAGGTAATCATTAAAACGTTTTAGGGATCTTAGACTTTTGTTGACCAACGAAGGTGGCTGGCCTTCCTAACGGCGAGTGGCTGTGGCCCATATTTACATCTTGAGCAAGGTGATAAAGATATACGCAGAATATAAGCAAACCCGATATTTGCCTGCTTGTAGCAGGAGAAAACGTTTCACTTATATGAATCCGTAGCAGTTCAGTCGGCATTGCCTTTCCAGTGTTTAGAAGATAAATATGAAAAGCTGCTGAGAAATACAACTATAGCGGCCTTATAGTTACAATATTCATCCGTAAGGAAAGTGATAATATCGAAGTTGGAAAGGACGTCAGTCCAGGGCGACAATATCTATTCAGTACTATTCACCGCGCGCTAAAATTGTGTATTCAGGACCGTGGACTGAGAAGAGTAACTGGTAAAATCTGATCGGCAATAGTCTGGCAATTCGCGATTCGCTGATCACACTGCCTTGATAAGTACCTTAGGAGACCAATAGCAAAGCGAAATCGAGTGCAGATAGAGGCAAAGTATAAAGATGTCCCTTCAAAATATTTCAAACGTGTATAAAGTTTATACATACATGTATATACGTACATGTTTATAATGTTTATACATACATGCGTATACATACAGGTTTATACATGCATGTATGTACATACATACATTGATAACGTTCATAAGAATATGCATGTATAAACATGTATATAAATAGGAAATAAATAAAAATAAATCCAGGAAAAGTAGATGACAAATTAAGGTGGAATGAGCACAGGGAAAGGCTTTCGCATTTGCGCTCTTAGGCAGACTTATTATTTCTGGCGGGAGCGTCACTGACACCTGAACCAACCAACGAGTGCGTCCTTTCTGCGCACCTCACGGGGAAAAAAAATTGCTGCATTTTGTTCGGGGAAGCATCCATGAGAGCAATGGCGTACTTTCTTTCGCATGTCAGGATGAAACAAGCGGTTGGTGTTATTTAGCCATATGAGAAACGAGGACCATCCCCGCAGATGTTAGACGCTTTTAGCATAACACGTACCATGCTGTATACCATTACCCGAGAATCGGGAGTCCGCGCGTCGTCATTGCGCATGCACAGACTGCTTTCATGGCGCCAGATGGCGCCGGTTAACCTGCTGCTGCGTGCGCGCCTGCCGCCGCATCGGGACCAATCGGGACAAATCAATGGTGTCCAATAGTTTGCGAGTTCGATTCTTGCTCGAGCCGCCGCGGAGATGTCGAGTAGCGCTATTGCGCCCATAGCGCGAGGAGGACAACATGCATAGGATTTGTCAGTCTAGTTTGCGTTTGCTGTAGTGGTTCTTAAAAGGACTCTTTATAGGGCGGACATTCGGCCACAAATACCTGAACAAGCAGGCGGCATAGACAGCAAGGGATGTTTTGGGCGGACCACGAAAGACAGGATTTCCGCTTCTCTCGGCTGCGGGGAATTTAAAGTTGGCCAAGAAACTTCCATTGAGCCTGAAAGGTAACTGCGCAATCTCGAGCAATAAAAGTCTTTGAAACGTGGCTGCAGTGATTCTAGATGAAAATAATCAGTTCTCGCGGCAGAAAATGTTAAAGCCGCGCACCGGCGTCTGTGAGCAAGAACAAAGGTTAAGAGACTTCGCGGCATTGCCTGTATTGCAGAAGAATCGATCACATGCTTATCAACGAAAAAAAGGCGGGCAGAAAAATTCGCCACAGACACTTAAGACTGGTTTCGAGTTTGAAACAGAAAGCTCTATGTTCCCGCGAGTGAAACGTCTGAACCTTTCAGTGCAATGGGGCCGTGAGGAGGCCCAAGGACTTGCATGTCCTAAACTCCCCTGAGTCCATTAAAGTTTTCACCACCACCACCAACCTGAGCCTCCTGTTCGCGCCTCTGCCGCATTGCTTTCGCTTCGTGTCTCCGCAACTCGACGTTGGCCGCAAGCTTCGGTCGCTTCATGTCCGCTTCTCGTTGGGTACTTCAACGCCTCTTCAACCGGTTGAGACTAGCTTCCTGCGCTCTTACCGTAGCGGTGATCGTCGATGTTGCAGCCCGCCTCTGCAGCCGTCGTATAGGATTTATCGGCTCTCGTGCCTTGGAGCCGGTAGCGCGCATTTGTGGGCGCTCTCGTCTCCCTGTTCTTGTAGACGCGGTCGCCTCTCAGGCCGCAGACATTCATGTCGTTGCCATGCCATCACACTGCGTCCAGTGCTTTTTTGGCGTTACCGAAAAAATTACTAAATATATTACTCTTTACGCCAAAAAAAGAAACGCGTTACTGCCCTACCTGAGCTACAAAAAATATAGCGCCTTACCGTTACCGAAAAAAAAAGTACCACTTGTTACTGTTTCTTTACTACATGGCCATAAATTTTAATCAGTGCGTCTTCGCTGTATGAACTCACAATAACTATTTTATAAAGGTTATATTACATTTAAAGCTTTTAGTCAAAACAGCGATTTTACCCGAAATCCTGATTTAATGAGAATAATTTACGCAAATGTGCTGGAGTTCAGCTATGTTTGTGTGGCCTCAATAGTCCTGCAGAGTTACATGTGATGGCTTCAGGCACTGTGGCACATAGTGAAGCCATTTTCTGAGCATGACATTGAACAAAAATGACACTTCATCATCAATTCTAGCTTTACAAAGATAATGTCGCTGAACACTCAGCAAATTCAAATTAATTTTGAACAATGTGATGTTACAAAATGCCGGGCATGCTTCCACTCTTTAGAGTTTTGTGTGTGCAGTGGTTTGGGAAGGGAGGTAGGTGAAGGAAAGTTTTGTGTGAACGCGTGTTCGTGCACGTGTTTCGTGCTTTATGTGTATTCAGTCTTTTTCTTTCAGTTGGGTGCGTCGTCAAGGACAGGTGTTTCTGGCATGCACGCGAGCCGCATCAATGGTTGTCGAGAACACCTGTACATTTTGTTTATCTGCAACATCACTTTAGGCACTCCGCGCTTTCGTTTTGAAACAAAGGGATGCGGACGAGGGGGGGGGGAGGTCGACAATTGTAATAAAAAGTAACTAGTGGGAAGGAGACGAACTGTCCCTACAAAGGTGGCTACACATCGCTCCAGTGAAAACTGTCGCCATAAGCAGAAATACGTTCCTTATATCAAGAGTATGACTTCGCAGCATCTGAGGCGGCTCCCGAAGCTCATGCGCCGTCTCTCTGGGTGGCAGTAAGCAAAGGTCTTTCAGTCATCCCGGCAGCTGGACATGGCTCCCAGACAAGGCCTAGAGCCACCGGTTACGCGCTGGCAGAGGTCCATGGCTTCGCCGGCGACGGTAACCACGGCTTTAACAACACCCCTTTTGACAACTGTGCCTGGGTCACAGCTCTTGGTTCCTGCTCCCAGTCCATTAGCGAAAGCGCACATCCCGCTTTCTCCACATTTAGCTCTGCCCGTGAGCTATCTGCCCTCTGGGCGGAACTCGGCAATGACTGCCCATCTCCACTGCTGGATGGGGCTTCAACCATGCAGCGTGAGGATGAGAGCTCTCCAATATTGACCTGTCTTCAGCACCTCCACCTGTGCCACCGGCTCTCCGCAGCTCTCAAAAGCGCCCATCAGGAGACACTGCACAGGATTCGTCTTCTGCCAACTGCAGCTCGCAAGGCAAGCGTTCTTCCCAGCGTATACCAACCAAGTGGCTGTGCCGACATCGAGATCGGTATCGTATAAAGTGGCCATTAAAGCTCTGGCAGCCAAAAGCCTGACAGACATTCCGAACAGGATTCTTCAGGCGAACCTGGACGAGTGTCTTGGGACCAGAGGTTTTCGTGGCTTCACGTCTAGAACGAAATCTAATACCATCGCTGTGTGGCTCCCAACTTTGGCTTCTGTCGAGCATCTGCAAACGCTGAAGTGCATATCGATTACAAGCGAGATCTTGGTGCCGGTCCAGGTGTACCTAGTAGAAGGTTCGGAAGTACAACGCTGTGCTGTTTACAACGTCGACGTTGCCGATGACCAGACGACCCTCCAACGTGAGCTGTACTGTCCAGCCCACCGTGTCATCCAAGCGCGGTATATGGGAATAGGGCGCTCGTGCGTCGTCACAGTATACAAGGCCCGCCAACTCTCCCAGAACGACTTTACTATTATGGCTGTATTCTGCAGCCTCGTCCTTACAAACCGAGTGCCGTCTATTGCTACAGCTGTTTCAGACCTGGCCACATGCGCCGATCATGCCCTTTAGCAAAGCAAGATGAGGCTCGGCCCCAAGGCACACCGTCTTACAGGTGGGGACTTCGCAAGACTGACGACCATGAGATCGCCTCTCCAACTTGCCCAACAAATGAGAAGGCAACTGAGAAGGTTCGGCGTGGGATCCATAAGGAAGTGCGTCCGAATGAAAACAGAGCTCCGTTGCAGACATTCAACAGGTTTGCGGCTCTTCAGTAGGATGAAGACGACTGGCCGGAGCTTTCTGAGCCGAATCCACCTGCAGCCCCTGCCCAACAGTCGTATAGTGATGAAGTGCGCAAGGATATCCGTCGCCTTCAATCTACCCAAAAGCATAGCATACTGGAACCTCTGCGTGAGGACATGGCAGCAGTTGACGACCAAATTACACGCATTTTAGCCGAGGTCTCTAAGCTACGGCAACGCCGTGAACTGCTTGCTCGCCGTATACAACCGTCGGAATCCCACTCCACGCCAATCAATGCTTGTGCGCCTTCGACTACGTCCAGCCCTCATGCGTTTTTCGCAGACTCTATCAGGTCTTCTGCAGCACTGCAGGATACCTCAACAAAATCCCTCCTCCGATTTATGGTAAACTAGTTATCTAACCTGACATCATATCTATTACAACGCTTGGAAGCCTAAATCGAAAATGGCGAGTACACGTTGTTCTGGTGAGCTCCAATGGAACTGCAGAGTCCTCTCCACAAAGCAGGGAGAGCCCAAATCTCGACTTCGCATGAACAAGCTCCAGGTGTGGGCCCTGCTACTGCATGAAACCAATGCCTTGCCATCCATTCCGAGCTATAATGGATACATGTCTCCTTCAATGAACGACCATCGTGTGCACACTGCAGGCCCTCCGGGAAAGGCGGCGGTGTACGTTGATGCGCGTTTACCTCAAGTTCACCTCTCTCTAGAAAACTGATGCACCTCATATCAAAAGGTAATCGCAGTGGCTGTGAAGCTTTCCAAGGCAACTGTTGTGGTCGTGTCATACTATGTAAGACTCCCCGGTGGAGCTCCCTCCCGCATTAATGTGGGGTGGTTATTAACTCTACGACGACAGCACCCAGGATGGCCTGTTTTAGTCGGTGGTGACTTTAACGCTAATTAACCGGACTGGGAGTACCCCACTTCAAGCCCCTGTGGTATTCGTGTGTGGGAGGCATTCGCAGATGCGCTTTTTGTTTTACTCAACCATTCAGATACAGCAACGCGGACTGTGCGCCGTGCTCGCAGTCGAACATATGCTCCGGACCTTACGTGGTGGTCAGGACCGGGACTCCATCGTGGCACCTGGAGCCAGACTATTGGGGTAGTGACCACCATCCTATCATCATCGGTCTGCATTCATCAAGTGCCCGCCGATTAGGCTGTAGGTGTTCTGTGGTCAATTGGGACACGTTTCGCACCACCGTAGAAGATCTCTCTCTGCAATCATCTACACTACTTGTGGACCGCATAAAATTGCGCTGAATAAGGCTACTGCTGTCACCTTTACGGACGTGAATCGCCCGGCGCCAGATGTGGGTCTGCTTAATCTGTAGGCTGCTCGCCGACAAGCGGAGGTGGCCGCTTCCCGAGACCCATCTTCTGCGCAAGCACGGGCAAGGCTGAATTACCTTACTGCCAAGGCTCGCACATATGAACGCGATCTCTCGCGATGGCAGTGGCATGCGTGATGTGAGAGTTCTCGACAAAGTCATCGAATGCTGCTCTCTGGCGAACGTTTCGTGGAATGAAACATGGTTCCCGTCGTCTTGACGCAGCGGCCACAATGTGCTTCGCAGCTAACTTAGCTCCGGATGATTTCGCCAAAGAGGCAGCGCGGAAGTTTTTCCGCAAGTATAATGTGTTCCTCCAAGGGTCACAGGAGACCCCTTGGCTGCCATTCCAGCATATGTCGATAAGCTCCCATCTACAGTCGACGCCGAGGGAATTGCAAACCCATTTTCAATGCTCGAGTTGCTTGCAGCAATAGACGAAGCCCGTCGGAAGAATGCGCCCATTCCGGACTCCTTTCTTCTTTCACTCCCTCCTTTATCCCTTCCCTTACGGCGCGGTTCAGGTGTCCAACAATATATGAGACAGATACTGCGCCATTTCCTTTCCCCCCAAAACCAATTATTATTATTAACACAAATCCTTGATACCGGGGCGGTTCCCCAGGCGCTCGGTTTCACTGCGGCCGCCTTTATGGGAATATCTCGTTGCTGATCGGAGCAGCCTTAGTTTTGTATGAAACAGGCATCGATTCCCGAGGGTCTCCAGTAAAATGTTCTTCTCGCCCACACATTGTAAGAAAGGCTTGTGACGCAAGTCAATATTTCCTTCACTGCCACTGTATGTCGGACCCCGCGCTCTCATTTTGTCTTCTCGCCCTCACACGAGAAGAGCAAAAATGGGTTCGAGTGCGCTTTGCAGATGCTGTCAGTTTATAGCAGACGTTGTCAGTTTATAGCTGCCTCATATTCTTCATCAGAATACACTACCCACGCATCAAAGATCAGGCCCAAACGAGCAAATCTAATAACTACACTAAGTAAAACGCGGCAAGCGATGCAAAGGAAATTGATAAAGTCAACACCCAGAGATCGGAAGAGAACCGCGGATTTAGATAGCAGATTGCCCGAAATCAAGAGGAGGAATTCAGCTAATTCAGGGTAGGCAACAACAGAGAACAGCTATATCACATCGAAAGGCGAGGCAGCGTTGCTGGCAGCTGTCAAATCGAACTCGGTCTTAAGACTTTCCATTACAATGAACTGTCAATGCGCACATCGCGGCGTTTGAATTTGTATAGTTTTGTGACAAGAGTATAACACTGCGTCCCTAGACGCAATGTGAAGTCCTTAGTGCAAACTATATTCAGAATTAACTGGCCGGTGCTTTTATTTCAGCAAAAGCTGTTCAATTTGCGTTCGTAGCGAATGTGATAGCACCGCTCTCGTAGAAATACGATGTGCTGTCCAACGTTTAGGGGAATCCATCAAGGCAGAAAAGAACAGGTTAACAAATTGGTAGAGCTATCGCCCCGGGGAGGTTGTGGACCCGTGTTCGAACCTCGGACCAGAACGAAATAACTGCGGAGTTTCTGTGAAATTTTTTCTTCATAGCTGTATGGCTGCACTTGGGTGGATGATAATGGAAATTGCTGCTTTATTATGCACGAAGTGAAGCCTGGCCCGCATGCAGCGCCTTTCGCGGGCGGAAACGCACAAAGTGTGAAACGCACGTGGTTAGACTGCCGAACTTGCACTATCACGGGGCGCTTTTCGCGCCTCCTTCTTGCGCCCATGGTGGTGCTAGTTCGGAGGAGCCGCCGTGCGCATGCGCATAACACGCGGCAGGTTTTGGCGTGCACAAAACGCTCCATGCGGGCCAGGCTTAACGCTTTCTGCGGCGGTGGTAACGAACCCTTCTAAAAATGGTCTGTAGACAGTTTATAGGCTTTTTGTGGACTCCATTGCCTTCCTGCAGATTTTTCTTTTGTGTAGTCATAGTCTACAGACTGTCTGTAGACTGTGTATGCATAGTCTACAGACTATCTGTAGACGAAAGTGTACTAAAAGTGTATGGCCATAAATCTATAGATCGTCTATGCACTTCCTATAGGATTTTTATTTCTATATACTGTTATCTAGGGTTTGTCTATAAAGAGTTTATAGATGTTATAGGCAGAAGTCTATGGACAGTCTATAGACTGTCTAAAAAATTTTTGTAAGGGGAACTCCTAACCTACGAAAGCTTTGTGCTATTCTTTCTTTAGAGCCGAATGTCATAACAAGATGTAGACTTTTTTCTCAACGCAGATGTGCGCTTTCAAAGAAGCGTATCCATGGATGAAGTTTGTTGCGGCAATCTACGAGCCCCGCCGCGGTGGCTCAGTGGTTAGGGCGCTCGACTACTGATCCGGAGTTCCCGGGTTGGAACCCGACCGCGGCGGCTGCGTTTTTATGGATTGGTTTAGTTTATGGGGGTTTAACGTCCCAAAGCGACTCAGGCTATGAGGAACGCCGTAGTGAAGGGCTCCGGAGATTTCGGCCAGCTGGGGTTCTTTAACGTGCACTGACATCGCACAGTTCACGGGCCTCTAGAATTTCGCCTCCATCGAAATTCGACCGCCGCGGCCGGGATCGAGCCCGCGTCTTTCGGGCCGGCAGCCGAGCGCCGTAACCACTCAGCCACCGCGGCGGCTCGCGTTTTTATGGAGTAAAAACGCGAAGGCGCCCGTGTGCGGTGCGATGTCAGTGCACGTTAAAGATCCCCAGGTGGTCGAAATTATTCCGGAGTTCTCCACTACGGCACCTCATTCTTCCTTTCTTCTTTCAATCTCTCCTTTACCCTTCCCTTACGGCGCGGTTAAGGTGTCCAACGTTATATGAGACAGATACTGCGCCATTTCCTTTTCTCAAAAACCAATTATTATATTATTCAATCTACGACACCGAGTTAGACGGTAGGATTGAAAATGCGAGTCCTGCCTGCAGCAACATTGTAAGTAGCATCGATGGGATCTGTTGCGTTTATATCTATAGGCTTTATATTTAAGGCTCGGAGACCAAATGTTATGCGACAATTTAACCAAGATACCTAAAAACCTGCCTTTTCCAAATACCCAGTGAGTGGTAGCGCTCCACCTTCGAAAAGAGACTAAAGACAGACGGCCTTAACTGGATTATGCTTATTCATAAGAAAAATTGAAAGCAGCTACACGAACGAAATTTCGGTTCTGTAAAGCAAGATAACGCGCACCAGGCGGTATTTTCTAGGTTCGAGAGTCTTGGGGCTTTAAACATGCAGCGCGGAAAAGAATCAAAGGGCGGTAGCCTTAGCGCGCATGCGCAGATGAGCATTGCGGTGGCTTGCCGCAGAAGCAGCAGGGTTCTCGCCATGTGGTGGCAACAAATATTTGTGCTTCAGCGCCGGGTAATAACGGCGACGGCGACAAGTTCCGTTCCGCACCCTAGGTACATTGTGTCTACAGTTTGTTTGTAGATATTTCATGCTTACAGCTGTTGAACCAGCGATTCTCCGTAAAGAGAGACGGGCAAAGTTTTCGTTTGTACATACCAAGAAAACGAATTTTTAATTACGGTTGTGTTAGTCAAAATTATCACGCAAGGCGTTCTCTTGTATCCGGCTTCCCGAATTTCAACAAGATGTATTAGTCGCTTTCTTTTCCTGGCACCGCCCGTGTTGCTTATGGTGGAGGGCCTGCCCATGTGGATCAATTAATCTTACAGTTCACCCATTTAACTGATCTGGAGAACTACTACCGAAGTCGGAAAGCTGCCAGCACCAATTGCATTAGGCAAAGGTGACCATCTGGAAACATCCCTAGTGTTTGCCAGTGATTTGAGCATCCGCTTCGCATGCGGGAGGTTCGAGCTTCGACCACAACTGCCGACGAGTATCCACCGGTGATGCAATGGGCAAGCGTTCCCGTGGCCTGGTGCTCAGCTTACCTTTGGTTAAAAACTCGTGAAATGAATCTGTGGCTAAAACTACTGTGTGCGAAGGTGGTCTTCGGCGAAGGCTGTGCTTGCACTGTTAAAACTCATAAAAATAATCATCATCAGCCATCTGCAGACATCGTATAACGAAAGAAGTACGGTGTGGCAGCTGTTTACGCTTGAGGCCTGTCAAGATAGATAGTTGGTGAAGAGCACTGAATTATTTGTAAAAATATTCAGACGCATTTCTTTTCAAAACCCAGATTAACCTCAACGACGGATTGCAGCGAGTATACATGCTGCAGCAGATCGTGGGAACACTGCATTTTCCCGCGCCGACATGGACGAAGGAAAACAGCGCGAACTGCAGCTCATTCCCCATCAACAAAATTCGGGAAGGGTACACCGTTTAGGGTCTATTAAGTATGCGCCACTTTTCTGGCGTCAGCGATCCAGAAGTTGTTGGACGATCCTTCCGCCACTGTTTCCTCAAGAGCACGAACAGTCCACGTTTATTCGATCAACCGTCACCCTGAATGTCCATTTAAACGAATGAAAATCTTTTTTAAAAACCAAAAAATGAAAGTAGAGATTTCTACCTCGGCACCAGAAGTGCGTCACTACCCTCTGGTTTCTTGATGGCGTAAACGGTGACGATTGTGAAACAACCATTGCCTTTTTCCTGGACATTGACGGCAAAAACGAATGATTTACATTTCATGTGTCTCTTTTTAAAACTGGTGTTTTTTACTTCGCTCGGCAAGTCCGAGGCATGGTTAAAAACATCGCATATCGCTGTGTCAAACGAACCCCGGTGCTGAGGGGTGCACTGTAGCTACGTCCGCTATTCCGCAATTCGTCCGCAGCTACGTGCGCAATTCGTCACCGTTGTATAAAATCTTTTCAGCTCTCGAGTATATGCAAGTCGCCAATGGTGGGAGCACAGCCTGATATTACCCGCTTTTATTGTCATCCCAAACTACCATTTTTTCATTTCGATAAAAAAGTACTCAGCTTGAGATATTACGGTCGCTTGCAATTCAAAGTTGACCGGATTCAGTTGAGATAGGTTCATTCACTTAATAAAGGCACTGTCATGCTAATAGCTTTCACACTAAAATATACGATGTGATTGCGTTCGAATGACACTTGAAGGGGTTTTTAAAAATTAATTCGAATTCAATTCGAAGTGAATGATTTCTCTTCTCTCACTATCAGCAATCAAAACAAGGAACTGACTATAAAAAATGACAGATGATTTAGCGTTGTTAGGCCAAATGAGAATTTGGTGCCCTAGCTCTTTGGTTGTCACTTCGGTTTTTGTTTCGATTAGAGGCTTGATTTTCATGGTCAGGCGGACTTCAGACAACGATTGCCAAAATAACACTTACGGGTTTAATGCGATATCGTTAACGGGTTAGTGCCCATATGAATGGAATTGGCCATCCTATACTTTAAGCTCATAGATCTCTGGGAGTCCTATAATCCTTGTGGTATGTACATCTTCTGTGATTGATTTGAGTGTATTATTTTGTCAGTGCTGCCTAATTTGTGATCTTACGAAACCTACATGGCTTCTAAAATTAACTAATTATATTTTGTTTTCTGCCTCGTTTTTTCTTTTTTTCTTGCGTGTGCTTTGTTGTGATTGTTCTTAAAGAATTGTCATCCGCATTGCTACTGCTGACGATAAGCGGTTTTCAAAATTTGTCAAGCTGCCTCTGCCGCTTTTCTCCTCCAACCTGTTCATTCAGAACGTGTCTATTGCTAACAGAAAATAAAGCACTTACTTCTTTTCTTACTTATTCGGTGTAGGGAAAAGAAATGGAACAGTATCTGTCTCACATAACGGCGGGCATCTGAGCCGCGTCGTAAGGGAAGGACCGGATAAAGGAGAGAGCGAGAGATGAAACGAAGAAAGAGGTGCCGTAGTGAGGCCTCCGGAATTATTTCGACCATCTGGTAGTCTATAATCTCCACTGACATCGCACAGCACACCGGGGATCTTTAACATGCACTGATATCGCACAGCAGACGGGTGCCTTTGCGTTTCGCCTCCAACGAAACGCGGCCGCTGCGGTCGGGTTCGAGCTCACGTACTCCGGATCAGTAGGCGCGCGCCCTAGCCAGTGAGCTACCGTGTCCTGTTTTCATATTTGGAATCCCCTAGCTCAATAAAATACGTTAGACACCAAAATTAACTAATTGAGTGGATAGTTAGACTGATATTTAATTGCTTATAATTATTTAACGGATAATATCCTTATTTAACTAATGGCATATTCGTAACGGGCTCGGTGAGTACATGTTAGACACCAATATTGCCTAATTAGGTTAATATTAATGATGGTTAGGCTTAACACGGCGGCCGTGACGTCAGCACTCGGGAGCTCAATCACATGGTAATTGCATGGACAATGATAGCGCTACCAAACAGTTAATGCTCGATACTTCAGCGCCTTCAAGAAGCTTGCACTATTTTTTTCTTTCTTCTTTTAGTCCCTCTTTTACCCCTTCCTCACGGCGCGGTTCAGGTGTCCGCCGATATGTGCAACATACTGCGCAATTTTCTCATCCCGAAAGAATTTTTTTTACAGAAAGGGATAAAGGAAGGAGTGAAAGTAGAAAGGAAGAGGCGCCGTAGTGGAGGGCTCCGGAATAATTTGAAACACTTGGGGATCGTTAACGTGCACCGGCATCGTACAGCACACGGGAGCCTGTTGCAATCCGCCTTCATCGAAAAGCGGCCGCCGCGGCCGGGTTCGAGCCCGGGAACACCGGCTCAGTGGCCGAGCGCTCTAACCACTCAGCCACTTCGGCGGGTAGGAGTTGTGTCCTCTCCAAATTTTAAGGCGAAAGCCTTTAATGCCTCATACTCGCGTGAACGACCCGGTCCGTCTGTCCGTTACTCTTCTGCGCCATTGGTGGTTCAGTGCGCATGCGCGAGGGGCGCCACCGGCGCGCGTGCCGACCCCGCGCCGGACGCCTCGCAGCTGTCGACCGAGTTGGGTGCCGCGCAACCTCCCTCCGCTCCCTTCAATGGAGTCTCAGAATGCGGGCAAACGCAAGCGTACTACTTCCCCGCTACACAGCGACAAAAGACCAGTGAGCGAATGCGCCGGCATCGGCTTCATCTTCGTCCGTCCATTCGCGAAAACTGTCACACTGCAGCTGTCAACCAAACGACGTCAGCTGGATAACAAAAAAATCCTTGCGCACGGCGCAATTCGAGCCACCGTCCTTCAGTTCCGCAGCCGAGCGTGCTAACGAATAGGCTGCTTCTGCCAACGTATATGTAGTAACAATTGTGTACTAAACTTCTTAACCACACATCAGTGACACAAGCAGCAACACCGCACTAAGGCTTCGCCTCGCCGCTTTCGCCTCGCCGCACTATAGGTCAACAACTGCCCCCCCCCCCCCCCCCTGTATATTACATCGTATGCACCTCCTTCGGTCGGAAAGCCGTAGGCGTTGTAGTAGTAGTAGTCGGCACCGCGGGTTGGAAGTAATGAATAAAAAAATGGTTTTGAGGGAAGAAAATAGCGCAGTATCTGTCTCATAAATCGTTGGACACCTGAACCGCGCCGTAAGGGAAGGAATAAAGGAGGGATTGAAAGAAGACAGCAAGGAAGAGTTGCCGTTGTGGAGGGCTCCGGAATAATTTCGACCACCTGGGGATCTTTAACGTGCCCTGACATCGCACAGCACACGGCCACCTTAGCGTTTCGCCTCCATAAAAACGCAGCCGAGGCGGTCGGGTACGAACCCGGGTACTCCGACCCAGTAGCCGAGCGCCCCTAACCAATGAGCCACCGCGTGTGTTGGACAGCGTCATTTCCTTTCCTTAAGACAAATTTCTATTTAATTTTCCTTCCCTTACTGCGCAACCCGCCGCGGTGGCTCAGTGGTTAGCGCGCTCGGCTACTGATTCGGAATTTCTAGATTCGAACCCGACCGCGGCGGCTGCGTTGTTATGGAGGCAAAACGCTAAGGCCCCTGTGCGCTGTGCGATGTCAGTGCACGTTAAAGATACCCAGGTGGTCGAAATGATTCCGGAGCCCTCCACTACGGAACCTCTTCCTTGCTGTCTTTTTTCACTCCCTCCTTTATCCCCTCCCTTACGGCGCGGTTCAGGTGTCCCAACGATATGTGACAGATACTGCGCCATTTGCTATCCCAAAAACCAATTACTATTATTTTTCTTACGGCGCGGTTCGGGTGCCCACTGACATATGAGATATTTACTTACTCTAAAACCAATTTTCATTTCACTTTTCTTATTACGTACGGCGCGCTTCGGGTGTCCACCGAGAAAAGTGAGAGAGGTCATTTCCTTTCCTTAAATTGTCCAACGGGCAAGGCGTCGCACCGAGCGGGCTATGACGTTCCTTCGCAACGCTGCAACACGCGGTAGCGTCCCACTCTTGAAGTTAAGCGCCCCCCAATTTTTCAACCCGACAGCGCTAAGAAGCTCGTGTCACAGAAAACTGGTGATGTCGGCATCGGCGTCTTTGGCCGTGAGCGAAAAAATGGCGCATCACGGTGGACACTTGAACCGCGCCTTAAGAGAAGGAATCGTAACGCGATAGCGTTAAGGATTGATTGATGGATTGATTGATGGATTCATATATCAATTGATTAATCGTTGATTGATAGATCGGTTTTCGATTGTTCGATCGATTGATTGGTCTATCGATTGACTTATTTATTGATCGGTCGATTGATCGATCAATCGATCGATTTTTCCTTCCCTTATAGCGCGATCCGGATGTCCAGAGAGAAATGTGAGACAGGCGTCATTTCCTTTCCTTAAAAGCAATTGTTTATTTCATTTTCCTTCCCTTACAGCCCGTTCCGGGTGACTGCCGATGTATGTTAAACAGGCGTCCTTTCCTTAAATTGTCCAACGGGCTACGCGTCGCGCCGAACGGGCGATGGCGTTCCGTGTGCGCCTCGGCAACGCTGCGACGCGCTGTCACGTCTCACTCCTAAAGACGAATCTCAAGTGTCCTCCAATTTTTTGCCTCAATTTCTTCTCGACGCCTTTCACACTTGTCCTGTAATGATTCTATGTGCCTCAGTAGGAGCGCCTGCCCCATTTTCCCTTTAACATCGAGCTCATCGCCCCCTCAAGCTCTTAACTACTGACACAGAGAAGTACGAGTTGTTCGCGCTCAGAAACATCGCCTTTATATAAAGTATTCGACGCTTGCAAACAATGGTGCCTTGGAGCAGCAGAGTTGACCTAATTTTTCCTCTCCTAATTGAGATTGCTTGCACATTCGAGGAATGGAACTGGTTCATTACAATAGGATGAGGGGTTAAAGGTCTCCATCGAGAGGCCGTAGGATTGACTATTGTGTATTTTGTAATGCCAGGGCTTGCATACAATAAATAACGGCATCTGATTGCAATTGATTGCATCTGATTGAAAATTTCTTTTGTGGAAAGGAAATGGCGCAGCATGTCGCACATCTCGGCGGACACCTGAACCGCGCCGTAATGGAAGGTATAAAGCAGCGACTGGGAGAATAAAAGAAGAAAGAGGTGCCGCAGTGGAGGTCTCATGAATAATTTTGACCACCTGGGGATCTTTAACGTGCACTGGCATCGCACAGCACACGGGCGCATTTGCGCTTTGCTTCCATCGAAACGCAAAGGCTCCGTGTCGAACCCAGGTACTCCGGCTCAGTCAACGTAATTTTTGGATGGCTTTACCTGTGAAGGCGAGGCCTGTGTGTGAACCCAAAGAGATAACCGTACAAGGATTTGCCTCCGGCAATGCAAACCCACAAATACTAGACATGTTGTGGGTGCGTTTGCCGGCTCTCGCTCATGTTCGTAGTGCGCGAGTTTGTACTCCTCCTGTGTGATAGCTTTTTGTGTTCCGTGGTCTCGTGGTGTACATTAAACGTGTGTGCTTGTGCCGAAGATGACGTCCTCGTTATTTTATTCACTATCACCGACCTCTCCTAGAACATTTGACTGCATTGGAAAAAATTACTAACGGAACAAAGTACTCCCGCCGAGACGCGGTGGACTGGAAATTTGTTTTAAGCAGACATGACGCAAGCGCTTTGTCACCGTTGTTGCCAGATGATTTCTCACCAACGAACAAAACGAACGCATAAAAAGATGTTTCATCGCCATCTTGGTCGCAGGTTCTGCTATATAAGGGAATCGGACAAAACACGACACAGCACGCAGTGCAGTAGGTTAATCCAGGAGCAGCACGGATTAGACGGCGACTTATTTTCTTGCGTAGAGCCCGCATTTATGCTGCATCAGCTCTCGACAAGATCGGTGTAGTAAGCACGCGGGGACCCGCCATTTGCAGCCCCGGTACCGTTCATGTGCGACCTACAGCGGTTGTGTGTGGGCAGCACCTATGGGTTTGACATAGAGCCTACGTTTACGTTGCAACTGTCCTCGAGTGCCGTACAGGAGACCTGTGTGGAAATAGATGCAGGAAAGTGTTCTGCGTCAGCCCTAACAACGCTGATATGGGACCTATATAGCATCAACAAGGCATGCCCAATTTCCACTTACCCATGCTGGTCCCACAGAGGCCCCACATCGTGTGCTATATAGTAATTTTCAGAAACCTTCCAGGCCGCCCTTCTTTTCCTTCACGGCCAGTGTCGTCCTCGAAAGCGCGTGTCTTTGTTGCGTTGCGGAGGAACGCAGCCGCTTTTCAGACTTCATTTGTGATGTAGTTCAGTGGTTAGGGCCCTCGGCTGCTGATCCGGAGTTCTCGGGTTCGCACCTGACAGCGGCGGCCGCGTTTCAATGGAGGCGAAAAGCTACGGCGTCCGTGTGCTGTGCGATGTCAGTGCACGTTTAAGATCACCAGGTGGTCCAAATTATTCCGGAGCCCTCCACTACGGCACTTCTCTCTCCCTGTCCTCTCAGCCCCTCCTTTATCTGTTTCCTTAAAGGGAAGCTGAAGCACTTGTCGAAAAAATAAAATCTCTACGTCATCTTATAGTTTTTAGTCCACTGAAACAGAATATCTCATTCAAAAAGAGCGGAAATAAACGCAAAAAGCTGTTTTTTAGAAGAAAACGCGACCCATCGCCTCAGGGCGCCGAGCGAACGCCGCTCTTGCCCACGATTGGTCGGGACCGTCGTGACGTCATCCACGGGGATCTCGGCCGGCACCGACGGTGTTGCTGCGTAGCGCGTTGCTTCAGCAGGCTTTTAAGGACTATGTTCTGGAAAATATGGATAATTCAAGCAGTGTTGAACAGTTTGGACTTTTACCATGCATATTCGAGCCATCAGCAGCTTCAGAAAATACGGAACCAACGACGCCGCGGAGTGCGCCTGCAGCGAAAGTCAAGTAGCGTCATGTTCACGTGTTGGAAATCTCGACTTTATGGATGGGTGGATGACAGCTTTTATTTCCACCGGAAATGGAGACCCCTTACAACTCACCGCGCCCGGTACGCAGGCCTGGAGGGCGGGGGCCGGAGCCTCCGTGACTAAACGCCAACAAAGAGGCTATCTCTTCGCGGCATCAGCCGCCAGGCGGATTGGCTTGTTTCTGCCGAGCGGGTTCTTCGCTGCGCAGCAGAGCTTCCCAGCTTTCTCTGCTATCAATATCTTCGTCGACTCCGGGGTAGTCAGCGCATTCCGATATTCTTTGCTTCCGGGTAACCATGTAACCGCCGGACTGTCGGAATCTGGACGAGCGCGCGCAAAACTATTCCGAAAGCGTTGAGAACTACAGACTAAACAGAAAACTGGCGCAACCGCCTGATAAGAAGCTAATAGAGAAGCGACCGCATGGCGGCGCCTGCAAGCCGGAAATCTCGTTAACCCAGTATGGGCCTTTCACGTCTTTCCAGGGTAACACGAAAACCAAATCTCGACTGATACGTATGTTTTGCGTAGGTGCATGCGTGTGCATGTGTTTTGTGTGGGTGCAAGTGGCAGTAAAAAAAAGTAAATTGCGCCGAAACGTTTCTGTGTATCGCTGCTGCATAAAAGACTGGCCACCAAATTCTTGTAACGCCTGTAAACATGATCTAAATCAGATCACCGGCACGCTTACACGAGTCGCGCGAGGTAAAGCATTTGTTTGTTCATTTATTTATGGTTACTTGCCTAATTACCCCCGAAGGCCTTTTAGAACTACAAAAGAATGCAAAACTGCATGAGTTGGAGTGGGCGCACTGCTGTACTACAGCACGAAGAGACGAGGTGATCGGGAGGAAGCTCCCGTGTGCGCTTTCCTTCTGTAGCATGTTCGGGACACTGTTCAACCATAAAACCTTTGCACTTACCCCCGTGCGTTGTTTTTTTTTCATGCTGAACACGCTTTTGAAAATAATTATGGCTCTGTTTCAGAGATGCAGTGTTACTCATCAAAACTAGTGCGCTGCGAGATATAGTTGCTGCTGTTGCGTATCGAGATAACCGGAAGAATGGCTTGTGGCAGATATATGCGTACCGCTGCTCGACCACTTTGCCGTTCTGACTAAAGGACAAATTTGTATGAATTCTGGTCCCATTGTCAATCGTCAGCCATGACCAAGCGCTCATGAATGCAAATTTTTGCTTTGCTCAAGCATACTAGGCCTATATAATCGGTTTTTTGTTCAGTTAGATGCAGCTGCATGTGCTGCGCGCTGATGAAAGATTAAGAGAATTGCTTGTGCTGCCATGAGGTGCAAGCAATCAGGAAAAAGCAAAAAGGCACACAGTGCGTAACAAGCTCATAAAGTTCAAGACTGTGTGCCTCAGTGAAACATTGCTGGAAGTGGCTTTAGCTCAGCATGGATGTGAACCAGCTCAAAAAGGCAGTTTACAAACAGGTAAGACCGTAATATACCGAAAACAGAAATATTGCTGTACATATTTTGTGCAGGCAGTTTCGGCATGTTGCGTACAACCAGATTTTCTGGTTAACGTGGAAGAGGCTAGGGGAGAACAACCGACAGTTTCTGCCAAGCTGTGTGCCGTTCTAAAGAAGTACCATGCCAAAACTGGTTTATATACAGGCTTCAAGTATTACACGCAACGCGCGAACGAGAGAAAGTAAACGGCACAGGCAGAAGGTTGCCTTGTTCTGTGGTTCGCCAAAGCGCGGGCAGCAGCGAAGCAAGCGCAGCCGGACGGCCGGCGGACTCTCCATGAATGGCGTCACTTCCGCCAGTTTTCCCTCTCTGCTGTGACGTTCCTTGTGTGTGCTACGAGGTTCCGCGTTCGACGGCGCGGCGTAGACGGAGCCCCCAGTGGCGGCGAAAGCACAGCCGCACCCCCTTTCATGTTTCTACTGTATATGGCTGCAAGCAACTTGAGTGAGATTGCTTTTGGGCCTGCCGCCGTGGACCGCACGGAGACGACCCAGATGACAGCGGCATCATCAATTACCGAGCCACACTGGTTGAGAGTGACGACCAGAACGAAGGGGTTTAAGCCCAACCGGACCCCCTTTCCATAGTGTCGGCACGAGTCGAACGCCGCCGCCGCCGCCGCCGCTGGGAGACGGGCGTTATCTTCCCCAATTGCCGTGGCCGTTCCAGGGCGGCCTCGTTTCGGCGGGCCTGGCCCCGTGGCAAGACGGCGGGCCTCATCAATCAACCCTCCCGAGCACATCCCAGGACAAGGGACCACTTTCCCGGCCTTTTAGTGACCTCGCGTTCCGGCCTTGAGGGGCGAGTGTCATTTGATGGAGAACGGAGGCCGGTGACCCGCAGGAACCGACAGCGGGCCAGAGCGCGCCTTACCACAGCGGACGCTCGCGCTACCTCGAAGACAACCTTCTTTCCCTCGGACTCAACACGTGAGGGGGGCGAGATCATAAGTGCGGTGGGGTGTTTGTGCGCCCAAGTGAAAGCACTAGGTTCCCCCCCCCCCCACTCCGGCGTGGGCGTCCTCACCCTAGGGAGTGTGGGGATAAGAGGATATAAAAATCGACAAGGAGTAATAATAATAATAATTAATAATAATAATTGGTTTTTTGGTGGAAAGGAAATGGCGCAGTATCTGTCTCATATATCGTTGGACACCTGAACCGCGCCGTAAGGGAAGGGATAAAGGAGGGAGTGAAAGAAGAGAGGAACAAATAGGTCCGTAGTGGAGGGCTCCGGAATAATTTCGACCACCTGGGGATCTTTAACGTGCACTGACATCGCACAGCACACGGGCGCCTTAGCGTTTTTCCTCCATAAAAACGCAGCCGCCGCGGTCGGGTTCGAACCCGGGAACTCCGGATCAGTAGTCGAGCGCCCTAACCACTGAGCCACCGCGGCGGGGCGACAAGGAGTACCGAAGAAGGCACGCTCAGGACGACATCGTTCGCCAAGGGGGCCTTCAGCGCCGAAGCCCGACGGCGTGCAGCTTCTGCCAGCAACCGTGCGAGCTCAACTCCGGAGCCCCTCCATCGTCCCCATGAAGTCGTCAGCACGTAAGCCCGGACGCCCCAGCCTCTGATGTATAATCTTAATTATGTGTAATTATTGAATATATCTGTTTGTTTAAACTGAGCCATACGGTGTCTCTTTGCCTCTCCGTCCCGTGTGGACCTGCGCATTATGGGCGGTCGTCACATTGGTGTCAGAAGTGGGGTCTCAAAAGCAAATGTCCTCTGAATGCTGCGACATTCATGACTTCAAAATTGTAATCAAAAGGGAATCACGGGACTGATTGTGGGACTCTTACCCCCATTTGAGAGGCTTGAGGCACCGGAGGGCTTGAGTGAAAAAAAAATGTCTGTATCTGAGGGAGCTCCCACTCCACAGCCGTCGCTCGGAGCAAGCATGCTGGCATTAGGAAGCGTCATTCCGACGTTTACAGGAGATAAGACAGGGGTTCCAATCTGCGATTTCTTTTCCATGCTAGAAGAGGTTGGGAAAATGGGGGGATGGTCCGATGCTCAAATGCTGGGAATGGCGAGGTGTAAGATGGCAGGAGCTGCTCATGATTTTGCATGGCGAGACGAAAATGTAAAATCCACAAAATCATTTGCGGAATTTAAGAAGATCGTGTTTGAGCATTTCGACACTGAACCACGTCACGTGCGGGTACAGAGGTTCCGTGACGCCGGACAGATGGTAGGGGAGGATGTGCGAACGTTTGCGTCGCGGCTTCAGCGCTTAGCGCGCGATACGTTAAGCAGGAAGGAGGAAGGAGACCAGCTAAAGAAGAAATACGCAGAGGATATACTTAAACAGGAAATGACCGCTTTGTTCGTGGCTGGTCTGCAAGACCCCGTGCGCCGGTTCGTGCTCTCGCGCAAGCCGAGCAATTTCGACCAAGCCGTGGAGGCCGCATTGGATGAGGAACGAAATGAGGCGTTAACGACAGCCGCAGCGAGAGTACGCGTCATAGAGAGAGCGGTGCTCAACCCTGAGGTTGCTCTCTTGACAGAGCGGTTAGATCGCTTAGAACAGCTGCTATCTCAGCAGGTGGAACGCCAGGTTGAAGCGCGCGCTCAACAGCGCCCATTAGCGGGAAACCGGAGACCGCCACAAAGCTACAGGCGCGGTATGCAAGATTTTGAAGAAATCGTATGCTTCGCTTGCCAGGGTCGCGGACACATCGCCAGGTTCTGCCAAAACGTGCGCCGTGGGGAGCCACAAAGAGAAGCAGGCGAGACACGCCCTAAGTATGCCTACAGTGGGGCTCCAGATACCGAGACAAAAAACTAGATAGACCTCCCCAGCCTGAGGAGCGTGGGGAGGGAGCAGTGGATGATGAGGTGGTGGTAGTTTGTGTGGCCGACGAGGCATGCCCTGTTGTGCGTTGCAAGTTAAATGGTTGTTGCATGGAATTGTTGATAAATACGGGGTCAAAGGTGACATTGCTTAAGGCGAGCAGTTTTAACACGCTTCGAAGGAAGGGGGACCGCGAGGTGTTGGAAGCGTCTGGTGGTATGGCAACCAAATTTGTAGGCATAACGGGGGATCCTCTTGGCATAAGTGGACTCTACCGGTTACACTTCTCTCTCGGCGGAATTGCATTGGAGCACCCCTGCCACGTATGCCCGGACACGGTGTCTCTGCCAAACGGAGTGTCAGGTATATTAGGGCAGGATTTTTTGAGAAAAGGGAAGGTAGTAGTCTCATTCTCTGAGGAAGAGGTTAATGCGGGCGGCTCAAAAGTTCCGTTTTTGAACAGGTGAGGGGCTGAGATTCGCATTACCGATATTGACGCCCGTCAAACAGTGGGTTCATTGGAGAAGGTATATTCGCGGGTTGCCGTCAGGCTGGTCGATGAGGCGGTCGTCCTTCCTTGGTCGGAGCACATTTTGTACGCGTTTGTGCCTTCAGATGTAGAGAGCGGCGCCGTGGGAGTGCTTGAGCCGGTCGACTCTCTCAGCAATGGCCTGAAGGCAGCCGCGTGCCTCGTGACAGTTAATGACGCCCACAGAGTGCCCCTACGGGTGGTTAACTGTAGCCAGCAGCCACTGAGCCTTCCCAAGAACAAAACATTGGCTTTCTTCACCTCTGCGATAGAGAAACGTGAGCCCACCGATACGGTACACGCAACTGTAGAGCATGCTAGTCCTTCGGCTGCTCCAAAGGTGTCGTTCGATCTTTCTCACGTAAAATCCAGGGAGAGGGAGGCTCTGGCTGGTTTGCTGAACGACTACTCGGAGGTATTCGCCGCGTCCAACCTGGATTTGGGCTGCTGTGGCGCTATAAAGCACAGGATAGAAACCGGCACTTCATCGCCCGTTTACCAGCGTGCGTACAGGATTCCTTACTCCCAACGTGAGGAGATGGAGCGGCAGGTGCAGGACCTGATTGATCGCGGCATTGTCGAACACTCAAAGTCACCCTGGGGAGCACCAGCACTATTGGTGGAAAAGCCAGATGGCTCGTATAGATTGGTAGTGGACTACCGCAAACTAAATGCCGTAACTCGCGTCGATCCATACCCCATCCCCAATATACAGGAGACGCTTTCTCAGCTGGGCTCTGCCAGGTACTTCACGGTAGTGGACATGGCGGCGGGATTCTGGCAGATAGCAATGGATCCGGCAGATGCCGAGAAAACGGCATTCAACACGCCCTCAGGGCACTATGAATGGAAAAGAATGCCGATGGGTCTGGCCAACAGCCCTGCTGTCTGGCAGAGAACCGCTGATGTTATCCTGGCAGGTCTTCTGGGGAGGCTGTGCTTCGTGTATATGGATGACATAATCATATACAGTGACAGTTTTGAGAACCATTTGCGCGATATTGAGCAGGTTTTGGTGCGACTAAGAGGAGCGGGTCTCAAGCTGAAGCCCTCTAAGTGCCAATTCCTCAAAAACGAGGTGAAATACCTCGGGCACGTTGTTTCAGCTGACGGCGTGCGACCGGACCCTGAGAAACTAAGGTGTGTCTCGGATTTTCCATCCCCGACTAGCGTCCGCCAGGTCCGGCAGTTTCTCGGCCTGATCGTTTACTAACGAAGGCACATAGAGGAGTTCGCCAAGCTCGCTAAGCCGCTCACCGCCTTAACAGCCAAAAATGTCGCCTTTCGCTGGGACGAAAACGCGGAGGATGCTTTTGGGGCCCTGAAAAGGAAGCTAATGAGTGCACCGCTGTTGCGCCACCCGGATTTTAATTTGCCCTTCGTTATGGCCACAGATGCGTCAAAGTTCGCAGTTGGTGCCGTGCTATCTCAGGTTATCGAGGGCAAAGAACATCCCGTTGCTTTTGCTAGCCGTCAGCTGAGCCCCACAGAGCAAAAGTACGGAGCTACGGAAAGGGAGTGCCTCGCCGTTGTCTGGGCAGTAAAGCACTTCAGATGCTACCTTTACGGCCGCAAATTCAAGCTAGTCACAGACTGCCATCCTCTGAAATGGGTGATGAGTGTCAGGGACCCTAGCTCGCGACTCGCTAGATGGAATCTACACCTGCAGGAATACTGCTTTGAAGTTGAGCACAAGTCAGGAAAGACACATCTGAATGCTGATGCACTCAGCCGCACAGCTGCCGTGGCAGCTATAGATGAGTTTGTCCACGTAGTCGACCCCGCCGAATTACGCACACAGCAGTGCAAAGATCCTGACCTGAAGCGAATAATCGAAAGCTTAGAGGGCGCACCGTCTCACCCCGAACAGCTAGGTTATTTCATTGGCAAAGACGGCACCCTGTGTCGGCGCACGAGGCCAACCAGGAAAGGGAGACCAGAGAAAACCGCTTGGGAGAGAGTCGTCATACCTCGGTCGTGGACAGAAAGGGTTCTTCGCGCGTTTCACGATGCGCCATGCGCCGGTCATTTTGGCGTAGCGAAGACACGCAGGCGTGTGGAGCGTTTGTACTTTTGGAGTGGCATGCGACAGGATGTTAGAGACTACTGTGCGAAGTGACATTCCTGTCTCGAAAGGAAAACACCCAAGGGACGAAGACCAGCTCCAATTCAGCCGTTCCCTGAGGTTTCGGCTCTCTTCGAGCGGACAGGTATGGACATAATGGGCCCATTGCCCACGACCACTTCCGGAAACAAGCACATTTTAGTATTTGTCGATCACCTTTCAAAATACGCGGAAGCGGTAGCACTCCCAGATCAGAAGGCAGACACGGTTGCAAGAGCATTTGTCGAACAGATCGTGCTCCGACATGGACCCCTGAGGCAACTCTTGACAGATCGGGGAACGAACTTCGTGTCGCAGCTAATGAGGAGAGTTTGCGAGCTGCTTAAGATCGCTAAGAAGCAGACAACACCGTACCATCCGGCTTGCAACGGCGCGGTGGAGCGACTGAACCAAACCATGGCCGGGTTCCTATCGCATTTTGTTTCGCGTCACCAGCGGGACTGGGACTTGTGGCTCCCGTATGCAATGTTTGCCTACAATTCCGCAGCACACGAGAGCACGGGCGAATCGCCATTCTTTCTTCTCTACGGCCGAGACCCGGACCAGCCTAGTGAAGTGCCAGAGGGCCCCCGTCGTGTCCCATACGCTTCACTGGACGACTATAAGTTTGAGATAGAATCGCGCTTGCAAGTGGCGAGGGGCATCGCAAAGGAGGCCTTAAAGAAAGCGGCGAAGCGCAGGAAGGAGGTGCACGATCGCAGTGCTAGAGACGCGCCGTTTGATGTGGGGGACAGCGTGTACACTGAAAACTGCCAAAGGCAGATTGGGCTAGCTCGTAAGTTCCAGACGAAGTGGAGAGGACCGTGCGGGGTTGTCGAGAAGCTTTCCCCGGTAAACTGCAGAGTCCGAGACGTGAACCGGCGCTTCATAAGGATACACGCAAATCGCCTCAAGTCGGCACCGGTTCAGTATTCACGAAATGAGGAAAGGGAAAGCGCGGATTTTGATGGGGACAGAAGTGAAGCGGAGCGCGCAGATAGTTCGCAAGAAACGCCCTCTCCTGCATTTGTTCGTCAGGCAACAGAGGTGACGGCCGGAATGCCACCGGATTTTCTTCATGCATTGCTAGAAGAAGAAGAAGCGCGCGAGGTTGCCGCGCAGATAACGCCAGGAGAGGCTCCTGCCACGAGCCCTCGCGAGTCCCAAAGCAGACAAAGGGTCACAGACTTACTTAGTATGACTCATGAAGGCCGATATCCGCTGCGAAATCGGAAAGCTAAGTCGGACTAATGGCCTTAACAGAGCGGAGTTGTGAACTGGTTAGAATTGTGTAATGCCGCAGCTCATAACATTGCCATGTGCTTATGTGTTAAGTTATCGGAGTTGGTAGTTAAAACTTTTCTGTCATTAAGTAACACCTTCACAGGAGAGCATGCGGAGCGCAGGCAGAACCTGCCCTACTTCCTTTCGTTATCTATACTTTTGTCTGTGCCGTGATCGTGCTAGAAGTTGGAGCTCCTTTGTAACTGTGGTAAATTTATTTCGTCCAGTATGGACTAGAAAGGAGAGGCTTGGGTGCTGAGTTTCATGTTTATTTGTAAAAGATCAGTGCTGCCCCTGGAGACGCCAGTTATGACAGCGGAGGCATATGGTGTTGTGCAGTGGTATTGAGTGCAGCGAAAAGTGTTTTGTCGGACGCACTGTGCGAGGCGATTCATAAAGACAAGGGGAGCTGCATGGACTCAAATGTTCGGAGAACATTCTTCTGGACAGTGAGCGAGTGTGACGTTCCTTGTGTGTGCTACGAGGTTCCGCGTTCGACGGCGCGGCGTAGACGGAGCCCCCAGTGGCGGCGAAAGCACAACCGGACCCCCTTTCATTTTTCTACTGTATATGGCTGCAAGCAACTTGAGTGAGATAGCTTTTGGGCCTGCCGCCGTGGACCGCACGGAGACGACCCAGACGACCGCGGCATCATCAATTACCGAGCCATATTCGTTGAGAGTGACGACCAGAACGAAGGGGTTTAAGCCCAACCGGACCCCCTTTCCATAGTGTCGGCACGAGTCGAACGCCGCCGCCGCCGCCGCCGCTGGGAGACGGGCGTTATCTTCCCCAATTGCCGTGGCCGTCCCAGGGCGGCCTCGTTTCGGCGGGCCTGGCCCCGTGGCAAGACGGCGGGCCTCATCAATCAACCCTCCCGAGCACATCCCAGGACAAGGGACCACTTTCCCGGCCTTTTAGTGACCTCGCGTTCCGGCCTTGAGGGGCGAGTGTCATTTGATGGAGAACGGAGGCCGGTGACCCGCGGGAACCGACAGCCGGCCAGAGCGCGCCTTACCACAGCGGATGCTATGCGCTACCTCGAAGACAACCTTCTTTCCCTCGGACTCAACACGTGAGGGGGGCGAGACCATAAGTGCGGTGGGGTGTTTGTGCGCCCAAGTGAAAGCCCTAGCCCCCCCCCCACTCCGGCGTGGGCGTCCTCACCCTAGGGAGTGTGGGGATAAGAGGATATAAAAATCGACAAGGAGTACCGAAGAAGGCACGCTCAGGACGACATCGTTCGCCAAGGGGGCCTTCAGCGCCGAAGCCCGACGGCGTGCAGCTTCTGCCAGCAACCGTGCGAGCTCAACTCCGGAGCCCCTCCATCGTCCCCATGAAGTCGTCGGCACGTAAGCTCGGACGCCCCAGCCTCTGATGTATAATCTTAATCATGTGTAATTATTGAATATATCTGTTTGTTTAAACTGAGCCATACGCTGTCTCTTTGCCTCTCCGTCCCGTATGGAGCTGCGCATTATGGGCGGTCGTCACACTGCCGTCCCACCACCGGGCGCTTCCGGAAGCGACGAGGGCGTGCCGGCGGCGGGTTTTTAAGAAGTGATTGCAGCTCTGTTTGCGGATAGAATCAGGAAAAAAATTTAAACACATGATTTTCAAGGTCCATTCTTCCCAACCACGGCGTTTAATGTGATTTTAAAACCGTTTCAGCTTCCCTTTAAGGCGCGGCTCAGGTGAGGAAGTTAGTGCGTCGTTTCATTTCCCCAAAAACCATTCTTCAATTTTTTTTTACACTCACCCCGGCCCGCACTAGCCTTGAGTCTAGGCTTTGGTGGGTGACACCGGAGCGGTTCACGCAAAGCAACAACCGCTTCTGAATGAATGAATGAATGAATGAATGAATGAATGAGCTGTTTATTTAGAATGGGAGGCTCAAAAGTAGGTTTGTAATAGCGCATTATACAGAATTTTTTTTAGAGACAGGATATTTGCACATTAAAGGAATCGAAGCAGTCCGTTACGGTAGAGCGACGCGACAGGTGTCTCCGTCGATAGCGTGCACGCGTGGCGCGCGTGTTTTTTTAGCTTTGTATAATTTCTGACGGCTGAGTGGGATTTTTTTTATGGCTTTGCCCATGAGGGTGTTGCCTGTCTGCCAACGCAAAGAAAGAATCTCTAGCACATTGTCCTTGGACACCGCTACCACAATTTCACCAAAGGTAGGCGGAAGTTGTGCTAGCAGTGTCCAGTAGCAAGGATTCTTTCTTTGCGTTGGCAGACAGGCTTCACCCTCACTAGCGCAAAGCCATCCATAAATTCGATTCAGCTGTCCGCAACTACACAAGGCTAATAGGAAAACTTTATTGAGCTCGAACGCAAGTGCTTCGATGAGGTTCAGATTAATCCATCTCCGCAACGGTCGGTGGCCCCTAATCGAGGGCTCCGCTGGATGCTGCCGTCAGCTGAGCTCGCCGTATCAGACCGATCTGGTCATCGCGGCAGTCGCTGGAAGGCATACCCTCCCATTGCTCCGCACTTGGGTTTAGTATAATTGAAACGACGTCGACTTTTTGGCATGCCCATGTTATGTGATATAGTGTAGGTTTTTTATGGCACCACGGACACTTGTGTTCGTAAAGTGTGGGCTGTTTTTAGGTTTGGATATGACCCCATTTGTAGTTCGCCATGTGACAGCCTCTTCTTTGTTTAAGGATTTGTGCGGCGGTGGGTACCGCATCCTGCTGCCTTTGTTGTTGTTTATTATGGCCGAGTACTCCTGAGGTACTGGCTGGGATTCCTCAAGGTCTTTGACGTTGGATGCTCGGTAGTTAGTATACCCTCGAGCAATCCTGTCCGCCTCTTGGTTTCCTGCCACGCCCGTGTGCCCCGGTACCCAGATGATCTTATGTTTGTTCTGTTCTGCATCTGTCTGTTGTGTCTTGCAGTTTACACAATGGTAACAGAATTCCATTCAACTGTCAGAAATTATAGGATCCTAATAAGAACTCACGCACGCAGACACTCGATGGAGACCTCTATCGTGTCGTCCTACCGCAATGAACAAGTTCGATTCCTTGAATGTGCAAATATTCTGTCTACAAGAAAAAAAGCTCCCTACAATGCGCTTCTACAAAGTGCCAGCGTGTGAAAAATTTAATACTTCATTCAGAAGAGGTTGCTGCTATGTGTGAACCGCTCCGACGTCACAAACGAACGCCTAGACTCAAAGCCGTTGTGCTGGCCGGTATGACCGGAAAAAAAAAACAGATAATAGCAATTGGTTTTTGGGGAAAGGAAATGGCGCAGTATCTGTCTCATATATCATTGGACACCTGAACCGCTTTAAGGGAAGGGACAAAAGAGGGAGTGGATGAAGAAAGGAAGAAATAGGTGCCGTAGTGGAGGGCTCCGGAATAATTTTGACCACCTGTGTGCACTGACATAGAACAACACACGGGCGCCTTACCGTTTTGCCTCCGTAAAAACGCAGCCGCCGCGGTCGGGTTCGAACCCGGGAACTCCGGATCAGTAGCCGAGCGTCCTAACCACTGAGCCACCGCGGTTAGGGAAACAAATTAAAAATTGGTTTTGGGGGAATGAGCCACCGCGGTTAGGGAAAGAAATTAAAAATTGGTTTTTGGGGAATGGATATGGCGCAGTATCTGTCTCGCATCTCGGCCGACAACTGAATCGCGCCTTACGGAAACGGATAAAGAAGGGACCGAGAGAATAAAAGGTAAAATGGGTGCCGTAGTGGAGGGCTCCGGAATAATATCGACCACCTGGGGACCTTTAAAGGGGTAGAGACACCACATTTTTGTGTTGCACCTCTTGGTTGTAAATAATGCGTAGCGATTCTGTAAGCGTGGTACACGGTGTTATAAGCATGAACTCGTACTATACAATTAATAATCGTACTATTTGTACCACCTGTTTCGGTCTTGGTTCTTAGTTGCCACGTTTTTACAAGACGCCAAAAACCAAACGTAGGTCCGGAAAATCGTGACGTCGAGCGGGCACGTCGTCTGTTTGACACGCACATGGTGCGCGTAAGCACGGAGAGACGGGAGCGGGGCAAGTCGCAATGGCGAAAAGCTCCGAGTGGGAAGATGAATTTTATTTTGGCGAGGACACTGATTATGAGGCATCGGGGGACAACACAAGCGATGAAGTAGACGCCGCGTTTGCGAACCCCGCGACAACCAGTTTATTTTTACACCACTTGAGGTAAGCATGGATGAGCTTTTCCAGCTGGGATCTGCACCAAACCCTGGCCAATCCCCCCCCCCCCGTGGGTATGTGACATCATGTTTGAGGCAAAACAACAACAGTTTTATTTTTGACCCGCTGGCCAGCGATTCAGAAAGGGAGGCAGGCGTCAGGCCTGACGCAGTTGAGGCTGTGCGAGCGGACGCCGAGCGTATAGGCAACGTCAACCAGTAAGCAGTGTTGTTGGTGTGTTATTTTGCTGCTCGTGTAAGAGATTTCAAAGCGAAAGCTTAATTAGCCGCAAACTCGCGATGTCGCCGTGGCCGTACTCCATCGAGGCACGTTACGTCACAACGCGCACCGCCACGGAAGGTTACTGTGCTTCGCGCACTCGCCGCGCAATCTGGCATGACGTCACACCACGTCGCTCGCCGCCGCCGCCGTTTGGTAGGGCGTGACAACGCGTTCCTCGTCGCTACGTTCGCATCCGCTCGCTTGTCACAGGATTGAAAAGGAGAGCTGGCATGCGCCGCAACCACAGTTGAGGTGACAGTATGGACGGCGACGATTCTGATAAGGTCGAGGAGGCCTGGAATCGACAGCGGAACGAGATGAAGAGGAAACGAATCGCCCCGGAAACAGACGAACAGCGCATCGAAAGACTGGCTAAACGCCGCCGTGAATATGCCGCCGCGAGACAGCCACGTTTAACGTCGGTGTCTCGACCGCTAGCAGCAGCGACAGCAGCCGGAGGAGAGACCTGTCAAACCTGTCTTTTTGTCAAACCGCTACCGAAGAAGCGGCTTCCTCGCCGACACGACGCGTGCCTTTAGCACAACGCCCATGAACTGCATGATTTCTATCGTGCCGACGAACACACTACACACATGGACGCGGCAAGGCAAGGTGCAACCTACGTGGTCTGTGCAACCACGCCGCGATCTACCCTTATCTCCGCCGCCGCGGTGTGCGCCCCCTCCCCCGCCGCAGCAGAAGAGACAGCCATAGCGCTGGCTATCGCTGACCGCCGTACGCGCACAGTCCTAGGTGACTCAAAACGAGCAATCCTAAACTTATCGACAGGCTGCATCTGCATTGCTGTCACACGCATCCTGCGCGGCTCCACTCCCGACCGCAAATTTAACCGAATCTGTGCACCCACCCATGAGGGCAACTGCGGTAACGGAGAAACATATACCAGGTTGCGGCAACCTAAGAAGATTAAAAAATAATAAGCGCCTGCCTACACCACAGACGCATAACATGCTGGTAAGGAAGGGGCCGGCCGACTTGCCCGAGGATTAACATTGCCGGCGGGCATGCCACGGGCCTTGGAGCACTCGCTGAAGCCCCCAGACTTGTGCCGACATCACCAATGTTCATAAAGAGACGTGACGGGAATTCCCGCCTCTTGAACCCGACGTCGACCGAGCATAAGCCACCCTGCTCCGAAGATTGCAGACGCCCTTAATTCTCGGCCACTCAAGGCTATCACTGATCACCAATGGGGAATACGACCACACATGCCCAAATTGCAAACACAGTTCATCCGCCACTCAGGCCCACATCCTCTGCGGATGCGAAAATAACCCTCCCCCACAGACCCTCCTGCCAGCTCCATCTGCGGACTGCTGGGATCAACTCCTCAACCAGGCAGATAAGACCACGCATCTTTCACTCATTTCATGGGCCCAGTACGCCGCTCCAGCCGGGTTGTGGATCTACTCAACTGAAGGAATAAACCATGCCGAATCGTAAAACAATTTCAACATAGACGAGGGTACGAACACCATTCCCTCCGTAATAATGCTCTTGGTTTTGGCGCTGGCAGTAATCATCATAAGCATTTTTTGTTAAAAAATTCACTTCAATGCCTCCCGTGTATTAATAACCACAAAATTAGCGCTCAGTGCTTTAAATACTTTCAGGTAATAAAAGAGTTCAAGATGGATTACCTATACCACAGATAGCGGGATAAGCTGAGCAAAAGAATTGCACATACCATGATCATGCAAGGTGTTCCCTAAGGTAATCGTTGAAAAGTTTGAGGGATCTTAGTCTTTCGTTGACCAACGAAGGTGGCTGTCCTTCCCAACGGCGAGTGGCTGTGGCCCATATTTACACCTTGAGCCAGGTGATAAAGATATACGCAGAATATAAGCAACCCCGATATTGTCCTGCGTGTAGTAGGAGAAAACGTTTCACTTATTTGAATCCACGGCAGCTCAGTGGGCATTGCCTTTCCAGTGTTTAGGAGATAAGTATGCAAAGCTGCTGATAAATACAAATATGGCGGCCCTATACGTACAATATACATCCCTAAGGAAAGTGATAATATCCAAGACGGAAAGGACGTCAGTGCAGGACGACAATATCTATTCAGTTCTATACCACCGCGTTAAAGATATGTACTCAGGACCTTGGACTGAGAAGAGTTAGCGGTAAAAGCTGATCGGCAAAAGCCTGGCAATTCGCGATTCGCCGATCACACTGCCGTGATAAGTACATTAGGAGAGTAATATCAAAGCAAAATCGAGTGCCCAGATAGGCAAAGTATAAAATAGCCCTTCAGAATATTTCAAAGATGTATAAAGTTTTAAGAGCATTAGCTCATTTTCATGATGCTTCTATATTTCGTGGGGTCTGCTAGCAGACCCATTCAGCGTGAAAACGAGGAATTGAAGATGGCGGCCACCCATAGTAAATCGATATAGCAACCCAGTTGCTGATTGATTGGTGACGTTGTAAGTATATCGAATAAGTAAACGATTGGTGACGTCACTGATTTTGTGACGTCGAAATTAGCTAGCCACATTACTATGATTACTCGCTTATACTAAGTAATAATGAGGCCATCCAAAACCAAATGAGATATTTGCACTCGACTAAATGAGTAGAACTCGTTAGGCACCAAAATAAGTTAATGAAGTTATAGTTAAGCTTAAATTTATTGCTTATAATTATTTAACTAATCACGTCATAACCTCACTAATGGCATTTCGTAACAGCCTCGGTGAGGACATGTAAGACACCAGTATCGCCTAATTAGGCTAATATTTATGGTCAGGCTTAAAATGACGGCCCTGACGTCAGCACTCGGTAGCTCACTTCGTACCTCATGGCGAAGAGTAGTGACAGGGGCACCTTTCGTCACATAATTTGGGAATGCGCCGATCCCCGGCCTTCGGCTTAAACATCAACAGTACAGAAGCCTGACAAGTTTCGCTGTGGAGCGAGGACTCCGGCACTCAACAGCAAGCCACCTGCCTAGCGGCTGAGGCCGCGAAAAATCACTGCATCTTCACTTGTGTGCTGAGGATTCCCTACACACGTACCAGGTCTGCGTGCCGGGATCGCGGTTTGGGGGCTCCTTCTGGGTAGACAATATAGTTTTCATTCTTTCATTCATTCATTCATTCGTGGCATCTACCGCCTTGACGTAAGAAAAAATGGCCCTCCAAAGAGTAGAAAAACTTTTTCGGCCCAAATTGGTCAAAAAATATCCAACCCCAAGCGGAAGGCGCCCGCTCGCCGTGATGTATGGAAAACTAGCCTAATCACATGAAAATACATCGCATGGACAATAGATGGCGCGACCAAGCAGCTAACGCTCCTCACTCCAACGTCTTCCATTTTGTTCACTTGTCTCGGAAGGGCAGAGTATTTTACTTTTGTATGCGAAACATGAATGCATCTACTATTGCAGATAGACGCCCATTATGACGACGCGATGGAATTATCCAGGAAAATAAAATATTTAATTTTGTGTCGTGTATTTAGCAGCAACTCTCAGGTCATGAATAGCTGATTTCCAGTATCTTTCACGACGAAAGCATTAAATATTTTCATCTTCTCCCCACTTACATATGAAGCTGAAACATTGCCTATGCTTACGGAAAGACTTGAAATTAGGTTGCGGGCAGCAGAGCGGACTATAGAAATAACATGATAGATGCACGTTACGACACAGTAAGAGAGGAGAACTGGCCAGTGAAGACACTCGGCTACATCTTAGCGTATTTGAAATCAAGAACAAACGGCCGTTGCGAACACATGTGATGTGAAGGCAAATAACCGATGGTCACAAGTGGTAGGATCGTAGGAGGAAGCAAGCGAAACAGACGGCAGAATATCAGATGGGCAGATGAGATTAAGTAGTTTCCGAGGATAAGGTGGACGAACCTGTCAAAGAACACGATTAGTTTGAGGGATATGGAAGAAGCGGTTCTCCTGAACAGGGATTAGTCAGGCTTATTTACATGAGGGTGAGGATTGAGAGATAATATAGCGCACACGGCCTCATAGGGGACTCAACGAGAAGCTTGTACCATTCACGAAAACTGCGAAGGTTAGAAGGCCTGTTGGAATGCATTCGGTGTCACAACCTGCAATAAATGCGACATTTTAAATAGACAACAACGCCAAATGACGTTGGCTACACTTCCACGCTCTTCTCAACAAATCCGACTCCGGCGAAGGACGAGTAGTCATCTGCATATGTGAACTGCCAAGTAACGAAATAGTCTTGGAATATCTTACCAATTCGTCATACACAACCATGAATTACACCAAAGGGACATTAGCCTCTGATAACTGTACGGAACAACCTTCACACTTGCCATGCATTGAAAAAATGACGAATTATACGCCACCATGTTTTGGCAATATCGATCATACAGGTTGTCCCGCATAACTTTAGCCAAGGTTTTAAAAATTCAATCAGCTTTGAACCCGACCGCGGCGGTTGCGTTTTATGAAGGCAAAACACCAAGGCTCCCGTGTGCTCTGCGATGTCAGTGCACGTTAAAGATCCCCAGGTGGTCGAAATTATTCCGGAGCCCTCCACTACGGAACCTCTCTCTTTCTTCTTTCACTCCCTCATTTATCTCTTACGGCGCGATTCAGGTGTCCTACGATATATCGGACAGATACTGCGCCATTTCCTTTCCCCAAAAACCAATTAAATAATATTAACTTTGTCACGAATCGAACCGAGTGCATAATATTGGTAATAGAATAGAGTCACTCAGGCTATTTTGAAGCTAAAAGCTTCAGTGCGCGAGCCGGTGTATGTCGGAGCACGAGTGACGTCACGCACGGCGCATTTCTCTCTCTTGCTCCCTAGTCACTACTGCGCATGCGCCACTAGTAGCACCGAGCCACAGCTGTTCCGCCGCTGCGCAGCGCCGCGCCTTTCCTCGCCATCCAATTTTCAATTTTCAGTTCTCTCTTTCTGGCCCCGCCGCGGTGGCTCAGTGGTTAGGGCGCTCGACTACTGATCCGGAGTTCCCGGATTCGAACCCGACCGCGGCAGCTGCTTTTTTATGGAGGAAAAACGCTAAGGCGCCCGTGTGCTGTGCGATGTCAGTGCACGTTAAAGATCCCCAGGTGGTCGAAATTATTCCGGATCCCTCCACTACGGCACCTTTTCTTCCTTTCTTCTTTCACTCCCTCCTTTATCCCTTCCCTTACGGCGCGGTTCAGGTGTCCAACGATATATGAGACAGATACTGCGCCATTTCCTTTCCCCCAAAAACCAATTATTATTATTATTATTCTCTCTTTCTTCTTTCCCTCCCTCCTTTATCCCTTCTTTTACGCCGCGGTTTGGGTGTCCACCGAGATATGTGAGACGGTTACTGTGCCATTTCATTTCCTCAAAAACCAAACAAAACAAGTTAGCCGACGGCCTTCATAGAGTGCATTGGCGTTGAACCCTTTGCAAAGGCCGTTAATTTTCATGAGAGGAAAGGCACACAACCAGCTACGTCGGCCTGTGGAAACCACAATCTCGCTTTCATGTGCGTGCCGTTGTCCAACTGCAAAAGCCTGCTTTTACTGCGTTCCTGCCCCGCCGCGGTGGCTCAGTGGTTAGGGCGCTCGACTACTTATCCGGAGTTCCCGGGTTTGAACCCGACCGCGGCGGCTGTGTTTTTATGGAGGAAAAACGCTAAGGCGCCCGTGTGCTGTGCGATGTCAGTGCACGTTAAAGATCCCCAGGTGGTCGAAATTATTCCGGAGCCCTCCACTACGGCACCTATTCTTCCTTTCTTCTTTCACTCCCTCCTTTATCTCTTCCCTTACGGGCGCGGTTCAGGTGTCCAACGATATATGAGACAGATACTGCGCCATTTCCTTTCCCCCAAAAAACCAATTAATATTATTATTTATTACTGCGTTCCGCACACTGGATAGGAAGCGGGCATTCCCTGCCATCCTGGGAGGTGGGATGCAGTTAATGGTTGATCGCGATAGATGGATTACCAAATGAACGCTGTGGCCTAGCTATTGCTGCAGTGCAGCATGCTTGCCGCAACGCTGTCAGCGCTAATGCATTCAGGCCACATCTTTCTCGCATCACCGCCACATGTAGCGAAGCACGATTGAGGCCTCCACATATCCAGGTAGCCAGATATGCGCCCTTCCTTTGCTCAAACCCATCGCCATCTGGAACGTCGTCAACGCTAACGCGAATGAGCACAGGAACGCCGGCATCTTTCGCTTTGTATATCCTCGATTAGCTGAGCTAATTCACATTAATTTGTTCTTTATTTTTATCTTAACTAATACATTAGCTTCATTTAATTCATCAACAATCTAAGTACTCGCTGCATATCCCAAGTGTGATACGCAAAGTTCTAGAGCACCTACAGAAACCTCTAAAAAATTATTTCCTACGCGAAATGTCTTACGTGGTCCTTTTTTCCGCGTTCCAAAGAGAGACCGCGAAATATGAAAGGTACCCCGTGACAGGGCGCTTGCGCTGAAGTCTGAATTGTGCTCACATGTGCACAATTTAGACTTTTGGAGATAGCAACGGAGGCTACAGCGGCAAGCATAACGGTCCGCTATGGTCGCCGCCTACTGCAAGTTGGCCTCATTGCCTCCGAGGGAGCCCTGCGTATCCCACATTGCGATGTCATCGGCATAGAGAGCATCCTGCATACTGGCGAACGTGCCCAGCTGGGCCGGTAGGTGCATAATAGCCAAATAGAATCACAGGTGAGACAGCACCGCGCCCTGTGGAGTATCCCTGGCTGCTAAATGAAAAGGTCCATTTTTGTAATCCTGGATTCGAACGTAAGATTGACTGCGGGTAAAAAATATCCGCATGTATTGAAATTGTTTTATTTTTGGAAAGGAAATGGCACATATCGGCGGACACCTGAACCGCGCCTTAATGGAAGAGAAAAATTGAGTGGCAGAATAAAGGAAGAAAGAGGTGCCGTAGTGGATGGCTCCGGACTAATTTCGAGTACCGTGCACTGACATCGCACAGCACACGGGCACCTAAGCCTTTTGCCCCCATCGAAACGCTTCCGCCGCAGTCGGGTTCGAGCCCGGGGATCTCCGGATCATTGGCCGAGCGCTCTAACCACTGAGCCACCGCGCCGCGGTTAGTTTCAAAGAGGTGGGCCAGAATTATATTGTGGGTAACGTTGTCGAATGCTCCCTTTAAATCCAAGGCGAGTACGTCCTTGTCATTGAGGGGAAATTTTACCGGGTCGAGGACAGCCCCAGTGAGTTGTAGCAGGACATACTGTGCAGATCAGTGTGGGGAAACCTGAACATGGTGTCTGCATAAAGATGTAGGGATTGCATGAACTCGGACGACCTGTCGGATACCATCGTCTTCATGAGTTTACCCACACAGGAGATGGGACGGAGGTTTCCGTGTCGATTACCTTCTGCTACGCTGTTTCCTTGAAAAGAAGGCACCAACTAGCCCGGCTTACTGCCTTGTTGGATTTAAAAATGAAGGTGAACTGGGCGGTCTTCCAGTCGATGGAGAGTGGCACTTCCTTAAGCCAGACTCAGGATATCCAATCCAAAACAATAGGTATGGTATATCCAGTGTGCGGAACGCTATAAAAGCGGGTTTCTGGCGTTGGACACCAACCCCATGTATGTACATGAAAGCGATATTGAGGTCTCCACTGACCCAGGGAGCCATTCCCCTCCAACAATGAAGCGACCAGAGGGAGCCAGTTGTGCGCCTTTCCATTCGTGAAAATGAACGGCCCCTAGAACACTGTCAACGCCAATGAACGCCGGCGGCTGACTTGTGTTTAGTCATTGAGGAAAAGAAATGGCACAGTAACTGTCTCAAATATCTCGGTGGCCACTCGAAACGCGCCGAAAAGGAATGGATAGGAGAGAGGGAAAGACTAGTTTGGTTTATGGGGGTTTAACGTCCCAAAGCGACGGAGGCTATGAGAAACGCCGTATTGAAGGGCTGCGGAAATTTAGACCACTTGGGGTTCTTTAACGTGCACTGACATCGTACAGCAGCACACGGGCCTCTAGAATTTCGCCTCCAACGAAATTCAACCGCCGCGGCCGAGATCGAACCCGCGTCTTTCGCGCCAGCTACCGAACGCATAACTGTTACTCAGCCACAGCTGCGGCTAGGAGAGAGGGAACAAAGAAAGGAAGAAAGAGGGCTCAAAACTGGATTTTGAGGAAAAGCGCAACGCGGCACTGCGGGGGAACACGTGTGGCGCGGTGCAAATAGTGGCGAATGCTCAGTACACTTGTGACACTTAACTAAAATGCACCGCCGGCTATCATAGTGTAGCTTTCGCTACAAAAGTTTGTTTACACACGTGCAATTCAAACAGCAACGCCATACATGAACCTTCACACTAGGACAGCGGAATAGCATAAAAATTCAGGGGGCCACTTTCCTGACCCAAAGTGCGGATAGGGGAGAGCCTTTAGCGCGTTGCGGCTGCTTCTGTCGCTGATGTGTGGTTAAGAGGTTAAGAACACAATTGTCAGGGAATCGTGAATGCTGGAGACACTGGAGGGCGTTTGGAAGGCATCCGTCTGATTCGACGCCTTCCCGCTCTCTCCAGCGTCCTAGGCTACAACTACATATGCGTTGGCAGGAAATGTATTGGAGGCGCCTCCACTCGACAGTTTCTCTATTATTTAGGCCAACATGTAGCGGGGGGTACCAGTCTGCGTCCCAATTTATAGTGGTCGATTGTTTCCTCGCAGTTTTTCTGAAACTCGTCGTATGCCCAGTGTGCGGAGGGGGGGGGGGGGGGGGGGGAGGGGAGAGGGCCGACGGCTTCTCGGAAGTAAGCTAGCGATAGCTCGTGAGCCGCCTCGTTACCAGTAAAGGCAGCGTGCGCGGGCGTCCAAATTAACTGAATTTTCCTATTCAGCGTTCTTTGGGTGAGTATTTTGGCCGCTACCAGTGACATCCTCTCTTTTCCAAAATTTTAGACGATGGTTTTGCTGTCACAAATGTTAACCTTCAAATTCGTTCCTACACAAGCGAGCGCTATCGAACCTTTATCCGCAGTCTCTATGTTGCGGCCTCGGATGGTCTGGGCGGTTTACGTGCTACCATAGCTTAGGTATAACGATCAGTGGAACACTGTGGGGCGAGACGGACCCTCGACCTTACAATTAGGGCGTGCCCGCAATCACCAGAGGTGGGACAAAATACAGTAAGCAGAGAAGCCTTGGAGACCTTGCTTAATAATAATAATTGGGTTTTTGGGGAAAGGAAATGGCGTAGTGTCTGTTTCATATATCGTTGGACATCTGAAGCGCGCCGTAAGGGAAAGGATAAATGAGGGAGTGAAAGAACAAAGGAAGGAAGAGGTGCCGTAGTGGAGGGCTCCGGAATAATTCCGACCACCTGGGGATATTTAACGTGCACTGACATCGCACAGCACATGGGCGCCTTAGAGTTTTGCCTGCATAAAAACGCAGCCGCCGTGGTCGGGTTTGAACCCGGGAACTCCGGATCAGTAGTCGAGCGGCCTAACCACTGAGCCACCGCGGCGGGTGCGTCCTCCAAAACGACGACGACGGTTTAGCAACAGATACACCCGGTGACAAGGAGCACTCGCCAGATGGGTGAGAGCTCCTATAGATCCCATTCCCGTAGGGCCGGGAAGCCCCCTCGGCTTCTGCGATGTGTGTCGTTGTTGCGACTGAAGGAATATTATAAACGAAAGTGCTTGCCTTACGGGCTCTCACACATGCGACTTGTGTGTGTGTAGGGGGGGGGGGGGGTCCAGGCGGCGAGCTCTGGCCTTTAATCAGCAGGAGCGAATTACGTGGTTAGTCACGTGACGAAAATTCTGAGAGCGAACTGTGTGAACTGAGGTCAGCGCAGCTGCGGAACGAGCGGTACCTGTGCGACAAGTGGCATGTTATGAAATCTGAGCCGCACGTGCGGCGAGCCAGAGGTCAAATCCATGCGTCATTTGACCTTCAGCTTTGCATTCTAAAAGTGGAGCTTTTCGCTCCAAAAAATTACATGTGGCTCAACCCGGCTGAACCTAGCAAGACAGATGAAAGCTCAGTTGATGTAATCACACTAAGGTAAGCACAGGCCACATGTTTTTATATAGCGAATGTAGCGTCACGCGATTTCCGGCAGTTGCGAGAGGGCCGTCGGCTCCGAAAAGCAGCGTCACGTGATTAGATAGTTGCGAGAGGAGAGAGTGCCATCGGCTCAACGCGCGCAGCTGCGGCAAGGCGTGGATAGTCGCGTGGCATAACGTACCGAAGAACATTTTAAGGCGGAAGCCTTCCTTGGCTCATGAGTGGCGTGGACCACGAAAGTTGTAGACGGAAGTTGTCCGCACGAACTATCAATTATAAGTTGTGTGATAATTAAAACAAAAAGGTAAAATTTGATTCAGCCGCAGTTCTCAAGCAACGTGTAAATAAATAATGAAAAATACCAGGAATTGGAAAATAAGACGAAAAGTGAAAATATATAAAAATAAAAAACGAACAAATCAAAAGAAAATAGAAATAAGAAGTGAATGAGACTAAATCCAGTAAAAAATTACAGGAAAAGCAGATGAATAATTAAAGTGTAATGAGAAGAGGGAAAGCCTTTCGCATTTGCGCTCTTAGGCAGACTTAGTTTTCTTGCGGGAGAGTGACGGACACCTGAACCAACAAGCGACTGCGCACTTTTTCAGCGTCGCCAGTGCGCATGCGCAGATCGCTTGTAGGGCGCCAGATGGCGCCAGTTAACCTGCACCTGCGTGCGCTCCTCCCACCGCATGGGCACCAATCGGGACGAATCAATGGTGTCCAATATTTTGCGAGTTCGACTCTTTCTGGAGCCGCTGCGGGGACGTCGAGTACCTTTATTGCGCCCATAGCGCGATGAGGACAAAATGCTTAGTGTTTGTCTGTCTAGTTTGCGTTTGCTGAACTGGTTCTTAAAAGGACTCTCTATAGGGCAGACTTTCTGCCACAGATACCTGAACAACCAGGCGGTACAGATACCAACAGATGTGTTGGGCGGATCACGAAAGACAGGAATTCGGCTTCACCCGGCCGCGGTGACTTAAAAGTTGGCAAACAACTCCGATTGAGCCTCTAAGGTAACTGCGCAATCTCGAGCAATGAAAGTATTTGAACGTAGCTGCAGTCTTTCTAGATAAATCTAGCCATTTCTCGCAGCAGAAATTGTTAAAGCCGTGCACCGGTCGCTTTGACCAAGAACAAAGATTAACAGCCTTCGCGGCATTGTCTGTACTGGCGAAGATTCGAGCACATACTTATCAACGAAAAAGAGGCCGGCAGGAAAATTCGCCACGGACACTTAAGACTGGTTACGAGTATGAATTAGAAACCTCTCGACCAACGCGAGTGCAAAGTTTGAACGTTTCTGTGCAGAGGGGCCGTGCGGGGGCCCAAGCACCTGCGTGTCCTAAAGTCCTCTGAGTCCATTAAAGTTTTCACCACCACCACCTACCTGAGCCTTCTGTTCGCGCCTCTGCAGCATTGCTTCCGCTTCACGTTACCGCAACTCGACGTTGGCCGCACGCTTCTGTCGCTTCATGTCCGCTTATCGTTGCGTAATTCAACGTCTCTTCAACCGGTTGAGACTAGCATCTCGCGCTCTTACCGTAGCGGTGATCGTCGATGTTGCAGCCCGCATCTGCAGCCATCGTATAAGAGTTATCGGCTATAGTGCCTTGGAGCCGGTAGCGTACCTTTGTGGGCGCCCTCGTTCCGCTGTTCACGTAGACGCGGTCGCCTCGCAGGCCACAGACAATGATGTCGTCGCAGTTCCATCACACTGCATCCAGTCTTGTAGATGTTACGGAAAAAATGACTAAATACGTTACTCTTTACGCTAAAAACACAGGAACGCGTTACTGCCCTGCCTTAGCTACAAAAAAAAAATGTAACGCCTTACCGTTACCGAAAAAAGTACCATTCGTTACGCTTTCATTACTGCAGGGCCATAAACTTTAATCAGTGCGTCTTCGATGCTAGAACTCACGATAACAATTTTAAAAAGCTTATATTTCATATAAAACTTCTTGCCAAAACAGCGATTTTACCCGAAATCTTGATTTAACGAGAATAATTTACACAAATGTGCAGGAGCTCAGCTAAGTTTTAGTGGCCTCAATAGTCAATGCAGAGTTATATGTGATGGCTTCAGACACTGTGGCGCATGATGAAGCCATTTTCTGAACATTACATTCAACACAAAGTGACACCTCATCATCAATTGCAACTTTCCAAACAAAACATCGCTGAACTCTCAGCAATTTTACAGTAATTCTGAACAATGTGATGTTCCAAAATGCCGGGCTTGCTTCCACTCTTCAGAGATTTTGGTGTGCAGTGGCTTGGGAAGAGAAGTAGGCGAAGGTAAGTGTGCGAATGCGTGTTCGTGCACGTAATTCGTGCTTTATGGGTATTCAGTCTTCCTGTCAGTTAGGTGCGTCGTAGAGGGTAGGTGTTTCTGGTATGCACGGGAGCCGCAACAAGGGTTGTCGAGAACACCTGTACATTTTATTCATCTGCAATTTCACTTTAGGCACTCCGCGCTTTCTTTAAAAAAAAGAGTAGGAGGGAATAAACTGAAATAAAAAGTAACGAGTAACGTGACACCTCACGTTACCAAAAATCGAAAACGTAAGTATGTTACCCTTTACAGTTGTGAAATGGTAACGGATACGTTACTTAGTTACCTAAAAATAAGGCGTTACCGGTAACAACGTTACTTCAAAACCGTTACCGCCAACACTGACTGCATTGCACACACACCGTCGGCAGGGCAGTCTGAAGAGACAGTGACGCGCGCGGCCGCGAAACCTTTCCCAAAGACACTTATGGCTCCTGCTGCGTGAGCACTGGCGCGACTAAGTCATGCAGCAAGTGGTCTGATGCTGGCACCTGCTGCCTCCGACGCTTCGCCCCCTTCCGCCATCTGAAGTGTTATATTCGACTGCGACGCCCTCTCCGGTAAAGCGTCCTCGCTCCGAGCTGCTTCAGTCACTTCCGTCTCCACTTCTTGCCAGGTATACTACATACCCGCCGGTTTGCCAAACCACTACCGAATAAGCGGCTGCCTCGCCGACACGACGCGCGCCTTTGGCACAGAGCCCGATAACTGGATGATTTCTATCGTGCCGACGAACACACTACACTCATGGAGGCGGCGAGACAGGGTGCATCCTAAGTGGTCCGTGCAACAAACCCTACACTTATCTCCGCCGCCGTGGTTTGCGCCTCCTTCCCCGCAGCAGCAGCAGAGACAGCGATAGCGCTGGCTATCGCTCACCGCCGTACGAACACAGCCCTCGGTGACTCAAACCGAGCAATCCTAAACTACTCGGCAGGCTGCATCTGCATTGCCGGCGCACGCATCCTGCGCGGCTGCACCCTCGACCTCAAAATTGACCTAATCTGGGTACCCGCCCATGAGGGCAACTGTGGAGACGAAGGGACATATATCACGTTGGGGAACCTAAAAATATCGACAAAATAATAAGCCTCTGCCTACACCACTGACGCCTAACAGGCTGGTAAGGAAGGGGCGGCCGACTTGCCCGAAGATTAACAATCCCGGCGGCCGCCCCATGGACCCTGGAGCCCTCGCTGACCTCTAAACTTGCGCCGACATCACCAATATTCATAACAAGACGTGATCCCCTTTCCCGCCTCTCGAACCCGGCCTCGACCGAACATAAGCCGCCCTGCTCCAAAGAAATCAGACGCTCTTAATTCTCAGCTACTCAAGGCTATCACTGACCACCACTGGGAAATACGACCCCACATGCCCAGATTGCAACCACGGATCGGCCACCACTGAGGCGCACATCCTCTGGGCATGCGAAAATAACCCTCCCCCACGGGCCTTCCTGCCAGCTCCCACTGCGGAATGCTCGGACCAACTCCTCAACCAGCCAGATAAGACCACGCAACTTTCACTAATTTCATGGGCCCAGTACGTCGCCCCCACCTGGTGGCCGCACAAAACTCACCTGCCCTAGTTCGCGGCACCAGTGGGAAATAAGGTTGTCTCTTTCATTACCTTTCTCTACTTCTTGCCATCTCCATGGCTCTCGGATCTTTTGTGCTCCGACGCCGACAACTAGCAGCTTTGAATCAATGAAACATAAAAGCTTTCGCCTTGAAATAAAGTGCATGAGCACGAATGCATGGTTATATAAGCGCTCATAAAATCGCTTTCGACCCACGACACGCACTACTTCTCCTCGGGTTCGGCGTTGCTCGAATCTTGTCAATCTATCAAGAACTGCTTCAGGGTCCTGCTGACATAGCTGGCGACTCATCATTTACGGCCCGCAGTAGGCGTCGAAAACGTTTTCACCGAGTCCACCGTGACAAATGGATGTCAAAACTCAGACTCGGTCAGCTGGATTGTATTGTGCGTGGCGCCGACGAAGATTGTAATGTCAACGGTCGGCGCGCTACTCGTCTTGAGTGCTCAACCAGGCATCACGTCGGGGTTCTTCTGCAGATAGATAGAGGAGGAGGGAAGGCAGGGATGTTAACCCTCAAAGGGGTTCATGTTGGCTGCCCTGCACTGGGGAAGAGGAATTAAGGGACTAAGAGGAGGAAGAGAGAAGGAGAAAAGGGCATAACATGCACACACGCACAACGCTGTCACAATTTGTCACACAAACCAGTCGGTCTCAAGTAGGAAAAGAGTGCCTTGTACGCCTTGAGGGCAGTCCACTGCAGTGGCCACGGACTTAGGATTTTTTGCTCTGTTAATGGGCAAAGATCGAGGTAGTCCAGGGCACAACATAGTGTATGTCTTGCACTCGCAAATGCAGGGCACTCACAGAGAAGGTGAGCGATTGTCTCCTCACAACCACAGCTTTCACAGGCGGGGCTGTCGGCCATTCCCATTAGGTAAGCGTAGTAAGGTAAGAGCAACAACGATCCATAAACGGCATAACAACAATGCTTCGCGACGTGCTAAGTTACTTGGAAGACGAAGGCGCAGTTCGGGGTCCAGTGCCTTGAGTCGGAGGTTGCAATACTCTCCCGTGTTCCAGGCTGAAAGTGGGAGCTCCAGCGCCAAAGGGCGAAGCAGACACGCAGCATCAGGTCTTGATATTAGGATCCTCACTGGAAGCCTGTCGTTGTGAGCCGAACGGCCTGGTGATTACCGGTAATGCCACAGTGTCCTTGCAGCCATTGAAAAATTATGTCATGACATTTGGATACGGTGCCGTGGTACAGTAGACGGATCTCAGCAACAAGTTGTTCCTGCGACCCGCGCCGTAGAGCAGCTTGCAGAGCTTGAAGGGCTGCTTTAGAGTCCGTGAAAACCGTCCAGTCATGTGGAGGTTCTTCACTGATGAACTCTACCGCAGCCCGCAAGGCTGCGAGCTCCGCACCAGCTGAAGATGTTGGAGAGGTCGTCTTCATTTTCATGAAGATGGATGTGGCCGGTATCACCACCGAATCCGCAGAACTGGTCGATTGAAATGATCCATCTGGGTTAAAATGTATGCGATGACTGTGGTAAGAATGCAGGTGATTCAATGTCAGTTGTTTGAGAGCGGGCAGTGATACACCAGCTTTCTTCGTAATGACAGGAATATAGAGGTGAACCCGAGTTTCATGAAGACTCCACAAGGGTGAGCACGGTTTTGACGCAGGGGTGAACTCCGATGGAAAATATGCGCGACGGGCTTCAATGACTTTGGAGAATGCAGTACATGGCCTAATTATTGGGAGTGTTGCGAGGTGATGACATGGAACCCGTGTGAGGTGCCGAATATGTGTTCTCATGGTGTCAACAGCAATATATGTATTAACAGGATGTTCCCAGGCAAGAGGAACAGTTGCTGCTGTTAATACACATATAGGCAGTCCAAGCAGATACGGAGAGCTTGCGCTTGCACACTTTGAAGAGTCTTGATATTTGTCTTTCTAATGGAACTGAATATTGGAAGACTGTAACGCATGTAGCCCATAAATAGGGAACGGTACAGTTGTAGCATCGAACGCACTGATGCGCCCCAGGACTTTCCCCCGAGGAAGGAGAGGTCGTGGACAATCGCAATTAGTCTTTCTCATGTCGTAGATATGTGGACACCACGAGAGGTTCCTGTCGATGACAACACCAAGGAAGCAGTGGCTGCTCTCATAGGGAATGGCTTCGCCATTGATGCGAACGGTGTAACGTGCCCATATTTTGCGTGTGAACGCCACAAGTGAACACTTTTCGGTTGAAATATTCAGGCCCTGCAAGCGAAGATAAGATATCAATATCGATGCCGCCTTTTGAAGTCTTGCACGAATTTCAGGATGGGTCACACCTGATGCCCAAATACAGATATCATCTGCATATATAGAGATGAACAGATTGTGGCAATACGTCGACCAGGCCGATGAAAGCAAGGTTGAAGAGAACCGGGCTCAGCACTCCACCCTGAGGGACTCCGCGCGAATTGCGGTGTAAGGACGTTGGTCCGTCCGCAGTCAGGACAAAAAACGACCTCTCTGATAAATAGCTGCGTATCCAGCTGAACGTGCGGCATCCGATCTCAGCAGCATCCATTGCGTCCAATATGGCCTGATACGTTACGATGTCGTACGGGCCCTTGATATTCAAAAACAATGCCGCGGTCAATGTTTTTAAACTTTTGTTGTGTTAAACTGACCTTACAAGGTCACCCACGTTGTCGATAGAAGAGCGGCCCCGTCGGAAACCAGACATGAAGGTTGGATAAATCTGATATCGCTCCAAATACCGTTCCACACATGTGAGCAGCATTCTTTCCATGACTTTGCCGACGCAGCTGGCGAGTGCAGTTGAACGGTATGATGAAAGGTCGAGCGGTGATTTCCCCGCTTTAAGAAGTGGAACCAGACCACTGGTCTTCCAATCATGAGGAACTATGTCAGCAGTCCATGACTTGTTGTAAGTATCCAAAAGAGCTCGTCGAGCTTCTTGGCCAAGGTTGGCAAGTGCGGAATAAATCACACCATCGGGTCCCGGTGATGATGACCTTCTTCAAAAAGCCAGCGCAGCATCAAGTTCTTCCATGGAGAATAGTACATCCATCCGAGAATATCGTGAGGATGAAAAATTGTTGCAGTGCAGCATTGCGCCTGGATTCGGAGGGCCTGTTATTCTAGCGCTTAAATTTTCGGCTACATTACCACACTGCGCTTTTGGTGGAGCGCTATGGATTTGAACGGGTAGCGCTGCTGAGGGGACATGCGAATACCCCGAATTAGACTCCGAACGCATGGCAAAGGCTTCCGGGGATCAAGTGTTTGACAAAATATCCTCCAGCGTTGTGTTTGCAGTGCTTGAATTCTGCGCTGAATCATCTTCTGTATGCGCCTAGCATCTCTTAGGTCTAGACGCGACATCGTGCGTCGGTATCTGCACTCTGCCCTGCGCCGTTGTGATCTCAGTCGCTGCAATTCGAAGTAAAAATCGGTGTATTTAGCGACAGGGTTAAAGGGGCAGGTGGGGTGTTCTATGGCCTCCTTAATTATTTGTTCAAGACCGGTAGAGAAGCCCTCTGTGCAAGCAGCCAGCATAAGTAATTTAAAAACTGTCCAGTCAATGCGCTGCATACACGAGGCTGGGGAAAATGTGGAATGGCCGGTAATAATCGGATATGTTGGGATATGGTCGTTGCCATGGGTTTCTACATACGAAAACCACCGGACGCTGTTGGTAAGGCACTGTGAAACAACCCTCAAATATAGGTCGGGCTTCCGTCATTAAGGCACTGGAGGTCATGGTCAGAGGCGAAGGAGACAAGCTGTCTATCCCGAACGTCCATCCTAACGCCTCCCGACATGGTTTGATGAGCATTGAAGTCACTCATAATGACCCACAGAGCAGGTGTAGCTGCCATCAAACCACTCAACCTTCTGGCGTCGAAACGACTTGATGGCGCCAAGTACACCGCCAATAGCGTAAACGTCAGGTCTCGGCTCTTCACTGTCAGGCAAACGTACTGATTGTCTTCGTTCGGAGGAACAGAATGTTGCACATATGTAAGATCACGTCGAATCTAGACGATGACTTTGCTGGATCTGCAGCGCGTGGGTGATGGAAATGCCTCGTAACCGGATATTCGCAAAATTGCCGGGATCTTGGGTTCAGAAATCACAAGAATGGAGAAGTGATTCTCGTAGTCGTAGTGCCGTAAATCAGAAATCCAGGACTGTAGTCCACAACTATCCAACTGGAAAATGAAAGCTTGCTTGACTTTCCTTTGAAAAGACAGGTCCGAATGAGCCATGATGGCTTCTACTGTGAGCCGCAAGAACTGGATGTAGCGCGTCCACCACTTGAAGTTCGCTATTTGCTGCTGGCGTGTTTAGGCTGGAAAGCAGAGCACGCATAGAATTCATTAATGACGTTAGCATTCCAATCATTTGCATATCTGGGCCATGCTTTGATCGTGCCCGTTGGCTGGATCAGTCGTAGGCGCTGTGCATTGCCCTGAGTGCGCCAACATTCCTGACACAGTAGGCGTAGAAAGCTTTGACAGTGGTGGCCAAGTTGCATATGAGGCAGCAGGTCCAGCCTCAACAAACGCCGGGCTCCCTTGATTTGGTACGGTTTATGGTGGAGGCGAACAAGCTGCAGTTGCGTTTGGCGCATTCTTCTCAAATGTGACTGCTTTCTTTGACGACCTTCGGCGACGCGAACGACGTCGTCGCTCCTTTGCGGCCGGTTCTTTGTGTGTAGAATGGTGTTGCACCATTTGCTTCAGTGCCGCGCGCTTGGTATTTAGACGGGGGCAGTCTTTCGAGGAAGAGTCATGAGGGCCGTGGCAGTTGGCGCACTTCAAGGTAGTCGCGCGGCAAACGTCACCGCTTTGTGACTGGGAGCATCGCGGGCACACGATGGAGTTGATGCAGACGCCGCTCACGTGGCCGATCCTCATGCACTTCCTGCATTAAGCGGCTTAGGCACAAAAGGTCGAACTGCATGACGCAAGGGCCAAACCTTCACGTTCGATGGTATGGAGTCACCTTGGAAGGTCAGCTTGATGCATGTAGATCTTCCTAAGGCTGAACTTGAATGATGGAAAGGCCGTTTGTTGTCGGCTTGATCAACATGGGTAAATAAATCTGCGTCACAGATGGCGATGTCGACGTACGTTGCAGATTACGCCAGCCGTAGTGCCGCTGTCCTGAAGATTTAGGGGGCATACACTGATGTTGCCAAGTTTGGTGATGGCGTTTAACTCTATAGTGCACTTCGCTCCACCACATCAATGGCAATGACGTTTTTGAACTGGTTTATTCTGACATCTTTAATGCCTCCCAGTGCGAGGCTCTCCAGATAAATAGAGTTGGCTTGCCTGTTCAGGAAGTTCAAGTTGTCCGTTGGGTTCAACGGCACAAAAAAGGCTGTATGCGCCGAAGAACTTCGCGCCGTGATGATCGTTGGCGTGCTTGATGAGTACACCGTTGACGTGCTCGATGAGGACGATGCGGCTTGTCTACGCAGTCTGCGCTTGGCCTTTTTTCCAACAACCGGTATGAAACCGTCGTCACCCGAGGACGAGAAGTCTTCGCTTGGCACCGAGTACACAAGAGTGCCCTGGCTGCTCGAATCACTCTGGCAGTGCAGGCGCTTCCTCTGGGCGGCTGCTGCCGACCCACCGGGCTCCAATAGAGGCCCAGCAGCCTCCACTTCCGTCGCCGTGGCAAAAAGCGCCTCCCTGATTAAAGCACAAATTAAAAAAAAAACTGCAGAGACGTGAAGGCAGCGTTCTGATACAGAACCCGGTCGATGTGATTCAGTGCCCTGCGCGATGCTTGGAGCTCAAGTGGCCACGCTCCTGCACGTTGGCCGATGCAGGAGCGTCTCCACTTGAGCTCCAAGGAGCGCGCAGGGCACTGAATCACATCGACCGGCTTCACCGCGAACGGGACGGCGCCTCGCTGCTGCAGCGTATGCGCTCGCACCCGCGCTCACGATTGGGTGTGGTGCCGCTCGAGTATGGGCAATTGACACAAGGCCCACCCACCTACGGCTCCTTCGCGCCCTGGTCTGCTGCCTCGGAGGGACAGCGAGAGATCGTCGTCATTTCGGGAAAGCGAGCACACCCCTCTGTGCTGTGCAGGAGCTGGCCAGAGCCGTCATACACAAGGAGCTCCAGGACCATCTCCTCGTGTACATGGACGGCTCAGTGGGCCCCGACAGCTGCTCCCTTGCTTCGGCGGCCACCATCCCCGCCTTGCGACTGCGCAGCCAGCAACACGCAGCCTTCCTGGGATACTCCACCACGGCTGAGCTGATGGGGATCCGGCTCGGGCTGGACCTGCTGCTCACCCTCGACACTCCGCCGCCCAGGAGTGCTCTGCTGTGCGACTCCCGCGCCGCTCTCAGCCGCCTGCTATCTAACGGCCGCGGTACCCCACTAGTGCGGGAAATTCGCTCGCGCATCGAGCGCCTCGCACAGAGAGGATGTGCCGTGCGTGCACAGTGGGTGCCCGGTCACTGCGGCATCGCCGGCAACGAAGAAGCTGAAGACCTCGCGACCGCTGCACCCCAACTAACTGCCCGCGATCTGCCCCTTGCACTGGAGGACGTGCGTGCGGTCATCCACGACCATCTCCGAAAGCAGCACCCCGACCGACGCATCGCAGGAGGTGAGCGCATCGACAGTATCACCGGCTGTCGCGCACTTACGCGGTCGCAACGTGTAATTATCCTCCGCTCGCGCAATGGCTGCGTGTGGCCCGGGGATCAACGGTAGCGTCACGGAATCGCGACGAGTGATGTGTGCGACGGATGCAGTGCAGTGGAAACACTAGAACACCTGCTCCTTCTCTGTGCCGCTTTCGCCGATGCTCGTCGCGATATGCTTGCGGCCTATAGGGTGCAGGGCATAGTACCAGATTCCATCAAGACGCTATTGTGGCCGCAATGCAGTGCGCATACTCGTGAGCGAACTTTGGTGAGCGTCTGTGCATTCCTCGAAGACACGGGCTTGACGTCCCGTCTGTTTTCCGTCAGGTAGTTGCAAGCAGTGACTGAACGCTCCGCGACTTCTACCTTCAACGATTTATAAACTGGACTCCCCACTCCAGTTGTAGCCAACACAATGCTGTGCGCGTGTGTTTTAATTCCTCTAAAATGAACTAATCAAGCGCACAATCTGGACACAATTCTTATTGTATAAATAGTTTGTATATATTACTTCTCCACCTATCCTTTCTTCCTGTCCCCTCACCTCTTTCATTTAATTTCTCCATTCTGCCTGCTATCCTTTAATTCCGATGCCCCAGCACAGGTGCTTCAGTATCGAAGGCAGATGTCGCGGCTAGCAAAAACCTTTTCCTTCCTTTTTGCTATTATTTTTTATAAAATCCACTACCACTACCACAACTTCGTCGTATTCGTCTTCTGCAGACTGCATGATATAAACATAACGGTGATGAATTGGAGTCGGGTGTCCTCTGGCACACTTCTTTTATAAAAGGGACTTTTCTAGGGAGCAGCTTCGTCATCATTCTGGATAAACCCACTGCAGGGCAAAGGCCTCTCCCATGCCTCTTCAATTAACCCTATCCTTTCCCAGCTGGGCCCACCCTATGCCTGAGAGCCTCATAATCTCATCCTGCCACCTAACTTTCTCCCTCCCTCTGCAGCGCTTGCCTTCCCCTCGAATCCACTTCATTACCCTTATGGACCAGCGGTTATCTTGCCTTCGCATTAAATGCCCTGCACACTTCTTCCTCCTGATTTCGACTAGGATGTCATTAACCCGCGTTTGCTCCCTCACCCACTCTGCCGGCTTCCGGTCTCTTTACATTACGCCTATCCTTTTTCTTTCCATGGCTCGCTGCGTGGACCTATTTTTATTAGCCTCCACGTTTCTGCCCCGTAGGAGAGTACCGGTAAGATACAGCTGTTAACACTTTCCTCTTGAGAGATATTGGAAACCTGCTATTCATGATCTGAGAGAACTTGCCATATGCGCTGCACCACATTCTTACCCTTACAGTTATTTCCCTTTCATGATCCGGATCAGCTGCCACTACCTGCAATTAGTAGATGTATCCCTTTACCACTTCCTCATCCTCGCTGCCAATTGTGAACTGCGGTTCGCTTGCTAGACTGTTGAACATGAATTAGGTTTTCAGCATGTTAATGTTTATACCCACCGTTTTCTCTGTGTAACTCATTGATCATGGTTTGCCTTTCATCTGATGAGCGACTCAGCAAGGCAATGTCAGCGAATCGCAGATTACTTAGGTATTCTCCATTAACCCTTATCCACCACTTTTTCCTATTCAGGCATCGGAATACCAACCGTAAACAGGGCGTAAATATCATGGGTGACATCGTGTATCCTTCTTTGACGCCCTGCCTTTTTGGAATTTTATAGCTGACTTTATGGAGGACTATGGTGGCTGTGCAGTTCCTTTATATATCTTCCAGGATTTTGACATACGGCTTTTATACACCCTGATTACGCAATGCCTTTAGGACTGCTGAGGTTTCCACATTGTCAAACGTTTTCTCGTAGTCAGTGAAGGATATATATATATATATATATATATATATATATATATATATATATATATATATATATATATATATATATATATATATATATATATATATATATATATATATAGGGGTTGGTTATATTCTGCGCATTTCCCTATCCCCTTATTTATACTGCGAATATGATCTCTTGTTGAATATCCTTTATGAAAGCCTGTCTGATCATTTGGTTGGTTAAAGGCTAAGGTTTTCCTGACTCTATTAGTGATTACCTTTGCAAATACCTTGTAGGCAACGGACAATAAGCTGATCGGTCTGTAATTTTTTCAAGTCCTTGGCGTCTCTTTCCTTAAGAATTAAGATTATATTTGTATTCTTCAGAGCTTGTGGTATGGTCGAGATCTTAAGGCATTGCGTATACAGGGGGGCTAGTTTTCGCAGCAGAATCTGACCTCTCTCTTTCAACAGATCCGCTGTTACTTGATCCTAGCAAGCTTATTTTCCCCTGTGCACTGTTGCTAATGCTTTCTTTACTTCCTTTTTTTTTACTAGCTAGATGCCGCAATGGTGCGCGCTGCTGTCTTTACCTTGAACATTCTGATTACATTGACTACTGTATAGATTTGTGTAGAACTCTTCGGCGACATTAACGATCTCATCCACATGGCTAATGGCATTGCCCTCCTAGTCTCTTAACGCAAACATCTGGTTTTTACCAACGCCTAGTTTCCTAGGAAGCATACTCCCTTTCTTACTCTCAGATAGGCGTACTCGTGCTTAGAGTGGAGTGCAGGTAGGCGGCGACGTCGAGGTGGTCCTCATTGGTGACGTCCTGCGACATTGTGTCGAGCGTTGTCACGGCCTCCCTGCAATTTACGAGGTAAGGGTTCCACGGAGTTGCCTCCTTAACTGTGGTTTGTAGGCGAAGGAAACGTCGAGCAAGATCGCGTCCACTGATCTTTGTTCGGTGTCAACGGAGACGGAGTGTACTTACATGCAGTTCTTTTCCACTTTACCCCCTTCACGGTGCCATTGAGGTGTCTACTGAAAGCGAGAGGCACAGCCGTCTAACTGGGTTTATAGAGTCAGCATAAGTTATCTCACAATGTGGATTGCAAGCAGAGCAAGTTGTTACTGCTAGTAAGCAGCACAAAGAAAATAAATGAAATACATTTACGCCTGTCAACTTTCATGAAACATGACCGATATCAATTCTCTTTCATTTTAGAAGACATTAAGGCGCTGACTAACTACGCATTACCCCTTAAAGCAAAAGCGTTAGTGGTCCCGTTCGGAGAAAAGCCCGGCATCGGCGCGACTGGGAAATTCAAATTCGCACTTCGCCGCGGGCCCCGCCGCGGTGGCTCAGTGGTTAGGGCGCTCGACTACTGATCCGGAGTTCCCGGGTTCGAACCCGACCGCGGCGGCTGCGTTTTTATGGAGGAGAAACGCTAAGGCGCCCGTGTGCTGTGCGATGTCAGTGCACGTTGAAGATCCCCAGGTGGTCGAAATTATTCCGGAGCCCTCCACTACGGCACCTCTTCTTCCTTTCTTCTTTCACTCCCTCCTTTATCCCTTCCCTTACAGCGCGGTTCAGGTGTCCAACGATATATGAGACAGATACTGCGCCATTTCCTTTCCCCCCACCCCAAAAAAAAACAATTATTAATTCGCCGCGGTGGCTGAGTGGTTAGGGCGCTCGACTACTGATCCAGAGTTCCCGGGTTCGAACCCGACCGCGGCGGCTGCGTTTTTATGGAGGAAAAACGCTAAGGCGCCCGTGTGCTGTGCGATGTCAGTGCGCGTTAAAGATCCCCAGGTGGTCGAAATTATTCCGGAGCCCTCCACTACGGCACCTATTCTTCCTCTCTTCTTTCACTTCCTCCTTTATCCCTTCCCTTACGACGGGGTTCAGGGATCCAAAGATATATGAGACAGATACTGCGCCTTTTCCTTTCCCCCAAAACCAATTATTATTATTAATTCGTGGAATGGGTGTAGTGACGTAGGAAAACAGGCTCGCTGCAAAGAAAAAGAAATGCGTCGGATTAGCTCAGCTAACCCTAGCTATGCTAGCGAAAGCACGGATTACATGTGAGGTCACTTTCTAAGGATCTTGGCGCGAAGCAGTCTGACAGGCAGACGGACCACGTGGGTCGTTGCGGGCTCCGCACTGAGAGAACTCGCTTCCAGCGGCTCGCCAGTCTCCGCCGCGGGTGCTAACAAGGCTCGTCGCAGTCTTCATTCGGCATCTTTCGCTCGTCGTCGAGCCAGGCGAAGTTCCCGCCCTCTGTTCCTTTCGGTTGGCCGTTTAGCGCGTTTACGCTCCCTGTCGATTGCTCAATCCCTCGCACAGTTGGCAATGTCGAACGGGTGATCAGACTCGCTCTGACGTCTGCGAGTACCCACTCTCGAGCACGTCGGCTCCGGCTGACTTGCTTCGTCCATAGCGAGACGGTGGATAGGCACCGCACAGTCGCCGCGACGACGTGGGAGCGCGTGACTGCAGCTGCTGCGAGTCACGTGGTATGTGACGTGGTGTCTTACGCAGATACGCTCATACTATTCAAGGTCATTTGTAGAGGCGCAGCGAAATCGGAGCCGCGTGGATAGTAAAGCCACGGCCGCTCAATGGCACCAAGTGCGTTGCAATTGAGCGGCCGTGGTAAAGCTTTCGCTTTAAAAGGTTGTCAATCGTGAGCGAACCGGAGTCCCTTCGGTCGGGATCCGGGCACAACTTGTTCACCAATGAGGGAGTTCGTTCAGGAGGATAAACAGAGGATTTGTACCAGCATGTCGCAAAGCATCGTGCGCAAAAGTCATTAAAGAAAAAAACAGTTCTAAGGGCCACTAATTAGCGGCTCGGATTACGTGCGATGACGTGCAATACAGCAGGATGTGGTGTCACGTGAACAGCTGCCGATATCTCCGTAATGGTGCGCCAAGAAATACCCATGCGACCACACGGACACTTAAAAACTGTCGCGGCATATTTGCAAGGTGAATTTAATAAAAGAATGAAGTTTATGAAGACCCGCTGGCTATCCATAGCTACATACGCTTATTAAATACAAAAAGGGAAGTTTGACCGCCAGACCAGCCATCAATGCGTACTAACAAGGGTACTTTGGAAGCACACAATATACCTGGCCGAGACAATTACTTAAAAAAACCAAGCGGTGCCGGACATCATCATGAGCAAGCCCGTGGACGAGAGGCGGAGAACCATATTATCACAAATGGAGCCGGTGGTTACTTGATTCGGTACCGCTAGCTAAGGTATTCAGCGCACGAAAATGCAATCGTCCAGTAAGAGGCTTCTGCTCAATATATTCAAAGTATTAGTGGAACCCTTGCTTGCTTTCAACGCGTATTGTGTACTGGTGGCGTTTCATCGAAGTTTTAATCAATGTGACAAATTAGAATTTGAGGTTTAAGCGAAGCGAACATAGTATTGTTACTCTTCATTTTGCTTTGCCCTGTTGTAGACGCGCAGCAAAAAAAATAAACAGCCGTGTGCTGTAGAATGAAAATTGGCCTTTGAAAAATTTGTTTTATGGAGGCAAAACGCTAAGGCGCCCGTGTGCTCTGCGTACTCAGTGCGCGTTAAAGATCCCCAGGTGGTCGAAAATATTCCGGGGCCCTCCACTACGGCACCTCTAATTTTTCCTTTCTTGTTTCACTCCCTCCCTTAACCCTTCCATTACAGCGCGGTATAGGTCGCCAACAATATATGAGACGAATAATGCGCCATTTCCTTTCCCAAAAAACCAATTAATATTAATATTATTAAAATATATTGTTTCAGGAAAAGAAACAGTGCAATAATTGTCTAATCTCGCCGGACACTGCAACCGCACCGTAAGAGAAAGGAGGAAAGTTGTAGTGAAAGAATAAATAGAGTTGCCGTAGTGGCGGGCTCCTGAATAATTTAGACCACCTGTGGATCCTTAATCGCACAGAACACGAGCGCCATGTCTTTCCTATAAACTATCATTTTCATTATACTATATGAACACGGCAAAAATGAAAACAAAAATTGGTCAGTGCACGTTAAAGATCCCCAGGTGCTCGAAATTATTCCAGAGCCCTCCACTACGGCACCTATTTCTTCCTTTCTTCTGTCACTTCCTCAAAAACGCTAAGGCGCCCGTGTGCTGTGCGATGTCAGTGCACGTTAAAGATCCCCAGGTGGTCTAAATTATTCCGGAGCCCTCCACTACGGCACCTATTCTTCCTTTATTCTTTCACTTCCTCCTTTATCCCTTCCCTTACGGCGCGGTTCAGGTGTCCAACGATGTTTGAGACAGATACTGCGCCATTTCCTTTCCACGAAAAACCAATTATTATTATTATTATTACTCCTTTATTCCTTCCCTTACGGCGCGCTTTAGGTGTCCGCCGAGATATGCGATACCGCGCCATTTCCTTTCCCCAACAACCAATTTACAATTTACATTTTTGAAGAAAGGAAATGACGCAGTAACTTCCTCACATGTCTGGGTAGACACCCGAACTACGCCGTAAGGGAAGGGATATAGGAAGATTTAAGAAAGGAACAAAGAGGTGCCATAGTGGAGGGCTCCAGAATAATTGCGACCATGTGAAGGTCTATAATGTCCACTGACATCGCAAAGCACACTGGCGCGTTTGCGGTTAGGCTCTATCGAAACGCTGCCCCAGCCGACTGGATTGATCGCATTTGCTCGGGAGCAGCAGTCGAGAGCCCTTATCACTGAAGGGCCGAAGCTTCGCAGACTTGGTGTACGGCGAAGTTCGTCACAGTCGCCACATATTCACACTGCAAACAAAAATTGCAGGACGCTTAAGCTTCGCCTTCAAGAGTGAAACGCGACAGCGTGTTGCAGCACGGAACGCAATCGCCCGTTCGGCGCGACGCCTTGCCCGTTATACAAACCGCTCTGCTACATACGGTGAAACGGACGCGCGGAACGGACGGGCGGAGCGGAAAACCACGTGAATACGATGCCAGAAGCCTTGCTGAAACGCGCTGGACTCAAGCTGCAGTTTTAGTTCGTCGGCACATCGTTCTCGACAAACCCGATGCCACGAACGCCAGCATAGCTTCCTCGCTGAACGAACGGGCAGCAATCCGCAAGCCGCAAGCTTCGTGCTGAACGCGCTTCGGATGTGTGTTGCGCTTTTAGCCGCTCACCGCGTGATTCCTGCGTGCCCGCAGGGACCCACTGCGCCCAATCTAGAGATATTCCAGACGCGTCCCTTCTTTTACTTAAAAATGAATTTTCATTTCATTTTCATTTCCTTACGGCGAGGTTCGGGTGTCCACAGAGATATCTGATACTGGGGCCACTTCTTTTCCTGAAACCAATTTTCATTTCATTTTCCTTCCCTTGCGGCGAAGTCCGGGTTGTCGACTGAAATATGTAATAGGTGTCCGTTGCTTACCTTTCGCTGTCGTCGCGCGCTATCTGTTGGGGCAATGGCGTACATTGCGAGTAGGAGTTGGAGGAGGAGAGATTTTTCGCTCACGGCCGACGCCATCGACACCGGATTTTCAGCGCCGCGAGCTCTTTCAGGCTGTCGCGTTGACATTGTGTCTGCCTCTTACATCCTCACATTAAATTCCAGTTGTTTAGACGTGTGGATTGCTGCTTAATGCCAGTTGAAATAAGGAGCAATAAACCTATAGCGAAAGTCAACAACCGCTACGTGAGAGAAATAAACCTGAGCTCATTATGCGAAGGTTGTATTCATTCCTTGAAAACTGCATTCCTGCAAATCCGTGAACCTGAACGTCAAATATGCATGTAGCGAAGCTGGGTGGTTCGCCACGAATGAAAATAAAATTCCATTAATTGCAAATTTCGCTGCCGAGCTCAAGACGCGAGATGCCATCTGCCCTTGCGTGGCGTGTGTTCATCAAAAAAATGGCTCTAAAGTTAATTTCTTTATGCATGGCAAATTCAACGGTTTAGTGTCTGTATTCAGCTGTTTGGAGTGTTACTCAGCCTAGGCTGGCGGTTAGGCGATTCTAGAAATTACGGTGAAGACAATGCACCTCATTCACTCTTCAGGCTTCAGAAATCAGACTGATCTGAAGAAAAAATGCGGGGATTCTTCGGCGGGCGCTCGAAGCGAGCGGACGTGTTTTTTAGCTCTCTGCTCATTCGGACGCTGGGCCTAAGGCTTCGCGGCGTTGCGGGGTCTCCCCATGGAGGCCACAGACACCGTGAACAAGCGACGGCCTGTGTTCGGCGGTGACAATGAGCAACGCAGGGCAGGCTGCTCACGCTCACGATGACGGAGATGAACGCCATCCACAGCAAGGTCGTCCAGCACCATTCGGCGAATGCAGGCAGAGATCCCTGATCTGCGGGACACTGGCGCAGATTTCTTTTCAAGTCTAGTCCGAAGCGCTCTCGCAGCCACCCAACGAGCAGAGGTAAGGGCAGGGCAGCCCACACCTGATATGAAGGTGCTCAATCTGCGCGAGAAGAGAGATCGCGCAAAGCGACGGGCGCGACGGACTGACAGAGCCGCCGACTGGACTGTCTACAATCGCTTGGACGTGGCAGCGCTGCGCCACGCCAAGCAATATCGCCGGCAGTGGGCTTCACTATGCCAAATCATGGTGGAACATGTCAGCTCGCGGAGGCTGTTTGACACCCTGCGGCGCATCACCGAACCACAGGCAAACCGTAAACCGCTGGCCGCACTCCCAATCTCCAGCAGGCTTAGCTTTGAAGAGTTGGCAGAGCGGTTTGCCGATCGGTTCGCGCCGCCCATCACCGCAAACACAGCTAACATAGCTGCTCCTCGAGCCCCAGGAGCGACGCCAGACCCTCGCCCATCGCTTCGGAAGGTCGACGTGATGCGCCGTTCACCGCGGCGGAACTGAACATTGCGCTGCAGCGCTGCAGCCCCCGCTCGGCGCCCGGACCGGACGGGGTGACATACCAGATTCTGCGAAACCTGGATGCGCAGCAACGACATCTCCTGCAGCAGATCAGCCTGGTGTGGGAACGCGGGGAGCTACAGGAGGATTGGCGAACCGCGGTCGTTTGTCCCATATCATAAAAGCAGGGCGCCCACCTACGGAGCTGAGCGGATACCGGCCAGTGGCATTAACATTGGCGGCAGGTGTGATAAAAGTGCACTATCGGTTTTAAAACAAACGTACTTCAATATTGAACCGCGCAACCTTCCCTTTGACAGCCTCAGAGATTCGCGACCCTTGTAGGAAAGAAATTTCCCCAAGGTGGCGTCTCTTGTCCTATTACGTCGCCACGCTTGTACTTGCGAGATTGGCCTGTGGCGGCGATACCTGTATTTTCGTTCTTGCTATTTTCTACCTTACAAGAGCCTTGCTTTCAGTAAGAGCGGCGTTTTTGTGATCAGGAGCTGGTATTCTATCGATACAAGCCAACTTCAATTTCTCCTCAGTGTCCCTTTAAAGAGAGCATTCGACAACGTTACCGACAATATAATTCTCACCCGCCTCTTTCAAAGTAACCGCGGTGTGTTGACTCAGTGGATAGAGAGCTCGGCTACTGATCCGAAGTTCCCCGGGTTCGAACCCGACCGCTGCGGCTGCGTTTTTATGGAGGAAAAACGCTAAGGCGCCCGTGTGCTGTGCGATGTCGGTTCACGTTAAAGCTTCCCAGGTGGTCGAAATTATTTCGGAGCCCTCCACTACGGCACCTCTTCCTTCCTTTCTGCTTTCACTCCCTCCTTGATCCCTTCCCTTACGGCGCGGTTCAGGTGTCCAACGATATATGAGACAGATAATGCGCCATTTCCTTTCCCCCAAAACCAATTATTATTATTATTATTATTATTATTATTATTATTATTATTATTATTATTATTATTATTATTATTATTATTATTATGGCACTTGGCATCTATGAGCTTTGCGTGGCCCGTGGTTTTGTTTTTGACGCGCCTCGATATACAAGCGCCGAACAGCAGAGAAACTGCAAGTGCCGCTTCAAGTGCTAGTTAAACTTTGAAGGAGCCTGTTAAGGCTGGTCATATGATCGCCACGGTCGATGAAAAACTATGATGGCACGATGGTCGGTGATCGTACAAGGCAGTTCGTGTTTGTGTCTACGCACGCTCGCCCGGCGAAACGTTCCCGGCTGTGTCAGTCAACTTCAAACTACTTAACGGAAATCGCTTATTAGGGACGGGAGACAAGGTACAAGGCAGTTAAGAAAAAGTGCGGATGGCCTAGCTTTGTTAGGCCAGCAGATATGTAGCGAAAGGGCGGTGATTTCTGCATCGGAAGAGTGCATTCACTAGATGCGCCTTTATGGGCAGTTACACATTGAGCCGTCGTGGCGGAGTGGTAGCGTCTCCGCCTGAAACGCCGAAGACCGTGGTTCTTCACAGCCTCGTCACAGGATTTTATTTTTGTTTAGTGAGTGGGCGGGGGGTTTCAGTGGCTCTCATAGATGCCGCCACCGAATAGGTTAGTTAGCGGTTAAGCGCAGGCTCTGCTAAGGCGCGATTATGCTCCGGCGTAACGCGCGCTCGCGGTACGGCGACGTCACGTCGGCCTAAGCGCCAACAGCGCTTGAACGCCGACGCGCTCGGCGACCTCGGCGCACTCTGACCGCACTGGCGGGGACTTGCAGCATATCTCTGAGTGCGCCAGCCGCCGCCGGCCCGGCCAGACTGATTCGGCTGCGCGGCGAGGTGCGCGTTGTGTCGTAATTCAATAGCTTCGGCAGTTGGACGGAGCTGTTCTTTTCGAGCTCTCGGCTAATTTAATACATTCACAGTACACATCTGAAGGTACATGCAAGAGCGCGAGAGAGCCCGATCCAGTGGACCCGTTTGGATCAAGCGGAAGCCGTTGAAGCGTCGTGCGTCGGCTTTAGTTTCAAGCCGCAAACTTTAAACGCGACCGCCCTTGAGCACCCATCCGTGTTTTGTGGAAAATAAATAAATAACTTGGCCCTTGCAACCGTGAGATACCTCGACGCCGCCTGCGGCACCGTGCAACCGCGCCGTTCAAGGAATCACAATCCGTTGGCTCCAAAGCCCCGGCCAGCTTCCGATCGGCGCAAGGCGCCGAACTTGACCCGGCCCCTCGCGACTCCCCGCACCGGGGTTATGATATTTAGTTTGCAACGGCTGCTCACGGCGGAAGGGGGAAACAACCCGCCGGCGCCTAACCTAACCTGCTCCCTCAAAAGCATCGCACGCTCTCTGAGGTCGCTGAAATGCAGGCCGGAGTTTTTGCGAGAACTTCGTCGTCGGGTTTGGAAACAGGATCCATCGTAACGCTGGCAAGACGCTTGTGCAAACGTAAACGAAGCGACGGTAGCGACCCCCGATAGATGCCTTCAACGTGCGGCGGCAGTAGCTTTCATTTCGACAGCTGCTAGACCGCACCGATAGCGGCCAGAAATCGCGGTCTCTCCGTTTGCGTAACGTTTTACGTCACTCCGTGCTGTGACGTCATAAGAGTTCTCCACACGTCATAAGTGTTCTCGAGTTTGAATCGGAGCGGCGGGAAAAACTTTTTCAACTTCGAACCCAAATTTCTTTGAAATAAATGCATCTTTCGCTCCCGGACAAGCGGCAACAAAGCCATGAATTGCCGAACTATCAAATTTTGCTAACAAAATAAAATTGATAGCGTTCTCCTCAGTGTCCCTTTAAATCCAAGGCGAGTAGGACCTTGTCATTGAGGGGGCATTTCACGGGGTCGAGGACAGCCCCAATGAGTTGTAGCAGGACATCCTGTGCAGATCTGTGTGGGGAAACCCGAACGTGGTGTCTGCAAATTGGGATTGCATAAACTCGGACGACCTGTCGGATACCATCGTCTTCACGAGTTTGCCCGCACAGGAGATGGGACGGAGGGTGTCCGTGTCGATGGCCTTCTGCTGCGCTGTTTCCACGCAAAGAATGTACCAACTATCCTGGCTTACTGCTTTGTTGGATTTAAGAATTAAGGTGACCAGGGTGGTCACCATTCGATGGAGAGTGGCACTTCCTTAAGCCAGACTCAGGATATGCAATCCAAAACAATAGGTATGGCCTATCCAGTGTGCGGAACGCAATAAAAGCAGGTTTCTGCAGTTGAACGCCAACCCCACGTATGTACATGAAAGCGAGATTGAGGTCTCCATTGACCCAGGGAGCCATTTCCCTCCAACAATGAAGCGACCAGAGGGAGCCAGTTGTGCGCCGTTCCATTGGTGAAAACGAACGGCCCCTAGAACGCCGTCAACGCCAATGAACGCCGGCGGCAAACTTGTTTTGTTTGGTCACTGAGGAAAGGAAATGGCGCAGTAACAGTCTCAAATATTTTGGTAGCCAGTCGAAACGCGCCGAAAAGTAAGGGTTAGGAGAGAGGGAAAGGTTTAGTTTGGTTTCTGGGGGTTTAACGTCCCAAAGCGACTCATGCTATGAGAGACGCCGTAGTGAAGGGCTCTGAAAATTTAGACCACTTGGGGTTCTTTAACGTGCACTGACATCGTACTGCACACGGGCCTCTAGAGTTTCGCCTCCATCGAAATTCGACCGCCGCGGCCGAGATCGAACACGCATCTTACGCGCCAGCAGCCGAGCGCCATAACCACTCAGCCACCGCGGCGGCTAGGAGAAAGGGAACAAAGAAAGGAAGAAAGAGGACCGGAAACTATTTTGAGGAAAGGCGCCGCGCGACACTGCGGGGTAACACTTGTGGCTCGGTGCAACTAGTGGCGAATGCTGAGTTAACTAGTGACACTGAACTAAAATGCACCGCTGGCTATCCTGGTGTAGTTTCACTACAAAAGTTTGTTTACACATGTGCAATTCAAACAGCAACGCGGTATATGCACATTCACACTAGGACAGCGGATTAGCATAAAAATTCAGGGGGCCACTTTGCTGACCCAAAGTGCGGTTAGGGGAGAGCCTTTAGCGCGTTGTTGCTGCTTCGGTCGCTGATGTGTGGTTAAGATGTTAAGTGCGGGAATCTTAAATGCTGGAGACACAGGAGTGCTTTCGAAAGGCATCCGTCTGATTAGAAACCTTCCCGCGCTCTCCAGCGTCCTAGGCTAGAACTACGTATGCGTTGGCAGGAAATATATTTGAGCCGCTTACACGCGAGAGCTTCTCTATTATTTAGGCAACATGCAGCGGGGTACCAGTCTACGTCCGAATTTATAATGGTCGATTGTTTCCCCGCACTTTTTCTGGCGCTCGTCGTATGCCCAGTGGGCGGGGAGGGGGGGAGGGGATGGCGTCCCGGAAGTTAGCTAGCGATAGCTCGTGAGCCGCCTCGTTACCAGTGACGGCAGCTTGCGCGGGCGTCCAAATTAACTGAATTTTCCTATTCAGCGTTCCTTGGGTGAGGATTTTGGCCGCTTCCAGTGAGATCGTCTTTTTTCCAAAATTTTAGCCTTTGGTTTTGCTGTCGCTAATTTTAACCTTGGCATCCGTTCCTACACAAGTGAGCGCTATCGAACCTTCCTCCGCAGGCTCTTATGTTGCGGCCTTGGATGGCCTGGGCGTTTTACGCGCTACCATAGCTTAGGGATAACGATCAGTGCAAACACTGTGGGGCGAGAGGGACCCTCGACCACATAATTTGGGCGTGCTCAATCTCACCATTGGTGGGACAAAGTACAGTAAGTAGAGAAGCCTTGGATACCTTGCTTAGTAATAATAATTGGTTTTTGGGGAATGGAAATGGCGCAGTATCTGTTTCATATATCATTGGACACCTGAACCGCGCCATACGCACTAAACACGAATGACACGAGATAGGAGGTTTATCCGTGTTCGTCCGCTTTAAAACACCGCATCACCAGACGAGAACACAGGTAAAATGGTGCACATGATATCATAAACACCGAAGCAACACCAGCTAGAACTGACGGTGTGCTAACGAGGTCCGCAATCGTTCATCAGCCGTCTCTAACGGAGTGGTGATCGCCATTCGGAACATTCCGAACGGTGTAGAAAAAAACACCGTACGGCAACTGAGACGGAGCAAGGTCGAATTTCTGCTGCTGTTCAAAAGAACGCGCCAGTGGAACTTTGTAGTTTTATGTGTTTCGCTTAGTTCCGGAACGAAGCAACAAGTTTTGGTTTCGGTGGGGATGCAATCCACAGCAGGCTGCGCAAAGCATCAGAAGACGGCGTGAGAGTCGTGACTCGTGTGAGTGCGGACGCTGTGACCGAAGCGGCGTAGGCGCTAGGCCTAGCAGAGCCAGCGGGGCCGTCTCGGATTGTGTCGCAGAATTGAGCGCGGCGCGTTGTCTGGAGCCTCTCTCGGAACGGATATCGTGAGCGGCGACTGTGCGTTTGCCGCTGCTGCTTTTCGATGAGCGACGGAGAAAGGAAAGATGGATGCTTAACCGAGTTCACCGAAGTGGATATCGTAAACGACGGCTGAGCTTGCCCTTCGCTCTGGTTTGCGAATGGCGGTATGGCGCCGTTGTGAGCGAATTGAGACAAGCGCTGGCTTTGCCGTCCCCTTGGCAAGCGGGAGAGAAATTTCTACCTCGACACTGCTGCCCGGAAGGATATTTTTGAATCCCTGCCATCTCACATCCGTGTCGCCGTCATGGTAAGTGATTTTGCGTCTTAAATATCGTTGTACAAAAAAGACGTGAGCCGGCTTGTGTGGAGCGCTGAAGCACTGTGCTGCGGAATGGAGCAAAATATTAGCGCAGTTTTCTTAACGACGCGCTGCCAGTGTATGGGTTGTTTTATATGACTATGCGTCAGCGCTTTAGCACCTGCATTGTCAGTCAATCCCACTGTCTGCGTTATAAGTTCGCCTTCATTCCGCAAAGCACCGCACGAGCGCTCTGTAGTACAATTCTGCTTGCGTCTGCACTGAAGTACACCTTGCAAGCGGCTGTATGTTTTCGGCATTGTTATTTTAGTGCCCTCCGAAGCATTTGTGTCATTTTAGTTTGGATATGGGCAGCATTTTCGGCCACTCTTAATTTCATGCATGTTCGCAGAACGAGGTATGCGGCATCGCTATTAACATAACAAAATCAGGTTGCTTTTTCTAAAATGCTATGGTTCCCCACAAAAAACATAATTTTGCCTATCGTGCGCGTCGCAGCAAATGAATGTGCTCAAAGGTTCTGAAGTGCATACTTTTATTCTGCCGTCATAGATTCGGGCGCCACATTCAGAATTCCTAACTGATTATTTGTTGCTTTCAGTCAATGGCGCAATCTCTGTCACTGGAACACGAGTGAAAGCTAGAAAGCAACGGCTGCCAGCTCTTGCCTTATGTTCTGCGGTTCGTTGCGGCATAACTTCGATGGGTGCAGTATTAACGTGCTGTCACTTTTTGTGAAAATATAACAGCTGCTTTAATTTCAAAGCATCGCATACTTCATTGCCTTGCTCACCTATCATTATTGGAGTCAGTAATTCGAACGACATACATTTTAATCAAAATGATTTGTTTGGTATCAAATCTGACTGGACATTGTTCTATACAGGTTCTAATCTATGAAGAACTCCAAGGTTGCATCCGTTTAATCTACAAGCAGTACCAAACAGTTCAGAGTTAAGTCGCAAAGAATGATGCCCCCTGCAAACACTTGTAGGTATTTTCGTTCAAATTATTGGTGGACATAGGCAGGAACTGCAATTTTTGTACGAAAATAGCAGCTCAGTATTTATCTGAGCATCTGTTGACTACCTTTTAGGCACAGAATTTACCCAAATTTAGTCATTGATGTCACGAGCCTTAGCAAAGCTTAGGTTTTGTGATTATTTTAGAATGGGGCTGGTACAAAGCCTTGGTGCTTCGTTATCTTGCAAAGAGGCGGGATGCAAACAGTGACAGTAAGGACCTGCTGACCCCCAAGGGATTTTCGTTAAAATTCAGGCATAGTTACTTGTGCAATTAAAAAAAATACAATAGTAGGAATAAGGAGCCAGTGTAACTGCTTCAACTATGCTCAGTTCTGAAAATAGTCTTTAATTGATGATTAAACCAGATACAGCGTACTGACACGCTGCTATTTTGAGATTTGCATTGCTACTGTCTCATTTTCATGCGTGTTCACTACCACTCTTTTCAAATAACCAATAATCTAATGTTGAGACAGTTGTGGTTTCTTTAGACTTGTACGAAACTATAGAGAGGCGATCACCATTATTTGCTTTTGCGACTGTGGTTTTTTCATTTTATTGACAAATGGTAATGAGGTCCGGATATGGTGCAGCCTTTTTTATTTTCAGTTGGAAAAGAGTGTTTCGTGTTGTAGTCTTCGATGGCATCCAATCACTGTGGAGTGCTACTTCACAAGCTGTCTATAATGGCAATATACACTTTGAACAACACCATACCAGTTTTGTATTTTTGGTCATTATATACACGCAAATATGATTCATGGGGAGTACTGATTGTTGCATCCCGGGCTGTTATAGGTGCTCAAAATGTGATTCCCTAGAGAACATTTGCTTCTTCGATTCTCAGAAAAATTCCTGTAGTCGCCATATGTATCAAATGTCACGGATAAAGCAAGAGTGGTAGATTTCATTTGAAGCGGTACCTTTCAAATACGCACTTTGTACCATGCTCCCTTATGAGCAGTGGCTCACCATTGTTCCTTTAGCCTCTAGTTCGATTACAGTTAGGCTGTTGCTGCACTGGTTGCAATTAAATGACATTGAACAACTCAGTTGTCTTGTAGCTAGAATATGCTTTTCAAATCTTTGGCAGGGAGGCCATTGCAGCATTTTGTTTAACTTTTGCATAGTTGTGGTCTCCCACTAAATGTGATCATGGCTCTAATGAACAAATGATATGTACAGTTGCACCTCTGTAATATGGACACTTTGGTTTCCGAGCAAAATTCTCGCAGTGATTCATGCATACTAACGAATCATGAATGAAAAAGTTTGGATACAAAACTTGTCACCAAGGTCTCCTGCACATAGTGGTGGGCAATGAAGTTGAAGCTAGACAGTGTTGATAGCTCCAAGTACATTAGCCTGGTTACCGTTATCTTTAAAGATCTCTCAGTGACATGTTTGAACCTCGCATTTCTTTGACTTTATTCTTGAAAAAATTGGGTTGAGGATGGTTTTTTTTTGTAAAAATTCTCACTTTGAGGAGGGGAGACCACCCCCTCATGAATTCATCCCTAGGATAGTGTAGTCATAATGTGCATTATACTGAAATGCAACAGTATTTTTTTGCTCTTCTACAGGTGTTAGAAATGTCAGTGATATTTCGTTTTTAATTTTTCAGGACCAAGCACTTACAGCATGCCTCCTCACCTATCAAAGTGCAGTTTTCCTGTTCGTAGGCCATCACCCTGTAGTGAAAACCTCATCGCTTCTGTGGGCATTCTGCTGTTTGCAGCATTCTGGGTGTTCCGTTTGGAAAATCTAAAGAAGACACTCTGTCTGCTTACCTTTCTTGAGAGTAATTTTAGAGACTTGGCTTAAAATAAACCACACTTCGATGGTTTTGAGCTCATTAGTTTTTAAAAACCACTTCGTCTTTCATTCACCGCAGCCTCTTCTATCTGCCTGTACATGTTTTACATGTCTAGTTTTTTAGTACTGTTTGGAATACTGGTAGTGGAACACAAACTTTGCTACTATAACTTATCAATGTTAACATGATACAGTTGGCCTGAGCAAAGAAAAAGGAAAACAGTATCAGCATGAATCTGTGAGGAAACTGATGTATAGCCTTTGTCAAAAAGTACAGAGCCAAAGGGTTTGGCTTCTAAGCCGTCTAATAAGGCCTCTGAGCATCCATGGATGTCCAACATTCACGGTGGTCAGGGCAAGATTTTCTGTACCTTCAAGAGATCTGGAATGCTAGCGATGCACAACAAGGCTCAGAAGCGAATTCCTTGGGCTCTAAACTTCGACAAATGCTGTACTCGCATTATGTGACAGCATGGAAAGACATGGCAAACAGGAACAGCAGCATTTCGTTGACCTTAAGAATCATCACCCCCCTGGTTTCTTGTCCCTGTATGGGCTAGTCATGGTTTTTATCTTTTTGCATCTAGCTTGGACAGCTTCCTGGGAGCACTGTCAGAATTTTGTAATTTTTTGTTATTTAATAGACTTCCCGTTCTGCCACATGACAGAATTGCTAGCATATATACATATCCCTTAATTAGAAAAAAATAATGGTGATAATGGAGTTGGTGAACAATTAATTTTTCAAGCAAATATGTGCTTAGGCACAGGTCTTCAGAAATTATATTACTTATTTAATCGCAAAGTTACTAGTCCTTAGTCTGATCAGTTGCCATGGGAACTTTTCTGCAATTTTTCTTCACTTCGTCCTAAAGTGAAGGTGATGAATGCCTTTCTCGCGATCAAAGAGAATGCCTGTGTCCTGAGCGCTTTGACCTTAGCCCATTTGTTTTTGCTTTGCTTGTAGTGCGCACAGTCACGTAATACCAGGTTGACTAATTCCTTGTGTTTCAGCATTAGTCATTACTTGTGAGCTAGATTGAAAAGCGTTTGTGATGTGTTGTGGTGGGTTTAATGGCACATAAGCAGCTAAGGCTATCATGCGCCAGGCTCAAGGTATATGAACACTTTTCTGTAGGTGGGAGGAAACATGGTTGTGTAGAGGACTTAAATTGCTATTTCGTTCTGGTAGTAATAAGAGGAAGAAGAAATTTTATAAATGGCTAAAAATAAATGCTTTCAAGAAGGTCAGATAACCTCAGTAGCCATCCTTGGCTGGGCAAGGATCCTGAGGCTCCCAACCATTCAAATAACCACCTCAGCCCTCTTCTCAAGGAATGAGAAAATGGCTGAAATGCATCATATTTTAAAGCAAAGCTGTGGATCAAAGTTTACAGTCTCTGAAGAACATCTGCCTCTTTTAAAAAGCTAAAAACGGAAGATATGTTAACAATGGCATTTACGCCTAAAAGCAGCGCTGGGTGTAAAGGAATGTATTCATTATAAAACTTCGTAAAGTGCTTATTTCTTAGTTTTTCGAGTTTTGCACACGAGAATAAAATATGGTTTATTGTTAGTTCGTCTCCACATCTTTCACAACGAGGTTTATCTTGTTTCGTTAGTAAGAAATTATGTGTAATGTGTGTATGTCCAATGCGGAGACGACATAAAATTACTTCAATAAATCGTTCCTGGTGCCTACAGGTCTTCATTTCACCCAGGACAGGTTTTACAAGTGCAGCTTGTTGTTAATCTCGTTGTCCCAAGAGGCCTGCCATTTTTCTCTCAATTTATTCTGGACTGACTTGATGCAGTCCTTATGCGGTATGTTTACTGGTTTTATTTTTGCGTTAAGGGCAAGTGCGGCGCTTGCATCAGCCCTCTCATTTCCGCTGATGCCCACGTGACTGGGAACCCAGCAAAACTTTATTGTATGTCCTTGTGAATAAGCTCGTATTACATTATGTATTATGTTTCCTATTAAGGGTTCAGTTGCATTTCTGGGGTTTATTGCTGTAATTACGCTGAGAGAGTCACTGTAGATAACACTGTTCTATATGTTTTTCTTCAATATTTGTTCTACAGCTAGAGCAATGGCGTAGCATTCTGCTGTAAAGATTGAAGCGCACTGAGGCAGCCTGACTACTTTTTCCCATTTCTTTTGCACTATCGCACTCCCTACATAGAGTGCTGTCTTAGAGCCATCTGTGTAGAAATCTTTGCAATTCTTGTATTTTTCACTTACTCCAAGAAACTCTTGCTGTATATATTCCAGTGGGGTATGTCTTTTTTGAATGTGTGTCAGTGCGAAATCGCATACACCAGGAAACAAGTACCAAGGTGGCAACCTATCGGGTCTCTGGGCAACATCAGGAAGTGCATCTAGTATGTTTATTTCTTGGCATATTTCTTCAAAGCGGAGGAGCAATGGTTTTACAGCTTGAGGTTTGTTGGTGAACAGTGTTCTGGATGGGCATTTTGTAACTATGGTGTAACAAAGATGTTTCGGTAGCGACCTTATTTTCAGTACGTATGCACAGGTAAGCATTGTTCTCCTGTTGGTGAGGGTCGGTTCATTTGCTTCTACGTGAAGGCTATTTATGGGCGATGTTCTGTAAGCACCAGTTGAAAGGCGCAACCCGAGGTTTTGTACTGGATCTAGCTTTTTAAGGTATGATGGCCTCGCAGACCCATACACTATGGATCCATAGTCTAACGAAGAGCGTACTAGAGAGCGATAGATGTGCAATAGGCACCTCCTATCGGATACCCAACACTTCCGTGAGAGTACTTTAAGTATATTCAGGGATTGGGTGGCTTTCTTTTTTAGGGTGTTTATATGTGGCAGAAATGTTAGTTTTTTGTCAAAAGTTAAGCCTAAAAATTTGTGTTCTTGTTTTACTGGAAGTGTGGTGTCGTTCAAGTGGAGGGTGAGATCAATCTGCAGTCCTCTCTGCAGCGAGAAAAGAACCGCAACAGTTTTCTGTGGAGAAAACCTAAATCCATTTCTGTCTGCCCAAAGTGCTAATTTGTTTATTGTGAGTTGTAGTTGTCTCTCACAAGTTGCCAGGCTAGAAGATGTGCACGCAATTTGAAGGTCATCAACGTAGACCGAGTACATAATGGACTGTGGAATTATACTGGTCAAAGAATTCATTTTTACTATGAACAATGTAGTACTTAAAATGCATCCCTGAGGAACGCCGTTTTCCTGAGTAAAATTATTTGAGAGGGTTGCGCCGAGACGAACTTGGAAAGAACGGTTGGATAAAAAGTCGCTCAAATATTTCAGCATCCTCCCGCGGATACCAAGCTCTGCCAGGTCGCGAAGAATCCCGAACCTCCAGGTCGTGTCATATGCCTTCTCTATATCGAAAAAAACTGAAAGGCAGTGTTGTCTGTGTATAAAGGCCTCTCGGATTGTGTTTTCCAGGCGGATTAAATGGTCGACTGTGGAACACATTTTTTTAAAACCACATTGGTGGATATCAAGAAGCTCTCGGGATTCTAGAATAAACATTAATCTAATATTTATAACACTCTCAAAAGATTTGGCAAGACAGCTTGTAAGGGTTATAGGCCTGTAACTGTTAGGGGAGGTTGGTGGCTTTCCTGGTTTTAGAAATTGAACAATAATGGCTTTTTTCCAAGCAGCTGGTATTTTCCCTACGACCCATATTTTGTTAAAAAATTTTAACAGAACTTCTACAGATTGCTCAGATAGATGGGACAGCATTTCATAATGAATTTCGTCGGGGCCTGGTGCAGTTTGTTTACCTATAGACAGTACTCTCTGTATTTCTTGAAGTGTAATCAAATTATTGTAAGGCTCGTTTGTGCTGCCTGCCGTAGGGAGTCTTTGTTTTTCGACTGTGTTTTTGTATTTTAAGAATGACTGTGTATAGTGGGAAGAACTAGAAACTATAAAAAAATGTTGCCCCAAAATGTCTGCTTGTTCTTTAATACTTGTCTGAATACCAGGATCCGTCAGCAGAGGAAGAGTGAATGGGGAATAGCTGCCATTTACTTTTCTGACCTGCTCCCACAGTTTTTTTGATGTTACCGAGCTGTTTATGGAAGACACATAATTTTGCCAAGACATTTTTTCCGCGTTCCGCCGTATATATCGGGCTTTAGCCTTTGCCTTTTTGAAAGCTATTAGATTTTCGTGAGTAGGATACCTACGAAATACACCCCAGGCCTTATTTTGTTGTTTTTTGGCTTCCCAACATTCTCGCGTCCACCATACCTTGTGGTTCTGGCGCACCACGCCTGTGGACAGGGGAATAGCTAGCCGTGCTGCATCGATGATACACTTTGTGAGAATTTCATTGATTTCATCTATGCTAAGTGTTTCTGAGTAAATGTCCTCTAATCTGGCCTTCTCTCTAAACAACGCCCAATCAGCTAGATGTAGCTTCCATCGCCGTGGCTTGGTAGGGATGACTGCAGGTGAGGATGATAGGCTTATAAAAACTGGTAGGTGATCACTCCCAAACGGGTTGTCTAAAACGCCCCACTTAAAATCACTAAAAACAGAAGGTGAACAAAAAGACAGGTCTAAACTGCTCATTTTCCCAGATGTTGGGGAACAGTATGTGACCTTTTTCGTATTTAAAAGACATACATTATTCGTCCGGATAAAATCTTCGATTATTTGACCTCTAGCGTCACAGCGCTCGCTTCCCCACAGGGAGGAGTGAGCATTAAAATCCCCAAGTAACAGATATGGCTCCGGAAGTTCTCTGATCAGTTGCTGTAGATCATGGAGTGTTAACGTAAAATGTGGAGGAATGTATACGGAACAGATTGTTAGTGTTTTGTAGCTTACGATACTGACTGCAACCGCCTCAAGTTTTGTTTTGAGTTTAATTTCTTGAGCAGGGACACCGCTTTGAACGACTATCGCGACGCCTCCCGATAGCCGATTTGCCTGCTCTCGATCGCGTCTATAAGTTTTATAATGTTTCAGGATATGTACATGTTGTGGACCAAGATTGGTCTCCTGAAGGCATAAAGCTGTGGGTAACATTGACCCTAAAATATGTGTTATGTCGCTCTAATTCCGCATAAGTCCTCTACAATTCCAATGGATTAAAAAAGCCATGTTTATGTTTTTGAGAGGAAATGAAAGGGGATTTACTTAAGTAGTGGGCCCGTTATTAGGGGCCTGTCTTTTTTCCACTCAAGAGAGCTGTTCCGCCTCTGTAGTGGAGGCGGAGTGGCAGTTATATCCATCGCCTCACGACAGGCGCTGGAGGACCGCGGGGAAGCCGCGGGTTTGTGGGGTTCAGTCCTCCCCCGGTAGGGGGAAGTCCTGCGGGATGCCGACGCATGGACCGGCGCTCCCTGCTTTGACACTGGCAGCGCAGCTTTCGCTGACCCTGCCTGGGGCGTGAATGGTCCTGCCATTGGCTCGATGGAAGTGGCCTCGGCAGCGACCGGGGTGCTGTGTGGTGCACCGCCCCTGCGCACCACATCAGCAAAGCTGGATTTTGCTGTGAAGGCGAACTGGTTGGTAACGGCAAATCGCCTTCTTGCTTCTCTAAATGAAATGTTTTCCTTGGTTTTTATAGTGATAATCTCTTTTTCCTTCTTCCAGGACGGACACGCCCTGGAGTATGCAGCATGTTCTCCTTCGCAGTTAGCGCAGCGCAGGGCTGCGTCACATTCCTCAGAAACGTGATCCTTGGAAGCACATTTTGCGCACGTTTTGCGGCCGCGGCAGCTCTGTGAGCCGTGGCCAAACCTTTGACAGTTGAAGCATCTTCGTGCGTTTGGAATATAGTGCCTGACGTTTACTTTTAAGTATCCTACGTCGATGGTTTCTGGTAATGTACTTGTATTGAATGTTAGGACCAAGTGTTTTGTCTCTATTTCTTTATTGTCTTTCCGGATTTTGATTCTGTACACATCTGTGACATTTTGGTCAGACAGGCCTTCCAGCAATTCTTTCTCGGTTAGGTGTATAAAGTCGTTTTCAGTGATGACTCCACGGACTGAGTTTAGGGATCGGTGCGCTGTTATGGAAACTGGGGTTTCTCCGATGGATGCAATGTTTGCGATTTTCGAGTTTTGGGTGTTGTCAAGGAGTTCTAACAATAAGTCTCCGCTGGCCATTTTAGAAACCTTGTAGCCAGGGCCCAGGGTATCTGTTAGGCATTTAGACACAAGGAACGGAGAAATTATTCTTGCTTGTTTTTCATTACTTTCGCTGTGGATAACATAGAACTTGGTGAATGTCAATGTCGGTTTCTTTTTTGAAAAAAAGTCTGCTGCTTCGTTCCGCCCTCTCTTGAGAGAGCCATCGGGTTTTGAAAGGGGGGAGCTATAAAAAATGAAGTTTTTCAGTCATGGTGCCAGCCACCCACCATGGAGTCCAACAAGGGGACGGGACTGGAACTTGAACGCAAGTCCTGCCCACGCCAGCTGTACACCTCAACTATAACCAAATCCGACACAACTCAGGGTGGTTGGCCACACAAGGTTAACCCTCGCCGCCTATGAAAAGTGAAAAAAACTAAGAAGTGAGTAGGAGATAGGAGAGTCGTGAGAAAGAGATAGGAAAGTGAAAGACCGAGTAGAGGATAGGAAAAGGCGACTGCCGATTTCCCCCGGTCGGGTCAGGCCGGAGGTGCCGTCTACGTGAAGCTGGGGCCAAAGTGGTGTGTTGCTTCCGCCGAGGGGCCTTAAAGGTCCAAACGCTCGGCATCGGCTCAACCACCAGGATCCCCTTTTCCCCGGACACGGCGATGCCACGCACGGCGAAGCGTGGGTGCTCGGGTCCGTGGTGATGCACAGTTCACCATCATCCCCTTGCGGGGATGTCCCTGCGGATGCTCGGGAACCCGCGGTGTCGCCACTCACCGTCGCGACGCCTGCAAGCTGCAGGCGCCCCCCTGCGGGGGCTAGATTGAAAAGCATGTGTGCATGTGTTTCTGTATTCTAATTTTTTCAATATAAGTTATGAGTGCTGCATTTTATTTCCGACAGGCTCTTTCAAATGGGTGGCTAACATATCTTTCGGGGCACATAAACTTTCTCTAGAGCATAGGCCTCCATATATTGAGTGTAAAGTTTTGTTTCGTGTTTGTTTTATGTGCTTGTGTGTTAAAATGAATGTATTGTATATGATTTCTAAGGTTATGTTCATCCTATCTGTTTCGCAAGAACAAACACAAACATTAGAGGTTGGATACCTGTGATATTTTACTGTAGATTTAGTGGGCTGCTTTAGAATGTCTGTTTAGTATGTCTTTTACTGCAGTTTGTAATCTGCATCTTGAAGTTAGCCACTTGGGATTAGCCACTGGGAATTATGGGGTGCATAACATTTTTTTAGCTAATCTTATCTGACAGCACCAGTTTGCCTGAAGTATAGCGAAGAAGTTTTCAAGTCAACTCTGCAATGTTTTTCAAGATTTGCTATTGTATCGTTTTGATTACTTTTAGGTGCTGATTTCAAGTTAGTCCCTACCTGTAATACCTGTCCAAGAATTTTGTTTTCAAATGTTGTTATTTGTCCTCTATTTAAAAAAATGAAATTGTAATCTACAGGTCTTTGTGACCTTTTCATTACTTTACGCAGGCTCTTCAATTTCTTTTCAAGTGAATAAGCTTGACATGTTAAGCAGCCTTTTAATGCTGCTGGTGTTAATATTTCAGATATGTGTGTAGGTTAGTAACTGACATTTGTGATAATCCAGTGCTATTTGTAGCGATGGTCTGTGTAATTCAGCATTTTCGAACATCCAATGGAATGAATGTAAGTCGCATGCACAAGTTAAATTGCGAACAGTCTTTTGAAGACGTGCTAGTAACAATGTTCTGTAAAGTGCTTAAAACAGCAGTCTCGAAAAAAATGTCTAACAAACTTACACAGCTACCTTGCACTATGAACGTAAAATCCATGAGCTATATTTTTGTTTGAAAATAAAACCACGGAGCACAAGCTATGCGCAATGTTTTTTTGTAGTCCTTACTTCGAATCCTGCTTTTATCGACATTGAGGACTTATAGACTGGATGAATATAGTGCTCGATAAATATTTTCAATGCGCGAGTGGAGCACGGAATTGAAAATTTTCTTTAAAAAAGTCCATTATGGACTGCAAAAATAAGTAACAGTAATGAACGGATTTTAAGGATACAATATACAAATGCTTTCTTTTTAAAAAACTTCTAAAGGCAGAGAGATGGCAAACATTATTGGTCCGATGTGGAGCTGCCCGCCAGTGGCTTGTGCACCACTCAGGTTCTTTAACTTCAGGGATTCGGTTTTTGGACCACAGTGAAGAGATAGTATACTTTTACGAGAAGAAAAATGTGGCAGGAATTTGGCACGTAGATACGTTACCACGGTCTTGTTTTCAGTTTCATTGCCTGTCGTCTCCCCTACTCTGCTTTTCTTGCCCATTGCGAACCACCCCGTCAAGATAATTTCGGGTAGCGCCGGAGCCATGGCTTGTGTATCTTTTACAGAAGTGCCGTATACTCAGCGGAGTCAGATTAAAGATGTTTCCTTGCCGCCACCGCTGGTCTCGTTTTGTTTCCACGATGTACGGCAGTACGCTGCGACGTGACTGCGACGTCGTGTGTATGCATGGCGCCACGATCGTGCAACGCAGGCATCCAGGAGGAGGTGAAGACAGCGGTCCGATGCACTTTGTATCCAGCGTTCTTGCTCTGTTCCTTACAGTACTACTTCGTAACGGCATGGACGGAACGGGGCTTGTTATATCTCGGCGTTCGTGCTCATGGTTGGTTCGGTGTGGCTGCGGCGTTGTATGGATCCAGTAGGCGGCATCGAGGCGGCGCTCGCCGTGCTTGGGATGGCGTCGCTGGCGGCGTTCGACGCGCTTGGGCTGGCGTCGCTGGCTGCGTTGTACAAGCTCCAGGTCCAAGTGCACGTGGAGATGATGCCGGTGTTGTTGGCTTTGGTGGCGGCGTCGTTGGCTGCGTCGTATAAGCTCCAGGTCCAAGCGCCCATGGAGATGATGCCGGTGTTGTTCGCGTTGGGGGCACCACCCATCCGGGTGGCAACAGCACTGGAGACACCCCTGGCCGTAGCAGGTGGTAGCGTCCTCTGTTGACTCCCCGGAACGGGCTCAGGCACGGCAGGAAGTCCACGATGCGATGTCGTAGAACGCGAGCTCACCGGAGCAGTAGCCGGCGTCGCTATCTTCCAGCCAAAGTGCCCCTGACCCGCCGGAGCCTCTGCTTCTCTGCTGTTCCCCCCCCGGGCCTCGCTCTCACTCGCCCTTTTATAGCCTCGGTGTTAGTCCACGCATGCCTTGTCGTCGTCTTCTCTTCTCCACCAATCATCTCTCTCCATCTCACCGAATGCTTCTCCACAAATCATCTCCCTCCACCTCACCGAATGCTTCTTCTCCCTCTTCTTTATTCGTCGGTTAATTCGCGTCGTCTTTTTCACACATTTTTCCTTTAAAATTTAATTTAGACTCCTTAATATATGTGACAGGCGCCCCTCAAGGCAGAGCGGCGGCGAGTACAGAAACAGACGGTGGCGGATTCGCGGAGATGCATGTACTCGCGTGCCGCTGGCCAAAACGAGTAAACAAATAAACAGAATAAAACGCAAACAGGGCAGGACATTTCCCTGGAGCCTCTTCGGCAGGAATAGTGAATGCGGAATCAACGGCGCAGTTTGCTTAAGTAGAGACACGAGCACTGTGCATGCAAACACAAACACACAAAATAAAAATAAAAAAGGCGACAAAACATCCGAGTTCGGGAATGTGTCGTGGGAGGGTGCGGGGCAAACATGAATGGCGGGAGCATTTAGGCAAGGGTTTTTTAATTGCACCCCGCTCGGCAAAGTGGTCGATCTGGGTGGGGTGGAGGTAAAGATGCGTTTTTTTATCCCGCGCACGCTGTCAAAAACGTGGTGAATTCCGAGAAAAATCTAGGGAAAATATGTCTGTCTTCAACCGGACATGACGTCATTAAACGTCACGTGACCATGACGTTACAGGCGTGACGTCCCTTTTTTTGACCACTCAGCGTTTCCAGCCTACCGACCCGCAAACGCTTGTGTCTGCGCATGCTCATAACAGAGGAGACAGAAGCTCCGCAGTTTCGACTTCTCTGTTTGCCGTCCTTGCCGGATCCTGCTCAAAGTGATATTATACATCCAAAAGAGTCTTTAAAAACCGAGATTCAAAATATAAATTGTAATTAGTCACGAAATCATGTAAAAGACTTTTTGTAACCACTGCACCGTCTAGGCATGACTACTCTCGTTTTCAACAAAATAGACTCAGGACAATGTCGCATGTATGCGATTTTCGCCTGCGACACTGCGAATTCTGTCGGTCTGCGACTGAGGAGAGCCGTCGGTCTAGTCGCAGACGGCTTGCGATCGAGTTCCGTCCGGTTGGTATTCAGCCGCAGCGTCGGTGTGTTCGCTCTGCGACTGACCAATGGGGAGCGCAGAGACGGCGTGCGACGTGCGGTCACGTGGGAGCTCTTACCGCGGTGGAAGCAAAACTGTTTATTCTAATGAAAACATACGGAATAATGCCTTGCATCTAAAAATACGCTAGTCATAAAATCATCAACACAATCTGTGTGATGTTTCTATAGAGGTTAATAATGGGTTGTCTATGCAAACTTCAAGGGACCTTTTCTGTTCCTCCGACCGAATTCGTTGTGTCGGTGTGGCATGTGAAAGCACTGACCGAAAATCGCACTGCGGCCTCACCGACTACACCGGATATTTTCGGTCCAGTCGCACCATATGAAACGGGCCTCATAAGTATCCATATCTGGTTGTGTGAAGTTCGCGCGCACAGAAAGCTGCACGTGTAGCCGGTGCGACAGATTATGTGTGTTCCCTCGTGCTGCCAGCGAGGATACTGTCCCGTCTCTACAAACAGTGCCGGAAAATGACATCGGCGACGCACCTGTTCGCAACGCTGGGCCCGATAAAAGTTGAGTGCGAACGAGCACAAACTGCGCAGCTTGAGAGCCGCCGCCAGTGCTTGTACTCTGCCATGTGTTGAAATGCACTTTGGGAGCGACACGTTCCAGGTGAGTTGTGATGTAGAAATTCATTATGGCCTCTATTTCACAGTGCCAGGAAAAAAAGTGCGCAGCTTTTGCTTTCGTCACTCGTTCGTCGCTGCAGGGCTTAAAATGCATGTGCACGAATCTATTCCGTAATGGCGGCGTCGCGCCGCCGCTACCGGCGCCGCTTATCTCCTTTCTCATAAACAACGACCCCGCCATTGCTCCGTGCTGCTGACTCGTTCACCGGCACCGCTTGCCGTCGGAGAACCGCTCCGCCCTCGGCGTGCGATGACACGTTCTTGCCATGCCGGTAGCCGTCGGCCGTTTGCGCCGCTAGGTCTGTTTGGCGTTGCATAATGTGCTACGCGGAGTCTGCCATTCATATGGTACGAGGAATGGAAGTAGTGTGTGCCAGAGAGCTTTCCAGTGTTATGTGTGCGAGGTGTCTGGCATTTTCAGTTATCTGCGACTGCTTTGTGGCTGTTACATGGAAATGTCCACGTTACTTTTTATTTAAGGCTTTGCCAACGTACTTGTATATGTCTGAATACCTTCTGTTACAGTGTAATTTTCATGAGATCCTAATTTTCTGTGCAGGTGCCTGGACAATAATTTAGATGAATATGTCAAATTTCAAGATCGCACAATTCCTGACTTGGAGTATCCTTCGTGTGTTTTGAGGCCATATCTGCCAATTATTCCAAGTGATGATGTTTGTCCGGTGCTCAGTAATTTTAGTTTGTTTTCCTTAGCCGCTTTCCATTGCTTTTACAGGCATGAAAGTCGCTTACTGAGAGTCACCATTGAGAACTGTATGCAGCAGGTTACGTTAGAATTGATTACTGCTGAATGCAAGCACCAAAAAACAAGTGCATGAGTAAGGGATCAGAATTTTGTGCATTTACAGAAGGCGCACAAGGCAGTCCTCAAAACAAAACAAAATAATACATCATTTCAGGTTCTGACCGATCACACATTAAGTGGTTTCCGGAAATACAATTTAATTTTATGATGTCAGGTATTCCAGGCTGCTAAACATATTTTCTTTACTTTAAATGGAGACCTAGAGGGCTGCTTTTTTTTATTTATTTTAATTTTTGGTAGTTCCCTTTATGTGCCTGGTGCTCATTTGAACATTCTGATTTCTTTCCCACATTAAAAATATTTAGTTTGTCCCATCTGTTAGGGTGCAGTGTCAGTGTTGCTAGAAAAACAAATGTACAGCTGACAATTTTCCTCTCCTCAATTTTTTTTTGCGCAGAAGTAGTACTGTTCAATTCCCGAGAATCCATTTTGGAGGCAAAAAGCACCCTTCATAAACCTTGGGGACTGCGCAAATTGGCATCAATGCCGTTTGCTACTGTTGCAGTTATTAAAAAATATTGTATTTCACTGCTTTTTCTTAGCTTATGATTGTTTTCTTTTCAGTGCAGATGATGGCAAAGATGTCCCCCTACCCGAACCTGGATGGCTTGCATGAGGGTATGGTGAGGAACAACCCCAATTAATTCAACACAGGAGGGGTCGTGAACATTCTCTTCCACAATTCGAAAACATTCCAGGTAGGTGTGCATTTAGAACTACAGCTTGTCAGGTGGTTGTTACTGCATTGTGATGAAAAATACAGCATAAAAAGAAGCTGGGACCCTGGAATTCTGGAAAATTTTTAATTGTATGATTGCGCCGCAAAATTAAAGAGCACTACAGAATGTCACTGCGCTACAATAATTTTCCCATTCCTTTTTGGTATCTCATACACTTGATTTTATTGCATTCTGCAATGGACTCTTTGTTTGCTTACCTACCACACTAATGCCATCACAGCAATTTAGTACTGGCTGCCATGACTATGCACTCTCAACAAAAAGGTAGTTGTAGTTATTAACTTTCAGGGTAGTAACTGCTTTTCACATATGTTACTACCTAGGTAGTAACTGCAGGTAGTAACTGCAACGTAGTAATGGTTACTTGGTAGCAACAGGAGCTACAATTACTAGCATTTACTACCTCTGATGGTAGTAACAGCGACTAGACATTAATTTCATTTAATACCTTCGAAGCCAGAGACAGCAACTGCCATTGCCAACGTTTACCTCTAGACAGCATTTAAAGCAACCTCTAATCTGAATGCTGGGTTAGACGCCAGGCACTGCCTCATCGCTGCAAAACTTTGCTTTGCAAAAATATGACTCCAGTGCTAGAAGCAGAGCTCTTATATGGCTTCGACAAAACCAAAAGTAATGCAAAAAACTACAATCGCGCTAGCCCATTACTAACGCGTAGGTGGGCGCCGCACATGTGACCAGGAGCGCGAGGAGTGGGAGCACACCACTGGCAGCGATTTCTCTAGACTTTCGTATCGAAATTTTACGTAACCGTTTTTTGTACACTGCTGCTGGTGGTGTCATACGACTTCCCACTGCATATACCATAGGACTCTCAGGTTGGAGTCTAGCTCTTGACGGAGATTCGAACCGTTAACATATATACCTCCAATTGCATATTCGCACTTTTGTTCCGGATGGTGTCATACGAGTAGCAGCCGTAATTACTACCTCTGCATTCGATGAGGTGGTAATGACATATTACAAAGGTAGTAACAGCCGTACTTACTGCATTTTTACTACCTCCTTTTTCATCGGGGTCGTGAGAAGGTAGTAAAAAGGTAGCAACTGTTAAAAAAAAGGTAGTAACAGCAGCCGTCACCACCTTTTTACTACCTTTTTCTAGCAGTGTGTGGCTATGCCAGTTGCTCTAGTACCAATCAATTTCATCGAATTAGACCTGTGCCTTTCAGTGCAGTTCAAACGAAATTCTGCAAGTACCTGCATATCAGAGCATGTGTTTGAAAGGCCAATATGAACGCAGTTAATTGGCATTGTTACAACCCTGCTGAGGACACGTCTATGGACCCCTCGTTTACCCTGCGAAAAAAAAAGGCTGTCTCTGGGAACCGACCTGCGGAATCTTCCCCACGCTGTTATGGAGGGGAAGGAGATGGCCTACCCTTTGTCTGGTTCGCCGCGAGACGTCATTAACGATGGACAAGACAACAGAGGGAAGAGGGCACGATGCCTTCCAGTGTTTAGCATTGACTGACAGGAGCCGACCTGCGGCCCGCCGCTGCAGTGACCGCAGCACCCGCATGAATCACCTGTTTTTGACAGAGTGTCGCAAAATTCGGCGCATATTCGAAAAAAACCGCGCTGCGCGTACGCAATCACGCCCGCGCGCGGTAAAATAAAAAAAAAACAGCGGGGAAGGACCCTGGAGAGCGCGTAAACCTTGCGTACGCTTCTCACTCAGCTCGCCGGCGGCGCGAAAGTAATCACAGCCACGCGCGGCGTCGATTTCTCAAGAATGTCGAAGTTTCTGCTCGTTGTCGACGGAGAGGGCGTGACCTTCTCCGCGGTAAAGTGGCACCCTCCCCTCTTCACTCTCGCGCTGGCGTCTTCGCACGCGAGATGGAACCAGAAATGTCTGGAAGACGGTGTCCGCGCTCGACCAATGGGGTCGCGCTCCCGGCACGAGAAGGAGAAGGAGGTTGTGCAATTTATACTGCCTGTATGTGCGCGCCTGCCTTAGCGCGAAGAACAGAGGCGGGCTGCGCCTATAAATGAGGGGCTGCAACCGCTGTCTGTTATCCCGAGCCGCCGTTTAAGCTTCCGAGAAGCGCTCCCGCTTGACTCCCGGGAGACCACCGCTCAGCCACGGACCAGCGAGGCAACGTCCGCCAGTCTGCGGATCGGCCCCGTGGTGCTCCTCAGGTCGTCGGACTGTCGCAGTGCCCGGTGAACAAATTGTGTTTGTCTCTCTCTGTGTTAGTGCACTTTAGGTGCAAAGGTTCTGTGAAATTGTAATCTCTCTCGATTGTGCCTTTGCATGAGTTGCATTGTGTTTGTAAATCACTTTGTGCTAGTACGAGTGATTGTAAATTCCTCTGTATCGTCTCTTAGCTGTATAAACTGTTTTGTTTTGGGAACCTTTGGCTCCGACCCATTCTCTGGCTTGCGACCGGCGAAAGCCAGGCACCTGTGCGGCCAACCCGCCGCGACTACTTCAGGCGCTACCGTTCTACGGCCAGATGGGGCACGGCACCGCGGCGAACATGGTCAAACACTCGTCATTGTTTTTCCAGGTAGCCCTGCTGTGGACCATAGCCGCACCCTCGCGCGACGCCCATCCAAAAGAGCCACTGCTGTTTCAGCCTCACGAGCCGGTACAAACGCCGCCTTCAGCCAGCAAAAACAGACCCACAGACGGCAATCTTCCGCCATCCCTAGCCGGAACAAACTCCTTCGTCTGGCAACCTGGTGCTACCTCCTATGCGGCCAACCCGCCCCGACTACTTCAGGCGCTACCGTTCTACGGCCAGTTGGGGCACGGCACCGCGACGAACATGGTCAAACACTCGTCATTGTTTTTCCAGGTTAGTTACATGGCAAACGCCACTTGTGTACGCACAAACGATCCTTTTTTGCTCGCGGTGTCGTGCCCCATTGAGCTGCGCAACTGTGTACGTAAACATATATACCACCTACTTTGTTCCCTCTGCCAATCATACTTTGACCTTTCGTTCCTACTCATCATGTCGGGTGACGTGGAACTAAACCCCGGACCTGCAAACAGCGATACATCTACTTCTCTTGAACAAATATCGCAAACTCTGTCGCGCCTTGAGTCAACCCAGTGCACAATACTCAGTGAAATAGCATTAGTTCGTGCTGCACAGAATAACATAGAAAGTCTCGTCAATGGCCTTTCCTCCCGCGTTGACACCCTCGAAAAAACAGTAGAAAAGATTCAGGCCGCAGAGCCGAATACATCCCTTAGCTCACATGGCGACGTTGCCAAGCTGACATCTGAAATCAGAACACTTACGGAAAAGTGCGAAGATCAAATTTGCTATTCTTTGGAATTCAAGATTCCAACAATGAAACATGGGCTCAGTCTGAAACACACATTGTTACTTTTTTATCGGAGAAACTAAACATCGCCATCACAGCTGACGACATCGAAAGAGCACACAGGTTGGGCCGTTTTCAGGCATCCAAGAATCGTCCCATTATCGTAAAATTTCTGCGCTTCAAAGATAAATCCAAAATCCTTGCCGCATCATCAGAATTGAAGGACACGTCTTTTTCCATTAGAGAAGACTTATCAGCGCGAGTGCGTCTAGCTAGGAAAAAACTTTACTTATACGCATCCCAGTATGAATCCAAGTTTAAGATCCGTTATTATAAACTGGTCATGAATAACAAACAGTTCATCTACAAAGCTGAGTCCGATTCAGTCGTCGAACTGTCATAGCCATCCAAATGCGCACGTGTTTCAACTGTTTCACACGCACCTCATCACAGCCATAACCCTCAAAAAGCGCCAACTGTTAACACAGTATCTATCATGCTCTCAAACGTTCGCAGTTACATATGCAAAAAGGAAGCACTGGAAACCTTTCTTGAAGATAACGATACTGACATCGCAATAATGACTGAATCATGGCTTAGCCCAGATATTCAGGACCACGAACTTCTCAGTAATGTCGTCACTTACACCATACATAGGCTTGACCGTGTAGGGCGTCGAGGAGGAGGCGTTTTGGTATTTATGAATCCCAGACTTGTCTGTCAGCGCATAGCAACTAACTGTGATCACGAAATCATTTGCCTTCATGTTTCACACCCGGCTAACGCGCTAATACTTATTTCTTGCTACCGCGCACCCGACTGCGATAATTCTTTCGTTGATGAACTTCACTCAGTCATTTTAAACTTGCATTCCCGCTTTCCACGTGCGACCTACTTATTGTCCGGTGACTTCAATTTCCCCGATATAGACTGGAATAATTTCATTGCTAAATCCACCCTATCAAAAAACTTTGTCGACCTTGCTCTCACGTTCAACTTCACTCAGATGGTCACTGTGCCAACTCGTGGTTCTAACATTTTGGATTTGATTCTCGTCTCTAATCCCGAATTAATTAAGTCTGTTCAAAGCATAAAGGGCGTAAGCGATCACAACATTCTCTTATTCGACCTCTCCATTACGTTACAACATCGCCAACCTGAAACCAAGTACATCAGGGACTACAACAAAGCCAATTTTAACAAGATAAATACAGAACTAGATGTCTTTATTCAACATTTTAGTCCCCTCGCTAATTATAGAACAGTTGAACAAAATTGGTCCTTATTCAAACACAAAATACTGTCTCTCATCGACAGGTTCGTTCCCCTGGTGCGCATTCGAGGGGATGCCAGCAAGCCTTGGTTTTCTAATTCATTGCGAAAACTAGCCAGAAGAAAAAAGCGTAATTTTCGGGAAGCTAAGCAAGCGAATTCTCCCCAGAAGTGGTCTTCCTGCTTTAAAGCGCTACGTGAATACACGGGCCAATTGAAGCGCTCCAAACGAAAGTTCTTCCACCAAGACCTTCTAACTATTCTACGCGACAAACCGCAAAAATTTTGGAGCATATTAACCCCGAAACGCTGCCCGCCACACATGTCATTGACCCATTCTGATGGCTCGCATGTACCAGTTGACCAGTGCGCTGAAGTCATGAATTCGTATTTCGCTTCTGTGTTCACTCATGAACCCACTTCCGACGTTCCCTTCCAACCGTGTTTTAACTACTCCGAAATGCAGCCGGTCACAATCACATCTGAAGGCATAGCGAAACTAATAGATAACCTTAAGATCTGTAGCAGTCCAGGCCCTGACAACATATCGCCTAAAATTCTAAAAGGTACCAAACTGGTTTTCAGTTTGATTTTACAGATAATTTTCAATCAGTCTATCGCCACAACATCAATTCCAAGTGACTGGAAAAATAGCACCGTAACCCCTGTACACAAATCTGGCAGCCGTTTTGACACTTCGAATTACCGTCCCATTTCTTTGACGTGCATCTCTTGCAAACTGCTAGAACATGTACTGTATTCAGCCATTGCATCACACCTTGACGCCAATTCTTTTTTCTTTCCGAATCAGCACGGTTTCCGTCGAGGCCTTTCATGCGAAACACAGCTATTCAAATTCACAACAGACCTTCGCCTTAATCTCGACTCCGGCTTTCAAACTGACGTAATTTATCTGGACTCTTCTAAAGCATTTGACTGCGTACCCCATCGTCGCCTCATGGCCAAACTTTCGAGCCTTCATCTTGACCCGCTGGTTTTATCGTGGATCCACTGTTTCCTCTCTAACCGTTCGCAACGCACTGTAATAGACAACCACCATTCTTCAGCTACAAACGTCATTTCGGGTGTTCCTCAGGGCTCTGTGCTCGGCCCTCTTCTTTTGTTGGTATTTATTAACGACCTTCCTTGCAACATATCATCGTCAATTCGCCTATTCGCAGACGACTGCATTCTGTATCGACGCATATCATCTAACAACGATCAAGTCCTCCTCCAAAATGACCTCAACGAAATAACCAACTGGTGCACCCGGTGGCTGATGACGTTAAACGTTTCAAAATGCAAATACATGACAGTATCACGTAAACGCAATAGCTTAAATTACCAGTATTCTTTAAGGTCAATCCCCCTAACACAAGTCGAGTCCTACCGGTACCTAGGAATAACAATCACTAGCAAACTTTCATGGTCCGAGCATATTTTAAACATAGTAGCTGAAAGTTCAAAATCGCTCAACAGACTGAGAAGGTACCTAGCCGTGTCCCCTCCATTCATCCGCAAACTCGCTTATGAAACTTTCATTCGTACTAAACTAGAATATGCCTCACCCATTTGGAACCCGCACCAGTCATACCTAATTGAAGCATTAGAATCAGTACAAAGTCGTTCAGCCCGATTTATTACTTCATGTTACAATCCCAGAACCAGTGTTTCTGGCATAAAATCATCGCTTGACATACCGCCACAGTCTTTTCGCCGTAAAATTTCCCAACTCTGCCTTTTCCACAAGTTATACTACAGTTTTCCTCAATTGCACTGCACATTTCTACTCCCTCCCAATAGAACATCTCGTCGTCTTTTTAACAGCCTGAGCCTACAGCGCTTACATGGTTCCACCAATGCCTTCCAAAAATCCTTCCTGCCATCCGCCATTGAACTGTGGAATGAGCTGCCTGATGCCGTTGTAACTGAGCGCGATGCAAATAAATTCAAAACCCTGCTTTTAACTCATCTTTTTCGTTAGCGCACTTACAATGTAATTCCCGACAATTTTCAGTGCCACCTCTGCACATGTTACATTTTTGAACCCTTGTCTGCTAATCAGTTTTCCCGTTTTCTTCCTGTATATATAGCGTGATGGCCACAGTGTACCTGTGATTGTTCCCTTTTTCATTTTTCAATGCTCTTTTAACAATTGTTTTGCCTTCTTCACTGTTATATTTCAAATGTTCCTATTGTTTGTGATTTCGTATTTTTGCTCCCCCTTATGTAATGCCCCACCTAGGGGTCCTTAAGGGAAAATAAATGATGATGATGATGATGATGATGATGATGATGAAACGACGAACCCCCTTGTCACTTGGCAGCTGGCCTCCGGTTGAGCTTGCCACGCTGAGTCCACGACATCTCCTCTGTGACCGAGATAGCTACCCCCACACGCTTGTGGGATACACTGGTATCCCCTCCTCGTCCCTCGCGCCAGCAGCGACCGTGACTTACACGGGCGCGCTGGCCACCAGGAATGTGGAGAGAAGGCACCCCCGCGACTCTGCTCATTTCCGCCCCAGCACTGACGTGACGTCACGGCAGCGCGCCGCCTTCTGCGGAGAGGGTAGCACGCCTAAGCTTGACGGTAACGATTTGCTGCCAGGGAGGCAATGACCGAGGGGATAAAAGGGGTGATCGCGCTGCGGGAAGGGTCTCTCGCCGCCGGACCTTACCTAAGTGCCCCACGGACCCCTTTCGCTGCCCGCCGGCCCCCGAACACCAACGCCGGTCGACGTCAACGACTTGGTGAGCTACGGAACATCTATTTTACGGATAGAACATTCTTCCGCAGTGTGCTTTACCTCGCGTTAGGATAATAAACTATTTCCTAGCGTGCCCTGCCGTTGCCTATTTCGTCCGGACCTGCCGTGGCTGCGACTCTGCGCCACGGGTTGGGGAAACGTGTTGCGTGCTTAAATAACGCCTGCGTGTAGCTTGCACGGAAGCTCGCCTTCCCGGCCGGCTGGACGCAGAGTGACCCCATATCTTGTCGCCCGAACGTGGGGCGAACTAGGCAATCGAGCATTGACCTTTGTTGGAGCGAATGACTACCGTCGCCCTAACAAAGGATGGCAGCCGACAGGAGTGACTTGCAGTCTTTGTTTATGCTGTCAGAGCCAGCGGCACATAACCAGGGCTCCCTACTTGACGCGCCGTTGGAAGGGTTTGAATTTGTGAATCTTGGGCGTTCCAAGCGGAATAGCCGAGCAACATCCCCTGACGCGTTGGTAGGACTCAGGCCTGGCATGGGGGGCTCCACATCGGGCGCCTCGCCGCTCCGCGGCGCGAACAATGAGGCACCTTGGCCTCATCATTCGACGCCATCAGCGGCTGCGCCCAACTCCGGGGGTGTTAGTCCGCAATCATCCGAGGTGCTCTTGCAGAACGCAATGCAGGTTATGCAGAGTCTAGCGGGTATTTTGCAAAACATTTGCAAGCCCCGGCCCAGTCACCACGTGTTAGGATAGACTTGCCTACCTACACGGGGTACCACGACATTGCGGGAGCAAATGAGTACCTCGACCGTCTGCTGCATTATCAGCAAGTGACAGGAATCGCAGACGCCGAAATGCTCGCGCGTGTTGTGCCTGTTTCTTTGACGGAGCAAGCGGCCCGCTGGTACCGACTAGCCGGCAACCGAGCGAGGACAATGGAGGAGTTTTGCGCAAGCTTCCGCGACGAATTCCTTCCCGCAAACTATGAGTGGCGTTTGAGGAGAGAGCTGGAGCTCCGAACCCAGCACCCCGACGAGTCTCTGTTAGAGTACGTCCGAGCGATGGACGAACTTTATCGCCTCGCTGACCCTCGCGCCACGAACACGGAGAAAGTTGAGCGTGTCACGAGACAAGCGCACCCGACTTTCACGGCTTACCTGAGAGGAGTCAGGTTCAGAGATTTGGATGAGCTCGCAGCTGAGGCGAAGCGCATTCAGGGAGACATCCTCTCTGCGCGAGCGTATCGGCCGCCCCCACCCGCATCGCTGTCACTTGAGCCGCGCTGCGCGTGGAATGGCAGCTCAGCGCGCAGTCCATCTAGAACTGAAGCGTCAGCACAGTTTGCTGACGAGCGTGTCCCAAGGGGTTGGGAGTTGTCCGACCGCGCTTTGGACCCATTCAGCTACGCGTTGCGAACAGCACACGCTGCCGCAGAGCGGAGTGAACCGAGGCGAGATCGCGAGGCCGACACGCGGCCCCCACCATCCGCGCCGCGAGTTCGAGATGACCGACCGGAACGGGGCGACCAGCGCCTAGCCCGTCGGGGCCCGGGCAACCGTTGCTACCGATGCGACCAGCCGGGACACTTCGCCCGCGAGTGTGGCCGCCCTCCCGCCCGTGACCAAACACGGTCGGGAAACGGCCAAAGCCGCCGGTGATCGACCTTCGATTCCGCGCGGCGTACACAGAAAACCCCGGTTTGCTAGCGCCTTTGGCATGTCGCGTAGGAAATTCTGTTGACCTGTCAGCGCCGTTCATTGAGCTAACAATAGCTCGAAAGAAATTCACCGCGTTACTAGATACAGGAGCAAGCGCTTCTTTGTTCGGTGACGAGGTGTTAAACCATCTCCGCGAGAACAAAATCCGGCTGAGAGAGTGCGATACCACTTTTCGCCTCGCGAGCGGCACAGCGCAATCAAGCGGTGCAGCTAGGATAGTGGTTCGCTGGGAAAGACGCGTGCGGCGACAACGCCTCGTTCATCTTCCCTGTTTATCCGTTCCTGTAATTCTTGGACGAGACTTCCTAGCCAAGACAGGTATTGTGATAGACATCAGCAGCGGAGGCTACAGGGAGCGTACGTCAGGCGCCTTGAAGCCTTTCGCGAAAGCGCCCGCGGCGTCGCACACCATTCAGACTCCGAACGCGGCGCGAGCGGGGGGAGACCGTGACAAATCCACCGCGCCAGCCCGAGATCCAGGAGGCGAGCGGACCATCGCCGCTGAGGGAGAGGGCAGAGAGAAGGTTGCCGCGGTAGAAAGCTGCTCTGCCGCGCAGGGAAGGTCAGCGCACCCCTTGTTGTCGGAAGTGAACAGCGTGACGGAGAGGGAGAAGGCACGTTTGTCATCGCTCCTCTACGAGTACAACGCGACATTCACTGACCGCCCGGGCCTCACTACCCTAGTCAGGCACCGAATAGACACGGGTGACGCACTGCCTTGGAAGTGCAATCCTAGACCAATTAGCTTGGCCAAGAGAAAAGCACTGGACAGCGCCTTAGACGAACTTATCGACACTGGCGTTGTTGAGAGGTCTAACAGCCCTTGGGGCTTCCCGGTAGTCTTGGTTCCAAAGAAAGACGATACATATTGACTTTGCATGGACTACCGCAAGCTGAATGAGGTTACGAGGAAAGACGCCTACCCTCTACCCACCATTTCTTCCCTAGTGTCCAACCTAGGTGGGGCGAAGTACTTCACAACGCTCGATGCTAGCCGCGGATACTTTCAGGTTGAAATGGATGAGCGGGACAAGAAGAAAACTTCTTTCACTTGTCACAGAGGCCTTTTCCAGTTCAAGAGAATGTCTTTTGGTTTGGTAGGAGCACCCGCTACTTATCAGCGCCTAATGGACCGTGTTCTGGGAGATGCGAAGTGGCAACATGCGCTCGCGTACCTAGACGACATCGTGGTGTATTCGAAAACGTTCGAGGAACACCTGCGCCACTTGAGGGACGTCCTAGAGAGGCTGAGGTCCGCGGGAATCACTTTGAACCCGAAGAAGGCACAGATCGCCGCGACCCGAATAACACTGTTGGGGTTCACGATCGACAGAGGCCGCATTCTGCCGTGCGACGATAAGCTTGAGGCTTTGCTTAAGTTTGCGTCGCCCACAGATATAGCCGGACTCAGGCGCTTCCTGGGAATGGCGAACTTTTATCGCCAGTTCATCCCAGAGTGCGCAGCGCTGCAGGCGCCTTTGACAAAGCTTTTGAAGAAAGGCGAGCGCTGGAGTTGGGGTCACGAGTAAGAGGATGCACTGCGCAACCTCACCAAAGTGCTCGCTGACACGGCTGAGTTGCAGCTACCCGACCTAAACAGGGAGTTTGTGATTCAAACCGACGCAAGCGACCCTGTGTAGCTTCAGGAGCATGAAGGCGTTCTCCGTCCGGTAGCTTTCGCGAGCCGTTCGTTGACGCCGGCAGAGAGAAACTACTCGGTGACAGAGAAGGAATGTCTCGCGATAGTTTTTGCTCTGCGTAAGTTCGACTACTACGTCGATGGGATGGCATTTGTGATCGAGACGGATCACATGGCGCTCACCTGGCTGAGACGACTCAGCGAGCCGAGCGGCCGCCTAGCGCGTTGGTCCCTGTTGCTGCAGCGTTACGACTTCACCGTGCGCTACCGCAAAGGGAAAAACAACGCTGTGGCTGACGCACTCTCGCGAGCGCCTGTCCAGTGCGAGGAAGGTCACGCGACCGACCGCCCGACAGCCGGGGAGAGCGAGGGACTGACCCGAGCCGTAGCCCATGTAAGGAACGCGGACCAACCGTTGATCCAGGGCGAGAGCGTGAACCACGTGGACTACGCGAGTTCCGTGGGGATCGTGTTCAGCAGAAAGGAGCTGCTCGAAGCTCAGCAGAAGGATCCGTTTTGTCGAAAGGTGTTCGACGGGCTCCGGGAGCCGCGCGGCAGGGCCGCCGCGCACAAGGAGACAGCTGGTTTTGCTGTCGGTGCGGAGCGCTGGGAAACAGCTGGTAGTGCTGTGAGCGCGATGAATTCGTATCTGCTGGATTCCGACGGCGTCCTGCTGAGGTATATCACCTCCGAGAACGACACAAACGAGGCGCTCAAGGTGGTGATACCGCGAGTATTGAGAGCAGCACTGTTACGCTACTTTCACGACTCGTGCATCGCTGGGCATGCAAGCGGCCCCAAGACTTACACTAAGTTGTGTCGCTTTGCTACCTGGCTAGGCATGAAAAGGGACGTAATACGCTACGCCCGCTCGTGCCACGTGTGCCAAAGTGTGAAGCCCCGAGGCGGACGACCACCCGGCCTCATGCACCCGATTAACAGCCAGACTCCCTGGCAAATCGCGGCGTGCGACATCATGGGACCGTATCCTATGACACCGAGTAGGAACAAGTTCTTGCTGGTGGCCACGGATCACTTCAGCAAGTGGGTTGAACTTTTCCCCCTTAGAAAGCTGACGGCACGAGTGATCATGGAGAAGCTGATGGACGTATTCACCAGGTTCGGTTTCCCAGAGCAGCTGATAACGGACAACGCGTCCTACTTCACTGCGAAGGTGTTCGTTGATTCGTGCGCTGCACTCGGCATTAAGCACAAGAAAACGACCACCTATCATGCTCAGTCGAACCCCACGGAACGAGCCAATCGCAACGTTAAGCACTTGCTTGTCGCGTACTCTGAGAGGCACAAAGATTGGGACTCCTATCTGCCGGAGATCGCGTTTGCTTTGCGTTCGACCGTTAACCGCTCGACTGGGTATGCGCCGTGTTCTCTCAATCTGGGTAGAGAGCTGCTAAATCCGATGGACCGGATTCTATCGGACAGCAGGAAGACGCCCGTCGCTTCGTCAGCACGAGCTGAGTACGCGACGCAGCTGCGCGCTAAGATGACGGAGGCCTTACGCAAGGCTCGCCGCAACCTGAGCACCGCTAGGGCGCAGCAGAAAGCACAGTACGACCGCTCGCACCGGGATGTTCACTACGAAGTGGGCGATCTGGTGCTTCGACGCCAGCACGTTCTCAGCGACGCTAGCAAACAGTTTGCGGCCTCGTTGGCGCCGAAATGGATCGGGCCGTTCCGCGTGCGAGAGAAACTTTCCTCGCTCGTTTACAGGCTCGAGGACTTGCGGTCGAAACCGACAGGCGGACCGGTGCACGTATGCGACCTGAAACGTTACGTGCAGCGAGATGAGTGGGTAGAGGACACAGCCCGACCCGCGCCGCAGTCGGATAACGAGATCTGCGATCAGCCGGCGAACCCCGCGTCCCGCTATAACTTGCGCCCTAGGCAGAAACAGAATCTGCCTGCGCAGCCTAGAGCGAGGGCGCGAGCCGGCAGGCAGTCTCGTTAGATGCATGAACGTACGGGCCGCTCATGCCGATCAGTTGCACGCAAGACTGACTTGCGCTAACCCTCATGACTCTCGTGAGGGTCGAACAGCTACGTAGCACGCGCCTTGGTAGTTGGTTACGTCTGGGTCGACCTGTTCCCCGACGCAGATGGAGAAGCAGGCACAACCCAAGCGCCGGCGGTCACCCTCGACGTCCGGACGAAGCCCAAAGCACCCCTCGCCGCATCGCCGTCACCCGGCGGCCACCCCACCGGGCCCCGGGCGTGCTGGCCCGAGGCACTTGGGCCCCCTCTTCGGGCAGTCGCCGCGCCGCCGCCAGGCTTCCCCCGCCACCTTGGGTCACTCGCCGGCTCGCTCGCCACTCTGCCAGCGCCTGATGTCCACCCCGCCAGCCCGAGGCCCGGAGCCGCCGGCAGCGCAGGCCCCGCGCCAGCCGCCCAGGGACGTGGCCACGTGGACGTACCAGGCCGGAACGGACGCGCCGGTCGGCTACGTCTCGTGGCGGCCGTGGAAGCGGCAGGAGAGGGCGAAGAGGCTCACGCCCCCGGCCAGGCTGTTTAACGTATTCCGGGGGCGCACCGTCGCCGACGCGGACCAGCGGGCCGAGGGCGTGTCCCTACCCCTGTCCCCAGGAACCCTGCTGTGCCCGTGTGGGGCCGTGATGCTGCACGAGAAAGCCCACAAGGCGGGGGACCTGCACGACCAGAGGACGCGCGGGGCCACGACCCGAGACGATCTACATCCAGCGGCGGCCACTCCCAGCGCCGCGGCCCGTCAGATGCTGGCGCGAGCGGGCCGCGAGGCCGAGTTCGCTGAGTGGCTTCTGCAGGTAGCCGGCCGCCACGCTGGCGGCCCGCCGGAGCCGAGCCTTGGCTCGCAGCCCTCGGCCGCGGTGGCTCCTCCGTCTTCGGCAGCGGCGCCTCCTGCCCCGAGTGACGAGGCCCGGGACCCGGACCCCAAGCGGCCGGCCCCTGCGCTGGCGGCTGCGGAACTGCCGGCGCCCGACATGGAAGCAGGGGCCACGCCAGCGGGGGGGCTAGAGATGGACCGGGACCTATGGCCCACTGAAATTTAGTAAAGCTTTTTGTGCCTGTTTCTGTGTTCGGGAGGCTTCTTAAGGCGGGGAGGATGTGGGATACACTGGTATCCCCTCCTCGTCCCCCGCGCCAGCGGCGACCGTGACTTACACGGGCGCGCTGGCCACCAGGAATGTGGAGAGAAGGCACCCCCGCGACTCTGCTCATTTCCGCCCCAGCACTGACGTGACGTCACGGCAGCGCGCCGCCTTCTGCGGAGAGGGTAGCACGCCTAAGCTTGACGGTAACGATTTGCTGCCAGGGAGGCAATGACCGAGGGGATAAAAGGGGTGATCGCGCGGCGGGAAGGGTCTCTCGCCGCCGGACCTTACCTAAGTGCCCCACGGACCCCTTTCGCTGCCCGCCGGCCCCCGAACACCAACGCCGGTCGACGTCAACGACTTGGTGAGCTACGGAACATCTATTTTACGGATAGAACATTCTTCCGCAGTGTGGTTTACCTCGCGTTAGGATAATAAACTATTTCCTAGCGTGCCCTGCCGTTGCCTATTTCGTCCGGACCTGCCGTGGCTGCGACTCTGCGCCACGGGTTGGGGAAACGTGTTGCGTGCTTAAATAACGCCTGCGTGTAGCTTGCACGGAAGCTCGCCTTCCCGGCCGGCTGGACGCAGAGTGACCCCATACGCTCTAAGGGTGTCTGGGAGCGCACGCAAATGTGCGCGAAGTGGTGACACAGAGACGTCCCGCTCTTCTGAGCGAGGTAGCAGCGGACCCCCGAATCCTCCTCGCCCATTCCCACGAGTGCCTCCGCGTGCTATGTGCTGTGTCATTCTACCGATTAGTGCCACGTGTTGAATTAGCCGCTGACTTGTGGAGGGGCGGAGCCTTGGGATATTTAACAGGCGACCTGAGTGCGAACGATTGCTCTGGGCCCTGACGACAAGGCTTATCCAGTCGCTCGACGCTATGGACTTCTACCATTTGACTGCTCTTTTATAAATTATGTAAATTATGCAATTATGTAAAAGTTTCTTCAAAGTGCCAGTAAACCCGCTTCTTTTTCGTTTTCCCAAACTTCAAGTTCCATATTTCCTCAGCCCGAAGACTCGGACACGCTACCCGAAGGCGCCCGGGTTCGAGTGAGCCCCTGCACCACGAAAACTGATGACCAGCGGTGAGATCGGAACCTACAAGCGGTAACAACGGTCAGCCAACGAGAGAGCAGCTGTCTCAGGACATGATCACATGTGTGGGTGAGTGCTTGGCTTTCCTCTGATGTGGACCAGATTCTAAAAGAGGGTTAAAATTTAGAACTGGTAGAGACATGTGCTTAAATCATCGAGGGTTGGTATTTTGGCATAGTTGTTTTGGAAATAGCCTAGACTCAGAAGCATAGTGGACCTACAAAAGCTGCAGAAGCCGGATCTGTTGCTTTTGTATGAGGAATTGGGGATCGATACAAAAGTCTTTTGCACAAAAACCCATGATTATTCAGGCAATCACTGATTTGGGGGCAGATGATGAGGAGCTCAGTGAGGCATGGAACATCATTGAACAAAAAATGGAAGAGCAGCTCAGACAGCAGAAAAGGCGTGAGCGTGAAAGAGAGAATCAAGCAAAAAACAGGAATGGGCAATAGAGCTTCGTAAGTCAGAAGTAGAGTTGAGCAAGAGGTCGGGCAATTGTCTCCAGCAAGCGGCACCGCTTCTCAACGAGGAGGTAGAGTTCAAGATGTCTAGGAACATGCAGCCATATGTGGTGTCAGGGGATATCTGTTTCTATCTAGCAAATTTTGGACGAACGTGCGGCCAACTGTCCTTCAGTTGGTAGACTTAGTATCAAAGGCTACTGACTGTACTGCCCTGCGAGGCATCGGAGGTTGTCGCGCGGCTCAGCAAGGAGGGCGCGGACAACTACGAGAACGTCAAGGCTTGCCTTCTACGAATGTATACTTAGCGCAGAATCGTTCACGCAGTGATTTCGGGGAGCTAAGAAGTCGAGGGACAAGAGCCATCCCGATTTTTTTGTAGAAGCTGCAAACTAACTTGGTCGAATGGTTTAAGCGCACCGGGTCCTATAGTGACCGACAGGCTCTTGTGGAGAGGATGTTGTTGGAGCAGTTTTACAACTGCCTCTCTGAAGGGGAAAGAAATTGGCTACTGGACCGAGACAATGTAACGTTTGCTACCAAAGCTACAGAACACATTGAGGAGTTCGCTTCTCGCCAGCTGTTTAACAACACTAGAGTTGATATGACCCGTATTTTCGGGAGAAGTAAGCATTACCATCACGAGTGGCACTTTGGGAACTCTAAAGTTGAGAAAGACGAAAGAAAAGTTTCTTCCGATAAAGCTCAAAAAAGGGAAGACAATGAGAACGGTGCAAAAGTGGCCAAAGCGAAGAAAGAAAAAGTCTCGTTTCAGGCTAGGAGGCCGCTCACTTGCTACAGATGCAATGAGCAGGGTCACATAGCAGTGAACTGTGAAAAAGAAAAGGTTGCGCTCCCGTATGTCAGAACTGCGATGAAAACATGAAGTTCTTGCGACTTCACTCGCATAGCCTGCTTGTGAACGGGAAGCAACTCAGCTGCAACGATGGATGTTGTCCATCTGTTGTATGCGTCACCATCCGATTACGCAGAAAAATGTGTATGGATCTGACAGGTAGTGGAAGAACAAAGCGTATGCTTGCCTATCGCGACAGTGGTAATTTAGGGCCCTTTCGGTACGCTTACAACCGAAGCCGCAGTTTCAGGAAAACTACCTAAATACTACAAGAATAGTCGTGTGGTGGGGCGAGACCAATTAGTCGTTTCGCAGAAGTACCGACAAGACTTACTACGACTTTTTCATGGCAATTCGTGGTCATACAACTTGAGAATCAGGAAAACAAACCAGAGGCTTTTACAGGAATACTATTGTCTGGATGTTTTAAGGACATGGAGCGTTTGGTAAGGTCGTGCAACACATGTCAGCGGGTCGGAAAGGCGCGAGATAAGTGGAAAGCGCTGATGGTTTTGTCCATCCCCCCCGCTAGTGGCATCAACTGATTCTCATGAACTTGTAGATGATCCGCTTGGAAATTCTAGCATGACATTGTAGGGTACGGCAGATGGAACAGGATTGACCACTGCTGGCATTATGCCTTCATGGAAACCATGGGCCTGCACTATGTCCACCCAAGTAGGTGTGGCTGCCTTTCCTTCTGAACCCCTTTCTCTCTTTAGCTAAATAAAAATCAATGGAGTACAGTTAAAAGAAAAGAAGCAAGGAAATTCACAGAAAAGTTGAACGATAGACATATGTAAAGCAGAAATAACTGCTTAGAAAACAAACTTGAGGCACCAGTTTGACATCCATTTGCCATGTTCTCTTTCTTTTTGTCTGTCACATCTTGAGGTCAACAATTCTTTATATGTGGAAGGCGGTGTTTTCTAGTATTATGACATTCTGCTTTACAAATATGGCATGGGAGATTGACCTAGATTTGGCATGGAGAACTCGAGTAATCTTTTAGTGCTTTTGAAGTGTCCAAACAATTTTTTTCAAGCCCCTTGTGACAACTTGCACTGCCCCAAATTTGACAACTAGTACATGGCACCAAACCTATCATTTGTAGAAAGTGCAACTTTTACTTTTTTTTACAGGAGAGAACATGTCGGTGATGCTGTCAAGAGTGCAAATGCATTTACGGGTGCGCACTGCGTGTTCGACAGGAGCTACAAACCAGGAGCCTGCAACTTTTGTTTCGTATTCGAACTCCAATTTCTGGATGTTTATGTGACTGAGTAAAAGTGCATTGTCTGATGGTTTGTAAGTATGCACCAAGTTACCTTTGCTGGTTCACATTAATAAATATTTGCCGGAGCATGCAGTGTAATGTGCCTGACCTTTCTTGAATGCTCTTCTCATGTTCTGGGCATTCATAATGCAAAGCAAAAGGCAAGCTATTGTCTCTAGCACATACTACATGTGTGGGTGGCTAAAATGTCAACTGATAAAATGCAATATATTGAACAGCTTCACATTGCTACTCAAAATATAGTGGAAAGCCTAAAATGAATAACGCGGCATAAAAGTGAAAAATTGAAAAGGGTGTTAAATGTGAAGTGTGACTGGTACACCCATTATATTAGAGTGTAAGTTACGAAAACCACCTTCCAATACATCGGGTAAAAGAAGGGCGGAGTTGTGAGAAAAGTGCCCTGTATAAGGAGGCTTTGCTACCTAAAGTTATCCTTTTTGAAGGGTGTTAGTTACAGACACTGTAATGCACCGTTAAGTCTGTAACTTGGTTTACAGTGCGGTAATGCGTCCTCGCTCCGAAGTTGCTCCAGTCGATTCCCACTCCACTGCCTGCCACATACCCGCCTTTTTTTTTTGCCACATGCGAAGCCCAAGAACTGGATGATTTCTATCGTTCCCACGAACGCACTACACAAACGGACGCGGAAAGGCAAGGTGCAACCTACGTGGTCCATGCAAAGACGCCGCTATCTACACTTATCTCCGCCGCCGCGGTGTGCGCCCCCTCCCCCGCCGCAGCAGAAGATACAGCGATAGCGCTGGTTATCGCTGACCGCTGTACGCGCACAGTTCTCGGTGAGTGAAAACGAGCAATCCTAAACTTATCGGCAGGCTGCATCTTCATTGCCGCCTCAAGCATTATGCGCGGCTGCACTCCCGACCGCAAAATTAACCTAATCTGGGTACCCGCTCATGAGGTCAACTGTGGCAACGAAGGGACATATATGAGGTTTGGGCAACCAAAAAAATTGAAAAATTATAAGCCCCTGCCTACACCACTGACGCATAACAGGCTGGTAAGGAAGGGACCGGCCGACTTGCCCGAGGGTTAACAATCCCGGCGGCCGCGCCACGCATCCTGGAGCACTTGCTGAAGCCCCCCAGACTTGTGCCGATATAACCTATGTTCATAAAAAGACGTGACACCCTTTCCCACCTCTCAAACCCGGCCTCGAACGAACATAAGCCACCCTGCTTCGATGAAATCAGACGCTCTTATTTCACAGCCACTCATCACTACCACTGATCACCACTGGGAAATACGACCCCACATGCCCAAATTGACAGAACGGATCGTCCGCCACTCATGCGCACATCCTCTGGGGATGCGAAAATAACCCTCCCCAAGTGCCTTCCTGCCAGCTCCCTCTGCGGAATGCTAGGACCAACTCCTCAACCAGCCAGATAAGACCACGCAACTTTCACTTATTTCATGGGCCCAGTAAGTCCCCCCACCTGGGGGCCACACAGGACCCATCTGCCCTGGTTCGCGGCACCTGTGGGAAACAAAGTTGCCTCTTTCCCTCTTTCTGAACTTCTTGCCATTCCCATGGCTCTCCGATCTTTTGTGCTGCGACGCTGACAACTAGCAGCTTTGAATCAATGGAACATAAAAAGCTTTCGCCTTGAAATAAAGTGCATGAGCTTGAACGCATGGTTACATAAGCGCTCATAAAATAGCTTTCGACCCACGGCGCGCACAACTTCTCCTCGGGTTCGGCGTCGCTCGAATTACGTCACTCCATCAAGAACAACTTGAGAGTCCCGCTGACATAGCAGGCGAATCATCTTGTACGGCCCGCAGTAGCAGCGAAAACGTTTTCACTGAGTCCACGGTGACAAATGGATGTCGAAACTCAGACTCGGTCAGCTGGCTTGTATTCTGCGTGGCGCCGACGAAGATTGTTATGTCAATGGTCGGCGCGCTACTCGTCTCGAGTGCTCAATCACGCATGACGTCGTGGTTCTTTCGCGGTCTGCACGATATAAACATAATGGTGCTGAATTGTAGTCGGGTGTCCTCAAGCACACTCCCATTATAAAAGGGAGTGCTCTAGAGCGCAGCTTCGTCATCGTCAATACACCCACTGCAGGACAAAGGATTCTCCCATGTCTCTCCAATTAACCCTCTCCTTTCCCAGCTGCGCCTATCTAATGCCTGCAAGCCTCATAATCTCATCCTGCCGCCTAACTTTCTGCCTCCCTCTGCTACGCTTGCCTTTTCTTGGAATCCACTTCGTTACATTTAAGGACCAGCGGTCATCTTGCCGTCGCAGTGCATGCCCTGCCCAAGCCCATTTTTCCCTATTGATTTCGACTAGGATGTAATTAAGACGCGTTTGTTCCCTTACCCACTAAGCCCGCTTCCGGACTCATAGCTTATTCACCTATCATTGTTCTTTCCATGACTCGCTGCGTCGTCCTTAAATAAAGCTTACCCGTTTTCATTAGCCTCCACGTTTCCGCCCCGTAGGAGAGTACGGTTGAGGTACAGCTGTTGTACACTTTTCTCTTGAGGGATATTGGTAATCTGCTATTCATGATTTGAGAAAACCTGCCGTATGCGCTGCACCCAATTCTTACCCTTCTAGTTATTTCCCTCTCGTGATGCGGATAAGCTGCCACTACCTGCCCTAAGTAGACTCTTTACCACTTGCTGCACCTCGCTGCGAATTGTGAACTGCTGTTTCCTTGCTAGACTGTTGAACATTACTTTGGTTTTCTGCAGGTTAATTTTTAGACCCACCTTTCTGCTCTATGTAACTCATTGATCATGATTTGCACTTCATCTCCTGAGTGACTCCGCAAGGCAATGTCATCAGCGAATCGCAGATTATTTAGGTATTCTCCATTAACTTTTGTCCACAGCTGTTCTCTATTCGGGCCTCGTTATACCAACTGCAAACAGGTGGTGAATAGCATCAGCGAGATCGTGTCTCCTTGCCTGACGCCCTTCCTTATCGGAATTTAATTGCTCACATTATGGAGGACTATGGTAGGTGTGCAGTTCTCGTATATATCTTCCAGTATTTTTACATAAGGCTCTTATACGCCCTGATAATGCAATGACTGTAGGAGTGCTGAGGTTTCCACTTTGTCAAGTGCTTTCTCGTAATCAATGAAGGATATATGTAGGGGTTGTTTATATTTTGTACATTTCTCTATCACCTTATTTAAAATGTGAATATGATCTGTTATTGAATATCCTTTACTAACGCCTGCCAGATAAGTTTGTTGATTAAAGTCTGAGGTTGTCCTGACTCTATTAGTGATTGCCTTAGTAAATACCTAGTAGACAACGGACAGTAAGCTGATCGGTCGGTAATTTTTTAAAGTCCTTGGCGTCTCCTTTCGTATAATGTTTGCATGCTTTAAAGCTTGTGGTACGGTCAAGGTCGTAAGACATTGCGTATACAGGGTGCATAGCCTTTGTAGCAGAATCTACCATCTGTCGTTCAAGAGATCTGCTGCTACCTGATCCTAGCGAGCTGCTTTTCCCCCTCTGCACTGTTGCTAATGCTTTCTTTACCTCCTTTCTCATTACTGGCGGGATGCCGCAATGGTGTGTGCTACTGTCTTTATCATTAACGTTCTGATCGCATTGGCTGCTGTAAAGATTTGTGTAGAACTCTTCGGCTACTTTAACTATCTTATCCATATTGGTAATGACATTGCCCTCCTTGTCTCTTAACCCACATATCTGGTTTTTACCTATGCTTAGTTTCCTAGGAAGCATACTCCCTTTCTTACTTTCATATAGGCGTATTCGTGCTTAGAGTGAAGTACAGGTAGGCGGCGACGTCGAGGTGGTCCTCATTGGTGACGTCCTGCTACATTGCGTCGAGCGTTGTCACGGCCTCCCTGCCATTTACGAGGGGAGGGTTCCACGGGGTTGCCTCATCATCTGTGGTTTGTAGGCGAGGGAAACGTAGAGCAACATCGCGTCCAGTGTATCTGTGTTCGGTGTCAACGGAGACGAAGTGTACTTGCATGCAGTTCTTTTCCACTTTAACCCCTTCACGGTGCCAGTGAGGTGTCTACGGCAAGCGAGAGGTAGAGCCGTCTAACTGGGTTTTATAGAGTCAGCGTAAGTTATCTCACAAAGTGGATTGCAAGCAGAGCTAGTTGTTCCTACTAGTAAGCAGCATTACGAAAATAAACGAAATACATTTACGCCTGTCAACTGCAATAAAATATGACCGATATCAATCCTTCTTGATTTTAGAAGACATAAAGGTGCTGACTAACAACGCATTACCGCTTAAAGCAAAAATGTTAATGGTCCCGTTCTCAGGAAAACCCGGCATCGGAGCAACTGGGAAATTCAAATTCGTGGAATGGGTGTAGTGACGTAGAAAAACAGGCACGCAGCAAAGAAAAAAGAAATGGGTCGGCTTAGCTCAGCTAACCCTTGCTATGCAAGCGAAAGCACGGATTACATGTGAGGTCATTTTCTAAGGTTCTTGGGGCCGAAGCACAGTCTGACAGGCAGACGGACCGCGTGGGTCGTTGCGGGCTCCGCACTGTGAGAACTCGCTTCCAGCGGTTTGCCAGTCTCCACTGCGCCTGCTAACAAGGCTCGTCGCTGTCTTCATTCGGCAGCTTTCGCTCGCCGTCGAGCCAGGCGAAGCTCCCGCCCTCCCTTGCTTTCAGCTGGCCGTTTGGCGGGTTTACGCTCCCTATCGATTGCTAAATCCCTCGACCAGTTGGCAATGGCGACCGGGTGATCAGACTCGGCCCGACGTCTGCGAGTACCTACTCTCGAGGACGTCGGCTCCAGCTGACTTGCCTCGTCCATAGCGAGACGGTGGATAGGCAGCGCGCAACCGCCGCGACGGCGTCGGAGCGACTGCAGCTGCTGCGAGTCACGTGGTGCGTCCTCCGCTCCTCGTGTTCAAGGTCATTCGTAGAGACGCAGCGAAATGGGAGCCGCGTGGATTTTAAAGCCACCGCCGCCCAATGGCACCAAGTGCGTTGCAATTGAGCGGCCGTGGTAAATCTTTCGCTTTAAAAGGTTGTCGAGCGGAAGTGAACCGGAGTCTCTTCGGTCGGGAGCCAGGCACAACTTCACCAATGAGGATGTTCGTTCAGGAAGATAAACAGTGGATTTGTACAAGCACGTCGCACAGCAACGTGCACAATGACGCTAAAGGAAAACTTAGTTTTAAGGGCCACTAATTAGCGGCTCGGATTACGTGCGATGACATTTAATACAGCAGGTTGTGATGCAACGTGAAAACCTGCCGATATCAGCGTAATGGTGCGCCAAGAAATACCCTTGCGATCACACGAACGCTTTAAAACTATCGCGCCATATTTGCTAGGTGAATTTTAATAGTAATGTTTATGAAGACGGGCTGGCTAGCCATAGCTACGTACGCTCATTAAATACAAAAAGAGAAGTTTGACCGCTACACCAGCAATCAATGCGTACAAACAAGTGTACTTGGCAGCACATAATATACCTGGCTGAGACAATTGGTTACAAAGCCAAGTGGTGCCGAACATCAACATGATCAAGCTCGGGTACGTGATACAGAGGGACACCATAGCACAAATGGAGCCGGTGTTTATTTGATTAGGCACCGCTAGCTAATGCAATCAGCGCACAAAAAATCAGCGGTCCCTTAAGAGGCGTCCGCTCAACAAATTCAAAGTATAAATGGAACCCTTGCTTGTTTTCAACTCTGATTGTGTACTGGCGGCGTTGCATCGAAGTTTTAATCAATGTCAAATTAAAATCTGAGATTTAAGCGAAGCGGAGATATTATTGCTACTCTTCATTTTGCTTAGCCCTGTAGTCGGCGCACAGCAAAAAAAAAAAATTAACAGCCGTGTGCTGTACAATGAAAATCGGCCTTTGAGAAATAGGTTGTTTCAGGAAAGGAAACTGCGCAAACATTGTCTAATCTCCTTAGACACCCCAACCGCACCATAAGAGAAAGGAGGAAAGTGGTAGTGAAAGAAGAAATAGAGAGTTGCCGTAGTGTAGTACAGCTTAATAATTTAGGCCACCTGTGGATCTTGAGTCGCACAGAACACGGGCGCCGCATCTTTCCTATAAGCTATCATTTTCATTATACGGAGCCGGTTGTGCTCCTTTCTTTTCGTGGAAATGAACGGCCTTTGCAAAGTTGTCAACGCCAATGAACTCTATGAACGCCGTCGTCTCACTTGATTTGTTTGGATATTGACTACAGTGAATGGCACAGTAACCGTCTCACATATCTCGGTGGACACCACGGAGCGAGAGAGAGAGAGAGAAACATGCCGTTTAGCGAGACATGCCTGTAGTACTTCTCGCGTTTCAGACTCGGCTTTGCTGCGTCGTTTAGCAAGGCGTTCTTAGGCGATTGTCCGGACCCGTGGTGTATCTGTTACGGGTCCAAGTTTGACTTATTTTTGGAAATGTGGCGGAGAGTTTGAAGGATGCTTCACTCCCGCCACCGGTTGGCCCGGTATTGCACTACCTCCGGGATCGGCCTTGTCTTTAGCGCGTCTTTACTATCCTGTCTTTCAATTCCATTTTTCAACTCTCCTCTATCTGCACGTGGTAGCGATTGTGGCTCGGCTTGAGCCAGTGAGCAGGCCGGTGCACTTTTCTTTCTTCCTTCCTGGCAGTAACAGACAGACAGACAGACAGACAGACAGACAGACAGACAGACAGACAGACAGACAGACAGACAGACAGACAGACAGACAGACAGACAGACAGACAGACAGACAGACAGACAGACAGACAGACAGACAGACAGACAGACAGACAGACAGACAGACAGACAGACAGACAGACAGACAGACAGACAGACAGACAGACAGACAGACAGACAGACAGACAGACAGACAGACAGACAGACAGACAGACAGACAGACAGACAGACAGACAGACAGACAGACAGACAGACAGACAGACAGACAGACAGACGTTCTTCACGTTGCTTAGTTGTCGGATGCTCGCTGAGCTTCCAGCCTTTCATTTCTTCGCTCTTTTTCAGCCAACTCCCGTGGTAGCAGTTATGTATCGGCAGTATCACTCTCTTCTCCTTCCAAGTTGAATATGCACGCCTATTCTCTGGGAATCAATCAATCAATTTGTTTCCTTAAAGACCCCTTTTTAGGGGCATTACATAAGCGGTGGGTAAAACGTTTTATGCGATAGCAAGTAATCATGCGTTATGATGACAAATAGCTGTAGGCTCTACGCGCGAAGTTCGCGGGACAGGTTATCGCTGCAATGTCAGCGGGAAGGCCATTTCAGTCCGCGGCGGTGTGAGAAAAAAAGGAAGCTGCGAAAGTGACAGTGCGTGCACGTGGACGGCTGATCTGTAGTTGATGGAGAGTGCGGTGAGATATGTGTGCCGGAAGGACCATGTAGGGCGCAGTTCGTAGATGGCTGTAAAGAAACTTGTGGAATAATAAAAGACTGGCTGTGCGGCGGTGCAAATCGAGTGGCTGAATGCCTGAAAGCGATTTCAGATATGTAACACTCATGCTGTAATGGTATGAAGAACGAATAAATCTAATGGCGCGGTTTTGCAAAAGTTCTAATGCGTTGGTCAAATAAGCTTGATGTGGGTTCGAAATGGGTGAAGCATATTCTAATTTTGATTTCACAAGTGATTCGTAAGCTAATAACTTAACATCCACGGGCGCATCACGAAGATGGCGTTTTAGAAAACCAACGGATCTGTTAGCTGAAGAAATGATGTTATTTATATGCTTTCTCCAGGAGAGGTCAGCGCACAAAGTCACGCCTAAATATTAGTATGATTCTACTGGCAGCACAGGAACGGAGTCGATATGATAGAAGGACACGAGCGGGTTACGGCAACGATGAAAAGAGACTACGTTGCATTTCCGAGGGTTATGTTCCATTAGCCAGATTTTACACCAATCCTGAATCTTGTTAAAGTTGTTTTGGAGGGATAATTGATCAGAGGTGTTATTAACTGTTTGATAAAGAACACAATCGTCAGTAAACATGAGAATTTGACAGGAAACATGCGAGGGCAAATCATTTATGTATATTAAAAACAGAAGGGGACCTAGTACGGAACCTTAAGGAACGCCAGATGTTACAGGAAGGAATCTGGAAGTGTGTTCATTTACAAAGGCGGACTGAGTGCGGTTAGTTAGGAATTCTTTAATCCATTCAACAGCATTAGGATCGATGTTAAAGTGAGATAACTTGTGTAACAGGCGTTTGTGAACAACTTTGTCGAAAGCTTTTTTAAAATCAAGAAATATAGCGTCAGTTTGTAGGTTAAGATCTAGGTTGGCATGCAAGTCATGGATAAAGAGGGCTAGTTGCGTATCGCAAGAAAAGCCTTTCCGGAACCCGTGCTGCGAAGGATGAAAAAAATTGTTCGCATCCAAGTAGGCAATTTTATGGGCGAATATGACGTTTTCCATGAGCTTGCAAGGTACACTTGTAAAATAAATGGGGCGATAATTTAATGGAGAATTTGTATTACCGGATTTGAAGACTGGAATGACCTTCCTATTTTTCCAATCTTGAGGAAGTTGGCCAGAAGAGAGTGACTGCTGAAATAACAAGCATAAATATCTGGCACTGGTGGGTTTAGCATCCTTACGAAATTTGGCGCTGATATTATCTAAACCGACAGAAGATTAAAGTTTCATTTTATCGATTAGTGACAGGATTCCAGAAGTGTTAAATTCAACAGGAGACATGGAATCATCAAGAAAAGTGTTTGGCATATGAAATGGCACATCAGATTCATTAGCGAACACTGATAGAAATGACTAAGTACATCACGCGCTTCATTTGTGATACTGACATCGCGTTTCTGTTTTGGGTTGATAATGTCCCAGAATTTCCGAGGATTAGTGTGTAGAATTTTAGGCAAGTCCTTGTTAAAAAAGGAACGTGTAGCGTTCAGGGCAGATGAATTATATGCCTTTTCAGCAGCGTGATACTTATCCCAGGCCGTCTGGTTAGTTTGTGTTTTGGCTGCGCGAAAAGGACGCTTCTTTCGATTCTCCAGACGTTTAAGTGTTTTAGTGAACCATGGCTTCTGAGAATTCTCTCGGAAGGTGAACCTAGGATTGAACTGATCAGTTAATTCAATAATTCTTTTCTTAAATTTCGGCCAATTTTCTTCGATATACCGACTATGGAAATAAGTGTGGAAAGATTCAAAGAAGGCATCCAGTTCACGATTGATATCTGTATAGTCACCCTTGTCGTACAAACGGATCGTCTTTTTGAAGGTATGGCTCCGAAGCAGAGCTAATGCTATATTGCTATGAACTACTTTGTGATGGCTTATTTTAGGAAGAATCGTAACCGACTGAAGACTTTCGGGATGGCTGACGAGTAGTAAGTCGTAAACGTTAGCGCTAGTTTGTGTTATTCTTGTTGCAGCCGGGATAACTTGTGTAAGGCTAATGTACAGGCAGACTTGTATGAAATTCTTGGCTTAAACCGTGCCTGATGCTGTAATAGTGTTAGTGTTCCAGTCAAAGTCCAAAAAAATTAAATTCACCAAAGAGAAGTATATGTTACTTTTGATATTTAGCAGTAATTTCACACAGCAAGTTATTAAGCTTCTCTGAGAAGTTCGGGGTACTGTGCGGGGGCCTGTAACAAACACCAAGAAGTACAGACTGAGGATGACAACGGCAGAAAAGCCACATTATTTCGAGATCAGAAGAAATGGAAACGATTGAAAATGGTAAATTATTAAAAAACCCAATGAGCACTCCTCCGCCATGACACCCCTGACGATCCTTACGGAAAAGCTTACAGTGCGATAAGTCTGCCAGGATTTCACTGTCATTTATTTCGTGAGTTAGCAAGCTTTCGGTTAATACGAGGATGTTGCTATTGGATGAGCGAAGAAGACTGGAGATTTCTTCCACCTTTGGAATAAAACTGCGGATGTTCGTAAAAACTACGGAAAAAGAAAGTGTGGACTGAGGTGATAGTCGAGACGCGGGCCAGGAGTGATGCTGTGGGGCACATTTCCTAGGTGGGTGCTATATAACATTTCTTTGATGGCTTCCGAGCAGTCGTCATAAACGTATCGTGCGCGGCCGATAAACAAGGTTTTGTAACACAGCATATAAGCCGTAGATTTTCTTTTTGCAAAGGTGATAAGTTGCTTTTGAGCCTTCCTAAAAGCAGGCGAGAAGTCATCACCGGCGCTGTATCCAGTTCTTTGAATTATTTTCCACTGAACAGAATATTCAGCTTCGTTTTGTGGGTGTGAAATTTGACGATAATTGGTCTTATTTTGCCAGGTGTGTGACGGCCGAGGCGATGCGCGCGCTCAATATCGATTAGACCAACTGTTATATGCAGAGTACCGGAACAAAGACTGATTACAGCTTCCTCAGATTGTGCGTAAGTTTCTGCAGGATTAGTGTCAGGAGTGCATAAAATTTTACATTGTTCCGACGTGACCGGTGCTCAGCGTCATCAACACGAGCTTCAAGGTTCTTTATCTGAGCGCACGTTTGCGTTGTCGCTGTCTCCATCGAGTCAAGTCGCGACTGAATCTCAATGATAAATTGGTGTTGTGCCTCAAGGACACACATGCGTGCTAATAAGCCAGCGATTGTCGCGTCGGTAGCCGTAAGTTGATTTTTCATGCCTTGTATCTCGGAGAGAAGTGTAGATTGCCCGGTAGACAGTTTCTTTAGCTCAGCAAGCACGGTTTCAAAATCAGGTCCCGGGTTAGATTCAATATCCCCAGCCAAAACTAACAAGGATCGAACAACATGAGCACATTCAATACTAATCAAGATACATCTCTGTTGGCTCGGTAGCTGTAGCAAGAGATAATAGATAGTTTTCTTAGCAAATAGGCTGTATAAATTACCAACCTGCATGATGAAGGCGAAAAGGTTAGACTGTGCGGTTGCACAGCCGCCGAGCCCACAGAGCGGCGCGGATGGACGCTGCTTCTTTATAGCTTCCACTGGTGATGTCGCTCGCAATTTCGCTTGCCAGAGATACGGTAGTGTCCAGTGTTGCCCAAGGGGCATTCCGGAAAATGGCGAAATCATGACTGTAGGATTGCAGCAGGGGCTGTTGCTGTTTCCGGCATCAGCATGCTTGGGAAGCACTGCGGTTCCAGGGCGCGCAGACAGCAGGGCGGAAATGGCCACGCCAACGATGACCAGAAGAATCTGCATGATGAAGGCGAAAGGGTTAGACTGGGCGGTTGCACAGCCGCCTAGCCCACGGTTATATAGTCAAGCGGTTATACAGTCGCGGTTATATTACTGGCAAGCGGTTATATAGTCGGCCTCCGCGATGAACACACGCTTGCGGCGAACGTCAAACGATGGCGCGTAGCGCGCGGCAGTGGCCACCTGCGCCGCGCGGGACGTCACGTGCGGCAGCGGCGAAAGGTCAGGTGACGAAGTCGGCGGAGGCCACTTGCGTTGTGCGTGACGTCACTCGTGCTCTGACATGCGGCGGCTCGCGCGAAGCGCGGTGTTGACTAGCATAGTGAAGCTTTTCGCTTCAAAAATTGGTCAGTGCACGTCAAAGATCCAAAGGTACTCGAAATTATTCCGGAGCCCTCCACTACGAACCTATTTCTTCCTTTTTTCTGTCAGTTCCTCCTTTATCCGTTCACTTACGGTGCGGTTCAGGTGTCCGCCGAGATGTGAGATACTCCGTCATTTCCTTTCTCCAATAACCAATTTACAATTTACACTTTTGAAGACAGGGAATGACGCAGTAACTTCCTCACATGTGTGCGTGGACACCTGAACCGCGGCGTGAGTGAAGGGATAAAGGACGGACTGAAAGAACAAAGAGGTGCCGTAGAGGAGGGCTCCGGAATCATTTCGACCATCTGGGACTACATAATCTCCACTGACAACGCACAACACACTGGCGTGTTTGCGGTTAAGCTCTATCGAAACGCTGCCTCAGCCGACTGGATCGATCGCGTGTACTCTAGCGCAGCAGTCGAGTGCCCTTATCACTGAAGGGCCGAAGCTTCGTGGACTTGGTGGACTGCAAAATTCTTCGTCCCAGTCGCCTCATATTCACATTGTAAAAAAAATGTAGGACGCTTAAGCCTCGCCTTTAAGAGTTGAATGCTACAGCGTGTAGGCGCACTGCGGGGAGTCCACGGAATGCCATCGCCCGTTCGGCGCGACGGCTGGCCCGTTAGACAAATCGCTCTATTACGTACGGTGAAACGGACGCACGAAACGTACGGGCGGAGTGGCAAACCACGTAGATGTGCTGCCAGGAGCCTTGCCGAAACGCGCGGGGCTCAAGTCGCAGTCTTAGTTTGTCGGCACATAGTTCTCGACAAACCCGATGCCACGAACGCCAGCATAGCTTCCGGGCTGAACAAACGGGCAGAAAGCCGCAAGTTTCGTGGTGAACGCGCTTCGGATGTGCGCTGCGTTGTTAGCCGCCCACCGCGTGGTTCCTGCGTGCCTGCTGCTTCCAATCTAGAGATATGTCAGACGCGTCACTTCATTTCCTTAAAATCAATTTTCATGTAATTTCCTTTCTTACGGCGCGGTTCGGGTGTCCACAGAGATATGTGATATATAGGGCTCACCTCTTTTCCTTAAAAGCAATTTTCATTTCATTTTCCCTCCCTCCGAGCTGACTGGCGTCCCTTCCTTGCTCTGCCGTCGCACGCCATCCAAGGTAGATGTACACTGGTAGCGAAGGCTCCATAGACGCCCATTGGTCCAAAAAATGGCGGCTCGTGGGCACTCCTGCGCCCCCTGGATTTTGGGGGGCAAACTACGCAAACGTGACGTAGAATGACGTCACGCATACGTATGCTTTGGCGCGAATTATAAAGCGGTCTTTCTGTAGAATCCGCGTTTTCAAGCCCGTACCTCTCGAAGGTTGCTGCCTTTCAGCGCGCCCCAACCTTTGCCAGTCAAATGTGCTCGCCTTGTGTGCTCGAGTTCCTGCTAGTTATGGCCTTGTTAATGAGCAATTGGGAACGCAATGAAAGTGACTGGTAAAGGAGGGGCAGCATAGAAAGGCAGCAACACTTCCAGACACTGGCGTGGCCAGGTTAGCCGGGTATCGAAACAAGGCCTGCAAAGACGCGCTGTAATGCACCGCACACTCATGAATAGGGGGCAGGTCAAGAGTGTTGCAAAAATACAAAATTTGCCAGGTTTTAATAAAATGACTTACCTCTTTCATAAAACAAGGTGCTAATATATTTTTTGTTTTCTATTGGCAGATTACATTCCAATTTTGTAGCTTTATTATTTCTTTATACGAGTGTTTTGCCCCCCATCCTCTGGTTGTGCTGCAGTCGCGCTAAACCACTTTTCGGCCCACTTTTCGGCGCCATCTGTTGGCGCACTGGCGTACATTACGAGGAGGAGGAGGAGGGGCGATTTTTCGCTCACGGCCGACGCCGTCGACACCGGCTTTTCAGCGGGACGAGCTTCTTAACACTAGAGAGTTTTAGTTTCACGTACGTAGAGGCTTCACGTACGAAGACGTGAGAAGTCTACGTAGCCTGCACGCAGGTGGTTTGAAACCCTTATAGTTACACGTACGCGAAACACGCCGCGCGTTACGCCTAGCGCCATCTACTAAGAAACTCAGACACTGTTTGTAGCCCAAATCATCCAAGCAAGTCTAAGTCAAGCCATTCAAAGCGAGACAGTTGCTATGACGACGACCAACGCTACTTCGTCAGGCTTAACAGCTGAAAAATCGCCCTTCTGTTTGAAAAAACAAAAGATATTTGTCGCTTGAAACCTTATGCGAGGGTAAGAATGAGCAAATCGAAGGCGAATACAGCAGTTTAGAACGCGATATCGCGTCGAGGGATTAGCGACGAAGCTGTTATCGCTGTGAAGCGGCGGGCAGGGCGCCGCCATGTTTGTCAACGCTACGTACGCAAGCAACGCAAAGACCGCAACGTAAAAATCCGAATCTCACGTACGTACGTGAGACTCGCGCATACCTTTTGCGTTCTGCGCATGCGCACTGGTCACCCGTAAGAGCTCTACGTACGTGAAACTAAAACTCTCTACTGTCGCATTGACATTAGACAGTTTTAGTTTCACGTACGTAAAGGATTCACGTACGCAAACGTGAGAAGTCTACGTTGCCTGCACGCAGGTCGTATGAAACTCTTATAGTTACACGTACGCGACGCAGGCCGCGCGTTACTCCTAGCGCCATCTACTAAGCAACACAGACACTAGTTGTAGCCTAAATCATCCAAGACAAATCTTTAAGCCAAGCCAATCGGTCTGTCCTCTCGCAAGACCGTTGCTATGACGACGACCAACGCTACTTCGTCAGGCTTCACAGCTGAAAAATCGCCCTTCTGTCTGAAAAACAAAAGCTATTTGTTGCTTGATACCTTATGCGAGGGTAAGAATGGGCAAATCGAAGGCGAATACAACAGTTTAAAACACGATATCGCATCGAGGGATTAGCGACGAAGCTGTTATCGCTGTGAAGCGGCGGGCAGGGCGCCGCCATGTTTGTCAACGCTACGTACGCAAGCAACGCAAAGACCGCAACGTAAAAATCCGAATCTCTCGTACGTACGTGAGACTCGCGCATACCCTTTGCGTTCTGCGCATGCGCACTGGTCACCCGTAAGAGCTCTACGTACGTGAAGCCTCTACGTACGTGAAACTAAATCTCTCTATTGTGTCTGCCTCTGACATTCTCACATTAAATTTCAGTGGTTTAGACATGTGGATTGCTGCTTAATACCAGTCCAATAACGAGCAATAAACCTATAGCGAAAATCATCAACCGCTACGTGAGTGAAATAATCCTTAGCTTATAATGCGAAACTTGCATTCATTCCTTGAAACCTGCATTCTGTGGGGGTTTGTATTGGGGAGATAAGTACGTTCTCCCCACTCAATCGCGGCTGACACGGTTCAAAGCCGCCCGGACCCCACCCCGTGATCGCGTACGCTACCGAGCGCTCGCCGACCACGGCGGCCTTGCTCTGAGGGGACAAAGGAAGGACACATTGGCTGACACAAACAGGCATTTATTGCTACAGAAACAATAACGCCAGCTAGCAACAAGTTACGCTAATGAATCAAGGTCGTCCGACTCACCAGCAAGGTTCCGAGGGAATGTTCGCCCGCGCTAGGGCAAGGGATATATACTCCGAAGGCCGGACGGGACGAGTACGGGAGCCTGTCTCCCCGTCGCTTCCTCGCCCCGCCGGCGAAGAGCAGAGCCCCGAGCGACGCGTCCGCTCAGGCTGATTATCCCAGCCGAAAAAGACCCCATCTCCCGCGGGCGGGCCTCAGCAGTCTCCCGCGCAGCGACGCTGGCGCCTTCTCTTGCCAGGTAATGTAACTGACAAGGGAACGCGTTCATCCTCGGGGTGAGACTGCTGCTGCACGGTGCCTCGCGGGAAAGCAAACTCAGGGGGCTGCAGGGCAGGTCCCCACATCCCCCCAACCTTAAATAGACCCACGCGCCTGAAGGTACATGCTATGGAGCAGTCTCCTGCTCTTCATGTCCTTGAGGCACGTCTTGCAGCGGAGGTCACGCCAACAGCGTCCACGCAGACTTCCGCGGTATTCCGAAGGCGGCGTGAAGGTCTCCGCTGGGACGACTCGCATGGCCCGCGGACTACCGTGTCCGCAGGCCCGCGAATTGAAGGCCGGTAGGAAAACTGCAGGCCAGGATCCTGCAGCAGTCGCCAGGGCAGCAGCAGACGGAGGTGACTGCTGACTGGTCTCACCACAGCTGCCCCGGATGGATGCAGCGAACAGGATACAGGCCGCTCCGTCGCAGCAGGTGGCAGCGAGACGATGTGCACCGGACAGCAAGCCTGGGTGGCTCCACCGGATCTGCAAAATTGCCGAAACGCTCTCGGCGTGCCTTTAACGTAGGTCACGGGAGGGGAAACGGCATCCGCAAGGGCCTCGTGGCACAATGCCTAACTCGCTAGCAAAACGTGTCGGCGGCTGTGCAAACGCAAAGTTCGAGTGAACAAAGTCCTTTCTTGAGTTGAACGAGACTGCTCAGTTCGTGTGAGGTTACAAACAAAAAAAGAAACGGGCAGGCAGCAAAGTGCGCCCCTTCTCAACGACACGGTCCGGTGGCCGTGTCTCTTTTAACGTGGTGCAGGCAGCTCCGAAAAGCCTCAGGCCTAACTACCACTCCGACAACGACCGTGACCACAACAAAGACCCGAAACGGGTTATGTGCGCGCAGCCGCGAGGAGACGTCAGCTTTGTGAGGTGGTCCTACCCCGCTCACTGCACAAAGCAGCTTCTGAGTGGTCGGCGCCCACCGTATCGGACGGTGTCGGAGCGCCCGGTGCCGAGCTGCAATACCAGCGAGCTCGTAGCGGAACCCTTGGCCCCAGGCCACCCGGCTCCCGGAGCCGCGACTCCCAGAGTCGAAAAAGAGACAGCAGAGAAAATATATACAGAAACTCGGACCACCCACGCGGCTTCCGTACGCACTCGCTTCGGGCTCGGCGACTCCGCGGGCGCTAGGCCTCGCGCTCCCTCGATGCCGACCAAGTGATTCTCACGAAGAAACTCCAGGGAAAAATGTGCTGAGCATGTCGAAAAGTTCAAACATGCTGCAGCGCAATACTCGCACTCAAGAAAGCATGCCGCAGGTCCTAGCGATCAAAATTCACTCTAGGCCTAGCACTTGTCAAGTCCGGACAAGGAGCATTCCCCGAACCTAACCGACAGTCGTCCAATGTTCCAAGAGCAGGCCCCACGTTGGGCTGCCAGATGTGGGGGTTGATATTGGGGAGATAAGTACGTTCTCCCCCCTCAATCGCGGCTGACACGGTTCAAAGCCGCCCGGCCCCCACCCCGTGATCGCGTACGCTACCGAGCGCTCGCCGACCACGGCGGCCTTGCTCTGAGGGAACAAAGGAACGACACATTGGCTGACACAAACAGGCATTTATTGCTACAGAAACAATAACGCCAGCTAGCAACAAGGTACGCTAATTAATCAAGGTCGTCCGACTCACCAGCAAGGTTCCGAGCGAATGTTCGCCCGCGTTAGGGCAAGGGATATATACTCCGAAGGCCGGACGGGACGAGTACGGGAGCCTGTCTCCCCGTCGCTTCCTCGCCCCTCCGGCGAAGAGCGGAGCCCCGAGCGACGCGTCTGCTCAGGCTGATTATCCCAGCCGACAAAGACCCCATCTCCCGCGGGCGGGATTCAGCAGTCTGCCGCGCAGCGACGCTGGCGCCTTCTCTTGCCAGGTAATGTAACTGACAAGGGAACGCGTTCATCCTCGGGGTGAGAATGCTGCTGCACGGTGCCTCGCGGGAAAGCAAACTCAGGGGGCTGCAGGGCAGGTCCCCACAATTCTTGCAAATCCATGATAGTCGAATGCATGTAGCTAAGCTAGGTGGTTCGTCACGAATGAAAATAAAATTTTTAATTCCAAATTTTGCTGCCGAGCACAAGCCGCGAGATGCAATTGCCCTGCGTGGCTTGTGTTCATCCAACAAAAATGACTCGAAACTGTATTTCTTTAAGCAAGCAAAATTCAATAGTTCAGTGTCTGTATTCAGCTGTTCGGAGTGTTACTCCGTTGAGGCTAGTATTTAGGCGATTCTAGAAATTTCAGTGAAGACAATGCACCCCATTAAATCTTCAGGCTTCACAAATCAGTCTGATCTTGCCACGATAGGAATGCGAAAAGAAAAAAAAATGCGTATTTGTTGCCGGACTTTCAGCCAAGAAGAAGCACTGAACAAAGTGAAGACAAAGGAAATAAATAAGCACACGGCACGTGAAATGAAATTTTCGTGAACATTCCGAGCGATAACTTCTCATGGACGTCCGGCGTGAGTGGCGCTGGCAGCTTTCGAGGAGCTGCCGAAGGTGTCGCATCATTATCCAAGCGTTTAAGTATAGGCAAATGTTCGAATTATTCCACATGTGAACCAAATTAGTTTTTCACTGGATTGTGGTTCTAATCAACTTAAGGAGTAAATCATGCCGAATTGTAAAACAATTCCGACTAAGACGAGGGTACGAACACAATTCCGTCCGTAATAATGCTCTGGGTTTTGGTGCTGGCAGTCATCATCACCAGTTTTTTTTTTTGTTAAAATTTCCCTGCATTGCCTCCCGTGCATTGAGCACCGCGAAATTAGCGCTGAGTGCTGAAAGTACTCTACAGGTAATAAAAGAGTACAAGATAGATTTTCTATACCCCAGACAGCGGGATAAGCTTGGCAACCGAATTTCTCGATACCAGAGTAGCACAGCTTGCATCAGCAAACATACCATGACCATGCTAGGCTTTCCCCAAGGTAATCATTGAAAAGTTTGAGGGATCTTAGAATTTCGTTGACAAACGAAGGTGGCCGGCCTTCCTAACGGCGAGTGGCAGTGGCCCATATTTACACCTTGAACCAGGTGATAAAGGTATACGCAAATTATAAGCAACCCCGATATTGTCCTGCGTATTGTAGGAGAACACGTTTCACTTATTTGAATCCAGAGCAGTTCAGTGGGCATTGCCTTTCCAGAGTTTAGAAAATAATTATGCAAAGCTGCTGAAAAAAACAACTGTAGCGTCCTTATAGGTACAATTAACATCTGTAAGGAAACTGATAATATCCAAGTCGGAAAGGACGTCAGTCCAGGGCGACAATATCTATTCAGTACTATTCACCGCGCGTTAAAATTATGTATTCAGGACTGTGAACTGAGAACAGTTAGCGGTAAAAATGATCGGCAATAGCCTGGCAATTCGCGATTCGCGCATCACACTGCCTTGATGTACCTTAGAAGAATAATAGCAAAGCGAAATCGAGTACCGAGACAGGCAAAGTACAAACATGGCCCTTCAAAATATTTCAAGAGAGTTTTGAGAGCGTTAGCTCTTAATCACGACGTTTCTCAATTTCGTGGGGTCAGCTACCACCTCCATTCGGCGTGAAACCGAGGAATTCAAGATGGCGGCCACCCATAGTAAATCGATATGGAATCCTAGTTGGTGATTGATTGGTGACGTCATTAGTATATCGAATAGGCGAATGATTGGTCAGGGCACTGATTTTGTTACGTCAAAATTAGCTAGTCACGTGACTATGATTACTCGGTTATACTAAGTAATAATGAGGCCGTCTTAAAAGAAATTAGATATTTGGACTCGTCTAGATGAGTATAACTTGTTAGACACGAAAATTAACTAATGAAGCTAATATTTAGTTATAGTAAAGCATAAATTCATTGCTTGTATTTATTTACCCGATGACGTCATAATCTCACTATTGGTATTTCATAACGGGCTCGATGAGTACAACTTGTAAGACACTAGTATCGCCTAATTAAGTTATTATTTATTAATGGTCAGGCTTAAAATGGCGGACGTGACGTCACCACACGGTAGCTCGCAATTTCGTACCTCATGGCGAATTGTGTTGACAGGGGCACTTTTCGTCACATAATTTGGAAATGCGCCGATTCCTCGGCCGGCGGCTTATACGTCAACAATACAGAAGCCTGACAAGCTTCGCTGCGGAGCGAGGACGCCGCCATCCAGCAGCAAGCCACCCGCCTAGCGACGGAGGCCGCAAAAAAGCAATGCATCTTCACTTATCTTCACTTGTATCCTTAGTCGGCGGAGGAGTCCCTACCCGCGTGGGTGTGTCAGAAAAACAAGGATCTAGCTGCAATAAACAAAAACCCGAGTGCGTAACAGTGGGAGGGGATGCTCTCCAGCGAGGACCCGGCCGTCCAGCGCGGATTGGTGCGGAGAGCCTACCTGGCGGCATACCTCAGTGGAGCCCTGGACCAGGGGCCCCAACCCTGTTAAGACGGGCTGCAATAACTCATCGGAAGATGAAGACGACAGCCCGCGACCGCTAATAACACATTTTAATATCAAATATAAATAAAGTTTTTCCTCCTCCTCCTCCTCCTCCTACCCGCGTCCCAGGTCTGCGTGCCGGGACCGCGGATATGGGGGCTCCTTCTCGGTGGAGAATAAAGGTTTCATTAATTCATTCATTCATTCATTCATTTGGGGCACCTACCGCCTTGAGGTAAGAAAAATTGCCCTCCAAAGAGTCGAAAAACTTTTCCGGCCCAAATTTGTCAAAAAATATCCGACCTCAAAGCGGAAGGCGCCCGCTCGCCGTGATGTATGGAAAGGTAGCCTAATCACGTGGGAATACATCCCATGGACAATAGATGGCGCTACCAAGCATCCAACGCTTCTTACTCCAACATCTTCCAGACGGTGGGGACACATTTTTTTCACCTGTCTCGGAAGGGCAGAGTATTTTACTTTTGTATGCGAAACATGAATGCATCTACTAAGGGCAGATAGACGCTCATTATGACGACGCATTTGAAATAACCAGGAAAATAAAAAAAATCATTTTGTGTCGTGTACTCAGCAACAACTCTTAGGTCATGAATAGCTGATTTCCAGTAAACATCACGACGAAAGCATTAAACATTTTTTATCTTTCCCTGGCTTAGATATGATGCGGAAACATTGCCTATACTTACGGAAAGCCGGGCAGCACAGCGCACTATAGAAATGAACATAATAGATGCGCGTTACGACACAGGAAAAGAGGAGAATTGGCCAGTGAACACACTCGGCTACATCTTAGCGTATTTGAAATCCAGAACAAACGGCCACTGCGAACACATGTGATGTGAAGGCAGATAACCGATGGTTTTAAGTGGTAGGATCGTGAGGGGAGGCAAGCGAAACAAGTGGCAGAATATCAGATGGGCAGATGACATTAAGTAGTTTCCGGCGACGCGGTGGCCGAACCTGTCAAAGGACACGATTAGTTTGAGAGATATGGGCGAAGCCATTGTCCTGCACCGGGATTAGTCAGGCTGATTTACATGAAAGTGATGATTAAAGATAATAGAGCGCACGCGGCCTCATAGGGGGCTCAACGAGAAGTTTGTGCCTTTCACAGAAACTGCGAAGGATAGAAGGCCTGTTGGAATGCATTCGATGTCACAGCATGCAAGAATTGCGGCATTTTAAAAAGACAACAGCGTCAAAATGACGCTGGCTACACTTTCATGCTGTTCTCAACAAATCCGTCTCCGGCGAAGGACGAGTAGTCTTCTGCATATGTGAGTTGCGAAGTAACGAAATAGTCTCGGAATATTTTACCAATTCCTTATACACAACCATGAATTAAACCAAAGGGACATTAGCCTCCGATAACTGTACGGAACAAGCTTCAATGTTGCCATGCATTGAAAACATGATGAATTATAAATCGCTATGTTTCTGCAATATCGAATATACAGGTTGTCCCACATAACTTGAGCGAAGCTTTTAAAAATGAAAGCAACTTCGGACGCGAATGTAACCGAGTGCATAAAATTGGCACTAGTCTAGAGCCACTCAGTATATTTTTAAGCGAAAAGCTTCACTACGCTAGTAAACGCCGCGCCTCGCGTGAGCCTGCGTACGTCGGAGCCCGAGTGACGTCACGCACGGCGCATTTCTCTCTCTCTCTCGCTCCCTTGTCACTACTGCGCATGCTCCAATAGTAGCACCGACCCACAAAAGTTCCGCCGCTCCGCAGCGCCGCGCCTTTTCTCAACAACCTACTTTCCATTTTGAGTTCTCTCTTTCTCATCCCTCCCTCCTTTATCCCTTCCTTTACGCCGCGGTAATGGTGTCTACCAAGATATGTGATACGGTTACTGTGTCATTTCCTTTCCTCAAAAGATAAACAAAACAAGTGAGCCGACGGCCTTCATAGAGTCCATTGGCGCTGAACCCTTTGCAAAGGCCGTTAATTTTCACGAAACGAAAGGCGCACAACCGGCTCCGTGGGTCAGTGGAGACCTCAATCTCGCTTTCATGTGCGTGGTGTTGGTGTCCAACAGCAAAAGCCTGCTTTGACTGCATTCCACAAACTGGATAGGCTGCGGGCCTTTCCTGCCACCCTGGGAGGTGGCATGCAGTTAATGGTTGATCCCGAGAGATTGATCACCAAATGAACACTGCGGCCTAGCAGTTGCTGCAGTGCCGCAAGTCAGCCACAACGCTGTCAGGGCTAATGCACTCAGGCCACATCCCTTTCTCACCACCGCCACATGTATCGAAGCACGAATGAGGCCTCATATCCAGGGAGCCAGTTATGCGCCCTTGCTTTGCTGAGAGCCATCGCCATCTAGATCGTTGTCAACGCCAACGCCAATGAAGACAGTGAACGCCGGCATCTTTCGCTTTGTATATCTTGGATTATCTAAGCTAATCCACAATATTTTTTTGTATTTTTGCCTAACTAAATTATTAGCTTCGTTTAATTAATTAACTTTTTAAGTATTCGCTGCAGATCCCAAGTATGATAAGCAAAGTTCTAGAGCACCATCAGAAACCTCTTAAAAAATTGTTTCACGATATGTCTCACGATATGTCCACACGATATGTTTCACCTGGTCTTTCTTTCCGCGTTCCAAAGAGAGACCGCGAAATATGAAAGATGCCACGTGACAGGGCGCTTGAGCTGAAGTCTGAATTGTGCACAAACCTGCACAATTCACTTTTGGAGAGAGCAATGGAGGCCACAGCGGCAAGCAAAACGTTCCGCTATGGTCGCCGCCTCCTGCAGGCTGGCCTCAATGTCTCAGAGGGAGCCCTGCGTGGCCCACTTTGTGATGTCATCAGCATGCTGAGCATGTCGCACACTGGCGACAGCGCCCAGATGGGCCGGTAGGTGCAGCATAGCCAAATAGAATAACAGGTAAGAGATTACCGCGCCCTGTGGTGTACCCCTGGCTCCTGAATGAAAAGGACCATGTTCGTTATCCTGGATTGGAATGTAAGATTGTCTGTGGTCAAAAATAGCCGCATGTATTGAAATTGTTTGTTTGGGGGGGAGGGAATGGAAATGGCGCATATCGGCGGACACCCGAACCGCGCCGTAAGGGAAGAGATTAAGAAAGGAGTGACAGAAGAAAGCAAGAAAGAGGTGCCATAGTGAAGGGCTCCGGACTAATTTCGGGTACCGTGCACTGAAATCGCACAGCACACGGGCACCTAAGAGTTTCGCCCCCCATCGAAAGGCTTCCGCTGCCGTCGGGTTCGAACCCGGGGAACTCCGGATCAGTAGCAGAGCGAACTAACCACTGAGCCACCGCGCCGCAATTAGTTTGAAAGAGGTCGGTGAGAATAATATTGTGGGTAACGTTCTCAAGTGCTTCCTTCAAATCCTAGTCGAGTACGACCTTGTCATTGAGGGAGTATCTGACGGGGTCGAGGACAGCCTATGCAGAGTTGTAGTAGGACATCCTATGCCGATCTGAGTAGGGGAACTCGAATATGGTGTCTGCAAAAAGGTGCTGGAATTGCATGAACTCGGACAACCTGTCGGATACCATCGTTTTCATGAGTTTGCCCACACAGATGGGACGGAGGTTGTCCGTGTTGATGGCCATCTGCTGCGCTGTTTCCATGCAAAGAATGCAAGAACTAGCCCTTTGTTGGATTTAAGAATGAAGGTTACCTGTGCGGTCTTCCAGTCGATGGAGAGTGGCACTACCTTAAGCCAGACTCAGGATATGCAATCCAAAAGAATAGGTATGGTCTATCCAGTGTGCGGAACGCAATAAAAGCAGGTTTATACAGTTGTACACCAACGCCACGTATGTACATGAAAGTGAGATTTAGGTCTCCACTGGCCCAGGGAGCCATTCACTTCCAACAATGATGCGAGCAGAGAGAGCCAGTTTTGCGCCTTTCCATTGGTGAAAATTAACGGCCCCTAGAACGCTGTCAACGCCAATGAACGCCGGCGGCTCACTTGTTTTGTTTGGTTATTGAGGAAATGAAATGGTGCAGTAACTGTCTCAAATATCGCGGTGGCCACACGAAACGCTCTGAAAGGGAAGGGATAGGTGAGAGCGAAAGGGTTAGTTTGGTTTATGGGGGTTTAACGTCCCAAAGCGACTCCGGCTATGAGAGACGCCGTAGTGAAGGGCGCCGGAAATTTAGACCACCTGGGGTTCTTTAACGTGCACTGACATCGCACAGCACACGGGCCTCTCGAATTTCGCCTCCATCGAAATTCGACCTCCGCGGCCGGGATCGAAGCCGTGTCTTTCGGGCCAGCAGCCGAGCGCCATAACCACTTTGCCACCGCGGCGGCAAGGAGAGAGCGAAAGAAGAAAGGAAGAATGAGAATATAATAATAATAATTGGTTTTTTGGGGAAAGGAAATGGTGCAGTATCTGTCTCATATATCGTTGGACACCTGAACCGCGCCGTAAGGGAAGGGACAAGGGAGGGAGTGAAAGAAGAAAGGAAGAAGGAGGTGCCGTAGTGGAGGGCTCCGGAATAATTTCGACCACCTGGGATTCTTTAACGTGCACTGACATCGCACAGCACACGCGCGCCTTAGCGTTTTTCCTCCATAAAAAACGCAGCCGCCGCGGTCGGGTTCGAACCCGGGAACTCCAGATCAGTAGTCGAGCGCCCTAACCACTGAGCCACCGCGGCTGGTCGAAGAAAGTGAACTGAAAACTTGATTTTGAGGGAAGGCGCAGCGCGGCACATCGAGGGAACACTTGTGGCGCGGTGCAAATAGTGGCGAATGCTCAGTACACTAGTGACACTTAACTGAAATGCGACGCTGGCTATCTTAGTGTAGCTTTCGCTACAAAAGTTTATTTACACACCCGCAATTCAAGCAGCAACACGATGCATGAACATTCATTAACACAATAGGACAGCGGATTAGCATAAAAATTCTGGGGGCCACTTCGCTGACCTAATGTGCGGTTAGGGCAGAGCCTTTAGCGCGTTGTTGCTGCTTATGTCGTTGATGTGTGGTTAAGATATTAAGTACACAATTGTTTGGGAATCTTAAATGCTGGAGACACTGGAGGGCGTTTGGAAGGCATCCGTCTGATTCGACGCCTTCCCGCACTCTCCAGCGTCCTGGGCTGGAACTACGTATGCGCTGGCAGGAAATATATTGGAGCCGCCTCGACGCGACAGCTTCTCTATTATTTAGGCCCACATGCTAGCGGGGGTGTCAGTCTGCGTCCCAATTTATAGTGGTCGATTGTTTTCCGCAGTTTTTCTGGCCCTCGTCGTATGCACAGTGTGTGTGTGGGGGGGGGGGGGGGAGAGGGCCGACGGCTTCTCGGAAGTAAGCTAGCGATAGCTCGTGAGCCGGCTCGTTACCAGTGAAGGCAGCGTGCGCGGGCGTCCAAATTAACGGCAGCTTAGCCATCATCCTGACTACACCCACTGCAGGGCAAAGGCCTCTTCCCATGTCTATCCAATTAACCCTCTCATTTCCCAGCTGCACCTACCCCATGCCTGCAAGCCTCAAGATCTCATCCTGCAAAATAACTTTCTGCCTCCCTCTGCTACGCTTGGCTTCTATTGGAATCCACTTCGTTGCCCTTAAGGACCAGCGGTTATCTTGCCTTCGCATTAAATGCCCAGCCCATTTCTACCTCCTGATTTCCCCTAGGATGTCATTCACCAGCCTGTGTTCCCTCACCCACTCTTCCCGCTTCCGTTCTTTTAACACCTATCCTTTTTCTTTCCATGGCTCGCTGCGTCCTCCTTAACTAAAGCTGAACAATTTTCATTAGCCTCCACGTTGCTGCCCCGTAGGAGTGTTGCAATAACGTACAGCTGCTGTACACTTTTCTCTTGAGGGATATTGGTAATCTGCTATTCACGAAATGAGAGAACCTGTCATATGCGCTGCACCTAATTTTTACCCTTTTAGTTATTTCCCTCTCATGATCATGATCCATTAACTCTTATCTCTAACTGTTCCCTATTCAGGCCTCGGATTACCAACTCTAAACACGCGGTGGATTGCATCGGCGAGATCGTGTCGCCTTGCTTGACGCCCTTCCTTATCAGAATTTAATATCTCACTTTATGGAGGGCTATGGCAGCTGTGCAGTTCTTCTATATATCTTCCAGTATTCTTACATAAGACTCTTATACACCCTGATTACGCAATGCCTTTATGACAGCTGTGGTTTCAACGTTTTCAAAAGCTTTCTCGTGTTCAGTGACGGATATATAGAGGTTGGTTATTCTCTGTGAATTTCTCTATCGCCTTATTTGAAGTGTGAATATGATCTATTTTTGAATATCCTTTACGAAAGCCGGCCTGATCATTTGGTTGATTAAAGTCTAAGGTTACCCCCACTCTATTAGTGACCACCTTAATAAATACAATGTAGGCAACGGACAATAAGGTGATCGGTCGGTATTTTTTTTCCAAGTCCTTGGCGTCTCCTTTCTTATGAATTAAGATAATGTTCGCATTCTTCCAAGCTTGTGGTACGGTCGAGGTCGTAAGGTATTACGCATACAGGGTGGCTAGATTAGCAGAATTTGCCCTCCGTCTTTTCAACCATTCTACTGTTACCTGATCCTCGCCAGCTCCCTTTGCATTGTTGCTAATGCTTTCTGCACTTCCTTTTTCTTTACTGGCGGGATGCCGCAATGGTGTGTGCTACTGTCTTTATCATTAACGTTCTCATTGCACTGGCTGCTGTACAGATTTGTGTAGAACTCTTCGGCTACATTACCTAACTTATCCACATCGCTAATGGCATTGCCCTCCTTGACATTTAACGCACACATCCGGTTTTTACTTATGGCTAGTTCCCTCGGAAGCATACTCTCTTTCTTACTTCTTTCTTTCTTACTCCCTTTCTTAATGCAGGCGTATTCGTGCTTAGAGTGGAGTGCAGGTAGGAGGCGACGTCGAGGTGATACTCATTGGTGACGTCCTGCAACATTGCGTCGAGCGTTCTCACGACCTCCCTGCCATTTACGAGGTAAGGGATACACGGGTTTGCCTCCTTAACTGTGCTTTGTAGGCGAAGGAAACGTAGACAAGATCGCGTCCACTGATCTGTGTTCGGTGTCAACGGAGACGGAGCGAACTTACATGCAGTTCTTTTCCAATTTACCCCCTTCACGGTGCCATTGAGATGTCTACGGCAAGCGAGAGGTACAGCCGTCTGACAGGGTTTTATAGAGTCAGCGTAAGTTATCTCACAAAGTGGATTGCAAGCAGAGCTAGTTGTTACTGCTAGTAAGCAGCATTAAGAAAATGAACGAAATGCATTTACGCCTGTCAACTGTCATGAAATATGACTGATATCAATCTTTCTTGATTTTAGATGACATCATGGCGCTTACTAACAACGCATTACCCCTTAAAGCAAGAGGTTTAATGATCCCGCTCGGAGGGAAAACCACGCATGGGCGCGACTGGGAAATTTGAATTCGTGGAATGGGTGTAGTGACGTAGAGAAACAGGTTCGCTGCAAAGAAAAAAATGGCTGCGGCTTAGCTCAGCTAACCCTAGCTATGCAAGCGAAAGCCCGGATTACATGTGAGGTCAATTTCAAAGGTTCTTGGGGCCGAAGCACAGTCCGACAGGCAGAAGAACCAAGTGGGTGGTTGCGGGTCCCGCACTGCGAGAACTCGCTTCCAGCTGTTTGCCAGTCTCCGCCGCGGCTGCTAACAAGGCTCGTCGCCGGCTTCATTCGGCATCTTTCGCTCGCCGTCGAGCCAGGCGGAGCTCTCGCCCTCCGTTTCTTTCGGCAGGCCGTTTAGCGCGTTTACTCTCCCTATCGATTGCTAAATCCCTCGCACAGTTGGCAATGTCGACCGGGTGATCAGACTCGGTCCGGAGTCTGCGAGTACCCACTCTCGAGGACGTCGGCTCCAGCTGACTTGCTTCGTCCATAGCGAGACGGTGGATAGGCAGCGCGCAGCCGCCCGACGACGGCGGAGCGCGCGACTGCAGCTGGTGCGAGGCACGTGCAACGTCACGTGGTTGCCTATAAAGCTCCGTCCTCCTGTTCAAGGTCATTCGTACAGACGCTGCGCAACCGGAACCGCGTGGATAGTAAAGCCACGGCTGCTCAATAGCAACAAGTACGTTGCAATGGAGCGGCTGTGGTGAAGCTTTCGCTTTAAAAGGTTGTCGAGCGCAAGTGAATTGGAGTCCCTTCGTTCGGAAGCCGGGCACAACTTCTTCACCAATGAGGATGTTTGGTCAGGAGGATAAACAGATAATTTGTACAAGCACGTCGCACAGGAACGTGCGCAAATGACATTAAGAGAAAAACTTAGCTTTAAGGGCCACTAATTAGCGGCTGGGAACACGTGCTATAACGTGTAATAGAGCCACGTGAAGAGCTGTCGATATCCGCGTAATGGTGCGCCAAGAAATCCCCTAGCGACCACACGGACACTTTAAAACTATCGCGCCATATTTGCAAGGTGAATTTAAGTAAAGAATGAAGTTTATGAAGACGGGCTGGCTAGCCACAGCTACATACACTCATGAAATACAAAAATAGAATTTTCACCGCCAGACCAGCAATCAATGTGTATAAACAAGGATACTTGGAAGCGCATAATATACCCGGCCGAGACAGTTAGTGCCGCACATGAACATGAGCAAGCTCGTGGCAGTGAACCCAAACATCACACCACATATGGAGCCGGGGAAGGCTTGTTTAGGTACCGCTAATTAATGCTTTCAGCGCACAAAAAATCAGTGGTCCAGTAAGAGGCTTCTGCTCAACAAATTCAAAGTCTAAGTGGAATCCTTCCTTGCTTTCAACGCTGATTGTGCACTGGTGGCGTTGCATCGAAGTTTTAATCAATGTAAATTTAGAATCTGAATTTTAAGCGAAGCTGAGATATTATTGTTACTCTTCATTTTGCTTTGCCCTGTTGTCGATGCAAGGCCAAAAAATAAACGGCCGTGTGCTGTACAATAAAAATTGGCCTTTCAAAAATATCTTTTATGGGGGAAGAACACTAAGGCGCCCGTGTGCTGTGCGATATCAGTGCACGTTAAAGATCCCCAGGTGGTCGAAATTATTCCGCAGCCATCCACTTGGATAGTCTTATAATATCTTACCAATTCGTTTTACAAATCCATGAATTAAACCAAAGGGACATTAGCCTCTGATAACTGTGCGGAACAACCTTCACTGTTGCCAAGCATTGAAAGAATGACGAATTATAAACGGCCATGTTTCGGCAATATCGAATATGATGGTTGTCCCATACGACTTGTGCGAAAGTTTTAAAAATGAAAGCAACTTCGGACGCGAATGGAACTGAGTGAATAATATTGGCACTAGCTTAGAGTAACTCAGTATATTTTTAAGCGAAAAGCTTCACTACGCTAGTCAACGCCGCGCCTCGCGTGAGCCTGCGTACGTCGGAGCCCGAGTGACGTCACGCACGGCGCATTTCTCTCTCGCTCGCTCCCTTGTCACTACTGCGCATGCGCCAATAGTAGCACCGAGCCACAGAAGTTCCGCCGCTGCGCAACGCCGCCCCTTTCCTCAAAATCCTACTTTCCATTTTCAGTTCTCTCTTTCTCATCCCTCCCTCCTTTATCCCTTCCTTTAAGCCGCGGTACGGGTGTCTACCAAGATATGTGATACGGTCACTGTGCCATTTCCTTTCCTCAAAAGATAAACAAAACAAGTGAGCCGACGGCCTTCATAGAGTCCATTGGCGCTGAACCCTTTGCAAAGGCCGTTAATTTTCACGAAACGAAAGGCGCACAACCGGCTCCGTGGGTCAGTGGAGACCTCAATCTCGCTTTCACGTGCGTGGTGTTGGTGTCCAACAGCAAAAGCCTGCTTTGACTGCATTCCACAAACGGGATAGGCTGCGGGCCTTCCCTGCACCCTGGGAGGTGGCATGCAGTTAATGGTTGATCCCGAGATATTGATCACCAAATGAACGCTGCGGCCTAGCAGTTGCTGCAATGCCGCAAGTCAGCCACAACGCTGTCAGCGCTAATGCACTCAGGCCACATCTCTTTCTCACCACCGCCACATGTATCGAAGCACGAATGAGGCCTCATATCCAGGGAGCCAGTTATGCGCCCTTGCTTTGCTGAGAGCCATCGCCATCTAGAACGTTGTCAACGCCAACGCCAATGAAGACAGTGAACTATAACAAATAACATCACGCACGGCGCATTTCTCTCTCTCGCTCCCTAGTCACAACTGCGCATGCGCCACTAGTAACACCTAGCGAGAAGTGTTCTGCCGCTGTGCAGCGGCGCACCTTTCCTCAACATTCAAGGTAGGAAAAACTTTATTGTTCCTCAACATTCAACTTTCCATTTTTATGCGAAGCATACTAGTCGCACAACCGAGCTCTTCCTTGCTGCGCCGTGCGCGGCCGCGTAGCTACCACTTGACCTACATCGGCGCTCCACGTGATATGACGTCACAACAGCTGTGAAAGCTGGGGCTCAACTCGTGCGCTCGCTTGCGGACGCGCAGCCTCCGCCGGCGGCCTAACTCCCGCTCCTACCGCTAGGAGATACTGACGTCACGCAATTGTATAAAAGGCGACGCACTCGTTGAGTCAGTTGAGCAGCGAGATGTCGGCCAGGGAGAGGGCGGCTCGCCAGACCGCAAAGCGCAAGTTACAAAGAGCCACGGAAACGGGAGAAGAACGAGAAGTTCGGCTTGCCAAGCGACGTGCACAGTATGCAGCTAGACGGCAGCGTTCGACAACCGATGCCGAGGTGAAGGATGAAGCTTCGAGTACTTCTACTCGGTTCGAGCGGCGAAATGCTACCAAACGGAAAATGCGTGCTGAAGAAACTCCTGAACAGCGGGAACAGCGCCTTGTAAAGGAGCGTGCTTACCGGAAGAAGCAAAGTGAGAAACGAAAGGAGCAGCGCGCAGAAGAAATGGTTTTACTGCAGACTCCAGAATGTCTCACCGATGCCGCGTATGCTTCGCATCCTGGGCTTAACCATAAGCTAAGCCAAGCCATTTTCATGTCTCTCTTTCTTCTTTCCCTCCCTCCTTTATCCCTTGCTTTACACCGCGGTCTGGGGGTCTACCGAGATATGTGAGATGGTTACTGTGCCGTTTTCTTTCCTCAAAAACCAAACAAAACAAGTGAGCCGGCGGCCTTCATGCTGTGCATTGGCGTTGAATCCTTTGCAAAGGCCGTTAATTTTCACGAAAGGAAAGGCACACAACCGGCTCCGTGGGTCAGTGGAGACCTCAATCTCGCTTTATTGTGCGTGGCGTTGGGTTCCAACTGCAAAAGCCTGGTTTGACTGCGTTCCGCACATTGGATAGGCAGCGGGCCCTTCCTGCCATCCTGCCAGGTGGGATGCAGTTAATGGTTGATCGCTAGAGATTGATCACCAAATGAACGCTGCGGCCTAGCTATTGCAGCAGTGACGTATGTCAGCCATGACGCTGTCAACGCTAATGCATTCGGGCCACATCTCTCTCTCATCACCGCCACATGTATCAAAGCTCGAATGAGGCCTCGTCATTTCCAGGGAGCCAGTTATGCCCCTTTTCTTTGCTCAAAGCCATCGCCATCTAGAACGTTGCCAACGCCAACGCCAATGAAGACAGTGAACACCACCATCTTTCGCTTTGTGTATCCGGGAATAGCTGAGCAAACCCACATTATTTTTTTTATTTTTTAAGCGAAATATATTGCCCAGGGCATTAATGATGGGTGAAGGTGTGATGAATGATGTAGTACTGATTAAATGAATGAAAAAAGGTTAGCTGATTTGATGAAGTCCAGTAGAGAACGATGGTACGGTACCTGCGTCCAGGCAATGTATGAAGCAGGGTTGCTTGGTTTGAAAGACCCGCTATCATCAGGTGCCGGATCCTTGTAGGCTTGAGAGCTGGGCAGTGCCACAGTAAGTGATGAATGTCGGCCTCAATGCAATCGTGTTTACATATCGGACACCCTGGCCGAGGAAACAATTATCGGTACTGAGGCCACTTCCGAGTGATGGCTTGTGTGAGGGCAAACGCGACCCGGATCCTCCTAAGCGCAACCTCCTCTGCACGGGTAAGACCGCGGGGAAACGTTACCGCACACGGAGGGACGAGAGCACGTGTGCGGCGCCGGAGGAGTTCCTTTCTTGATGAAAGGAGGGTAAAATTGTGCAAATGAAGAAGCCGAGGCGGTGAACAGTTTGTATTAGCAAGGCAGTCGTTAATCTGCCTGGATTTGATTGATCAGCAGATTCCGTGGGACCCACTCAATACGTACTGGCTGCGTGCCGTGAGCCTGTGGATGTCCTGACATATCGTTGGACAGCGACTAACACGTCGTAGCAACCGGACAACTTACAGGACGTCAGTGCGGATGACAACGCGGGCCGCAGGGAGCATAGTTATGTTGGCCACGGAGCAGAGCGTTTCTTGAACTGCAACGAGCTCAGCACAAAAGGACGAAGGGGGTTCCGTAAGCTGAAACCAAAAGGTTTGGTTCAGGGCAGGTCTGCACGGGCAGTAGATAGCTGTTGTCGCTTTGCAGTCTTGTATGCTTGCGTCTACGTAGACAGCAATGGATCCTTCAGGCAGACAAGCATCTTGTTCCTCAAATTTCTGGCGAAGCAACGATGCCGAATGAGCAGATGTTGGCCGGCGATTATCTCTTGGCTTGTTGTCGCTGAACTGTACAAACTTCCATGGGGGAAGAACTGGCGTTGGTGGCTGAAGATTGGAGTGTGACGTTGCATAAGTACTCAGGGCATAGGTGGAGTGCAATAGACTGGCCTTAAGGCTGCGCGCTTCACGCAGCCTTATGGCCAGTCTATCTCTTATTTTGTTTTAGATTTCCCTTAATTAGTTCATTAGTGCTCGCTTCAGATCCCAAGTGTGATACGCAAAGTTCTAGAGCACCTTCAGAAGCCTTTAAAGAAGTTGTTTCCGACACGAAAAAGTTGTTTCCTACACGATATGTCTCCCCCGCCGCGGTAGTTCAGTGGTTAGGGCGCTCGACTACTGATGCGGAGTTCCCGGGTTCGAACCCGACCGCGGGGGCTGCGTTTTTATGGAAGAAAAACGCTAAGGCGCCCGTGTGCTGTGCGATGTCAGTGCACGTTAAAGGTCCCCTGGTGGTCGAAATTATTCCGGGGCCCTCCACTACGGCACCTATTCTTCCTTTCTTTCACTCCCTCCTTTATCCCTTCCCTTACGGCGCGGTTCAGGTGTCCAAAGATATATGAGACAGATACTGCGCCATTTCCTTTCCCCAAAAACCAATTATTACACGATATGTCTCACGTGGTACTTTTTCCGCGCTGCAAAAAGAGACCGCGAAATATGAAAGATACCACGTGACAGAACGCACGCTCGAAAGTCTGAATTGTGCACCCTGGCTGCTAAATGAAAAGGACCATGTTCGTTATCATGGATTCGAATGAAAGATTGTCTGCGGGTCAAAAATAGCCGCATGTATTCAAATTATTTTTTCTTTGGGGGGGGGGGATGAAATGGCACATATCGGCGGACACCTGAACCGCGCTGTAAGGGAAGAGATAGAGTAGTGAGTTACAGAAGAAAGAGAAGCTGTAGTGGAGGGCTCCGGTCTAATTTCGAGCACCTGCGGATCTTTAATGTGCACTGACATCGCACAGCGCACAGGCGCCTTAGCGTTTTGCCTCCATAAAGACGCAGCCGGCGCGGTCGGGTTCGAACCCGGGAACTCCAGATCCGTAGCCGAGCGGCCTAACCCCTGAGCCACCGCGGCGGGTCGTAAATCTAGAATTTGAGACTCGTGGATGTCATTTACTGTAAAGTTGAAGGTTTAGAAACACACCGGTTTGCAGTTTCCTCCACATTATTTCCTCTTTCCTGCTGGGCTGTTTATCTGCTGCTGGATAGGCCTTACGACGATCAAGCTTATAATACAATTCGTAGCTCTTGGCGGCTGACCGCCCGCTGTGCCTCAGTGGATAAGGTACCCGTAAACTGAGCTGGAGTACCCGGGTTCGAACCCGACCGCGAAGGACGCGTTTCGATGATGGCGAAACGCAAAAGGCGCCCGTGCGCTGTGCGATGCACGTTAAAGGTCCCGAGGTGGTCGAAATTATTCTGGAGATCTCCATTATAGTACGTTTTGTTTCCTTTTTCCCTTCACTCGATCCTTTATGCCTTTCATTACGGCGCAGTTCGGGTGTCCTCCGAGAAAAATTAGTTACTATCCCATTTCCTTTCCTCCAATCCGGTTCGGTTCGCCACCGATATATGTGAGACAGTCGCTGCGACACTCCCTTTCTTTAAAAGAAATTTGAAAAGCCAACCTTAGTCGCGCTTTAACCTATGTGGTGAAAGTGACATTTTCGCTGCATGCGTTGACATTCACAACGTTGTAGCTATAGACCACTGCGTTAATTGTGTTCACTGACGTTAGTGTTGACAACGCTCTACATTCCTATGATTTTGGGGAAAGGTAGGCGCATAGCTGGCTCTCTGGGGCAGTGCACACCTCCATCGCGCTAAGAGGTACGTAGAGGTGGGAGAGAGAGATGTAGGCTGCATTCGTTAGCGTTGACAACTTTGTGGCAGACATGCGCTGCTGCAGAAATAGGTCGCAGCGTTCATTGTGTCACTAAACTCTCGCGATTACGCATTATTTTAACGGCCACATGACAGGGTGGGCGCGTTGAATTTCTAGTGCGCGGAACGCACTCAACTTTAAAGGCCAAGGCGCGTTTATACTTGCCCGATACACCACAGCATTTGCGCTGTAACCATGTTCAGCCGCAGTTGAACCGCCGCTATTTTTTTCATTTACCTACACAGGATTGGTGCGCTGATCTCTCACACGAATGGTTCTGATCTGCATAGCGTCCTTAAGAAATTTCAAACCGGTTTCATTATCCAAATTTTTGTAACGCACTCTTTTTTACGTGAAACAGACCGCGTCACTGTATGCGCAAGAGACGCCAACAGGCGCCGTCGCCGAAAATATCCCGAAATCGAAGCCGTATACACGAACACGCTTAGTGATTCTATATTCCAACGTTACAATTGCTGGCCGAAGATATTTCAGGCCAGAATATCAGGCCATCGTTCTGTCTCAAAACACGGGTCGCGCTACCCTGCGTATTGCACAGGTCTTTCGTTTGCGGCAAGCATCTTGGCCGCAATCTTCATGTCACTGGACGCTGTGTAACTACGCACATCTTCGGCGTTCCGCTCCAGCTTCCCGTGGTGGGTGGGCTATTATGTCAGAATACACGCACAACAGCCCCGGATGGAACAGCCGATCTCGGCGGCAACCACATAAAGTCCCGTCCGGTTGTTGAGCCTCGCTTTTCCACCGGCGTCTGCAGCTCGGCGTTTATGCTGCTCCCCTTCCAGACGCCAACATTCTCGGCGTTAAGCTCGAGCATGCCGTGGTCGGTGGGCGAGTAGGGTAGCATACACGCACATGCAACGATGGAAACGCCCAGCACGACGGCAATCATGTGAAGGTCGTTCCGGTTGCTCACCATCGCTGCAAGGCTCACAAGCGGCTGCAGCTCGACGTCCATGCTGCTTCCCTTCCCGACGCAAACATCCTCGGCGTTCAGCTCGAGCATGCCGTGGTCGGTGGGCGAGTAGGTTAGCATACACGCACAGCTAACGATGGAAACGCCCAGCACGACGGCGATCACGTGAATGTCGGTCCGATTGCTCAGCATCGCTTGAAGTCTCACCAGCGTCTGCAGCTCGGCGTCCATGCTGCTCCCCTTCCCGATGCCAACATCCTCAGTGTTCAGCTCGAGCATGCCGTGGTCGGTGGGCGAGTAGGATAGCATACACGCACAGCTAACGATGGAAACGCCCAGCACGACGGCGATCACGTGAATGTCGGTCCGATTGCTCAGCATCGCTTGAAGTCTCACCAGCGTCTGCAGCTCGGCGTCCATGCTGCTCCCCTTCCCGATGCCAACATCCTCAGTGTTCAGCTCGAGCATGCCGTGGTCGGTGGGCGAGTAGGTTAGCATACACGCACAGCTAACGATGGAAACGCCCAGCACGACGGCGATCACGTGAATGTCGGTCCGATTGCTCAGCATCGCTTGAAGTCTCACCAGCATTTGCAGCTCGGCGTCCATGCTGCTCCCCTTCCACACGCCAAGATCCTCGGCGTTTAAATCGAGCATGCCGTGGTCGTTGGGCGAGTAGGGTAGCATACACGCACATCCAACGATGGAAACGCCCAGCACGACGGCGGTCACGTGCAGGTCGGTCTGGTTGCTCAGCATCGCTGGACGGCTCACCAGCGTCTGCAGCTCGGCGTCCATGCTGCTCCCCTTCCCGGCGCCAACATCGTCGGCGCTTAGCTCTAGCATGCCGTGGTCGGTGGGCGAGTAAGTTAGCATACACGCACAGCCAACGATGGAAACGCACAGCACGACGGCGATCACGTGAAGGTCGGTCCGGTTGCTCAGCATCGCTGGTAGACTCACCAGCGTCTGCAGCTCGGCGTCCATGCTGCTCCCCTTCCCGATGCCAACATCCTCAGTGTTCAGCTCGAGCATGCCGTGGTCGGTGGGCGAGTAGGATAGCATACACGCACAGCCAACGATGGAAACGCCCAGCACGACGGCGATCACGTGAAGGTCGGTCCGGTTGCTCAGCATCGCTGGAAGGCTCACCAGCGTCTGCAGCTCGGCGTCCATGCTGCTCCCCTTCCCGACGACAACATCCTCGGCGTTCAGCTCGAGCATGCCACAGTCGGTGGGCGAGTACGTTGTCATTAACGCACAGCCAACGATGGGAACGCTCAGCACGACGGCGATCACGTGAAGGTCGGTCCGGATGATCAGCATCACTGGAAGGCTCACCAGCGTCTGCAGCTCGGCGTCCATGCCGCTCCCCTTCCCGACGCCAACAGCCGCGGCGTTCAGCTCGAGCATGCCGCAGTTGGTGGGCGAGTACGTTGGCATTCACGCACAGCCAAATGGAAACGCCCAGCACCGATCACGTGAAGGTCGGTCCGGTTGCTCAGCATCACTGGAAGGCTCACCAGCGTCTGCAGCTCGGCGTCCATGCTGCTCCCCTTCCCGACGCCAACAGCCGCGGCGTTCAGCTCGAGCATGCCGCAGTTGGTGGGCGAGTACGTTGGCATTCACGCACAGCCAAATGGAAACGCCCAGCACGACGGCGATCACGTGAAGGTCGGTCCGGTTGCTCAGCATCACTGGAAGGCTCACCAGCGTCTGCAGCTCGGCGTCCATGCTGCTCCCCTTCCCGACGCCAACAGCCGCGGCGTTCAGCTCGAGCATGCCGCAGTTGGTGGGCGAGTACGTTGGCATTCACGCACAGCCAAATGGAAACGCCCAGCACGACGGCGATCACGTGAAGGGCGGTCCGGATGATTAGCATCGCTGAAAGGCTCAGCAGCGTCTGCAGCTCGGCGCCCAGGCTGCTCCCCTTCCCGACGCCAACATCCTCGGCGTTCAGCTCGAGCATTCCGCAGTTGGTGGGCGAGTACGTTGGCATTCACGCACAGCCAAATGGAAACGCCCAGCACGACGGCGATCACGTGAAGGGCGGTCCGGATGATTAGCATCGCTGAAAGGCTCAGCAGCGTCTGCAGCTCGGCGCCCAGGCTGCTCCCCTTCCCGACGCCAACATCCTCGGCGTTCAGCTCGAGCATTCCGTGGTCGGTGGGCGAGTAGGTCAGCATACACGCACAGCCAATGATGGAAACGCCCAACACTACGGCGATCACGTGAAAGTCGGTCCGGTCGCTAAGCGTCGCTGGAAGGCTCACCAGCGTCTGCAGCTCGGCGTCCATGCTGCTCTCCTTCCCGGCGCCAACATCGTCGGCGCTTAGCTCTAGCATGCCGTGGTCGGTGGGCGAGTAAGTTAGCATACACGCACAGCCAACGATCGAAACGCACAGCACGACGGCGATCACGTGAAGGTCGGTCCGGTTGCTCAGCATCGCTGGTAGACTCACCAGCGTCTGCAGCCGGGCGTTTATGCTGCCTCCCGTCCCGACGCCGTTGAGACTGAACCTGCCACCGGGTGGTACTGATCCGTCGAATGAGAGCTGCGGTGGAGGCCACGACCGTCGTCTTTGTTGTTGCCGGAAATACGATGTCAGATATCCAGGGTGGGGAATTGGCCAGGGTGTGGTGCAGATTCAAACAGGGAAAATCTGATCCGGGTTTATCTCAAGCGGTTCATAAATAGAGAGGTCTCTGATTGAAAAAGAAAATCACGAATTTTGAGAGAGCTTCAGAAAATCGAATGAAAATCAAGGAAAATAGCGGTGTGAGTAGAATAACTAAATTTTAAGAAATAATCAGAAAGAAAATAATTGTGAGAGGAAAGAAAAGGCATTGAGAAGTTAACACAAAAATCTCCCGGTTTCGATGATATACTTGTGAAGAAGCTGACACACCTGCCAAATGGCATGATGCCCTTTGACGGTTGCACCGAAGGAGAGGAGGACGGGAAGAGCAAATCGCAGCCCTGATTGAGCGAGATTATATTCCAAAAACTGAATTCTCTGCCGTGCAAACAGCCGGCAGTAGAGGATGAAATGATCTATCGTTTCAACATCCCCGCATGACGCACGTAGATTCGACGGCGTGAACCCAGGACGGCATATAGATTAAGGCGAGGAATCCTACAGCGCAACAGCCTCATGGAAACCTCACATTGTCATGATGCACAGGAACGTATGTTCCATGGGAATTTCAAATGTTCCAAATCCGCTGTACCAAGGATGGGCTCATGGCTAAGGTAATGGTGTAATTGGTAACGTTCATAACGTGATGTGGTGAGAAGGGTGAGGTTTGGAACGACATGGGCAACAGGGTCATTGATGGCTGATTTCGCTAAGAAATCGGCCATCGAGTTTGAAGTAATGCAATAGTGTCCTGGGATCCACTGAAAGCGCACCTCTAGGACGTGACGTGGCACAAAGTACATTAGGGATCTGTACAGGAGAGTGTTTGCGAACTTTCTAGTGCAGCCAAGACTGAGAGGCAGTCCGGGAGAGCGATAACTTGAGAAATATTGCTGGGAACTTCTTAAGGGCCAAACCAATAGCGAGAAATTCATCAGCGAAATTTGATGTATAATCAGGAACGCGGAGAGAATGACTCCAATCTAGTGTGTTCGAATAAACACCTAAAGCTGCCTTTTCGCCTTGCTGAGAGGCATCTGTGAAAATTGCAACATGTCTCGGATACTGAAAGGGATATTCCTCCAGGAAACCGTTTAGCACGATGGTAGATAAGTGCTTTGCATATAGCGGCCGCATATGGTCGAAGCAAACAGCTAGTGCAGCCTGTAAACCGCTGACGCATTGCACAAACCTAAGCGAGACTGCAATTCTAGACAAAAGGTGCTCAGTAAAGACAAATTGAGGCCCTTTGTAAAGCGGCCAATGTTTATTTGGAAAGAAAGCTGGGTTAGTCAAAAAATTGGAGGAGCCACTCCAGGCGATGGCTCAAGTCCCGGTAAGAAGGTACGTACTGTGAGAAGCTGGAAGCGAGAGTTCAAGTCTGGGGTGCGAGCTTCCAGAAAGAGGACAGAATTCACCACTGATTTTGGTAAACCCAGGCAAAGCCATAGAGCTCGCCTCTCCAAAAGAAGCAGAGGTTGAATTTTGTATCTAGGGCAACCGGAGAACAGAACGCAACCGAACTCCAAAATTAGTCTTACGTAAGTCTTATAGAGAAACAGGAGAGTGTCTCTGCGCATACCAAATTTCTTATTCCTGATTCGCATATGGTGACCGAGAGCTCGCTCAACTTTAAAGAGACACTGAGGAGAACGCTATGCATTTTTTTAATCAAAATCTGATAGTTCGGCATTTCATGGCTTTGTTGCCGCTTGTCCGGGAGCGAAAGATGCATTTATGTCAAAGAAATTTGGATTCCAACAGCTAACAAAACATCACCCCCGTTTCTGTCGCCCCTGTCGTACGGATAAGTGGTAAAATGCTTGCGGCAATGGAATATTTCCGAGCTGTCAACTTGAGCTGAAAGCCAAGTTTCAGTAAGGCAAACGATGTCGGCATCACATGCGTCGATAGTCGCACAAAGCTCATCACGTTTAGGCAGAACACTTCTAATATTAGTATACGGAAACAATAATGAGCGATTGGACAGTGATGGGTGCCCGCTACCCCTCACGCATCGTTTATCTGCGGGCGATTCGGATGAAAGGCATCCAACACCGCGAACTTTAGAAACGCTGTCGTTAAGCTGATCGTGACAGTAACACCTACCGTTCATGTAAAGCTTATTATAGCGCAGTTTGAATTTAGACTTTTGAGCGATACCAAATTCAACGAGTTTTTTCCGCGCCTGCCGAGTCATGAGAGAATAATCTTCACCTACACTAACGTCATTATCTTTCAGTTTAGAACTTGTGAAGAAAATTTTTTGCCTTGTTTTAAAAGACGAGAACTTCGCAATAACTGGCCTAGTTTTATCTTCAGAAAAAGCTCCAAGTATATGAGCCCGTTCAATCGATAGTTCCGACGGTGGCATATTCTAGGCTGATGAAAGTACATTAAAAGTTTTTTTTCAGTCTCATCCCGGGACTAAGAATTGACGTCAGAAAGGCCATAAAACAGAAGATTATCACGGCGCTGACTATCTTCGACCAAAGACCTGCGTGTCCTAAAGTCCCCTGAGTCCATTAAAGTTTTCACCACCACCACCTACCTGAGCCTCCTGTTCGCGCCTCTACCGCATTGCTTCCGCTTCACGTTTCCGCAGCTCGATGTTGGCCGCACGCTTCGGTCGCTTCATGTCCGCTTCTCGTTGCGTACTTGAACGCCTCTTCAACCGGTTGAGACTGGCTTCCCGCGCTCTTACCGTAACGGTGATCGTCGATGTTGCAGCCCGCCTCTGCAGCCATCGTATAGGATTTATCGGCTCTCGTGCCTTGGAGCCGGTAGCGCGCATTTGTGGGCGCTCTCGTCTCCCTGTTCACGTAGACGCGGTCGCCTCGCAGGCCACAGACATTCATGTCGTTGCCATGCCATCACACTGCGTCCAGTGCTTTTTGGCGTTACCGAAAATGACTAAATACGTTGCTCTTTACGCTAAAAAAGGAACGCGTTACTGCCATCCCTTAACTACAAAAAAATGTAACGCCTTACCGTTACCGTTACCGAAAAAAGTACCACTCGTTACTTTTTCATTACTGCATGGCCCTAAATTTTAATCAGTGCGTCGTCGGTGCAAGAACTCACGATAACAATTTTATAAAGGTTATATTTCATATAAAGCTTCTAGCCAAAACAGCGATTCTATCCGAAATGTTGATTTAAGGAGCATAATTTACACAAATGTTCAGGAGCTCAGCTATGTTAGAGTGGCCTCAAGAGTCCTGCAGAGATATAAGACATGGCTTCAGACACAGTGGCACATGGTGAAGTCATTTTCGGAACATGACATTAAGCACAAGATGACACTTCATCATCAATTCTACACTGTAAACCACTTTGCACCCTTAAGGGCAGAATGCCATCTATTAACCCTTACAGCACCCATGGTTTTCGTGAAAAGGGTGTTTTCATAAGGTAACACCCATTTTGCACCCCGCTTTAAGATCCAGGATGTTAAATGGGTAGCTTTTCTTAGTTGCACCCCTGGAGATCGTTGGGGTGTAAGGGCGTAAAACGAGAATTGCATTACTCGATTAAGCTCGGGGCACGACCACTGATCGCTTCCCGTAGCGCTTGATACAGTGATGACGACAAGCACCACTGTCACTGTCAGTGACCTCCCCGCTTCCCTTAACTGCCTCTGAACAAACACAAGCATAGGGGAAGTATATATACTCTGTGCCGTGCTCGGTCTGGTTTACGGCCTTCGATTTTAATTCGGTTGCCCAAGTTGGCTTTCGCCCGAGAATGGAGATCAGGGCATAGAGGTCATGTTCCCGATTCGACACTTTGTAGATTGCAGTATAGATGCCTTCAACAATGCGTTCCTCAATGGTGGCGCCCTGTGTGGGACGACGTTTGTCCTTCGGTTGGCCACTGAGTGCCTACAACAGGCACTACGAACTGTGGACGACCAGTGGTGGGACGAATGTCAACGCAACTGTCCGTGTGTCACTACCGATAAAACCACAACCGCACTGGGTGGAATGACCGTAGAATCTATGTTCAAGCTGACCATGGCGCAGGACCGTGGCCTAATTACCAGTGACCAAAACACATTTACGTATGTGTTCCATTACGTGAAATGAGTCATTGACAAGGTCAGCACGATGTCCGCCTACATGCTCGACAGCGTCAACAAGCGTTTGCGGGCAATAGCCAACCTGGCGCTGTTTGGCGGCATGGACGTGATCATACACACAGTGACCTGCTTTGGCTACCTTGATCCTGTCAGGACTCAGCGGTGCGAGAGGCCGAAGAGTAAGCGACGCAGACAAGATTCGAAGATACAGCTGTGCGAGCAGCAGAACGGAAAGCAAGGCATAGAAAATGCGCAGCGCAAGCGGAGCCGAGGCGGTCGATAATTGGTCCTGTCGCACGTTTGTGTCATCACATTGTGGTGATCGCCTGTCAATATTTGCACCATGTCCCCGTCTGACCAACTAGCCAAACAACACAATGTTATGCGACACAGATATTCGCACTACTGTAACAGCTCTGCCCAAGATGTCCCCAAGTAGCGGTTATTGATTTTCCAAAGTTCCTGCTGTACATCGCGCTGGTGGTACGCCTCCCAATGCAACGCGAAGGGGAAAGCGGGTCCCCTGGAAAGAAAATGAGAAATGAAAGCAAAAATGAGTGCGCCGTGTAGCACGGCTCATAGAGATAGGCATTCAGCATGACTGTTGCCTACGCAAAGGAATGTATTTTCTTCTTTTCTTCCTTTTGCGATTTTGTTTCGCTTCACATTCACAGTGGCATTGTGCCTGGTTCGTCAGTGGGCCCTTTTCAAGCAGCGCGGCCCTCTGGTAGCCGCCAGGCGTTAGTACAGATGTTTCCGTGCGGAAAAGAAATGGTAAGGGGAGTGGCCATTATAAATGCATTACAATTGCGCCTTGGGATATTGCTTTAGTAAAGAGCAGTGTAGGCTCCGACTAGCAGAGCATTTGAGCGTGACCGCCCCATAAACACGCCTGTCGCACAGTGCAATGTCAGCACTGCACTTTAACCCTTGACTAAAGGACACGCATGGGCACGAAATAAGTGGACAAAGGCCCACTGCTTCTCGACGCGTTCCCTGCAATGGTAGAGGCAAACGACTCCACCGCTTTCTCTCTATCCTCTGTGTCTCCGCCTCGTCGCGCGCCAAACTAACACCCTTGGCCTCCCATCCACCAGCTGTGAAAAACTGCTCTTGCCCCCCGGACCCAGCGAAACGACGCGACGCGCCCTGTAGCTGCTCCTTGCATTCCCTGAAAAAACCCACCTTTTAGCCCTTGTCTAAATCGCGTTTTTCCCCACGCTTGCGCATCACCGGGACGGGCTCCTTCGAGCGCGTCTCCAGCTCTTTTCTTTTTTTTCAGTCTTTCTCTCCCTGGCTCCCCTCTCTCCCATCAGGCCTGGCTCTTCGCTCACACTAACGCCCTCTCCTACGCGGCGCGTAGCGAGCACTTTCCTCTTTCTCTCCCCCCTTCAACAGCGCACCGACCATCCCCTCAAGAGAGAAAGGTAAATGCAGGCGATGTGTCCCCCTTTCCACTCCCAAGAAGAATCACTACTCCAAACTATGACCCTCACCGTCAGGAGCGGGTCGCCAAGCCTCCAAGATAACCCGCCCGAGAGCGCGAGGATCATTTCGGAGGCCATTTGACCAAACCGCGTCTGCGCATGCTAATAAGAGATGAGACAGAAGATCCGCAGTTTCGACTTCTTTGTTTGCCGTCCTTTCCGCCTCCTGATCACAGTGAAATTATACATCCAAAAGAGTCTTTAAAAACCGAGATTCAAATATAAATTGTTAGTCAAGAAATCATGTAAAATGTTTTTGTAACCACTGCGGCGTCTAGGCATGACTTTTCTCGTTTTCAACAAAATAGACTCAGGCCTGTGTCACATGCATGCGATTTTCGCCTGCGACACTGCGAATTCTGTTGGTCTGCGACTGAGGAGAGCCGTCGGTTTAGTCGAAGACGGCTTGCGATCGAGTTCCGTCCGGTTGGTATTCAGCCGCAGCGTCGGTGTGTTCGCTCTGCGACTGACCATTGGGGAGCGCAGAAAGGGCGTGCGACGTGCGGTCACGTGGAACTGTAACCGCGGTGGAAGCAAAATTGTTTATTCAAATCAAAACATACGGAATAATGCCTTGCATCTAAAAACACGCTAGTCATAAAATCATCAACACAATATGTATGATGCTTCTGTCGCATTTAATAATGGGTTGCCTATGCAAACATCAAGGAACCTTGCCTGTTCCTCCGACCGAATTCTTTGTGTCGGTGTGGCATATGAAAGCACTGACCGAAAATCGCACTGCGGCCTCACCGACTACACCGGATATTTTCGGTCCAGTCGCAGCATGTGAAACGGACCTCACCCGTATCCTTATCTCGTTGTGTGAAGTCAGCGCGCACAGAAAGCTGCACGTGTAGCCGGTGCGACAGATTATGTGTGTTCCTTCGTGCTGCCAGCGAGGATACTGCCCTGTCTTTACAAACAGTGCCGGAAAATGACATCGACGACGCCCCTGTTCGCAACGCTGGGCCCGATAAAAGTTGAATGCGAACGAGCACGAACTGCGCAGCTTGAGAGCCGCCGCCAGTGCTTGCACTCTGCCATGTGTTGAAATGCAATTTGGGAGCGACACGTTCCAGGTGAGTTGTGATGTAGAAATGCATTATGGCCTCTATTTCACAGTGCCAGGAAAAAAAGTGCGCAGCTTTTGCTTTCGTTACTCGTTCGTCGCTGCAGGGCTTAAAATGCATGTGCACGAATCTTATTCCGTAATGGCGGCGTCGCGCCGCCGCTACCGGCGCCGCTTATCTCCTTTCTCATAAACAACGTCCCCGCCATTGCTCCGTGCTGCTGACTCGTTCACCGGCACCGCTTGCCGTCGGAGAACCACTCCGCCCTCAGCGTGCGACGACACGTTCTTGCCATGCCGGTAGCCGTCGGCCGTTTGCGCCGCTCGGTTTGTTTGGCGTTGCATAATGTGCTACGCGGAGTCTGCCATTCATATGGTATGGGGAAATGGTACTAGTTTGTGCCAGAGAGCTTTCCAGTGTTATGTGTGCGAGCTGTCTGGCATTTTCAGTCATCTGCGACTGCTTTGTGGCTGTTACATGGAAATGTCCACGTTTCTTTTTATTTAAGGCTTTGCCAACGTACTTGTATATGTCCGAATACCTTCTGTTACAGTGTAATTTTCATGAGATTCTAATTTTCTGTGCAGGTGCCCGGACAATAATTTTGATGAATATGTCAAATTTCACGATCGCACAATTCCTGACTTGGAGTATCCATCGTGTGTTTTGAGGCCGTTTCCGCCGATTATTTCAAGTGATGATGTTTGTCCGGTGCTCAGTAATTTTAGTTTGTTTTCCTTAGGCGCTTCCCATTGCTTTTACAGGCATGAAAGTCACTTACTCAGAGTCACCATTGAGAACTGTATGCAGCAGGCTACGTTAGAATTCATTGCAGCTGAATGCAAGCTCCATACCACAAATGTATGAGTAGGGGATCATAATTTCGTGCATTTACAGAAGGCGCACAAGGCAGTCTACAGGAACAAAATAATATAATAAATATTCACGTTCCGACCGATCACACATCACGCGCTTTCCAGAAACGCAATTTAATTTTACCGTGACTGAGGTGTTCCAGGCTGGTACACAATGTTTTTTTATTTTAAATGGAGACCTATAGGGCTGATTTTTCATGCGTTTATTTATTTTAATTTTTGCTAATTCTCTTTATGGACTTGGTGCTCACTTGAAAATTCTGATTTCTTACCCACATTAAAAATATTTAGTTTGGCCCATCTGTTAGTGTGCAGTGTCAGTGTTGCTAGAAAAACAGATCTACAGCTGCCAAATTTCCTTTCAACTATTTTTTTTTTTGACGCGGTAGTAGTCAACTTCCGAGAATCCATTTTGAAAGCACCCTTCATAAACCTTGTGGACCGCGCAAATCTGCATCAATGATATTTGTGACGTTACAGTATTAAAAGAATATTTTCGCATATCGCTGCTTTTCCTTAACTTAAGGTTTTTTCTTTTCAGTGCAGATGATGGCAAAGATTTCTTTCTAACCGAACATGGATGGCTTGCATGAGCGTATGGTGAGGAACAACCCCAATTAATTCAACACAGGAGGGGTCGTGAACATTCTCTTCCACAATTCGAAAACATTCCAGGTAGGTGCGCATTTAGAACTACAGCTTGTCAGGTGGTTATTACGGCATTGTGATGAAAAATACAGCATAAAAAGAAGCTAGAACCATGGAATTCTGAAATGTTTTAAGTGTATGATTGGTGCCGCAAAATAAAGAGCACTACAGAATGTTACTGCGCTACACAATCTTTTCCATTCCTGTTTGGTATCTCATACACTTGATTTTTGCATTCTGCAGTGAACTCCTTGTTCGATCACCTACCACTATAATGTCATCACAGCAATTAAGTAGTTCTGGCTGCCATGACTATGCACTCTAAACAAAAAGGTAGTTGTTGTTAATAACTTTCAGGGTAGTAACTGCTTGTCACATGTGTTACTACCTAGGTAGTAACTGCAGGTAGTAACTGCAACGTAGTAATGGTTACTAGGTAGCAACAGGAGCTACCCTTACTAGCATTTACTATCTCTGAAGGTAGTAACAGCGACTAGACATTCGTTTCATATAATACCTACGAAGGCAGAGACAGCAACTGCCATTGCCAACGTTTACCTCTAGATAGTAAAAGCAGCCGCTAATCTGAATGCTGGGTAAGACGCAAGCACTGCCTCATCGCTGCAATACTTTGCTTTGCAAAATTTTGATTCCAGAGCTAGAAGCAAAGCGCTTATATGGCTTCTAGAAAACCAAAAGTAATAAAAAATTACACTCGAACTAGCCCCTCATTAACGCGTAGGTGGGCTCCGCACAGGTGACCAGGAGAGAGAGAGAGATGTTGTTGCCAGGAAGAAAGAAAAGGAAAGTGCACAGGCCTGCCCACTGGCTAAAGCCGAGCCACAATCGCTACCACGTGCAGATACTAGGAGAGTTAAAAGATGGGATGGAAATTATTCCAGAGCCCTCCACTACGGCACCTTTCTTCCTTTCTTCTTTCACTCCCTCCCTTATCCCTTAACTTACGGCGCGGTTCAGGTGTCCAACGATATATGAGACAGATACTGCGCCATTTCGTTCCCCCCGAAAACCAATTATTATTATTATTATTATATAGACAGGATAGTAAAGACGCGCTAAAGTCAAGGCCGATCCCGGAGGCAGTGTGATACCGGGCCAACCGGTAGCGGGAGTGAAGCATCCTTCAAACTCTCCGCCACATTTCCAAGAGTAAGTCCAATTGGTCCCGTAACAGATACTCTACGGGGTCTGGACGAGCGCGAGGAGTGGGAGCACACCACTGGCGCACGTGCATGTGGCGGCAATTTCTCTACACTTTCGTATCGAAATTTTGCGTAACTATTTATTGTACACTGCTGCTGGTGGTTTCATACGTCTTCCCACTGCATATACTATACGCCTCATAAGTTGGAAGCTAGCTCTTGACAGCGATTCGAACCGTCAGCATATATACCTCGAATTGTATATTCGCCGACGTTTTTTTCCGGATGGTGTCATACGAGTAGCCGCCACTTTACTACCTCTGCTTTCGATGAGGTGGTAATGAGGTAGTACAAATGTAGTAACAGCCAAAATGGAAGTAACAGCCGAACTTACTGCATTTTTACTACCTCCTTTTTTATTGAGGTCGTAAGAAGGTACTACAAAGTTAGCAACTATTAAAAAAAGTAGTAACAGCATCCGTTACCACCTTTTCACTAACTTTCTTTCTAGGAGTGTGTGGCTATGCCAGTTGCTAAAGTACCAATCAATTTTATTGAATTAAAGCTGTGCCTTTCAGTGCAGTCAAACGAAATTCGGAAAGTACCTGCATTTCAGAGCATGTGTTTGAAAGGCCAGTATGAATGCAGTACATTGGCATCGTTACAACCCTTCTGGAAATACGTGTTTTGACCCCTCGTCGACCCCGCGAAAAAAAGGATGTCTCTGGGAACCTACCAGCGGAAACTTTCCCATCCTGTTATGGAGGGGGGGGGGAGATGGCCTTCCATTTGTCTGGTTCGCCGCAAGACGTGATTGACGATGGACAAGACGACAGAAAGAAGAGGGTACGATGCCTTCCAGTGTTTAGCATTGACTGACAGGAGCCGACCTGCGGCCCGCCGCCGTAGTGACCGCGGCACCCGCACGAATCACCTGTTTTTGACAGACGTGCCCCTCTGCTGTGCGAGGTAGAAGCGGACCCCCAAATCCTCCTCGCCCATTCCCACGAGTGCCTCTGCGTGTTTTGTGCTGTGTCATTCTACCGATCTGTGCCACGTGTTGAATTGGCCGCCGACTGGTGGAGGGGCGGAGCCTTGGGATATTTAACAGGTGACCTGAGTGAGAGCGATTGCTCTGGGCCCTGACGACAAGGCTTATCCAGTCGCTGGACGCTATGGACTTTTAACATTTGACTGTTTTCTCTTTTATAAATTATGTAACTTATGTAATTATGTAAAAGCTTCTTCAAAGTGCCAGTAAACCCGCTTCTTTTTCGTTTTCCCAAACTCCAAGTTCCATATTTCCTCAGCCCGAAGACTCGGATACGCTGCCCGAAGGCGCCCGGGTTCGAGTGAGCCCCTGCACCACGAAAACTGATGACCAGCCGTGAGATCAGAACATACAAGCGGCAACAACGGTCAGCCAACGAGAGAGCAGCTGTCTCAGGACATGATCACATGTGTGGGTGAGTGCTTGGCTTTCCTCTGATGTGGACCAGATTCTAAAAGAGGGTTAAAATTTAGAACTGGTAGAGACATGTGCTTAAATCATCGAGGGTTGGTATTTTGGCATAATTGTTTTGGAAATAGCCTAGACTCAGAACTATAGTGGACCTACAGAAGCTTCAGAAGCCGGACCTGTTGCTGTTGTACGAGGAATTGGGGATCGATACAAAAGAGTTTGGCTCGAAAAACCATGATTATAAAGGCAATAACTGATTTGGGGGCAGATGATGAGGTGCTCAGTGAGGCGTGGAACATCATAGAACAAAAAAGGAAGAGCAGCTCAGACAGCAGAAAAGCCGTGAGCGTGAAAGAGAGAATGAAGCAAAAAACAGGAACGGGCACTAGAGCTCTGTAAGTCAGAAGTGGAGTTGAGCAAGAGGTCGGGCAATTGTCCCCAGCAAGCGGTACCTCTTCTCAACGAGGAGGCAGAGTTCAAGATGTCTAGGAACATGCAGCCATATCTGGTATCATGGGATGTCTATAACTAGCAAATTTTGGACGAACGTGCGGCCAACTGTCCTTTAGTTGATAGACAGTATCAAAGGCTACTGACTGTACTGCCCTGCGAGGCATCGGAGGTTGTCGCGCGGCTCAGCAAGAAGGGCGCGGACAACTACGAGAATGTCAATGCTTGCCTTCTACGAAAGAAGACTTAGCGCAGAAGCTTTCACGCAGTGATTTCTGGGAGCTAAGAAGTAGAGGGACAAGAGCAATCCCTATTGTTTTGTACAAGCTGCAAGTTAACTTGGTCGAATGGTTCAAGTGCACCGGGTCCTATAGTAACCGGGACGCTTTTGTGGAGAGGATGTTGTTGCAACAGTTTTACAACTGACTCTTTGAAGAGGAAAGAATTTGGCTACAGGACCGCGACAATGTATCGTCTGTGACAAAAGCTGCCGAACTCATTGAGGAGTGCGCTTCGTGCCAGATGTTTAACAGCACTAAAGTTTAGATGCCCCGTATTTTCGGGAGAAGTGCGAATTACCCTCACGAGAGGCATTTTGGGAACTCTACAGTCGAGAAAGACGAAAAAAAAATTTCTTCCGATAAACCTCAAAGAAAGGAAGACAATGAGAACGGTGCAAAAGTGGACAAAGCGCAGAAAGAAAAAGTCACGTTTCATGCTATGAGGCCGCTCACTAGCTACATATGCAATGAGCTGGGTCACATAGCAGTGAAGGGTCAAAAAGAAAAGGTTGCGCTCCCGTATGTCAGTAACTGTAATGAAAACATGAAGCTTTTGCAACCTCACACGCATAGCCTGGTAGTGAACGGGAAGCAACTCAGATGCAACGAAGGATGTTGCCCATTTGTCGTATATGTCACCATCCGATTACATAGGCCTATGTGTATGGATCCGACAGATAGTGAATGGAACAAAGCATGTGCTTGCCTATCGCGACAGTGGTAATTGAGGGCCCTTTCTGTACGCCTACAACCGAAGCCGCAGTTTCAGGAAAACTACCTAAATGCCACAAGGATGTTCGTGGAGTGGAGCGCGACCAAATAGTCGTTCCCCAGAAGAACCGACAAGACTTACTGCGACTTTCCCATGGCAATTCGTGGTCATGCCACCTGGGAATCAGTAAAACAAAGCAGAGGGTTTTACACGAGTACTATTGGTCTGAATGTTTTGAGGACATGGAGCGCTTTTTAAGGTCGAGCACCGCATGTCAGCGGGTCGTAAAGGCGCGAGATAAGTTTAAAGCGCCGATTTTTTTGTAATGATCATTACTGAGCCATTTCATCACTGGTGATAGATATAGTTGGGCTACTTTCCTTGACAGAGTCAAGGTGTCGTTATATTCTCACCATGCCTGCCACACAGTTTCCAGAGGCTGTTGCGCTGCACGAGGTGGCATCATAGAGTGTTGTGAACACTCTGTTAACAGTCTTTGCCCGACTTGTATTTCCTTCCGAGATCCAGTGATCAGATAGTGGGTTCACTAGTGTGATCACCACCTCATTTCTAGAGCGGTGCGGCATTAAAAAAGTGCACACCTCAATCCATCATCCGCAGAGCATCAGCTAAAAAGGTGGCATTCTGTTTTAAAGCGCGTGCTTAGGGGATTGTGCTATGAAAAGCGCGACTGGGCGCATGCCTACCTGCGGTACGTTTCGCTTTGCGGTGAGTGCCACATGCATACACTGGATATAGCCCCGCCGAGTTGGTGTAAGAAAGGTAACTGCGCTCACCTCTTCGAATGATACGCCAAGCCTGGGAAGGGCTCGGAATGGACCCAACAGTAGTGGAGTTCGTGTTGAGTCTACATAAAAGAACTCGTAGAGGACAGCATGAAGTCAGCCCAGGCTCGTTCTAGGGTCTACTATGATCGGACAGCCCGCCAGGGGAAGTTTTGTGTCGCTAACAAGGTAATGTTGCTGAGAACTTCAAGGCAGAATAGGCTCGAAGTACAGTGGGAAGGGCCTGATGAAGTAAATGTCAAGCTCTCTTACATAAACTACGTAGATAAAACCTGGGGAAAACGTAAAGAAGTGCGCATTTACCATGGTAACCTAATGAACGCACGTTCATTACGCACGTTCTAAACGTAAGGATAATAAAGCCTTACGTGCACAGAGACGCCGCGATAAATCTAACGCTGAACCTTCTTGAGGAAATGGAAGACAACCTTATCTGCCTAAGCGAAGAGGAAAGCAGCAAGCAGGAACTCCTCACGAGGACTTAGCGAAGAGGAGAACTTAATGAATCTCAGTTGTCTGATCTCGGCGTACTGATAGCAGAGTTTGATGACTGCTTCATAGACAGTCCAGGCAGAACTGATATGGTTGAGCATGATATTGAGCTAACTTTCGAGGAGCCAGTGCGTTGCAGGTGCAATCGACTCTCTACAATGCAGATAGATATCCTTGATAGGGAGGTAAAACGCATGCTGGAATTAGGATTATTCAAGCACTACGAAACCGAACAAGCTTCGCCTATGATCTTGGTGGAAGCTCCAGGTAAAGAGCCAAAGCCTGTAGTAGATTACCGGAAGTTAAATGCTGTCACCGAGGATGAAGTGCATCCTATCCTGAATATCGAGGAGGGAGTGGAACAGGCCAGTCGAGCAGCCTATGTAACTACACTAGACCTTACTCGAGGGTACTGAGATGTACTGGTCACTGAGCACGCCAATAGATATGCAGCTTTCGTTACTCCAATGGGAAGCTATCAACCAACAATGACGAGCCTCGGCTGAGAAATGCTCCAATTTGTTTTTCCGGCCCATTGGACAGGGTTCTAAATGACTGCGAAGCATTTGCGGTGCCCCACTTCTCCCCTGTCTACAGAGACGGACGTTCAGGCATGCTTAGAGCTTACAGGATATTACAATCACTATATCCGTGATTATTCCGCTTTGGCAAGTCCCCTGACCGATGCTCTCCGCAGGACAAAGCCGAAAAATGTAGTCTGAGACGAAAAGAAGGAAGCGTCCTTCTTAAACCTGAATGCAGTACTGATTAGCCGCCCGGTTTTGCGAGCTCCTGATTACGAACGAGAATTCACGGTCCAGTGTGATGCGAGTGATCGAGGACTAGGTGGCGTTCTCTGCCAGAGGGATGACGACGGCAACAAACATCCCGCTCTCTACTTGAGCCGAAAACTGAGCTCCCAAGAGATGGTGTACTGCGTGTTGGAAAATGAGTGCCCTTGCATGTTTGGGCTATCCAGAAACTACAATGGTATCTCAGAGGCACCACATTCACTGTAGGAACAGACCATTATCCCCTTTCCTGGCCCCAAACCACGACATCAACTAACAACTGCCTTCTCAGGTGGAGCTTTATTCGGCATCAGTATCATTTCGACATAGAGTAAAGGTCAAATTAAATGGAAACGCGGACGCACTTAGCCATTCTTTCTAAATATTCCAGGGTGCTCTACAGGTATATGAAATTGATACTTAAATTTTTATTTCGTGCGTTTATGCGTGTGAATGTGTGTAGTAGCATGCTTGCTTTTCTCAGCATACGTAGGTCCTCGTCTGGCGGGGGAGGAAGCTGTTAAAACCCTGCTGCGGACACGTCATTTCACTTCTCGTTGACGCCGTGAAAAAAAGGATACCTCTGGGAACCTACCTGCGGAATCTTTCCCACGCTTTTAATGAGCGGGAGATGGCCTTCTCTTTCTCTGGTTCCCGCGATGGACAAAACAATCGAGAGAAGAGGGGATTGTGCCTTGCAGTAATTACCTGCGACTGACAGGAGCCGACCCATCGGAAGAGGACCCACCGCAGGAGCGACTGCGGCACCTACACGAATCACATGTTTTCGATAGAGACATGCCGTTCTACTGTGCGAGGTAGCAGTGGACCCCCGAATCCTCCTCGCCGATTCCCACGAGTGCCTCCGGGTGCTATGTGCTTCATTCTTCCAATCTGTACCACGTGTCGAATTGACCGCCGACTGATGAAGGGGCGGAACCTGAGTGAGAACGATTGCTTTGGGTCCTGATAACAAGGCTCATTGAGTGACTGTGCGCTGCTAAATTTTAATGTTTGAGTGTTTGCTCTTTCCTAAATTTTGCAAATAAGTTACTTCAATGTGCCAGTAAACCCGCTGGTTTTTCTTTTTCCCAAAATTCAAGTTCCATATTTCCTCACCCCGAAGGCTCGGACACGCTACCTGAAGAATCCCAGGTTTTATTGAGCCCCTGCCGCACGACTGCTTGTGTATATGCAAAAGTATTCCTTTCCACTTTGTAACATAAGAGCGCATCTGCTGATGCACAAATATTTCACTGTGAATTTATTTCAACGTATTGTAGACTATAGCCCCATACAACTCAAGGAAAAAGGCACAAATCCTCTCAAAGGGGTCCCAGTGGCATCAACTGATTCTCATGAACTTGAAGATGATCCCCTTGGATCATCTTCAAGCATGATATTGTAGGGTACGGCAGATTGACCTTCATGAAAACCATGGATGTATAGTATGTCCACCCAAGCAGGTGTGTCTGCCTTTCCGTCTCAGCTCCTTTCTCTCTTTATCTAGGTAAAAAATCAATGAAGTATACAGTCAAAAGAAAACAGGCAAAGGAATTCACAGAAAAAAATGAACAATATACATTTGTAAAGCAGAAAAGTCTGCTTACAAAACTAACTTGAGGAACCAGTTGGACATCTGTTTGCCATTGTCTTTTTCTTCTTTTTTGTCTGTCACATCATGACCTCAACAATCCTTTTTATTTGGAAGGTGGTGTTTTCTAGTATTATGACATTCAGCTTTACAAATATGGCATGGGAGAATGACCTAGATTTGGCATGGAGAACTCGAGTAATATTTTAGTGCTTTTGAAGTGTCCAAACAATTTTTCAAGCCCCTGGTGACAACTTGCACTGCTCTAAGTTTGAAAACTAGTACATGGCACCAAAGCTATCAATTGTGGAAAGTGCAAGTTTTACTTTTTGTCTTTTTTTACAGGAGAGAACATGTCGCTGATGCTGTCAAGAGTGCAAATGCATTTACGGGTGCGTACTGCGTGTTCGACAGGCGCTACAAACCAGGAGCCTGCAACTTTTGTTCCATATTCGAACTCCAATTTCTGGATGTTTATGTGACTGAGTAAAGGTGCATTGTCTGATGATTTGTAAGTATGCACCAAGTTGCCTTTGATGGTTCACATCAATAATTGTTTGCCGAAGCATGCAAAGTAATGTGCCTGACCTTTTTTGAATGCTCTTTTCATGATCTGGGCATTCATAATGCAAAAAAGCCAAGCTATTGTCTCTAGCACATATTACATGCGTGGGTGGCTACAATATCAACTGATACAATGCAATATATCAAACAGCTTCACATTGCTACACAAAATACAGTTGGAAGTCTAAAATTAATGACACGCCATAAAAGTGAAAAATTCAAAAGGGTGTTAAAGTTGAAGTGCGACTGCTACACCCATTGTAAATCCGGTTAGTTATGTGAAGCACCTTCTACTGCTTCAGGTATAGAAGGGTGGAGTTGTGAGAAAAGTGCCCTTTATAAGGAGGCTTTGCTACCTAAAGTTACCCTTTCCGAAGGGTGTAAGTTATAGACACTATAATGCACCCTTAAAGGTGTAACATGGGTTAGAGTGTATCATTCCAGAGAAAACATAGCTCAACTCTCAGCAAATTTACAGTAATTTTGAACAATGTGGTGTTCCAAAATGCCGGGCATACTTCCACTCTTTAGATATTTGTGTGTGCAGTGGTTTTGGAAGGCAGGTAGGTGAAGGCAAGTGTGTGAATGCGTTTTCGTACACGTTTCATGCTGTATGGGTATTCAGTCTTTTTCTTTCAGTTGGGTGCATCGTCAAGGGCAGGTGTTTGTGGCATGCACGCGAGCCGCAACAAAGGTTGTCGAGAACACGTGTACATTTTGTTTATCTGCAACATCACTTTAGGTACTCCACGCTTTCTTTTTTAAGAAAGGAGGCGGAGGATTGGGGGGAGGACAACTTGAATAGAATGTCGTGACACCACGTTACCGAAAAATATTAACGTAAGTACGTTACCCCTTACAGTTTCAAAATTGTAACGTGTACGTTACTAAGTTACCGAAAAAATAAATCGATGCCGGTAACGCCGTTACATGTAACTCGTTACCGCGAACACTGACTGCATTGCACACACACCGTCGGCAGGGGAGTCTGAAGAGGCAGTGACGCGCGCAGGCATGAAACCCTTCGCAAATACACTTATGACTCCTACTGCGTTAGCACTGGCGCGACTAATCATGCAGCAAGTGGTCTGATGCTGACACCTGCTGCCTCCGATGCTCCGCCGCCTTCCGCCAATGAAGTCCTATTTCGACTGCGACGCCCTCTCCGGTAATGCGTCCTCGCTCTGAAGCTGTTCCAGTCGCTTCCCAATCCACTTCTTGCCAGGTGTATTACATACCCGGCTTTTTGTCAAACCGCTACCGAAGAAGGAGCTGCCTCACCGACACGATGTGCGCCTTTAGCACAGAGCCCGACAACTGTATGATTTCTATCGTTCCACGCAAACACTACACAAACGGATGCGGAAAGGCAAGGTGCAAACTACGTGGTCCCTGCAACCACGCCGCGATCAACCTTTATCTCCGCAGCCCCGGTGAGCGCCCCCTCCCCCTTCCGCACCAGAAGATACAGCGATAGCGCTGGCTATCGCAGACCGCCGTACGCGCACAGTCCTCGGTGACTCAAAATGCGCAATCCTAAACTACTCGGCAGGCTGCATCTTTATTGCCGCCGCACGCATCCTGCGGGACTGCACTCCCGAACGCAAAGTTAACCTAATCTGGGTACCCGCTGTAAGGTGTCTGGCGACAGCCGGTGGTCTGATTCAGCTGCGTATTCGACCAGGACACCTGCAACCGGGGTCACTGCACGGCGATAGACATTTTGGTTCCCACGGCCGGCCCTCGCGTGGATTATTGGATTCGAGACGGAGGATTCCACTGCCGTTTGTAAACCTTGTTCGCGGAAGTTCGTGCGGCCCGGAGCAGTTAGCGACCGACAGAACCAAGCAGGGGTGACTCACCCCTTCAACTATGCCTGCTCGCCGGCGCCTCGCCCATTCGGATTTCCCGGAAGACGTGTCCGGCTGGAGCGTGAGAACTGTCGTTCGGACGCGAAGACAACGCTCTCTCTGGTGGGGGCGATTGTCCAGCGGCACCCTCTCTCCGGCGAGGCATGTGACGGGGCCGTGTCCATATGTGAAGTGGTGTGTGTGTGTGTACGACAGCGCAAGTTAGGCCACGCCCAACCTGGCGAAGGCATTCTCGGACCTGGGGAATCCTAGGGACTGGACCCTTTTTAAAACCGGACGACGAGTGCCGTGAAAAAGGAATCCTCGATAATCCTCAGATCTTCTCAGATCCTCCGACCTTCCCCCATCACCCTCCAATGGGTTCCAAAATCTTGTAAATAATATAACATAAACCCCCCTGTACAGTTTCCTTCATAACCAAGTCCGACAACGTCATTCAGAGAAGGGACCTGCGGTGCTGAAAGAGTCAGCTCACTCAAGAACTCCTCGTCTCTAACACCGCCCATGAGGGAAACTGTGGTAACGAAGGGACATATATGAGGTTAGGGCAACCAAAAAAAAATTGAAAAATAATAAGCCCCTGCCTACACCACTGACGCAAGACAGGCTGGCAAGCAAGAGACCGGCCGACTTGCCCGAGGCTTAACAATCCCGGCGGCCGCGCCACGGATCCTGGAGCACTCGCTGAATCCCCCCAGACTTGTGCCGACGTCACCAATAATCATAAAAAGACGTGACTCCCTCTTCCGCCTCTCCAACCCGATCTCGAATGAGCACAAGCCACCCTGCTCCGAAGATTGCAGACGCTCCTAATTCTCAGGTACTCAAAACTATCACTATTCGCCAACAGGCAATACGACCCCACATGCCCAAATTCGCACAACGGATCGTCCGCCACTCAGGCGCACATCCTCTGGGGATGCGAAAATAACCCTCCCCACGGGCCTTCCTGCCAGCTCCCTCTGCGGAATGCTACGACCAACTCCTCAACCAGCTAGATAAGACCACGCAACTTTCACTCATCTCATAGCTTCAGTAAGTCGCCCCTTCCTGGGGGCCACACAGGACCCACCTGCCCTGGTTCGCGGCACCTGTGGGAAATAAAGTTGCCTCTTTATCTTTCTGAACTTCTTGCCATTCCCATGGCTCTCCAATCTTTGTGCTCCGACGCTGACAACTAGCAGCTTTGAATCAATGGATCATATAAAGCTTTCGCCTTGAAATAAAGTCCATGAGAACGAACACATGGTGATATACGCGCTCATAAAATGGCTTTCGATCCACGACAGGCACCACATCTCGGGTTCGGCGTCGCTAGGATCTTGTCAAGCCATCAAGAACAGCTTCAGGGTTCCGCTGACATAGCAGGCGAATTGTATTGTATGGCCCGCAGTAGCGGCGAAAATGTTTTCACTGAGTCCACCGTGACAAATGCATGTCCAAACTCAGACTCGGTCAGCTGGCTTGTATTCTGCGAGGCGCCGACGAAGATTGTAATGTCAACGGTCCGTGCGCTACTCAACTTGAGTGCGCAACCAGGCATAACGTCGGGGGTCTTCTGCCGACTGCACGATATAAACATAACGGTGCTGAAATGTAGCCGGGGGTTCTCTAGCAGACTCCCTTCATAAAAAGGGAGTACTCTAGAAGGCAGCTTCGTCATCATCATGACTTAAGCAATGCAGGGCAAAGGTCTCTCCCATGTCCCTACAATTAACCCTCTTCTGTCCCAGCTGCGCCCACACTATGCCTGCAAGCCTCGTAATCTCATCCTGCCACCTAACTTTCTGACTCCGTCTACTATGCTTGACATCACTTGGAATCCACTTCTTTACATTTAAGGACCAGCGGTTGTCTTGCCTTCTCCATACATGCCCTGCCCAAGCCCATTTCTCCCTATTGATTTCGACTAAGATGTAATTAACACGCGTTTGTTCCCTCACCCACTATGCCCGCTTCTGGTCTCTTAACGTTACACCTATCCTTTTTCTTTCCATGGCTCGCTGCGTCGACCTTAACTAAAGCTGAACCATTTTCATTAGCCTCCACGTTTCTGCCCCGTAGCAGAGTACCGGTAAGATATAGCTGTTGCACGCTTTTTTCATGAGGGATATTGGTTATCTGCTATTCAATCTGAGAGAACCTGTCATATGCTCTGCACCCTATTCTTACCGTTTTTAGTTATTTCGCTCTCATGATCCTGATAAGCTGCCACTACGTGCCCTTAGTAGATGTATTGCTTTACCATTTCCTCCACCTCGCTTCCAATTGTGAATTGCTGTTCCCTTGCTAGACTATTGAACAGTACTTTGCTTTTCTGCATTTTAATTTTCAGACTCACCGTCCTGTTCTGCCTGTCTAAATCATTGATCATGATTGGCAGTTCCCCTCCTGAGTGACTCTGCAGGGAAACGTCATTAGCGAATCGCAGATTATTTAGGTATTCTTCATTAACTCTTATCCACAGGTGTTCCCTATTTAGGCCTCGGAATACCAACTGTAAACAGGCGGCGATTAGCATCGGCGAGATCGTGTCTTCTTGCCTGACGCCCTTCCTTGTTAGAATTTAATAGCTCACTTTATGGAGGACTATGGCAACTGTGCAGTTCCGGTATATATCTTCCAGTATTTTGACACAAGGCTTTTATACACCCTGATTACGCAATGCCTTATGACAGCTGAGGTTTCCACTTTGACAAATTCTTTCCCTTAATCAATGAAGGATATATATATAGGTGTCGATTATATTCTATGCATTTCTCTATCCCCTTATGTATAGTGTGAATATGATCTATTGTTGAATATTCTTTATGAAGGCCTGCCTGATAATTTTGTTGATTAAAGTCTGAGTTTGTCGTGAGTCTATTAGTGATTGCCTTAGTAAATACCTAGTAGGCAACGGACAATAAGCTGATCGGTTGGTAATTTTTTTCGAGTCCTTGGCACCTCCTTTCTTATGAATTAGGATAATATTTGCATTCTTCCATGCTTGTGGTACGGTCGAGGTCGTAAGGCATTGCGTATACTGGGTGGCTAGTTTTTGTAGCAGAATCGGCCCTCCGTCTTTCAAGAGATCTGCTGTTACCTGATCCTAGCCAGCTGCTTTTGCCTTTTGCAGTGTTACTAATGCTTTCTTTACTTCATTTTTCGTTACGGGGTGGAGGCGCCGCCATTGTGTGCGCTACTGTCTTTATCATTAACGTTCTGATTACACTGGCTACTGTATAGATTTGTGTACAACTCTTCGGCTAAAATAACGATCTTATCCATATTGCTAATGGCATGGCCCTCCTTGTCTCTTAAAGCACACTTCTGGTTTTTACCTACGCCTCGTTTCCTTGGAAGCATACTCCCTTTCTTACTCTCATATAGGCGTATTCGTGTTTAGAATGGAGTGCAGGTAGGCGGCGAGGTAGAGGTGGTCCCCATTGGTGACGTCCTGACCTTGCGTCGAGCGTTGTCACGACCTCCCTGCCATTTACAAGGTAAGGGTTCTACGGGGATGCTTCCTTAATTGTGGTTTGTAGGCGAATGAAACGTAGAGAGAGATCGTCTCCAGTGATCTGTGTTCGGTTTCAATGAAGACAAGTGTACTTAAATGCAGTTCTTTTCCAATTTGCCTCCTCGCGGTGTCACTGAGATGTCTACGAAAAGCGAGAGGCACAGCCGTCTGACTGGGTTTTATAGAGTCAGCGTAAGTTATCTCACTAAGTGGATTGCAAGCAGAGCTAGTTGCTACTACTAGTCAGCAGCAGTACGAAAATAAACGAAATATATTTACGACTGTCAACCGCCATGAAATATGGCCGATGTCAATACTTAATTTTAGAAGGCATAAAAGGCGCAGACTAACACCGCATAACCCCTTAAAGCAAAAGCGTTTATTGTCCCGTTCGGAGGAAATCCCGGCATCGACGAGACTGGGAAATTCAATTTCGTGGAATGGGTGTAACGACGTACAAAACAGGCTTGCTTCAAAGAAAAAAAAAATGGGTCGGCTTAGCTCAGATAACCCTAGCTATGCAAGCGAAAGCACTGTTGTGATCGGAGACCCCGACAGCGGGAACAGACGAGCCCGGCAGGCGCCATTGAACTATGTTTGACCAAAGGTGCTGTCGTCATGAGAAGAGGATTAGGAACGGATCCTGGCGACGGTGAGCTGTGACACCCACTGACACCCACTGACGCATTTTTTTAGATTTCGGGAAAGCATTCGACAAAGTATCGCATCGTCACCTGCTACTCAAACTGTCATGCCTTAATTTACACTCTTGTGTGCTCACCTGGATCAGCAGTTTTCTAACCAATCGTCTCCAGTTTGTTATCACCAACTCCCATTCATCCGCTCTCTTCCATGTCCGGTCGGGTGTTCCTCAAGGTACTGTTTTAGGCCCCCTTCTTTTCCTAATTTATATTAATGATCTGCCAAATAACATGTCATCGAACATACGCCTGTTTGCCGACGATTGTGTGATTTACCGCTCCATAAATAACCAATCAGATGTTGCCGTCCTACAGAACGACCTCGTTAAAGTGCAAGAGTGGTTCGATACCTGGCTCATGAAACTAAATGTCAATAAAACCTTTTTAGTCTCTTTTCACCGCCGACGTAACTACTCACCTCCCAACTACCTCCTTTACGGTTGTCCCATAACTCAAACCGACAATATTAAGTACCTAGGTGTCCTTATCTCCAGTGACCTATCCTGGCACAGTCATGTTACTAATATAGCTAACTCAGCCAATCGCGTCCTTGGCTACTTACGGCGTAAATTTTCCTTAGCACCCCCTTCCGTCAAACTAATTGCCTATATATCACTTGTCCGACCTAAACTAGAGTACGCCAGTTCTATATTCGATCCTCACCAAGCCAACCTGTCGAATTTACTGGAATCTATTCAAAATCACGCTTCACGATTTATTCTTTCAAGAGTACTCATATCGCGCTTGTGTAACTGGCCTAAATTTTCGACTTGAACTTTGTACCCTAGCATCCCGTCGTCAACTAGCTCGCCTTTCTCTTTATCATGCATTTTTTCACAGCTTGCCACCGAACAACGCACTCATCCGCCCAGCCCATCGTTTATCCCGTCACAGCCATCTCAAAGCAGTCTACCCCCAGCGCGCCCATACCACAACGTTCTAAAAATCATTTTTCCTCCGTACTGCCCTGGACTGGAACGACCTTCCCGGCCATATCGCTTCCCTTGAAGATCTTCAACAATTCAAGACTGCCATCGAAAATCATTTTTTTTTGTCATAACTGCCGTACTCCCCGCCCACCCCTCATGTAATACCCCTTAAATGGTGCCTTTGAGGACTTAATAAATGAATGAAATGAAATGAAAGGCCTCTCATCCCCTCGTTCGGAGTATGGAATGCGGCATTTCTCCCGAACTGCGCCCTCACGTGGACCGGCAGAAAGACCCGAACAAAGGCGCCGGACCCTCTTCGCTCGCTTGCATCTGCGCGGCAAGACAAAGCGGGGGCGGACACGGCTGATTCATTTTACCTTCTGGAATTTCAGTGGTTAGGGCGCTCGACTACTGATCCGGAGTTCCCGGCGGCTGCGTTTTTATGGAGGAAAAACGCTACGGCGCCCGTGTGCTGTGCGATGTCAGTGCACGGTAAAGATACCCAGGTGGTGGAAATCATTCCGGAGCCCTCCACTACGGCACCTCCTTCTTCCTTTCTTCTTTCACTCCCTCCCTTGTCCCTTCAATTACGGCGCGGTTCACGTGTCCAACGATATATGAGACAGATACTGTGCCATTTCCTTCCCCAAAAACCAATTATTATTATTATTACCCTCTGGAATTCACTGGGACCATCAGGACGCATCTTTCCACGGAGCGGATCACCGCCTACAAAGCCAACGACCTTATGTACATGGTCAACCTGTCGGAGACCACATTCCAGGACCTCAAGGCGCCAGGATTCCTTATCGCCTGTGCACGTGTTTGTGAGGGCGGAGCGGTCACGGGGTTAGGGCGGAGACTATGAAGAGTGTGTCTGCCCATTGGACGCTTGATCAGCCACCGGTTTCCCTAGCTAGGTGCCTAGGGAATATCCACTGTATTTAAGCCGCAAATTTGCTGGTTTCACAGCACTTCATCTCTTACTTTTGGTCTCCCTGCTTCGGTTGTAAATATGTAAATAAACCTTCAAGTTTACCAATCCTCCTGAAGGCTTCCCTCCGTCGTCTGCAGAGTTCATCGTCATGCGGTGAAGACCTCAGTCCCGATACCCAAGCAAATCAGCACCGATTACATGTGAGATAACTTTCTAACGTTCTTGGGGCCGAAGCACAGTCTGACAGGCAGACGGACCACGTGGGTAGTTGCGGGTTCCGCACTGCGAGAACTCGCTTCCAGAGTCTCACCAGTCTCCACCGCGGCTGCTAACAAGGCTCGCCGCTGTCTTCATTCGGCATCTTTCGCTCGCCGTCGAGCCAGGCGAAGCTTCCGCCCTCCATTCCTTTCGGCTTGCCGTATAGCGCGTTTACGCTCCCTGTCGATCGCTAAATCCCTCGACCAGTTGGCAATGTCGAACGGGTGTTCAGACTCGCTCTGACGTCTGCGAGTACCCACTCTCGAGCACGTCGGCTCCGGCTGACTTGCTTCGTCCACAGCGAGGCGGTGGATAGGCAGCGCGCAGACGCCCGACGACGACGGAAAGCGTGACTGCAGCAGCTGCGGGTCACGAGTTGCGTCCTCCGATCCCCCTTTTCAAGGTCATTCGTACAGACGCAGCGAAATCGGAGCCACGTGGATAGTAAAGACACCTCCGCTCAATGGCACCATGTGCGTTGCAATTGAGCGGCCGAGGTAAAGCTTTCGCTTTGAAAGGTTGTCAGTCGGAATTGAACCGGAGTCCCTTCGGTCAGGAGCCGGGAACAGCTTCTTCACCAATGAGGATGTTCATTCAGGAGGATAAACAGAGGGTTTGTACAAGTACGTCGCACAGCAACGTGCGCAAAATGACTTTAAAAGAAAAATTAGTTTTGGGGGCCAAGAATTAGCCGCTCGGATTACATGCGATGACGTGTATTACAGCAGAATGTGATGTCTCGTGAAGAGCTGCCGATACCTGCGTACTGTTGCGCCGAGAAATGCCCTAGGGACCGCACGGACACATTAAAACTATAGCGCCATATTTGCTAGGTGAATTTAAAAAAAGAATGAAGTTTTTGAAGACGGGCTGGCTAGCCATAGCTACATACGCTAAGTAAATAAAAGAAGGAAAAATTGACCGCCAAACCAGCAATCAACGTGTGTAAACAACGGTACCTGGGAGTACATATTATACCTGGCCGAGACAATTACCTACAAAACCGAGTAGTGCCGAACATCAACATGAGCAAGCTCGTATCCTAGAGGGCTCGGCAGCAGTACCGCAAATAGAGCCAGTACTTACTTGATTAGGTTCCGCTAGCTAATGCAATCAGCGCACAAAAAATCAGCGGTCCAGTAAGAGGCTTCTGCTCAACAAATTCAAAGTCTAAGTAAAACCCTTGCTTGCTTTCAGCGCTGATTCTGTACTGGTGGCGTTGCATCGAAGTTTTAATCAATGTGGCATATTAGAGTCTGAGATTTAAGCCAAGCGTAGATATTATAGTCACTCTTCATTTTGCTTTGCCCTGTTGTCGACGTACAGCAAAAAAAAAAGCAGCCGTGTGCTGTACAATGAAAATTCCCTTTGAAAAATAGGTTTTATGGAGGCAAAACGCTAAGGCTCCCCTGTGCTGTGCGACGTCAGTGCACGTTAAAGATTCCCAGATGGTTGAAATTATTCGGAAGCCCTCCACTACGGCACCTCTAATTCTTCCTTTCTTCTTTCACTTCCTCCTTTATCGCTTTCCTTACGGCGTGGTTCAGGTGTTCGCCGATATATGAGACTGATACTGCGCCAGTTAGTTTCCCAAAAACCAATTATTATTATTATTATTATTATTATTATTATTATTATTAAATATAGGTTGTTTCAGGAAAGGAAATGGTGAAAGAATTGTCTAATCTCGGCGGACACGCCAACCGCACCGTAAGAGAAAGGAAGAATGTTGTACTGAAAGAATAAAGAAAGAGTTGCTGTATTGGAGGGCTCCTGAAGAATTTAGACCACTTGTGGATCATTAATCGCACAGAACACTGGCGACATGTCTTTCCTATAAATTAGCAATTTCATTATACTAAAAGAACACGGAAAAATGAAAACAAAAATTATTCAGTGTGCGTTAAAGATCCCCAGGTACTCGAAATTATTCCGGAGCCCTCCACTACGGCACCTGTTTCTTCCTTTCTTCAGTCAGTTCCTCCTTTATTTCTTCCCTTACAGCGAGGCTTAGGTGTCCACCGAGATATGAGATACTGCGCCATTTCCTTAACCCAAATATCAATTTATAATTTGCATTTTTGAAGAAAGGAATGACGCAGTAAGTGCCTCACACGTCTGGGTAGACACTCGAACTGGGCCGTAAGGGAAGGGATAAAGGAGCAACTAAGAACGGAAGAAAGAGGTGCCGTAGTGGAGGGCTCCGGAATAATTTCAATCATGGGGGGTCTATAACGTCTACTGACATCGCACAGCACCCTGGCGCGTTTGCGGTCCGGCTCTTTCGAAACGCTGCCTCAGCCGACTGTATTGATCGCGTGTACTCTGGCGCAGCAGTCGAGTGTCCTTATCACTGAAGGGCCGAAGCTTCCTGCACTTTGTGTACTGCGAAATTCTTCGTCACTGTCGCCGCCTATTCGCACTGTAAAAAAAAAATTGTAGGACGCGTAAGCTTCGCCTTCAAGAGTGAAACGCGACGGCGTGTTGCAGCACTTCCAGGGAGTCCACGGAACGCTATCGCCCGTTCGGCGCGACGCCTTGCCCGTTAGACAAACCGATCTGCTACGTACGGAGAAACGGACGCGCGGAACAGACGCGCGGAGCGGAAAACCACGTAGATGCGCTGCCAGGCGCCTTTCCGAAACGCGCGGGGCTCAAGTCGCAGTCTTATTTGGTCGGCACATATTTCTCCAGAAACCCGATGCCACGATTGCCAGCATAGCTTCCGCGCTGAACAAACGTTCACCAAACCGCAAGCTTCGTGGTAAACGAGCTTCTGATTTTTAATTGGTTTTGGGGGGAAAGGAAATGGCGCAGTAACTGTCTCATATATCGTTGGACACCTGAACCGCGCCCTAAGGGAAGGGTAAAGGAGGGAGTGAAAGAAGAAAGGAAGAGAGAGGTGGCGTAGTGGAGGGCTCCGGAATAATTTCGACCACCTGGGGATCTTTAACGTGCACTGACATCGCACAGCACACGGGTGCCTTAGCGTTTTTCCTCCACAAAAACGCAGCCGCTTCGGTTCGGGTTCGAACCCGGGAATAACGGATCAGTACTCGAGCGCCCTAACCACTGAGCCACCACCGCAGCGCTTCGGATGTGCGCTGCGTTTTTAGCAGCTCACGCGTGATTCCTGCGTGCCCGCAGGGACCCACTGCGCCCAAACTAGAGATATGTCAGACGCGTCACTTCCTTTCCTTAAAACCAATTTTCATTTCGTTTTGCTACCCTTGCGGCGCGGTCCGGGTTGTCCACCGATATATGTAGCAGGCGTCCCTTCCTTTCCTTGCAATGCCGTCGCTCTATATGTTGGGGCAATGGCGTACATTGCGAGGAGGAGAATTTTTCGCTCACGGCCGACGCCGATGACACCGGCTTTTAACTGGCGCGAGCTCGTTAACGCTGTCGCGTTGACTGTGTCTGCCTCTGACATCGTCACATTAATTTTCTGTTCATTAGACATGTGGATTGCTGCTTAATACCAGTTGAATTAAGGAGTAATGAACCTAGAGCTAAAATCATCAACCGCTACGTGAGTGAAATAATCCTGCGCTTATCGTGCGAAGGTTGCATGCATTTCATGAAACCTGCAATCTTGCAAATCCATGAACCTGAACGTCACCAAAGCATGTAGCGAAGCTAGGTGGTTCGTCACGAATGAAAATAAAATTTCTTTATTTGCTAATTTTGGTGCCGAGCACAAGACGCGAGATGCCATCTTCCCCTGCGTGACTTGTGTTCATCCAACAAAAATGGCTCGAAACTTAATTTCTTTAAAGGGAAGCTCTAACGGTTTCCAAATGGCATGAAACGCTGTGGTTGGGAAGAAATGACCTTGAAAACCATGTGTGTAAATTTTACCCCAACTGTTTGCAGAGCAGCAATCGCTTCTTAAAAACCCGCCGCCGGCACGCCCTCATCGCTTCCGGAAGCGCCGAGTGGGGGGACGGCAGAGAGGGAGAACTGCCGGAAGTGACGCCATTCACGGAGAGTCGGCCGGCCGTCCGGCTGCGCTTGCTTCGCTACGGCCCGCGCTTTGGCGAACCACAGATCAACGTAATCTTCTGCCAGTGCCGTTTACTTTCTCTCGTTCGGGCGTTCCGTGTAGTGCTTGAAGCCTGTATATAAGCCAGTTTAGGCATGGCACTTCTTTCCAACAGCGAGTTGAGTTGAGGTGTTGAATGCTGCAGGTGGGGTTAGCCTTGCTTTCTCTCCCGGCAATCGCTCCACCGTAGCGTCCCTTCTGTACTAATAATGTCCTAAAGCCTGTCGCATCTACCCCGCTACGCGCAGAGTCTCTTATAATAGCACAAATTATGTTATTATGTTATATTATATTATTAAATTATTATAATAGCACAGTCTCTTATATTAGCACACATATTATTATTATTATAAATATTATTATAATAGCACGTATGTGTACTGAGCGCATAATAGCGCTCAGCACACAGCTTGGTAGAATCAGTCGGTTTTTCTCCCAAGCCTCTTTCACGTTGTCCAGGCAATATTGTGGTATTTTTTTAAATTGGTTTTTGGGGAAAGGAAATGGCGCAGTATCTGTCTCATATCAATATTGTGGTATGCAGCATGCCGAATCTGCGCGCACAAAATATGTGCAGCAATATTCCACTACGACACCTGTCTCTTCCTTTCTTCTTTCACTGCCTCCTTTACCCTTCCCTTACGGCGCGGTTCAGATGTCCAACGATATATGAGACAGATACTGCGCCATTTCCTTTCCACCAAAAACCAATTATTATTATTATTAATATTTTTCTTTTCGTTATATTATTTTCTTACCTGTTTGTAAACTCTGCGTTTTCCAGCTGGTCCCCATCCGTGCTAAGCTAAGGCCACTCCGAGCACTGTTTTAAGGCACACAGTCTTGAACTCTTTTGAGCTCGTTACGCACTGTGTGCCTTTTTGCTTTTTTGTGATTGCTTGCACCTCATGGCAGCACAAGCAATCCTCTTAATCTTTCATCAGCGCACAGCAAACGCCGCTGCACCTAACTGAACAAACAAAGCGGTTATATAAGCCTAGTATACTTCATCAAAGCAAACATTTGCATTCATGAGCGCTTGGTCATGGCTGACGATCGACAATGGCACCAGGATTCACGCAAACTTGTACTTCAGTCAGAACGGCAAAGTTGTCGAGCCGCGTTACGCATACATGTATGTCACCCACAAGTAATTCTTCTGGTTATCTCGATACGCAACAGCAGCCACTATATATCACAGCACACTAGATTTGATGAACAGCACTGTGAGCTCCGAAACGCAGCCATAATTATTCTTCAAAAGCGTAATCAGCATGCAAAAAAAAACAATGTACGGGGGTAAGTGCAGAGGTATTATGGTAGAACTGTATCCCGAACACGCGAAAGAATGAAAGCGCACACAGGAGCTTCCTCCCGGTCGCCTCGTCTCTTCGTGCTCCATTACAGCAGTGCACCCACTCCACCTCATCCAGTTTGGCATTCTTTTGTAGTTCTAAAAGGCCCTTGGGAGTAATTAGGCGAGTAATTATAAATAAATAAACAAATAAATGCTTTACCTCGCGCGACTCGTCTAAGCGCGCCGATGATCTGAATTAGATCATGTTTACAGGCGTTACAACAAGTTCGTCAAGTTAAAAAAAACTGCAAAAAAAAGACGCAGGAGCAGAAGACACACACAAACTGTCGCCGGAAAGAAGTTGGTGGCCAGGCTTTTATGCAGCAGCGGTATACAACAACGTTTTGGTGCAATCTCCTTTTTTTTAATTGCCACTTGCACATGCACAAAAGATATGCAACTACGTAAAACATATGTATCAGTCGAGAAATCGTGTTCATGTTACCCTGGTAGGACATGAAAGGCCCAAACTGGGTTAACGAAATTTCCGGCTTGCAGGCGCCGCCAAGCCGTCGCTTCTCTATTACTTAGCTTCATATCCTACGGAGGCACCAGTTGTCTGTTTAGTCTGCAGTTCTCGACGATTTCGGAATAGGTTTGCTTGCGCTCGTCCAGGTTCCGACAGTCCGGCGGTTCCACGGTTACGCGGAAGCAAAGAATATGGAAATGCGCTGACTACCTTGGTGTCGACGAAGATATTGGTAGCAGAGAAAGCTGGGGACCCCTGCTGCGCAGCGAAGAACCCGCTCGGCAGAAACAAGCCAATTCGCCTGGCGGCTGAGGCCGCGAAGAGATAAAATCTCTTTGTTAGGCTTTAGTCACGGAGGCTCCGGCCACCGCCCTTCAGGCTTGCCCGCCGGGGTCGGTGAGTAGTAAGGTTTCTCCATTTATGGTGCAAATAAAAGCTGTCATCCATCCATCCATCCATCCATCCACCCAGTCGAGATTTCCAAACCGGGAAAATGTCGCGAATTTACTTTCGCTGCCGGCGTACTCCGCGGCGTCGTTGGTTCCAACGTTTTCTGAAGCTGCTGATGGCTCGAACATGCATGATGAAAGTCCAGACTGTTCAATACTGCTTGAATTATCCATATTTTCCAAAACGTAGTCATTAAAACTCAGCTGAAGCAACTCGCTACGCAGCAACGCCGTCGGTGCCGTCCGGAGATCGCCGTGGATGACGTCACGACAATCCCGGCCAATCGCGGGCAAGAGCAGCGTTGGCTCGACGCCTTGGGCCGATGCGGAGCATTTTCTTCCAAAAACAGATTTTTGCGTTTAATTACGCTGTTTTTGAATGAGATATTCTTTTTCAGCGGAATGAAAGCTCAGAAATGACGTACAGAACTCATTTTTTTTCGAAAAGTGCTTCAGATTCCCTTTAGGCATGATAAATTCAATGGTTTAGAGTCTGATTTCAGCTGTTTGGAGTGTTACTCCCCTGAGGCCGGCATTTAGGCGATTCTAGAAATTACAGGGAAGAAAATGCACCTCATTCACTCTTCAGGCTTCATAAATCAGTCTGATCTTGCCACAAGAGAAATGCGATAAGAAAAATGCGTATTTGCTGCCGGACTTTCAGACGAGCTGAAGCATTGAACAAAGTGCAGAAAAAGGAAATAAAGATGCACATTCCGAGCGATAACTTCTCATGGACGTCCGGCGTGAGTGGCGCAGGCAGCTTTCGAGGAGCTGCCGAAGGTGTCCCATCATTATCCGAGCGTTTAAGTACAGGCAAATGTTCGAGTTATTCCACATGTGAATCAAATCATTCTTTAACCTGGTTGTGGTTCTACTGAACTGAAGGAGTAATTAATGCCGAATCGTAAAATAATTCCGACTAAGGCGAGGGTACGAACACCATTCCGTCCGTAATAATGCTCTGGGTTTTGGCGCTGGCAGTCATCACCAGTGTTTTTTTTTGTTAAAAATTTCACTGCGACGCCTCCCGCGCTTTGAGCACCGCGAAATTAGCGCTGAGTGCTGAAAATATTTTCCTGGTAATATAAGAGTTCAAGATGGATTCCCTATACTACAGACAGCGGGATAAGCTGAGCAAAAGAATTTCTCGATACCAGAGTAGCTCACCTTGCATCAGCAAACATACCATGATCATGCAAGGTGTGTTCCCTAAGGTAATCATTGAAAAGTTTGAGGAATATTAGACTTTCGTTGACCAACGAAGGTGGCTGGCCTTCCTAACGGCGAGAGGCTATGGCGATATTTACACCTTGATGGTTTATGGCTTATGGGGGTTTCACGTATCAAAGCGACTCAGGCTATGGGAGACGCCGTAGTGAAGGGCTCCGTGAATTTCGACCACCTGGGGTTCTTTAACGTGCACTGAGAACGCACAGTACACGGGCCCCTAGAATTTCGCCTCCATCGAAATTATACCGCCGCGCCCGGGACCGAAACCGCGTCTTTCGGGCGAGCAGCCGCGCGCCATAACCACTCAGCCACCGCGGCGGCTGTTTACACCTTGAACCAGGTGATAAACGTATACGCAGAATATAAGCAACACCGATATTGCCCTGCGATAATAGGAGATAACGTTTCACTTATATGAATCCAAAGCAGTTCAGTGGGCATTGCCTTTCCAGTGTTTAAAAGATAAAGATGCAAAACTGCTGAAAAATACAACTATAGCGGCCTTATAGGTACAATATACATCTGTAAGGAGAGTGGTAATATCCAAGTCGGAAAGGACGTCAGTCCAGAGCGACAATATCTATTCAGTGCTATCCACCGCGTGTTAAATTTATGTATTCAGGACCGCGGACTGAGAAGAGTTAGTGGTAAAAGCTGATCGGCAATAGCCTGCCTGGCAATTCGCGATTCGCTAATCACACTGCCTTGATAAGTACCTTAGGAGACTAATAGCAAAACAAAATCGAGTACCGAGACAGCCAAAGTGTAAAGATGGGCGTTCAAAATATTGCAAACATATACAAAGCTTTAAGACCGTTAGCTCTTATTCATGACGGTTCTCGATTTCGTGGGGTCTGCTACCAGCTTCATTGGTCGTGAAGCCGACGAATTGAAGATGGCGGCCACCCATAGTAAATCGTTGGAGAATGATTTGTGACTTCATTAGTATATCGAATTGGTGAATGATTGGTGAGGTCACTGAGATTGTGACGTCAAAATCAGCTAGCCACCTGACTATGTTTACTTGCTTATACTAAGTAATAATGAGGCCATCCTAAAACAAAAAAAATATTTGGACTCGTCTAGATGAGTAGAACACGTTAGACACCAAACATAACTAATAAAGTAAATATTTATTTATAGTTATGCTTAAATTCATTGCTTATAATTATTTAACCCATGACGTCATAATCTCACTAATGGTACTTCATAACGTGCTCGATGAGTACAACATAAAAGACACCAGTATCGCATAATTAGGTTAATATTTATTTCTGGTCCGACTTAAAATGGCGGCCGTGATGTCAGCACTCGGTAGCTCAATTTCGTACCTCATGGCGAATTGTGGTGACAGGGGCAGTTTTGTCATATTGTTTTGGAATGCGCCGATTCCCCGGGCGCCAGATTGAACATCAACAGTACAGAAGCCTGACATGTTTCGCTGCGGTGCGAGGATCCCGCCATCCAGCATCAAGCCACCCGCCTAGCGGCTGAGGCCGCAAAAAGCTATGCACGTGTCCTTAGTCTGCGGCGGAATCCCTACCCGCGTCCCAGGTCTGCGTGCCGGGACCGCGGCTTTGGAGGCTCCTTCTCGGGGGACAATAAAGTTTTCATTCATTCATTCATTCATTCATTCATTCATTCATTCATTCATTCATTCATTCATTCATTCATTCGTTCATTCATTCATTCATTCATTCATTCGGGGCACCTACAGCCTTGAGGTAAGGAAAAATAGCCCTCAAAAGAGTCGAAAAACGTTTTCGGCCCAGATTGTTCAAAAAATATCCGACCTCAAGGCGGAAGGCGCCCGCTCGCCGTGATGTATGGAAAAGTAGCATAATCACATGGGAATACATCGCATGGACAATAAATCACGCTACCAAGCAGCTGAGGCTCCATACCCCAACGTCTTCCATTTTTTTCACTTGTCTCGGAAGCGCAGAGTATTTTACTTTTGTATGCGAAACATGAACGCATCTACTAAGGACAGATAGACGCTCATTATGACGACGCAATGGAAATAACCAGGAAAATAAAAAAATTCATCTTGTATCCTGTATTGGGCAGCAACTCTCAGGTCATGAATAGCTGGTTTCCAATATCCTTCACGACAAAAGCATTAAACATTTTTTTCTTGGCCACGCTTACATATGAAGCCGAAGCATTGGCTATACTTACGGGAAGCTTTGTAATTAGGTTCCGGGTAGCACAGCGGACTATAGAAATCAACATGGTAGATGCACGTTACGAGACAGGAAGAGAGGAGAATTGGCCAGTGAACACACTCAGCTACAACTTAGCGTATTTGAAATCAAGAACAAACGGCCATTGCGAACACATGTAGTGTCAAGACAGATAACCGGTGGTCATAAGTGGTAGGATCGTAGGAGGAAGCAAGCGAAACAGTTGGCATAATATCAGATGGGCAGATGAGATTAAGTAATTTCCGGCCATAAGGTTGACGAACCTGTCAAAGGACACGACTTGTTTGAAGGATATGGGAAAAGCCATTGTCCTGAACGGGGATTATACAGGCTTATCTACATGAGCGTGATCTTTAGAAAGATAATATAGCGCACGCGGCCTCATTGGGGACTCAACGAGAAGCTTGTGCCATTCACGAAAACTGCAAAGATCAGAAGGCCTGTTGGAATGCATTCCGTGTCAAAACATGCAATAACAGCGACATTTTAAAAATACGACAGCGTCAAAATGACGTTGGCTACACTTCCATGCTGTTCTCAACAAATCCTTCTTCGGCGAAGGACGAGTAGTCATCTGCATATGTGAACTGCTAAGTAACGATATAGTCTTGGAATATCTTACCGATTCGTTGTACAGAACCATGAATTAAACAAAAGGGACATTAGCGTAAGCCTCCGATAACTTTACGGAATAACGTTCACAGTTGTCATACATTGAAACAGTGACGAATTATAAATCACCATGTTTCGGCAATATCGAATATACAGGTTGTCCCACATAACTTGAGCCAAGTTCCTAAAAAGGACGCCATTAGAACCGAGTGCATAATATTGGCACTAGCCTAGAGTCACTCAGGCTATTTTGAAGCGAAAAACTTCACTACGCAAGTCAAAACCGCACTTCGCGCGAGCCGGCGTTTGGAGGAGCACGAGTGACTTCACGCACAGCGCATTTCTCTCTCTCTTGCTCCGTAGTCACTACTGCGCATGCGCCGCTAATAGTACCGAGCCACAGGTGCTCCGCCGCTCCACAGCGCCGCTCCTTTCCTCAACATCCACCTTTCCATTTTCAGTTCTCTCTTTTCTCTTTCCCTCCCTCCTTTATCCCTTCCTTTACGCCGCGGTTCGGGTGTCAACCGAGATATGTGAGACGGTTACTGCGCCATTTCTTTTCCTGAAAAACCAAACAAAACAAGTTAGCCGACGGCCTTCATAGAGTGCATTGGCGCTGATCCCTTTGCAAAGGCCGTTAATTTTCAGGAAAGGAAAGGCGCACAACCGGCTCTGTAGGTCACTGAAGACCTCAATCTCGCATTCGTGTGTGTGGTGTTGGTGTCCAACTGCAAAAGCCCACTTTGACTGCGTTCCGCACACTGGATAGGCAGCGGGCCCTCCCTGCCACTCTGGGAGGTTGCATGCAGTAATGGTTGATCGCGAGAGATTGATCATCAAATGAACGCTGCAGCCTACCTGCTGCTGCAGTGCTGCATGTCAGCCACAACGCTGTCAGCGCTAATGCATTCAGGCCACATCGCTGTCTCACCACCGCCACATGTTTCGAAGCACGAATGAGGGCTCCTCAAACACTTGGAGCCAGTGATGCGCCCTTGCTTTGCTGAAAGCCATCGCCATCTAGAACGTTGCCAACGGCAACGCATATGAACACAGTGAACGTCGGCACCTTTCGCTTTATATATCCTGGATTAGCTAAGCTAATCTATATTATTTTTTTATTTTCCCTGATCTATTTCATTAGCTTGGTTTAATTCATCAACTCTAAGTTTTCGCTGCAGATCCTAAGTGTGATAAGAAAACTTCTAGAGCACCTTCAAAATTACATCTAAAAAATTGTTTCACGATATGTCTCCCGATATGTCTATACGATATGTCTCACGCGGTCCTTTTTTCCACGTTATAAAGGGAGACCGCGAAATATGAAAGATACCACCTGATAGGGCGCTTGCGCTGAAGTCTAAATTGTGTACAAATGTGCAAAATTCAGACCTTTGGAGAGAGCAATGGAGGCCACAGCGGCAAGCTATGGTCGCCGCCTCCTGCAGGTTAGCCTCAATGTCTCCGAGGGAGTCCTGCTTGGCCCACATTGTGATGTCATCGGCATACAGAGCATGCTGCACACTGGCGCAGCGCTCGGCTGGGCCGGTAGGTGCATCATAGCCAAATAGAATAACAGGTAAGAGAGCACCGCGCCCTGTGGTCTACCCCTGGCTCCGAAATGAAAAGGACCATGTTCATTATCCTGGATTCGAATGTAAGATTGTCTGCGGGTCAAAAATAGCCGCATGTATTGAAATTGTTTGGGGGGAAAGGAAATGGCACATATCGGCGGACACCTGAACCGCGCCGTAAGGGAAGAGATAAAGAAGCGAGCTACAGAAGAATGGAAGAAAGAGGTGCCGTAGGTAAATGCTCCGGACTAATTTCGAGCATCGTGCACATACATCGCACAGCACACAGGCACTTAAGCATTTCGACCCCATCGAAACGCTTCTGCCGCCGTCGGGTTCGAACCCGGGAACTCCGGATCAGTAGCCGAGCGCCCTAAGCCCTGAGCCGCCGCTCCGCAGCTAGTTTGAAAGAGGTCGGTGAGAATGATATTGTGGGTAACGTTGTCGAATGCTCCCTTCAAATCCAAGTCGAGTACGACCTTGTCATTGACGGAGTATGTGACATGGTCGAGGACATCCCGACGGAGTTGTAGCAGCACATTATATTGCCGCTTGCAAGAAGACGCCAAAGATGAAGACTTGGTCTACGAGCGCGAGGCAAGAAGAAGAAGAAGAAGCTGAAGTGCGCAGGGACTTTTTCTGGTTAACCAGTAAACCGTTTTACCTTCAGCTCTCCCCGGGGTTCAACCGAGTCGTGACACTGGTGGAGTGTGCTGGGTATGCACAGGACTCCTTCCGGCAGTCCACAGCGAGTCCCGGACATCAACACGTCTGTCCATCGCGCTAGCCGCCGACGTCTAGGCTTTTCCCCGGAGTACAACCATCTACCGGGCGACTCTTCAAACGTCAAAGTTCGCCGGGTCTTCCAAGCCATGGCAACTCCCACCCCTACGTCGGTGACTCTTCACAACACCAAGGTACCGGAGTGCTTCCGCGGGAACGCGTTTGAAGACGTGGAACACTGGCTCGACCAGTTTGAACGAGTGGCCAAGTTCAACCAGTGGAGCGTAGACCAGAAGCTTTGCAATGTTTATTTTGCACTTCAGGATACTGCTAGAACTTTGTGTGAAACGAGGCCAGCTTGTCCACATGGAATGACTTCCGCCGCCAGCTGGTGGACACTTTTGCCACTACTGATCGACGAGAGAATGCGCTGCGCCTGCTTGAAGTGCGCGTCCAGAAGCCAAATGAAAGCGTAGCTATGTTTGCAGAAGACATGGCTCAACTTTGTCGCCGTGCCGACACCGATACGACTGAGCAAAGGAAGCTACGACATCTCATGCATGGCGTCAAGGAGCAGGTGTTTTGCGGCTTGGTGCGCAACCCACCTCAAACCATCAGTGAGTTCGTCAAGGACTCTACAGCTATAGAGCGAGCCCTCCAAGAACGGTGCCGCCAGTACGGCCGACCCTTCACCGGTGTTCCACCGACTGCGGCGGCACTCACTGCAACCGATGGGAACATTCTTCGAGACCATATTCAAGAAATTGTCCTTGAGGAGCTGCAGCGAATTACTGCTACGAGCGTTCAGTCACCAGGGGCCGTCGCGGCAGCCGTTAGGAAAGAGCTCCGGCATGCTCTGTCACCGCCTGAACCATACCACGAGTATCATCCAGTTGACAGCGCGGCAGCCGTTTGCGAACCATACCACGTGCCCTAACCCAACAGCAACACGGCCGTCAACACGGCGCCTTACTATGAGCCAGATCCGCAACCCGCGAGCTATGCGGAAGTCCTTCGTCGTCCGCCGCAGACCACGCCCCACCGAGCTCAGCGAGCCGTCAGCAGACGCGGTTCTTCCAGGAGCCTCAGTGAGTACGTCCCGGCCGCCCTCAGCCGCGCCGAACTTAACTGTGGCGCTCTTATGACAGCCGACCACTCTGCTTCTTCTGCGGACAACCTGGCCATGTGTATCGGTACTGCCGCTACCAACTCGAGGACCCGCCGCTCAGAAGACAAACCGACTCACCAGGCTTCCGCCGCCGCTCTCCATCTCCACGGCGTTATTCTTCACCGACGCGTCGTAGCGATGCTGACGTTAGCGGACGGCGGACCCCGAGCCCTCGCCGGGGAAACTAACCGCCACAACCTCGCGAGGGGAGGTTGCAACCAGTCAAAAAGTTTCAAAGCCCTCAATACCGCCGCAACTGCCGACCGCAACCCATGACTGTGATGCCTCTGTTCACATTGACGCTGCCGCACTACCACCGAAAATGCCGCCTACATTAGCGCCGAACATGCCGAACAAGATAAGCAGCCCCGACGACGAAAATAACAGCGCCGACTTTACCGCACTTCCGCCGCAAATGCCGAGAGAGACGAGCAACCCAGACGACATTGTTAGCGCTTACCTCGCCGTTTGCATTGATCGGCTGGAGGTACACGCTCTTTTGGATACAGAGGCGGATTTTTCAATCATTAGTCAAACCCTGGCTGACAAGCTGCGCAAAGTAAAAAGCGAATGGACTGGGCCAGTAATAAGAAGTGCTGGGGGTCAGCTACTGGCACCGACTGGGAAGTGCACTGCCCGCATAGGAATTGGAAACTCAGTGTTCGTTGGCAGCTTCGTTACCCTCTCAGACTGTTGCAAAGACTTCATCTTGGGCATGGACTTTCTGCGCCTTCATGGGGCTGTGACCAGCTTTCGGGACAACGCCGTTGCCTTCACCAAAAATCATGGAGACCTTGGTTATGCGCAAGTACCACTGATGCCCTTACGAGTTGCCAATAAGGGGGTGACATCACCTCCGTGATCGTGCTCTCTTGTTGAAGTGAAGTGTGACGTGGCGCATACCGGTGATGGCGTCGTCGAACGGGCCGTCACCCTGATACTCAGCCTAGGTGTTTCTATAGCTCGAGGACTAGTCAGTTTGGCCAATGGGCACGGCGAAGTGCTCTTACAAACTTCAGCGAAGAGCGTCGGCAAATTCCAAAAGGCACAACTGTGGCCTTCTTCGATAGCGTTCCAAGTGACCAAGACTATTTCGTGCTGCAACTGGAAGGATCAGTGAGCAAGGCGCCCGCACCCATAGGCGATGTGAGCCCAAATCTGTCGTCTTCAGAACGGGAACCTCTTTTGGATCTCATATATCACTTTCGAGGCTGTTTTGCTTCAGAATCGCGGGTCGGCCAAACACCTTTGACGAAACATCGCATTATCACGGATGACGCGATTAGCCCGATTCGACAAAATCCTTACCGTGTGGCTCCGAAAGAGCGCGAGGCTATTCAGAGTCAGGTGGCCGAAATGCTTCGAGACGGCGTTATCCAGCCGTCACAGAGTCCCTGGACCTCCCCCGCGGTACTTGTTAAAAAAAGGACGGCAGCTTACGATTTTTCATTGACTACCGCAAGCTCAGTCAAGTGACCAAAAAAGACGTGTACCCTCTCCCTCGCATCGATGATTCCCTTGATCGACTACGAAATGCACGTTACTTCTCTTCAATGGATTTGAAAAGTGGATATTGGCAAATTGAAGAAGATGAGAGGGATCGGGAGAAGACAGCATTCATCACTCCTGACGGATTATATGAGTTTAAGGTTCTTCCATTCGGTTTATGCTCGGCACCAGCAACATTTCAGAGGCTGATGGACACTGCTCTCAGGACTCAAGTGGCAAACATGCCTGGCGTATCTTGACGACGTGATCGTATTTTCGGCAACCTTCGAGGAGCATCTGCGCCGTTTGGTAGCTGTTTTTTAGGCCATACGATTTGCGGGCCTCACACTGAAAGCCGAGAAGTGCCACTTTGGTTACGAAGAGCTGCAATTCTTAGGACACGTTGTTAGCCAAGAAGGTGTCCGGCCTGACCCCGAAAAGCTCTCCGCAGTCGCCAAGTTCCCAACACCTACGGACAAAAAGACGCTAGGGCGCTTCCTGGGGCTTTGCGCCTATTACAGTCGATTTATTGCTGGCTTCTCACGAGTTGCCTGGCCATTAACTTCACTGACACGCGACAACGCTGTCTTTCGCTGGGGTGAAGAAGAGCACCAAGCTTTTAATGAACTCCGGAGACGCCTACAAACGCCACCTGTCCTGGCGCACTTTGATGACGACGCCCCTGCCCTGCTTCATACCGATGCAAGCAATGTGGGTTTAGGTGCTGTATTGGTGCTGCGCCAGGATGGTGTGGAAAAAGTGATTGCTTATGCCAGCAGGACTCTGCCTAAAGCTGAATCGAACTACTCGGCAACAGAAAAGGAATGCCTTGCATTTGTATGGGTGGTTATGAAATTCCGCCCTTACTTGTAAGCTCGCCCCTTTCAAGTCCTTAGCGACCATCACTCTCTCTGTTGGCTGACGAGCTTAAAGGACCCTTCAAGGAGACTCGCGCGTTGGAGCTTTCGGTTACAAGAGTTCGACATGACGGTTATTTACAAATCCGGAAAGAAGCATGCGGATGCTGACTGCCTTTCGCGAGCACCAGTCGGACCCTCCACAATGACCGATGAAGACACTGCTTTTTTAGGAGTCATAGATGACGCAACTCTTGCCCAACAGCAGAGAGAGGACCAGGAATTGCTCCCTCTTGTTGGTTTCTTGGAGAAGCGAACTATGGTTGTGCCTAAGATTTTCACCCGCAGCCTCTCGTCATTCTTTCTTCGCAACGACGTAATTCACAAGAACTTCCGTCCTGGGGGGAACAGTCTACTCGTCGTCCCAACAGCTCTTTGCACGGGTCTTGCAAGCGTGTCACGACGAGCCAACCGCCGGCCACCTAGGCTACACCCGCACGTTGGCTAGAGTACAGCGCGGATACTACTGGCCGAAACTACTGGCGGCAGTGAAGCACTATGTACGGACGTGCGTAGACTGCCAACGTCGTAAATCACCCCCTGAAAAACCAGCCGGTCTACTCCACCCTCTTCAAGTACCAAAGACACCTTTCAAGCAAATTGGCATGGATCTCCTGGGACCATTTCCGACGTCTACTGCCGGGAATAAATGGATAATTGTCGCCACCGATTATCTAACTCGCTACGCGGAGACGAAGGCTCTGCCCAGGGGTACCGCCGCCGAAGCAGCTCGGTTCTTCGTTGAGAACATTGTCCTCAGGCATGGCGCTCCGGCATTCATTATAACTGACCGAGGAACTGCCTTTACGGCCGATCTTTTGGAAACCGTTCTCCGCCTCAGCGCTGCCAGTCATGGTAAAGCGACCGCCTATCACCCCCAAACCAATGGACTGACGGAACGCCTCAATAAGATAATCGCCGACATGCTCACTATGTACGTGTACGTAGACCACAAGAATTGGGACGAAATTCTTCCCTACGTCACGTTCGCCTACAATACGGCACAACAAGACACCACTCGCATGACGCCTTTCAGCCTTCTTCATGGCCGACCAGTGACAACTATGCTAGATGCAATGCTGCTCCCGAATGCCGACGGCGACGATGTCGATCAGGACGCCAAGGAATTCGCACAGCGCGCAGAGGAAGCTCGCCAACTAGCGCGTGTGCGCATCAGAACTCTGCAGGAGGCTGACGCACGACGCTACAATCTTCGCCACAGACATGTCATGTATGAACCTGGCGACAAAGTGTGGGTCTGGACGCCTATTCGCCGTCGTGGACTCTCCGAAAAATTATCACGGCGGTACTTCGTGCCCTATGTTGTGCTGCGACGTTTAACCGACGTCACGTATGAGGTGGTGCCGGACGGGTTATCGACATCCAAGCGACGCCAGAAACAAGTCAACGCCGTTCACGTTGTACGTATGAAGCCGTAATACTCAGACCGATTTTGACCTCCTACTTTCTTTTGTTACCATCGAGACGATGCTTCCTGAGGAGGGGGCAAATGCCGCATGCAAGAAGACGCCAAAGATGGACTTGGTCTACGAGCGCGAGGCAAGAAGAAGAAGCTGAAGCACGCAGGGACTTTTTCTGGTTAACCAGTAAACCGTTTTACCTTCAGCTCTCCTCGGGGTTCTACAGAGTCCTGACAATGTGGAGATCTGTGTAGGGAAACCCGAACATGGTGTCTGAAAAAAGGCGTGGGGTTTGCATGAACTCGGACAACCTGTCGGATACCATCGTCTTCATGAGTTTGCCCACACAGGAGATGAGATGGAGGTTGTCCGTGTTGATGGCCTTCTGCTGCGGTGTTTCCATGCAAAGAATGCACCAACTAGCCCGGCTTACTCCTTTGTTGCATTTAAGAATGAAGGTGACCTGGGCGGTCTTCCAGTCGATGGTTAGTGGCACTTCCTAAAGCCAGACTCAGTTTATGTAATCAAAAAGGATAGGTATGGTCTTTCCAGTGTGCGGAACGCAATAAAAGCAGGTTTATACAGTTGGACACCAACGCCACGTATGTACATGAAAGCGAGATTGAGGTCTCCACTTACCCAGGGAGTCATTCTCCTCCAACAATGAAGCGAGCTGAGGGAGCCAGTTTTGCGCCTTACCATTGGTGACTATCAACGGCCCCTAGAACGCTGTCAACGCCAATGAAAGACGGCGGCTCGCTTGTTTTGTTTGGTCACTGAGGAAAGGAAATGGCGCAGTAACTGGCTCAAATATCTTGGCGGCTACTCGAAACGCGCCGAAAAGGAAGGGGTAGGAGAGAGGGAAATGTTTAGTTTGGTTTATGGGGGTTTAACGTCCCAAAACGACTCTGGCTGTGAGAAATGCCGTAGTGAAGGGCTCCGGAAATTTAGACCACCTGGCATTCTTTAACGAGCACTGACATAGCACAGAACACGGGCCACTAGAATTTCGCCTCCTCAGAAACTCGACCGATGCGGCCGGGAAATAACCCGCGTCTTTCGGGACAGCAGCCGAGCACCATAACTACTCGGCCACCGCAGGGGCTAGGAGAGAAGGAAAGAAGAAAGGTAGAAAGAGGACTGAAAACTGGATTTAGAGGAAAGGCGCTGCGCGGCACAGCAGGGGACCACTTGCTGTTCGGTGCAACTAGTGGCGAATGCTTAGTACACTAGTGACACTTAAATTCGCCGCTGGCTATCCTAGTGTAGCTTTCGCTACAAAAGTTTATTTGCACACGTGCAATTCAAACAGCAACGCGATGCATGAACATTCACACTATAGGACAGCAGATTAGCATAAAATTCAGGAGGCCACTTTGTTGACCTAAAGTGCGGTTAGGCGAGAGCCTTTAGCGCGTTGTTGCTGCTAATGTCGTTGATGTGTGGTTAAGATGTTAAATACAGAGTTGTTTAATAATAATTGGGTTTGGGGGAAGGAAATGGCGCAGTATCTGTCTCATATATCGTTGGACACCTGAACCACGCCATAAGGGAAGGGATAAAGGAGGGAGTGAAAGAAGAAAGGAAGAAGAGGTGCCGTAGTGGAGGGCCCCGGAACAACCTCGACCACCTGGGGATCTTTAACGTGCACTGACATCGCACAGCACACTGGCGCCTTAGCGTTTTTCTTCCATAAAAACGCAGCCGCCGCGGTCGGGTTCGAACCCGTGAACTTCAAATAAGTAGTCGAGCGCCCTAACCACTGAGCCACCGCGGCGGGGTACACAGTTGTTTATATAATTGCTTTTTGGAGGGAAAGGAAATGGTGCAGTATCTGTCTCATATATCGTTGGACACACGAACCGCGCCTTAAGGGAATGGTAAAGGAGGGAGTGAAAGAAGAAAGGAAGAGAGCGGTGCCGTTGTGGAGGGCTCCGGAATAATTTCGACCACCTGGGGATCTTTAACGTGCACTGACATCGCACAGCACACGGGCGCCTTAGCGTTTTTCCTCCAAAAAAACGCAGCCGCCGCGGTCGGGTTCGAACCCGGGAACTCCGGATCAGTAGTCGAGCGCCCTAACCACTGAGCCACCGCGGCGGAGCACACAGTTGTTTGGGAATCCTAAATGCTGGAGACACTGGAGGGCGTTTGTAAGGCATCCGTCTGATTCGACGCCTTCCCGCACTCTCCAGCGTCCTAGGCTAGAACTACGTATGCGTTGGCAGGAAATATATTGGAGCCGCCTCCACGCGACAGATTCTCTATTATTTAGGCCAACATGTGGCGGGGGTACCAGTCTACGTCCGAATTTATAATGGTCGATTTTATTCCCCGCAGTTTTTCTGGCGCTCGCCGTATGCCCAGTGTCCGGTGGAGTGGGGGGGTGGGAGGACGGCTACCCGGAAGTTAGCTAGCGATAGCTCGTGAGCCGCCTCGTTACCAGTGAAGGCAGCGTGCGCGGGCGTACAAATTAACTGAATTTTCCTATTCAGCGTTCTTTGGATGATGATTTTGGCCGCTTCCAGTGACATCCGCCCTTTTCCAAAATTTTAGACAGTGGTTTTGCTGTCGCTAATTTTAGCCTTGGCATCCGTTCCTACAGAAGCGAGCGCTATCGCAACTTACTCCGCAGTCTCTATGTTGCGGCCTTGGATGGTCTGGTCGTTTCACGTGCTAACATAGCTTAGGGATAGCGATCAGTGCGTACACTTTGGGGCGAGATGGACCCTCCACCACACAATTTCGGCGTGCCCACAAACACCAGGGGTGGGACAAAATACAGTAAGTTGAGTAGCCTTGAAGACCTTGCTTAATAATAATAATTGGTTTTTGGGAAAAGGAAATGTCGCAGTATCTGTTTCATATATCGTTGTACACCTGAACCACGCCGTAAGTGAAAGGATACATGAGCGAGTGAAAGAAGAAAAGAAGGAAGAGGTGCCGTAGTGGAGGGCTCCGAAATAATTTTGACCACGTGGGGATCTTTAACGTGCACTGACATCGCACAGCACACGGGCCCCTTAATGTTTTGCCTCCACAAAAACGCAGCCGCCGCGGTCGCGTTCGAACCCGGAAACTCCGGATCAGTAGTCGAGCGGCCTAATCACTGAGCCACCGCGGCGGGTGCGTCCTCCAAAACGACGACGATGGTTTAGCAACAGATAGACCCGGTGACAAGGAGCGCTCGCCAGATTGGTGAAAGCTCATATAGATCCCATTCCCGTACGGACGGGAAGCCACCTTGGCTTCTGCGGTGTCTGTTGTTGCCACTGAAGGTATACTATAAACGAAAGTGCTGGCCTTACGGGCTCTCACACATGTGGTTTGGGGGAGGGGGGGGGGGTGTCTAGGCGGTGAGCTCTGGCCTTTAATCAGCAAGAGCGAATTACGTTTTTAGTCACGTGACGCAAATTCTGAGAGAGTGGTCTGAACCGCGGTCAGCGCTGCTGCGGAACGAGCGGTACCTGTCCGACAAGTTGCGTGTTATGACATCTCAGCCACACGTGCGGCGAGCCAGAGGTCAAATCCATGCGTCATTTGACCCCCAGCTTTTCATTCGAGAAGTGGAGCTTTTCGCTCCAAAAAGTTCCCTGTGGATCACCCTGGCTGAACGTAGCAAGACAGGTGAAAGCTCAGTTGAAGTAATCACACGAAGGTAAGCACACGCCACACGTTTTTATATAGCGAATAGAGCGTCACGCGATTTCCGGCAGTTGCGAGAGGGCCGTCGGATCCGCAACGCAGCGTCACGTCATTAGATAGTTGCGAGGGGAGCGAGTGCCGTCGGCTCAACGCGCGCAGCTGCGGCAAGGCGTGGTTAGTCGCGTGGCCTAACGTACCGAAGAACATTTTAAGGCGGAAACATTTCTTGGCTCATGAGTGGCGTGGACAAAATTTGTAGACGGAAGTTGTCCGCACGAACTATCAATCATAAGTTGTGCAGTAATTAAAACAAAAAGGTAAAATTTGATTAAGCCACAGTTCTTAGCAACGTAAAAGTAATGAAAAATACCAGGATTTGGAAAAAAGACGAACGGTGAAAATAAATAAAAAACGAAAAAATCAAGAGAAAATAGAAATAAGAAGTGAATGAAAATAAAACCAGTAAGAAATTTCAGGAACAGGAGATGAAAAATTAAAGTGGAATGAGGACAGGGAAAGGATTTCGCATTTGACTCTTAGGCAGACTTAATTTTCTTGCGGGAGAGTCCCGGACGCCTGAACCAACCAGCGAGTGCGTCTTTTTTCCGCACCTCACAGGAAAATAAGTGTTGCTCCATTTTGTATGGGGAAGCATCCATGAGAGCAATGTCGTGCTTTCTTTCGCATGTCAGGATGAAACAAGCGGTTTATGTTATTTACCCATATTAGAAACGAGGACCATCCGCGCAGATGTTAGACGCTTTTATCATAACGCGCATCGTGCGGTATACCATTACCCGCGTACCATGAGTCGGCGCGTCGCCAGTGCGCATGCGCAGATCGCTTGTAGGGCGCCAGATGGCGCCAGTTAACCTTCAGCTGCGTGCGCTCCTGCCACACCATCGGGACCAATCGTGACGAATCAATGGTGTCCAATATTTTGCGAGCTCGACTCTTGGTGGAGCCGCTGCGGAGACGTCGAGAACCCTTATTGTGCCCATAGCGCGAGGAGGACAAAATGCCTAGGATTTGTCTATCTAGTTTGCGTTTGCTGAAGTGGTTCTTAAAAGGACTTTCTATAGGGCTGACAATCGGCCTCAGATACCTGAAAAACCAGGCAGGATAGGTAGTAACAGATGTGCTGGGCGGACCACGAAAGACCGGATTTCGGCTTCTCCCGGCCGCGGTGACTTAAATGTTGTCAATAAACTCCGATTGCGTCTCAAAGGTAGCTGCGCAATCTCGAGCAATGAAAGTCTTTGACCGTAGCTGCAGTCATTCTAGGTAAAACTAGCCATTTCTCGAAGCAGAAATTGTTAAAGCCGTGCACCTGTCGCTTTGAGCAAGAGCAATGATTTACAGCCTCCGCGGCATTGTCTGTAGTGTCGAAGATTCGATCACATACTTATCAACGAAAAAGATGCCGGCAGGAAAATTTGCCACGGACACTTAAGACTGTTTACGAGTATGGATTACAAAAAGCTCTATACCCCGCGAGTGAAGCATTTGAACGTTTGAGTGCAGAAGGTCCGTGCGGGGACCAAGCACCTTGGTGTCCTAAACTCCCCTGAGTCCATTAAAGTTTTCACCACCACCACCTACCTGAGCCTCCTGTTCGCGCCTCTGCCGCATTGCTTCCGCTTCACGTTTCCGCAACTCGACGTTGGCCGCACGCTTCTGTCGCTTCATGTCCGCTTCTCGTTGCGTACTTCAACGCATCTTCAACCGGTTGAGACTAGCTTCCCGAGCTCTTACCGTAGCGGTGATCGTCGATGTTGCAGCCCGCCTCTGCAGCTGTCGTACAGGATTTATCGGCTCTCGTGCCTTGGAGCCGGTAGAGTACACTTTTGTGGGCGCATACTTCTCCCAGTTCACGTAGACGCGGTCGCCTCGCACTCCACAGACATTGATGTCGTCGCAGTTCTATCACACTGCATCCAGTGTTTTTAGGCGTTACCGAAAAAATTTCTAAATACGTTACTCTTTACGCTAAAAAAGGGAAACGCGTTCCTTCCCTACCTCAGCTACAGTGAGTGAAAAACTTTTATTGAACATTTGCGTAGTTCGGCGGCAGCAGGATCCGCGTCGTCATCATATCAGGCGATCGCGGATCCCGTCTTCGCAAGGTCGGGCCCTCATTCCAGGGCTCCGATGAGCCGCGCTGCCTCGTAAGAGTGCAGCACCAGGGTCCTTTGACCATGAGCTCGCTGCTGACGAGCCGGCTCTCCCATTGCTCCGCACTTGTGTGTTTGTGTTGGTGGAATTGTATGTTTCGCTCACACTCCCATGTGACGTGGTACAGCGTTGGTACCGCCCCGCACCACGGGCATGTGGCTCTGTATTGTGTCGGAAACATCTTGTTTAGTATGTGTAAATTTGGAAACATACCCGTCTGCAGTCTGCGCCACCCGGTAGCCTCTTCCTTTGTTATTGCCTTGTGTGGCGGAGGATATTTATACCTTAAGCCCCTGTATAGGGCCAGGTGCTCTGCATACCCCCCGTCGCAGGCTCGGGTGCAAAAGTCGTCCGGTAATCCCGCTCGGAAACTCATGGCTCGAGCATAGCCGTCCGCTCTTTCATTTCCCTTAATACCTGCATGTCCGGGTATCCAAACCAGGCTGTGTATGTGTTTTGTGTCTGAGACACGCGCTTTTCTGAGTATGTTCATGGCTGCGGCACCTATCCTTCCCCTAGTGTAGTTCCTACATGCCTCTTTTGAGTCTGTAAGTATGTTTAGAGATTTGTTTCCATGGGAGCCGCAAGCGACCTCTAGAGCTATGGCAACCTCCTCGGCTTCTGTTGCGTCCGCAGCCTCTGCCGCTGCACAGGTGATCAGTTCTCCCTGGTCGTCGACTACTACTGCCGCGGCCGTGCGCTTCCTATCCATCAGGTACAGCGCCGCATCCGTGAAGACCGTGTTTTCCAGATTGGCTAAGCCTCGCTCGATATACTCGGCTCTTGCTTTCCGTCTTCCTTCGTGCAGGTTCGGATCCACGTTCCTGGGCAAGGGTGCGACCCTAATGGCTTTTCTAATTCCATCCGGGACGTCCCTGTACCTGTCAAGGCGCTCTTGTGTTTCCACCCCTATTCTTTTCAGCAGTTCCCGCCCTGTTGGCGTGCCTCGGAGTCTCGTATACAGTGCCCTGATTTGGGCCTCCCTCAGCTCTTGGAAGGTGTTACTAATCCCTAGCTGGAGTAGTTTCTCGTTCGGTGTGTTCCTAGGTAGATGCAGGGCGGTCTTATATGCCTTCCTTAATATTACATCTATCTGTTCCATGTCGGCTTTGGTTGGTATCTGGTAGGGCAGTGAATAGGTGACTCGGCTGACTATCAGGCTTCTCATGAGTCTGAGCGTGTCTTCCTCTTTCATGCCGGATCGCCTATGCGAGACTCTGCTGATCATTCTTCCTACCTGCTCTGCTGCTTTACTTATTAGGCTGATGGTGTGGCTGCATTTCCTGCTTCTTTGCAGCCATATGCCTAGAACCCTTATCATGTCTTTCTCTGGTATCCTCTGCCCTTCCAGGTAGACTTCCAGCTCCGCTTTAGTGGGATGTCTTCCGACTCTCAGCAGCTCCGATTTCTCGGTTGAGCATCTGAGGCCTCTTTCTCTGGTGTACTTCTCCACGCACGCGGTTGCTTCCTGTAGTCTGTCCTCCTCCTCCAGAGAGCCCTGGGTGACCCGTACCATGACATCGTCGGCATACATCGCGTGTTTTATCCCTGGTGTTCTCTCGAGTTGCCGCGCAAGCCCGATCAACGTTGAATAATATCGGTGAGATGAACGATCCCTGGGGAGTGCTCTTGCATAGTGTGCAGAAAGGGTCGCTTCTAAGGTCTCCAAGCCCGACTGTCGCAGTTCTATCGCTTAAGAAGGCCCTGACATAATTATGGACTCTTCATCTGCAGTTGGTGTTATTGATTCCCTCCATTATGGCGTTGTGGCTGACGTTGTCGAAGGCCCCGTTTATATCGAGGACCATGACCACGTTTTCCCCTGCTTTTGGCATCGTGGCTAGAACCTCCTCCTTAAGCTCTATTAGGATGTCTTGGGTGGACAGGTGCGCTCTAAAACCGTACATGCTATCCGGGTATAACCTTCCTCCTTCCAGGTGTGTTTGAATCCTTTTGGTGATTATCCTCTCGTAGAGCTTACCTAGACATGATGTTAAGGAAATGGGTCTGAGGTTTTCGATCGATAGCTTTTTGCCTGGCTTTGGTATCATAACCACCATTGCGTGCTTCCACTCTGCCGGAACCGTGCCGGATTGCCAAAGCTTATTGAGGTACACCACTAGCTAGTCTATGGCGTTGTCGTTGAGATTCCTGATTAGTGAGTTGCTGACTTTGTCTGCTCCCGTTGCCGTGTTCTTTGTGGCCGCTCTTACCGCGTCGATGACCTCTTCCTTGGTGATAGGCCTGTCCATGTTTAGATTCTCTTCGCCTTTATACTTTTTCTTGTAGCTTTCTATGTGAGCTACAAAAAATGCAACGCCTTACTTTTACCGTTACCGAAAAAAAGTACCACTCGTTATTTTTTCATTACTGCATGACCACAAATTTTAATCAGTGGGTCTTCGCTGCAAGAACTTCTACCCAAAATAGCGATTTTACCCGAAATCGTGATTTAACGAGAATAATTTACACAAATGTGCCGGAACTCAGCTATGTTAATGTGGCCACAATAGTCCTGCAAAGTTACATGTGATGGCTTCAGACACTGTGGCACATGGTGAAGCCATTTTCTGAACATTACATTAAACACAAAGTGACACCTCATCATCAATTCTAACTTTCCAAAGAAAACATCGCTGAACTCTCAGCAAATTTACAGTAATCCTGAACAATGTGATGTTACAAAATGCCAGGTATGCTTCCACTCTTTACAGATCATTGTGTGCAGTGGCTTGGGAAGGAAGGTAGGCGAAGGCAAGTGCGTAAACGCGTGTTCATGCACATCTTTCGTGCTGAACGGATGATCAGTCTTTTTCTCTCAGTTGGGTGCGTCGTCGTGGGCACGTGTTTCTGGCATGCACGGGAGCCGCAACAAGGGTTGTCGAGAACACCTGTACATTTTGTTTATCTGCAATATCACTTTCGGCACACCGCGCTTTCTTTAAAAAAAATAAGGAGACGGAGGGGAGGGGAGTCGACAACTGGAATAAAAAGTAACTAGTAACGTGACTCCTCACGTTACCGAAAAATGTTAACGTAAGTATGTTACCCTTTACAGTTTCGAAATGGTAACGGATACGTTACTAAGTTACCGAAAAAATAAAGTGTTACCGGTAACGCCGTTACTTGAAAACCGTTACCGCCAACACTGACTGTATTGCACACACATCGTCGGCAGGGGAGTCTGAAGAGGCAGTGACGCGCGCAGCTGCGAAACCTTTCGCAAAGATATGACTCCTGCTGCATGAGCACTGGCGCGACTAAGTCATGCAACAGGTGGTCTGATGCTGGCACCTGCTGCCTGCGACGCCCCGCCGCCTTCCGCCATCTGAAGTACTATTTCGACTGTGACGCCGGCTCCGGTAAAGCGTCCTCGCTCCGAAGCTGCTGCAGTCACTTCCGTCTCCACTTCTTGCCAGGTGTATTATATACCCGCCGGTTTGCCAAACCACTACCGAAGAAGCGGCTGCCTCGCCGACACGACGCGCGTTTAGCACAAAGCCAAAGAACTGGATGATTTCTATCATGCCGATGAACACACTACACACATGGACTCGGCAAGGAGAGGTGCAACCTACGTGGTCCGTGCAACCACACCGAGACCTACCCTTATCTCCGCTGCCGCGGTATGCGCCTCCTCCCCCGCCGCAGCAGAAGAGACAGCGATAGCGCTGGCTATCGCTGACCGCCGTACGCACACAGTCCTCGGTGACTGAAAACGAGCAATCCTAAACTACTCGGCAGGCTGCATCTGCATTGCCGGCGCACGCATCCTGCGCGGCTGCACTCGCGACCACAAAATTCACCTAATATGGGTACCCGCCCATGATGGCAACTGTGAAAACGAAGGGACATATATCAGGTTGGGCAACCTAAAAATATTGAAAAAATAATAAGCCTCTGCCTACACCACTGACTCATAACAGGCTGGTAAGGAAGGGGCGGCCGACTTGCCCGAAGATTAACAATCCCGGCGGCCGCGCCATGGATCCTGGAGCCCTCGCCGTCCTCTAAATTTGCGCCGACATCAGCAATGTTCATAAAAAGACGTCATGCCCTTTCCCACCTCTCAAACCCGGCCTCGACAGAACATAAGCCACCCTTCTCCGAAGAAATCAGACGCTCTTAATTCTAAGCCACTCTAGGCTATCACTGATCACTACTGGGAAATACGACCCCACATGCCCAGATTGCAACCACGGATCTTCCGCCACTAGGCGCACATCCTCTGGGCATGCGAAAATAACCCTCCCCCACGGGCCCTGCTGCCAGCTCCCTCTGCGGAATGCTGGGACCAACTCCTCAACCAGCCGCATAAGACCACGCAACTTTCACTCATTTCATGGGCCCAGTACGTCGCCCCCAACTGGGGGCCGCATAGGACACACCTGCCATAGTTCGCGGCACCTGTGGGAAACAAAGTTGTCTCTTTATCTTTCTCTACTTCTTGCCATCTGCATGGCTCTTCGATCTTTTGAGATCCGACGCGGACAACTTGCAACTTTGAATCCATGCAACATATAAAGCTTTCGCCTTGGAATAAAGTTTATGAGCCCTAATACATGGTTATATAAGCGCTCATAAAATGGCTTTCGACCCATGACACGCACTACATCTCGTGTTCGGCGTCGCTCGGATCTTGTCAAGCCATGAAGAACAGCTTCAGGGTCCTGCTGACATAGCAGGCGAATCATACTGTAGGGCCCTCAGTAGCGCCGAAAATGTTTTCACTGAGTCCAACGTGACAAATGGATGTCCAACCTCAGACTGGGTCAGCTGGCTTCTATTCTGCGTGGCGCCGACGAAGATTGCAATGTCAGCAGTCGGCGGCGCGCTACTCGTCTTGAGTGCTCAACCAGGCATGACGTCGGGGTTCCTATGCGGGCTGCACGATATAAACATAACGGTGCTGAAATGTAGTCGGGTGTGCTCTAACACACTCCCTTAATAAAAGGGAGTGCTGTAGTGGGCAGCTTTGTCATCATCCTGACTACACCCATTGCAGGGCTAAGGCCTGTTACATGTCATTTCAATTAACCCTCTCCTTTCCCAGCTGCGGCCACCCTATACCTGAGAGCCTCATAATCGCATCCTGCCACCTAACTTTCCGCCACCCTTTAATATGCTTGCCTTCTCTTGGAATACGATTCGTTACCCTTAAGGACCAGCGGTTATCTTGCCTTCGCATTAAATGCCCTCTCCTTTTTCTCCTCCTGATTTCGACTAAGGTGTCATTGCCTGCGTTTTTTCCCTCATCCACTCTGCCCGCCTCTGGTCTCTTAACGTTACACCTATCCTTTTCCTTTCCATGGCTCGCTGCGTCGACCTTAACTAAAGCTGAACCATTTTCATTAGCCTCCACGTTTCAGCCCCATAGGAGAGTACCGGTAAGATACAGATGTACACTTTTCTCTTGAGGGATATTAGTCATCTGCGATTCAATCTGAGAGAACCTGGCATATGCGCTGCACCCCATTCATACCCCTTTTAGTTATTTCACTCTCATGATCCGGATCAGATGCCACTAACCGCCCTAAATAGATATATCCACTTGCTGCACCTCGCTGTCATTTGTAAATTGATGTTCCCTTGCTACACTATTGAACACTACTTTGGTTTTCTGCATGTTAATTTTTAGACCCACCGTACTGCTCTGTGTAACTCATTGATCATGATTTGCAGTTCATCTCCTGAGTGACTCTGCAAGGCAATGTCATTAGCGAATCGCAGATTATTTAGGTATTCTCAATTAACTCTTATCTACAACTGTTCCCTATTCAGGCCTCGGAATACCAACTGCAAACAGGCGGCGATTAGCATCGGCGAGATCGTGTCTCCTTCCCTGACGCCCTTCCTTACAAGGAATTTAATAGCTCACTTTATAGATGACTATGGTAGCTGTGCAGTTCCTGTATATATCTTCCAGTATTTTGACATAAGGCTTTTATACACCCTGATTACGCAATGCCTTTATAACAGCTGAGGTTTCCACTTCGACAAATGCTTTCCCGTAATGAATGAAGGATATGTATAGGTGTTGGTTATATTCTGTGCATTTCTCTATCCCCTTATTTATGGTGTGAATATGATCTATTGTTGAATATCCTTTACGAAGGTGTGCCTGATAATTTTGTTGAATAAAGACTGAGTTTGTCGTGAGTCTATTAGTGATTGCCTTAGGAAATATCTAGTAGGCAACGGACAATAAGCTGATAGTTCGGTAATTTTTTTCGAGTCCTTGGCATCTCCTTTCTTATGAATTAAGATAATATTTGCATTCTTCCAAGCTTGTGGCACGGTCGATGTCGTAAGGCATTGCGTATACAGGGTGGCTAGTTTTTGTAGCAGAATCGGCCCGCTGTCTTTCAAGAGATCTGCTGTTACCTGATCCTAGCCAGCTGCTTTTCCCTTTTGAACTGTTACTAATGTTTTCTTTACTTCCTTTCTTGTTACTGGGGAGGGAGGCACAATGGTGTGCGCTACTGCCTTTATTATTAACGCTCTGAGTGCACTGGCTGCTGTACAGATTTGTGTAGAACTCTTCAGCTCATTTACCTATCTTATCCATATTGCTAATGACATTGCCCTCCTAGTCTCTTAACCAACACATCTGGTTTTTACCTATACCAAGTTTCCCAGGAAGCATACTCCCTTTCTTACTCTCATATAGGCGTATTCCTGCTTAGAATGGAGTGCAGGTAGGCGGCGAGGTCGAGGCGGTCCTCATTGGTGACGTCCTGCAACCCTGCGTCGAGCGTTATCACGGCCTTCCTGCCATTTACGAGGTAAGGGTTCTACGGGGTTGCCTCCTTAATTGTGGTTTGTAGGCGAACGAAACGTTGATAGAGATCGTCTCCAGTGACATGTGTTCGGTTTCAACGGAGACAAAGTGTACTTATATGCAGTTCTTTTCCTATTTGCCTCCCCACGGTGCCATTGAGATGACTACGAAAAGCGAGAGGCACAGCCGTCTAACTGGGGTTTATAGAGTCAGCGTAAGTTATCTCAAAAAGTGCATTGCAAGCAGAGCTAGTTGTTACTACTAGTCAGCAGCAGTAAGAATAATAACGAAATATAATACGCCTGTCAACCACCATGAAATATGGCCGATGTCAATTCTTGATTTTAGAAGGCATCAAGGCGCAGGCTAACACCGCATTCCCCCCTAAAACAAAAGCGTTAATGGTCCCGTTCGGAGGAAAACCCGGCATCGACGCGACTGGGAAATTAAATTTCGCGGCATGGGTATAACGACGTACAAAAAGAGGCTCGCTTCAAAGAAAAAAAATTGGGTCGCCTTAGCTCAGATAACCCTAGCTATGCAAGCGAAAGCACCGATTACATGTGAGGCCACTTTCTAAGGTTCTTGGGGCCGAAGCACAGCCTGACAGACAGACAGACAGACCACGTGGGTCGTTGCGGGTTCCGCACTGCGAGAACTCGCTTCCATTGTCTCGCCAGTCTCCATCGCAGCTGCTAACAAGGCGCGTCGCTGTCTTCATTCGGCATCTTTTGCTCGCCGTCGAGCCAGGCGAAGCTCCCGCCGTCCCATGCTTTCGGCTGGCAGTTTAGCGCGTTTACGCTCCCTGTCGATCGCTAAATCCCTCGATCAGTTGGCAATGTCGACCGGGTGGTCAGCCTCGGTCCGACGTCTGCGAGTACGCACTGTCGAGGACATCGGCTCCGGCTGAATTGCGTCGTCCATAGTTAGACGGTGGATAGGCAGCGCGCAGCTCCGCTCCTACTGTTCGAGGTCATTCGTACAGACGCAGCGAAATCGGAGGCGCGTGGATAGCAAAGCCACGGCCGCTCAATGGCAGCAAGTGCGTTGCAATTGAGTGGTCGTGGTAAAGATTTCGCTTTGAAAGGTTGTCAATCGGAAGTGAATCAGAGTCCCTTCGTTAGGGAGCCGGGCACAAATTCTTCACCAATGAGGATGTTCGTTCAGGAGAATAAACAGAGATTTGTACAAGCACGTCGCACAGCAACATGCTCAAATGAAATTATAGGAAAAAAGAAAATGGCCTGGCTTAGCTTATGGTTAAGCCTAGGATACGAAGCATACGTCGCTTGGCAAGCCGTACTTCTCGTTCTTCTCCCGTTTCCGGGGCTCTTTGTAACTTGGGCTTTGCGGTCTGGCGAGCCGCCCTCTCCCTGGCCGACATCTCGCTGCTCAACTGACTCAACGAGTGCGTCGCCTTTTATACAATTGCGTGACGTCAGTATCTCCTAGCGGTAGGAGCGGGAGTTAGGCCGCCGGCGGAGGCTGCGCGTCCGCAAGCGAGCGCACGAGTTGAGCCCCAGCTTTTACAGCTGTTGTGACGTCATATAACGTGGTGCGCCGATGTAGGTCAAGTGGTAGCTACGCGGCCGCGCGCGGCGCAGCAAGGAAGAGCTCGATTATGCGGCTAGTATGCTTCGCATAAAAACAGTTTTAGGGGCCAAGAATTCGCGGCTCGGATTACATGCGATGACGTGTCATACAGCAGAATGTGATGTCACGCGAACAGCTGCTGATATCTGCGTACTCTTGCGCCGAGAAATCCTCTAGCGACCGCACGGACACTTTAAAACTATCGCGCCATTTTTGCAAGGGGAATTTATATTAAGACGGGCTGGCTAGCCATAGCTACATACGCTTATTAAATACAAAAAGGAAAGTTTGACCGCCAGACCAGCAATCAAAGTGTGTAAACAACGGTACTTGGGAGCACATATTACACCTGGGCGAGACAATTACTTACAAAACCGAGTAGTGCCGAATATCAACATGAGCAAGCTCGTGTCATAGAGGGCACGGCTACCGTACCGCAAATAGAGCCAGTGCTTACTTGATTAGGTTTCGCTAGCTAATGCAATCAGCGCACAAAAAATCAGCTGTCCAGTAAGAGGCTTCTCCTCAACCAATTCAAAGTCTAAGTGAAACCCTTGCTTGATTTCAGCGCTGATTTTGTACTGATTGCGTTGAATCGAAGTTTTAATCAATGTGACAAATTAGAGTCTGAGATTTAACCCAAGCGCAGGCATTACAGTTACTCTTCATTTTGCTTTGCCTTGTTGTGGACGCACAGCAAAAAAAAAGGAACAGCCTAGTGCTGTACAATGAAAATTGCCGTTTGAAAAATAGGTTTTATGGAGGCAAAACGCTAAGGCTCTCGTGTGCTGTGCGATATCAGTGTACGTTAAAGATTCCCAGGTGTTCGAAATTATTCCGGAGCCCTCCACTACGGCACCTCTAATCCTTCCTTTCTTCTTTCACTTCCTCCTTTATGCCTTCCCTTACGGCGTGGTTCAGGTGTTCGCCGATATATGAGACTCATACTGCGCCAGTTCTTTTCCCAAAACCAATTATTATTATTATTATTATTATTATTATTATTAAAAATAGGTTGTTTCAGGAAAGGAAATGGTGCAAGAATTGTGTAATCTCGGCGCACACGCCAACCGCACCGTAAGAGAAAAGAAGAAAGTTGTACTGAAAGAACAAAAGAAAGAGTTGCCGTATTGGAGGGCTTTTGAATAATTTAGACCAGCTGTGGATCTTTTAATCGCACAGAACACTGGCGACATCACTTTCCTATAAATTATCATTTTCATTATATTACAGGAACACAGAAAAATGAAAACAAAAATTATTCAGTGTGCGTGAAAGATTCCCAGGTGGCCGAAATTATTCCGGAGCCCTCCACTATGGCACCTCTTTCCTCCTTTCTTCACTCAGTTCCTCCTTTATTTCTTTACTTACTGCGCGGCTTAGGTGTCCGCCGAGATATGAGATACTGCGCCATTTCCTTAACCCTACAATCAATTGGTGCTGTTAGTGGTTTTATTAAAAATAAAAACAAAAAGGAAGGAAAAGATTTTTCGGAGCCCCGGCATCTGCCATCGATACTGAAGCACCTGAGCTGCGGCAGCGGAAAGGATAGCAGGCAGAATGGAGAAATGAAAGGAAAGAGGTGAGGGGACAGGAAGAGAGGATAGGGGGAGAAGTAATATGTGCAAACTATTTACACAATAAGATATGTGTCCAGGTTGTGCGCGTGATTAGTTCATTTTAGAGGAATTCAATCACACATGCGCGCAGCACTGTCTTGGTTAAAACTGGAGTGGGGCGTCCAGTTATTAATCGTTCAAGGTAGAACTCGCGGAGCATTCGGTCACTGCGTGTAACTACCTGACGGAGAACAGACGGGACGTCAAGCCCGTGTGTTCAGGGAATGAACAGAGGCTCACCAAAGTTCGCTCACGAGTGCGCGCACTGCCCTGCGGCCACAATAGCATCTTCATGGAGTCTCGTATTTTGCCTTGTGCCCTATAGGCCGCGAGCATATGGCGACGAGCATCGGCGAACGCGGCACAGTGAAGGAGCAGGTGTTCTAGTGTTTCCACTGCACCGCATCCGTCACACACATCACTCGTCGCGATTCCGTGACGCGCCTGTCGTTCCCCGGGCCACACGCAGCCAATGCGCGCGCGGAGGGTCACTGCACGTTGTGACCGTGTAAGTGCTCGACAGCCGGTGACACTGTCGATGCGCTCACCTCCAGCGATGCGTGGGTCGGGATGCTGCTTTCGGAGATGGTCATGAATCGCCACACGCACGTCCTCCAGCGCAAGGGGCAGATCGCTGGCAGGTATTTGGTGTCCAGCGGTCGCGAGGTCGTCAGCTTCTTCGTTGCCTGCGATGCCGCAGTGACCGGGCACCCACTGTGAAAGCACGGCACAACCTCTCTGCGCGAGCGAATTTCCCGCACTAGTGGGGTACCGCGGCCGTTAGAATGCAGGCGGCTGAGGGCGGCGCCGCAGTCGCACAGCAGAGCACTCCTGGGCGGCGGAAGGCCGAGGGTGAGCAGCAGGTCCAGCCCGAGCCGGATCCCCATCAACTCCGCCGTGGTGGAGGAGCCCAGAAATGCTGCGTGTTGCTGGCTGTGCAGTTGCAGGGCTGGGATAGTGGCCGCCGAAGCAAGGGAGCAGCTGTCACGGGTCACTGAGCCGTCGGTGTACATGAGGAGATGGTCATGGAGCTCCTCGTGTATGACGTCTCTGGCCAGCTGCTGCACAGCACAGAAGGGTGTGGTTCGCTTTCCCGCAATGCCGACGATCTCTCGCTGTACCTCCGAGGCAGCAGGCCAGCGCCGCGCCCATTCGTGAGCGCGTATGCGAGCGCATACGCTGCAGCAGCTAGCCGCCGTCCGATGCGCGGTGAAGCCGGTCGATGTGATTCAATGCCCTGTGCGCTGCTTGGAGCTCAAGTGGCCACGCTCCTGCCTCGGCCAACGTTGCGGCGCACTGCGAGTATTCGGGCAGGCCTAGGCACACGCGCAGGGACTTGCGGTGTTGAAGCTCGTGTTTCTTCCAGCACGGCTTGCGCACCGTGACGAGCGGCGGCGCATAGAGCACCGCCCCCAAAGCTGCGGCATTGTATAGACGCTGCGCGGCTTGCTGGGAGATGCCCTGGCCTCGAGCGATGAGATTCTGCACGGCGGCGGTGATCCTCTTCATCTGGAGACAGGCCTAGGTCGCCGCGGGGCGGAAGGAAAGGCGCCAGTCGATGTCCAGGCCAAGGTACCGCACTGATTTACGCCAAGGAATCGGAGTCCCGTCCAGTGACAGTGGCGCAAGGTGCGCGCGCGAGCGAGAAACGCAGGCCATGGCCACCGGTTTGTCCGCTCTCAGCGACAGACCAAGGCCGCCCAAGCTGGCATCGATTGCGGTCAGGGCTCCCTGAAGGCACCCCCGCACTCGGAACGCCTCGCCCGGAGGTCCCCGGCACCACAGAGCTATGTCGTCTGCATATATGGACATGTACACAAGGTGTCGGCCACTCGTGGAGAGATAGGTCGGCACCACCGACATGGCCACATTAAACAGAAATGGTGATAGGACAGAGCCCTGCGGCACGCCCATGTAGACCAGACGAGGCTTGGAGAGTTTATACCCTACTCGTACGCGCATGGTGCGCCCGCTCAGGAAGCCATGAACGTATCGCAAAAGGCGCCCGCTCACACCAACCCCCTTAAGCACTGCGAGAATTGGTGCGCGGTGAGCGTTGTCAAAAGCGCCCGATACGTCCAGTAGTAGCATCAGCGCAACCTGGCCTGAACCCCTGGCATGCTTCAGCGCTTTAACAACGTCCGATATAGAATCAGCCGTGCACCGCATCCCACCGAAACCCGCCTGCCGGTCGTCAAACAAATCAGCCTCCGCAGCCCGCTCGTTCAGACGCTGCAACGCCATATGCTGCATGAGCTTACCTGCCGCCAATGTTAATGCCACTCGCCGGTATCCGCCCAGGTCCGTAGGTTGGCGCCCTGCCTTTCGAATGGGACGAACGACCCGGTTCGCCAATCCTCCGGTAGCTCCCCGCGTTCCCACACCAGGTTGATCTGCTGCAGGAGGATCTGTCGTTGCTGCGCATCCAGGTTTCGCAGCATCTGGCATGTCACCCCGTCCGGTCCGGGCGCCGAGTGGCGGCGGCAGCGCTGCAGCGCATTGTTCAGTTCCGCCGCGGTGAACGGCGCATCACATGGACCTTCCGAGACGACGGGCGAGGGACTGGCGTCGCTTCTGAGCCTCTCAGGAGCAGCTCTGTTAGCTGCGTTTGCGGGGCTGGGCGGCGCGAATCTATCGGCAAACCGCTCTGAAAACTCTTCAAAGCTGAGCCCGCTGGAAATTGCGAGGGCGGCCAGCGGTTGACGGTTCGCCGGTCGTTCAGTGGTGCGCCGCAGGGTGTCAAACAGCCTCCGCGAGCTGACATCTTCCTCCATCCTTTGGCATAGTGAAGCCCACTGCCGGCGGTATAGCTGGTTGGCGTGGCGGCACGCTGCCGCGTCCAAGCGGTTGTAAACAGGCCAGTCGGCGGCTCTGTCAGTCCATCGCGCCCGTTGCTCTGCGCGATCTTTATTCTCGCGCAGATTGAGCAGCTTGGGTGTGGGCTGCCCTGCCCTTACCTCTGCTCGTTGGGTGGCTGCGAAAGCGCTTCGGACTAGACTTGAAAAGAAATCTGCGCCAGTGGCCGCCACCTCGACGACCGCCCGCCTGAACGCACTCCAGTTGGTAATAGAGTAGGCACGTTTGGGGCGCGCCTCCAACGCAGTGGGTTCGGTTAGGATGGAGTAATGATCCGAGCCCCAGAGAGATGGTCATCATCATCATCATCATCAGCCTTACTACACCCACTGCAGGGCAAATGCCTCTCCCATGTCTCTCCAATTAACCCTATCCTTTGCCAGCTGCATCCACCCTTTGCCAGCAAACTTCTTAATCTCATCCGCCCACCTAACCTACTGCCGCCCCCTGCTCCGCTTACTTTCTCTTGGAATCCACTCCGTTACCCTTAAGCACCAGCGGTTATCTTGCCTTCGCAATTCATGCCCTGCCCAAGCCCATTTCTTTCTCTTGATTTCGACTAGGATGTCGTTTACCCGCGTTTGTTCCCTCACCCAATCTGCCCGCTTCCGATCTCTTAACGTTACACCTATCATTTTCCTTTCCATGGCTCGCTGCGTTGTCCTTAACTTAAGCTGAACTCTTTTCGTTAGCCTCACGTTTCTGCCCCGTAGGTGAGTACCGGTAATATTATGCTGTTGTACACTTTCCTCTTGAGGGAAATTGGTAAACTCCACTCATGATCTGCGAGAATTTGCCATATGCGCTCCACCCCATTCTTATCCTTCTAGTTATTTCCCTCTCATGATTCTGATAAGCTGCCACTACCTGCCCTAAGTAGACGTATTCCGTCACAATTTCTATGCTCTCGCTGCCAATTGTGAACTGTTGTTCCCTTGCTCGGCTGTTGAACATTACCTTGGTTTTCTGCTTGTTAATTTTTAAGCCCATCGATCTGCTCTGCCTGTCTAACTCATTGATCATGATTTGCCGTTCACCTCCTGAGTGACTCAGCAAGGCAATGTCATCAGCAAATCTCAGATTATTTAGGTATTCTCCATTTATTCGTATTCCCAACTGTTCCCAATTCAGGCCTCGAAATACCTCCTGCAAACATGCGGGGAACAGCATTGGCGAGATCGTGTCTCCTTGCCTGACGCCCTTCCTTATTGGAATTTTATTGTTGACTTTATGGAGGACTATAGTAGCTGTGCAGTTGCTATATATATCTTCCAGTATTTTCACATAAGGCACTTCTACCCCCTGATTACGCAATGCCTGTATGACTGCTGAGGTTTCCCCTGAGTCGAATGCTTTCTCGTAATCAATGAAAGCTATATATAGAGGATGGTTATATTCTGCGCATTTCTCTATCACCTGATTGATAGTGTGAATATGATCTATTGTGGAAAATCCTTTACGAAAGCCTGCCTGATAATTTGGTTGATTAAAGTCTAACGTTGCCCTGACTCTATTAGCGAATACCTTAGTAAATACTTTGTAGGCAACGGATAGTAAGCTGATCGGCCTGTAATTTTTCAAGTCTTTAGCGTCTCCCTTCTTATGAATTAAGATAATGTTTGCATTCTTCCAAGCTTCTGGCCCAGTCGAGGTCATAAGGCATTGCGTATACAGGGTGGCTAGTTTGTCTAGCACGATGTCCCCTCCATCCTTCAACAGATCTGCTGTTACCTGATCCTCCCCAGCTGTTTTTCCCCTTTTCATTGCTTCTAAGGCTTTCTTTACTTCATCTTTCGTTACTGGCGGGATGACGCATTGCTGTGCACTGCTGGCTTTCTCATTAACGCTCTGATTACATTGGCTACTGTACAGGTCTGTGTAGAACTCTTCGGCTACGTTAACTATATTATCCATATTGCTAATGCCATTGCCCTGCTTGTCTCTTAATGCATACATCTGGTTTTTACCTATGCCTAGTTTCCTCTTCACTGCTTTTAGGCTACCTCCGTTCTTTATAGCATGCTCGATTCTCTCCTTATTAAACTTCCTTATGTCGGCTAACTTGCGCTTATTTATTAACTTTGATAGCTCGGTTAGTTGTATTCTATAGGTAGGGTTAGATCCCCTCATGTTTTGGCGCTTCCTAATCAGATCTTTCGTCACCTGAGATAGCTTCCCGGTATCCTTTCGAACTGTCCTACCGCCTACTTCTACTGCGCACTCCGTAATTATTGATGTCAGTTTATTGTGCATTGAATGAACATCAAGATCATCTTCCTCAGTTAAAGCCGAATATCTGTTTTGCAGCGCTATCCTAAACTCCTTTGCTTTCCCTCTTACGGCTAACTCGTTAATGGTCTTCTTCTTCACTAGCTTCTTCCGTTCCCTCTTCAAGTCTAAGCTAATTCTAGACCTTACCATTCTGTGGTCGCTACAACGCACCTTTCCGAGGACGGCCACATCCTGAATGATGCCAGGTTTAGCGCATAGTATGAAGTCGATTTCATTTTTAATCTCACCATTGGGGCTCTTCCAGGTCCACTTCCTGTTTTCTCGTTTGCAGAAGAAGGTATTCATGATCCGTAAATTATTTCTATCCGCGAATTCGACTAATAGCTCTCCCCTGCTATTTCTAGAGCCTATCCCATAGTCACCTTCCGCGTGGTCGTCAGCCTGCTTCTTGCCCACCTTCGCATTGAAGTCGCCGATCAGCACAGTGTACTGCGATTTTACTTTACTCATTGCCGATTCTACGTCCTCATAGAAACTTTCAATGGTCTGGTCATCATGGCTGGATGTGGGTGCGTAGGCCTGCACCACTTTCAGCATGTACCTCCTATTCAGCCTAATTACTATAGCTGCTACCCTCTCGTTAATACTGTAGAGCTCCTCTAAATTGCCAGCTATATCCTTATTAATCAGGAATCCCACACCTAGTTCTCGTCTATCCTCTAACCCGCGATGGCACAGTATGTGTTCGTCTTTAGTACTGTATACGCCTCACCTGTCCTCCTAACTTCGCTAAGCCCTATCACATCCCATTTAATTCCCGCTAGTTCCTCACACAGCACTGCTAGGCTAGCCTCACTAGCTAAAGTTTAGCGTTAAACGTTGCCAGCTTCAGATTCCAATGGCGGCCTGTCCGGAGCAAGAGATTCTTAGCACCCTCCGCTGCGTCACAGATCTGACAGCCGCCGTGGTCAGTTGCTCTGCAGCCGCTGGGGACTGAGGGCCGAGGGTTAATTGGTTTGATCAAAGAAGGTTGTGGCCAAGTACTGCACCAGGGTGGCCAAATCCTGCTCTGGTGAGAGAGTGCTTTGTCGCTTCTGGTCACCGAGATCAGGCCGCACTCCAGGCCTGGTTATGCAATTCCATCGACACGCGGATTTTTTTTAAACCCGGTTGAGAATTGCGCGGCACCAGGATTTGAACCCCGGTCCTCTTCCACGCGAGGCGGATGTTCTACCTATACGCCATCGGTGCTGCATCGGTGCTGAGAGATGGTGATCGGCGCCATGTCGCCTCGATGCCTCTGGATGCGAAGGCAAAGTCGATGCAGGAGCCGGTTGTTCCGCGTCCTCGAAAGGTGGGCGCGCCGGTGCTCAAGGGGGTGAGTCCCAACTGCGTTGCTGCGTCGTGCATGTCGTCTCCACGCGCGGAGTGGCGCGCACTGCCCACGCACTATGGTTGGCGTTAAAATCACCACAGATAATTTGGCGCGGGGCACAGCACGAAGACACAGCACGAAAACACAGCGCCTTCCACGCGACAGCTGGACGCACATAAACACTGGCCACCGACGTGCCAACACCACCGACGCGCACTGTCACCACCACGCACTCCTGGGCGTCAGATGTCGCCGCCGCCGAGCCGACGAGGGTGTGCTGGACGTCCTGCCGCACGTATATCGCACACCTTGATTTCCCGGGGCGATGAGATGTGACACAACAGGGCACTGCGGCACAGGTGGGTTCCTCGCACGTGGTCTCTGAGTGGTGGCCAATGCAGCCAGGTAGCCGCATCTGGGGCTCCCCGTCATGTGAACGTACGTACGTCTCCTGCAGCGCGATAACTTCCGGCGAATCCTTTGCGATGCGAACTCGCATTTCGGCGTACCGCGCTGCAAGTGAGCGCACGTTCTACTGCAGGATGGATGGTATGCGGGAGGGAGTCCGGCGTCTAGCCATGCTGGCTTATCTGTGTGGGAGCACCCGCTGCTTCTAAGCAAGCCCGGTGTCTATCGGTGCCCTCCGGGAAAAGTGCGCTGAGGGCGCGACGCCAGCTTTAGGCGCGCAATCTCCGCGTCCCGTGCGTCAGGGGGCTGGCCATAAGAAGCGGCCGCAGGCTCGGGCCGCGCTGTACGGGACACCGGGCAAGCGGATCGCCGCTGCCGTTGCTTCGGTGACTGCTGCTGCATGGGTGTTCCCCTGACGACCTGCGCATAAGAAAGCGCGCGCGGCGTCTGCTGTTGTCGCTGGGCTGGGGCCGCTGTCTCAGCCTGTACGACGGCTCGGACAACCCGCCTGGACATCGGTGCCATGGATGTGGCCATTAAAGTGGCCACGTGACGCTCTCGCTGCCAGTGCGGGTACGCTGGGTCAATGGCTGTATGCCGCCCCCGCAGTTAATGCAGCGGGGCTTGCTCGCGCAGGTACCAGTCTCGTGCGGCCCGCCGCAGCGCGTGCATCGAGCAGGAGCACGACACACCTCAGTAGCATGCCGCAGGCTGGCGCACTTGGCACACTGGAGCGGCCGGGGACGGGAAGGGCGGACCGCGAGCCTGAGCTTGAAGTTGGTGATGAACGCCGGGATGTCGGCACCGCAAAACGGAGAGCGAGTGTGCTGCCCGAAAGAGTCGCCGACACCATCGGTACCGTTGACTCCGCAGCCGCTAGCAGTTCCTCCGCCGTCGTGCGCCCGTCCACACCGAAGACCAGGCCGGAGCTTTGATTCTGAGGAGGAGGCTCCTTGGCGCAGACCGGCACGCCGCAGATGACGGCTGTGGCTAGCAGGGCCTGGAGAGCATTGCTGCTCCCCGCGTCCACTGCCACCACATTCCGCCGCATGTTTACCCGGACGGCGAGGACGGCCGGGAGGGATCCGATCTCCTCGGCCAACTCCCAGCCCTGTTCCAAGGTGAAGGCGGTGCCCCGGTTCGCCGGCCGAAACAGCACCGTCCCCACCAGGCTGGACGGGACCTCCACGGCAGCAGCGGCTCGCTCCAGGGCAGCTCTCCGACGCCGCTGCGCCTTGACAGTGATAATGCGCCACGGGACCAGGCTGCCCCAGCATCAGAGTCGCCGCTGTCTGTGGCGCATTGCTGCGGCGCGCTTGCTGCAAGCAGACGAAGGCCCAGCCGCAGCCTGGTCTCGTGCGGCAGGATTTGGTGAGGTTGCACCCGGTTTTCTTCCGGACGCCGTCGCCCCAGCAGCAACAGCATCAGCAGCAGGCTGGAGGTGGGCTTCATGGGGCTCGTGCTGGGAAGGCCCTGCTCCTTCGAGTGTGGAGGGAGAGGGAACAGTGACGGTGGGGGGGCTTCGGGCTTCCCGCTTTGCCAGCGCGATGTCCCTTTTGGGTTCCGATTCCCTCGCCTCCTCGGACCCCGTTGAGCGTCGCCATTTCCTGAGAACAGACTCGTCCGTTGGGGTGCACATGCTCTCCTCGACTGCAGGTGTCCGCCGTGAGCCCGCAGCAGCAGCATCAAGGGGAGAGGGCATCACAGCCGGTTCCCTAGGTGTAGCAATGGCGGCAGGAAGCGTAGGGTTGGCCAGAAATGGTGGGGAGGGAGCCGCCATGGAGTTCTGCGTCTGGTGAGCGAGCGCCATGGCGTCCCTCAAGGCTGGAACGCGTGGGTCCGCTGGTGACACGTCCAAGGTCCCGATGACAGACTCGAGGTTCTCCGAGGTGGTGATGAGCGCCGCCGTCAGGCGCCTCACCGTGTCCCGCAGATCAGCGATGTCGGCCTGCATTCGCCGAATGGTGCTGGACGACCTTGTTCTGCATGGCGTTCGTCTCCGTGATCGTGAGCGTCAGCGGTCTGCCCTGCGTTGCACATTGTCACCGCCGAACACAGGCCTTCGCTCGTTCACGGTGTCTGTGGCATCCATGGGGAGACCCCGCAACGCCGCGAAGCCTTAGCCTACAATCAATTTACAATTTGCATTTTTGAAGAAAGGAAATGACGCAGTAACTTCCTCACATGTCTGGGTAGACACTCGAACTGCGCCCCGTAAGGGAAGGGATAAAGGAGGAACTAAGAAAGGAAGAAAGAGGTGCCGTAGTGGAGGGCTCCGGAATACTTTCAATCATCTGTGGGTCTATAATGTCTACTGACATAGCACAGCACCCTGGCGCGTTTGCGGTCCGGCTCTATCGAAACGCTGCCTCAGCCGACTGGATTGATCGCGTGCACTCTGGCGCAGCAGTCGAGTGTCCTTATTACTGAAGGGCCGAAGCTTATTCCACTTTGTGTACTGCGAAATTCTTCGTCACCGTCGCCGCATATTCGCACTGTAAAAAAAATTGAAGGATGCGTAAGCTTCGCCTTCAAGAGTGAAACGCGACAGCGTGTTGCAGCACTGCCAGGGAGTCCACGGAACGCCATCGCCCCTTCGGCGCGACGCCTTGCCCGTTAGACAAACAGCTCTGCTACGCACGGTGAAACGGACGCGTGGGGCGACAAACCATGTAGATGCGCTGCCAGGCGCCTTGCCGAAACGCGCGGAGCTCAAGTCGCAGTCTTATTTGGTCGGCACATTGTTCTCCAGAAACCCGATGCCACGATTGCCAGCATAGCTTCCGCGCTGAACCAACGTTCACCAAGCCGCAAGCTTCGTGGTGAACGCGCTTCGGATGTGCGCTGCGTTTTTAGCAGCTCACGCGTGATTCCTGCGTGCCCGCAGGGACCCACTGCGCCCAAACTAGAGATATGTCAGACGCGTCACTTCCTTTCCCTAAAACCAATTTTCATTTCGTTTTCCTACCCTTGCGGCGCGGTCCGGGTTGTCCACCGATATATGTAACAGGCGTCCCTTCCTTTCCTTGCAATGCCGTCGCTCTATCTGTTAAGGCAATGGCGTACATTGCGAGGAGGAGAATTTTTTGCTCACGGCCGACGCCGATGACACCGGCTTTTAACTGGCGCGAGCTCGTTAACGCTGTCGCGTTGACTGTCTGCCTCTGACATCGTCACATTAACTTTCTGTTCATTAGACATGTGAATTGCTGTTTAATACCAGTTGTTTTAAGGAGCAATAAACCTACAGCGAAATTCATCAACCGCTACGTGAGAGAAATAATCCTGAGCTAATCGTGAGAAGGTTGTATTCATTCCTTGAAAACTGCATTCTTGCAAATCCGTGAACCTGAACGTCCACAAAGCCTGTAGCAAATCTAGGTGGTTCGCCACGAATAAAAGTAGAATTTCTTTATTTGCTAATTTTGGTGCCGAGCACAAGACTCGAGATGCCATCTTCCCCTGCGTGACTTGTGTTCATCAAACAAAAATGGCTCGAAACTTAATTTCTTTAAAGGGAAGCTCTAACGGTTTCCAAATGGCATGAAACGCTGTGGTTGGGAAGAAATGACCTTGAAAATCATGTGTAAATTTTTCCCCGACTGTCCGCAGAGCAGCAATCGCTTCTTAAAAACCCGCCACCGGCACGCCCTCGTCGCTTCCGGCAGCGCCGAGTGGGGGGACGGCAGAGAGGGAGAACTGCCGGAAGTGACGCCATTCACGGAGAGTCGGCCGGCCGTCCGGCTGCGCTTGCTTCGCTACGGCCCGCGCTTTGGCGAACCACAGATCAACGTAATCTTCTGCCAGTGCCGTTTACTTTCTCTCGTTCGGGCGTTCCGTGTAATGCTTGAAGCCTGTATATAAGCCAGTTTAGGCATGGCACTTCTTTCCAACAGCGAGTTGAGTTGAGGTGTTGAATGCTGCAGGTGGGGTTAGCCTTGCTTTCTCTCCCGGCAATCGCTCCACCGTAGCGTCCCTTCTGTACTAATAATGTCCTAAAGCCTGTCGCATCTACCCCGCTATGCGCACAGTCTCTTATAATAGCACAAATTATATTATTATGTTATATTATATTATTAAATTATTATAATAGCACAGTCTCTTATATTAGCACACATAATATTGTTATTATAATTATTATTATAATAGCACGTATGTGTGCTGAGCGCATAATAGCGCTCAGCACACAGCTTGGTAGAATCCGTCGGTTTTTCTCCCCAGCCTCTTCCACGTTATCCAGGCAATATTGTGGTATGCAGCATGCCGAAACTGCGTGCACAAATTATGTGCAGCAATATTTCTCTTTGCGTTATATTACTTTCTTACGTGTTTGTAAACTCTTTGCCTTTTGCAGCTGGTCCCCATCCATGCTGAGCTAAGTCCTCTTTGAGCACTGTCTTTAAGGCACGCAGTCTTGAACTCTTTTGAGTTCGTTATGTACTGTGTGCCTTTTTTTTCCTGATTGCTTGCACCTCATGGCAGCACAAGCAATCCTCTTAATCTTTCATCAGCGCACAGCAAATGCAGCTGCACCTAACTGAACAAAAAAGCGATTATATAAGCCTAGTATACTTGATCAAAGCAAACATTTGCATTCATGAGCGCTTGGTTATGGCTGGCGATTGACAATGCCACCAGAATTCACGCACATTTGTCCTTGAGTCAGAACGACAAAGTTGTCGAGCCGCGTTACGCATACATGTATGTCACCCACAAGTAATTCTTCTGGTTATCTCGATACGCAACAGCGGCAACTATATCTCACAGCACACAGCACACTCTATTTGATGAACAGCACTGTGAGCTCCGAAACGCCGCCATAATTATTCTTCAAAAGCGTATTCAGCATGCAAAAAAAAACAATGTACGGGGGTAAGTGCAGAAGTTTTATGATGGAACTGTAGCCCGAACACGCGAAAGAATGAAAGCGCAGACAGGAGCTTCATCCCGGTGGCCTCGTCTCTTCGCGCTCCATTACAGCAGTGCACCCACTCCAACTCATCCAGTTTGGCATTCTTTTGTAGTTCTAAAACGCACTCAGGAGTAATTCGGCGAGAAATTCAAACTAAATGAACAAACATATGCTTTACCTCGCGCGACTCGTCTAAGCGTGCCGATGATCTGAATTAGATCATGTTTACAGGCGTTACAACAAGTTCGTCAAGTTAAAAAAAACTGCGAAAAAAGACGCAGGAGCAGAAGACACACAAACTGTCACCGGAAAGAAGTTGGTGGCCAGGCTTTTATGCAGCAGTGGTATACAACAACGTTTTGGTGCAATCTCCTTTTTTTTTAATTGCCACTTGCACATGCACCTACACAAAAGATATGCAACTACGCAAAACATATGTATCAGTCGAGGTTTCGTTTTCATGTTACCCTGGTAGGACGTCAAAGGCCCATAGTGTGATAACGAAATTTCCGGCTTGCAGCCGCCGCCATGCCGTCGCTTCTCTATTACTTAGCTTCTTATCCGGCGGTGGCACCAGTTGTCTGGTTAGTCTGCAGTTATCGACGATTTCGGAATAGGTCTGCGCGCGCTCATCCAGGTTCCGACAGTCCGGCGGATCCACGGTTACGCGGAAGCAAAGAATATGGGAATGCGCTGACTACCTTGGTGTCGACGAAGATATTGCTAGCAGAGAAAGCTGGGGAGCCCTGCTGCGCAGCGAAGAACCCGCTCGGCAGAAACAAGCCAATTCGCCTTGGGGCTGAGACCGCGAAGAGATAAAACCTCTTTGTTAGGCTTGCCCGCCGTGGTCGGTGAGTAGAAAGGGGTCTCCATTTCCGGTGCAAATGAAAGCTCTCATCCATCCATCCATCCATCCAGTCGAGATTTCCAACACGGGAAAATGTCGCGAATTTACTTTCGCTGCCGGCGTACTCCGCGGCGTCGTTGGTTCCAACGTTTTCTGAAGCTGCTGATGGCTCGAACATGCATGATGAAAGTCCAGACTGTTCAACGCTGCTTGAATTATCCATAATTTCCAAAACGTAGTCTTTAAAAGTCAGCTGAAGCAACGCGCTACGCAGCAACGCCGTCGGTGCTGGCCGGAGATCGCCGTGGATGACGTCACGACAGTCCCGGCCAATCGCGGGCAAGAGCAGCGTTGGCTCGACGCCCTGGGCCGATGCGGAGCATTTTCTTCCAAAAACAAATTTTTGCGTTTATTTACGCTGTTTTTGAAAGAGATATTCTTTTTCAGCGGAATGAAAGCTCAGAAATGACGTAGAGAACTCATTTTTTTTCGAAAAGTGCTTCAGATTCCCTTTAGGCATGAGAAATTCAATGGTTTAGAGTCTTATTTCAGCTGTTTGGAGTGTTACTCCCCTGAGGCCGGCATTTAGGCGATTCTAGAAATTACAGGGAAGAAAATGCACCTCATTCACTCTTCAGGCTTCATAAATCAGTCTGATCTTGCCACAATAGAAATGCGATAAGAAAAATGCGTATTTGCTGCCGGACTTTCAGACGAGCTGAAGCATTGAACAAAGTGCAGAAAAAGGAAATAAAGATGCACATTCCGAGCGATAACTTCTCATGGGCGTCCGGCGTGAGTGGCGCAGGCAGCTTTCGAGGAGCTGCCGAAGATGTCCCATCATTATCCGAGCGTTTAAGTACAGGCAAATGTTCGAGTTATTCCACATGTGAATCAAATCATTCTTTAACCGGGTTGTGGTTCTACTCAACTGAAGGAGTAAATCATGCCGAATCGTAAAACAATTCCGACTAAGGCGAGGGTGCGAACACCATTCCGTCCGTAATAATACTCTGCGTTTTGGCGCTGGCAGTCATCATCATCAGATTTTTTTAATTCACTCCAACGCCTCCGGTGCATTCAGTACCGCGAAATTAGCGCTGAATGCTGAATATAATTTACAGGTAATAAAAGAGTTCAAGATGGATTCCCTATACCGCACACAGCGGGATAAGCTGAGCAAAAGAATTCCTCGATACCAGAGTAGCTCACCTTGCATCAGCAAATATACCATGATCATGCAAAGTGTTCCCTAAGGTAATCATTGAAACTTTTAAGGAATCTTAGACTTTCGTTGACCAACGAAGGTGGCTGGCCTTCCTAACGGCGAGAGGCTGTGGCGATATTTACACCTTGATGGTTTATGGCTTATGGGGTTTTGACGTATCAAAGCGACTCAGGCTATGGGAGACGCCGTAGTTAAGGGCTCCGTGAATTTCGACCACCTGGGGTTCTTTAACGTGCACTGAGAACGCACAGTACACGGGCCGCTAGAATTTCGCCTCCATCGAAATTCGATCGCCGCGTCCGGGATCGAACCCGCGTCTTTCGGGCCATCAGCCGCGCGCCATAACTGCTCAGCCACCGCGGCGGCTATTTACACCTTGAACAAGGTGACAAACGTATACGCAGAATATAAGAAACCTCGATATTGACCTGCGATAATAGCAGATAACGTTTCACTTATATAAATCCACAGCAGTTCAGTGTGCATTGCCTTTCCAGTGTTTAAAAGATAAAGATGCAAAACTGCTGAAAAATACAACTATAACGGCCTTATTGGTACAATATGCATCTGTAAGGAAAGCGGTAATATCCAAGTCGGAAAGGACGTCAGTCCAGAGCGGCAATATCTATTCAGTACTATCCACCACGTGTTAAATTTATGTATTCAGGACCGCGGACTGAGAAGATTTAGCATTATAAGCTGATCGGCAATAGCCTGGCAATTCGCGATTCGCTGATCACACTGCCTTGATAAGTACCTTAGGAGACAGCCAAAGTATAAAGATGGCCGTTCAAAATATCGCAAACATATATAAAACTTCAAGACCGGTAGCTCTTTTTCATGACGGTTCTCGATTTCTTGGGGTCTGCTACCACCTTCATTCGTCGTGAAGCCGACGAATTGAAGATGGCGGCCACCCATAGTAAATCGTTGGTGAATGATTTGTGACTTCATTAGTATATCGAATTGGTGAATGATTGGTGAGGTCACTGATATTGTGACGTCAAAATCAGCTAGGCACCTGACTATGTTTACTTGCTTATACTAAGTAATAATGAGGCCATCCTAAAACAAAAAAATATTTGGACTCGTCTAGATGAGTAGAACACGTTAGACACCAAACTTAACTAATGAAGTAAATAATTAGTTATAGTTATGCTTAAATTCATTGCTTATAATTATTTAACCCATGACGTCATAATCTCACTAATGGTACTTCATAACGTGCTCGATGAGTACAACATAAAAGACACCAGTATCGCATAATTAGGTTAATATTTATTTCTGGTCCGACTTAAAATGGCGGCCGTGATGTCAGCACTCGGTAGCTCAATTTCGTACCTCATGGCGAATTGTGGTGACAGGAGCAGTTTTGTCATATTGTTTGGGAATGCGCCGATTCCCCGGGCGCCGGATTGAACATCAACCGTACAGAAGCCTGACATGTTTCGCTGCGGTGCGAGGATCCCGCCATCCAGCATCAAGCCACCCGCCTAGCGGCTGAGGCCGCAAAAAAGCTATGCACGTGTCCTTAGTCTGCGGCGGAATCCCTACCCGCGTCCCAGGTCTGCGTGCCGGGACCGCGGCTTTGGAGGCTCCTTCTCGGTGGACAATAAAGTTTTCATTCATTTATTCATTCATTCATTCGGGGCACCTACAGCCTTGAGGTAAGGAAAAATAGCCCTCAAAAGAGTCGAAAAACGTTTTCGGCCCAGATTGTTCAAAAAATATCTGACCTCAAGGCGGAAGGCGCCCGCTCGCCGTGATGTCTGGAAAAGTAGCATAATCACGTGGGAATACATCGCATGGAAAATAAATCACGCTACCAAGCAGCTGAGGCTCCTTACCCCAACGTCTTCAATTTTTTTCACTTGTCTCGGAAGGGCAGAGTATTTTACTTTTGTATGCGAAACATGAATGCATCTACTAAGGACAGATATACGCTCATTATGACGACGCAATGGAAATAACCGGGAAATTAAAAAAATTCATTTTGTATCCTGTATTGGGCAGCAACTCTCAGGTCATGAATAGCTGGTTTCCAATATTTTTCACGACAAAAGCATTAAACATTTTGTTCTTGCCCACGCTTACATATGAAGCCGAAACATTGGCTATACTTACGGGAAGCTTTGTAATTAGGTTCCGGGTAGCACAGCGGACTATAAAAATCAACATGGTAGATGCACGTTACCACACAGGAAGAGAGGAGAATTGGCCAGTGAACACACTCGGCTACATATTAGCCTATATGAAATCAAGAACAAACGGCCAATGCGGACACATGTGTTGTCAAGACAGATAACCGGTGGTCATAAGTGGTAAGATCGTAAGAGGAAGCAAGCGAAACAGTTGGCATAATATCAGATGGGCAGATGAGATTAAGTAATTTCCGGCGATAAGGTGGCTGAGCCTGTCAAAGGACACGAATTATTTTAAGGATATGGGAAAAGCCATTGTCCTGAACGGGGATTAGGCAGGCTTATTTACATGAGGGTGATCATTAGAGAGGTAATATAGCGCACGCGGCCTCATTGGGGACTCAACGAGAAGCTTGTGCCATTCACGAAAACCGCAAAGATTAGAAGGCCTGTTGGAATGCAATCGGTGTCACAACACGCTGTAATTTCGACATTTTAAAATGAAAACAGCGTCAAAAAGACGTTGGCTACACTTCCATGTTCTCAACTAATCCGTCTACGGCGAACGACGAGTAGTAATTGAGTTGAGTGAGTTTAGTTGTTCAATGCTACAGGTGCGGTTAGCCTTGCTTTATCGGCCGGCAATTGCTCCACCGTAGCGTCCCTACTATATTAACAATGTCCTAAAGGCTGTCGCATCTAACCCGCTATGGGCGCAGTCTCTTATAGTTGCACACATTCTCTCCGGCAGTCACCATCTGAGCACTCAATCAATCCACACAGTCCACATCACAGTCTATTCCAGATGTCACCATCTATGCACATATTCAGTCACAGTAGAACATAGGCCAATATAGCGCCACAATCCATGCACACATCCACTCAAAGTTTAACGTATTCCACTCCGGAAGACACCATCTACGCACACATTCAATCACAGTAGTCCATAGTCTATTTCTGCTGTCACCATTTAGAAACATGATCCGTGTCCTGCAGAAATGTTAAAAGAAAGCGTGCAGCCTCCCTTCTGCATGTATGGTTTCCACTCGGGTAGACAATGTCCTGAACTGTGCTGTGACGGGTTCCTCTCTTCTTGAAGGAAGCAAACACAACATGCCTTTCCGCGTTGTACTCTGGGCAGTACATAATATAATGTTCGATATCCCCGCACACACCACATAAAGAGCTGAGCGGAGACGATGCTATGCCCGTCTTATGCATCCATGTAAGAGTGCGAGCAGAGGCCGTGCGAATTCGATGTAGAAGGGTCGCCTGAGATCTTCTCAGTTCCTTGGACACACATGGCTTTTGAGACGCACTCCACAGGGTACTGAAGTGATCGAGCACCGTATTCCTGTAGAGACTTTTTTCCATCTTGAAATACTTTTTTTTGATGAAATCCTTAAGAGAGCTTTATGGGCGAGATTGTCTGCCGCCTCATTACCGTTGACTTCTATGTGAGAGGGCACCCATTGGAAAAGTAGAGTAAAGCCTCTGCTGTGCAGATTCTGCAGCAAGCGTAGAGAGCTATAGACAAGGCGTCAGTACGAAATCCGCGCTGGAACCTCTGAAGGGCAGATTTTAAATCAGCTAGGATGACAACAGGTTGAGCCGGACCAGACCCTATCTTCCGTAAAGCCGCCTCAATTGCGACACTTTCAGCCGTTGTGGAGTCCACAGAACCAGCCATAAAAATTTGAAGATGGAGGGCATACTCTGTTTCCAAGAGCTCAAGAATAAGCGAACGCGTTGCTGCCAAAGGAGAGCTTCGCTTTGCGCTCACATGAGGAATTGTGACCTTACAGTCGAGGGTCGGAAAAGACCAGGGTGGTTTCAATCGTTTCCTTTGCCTTCGGACATTAATGCCTAAAGAACAAAGAGTATTGAGTGCCAAGAAAGCCTTCGACTGATATCTCTTGCAGAGCCGCTGGAGACGGGATCGCCCAGCTACCGTCTCTCCTAGGCGGTCAAGATGCATTAGTAGACTCTGAGAAGCGATAAGGCTAAGATTTCGATTGGGACTCATGAAGTACTGCCTTATTCGCAGCCGCCTGGGGAACTCCAATGGCTCTTCTTAGGCCCTTTCTGTGGACAACTTCGAGACGTTCAAGTTGTGATGCGGAGGGAGAAATTAAAGGTAATTGATACATTATGCGACTGACCACCAGCGCTTCATGAAGTTTGACCATTGAAGAATGATGGTTTCCCCATTTCTCACGTACAATTATAAGGATGACATTGAGACGAGAAGATATAGATGAAACAATCGCGTCTACAGCTTTTCGCCACTGTAGACGGGAGTCAATAATGACGCCCAGGAAACGCGCGTCGTTGAATTGACGGATGCAAGAGTGAGCGAAGTCTATCTTCAACCGCGCTTGACGTCTTCCTACACCTGGAAACAGAACAAAGCCGGATTTTTCCACTGACAGAGACAACCCCACACCTTGAAGGTAAGCTTGTGCCGAAAGTAGAGCCTGTCAAGCTATCAGGGCTAAACGCTTGTGTTGGTAGCCTGTAATTCAAATACAGATGTCGTCAGCATAAAGTGACATACGCACTTGCTGCAACTTTTTTCAACGAATCGGGAAGGCCAGCCATTACGACGTTAAAGAGCGTGGGGGAAAGAACACTTCCTTGAGGCACAACTCGTGATAGAGCCCTTTCGGTGCTTAACGTACTCCCTAACCGTACACGAACCGCGTGATCACTTAAAAAATTGTAAATGAATCTTAACATATGGCCCTGTATGCCCATGCCTTGCAAACTGTTTAGAACTGAGCCGCCGCGGTGGCTGAGTGGTTATGGCGCTCGGCTGCCGGCCCGAAAGACGCGGGTTCGATCCCGGCCGCGGCGGTCGAATTTCGATGGAGGCGAAATTCTAGAGGCCCGTGTACTGTGCGATGTCAGTGCACGTTAAAGAACCCCAGGTGGTCGAAATTTCCGGAGCCCTTCACTACGGCGTCTCTCATAGCCTTAGTTGCTTTGGGACGTTAAACCCCTATAAACCAAACCAAACCATGTTTAGAACTGAGCTCTGAAGCACGCTGTCGTAAGCTTTCGCAACGTCTAGAAAAACGGCTAAGGTGGAAAGGCCGAAAGCTATCTGGTGTTCAATGTGACTCACCAAGTCTAAGATGCTATCTTGGGCACTAAGACCTCGGCGGAATCCGGTCATACATGTTGGCAGTGCCTTGCTGTCCTGAAGCCACCACGCTAAGCATTCATGTACCAGCATCTCCATCAACTGAGCTACACAGGAAGTCAATTACACACGGCGATACGAGGCAAGGTCTGCCATGTTTTTGCCAGGCTTCAGTACTGGAACTAGATGTGCCACCTTCCATGACGGAGGAACATTGCGTCTACCAAAGTCGATTGATGAAGTTGAGGAGCTCCTTTCTGAGTAGCAAGGTCAGGTTATTTAGCATTTGATTGGTGATACCGTCGGGACCTGGTGCACGCCGGCGCCGCAGGCCACTGAGCGCAGTCTGAAGCTCACGAAGCGTGAACGGGACGTCCATGATAGACCTGGAGGAAGCAGGTGGTATATATATATATATATATATATATATATATATATATATATATATATATATATATATATATATATATATATATATATATATAAATATATATATATATATATATATATTCCAGAATCAGCGCGTACGAGTGTGTCTGCAAATTCCTCTGCCAAGCCTGCAATAGGTTTTTCCTTGCGTATTGCAAGAGCTTCAATAGGCTTCGAAGGGCGAGATTATCCAGCAAGGCTGCCAATAACTCGCCATATTCTTGTCATCGGTGAGAACACAGTCAAACTAGCGCAAAATGAGGCCCATTTCGACCTGTACAGCTTGTTCTTGTGCCGTCTAATAGCAGAATTCAGCCTATTGAAGGTCGTCTTCAGTTGTTTGTCGTCCTACTTCCGCACGAGTTGGCGCTCCGCCCTTCTTCTCGCTGCGCAAAGGTTTCTGAGTTTTCAATCCAGGGCCAGAAAATGATCAGGTAACTTGACCGCCGTAGTTGCTGCTAGCTTACTATAAATCATTTTGTCAACAACATCACCAGAAACACGTTCTAGGTGCTCTCTGTACTTGTCCCAGTTGACCCCATTGCTAATTTTAGGACCATGCATACGAAAGTCGGCAGCAAACACAAAAATCGGGTAGTGATCACTTCCCATGCGGTCCGGCGCTGTTCACCAACTCACGCGGACGTCAAGTGAATGTAGTGTCAGGTCTGTAGCTGTCTCTGAGGCTTGAAGCCGGAAGAAAGTGGGGCCTCCGTCATTGGCAATACACAGGTCCAAAATGTCAATTACCTCTACGAGTTTGCGTCCACGGGAATCCGTGTTCCTGTCACCCCAAACGGCATGATGGGCGTTGAAATCACCGCAGATGATTCTAGGAGCTGAGCAGCGGTCGCAGAGCTGCTGTAGAAACAAATCCAATGCAACCTTCCGCGGAGACATGTACACGGATGCAATATAAAAGGATCGAGAGCCGAGCTGTATTCTCACAGCCGCTACCTCAATGTCATCCGTGCAAAGATCGGCAACACTTAGAGAAACATGTGGAATTTCTCTTATTATGTAAAGCGCAGCACTTCCTGCAGGAAATCACTTTATGCTGCAGTTTTTATGGGCGACATATTTAGTCAAACATCTCCCGCCTGGCAGGCCAGCTTCTGACAGGGCCAATACTGGAACGCGTCCCAAGAATAGTTTAATTCAGCTAACCGACTTAAAATCCCAGAGCAGTTCCACTTAAATATAAACGGCACTTTTCGGTGCATATGAGATCCACGAGGTTTCGAACCATCCATATTAGATCGCAAGGAAGTTCGCTGCGAAGGTGGTAATTAGGAACTCAAATGAAAGCACCAGCTGTAGGAAGTTCTTCAGGTTGCCAGGCGCCATGACTGGAACATGTGAACGCAGGGCCCCAAACAAAACATGAAGAAGGTCAAACATACCTTGATTTTTGAGCTCCTTATTTTGCGCAACGCACTCACTCACAACATTGACAAAAGATGCCAACGGGGGCACAATCTTGGCCGCAGTAGCTGGTTTCGTTGTCACTCGTGCATATGAGGGTCCCCCTTGCCGTGGTGTCTGGCTGTGATCCGGCCGCTCAGGAACGTGGACACTTTTTCTAGAGGTCAAACAACCGACTCGCGCGCACTGGACCTTGGCGTCTTGCTGGACTGAGGTCTCTTAGGGACATTGTTGGGTAACGCAACAACAACAGACTCCAACACTGGGAACTCGTCTAACGCCTGCACAGGCGTCACAGTCGGTTGGGTTTTGGGACACGCAATAAAGGATATCCGACGGTGCAGAGTGCTGACACCGAAGAGGCAGCCTCCGAAACTCGCTGGATCATCACCACCGCAATTGGCAGAAGCCAAATCTGCCCTGCAGGTTTTAAAGTCATGGTCGCCTCCGCACCGCTTACCGCGTCGATCCTTTGTGCAAACTTTGGCCACGTGCCCAAACCGTTGGCATCTAAAACACCGTGGAGGAGCTTCAGTGAAATCTACAACTGCGTGTTTTGTGATTCCCAGATCAATTTTTTCGGGGCGCTCTGAGTTGGGAGCGAATGTCAACACGATAGAGTTGGTAGGTTTGGCAGCCCATTCTTTTCCTGGAGACTCCACACGACGCACAAGTCGTTTCACGTGCAGTACACCTTGTGGTTTCAGATAATCAAGTAGGTCGCATTCTGAATACCACTTTGGTACCCCCTAATAACACAGGTGTTTTTCATGTAGGAATGAGGCAACCCCACGTTAACTTTGATGCCAAAAATCTTAGAGCTCTGCAGGAGCTTGTCAACCTGCTCTTCCGTCGAGACATCCAGCTGAAGAGCTCCATGCATGTTGAACCGACTTCGAAAAGGATGATATCCCAGCAGTGATTGAATGGCCGCGATAAGTAAGATGGGATTCTTCTCTCTTAAATCAAGCCCTTTTTCTGTGGGCTCAACCACTACTGGGATTCTTACCGTTCGTTGCTTGCGATGACTCATCAACTTGAAGCCGCCGTTGTCCATGTCAGCCATATCGGCCCCTGACTCGTCACCGTCCGCGATCGTTGACTCATCCGCACTAAGCGATGAGGTCTCGCTGGACGGGTGGTCGTGTCCATGTTCTGGTCGCTCCACAGCCTGGGAAACCATGGCCGCCTCTTCCGAGCCAGAAAAGAGGAAGACGAAGACGTTTTTCGATCTTCTGTCGCCTCAGCTGTGATTACTTTCCTAATTTTCTTTAATTTACCTAGATTTATTTGAATATTTTGGCACGGCAGCATCTTGAAGGCGGTACTGTCCCTATGAAAAGAGTACGGCTGCTCCGGCGCCGGCAAGCCTAAAGGACCACGCCATTCAAAGGAGGCTGGCTAATAATAATAATTGGTTTTGTGGGGAAAGGAAATGGCGCAGTATCTGTCTCATATATCGTTGGACACCTGAACCGCGCCGTAAGGGAAGGGTAAAGGAGGGAGTGAAAGGAGAAAAGAAGAGAGAGGTGCCGTAGTGGAGGGCTCAGGAATAAATTCGACCACCTGGGGATCTTTAATGTGCACTGACATCGCACAGCACACGGGCGCATTAGCGTTTTTCCTTGATAAAAACGCAGCCGACCGCGGCGGCTGCGTTATTTCCTCTTCTTCCGTTCGAGGCGGCCGAAGTGGTGGCTAGCCTCTCACAGGAAGAGTGGAACGACTACGAGAAAGTAAAAAGCGCACTGCTTAGAAAGTAACGGCTTTCTGCTGAGTCCTTTAGGCAGCGATTCAGGCAGGCAAAGAAAGGCGGAGAGTCGCATACTGACTTCGCGTACCGGCCTAAAGTCAACTGAAACGAGTGGCTTAAGACCGCTGAGGTGCACGGAAGTCATGACAAGGTACTGGAGTGCACCGCACTAGAGCAGTACTATAGCGCGACTCTAGAAGATCTAAGGATATAGCTGCAAAATAGGCTAGCAGATACAGACGTAGAAAAAGCGGCACAGCTCGCAGACGAGTATTACGTTCGCCGAAACCTCCAAAGCAAGGCAGGGTACGATAACAGGTTAGGAAAGGGAGAAACCTATTTAAAGAGAATCCCCGACCGAGGGGTGCCACCACCACGCCGGGGTCACCGAACAGAGGATGCGGGATAAAAAGGAGGAGGTAGCGAAAAAAATTGAGTCACCCAAATCTGCCGATTCGCCGAAACAGCAGGCACCTGGTGCTCGCGCGTTTGAAGCGCGAAGGCCCATTGTCTGCTATAATTGCAACAAGGAGGGTCACATCTCATTGAACTGCAAACAGCAAAAGATGGCGTTCAGGTGCATGCGAGAGTCGGGAGAAAACCTTAAATTGCTGGAGCCATACATGCGGGACGAGATGATAAATGGCAAGAAATTCAGAGCACTACGGGATTCAGCGGCTACCATGGATGTTGCTCGCCCATCCTGTGTTTCCTGCACGGACTACACCGGCTAATGCGCCTGGATTTAGCAGGTCGCCGAAAAACAGAGAGCGTGCTTGCCTGTAGCGAAGGTGACTCTAGAGGGGACTTTTGGCAGGCTAGACACAAAAGCGGCTGTTAGCGCAAACTTTCCGACAGACTTGCCCTACCTGTTTTCGAACAAATCTGAGCAGCTGCTGAAAGAGAAAGGTCTCTCTTTCACGTCGGGCTTGGCTTGCATGGCGCTACTACTTTCTCGAGCGCGAGAGCTCGCAAAGAAACTCGACTGTGCTCCGATAAATGAGCAAGTACCGAACCATTCTCCCGACCAGCCGGGGGATTCTTGCAGGAAAACTTATCAGTCTAAACCTCACGAGCATGACCATGAAGGTGTTTCTAAACCAGCAGCAGCTCATGAAATCCAAGGAACCGCTGATTCCGTAGAAAATGGGGTAACAGGAACCAACGTGAAGGATTCGACATTGACACCAGCTTCGACTTTTGGGAGGAGTTGACTAAGGTTGATAGGAAATCACTCATTGCAGAGCAGAAAATCGACCCTTCGTTAAGAGCTCTAAGCAATAATGTGAGAGAGAGAGTCGCCAGAAAGAACATCAGCTTTCATGAAAAATCAGGCCTTCAGTATCGGAAATACTGCGACTCAAAGGGGAGCGCATATGAGCAACTTCTGGTGCCTGAGAAGAACCGCCGGCAGCTTCTAGAACTAGCACACGGAAATGCATGGGCGGGCGATCTGGTCTTAAAGAAAACAAAAGCTATATTAGAACTCGAATATCACTGGCCTGGCTGCTGAAAATATACGGAACAACTTGTTAGATCTTGCGACACCTGCCAGCGGGTCGGCAAGTCGACGGATAAATGGAAAGCGCCCTTGACACTAGTTCTCATCATTACAGAGCCCTTTCGGCGTCTTTTAATGGATACTGTCGGCCCGCTGCCAGCGTCCAACTCGGGTTGTCGCTACATTATGACCTCACTGTGCGTGACAACCAAATTTCCCGAGGCCATTTCGTTCAAGCAGCTAAGTTCCGCATGTGTTGTAGACGCCCTGTTGTCAATTTTCTCTCGCGTGGAGTTCCCTGCGATACAAAGCTATAACGGGAGCGTGTTCACAAGCCGCTTGACAACAACGTTCTTTGAACGGTGTGGGATTAAAATAATCCGCAGTTCCATTCACCACCCTTAGTCAAATCCAGTCGAGCGCATGCATTCAGTGCTAAAGCGGATACTTAGGTCTCTGTGTTTTAGCATAAGGGAGATTGAGAAGGCTGCATTCAAGCAGCACTCTTCGCAATGAGTTCCGTCCCCCGCCAAAGCAGAGGATTTAGCCACGCTGAACTAGTCTACGGGCGTGACTTGAGGACACCGATGCGCATGCTGAGGGAGTCATGAGCGGGTTACGGAGAGGATCCCTGTGTAGTGGAATACGTTCTAACGCTACTGGGAATACTTGCGAAAACCAGAGACCTCGTGGAAGCAAATGTCAGAGCAGTGCAGTCACTGTCTAAAGTGTACTACGACAAATCTGGACGCAAGCGCACCTTTCAACCTGGCGACCAGGTAATGTTGCGGCGTCCGTCAAAAAGGAACAAACTTGAGGTGCAATGGGAAGGGCCAGCTAAGGTGGTGTCCAAGCTTTCGGACACCAACTATGAGGTAAATTTTAAGGACAAACACAATCAGATAATCCACAGTAATTTGATAAAGCCTTATGTACAGCGTCAGGCCATGGTTAACATGGTGCTGAACATGCCAGAGGAAGAGATCTCAGACATACCTTATGTCTCACAAGAGGACGAGCAAGCAGCGATTGAGCTGCTAAATTAAATCGACAGAGAGCCACGTTTGACAGAAAGTCAACGACGAGACATGAAAAACGTCGTCCGTGACTTCGAGGCGGTGTTTTCAAACAAGCCAGGAAAAACAACCCTTATCGAACACCAAATTCAGCTGTCCAGCGAACAGACGATCAGAAGCAAACCATACAGTGTCTCTCCAAGACAAAAGGAAATCATTGAGACGGAGATCTGCCGTATTTGCGAACTTGGCGTCATAGTGCCCTGCGAAAGTGACTATACGTCGCCAATCATTTTTGTAGAGGTTCCAGGCAAGGATCCGAGACCTTGCGTGGACTACCGGAGACTGAATTCAGTAACAGTTGACCACACCTACCCCATTCCGAACATGAAGGAGAGCGTTGAAACAGTCGCTAAATCAGAATATATATCCACACTAGATTTAGTTCGTGGTTACTGGCAGGTGCCACTCACTGAGCGCGCCAGCGGGTACGCAGCATTTGTGTACTCCGCGGGAACGTTTCGCCCTGTAATGTTGGGCTTCCGCTCGAAAAATGCTCCGTACTGTTTTTCAAAGCTAATGGACCAAGTGCTGCGGGGACTTGCATATTTCACTCTCCCCTACCTTGACGACGCGGCTGTTTTCTCACAAAATTGGGAGGAGCATATTCAACAGCTGCGTATGGTGACGGTCATCCGAAGACACCCAGCGAGCATCTGGGTCCTGGCACGCCCAGTCAGCCGAGCTACGTGCGAGCAGTCCATCTTCCGGGCGCAACATCTGGTGGCGGGGGTGCTGTTGTGCTCGCGCTCCCTTCCTGCTGTTGAGTTCGGTGAATTCGGACATGGGGAAGATTCCCTGAAAACAACCGCGAAGGTGAATGAGCCCTCTGGGAGAAACGTGGCTGCAGGAATGTCGGAAGCAGCGCCGACAATGGCGTCCCCACGTGTTCGAACATGCCTTCGGGTCGACGAACGGAGTGTTGTCCTCTTCAGTCACGCTGGCGTTGAACAATTGCCCGAGAGCTGCGCTTTCGAAAGAGGTTCCACGTTACGGTCATCAGACGACGAAATACAAGATCTTTCAAGTTCTGCTGGGAGAGAGCCCGCATTCTTGTGTCACGCAGGAGCATGCCTGTTCCACATGGGCGCAGTCCAGACCCACGTGCGCGCCCACCAGGAGGTCGTGTGGACGACAACGTGACCGGGTCCTGTTCCCTTTCCATCGACCGAGCTGCGAGAGAACATCGGGACCGCCCTGCCGTGGGTGGTAGTATCAGTGCCATCATTTGATGGGACATCATTCTTCGAACTGTATTCCCCAGCTAGGGATCTGGGGAATACTAAGAGTATTTAACGAGCTGCTGGTTTGGTACCAGAGAGAGTTCCCCTCTTGAGATACTCTTTGCTGGGAGAGGCTCCCGATTGCTAAGACGATCCCTTTACAGAGAGGCACTCTTAGTTTCCCTTACTTGTACGGTATGAAAATAGTCTTTGTATAAAATTTTCCAAGTTTTCTTCCTCCGATCGTCCTCGTCTCTTCTCCGGCCCAATCACGCTACGCGAATCCCAACAGCGCACAACCGGCTCCTTGGGCCAGTGGAGACATCAATTTCGCTTTCATGTGTATGGTGTTGGTGCCCGACTGCAAAACCCCGCTTTGACTACGTTACACACACCGGATAGGCAGCGAGCCCTCCCTACCACAATGGAAGGTGGCATGCAGGTAATCGTTGATCGCGAGAGATTGATCACCAAATGAACGCTGCGGACTAGCTATTGTTGCAGTGCCGCATGTCAGCCACAACGCTGTCAGCGCTAATGCATTCAGGTCACATCGCTATCTCAGCGCCGCCGCATGTATCACGAATGAGGCCTCCTCATATCCAGGGAGGCAGTTATGCGCCTTTCCTTTGCTCAATGCCATCGCCATCTAGAACGTTGTCAACGCCAGCACCAAAGAACACAGTGAACGCCGGCATCTTTCGCTTTGTATATCCAGGATTGCTGAGCTAACACACACTTATTTTTAATTTTTCCTTTAACTAACTCATTAGCTTTGTTTAATTCATTAACATTTTAAGCATTCGCTGCAGATCCCAAGTTTGATATGCAAAGTTCTAGAGCACCTTCAGAAATCTCTAAGAAATTGTTTCCTTCAGGGTATGTCTCACGTGGTATTTTTTTCCGCGTTCCAAAGAGAGACGGCGAAATATGAAAGATGCCACGTGACAGGGCGCTTGCGCTGAAGTCTGCATTGTGCACAAACTTGCACAATTCAGACTTTTGGAGAGAGCAATGAAGGCCACAGCAGCAAGCATAACGGTCCGCTATGGTCGCCGCCTCCTGCAGGTTGGCGTCAATGTCTCCGAGAGAGCTCTGCGGGACACACATTGTGATGTCATCGGCATGCAGAGCATGCTGGACACTGGCGACAGCGCCCAGCTGGGCTGGTATTATTATTTTTATCATTATTATTTTTATTTGGTTTTAGGGGAAAGAAAATGGCGCAGTATCTGTCTCATATATCGTTGGACACCCGAACCACGCCGTAAGGGAAGGGATAAAGGAGGGATTCAGAGAGGAATGGAATAAAGAGGTGGCGTAGTGGAGGGCTCTGGAATAATTTGACCACATCGGGATCTTTAACGTCCACTGACATCGCACAACACACGGGCGGCTTAGCGTTTTGCCCCCATAAGTGAGTGAGTGAAAAACCTTTATTGTCCAACAGAATGAGACCACCTCAGCCAGACCTCCCCTGTCCCATACCCTCAGTTGAGAAAGGAGGATCAGGCGAGATCCGGCCCCATGGGGTAGTCGCGTCAGATGTTGGCCAGGATCTCTTATATCCCGGCGGCCTCTTCAGCCGGTCGGACGGCGGTGAGCTGGAGCTCAGGGTCCGTGCTCCGGAGCAAGGTCTTCCAGGCGTTTCTACTATTAAAGTTCTTTGCCCTGCCTGGGGATTGGCTACACTCCCATATTATGTGGTTGAGGGTCCCTCTCGCCCCGCACTTCTTGCATTTATCGTCCTCTGTTTCTGGAATGATATGTTTGCTTAGAATTGGGTGTGGGTAGACATCTGTTTGTAGACGCCTGCATGACACCGCCTGTTGATTGTTGAGTGCTTTGCTAGGTGGAGGAAAGTACCTGCGATGTTGTCTATAATATTCTGTAACTTCCTGACAGGAGATTAGTCTCCCTTCTCTTCCGTGATCTGCGAACGGTGGCCCGTCTTGTGCAGCTCGGAGGTAGAGATCTCCACCTACCTCGTGGGCCGCCTTGTTGCCAAGGACAGATTCGTGCGCGGGGGTCCAGATTATATCGATTGTTCTATTCAATGTCGCTTGTCTTAAACTTTTGGCGGCAAGGGGAGAGACTCTCCCTCTACTAAAAATTTGGACTGCAGCTTTGCTGTCGCTTATGATGTATTTAGCTTTGGAACCGACGGAAGCTGCTACTATTGCGACCTCCTCCGCCGTCTCGGTGTTTGTCCGTAGGATAGTTGCGACCGTGATGGGGTTACCCGCTCCGTTCACTACCGCGACGGTCGTGCACTGACTATGTCTATCTCTCGCTGCGTCTACGTAGGCGACCTCCTTATGAGGCTTGTCACCGTAGATGCGTTCTATCACCTCTGCCCGCTTTTGTCTTCTTTCCTTGTTTATTTCTGGGTGCATATTCTTGGGTAAGGAGGGAATCCCGAGATTGCTCCTACTCTCCATGTCGATATCCTCCCTCTGTCTAGCTCCCCTGTCTGTTTGGAGTCCGACATTGGCTAGTGTGGCTCTTCCCGCATGTGTTGTGCTGAGTCTCTCTAGCTGTGATGTCTGGACTGCTTCTGCGAGCTCTGTAAGTGTGTTGTCTACGCCCAACGCTAGGAGTTTTTCTGAGGATGTGCACATGGGCAGGCCCAGAGGTTTCTTGACGCACTTCCTTATGAGAGCGTCGATTTTGTTCTTCTCTGCTGCTTTGAGATTTAGGTACGGAGTGGCGTAGCTGATTCTACTTATTATGAAAGCGTGTATGAGCCTAAGTAGGTTTTTCTTTAAGACCGCCTCTTTTGCTCAAGACACGTTTGATGAGATTTAGGGTCTGCTACACGTGGCTCTCAAGCTTTTTGATGGTTATCGTGTTTCTCCCATTCGACTGCATATGAAGGCCTAGGATTCTGATTGTGTCCACTTTGGATACCTCCTTTCCTCCTACAGAAATCTGAATTTCCGAGGGTGGTTTGCTCCTCAGAATAAAGTTTCTCTCTCTCTCTCTCTCTCTGTTTCTCAGAGCCTTTTCGTTATGTATGAATATTTCAGATTTTTCGGGCGAGCATTCTAAGCCCCGTTCTTCTGCATACGTTGAAATTATACTGGCAGCTGCCTGTAGGGTTTTATTAATCTCTGCATCACTTCCTCGGTTGATCCATAGAATAATGTCGTCCGCATACAGGCTATATTCTAAGTTTGGGTTGCCAATTTTTTCAAGTTCGCCCGGGAGTTCTCTCATGGCCATGTTAAAGAGAATGGGTGATAGCACCGACCCTTGAGGGGCTCCCTTGCTTCCTAGCTTTATTTTCCCGGATTTAATCTCCTGGAAGCTTATGCTCGCCGTTCTATCTGTGAGGAAGTCTCTTATGTAGCGATATGTTTTGTAGCCTACTCCGGCGTGGCTGAGTCCTTTCAATATTGCCTCATGTTTAACATTATCAAATGCCTTTTTGAGATCGAGACATAGGATAACCTTTGCGTCCCTGGTTCTGGAGTCAATGATATCCTGTTTTAGTCGCAGCATGACGTCTTGAGAGCTGAAATGGGGTCGGAACCCATAAATCTCATCTGGCCACTTCCTATTCTTTTCCATGTAGTTCGATATTCTGGTCTGGACAACATGCTCCATTAGTTTCCCTACGCACGATGTGAGGGATCTAGGTCGAAGGTTCCCTATCTGCGGCTGCGTCCCGGGCTTAGGTATTAGGACCACGGTGGCCGTTTTCCATTGCGGGGGAATCTCTCCCTTCTCCCAGCACTCCTGCATGTAATCTGTGTGGGCCTTTATGGAGTTGTCGTCGAGGTTCCTTAACATTGTGTTCGTAATCCCGTCAGGGCCAGGAGCCGATCTGGTTTTCAGTCTGACTATTTCCGCCCTTACCTCAGCTACCGTAATGGGCGCGTCCAGGGCCTCGTTCGGGGCTCCTTCATAATCGGGAAGCCGACTTTTGTCTGTGTCTCCTATGTAGGTTTAAGCTAGTTTGCGCATGAAGCTTTCGTCATCGTATTCCCCACACGCGTGTCTAACTTTGGTCATTGTAACTTTCGCTTGCGTCTTGGATTTTTGTGGGTCTATGAGATGCCTAAGAATGTTCCACGTCTGGGGGAGATTCATGCTCCTCTCCATTTCGTCGCATTTGCTATTGCAATTTTGTTCGCACACTTTAAAGGCGTAATCCTCTATTTTTTTATTATGCCGCGCCAATCTTCTTTTGAGATTGCGGTTGTTCCGGCCCTGTTTCTTTAGTTGGCGCTCCATGCCTTGTTTGGCTTCCCACATGTGTAGGAGTCGGCTGTCCGCAATCTCGGGAGCTTTCTCCCCGTCTAGCGTTTTGGTTACCTTTCTCGCATCCTTTTAACTGCTTCGCACCACTCTCCGATGTTATTTATGACTGTCTCGTCTCTGTTTCCTCTGAGCTCCCTAAAGTGGTCCCACTCTGTGATCTTCGTAGGGGTTTGTTTGTTGCCTATCTGTTTGTTATTGGTTCTTATCTCTGTTGCTACGACCGAGTGATCGCTGCCTAAGTTCTGTTCCGTGTTAATCCATTTCGCCGTTCCTACGTTTCTGACGAGGGTTAAATCCGGTGAAGTGTCCATGCTGACGCTATTTCCAGCTCGTGTGGGGTGCTCCGGACCTGTTAGTATCTTAAGTCTCAGGTTGTGTATATCCTCCCATAATTGTCTCCCTTTTGGGTCTTCTTTCGGGTACCCCATTCCGGGTGATGGGCGTTGAAGTCGCCTACTATGACTAAGGCTTGGTTTTCTGCTATTTTCAGTGCTTTGTTAATTACCGCCCTAAACCTAACCTTCCTCTGTTTGGGTGGGCTGTATATGTTTAAGAGAAAAATGTTTGATTCTTCCTTCTTTCCTGTTAAAATTTCCACGAAAACGTTTTCGATTACCTTTTCTTCTAGATCGTGCGCTATTGTTGCTACGCTTCTCTTGACTAATGTTGATACTCTTGATTTGTCTCCCATGCTGCTATGCAAAACCCGATAACCCTGCAGTTTAGCCGGACCGCCGGTCTCTTGCAGCGCAACTGCTAGCGGGGCTGTCTCGAGCATCGACAAGGCGCTTTGTAGCACAGGCCGGTTGCGTCGGTAGCCGCGACAGTTCCACTGCCAAATTTGGGTACTACTGGGCGACCTGTCCACTGCTAAGCTTGGTGATGCTCTCCTCAACTGTAGTGAGCCGTGCATGTATGACAGCATTTCCCCCTTCACTGCTGAAGTGCCTCAGTTATTAAACAAAAATTGTTCTGCTTTTGGTTCTGGATTTGGTGAACAAAATCCTCTAGTGTGCTATCCCTTTCCTTTGCGAAAGTTTTTAAATTTCTGTCCATTTTGGCTCCTAGTTTGTTTAGCTTTTCGTCCGCAGTCAGTTCTGTGTTGCTCTCCTCCCTGATTCTGCGCTTGAATTGGGGCGGACGGCATCCTCGACCACCATGTCACTTTCGCTCTCCTGGCTGGTGTTTAGTGCGGTTTGTGCTTTAGGTGCTACCAGGGATGGTGTACTTGTTTGGGGTGTGCTGAAAACTGCCGTTGGCTTAGCCTCTGTCGTAGCTAGGGCCGGTTTTGGATTTTGTACCTCCCTCTTAAGACTGGAGATCGTATCACTCATGCTTTTAACGATATTCGTTAGTTTTTCTATTTCCTCATCTTTCTCATCTTTCTTATTATTGTTGGCATCGCTCTGGGAGGTCCTGCTCGCGAAACTCACCCTTTTGCTTTCGCCGCCCCAGGCCGTTGATCCTCCCCGGGTCCGGCTGGAGGTCCGGTCTCTCGAGCTCGAACGTCCCCTGGATCTGCTTCTTCCTCTGTAGGCGCTCCTTCCCCGGGAAGGTGGTCGTTGTCCTCCTCCCAGCCTCGGAAAGAAGTTGTCTCGAGCTGTATAGCCGCTCCCCTGGCTGCCTGGTTTAGTGCGCGGGCGGCTCTGCTGCACCCGTGACTGTTGCGATCGGTCACTGGCTCCTGCCGTGGCCTCCTCATCTCTCATTTTCTTCTACCAGTATCTTTTCTTGGCTTCATACGGTGTACGATGTATTAGCTTGCATTTGCTGTCTCCGAGTATGTGGTCTCTGCCGCAGAGTTGGCATTTCGGCTTGCCTCCATAAAAACGGAGCCGCCGCGGTCGGGTTCGAACCCGGGAACTCCGGATCAGTAGCCGAGCGCCCTAACCACTGAGCCACCGCGGCGGGTATCATCGCTGTTCCATCACACTGCATCCAGTGTTGTAGGCGTTAACGAAAAATTACTAAATACGTTACTCTTTGCGCTACAAAAAAAGTAATGCGTTACGGCCCTACCTTAGCTACAGAAAATGTAACGCCTTACCGTTACCGTTACCGAAAAAGTACCACTCGTTACTTTTTCATTACTGCATGGCCATAAATTTTAATCAGTGCGTCTTCGCTGCAAGAACTCACGATAATAAATTTAAAAAGGTTATATTTCATAAAAAACTTCTAGCCAAAACAGTGATTTTATCCGAAATTTTGATTTAAGGAGAATAGAGAGAGAGAATGAAAAGGAAACGCAGGGAGGTTAACCAGATGTGAGTCTCCGGTTTGCTACCCTACACTGGGGATGGGGGATAGGGGTTAGAAAGATGACAGAGAGGAAAACGCAAAAAAAGCAATGTGCACACATGGAGACACACACACACAAGGCGTTCCAGTTAAAGTCTTTCACACAGGCCGGTAGATTGTAAGAAGCGCAAGAGCGCTTGCATGGCCTTCTTCTGCGACTTTAGGTCCTTTTGATGTTGTATTCTTTTTTCGGATAGCGGTTGGTCGTCCACTTGGTCAAGTACGTGGCTAAGGCATGCCCTCTGTGGACTGTACTGCGTGCAGGAGCACAATATATGGCCAATTGATTCTTCATGGCCGCAGTGGTCACAGGTTGGGGTGTCGGTCATCCCTATGCGGAAGGCATAGGCTTTGGTAAAGGCAACACCCAACCAAAGTCGATATAAAAGCGTGGCGTCTCTACGGCGAAGCTGTGAAGGCACTCGAAGACTTAATGCTGGATCAAGTGAGTAAAGTCGCGTATTTCTTAAATGTGGCTCATTCCATTGCGACTCGGTGCACTGCCGAGCAAGTAGGCGGAGCTTCCGTGAATAATTTACACAAATATTCAGGAGCTCAGCTATGTTATAGTGGCCTCAAGAGTCCTGAAAAGTTGTGTGATGGCTACAGGCACTGTGGCACATGGTGAAGCCATTTTCTGAACATGTCATTAAGCACAAAATGACACTTCATAATCAATTCTAACTTTCCAAAGAAACCGTCGCTGAACTCTCAGCAAATTTACAGTAATTTTGAACAATGTGATGTTCCAAAATACCGGGCATGCTACCACTCTCAAGAGATTTGTTTGCGCAGTGGGATGGGAAGAGAGGTAGGTGAAGGCAAGTGTGTGAATGCGTGTTCGTGCACATGTTTCGTGCTTTATGGGTATTCAATCTTCTTCTTTCAGCTGGGTGGGTCCTCAAGGGCAGGCGTTTCTGGCACGCACGCGAGCCCCAACAAGGGCTGTCGAGAACGCCTGTAGATTTTGTTTATCTGCAACATCACTTTGGGCACTCCGCCCTTGCTCTTTAAAAAAGGAAGCGGAGGGAGATGGGGCCGACAACTTGAATAAAAAGTAACTTATAACGTGAGAGCTCACGTTACCAAAAAATGTTAACGTAAGCACGTTACCCTTTACAGTTTCGAAATGGTAACAGGTACGTCACTAAGTTACCGAAAAAATAAAGCGTTACCGGCAACGCCGATGCATGTAACGCGTTACCGCCAACACTGAGAGCATTTCACACACGCCGTCGGCAGAGGAGTCTGAAGAGACAGTGACGCGGGCAGCCAGGAAACCCTTCGCAACGACACTTATGACTCCTACTGCGCGAGCACAGTCGCGGCTAATTCATGCAGCAAGTGGCTGGATTCTGGCGAATTCCACCTCCAACGCTCCGCTGCCTTCTCCTATCTGAAGTCCTATTTGGACTTCGACGCCTTCACCGGAAATACGTCCTCGCTCCGAAGCTGCTCCAGTCGCTTCCCTCTCCACTTCTTGCCAGGTGTATTCCATACCCGCCGGTTTGCCAAAACGCTACCGAAGAAGCGGCTGCCTCGCCGACACGACGCGCGCCTTTGGCACAAAGCCCGAGAAGTGGATCGTTTCTATCGTGCCGACGAACACACTACACACATTGATGCGGCAAGGCAAAGTGCAACCTACGTGGTCCGTGCAACCACGTCGCGATCTACCTTTATCTCCGCCGCCGCGGTGTGCGCCCCACCCCCGCCGCAGCAGAAGAAACAGCGATAGCGCTGGCTATCGCTGAGCGCCGTACGAGCACAGTCCTCGGTGACTCAAAACTAGCAATCCTAATCTACTCGGCCGGCTGCATCTGCATTGACGTGGCACGCTTCCTGCGCGGCTGCACTCCCGACCGCAAAATTAACCTAATCTGGGTACCCGCCCATGGTAACGAAGGGACATATATGGGTTTGAGGCTACCAAAAAAGATTGAAAAATAATAAGCCCCTGCCTACACCACCGACGAATAACAGGCTGGTAAGGAAGGGGCCGGCCGACTTGCCCGATGATTAACAATCCCGCGGCCGCGCTATGGATCCTGGAGCGCTCCCTGAAGCCCCCCAGACTTGTACCGACACCACCAATGTTCATAAAAAGACGTGACACCCTTTCCCGCCTCTTCAACCCGACCTCGACAGAGCATAAACCAGCCTGCTCCGAAGATTGCAGACGCACTTATTTCTCAGCCACCCAAGGCTATCACTGATCACCAATGGGGAATACAACCCCACATGCCCAAATTGCAACCACGGATCGTCCTCCACTCAGGCGCACATCCTCTGGGGATGCGAAAATAATCCTCCCCCACGGGCCCTCCTGCCAGCTCCCTCGGCGGAATGCTGGGAACAACTCCTCAACCAGCTTCTAAGACCACGTAACTTTCACTCATTTCATGGGCCCAGTAAGTCGCCGCCACCTGGGGGCCGCACAGGACCCACCTGCCCTTGTTCGCGGCACCTATAGGAAACAAAGTTGTCTCTTTCTCTATCTTTCTCAACTTCTTGCAATTTCCATGGCTCTCCGATCTTTTGTGCTCCCACACTGACAATTAGCATCTTTGAATCAAAGGAACATATAACGCTTTCGCTTTGAAATAAAGTGCATGAGCACGAACGCATGGTTATACCAGCGCTCATAAAATTGCTTTCGACCCACGACACGCACTACTTCTCCTCGGGTTCGGCGTCGCTCGGATCTTGTCAATCCAGCAAGAATAACTTGACAGTCTCGCTGACATAGCACGCGAATCATCTTGTGCGGCGCGCAGTAACGGCGAAAATGTTTTCACTGAGTACACCGTGACAAATGGATGTCCAAACTCAGACTCGGTCAGCTGGCTTGTATTCTGCGAGGCGCCGACGAAGGTTGTATTGTGAACGGTCGGCGCGCTATTCGTCTTGAGTGCGCAGCCAGGCATGACGCCGGGGTTCTTATGCGGAGTGCACGATATAAACATAACGGTGCTGAATTGTAGTCGAGTGTCCTCTAGCACACTCCCTTTATTAAAGGTATTGCTCTAGAGGGCAGCTTCGTCATCATCATGGCTATAGCCATTGCAGGGCCAAGGCCTCTCCCATGTCTCTCCAATAAGCCCTGTCATTTCCTAGCCGCGCCCACCCTATGCCTGCAAGCCTCATAATCTCCTCCTGCCACCTAACTTTCTGCCTCCATCTGCTACGCTTCTCTTCTCTTAGAATCGACTTCGTTACCCTTAAGGACCAGCGGTTATCTTGCCTTCGCATTAAATGACCTGTCCATTACTTGCTCCTGATTTCGACTAGGATGTCATTAACCCACGTTTGTCCCCTCACCCACTCGGCCCGGACTTCCGGTCTCTTAACATTTACACCTATCATTGTTATTTCCATGGCTTGCTGCGTCGTCCTTAACTAAAGCTGAACCATTTTCATTAGCCTCCACGTTTCTGCCCCGTAGGAGAGTACCGATAAGATGCAGCTGTTGTACACTTTTCTCTTCAGAGATATTGGTAATCTGCTATTCATTATCTGAGAGAACCTGTCGTATGCGCTGCACCCCATTCTTACCCTTCTAGTTATTTCCCTCTCATGATTCGGATAAGCTGCCACTACATGCCCTGAGTAGATGTATTCCTTTACCACTTTCTCTACCTCACTGTTATTTGTGAATTGCTGTTCCCTTGCTACACTGTTGAACACTACTTTGGTTTTCTGCATGTTAATTTTTAGACCCACCGTACTGCTCAGTGTTAATCATTGATCATGATTTCAATTCATCTCCTGAGTGACTCAGCAAGGCAATGTCATTAGCGAATTGCAGATCATTTAGGCATTCTTCATTAACTCTTATCCACAACTGTTCTCTAATCAGGCCTCGGAATACCAACTGTAAGCAGGCGGTCAACAGCATCGGTGAGATCGTATCTCCTTGCCTGACGCCCTTCCTTATCAGAATTTAATTACTCACTCTATGCAGGACTATGGTAGCGGTGCAGTTCTTGTATATATCTTCCAGTATTCTTACATAAGACTCTTATACACCCTGATTACTCAAAGATTGTATGACAGCTTAGGTTTCCACTTTGACAAATGCTTTCCCGTGATCAATGAAGAATATATATAGGTGTTGGTTATATTCTGTGCATTTCTCTATCCCCTTATTTATAGTGTGAATGTGATCTATTGTTGAATATCCTTTACGAAGGCCTGCCTGATAACTTTGTTGATTAAAGTCTGAGGTTGTCCTGACTCTATTAGTGATTGCCTTAGTAAATACCTGGTAGGCAACGGACAATAAGCTGATCGTTCGGTAATTTTTTTGGAGTCCTTTTCATCTCCTTTCATATGAATTAAGATAATATTTGCATTCTTCTAAGCTTGTGGTACGGTCGATGTCGTAAGGCATTGCGTATACAGGGTGGCTAGTTTTTGTAGCAGAATCGGTCCTCCGTCCTTCAAGAGATCTGCTTTTACCTGGCCCTAGCCAGCCGCTTTTCCCTTTTCCATTGTTAGAAATGCTTTCTCTACTTCTTTTTTTGTTACGGGGGGGGGACGCCACAATGGTGTGCGCTACTGTCTTTATCATTAACGTTCTAATTACACTGGCTACTGTATAGATTTTTGTACAACTCTTCGGCTACAATAACGATCTTATCCATATTGCTAATGACAATGCCCTCCTAGTCTCTTAACACACACATCTGGTTTTTACCTATACCAAGTTTCCTAGGAAGCATACTCCCTTTCTTACTCTCATATAGGCGTATTCGTGCTTAGAATGGAATGCAGGTAGGCGGCGAGGTCGAGGCGGTCCTCATTGGTGACGTCCTGCAACCTTGCGTCGAGCGTTTTCACGGCCTCCCTTCCATTTACGAGGTAAGTGTTCCACGGGGTTGTCTCCTCATCTGTGGTTTGTAGGCGAAGAAAATGTAGAGCAAGATCGCGTCCAGTGATCTGTGTTCGGTGTCAACGGAGACGGAGTGTACTTACATGCAGCTCTTTTCCACTTTACCCCCTCACGGTGCCATTGAGATGTCTACGGAAAGCGAGAGGCACAGCCGTCTGACTGGGTTTTATAGAGTCAGCGTAAGTTATCTCACAAAGTGGATTGCAAGCAGAGCTTGTTGTTACTACTAGTAAGCAGCAGTAAAAAAATAAACGAAATAATTTACGCCTGTCAACCGCTATGTAATATGTCCGATAGCAATTCTTGATTTTTGAAGACATCAAGGCGCAAACCAAAAACGCATTATCCCTTAAAGCAAAAGCGCTAATGGTCCCGTTTGGAGGAAAACCCGGCATCGGCGCGACTGGGAAATTCAAATTCCTGGAATGGGTGTAACGACGTTGAAAAACAGGCTCGCTTCAAGGAAAAAAAAATGGGTCGGTTAAGCTCAGCTAACACAAGCTATGCAAGCGAAAGCACAGGTTACATGTGATGTCTCTTTCTAAGGTTCTTGGGGCCGAAGCACAGTCTGACAGACAGACGGACCACGTGGGTCATTGCGGGTTCCGCACTGCGAGAACTGGCTTCCAGTGTCTCGCCAGTCTCCGCCACGGCTGCTAACATGACACGTCGCGGTCATCACTCGGCATCTTTCGCTCGCCGTCGAGCCAGGCGAAGCTCCCGCCCTCCCATGCTTTCAGCTGGCCGTTTAGCGCGTTTACGCTCCCTATCGATTGTTCAATCCCTCGACTAGCTGGTAGTGTCGACCGGGTGATCAGACTCGGTCCGACGTCTGCGAGTAGCCACTCTCGAGGACGTCGGCTTCAGCTGACTTGCTTCGTCTACAGCGTGAGGGTGAATAGGCAGCGCGCAGCCGCCGCGACGACGGCGGAGCGCGTGGCTGCAGCTGCTGCGAGTCACGTGGTACGTCACGTGGTTACTTACGCAGCTCCGCTCCTCCTGTTTAGGGTCATTCGTAAAGACGCAGAAAAATCGGAGCCGCGTGGATAGTAAAGCCACGGCCGCTCAATGACACCAAGTGCTATGCAATTGTGCGGCCGTGGTAAAGCTTTCCCTTTAAAAGGTTGTCAAGCGGAAGTGAACCGGAGTCCCTTCGGTCGGGAGCCAGGCACAACTTCTTCACCAATGACGATATTCGTTCAGGAAGAGATACAGTGGATTTGTACAAGCACGTCGCACAACGTGCACAATGACGCTAAACTACAGCTTATTTTTGAGGGCCACTAATTGGCGGCTCGGATTACGTGCGATGACGTGTAATACAGCAGGATATGATGTCACTTGAAAACCTGCCGATATCAGCGTAGTGGCGCGCCAAGAAATTCCCAAGCGACCGCAGGGACACTTTAAAACTATCGCCCCATATTTGCAAGGTGAATTTAATTATAAAATAAAGTTTTGCCGACAAAACAATTCCGACTAAGACGAGGGTACGAACACCATTCCGCCCGTAACAATGCTCTGGGCTTTGGCGCTGGCAGTCATCATCATTTCTTTTTTTGTTAAAAAATTCACTTCAACGCCTGCCGTGCATTAATCACCGCGAAATAAGCGCTGAGTGCTGAATACACTCCACAGGTAATAAAAGGGTTCAAGATGGTTTTCCTCTACCCTAGACAGAGGAATAAGCTGAGCAAAAGAATTTCTCAATACCAGTGTAGCACAGATTGCATCAGCGAACATTCCATGATCATGCAAGGTGTTCTCTAAGATAATCGTTGAAACTTTTGACGAATCTTAGACTTTCGTTGACCAACGAAGGTGGCTGGCCTTCACAACAGCGAGTGGCTGTGGCCCATATTTACACCTTAAACCAGGCAATAAAGATATACGCACAATATAAGCAACCCCGATATTGTCCTGCATGTAGTAGGAGAAAACGTTTCACTTATTGGAATCCACAGCAGTTCGGTGGGCATTGCCTTTCCAGTGTTTAGAAGATAAATATGCAAAGCTGCTGATAAATAAAACTATAGCGGCCTTATAGGTACTATATGCATCTGTGAGGAAAGTGGTAATATCCAAGACGGAAAGGACGTCAGTGCAGGACGACAATATCTATTCAGTACCATACCCCCGCGTTAAAACTAGGTATTCAGGACCGTGGACTGAGAAGAGTTAGCGGTAAAAGCTGATCGGCAAAAGCCTGGCAATTCCCGATTCACTGATCACACTGCCTTGATAAGTACCTTAGGAGACTGCTGGAGAAACTCCGCGATGGAGAAACTCCACGCTAGAGAAATTCTGCGTTGGAGAAACTCCGCGTTGGAGAAAGTCCGCGTTGGAGAAACTCCGCGTTGGAGAAACTCCGCGCTGGAGAAACTTCGCTGTGGAGAAAGTAATAGCAAAACAAAATCGAGTACACAGAAAGGCAATATATATGATGGCCCTTCAAAATATTTCAAAGATGTAAAAAGTTTTAAGACCGTTAGGTCTTATTCATGACGCTTCTTGATTTCGTGGGGTCTGCTACCACCTCCATTCAGCGTGAAACCGAGGAATTGAAGATGGCGGCCACCCGGAGAGCGCATATACCTTGCGTGGGCTTTTCACTCAGTTCGCCGGCGGGGCGCCAAAGTAAACATAGCCACGCGCGGTGTCGATTTCGCTAGAATGTCGGAGCAGTTTCTGCTCGTTGTCTACGGAGAGGGCGTGACCTTGGCCGCGCTAAAGTGGTACCCTCTCCCCTTCGCTCTCGCGCCTGCGTCTTCGCTTGCGAGATAGAACCAGAAATTTCTGTAAGGCGGTTTCTGCGCTCGACCAATGGGGTCGCGCGCCCGACGAGAGAAAGAGAAGGAGCTTGTGCAGTTGATACTGCGTGTATATGCGCGCCTGCCTTAGCGCGAAGAACAAACAGACGCGGGCTGCGCCTAGAAATGAGGGGCTGCAATCGCTGTCTGTTAGCCAGAGTCGGCGTTTAAGCTTCCGGGAAGCGCGCCCGCTCGACTCCCGGGAGAACACCATTCGCCCAGCCCGGACCAGCGAGGCAACGTGTACCAACCTGCGGATCGGCCCCGTCGTGCTCTTCAGGTCGTTCGACTGTCGCAGTGCCGGATGAACAAATTGTGTTTGTCTCTCTCTGCGTTAGTGCGCTTTGGGTGCAAAGGTTCTGTTAAATTGTAATCTCTCTCTACTGTTACTTTCCACGAGTCCATTGTATTTGTAAATCACTTTGTATGTGATAGTACGAGTGATTGTAAATTCCTCTGTATCGTCTCTTCGCTGTATAAGCTATTTTGTTTTGTGAACCTTTGTCTCCGACCCATTCTCTGGATTGCGACCAGCGAAAGCCAGGCACCAAACGACCAACCTCCTTGGCACTTGGCAGCTGCTCTACGGCTGAGCTTGCCACGCTGGGTCGAGGGCATCTCCTCTGTGACCGAGACAGCTACATCCACACGCTCTAAGGGTGTCTGGGAGCGCACGCAAAAGTGCGCGAAGTGGTGACACAGAGACGTGCCGCTCTTCTGTGCGAGGGAGCAGCGGACCCTCGAATCCTCCTCGCCCATTCCCACGAGTGCCTCCGCGTGCTATGTGCTGTGTCATTCTATCGATCAGTGCGACGTGTTGAATTAGCCGCCGACTGGTGGAAAAGCGGAGCCTTGGGATATTTAACAGGCGACCTGAGTGCGAACGATTGCTGTGCGCCCTGACGACAAGGCTTATCCAGTCGCTCGACGCTACGGACTTTTAACATTTGACTGTTTGCTCTTTTATAAATTATGTAAATTATGTATTTATATAAAAGTTTCTTCAAAGTGCCAGTAAACCCGCTTCTTTTTCGTTTTCCTAAACTTCAAGTTCTATATTTCCTCAGCTCCAAGACACGGACACGCTGCCCGAAGGCGCCCGGGTTCGAGTGAGCCCCTGCACCACGAAAACTGGTGACCAGCCGTGAGATCGGAACGTACACGCGACCACAACGGTCAGCCAACGAGAGAGCAGCTGTCTCAGGACATGATCACATCTGTGGGTGAGTGCTTGGCTTTCCTCTGATGGCCAAATTCTAAAATAGGGTTAAAATTTAGAACTGGTAGACCTGTGCTTAAATCATCGAGGCCTAGTATTTTTGCATAGTTGTTTTGGAAATAGCCTAGACTCAAAACTATAGTGGACCAACAGAAGCTGCCGAAGCCGGACCTGTTGCTGTTGTATGAGGAATTGGGTATCGATACAAAAGGGTTTTGCACGAAAACCCATGATTATTCAGGCAATCACTGATTTTGGGGCAGATGAAGACGAGCTCAGTGAGGCGTGGAACATCATTGAACAAAAAAGGGAAGAGCAGCTCAGACAGCAGAAAAGGCGTGAGCGTGAAAGAGAGAATGAATCAATAAAACAGGAACGGGCAATTGAGATTCGTAATTCAGAAGTAAAGTTGAGCAAGAGGTCGGGCAATTGTCCCCAGCAAGCGGTACCTCTTCTCAACGAGGAGGCTGAGTTCAAGATGTCTAGGCACATGCAGCCATATGTGCTGTCAGGGGATATCTGTCTCTATCTAGAAAATTTTGGACGAACGTGCGACAAACTGTCCTTCAGTTGATAGACTTTCTGCCCTGCGAGGCATCGGAGGTTGTAGCGCGGCTCAGCAAGGAGGGCGCGGACAACTACGAGAATGTCAAGGCTTGCCTTCTACGAAATTATACTTAGCGCAGAAGCGTTCACGAAGTGATTTCAGGGAGCTAAGAAGTCGAGGGACAAGAGCCATCCCGATTTTTTTGTACAAGCTGCAAGTTAACTTGGTCGAATGGTTTAAGGGCACCGGGTCCTATATAGTGACCGGGGCGCTCTTGTGGAGAGTATTTTGTTGGAGCAGTTTTACATCTCCCTCCCTGAAGAGGAAAGAAATTGGCTACATGACCGCGTCAATGTAACGTCTGCGACAAAAGCTCCCGAACTCATTAAGGAGTGCGCTTCGCGCCAGCAGTTTAACAACACTAAAGTTTATAGGCCCCGTATTTTCGGGAGAAGTGCGAATTACCGTCACGAGAGGCACTTTGGGAACTCTACAGTCGAGAAAGACTAAAGGAAAGTTTCTTCCGATAAACCTCAAAGATAGGAAGACAATGAGAAGGGTGCGAAAGTGGCCAAACAGCAGGAAAAAGAAAGTCGTGTTTGAGGCTAGGAGGCCGCTCACTTGCTACAGATGCAATGAGCTAGGTCACATAGCAGTGAACTGTCAAAAAGAAAGGTTGCGCTCCCGTATGTCAGTAACTGCGATTAAAATATGAAGCTGTTGCAACCTCAAACGCATAGCCTGGTAGTGAACGGGAAGCAACTCCGATGCAACGAAGGATGTTGTCCATTTGTCGTATGTGTCACAATCCTATTACACAGGCTTATGTGTATGGATCCCACAGGCAGTGAAAAAACAAAGCCTGTGCTTGCCTATCGCAACAGTGGTAATTGAGGGCCCTTTCCCTACGCTTACAACCGAAGCCGCAGTTTCAGGAAAACTACCTAAATGCTACAAGGATATTCGTGGAGTGGAGCGCGACCAATTGGTCGTTCCCCAGAAGAACCGATAAGACTCACTACGACTTTTCCATGGCAATTCGTGGTCATGCCACCTGGGAATCAGTAAAAACAAAGCAGAAGCTTTTACAGGAATACTATTGGTCTGAATGTTTTAAGGACATGTAGCGTTTTGTAAGGTGGTGTAACACATGTCAGCGGATCAGAAAGGCACGAGATAAGTGGAAAGCGCCGATGGTTTTAGTACCGATCGTTACTGAGCCATTTCACTGCTGGTGATAGATATAGTTGAGCTACTTCCCTTGACAGAGGAAAGATGTCGTTATATCCTCACCATGCCTGCCACAAAGTTTCCAGAGGCTGTTGCGGTGCGCGAGGTGACATCACAGAGTGTTGTGAGTTCACTGTTATCAGTCTTTACCCGAGTTGTATTTTCTTTCGAGATCCAAAGTGATCAGGGTAGTGTATTCACTAGTGTCATCACCACCTCCGTTCTAGAGCAGTGCGGCATTAAAAAAGTGCACAGCTCAATCCATCATCCGCAGAGCAGCAGCTAGAAAGGTGGCATTGCGTTCTAAAGTGCGTGCTTAGGGGATTGTGCTATGAAAAGCGCGACTGGGACGCATGTCTACCTGCGGCACTTTTCGCTTTGCGGTCAGTGCCGCACGAATCCACTGAATTTAGCCCCGCCGAGTTGGTGTAAGGAAGGTCACTGCGCTCACCTCTACGAATGGTACGCGAAGCCTGGGAAGGGCGCGGAGAGGACCCAACAGTAGTGGAGTTCGTGTTGAGTCTACATAAAAGAGCTCGTGGAGGCCACCATGAAGACAGCCCAGGCTCGTTCTAAGGTCTACTCTGGCTGGACAGCCCGCCAGGGGACGTTTTGTGTCGCTGACAAGGTAATGTTGCTGAGAACTTCAAGGCAGAATAGGCTCGAAGTACAGTGGGAAGGGCCTGCTGAAGTAACTGCCAAGCTCTATTACATCAACTACGTGGATAAAACCTGGGGAAAGCGTAAAGAAGTGCGCATTTACCATTGCAACCTAATGAATGCACGTTCATTACGCACATTCTGCACGTAAGGCTAATGAAGCCTAACGTGCAGAGACGCCGCGATAAATCTAACACTGAACCTTCTTGAGGAAATGGAAGACAACCTTATCTGTCTATGCGAAGAGGAAACCAGCACGCAGGAACTCCTCACGTAGACTGAGCGGAGAGAACTAAAAGAATGTCAGTTGTCTGATCTCGGCGAACTGATAGCAGAGTTTGATGACTGCTTCGCAGACAGGCCAGGCAGAACTGATATGATTGAGCATGATATTCAGCTAACTATCGAGGAGCCAGTGCGTTCAAGGTGCTATCGACTCTCTCCAAGGCAGAGAGATATCCTTGATATGGAGGTAAAACGCATGCTGGAATTGCGATTAATCAAACACTCCGAAAGCGAACAAACTTCGCCTAAGATTTTGGTGGAAGCTCCGGTTAAAGAGCCAAGGCCTGTAGTAGATTACCGGAAGTTAAATGCTCTCACCGAGGGTGAAGTGAATCCTATCCTCAATATCGAGGTGGGAGTGGAACCGGTCAGTCGAGCAGCCTCTGTAACAACACTAGACCTTACTCGAGGGTACAGAGATGCATCGCTCCCTGAGCACGCCAGTAGATATGCAGCTTTTTTACTCCAACGGGAAGCTATCAACCAAGAATGGTGAGCTTCGGCTGAGAAGTTCTCCATTTCCTACTTCCACCCTGTCTACAGAGACGGACGTTCAGGCATTTTTGGATCTCACAGGATATTACATTCACTATATTCGTGATTATTCCACTTTGGCAAGTCCCCTGACCGATGTTTACCGCCGGACAGAGCCGACAAATGTAGTCTGAGGCGAAAAGAAGGAAGCGTCCTTCTTAAAATTGAATGCAGTACTGATGAGCCGCCCGGTTTTGCGAGCTCCTGATTACGAACGAGAATTCACTGTCCAGTGTGATAGGCGTGATCGAGGACTAGGTGTCGTTCTCTCCCAGAGGGATGACGACGGCAACAAACATTCCGTTCTCTGCCTGAGCCGAAAACGGAGCTCTCGAAAGATGGTGTACTGCGTGTTGGAAAAAGAGAGCACTTGCATTGTTTGGCCTATCCAGAAACTTGTAGTTTCAATCTCAGAGGCGCGAAATTCACTTTAGAAACGGACCATTCTCCCCTTTCTGGCCGCAAACAGTGACATCAACGAACAACCGCCTTCTCAGGTGGAGCTTTATTCTGCATCAGTATCATTTCGACATAAATTACAAGGGTTATATAAATTGAAACGCGGACGCACTTAGCCATTCTTTCTAAACGTTCCGGGGTGCTCTTCTTGTATATCAAATTGCTACTTGAGTTTTTATTTCGTGCGTTTATGCGTGTGAATGTGCGTAGTAGCATGTTTGGCTTTCTCAGCAGACGTGGGACCTGAGAGTTTTTAGTGTGGGCTTTTCTCCAACAGCTATAGTAACCACATTGTCGTAATCGTTCTTTGAACTGGCTTTCTTAGAGCAGAGCTGAGTGCTGGCTTGAGCATGTGGTTGAAATTTCAGCGAAACCTCGAAGAATCTGTTCAACGTCAAAGAAGACAATGTTACGGGGGACGGAGAAATGTTGGTTCTTCTGCAAGCAATTAAGTCGTCCCTTCGGGGAACAGCAGTGACTGCTACCCGCAGATCCTCGTCTGGCGGGGGACGAAGCTGTTACAACCCTGCTGAGGACACGTCATTTGGCTTCTCGTTGACCCCGTGAAAAAAAGGATGCCTCTGGGAACCTACCTGCGCAATCTATCCCACGCTTTTAATGAGCGGGAGATGGCCTTTTCTTTGTCTGGTTCGCACGATGGACAAGACTATGGAGAGAAGATGGGACTGTGCCTTGCAGTTATTAGCTGCGTCTGACAGGAGCCGACCCATGGGAAGAGGACCCACCGCAGGAGCGACTGCGGCACCTACACGAATCACGTGCTTTCGATAGAGACATGCCGTTCTACTGTGCGAGGTAGCAGTGGACCCGCCGAGTCCCACGAGTGCCTCCGGGTGCTTCATTCTTCCAAGCTGTACCACGTGTCGAATTGACCGCCGACTGATGAAGGGGCGGAACCTTGGGATAATTTACAGGCGACCTGACTGAGAACGATTGCTCTGGGCCCTGATAACAAGCCTCATTGAGTCGCTCAGCGCGGCTAAATTTTAATACTTGACTGTTTGCTCTTTCCTAATTTATGGAAATAAGTTACTCCAATGTGCCAGTAAACCCGCTGGTTTTTCATTTTCCCAAAATTAAAGTTCCATATTTCCTCACCCCGAAGGCTCGGACGCGCTTCCTGAAGAAGCCCAGGTTTTATTGAGCCACTGCCCCACGACTGCATGAGTATATGAAAAAGTATTCCTTCCCGCTTTGTAACGTAAGAGCACATCTACTGATGCACATATATTTCGTGTAGAAAGCACTGTCAATTTCTTTCAACGTATTGTAGGCTATAGCCCCATACAATTCAAGGATTTTTAAGCCACAAATCCTCTGAAAGGGGTCCATCCCCCCCACCAGTGGCATCAACAATTTGGGCGTGTCCACAATCGCCAGGGGTGTTACAAAATACAGTAAGTAGAGAACCCTTGGAGACATTGCTTAATAATAATAATAGGGTTTTGGGGAAAGGAACTGGCGCAGTATCTGTCTCATATATCGTTGGACACCTGAGCCGCGCCGTAAGGGAAAGGCTAAATGAGGGAGTGAACGAAGAAAGGAAGGGAGAGGTGCCGTAGTATAGGGCTCCGGAATAATTTCGACCACCTGGGGATCTTTAACGTGCACTGACATCGCACAGCACACGGGCGCCTTAGCGCTTTGCCTCCATAAAAACGCAGCCGCCGCGGTCGGGTTTGAACCCGGGAACTCCGGATCAGTAGTCGAGCGGCCTAACCCCTGAGCCACCACGGCGGGTACGTCCACCAAAACGACGACGACGGTTTAGCAATAGATACACCCGGTGACGAGGAGCACTCGCCAGATTAGTGAAAGCTCCTATAGATACCATTCCGTAGGGCCGGGAAGCCACCTCAGCTGCGGTGTCTGTTGTTGCCCCTGAAGGAATATTAAAAAGGAAAGTGCTGGCCTTACGGACTCTCACACATGTGGTTTGGGGGGGGAGGGGGGTGTCTAGGCGGTGAGCACTGGCCTTTAATCAGCAAGACCGAATTACGTGGTTAGTCACGTGGCGCAAATTTTAAGAGCGAGAGGTCTGAACCGCGGTCAGCGGAGCTGTGGAACGAGTGGTACCAGTGCGACAAGTGGCGTGTTATGACGTCTCAGCCACACGTGCGGCGAGCCAGAGTTCAAATCCATGCGTCGTTTGACCCCCAGCTTTCCATTCGAGAGGTGGAGCTTTTCGAACCAAACAGTTACGTGTTCAACCCGGCTGAACCTAGCAAGGCAGGCGAAACCTCAGTTAAGGTAATCGCACGAAGTTAAGCACAAACCACACGTTTTTATATAGCCAATGAAGCGTCAAGTGATTTCCACAGTTGCGAGTGGGCCGTCGGCTCCGCAACGCAGCGTCACGTAATGAGATAGTTGCCAAGGGAGCGAGTGCCATTGGCAAAACGCGCGCAGCTGCCGCAAGGCGTGGATAATCGCGCGTTATAACGTCCCAGAGAGCATTTTTAGGCAGAAGCCATTCTTAGCTCACGAGTGGCGCGGACGAAAGTTGAAGACGGGTGCTGTCCGCACGAACAATTAATCATAAGTTGTGCGGTAATTGAAACGAAAACGTGAAATTTGATTAAGCCGCAGTTCTCAAGCAACGTATAAGTAATGAAAAAGACCATAGATTGGAAAATAAGACGAAAAGTGAAAATAAATAAAAATACAAAATGAAAAAATGGAAAGAAAGTAGAGATATGAAGTGAATAAAATTAAACCATGAAAAAATTACAGGAAAAGCAGATGTACAATTAAGGTAGAATCAGGACAGGGAAAGGCTGTCGCATTTGCACTCTGAAGCAGAATTTTTTCTTGCGTGAGAGTCACGAGCGCCTGAACCAACCAGCGACTGCGTCGTTTTTCCGCACCCCACAGGAATATAAGCATTGCTCCATTTTCTTTGGGGAAGCATCCATGATAGCTATGGCGTGCTTACTTTCGCATCTCAGTATGGAACAAGCGGTTTATGTTATTTACCCATATGAGAAACGAGGACCATTCCCACAGATGTTAGACGCTTTTACCATAACGCGCATCGCGCTGTATACCATTACCCGAGTACCGTGAGTCCGCGCGTCACCAGTGCGCATGCGCAGATCGCTTGTAGGGCTCCAGATGGCGCCAGTTAACCTGGAGCTGCGTGCGCTCCTGCCACCGCATAGGGACCAATCGGGACGAATCAATGGTGTCCAATATTTTGCGTGCTCGACTCTTGCTGGAGCTGCTGCGGAGACGTCGAGTACCCTTATTGCGCCCATAGCGCGAGGAGGACAAAATGCCTAGGATTTGCCTGTCTAGTTTGCGTTTGCTGAAGCGGTTCTTAAAAGGACTCTTTAGAGGACGGACTTTCGGCCACAGATACCTGGACAACCAGGCGGTATATATAGCAACAGATGTGTTGGGCGGACCACGAAAGACAGGATTTCGCCTTCTCTCGGCCGCGGTGACTTAAAAGTTGGCAAGAAACTCCGATTGAGCCTCAAAGGTAACTGCGCAATCTCGAGCAATGAAACTCATTGAACGTAGCTGCAGTCATTCTAGATAAAACTAGCCATTTCTCGCAGCAGAAAATGTTAAAGCCGTGCACCGGTCGCTTTGACCAACAACAAAGATTAACAGCCTTCGCGGCATTGTCTGTACTGCCGACGATTCGATCACACACCTATAAACAAAAAAGAGGCCGGCAGAAAAATTCGCCACGGACAATTAAGACTCGTTACGAGTATGGATGAGAAAGCTCTATAGCCCCGCGAGTGAAGCATTTGATCGTTTGAGTGCAGAGGGGCCGTGCGAGGGCCCAAGCACCTGCGTGTACTAAACTCCCCTGAGGCCACTAAAGTTTTAGCCACCACCACCTACCTGAGCCTCCTGTTCGTGACTCTGCCTCATTGCTTCCGCTTCACGTTTCCGCAACTCGACGTTGGCCGCACGCTTCTGTCGCATCATGTCGGCTTCTCGTTGCGTAATTCAACGCCTCTTCAACCTGTTGATACTAGCTTCCCGCGCTCTTACCTTAGCGGTGATCGTCGATGTTGCAGCCCGCCTCTGCAGCCGTCGTATAGGATTTATCGGCTCTCGTTCCTTGGAGCCGGTAGAGTACCTATGTGGGCGCCCTCGTCTCCCTGTTCGCGTAGACGCGGTCGCCTCGCAGGCCACAGACATGGATGTCGTCGCCTTTTCATTACACTGCATACAGTGTTGTAGGCATTACCGAGAAATTACTAAATACGTTACTCTTTACGCTAAAAAAGCAACGCGTTACTGCCATACCTTAGCTACAAAAAAAAATTAAACGCCTTACCGTTACCATTACCCAAAAATTACCACTCGTTACTGTTTCATTACTGCACGGCCATAAATTTTAATCAGTGCGTCTTCGATGCAAGAAGTCACGATAACAATTTTATAACGCTTATATTGCATATAAAACATTTACACAAAACTGCGATTTTACCCGAAATCTTGATTTAACGAGAATAATTCCAACAAATGTGCAGGAGTCAGCTATGTTAGAGTGGCCTCAATAGTCCTGCAGAGTTACATGTGATGGCTTCAGACACTGTGGCACATGGTGAAGCCATTTTCTGAACATTACATTAAACACAAAGTGACACCTCATCATCAATTCTAACTTTCCAAAGAAAAAATCGCTGAACTCTCAGCAAATTTACAGTAATTCTGAACAATGCGATGTTCCAAAATGCCAGGTATGCTTCCACTCTTCAGAGATCATTGTGTGCAGTGGCTTAGGTAGAAAGGTAGGCGAAGGCAAGTGCGTGAATGCGTGTCCGTGCACGTATTTGGTGCTTTATGGGTGATCAGTCTTTTCCTTTCAGTTGGGTGCGTCGTCGAGGGCACGTGTTTCTGGCATGCACGGGAGCCGCAACAAGGGTTGTCGAGAACACCTGTACATTTCGTTTGCCTGCAATATCACTTTATACACTCCGCGGTTTCTTTTCAAAAAAAGGAGGCGGAGAGGGAGGGTCAACAACTGGAATGAAAAGTAACTAGCAACGTGACACCTCACGTTACTGAAAAACGTTAACGTACGTACGTTACCATTTACAGTTGCGAAATGGTAACAGATACCTTACTAAGTTACCGAAAAAATAAAGCCTTACCGGTAACGCCGTTACTTGAAAACTGTTACCGCCAACTCTGACTGCGTTGCAGACACACCGTCGGCAGGGGAGTCTGAAGAGACAGTGACGCGCGCAGCTGCGAAACCTTTCGCAAAGACACTTATGACTCCTGCTGCGTGAGCACTTGTGCGACTAAGTCATGCAGCAAGTGGTCTGATGCTGGCACCTGCTGCCTCCGACGCTCCGCCTCCTCCCGCCATCTGAATTCCTATTTCGACTTCGATGCCTTCTCCTGTAATACGCCCTCGTTCTGAAGCTGCTCCAGTCGCTTCCCTCTACACTTCTTGCCAGGGGTATTACATGCCCGCTTTTTTGTCAAACCGCTACCGAAAAAGCAGCTGCCTCGCCGACACGGCACGCGCCTTTGGCACAAAGCCCGAGAACTGGATGATTTCTATCGTGCCGATGAACACACTACACTCATGGACGCGACAACGCACGGTGCAACCTACGTGGTCTGTGCAGCCACGTTGAGACCTGCTCTTATCTCCGCCGCCGCGGTATGCGCCTCCTCCCCCCCCCGTAGCAGAAGAGACAGCGATAGCGACAGCTATCGCTGACCGCCGTACGCACACAGTCCTCAGTGACTCAAAACGAGCCATCCTAAACTACTCGGCAGGCTGCATCTGCATTGCCGGCGCATGCATCCTGCGCGGCAGAACTCCCGACCACAAAATTGACCTAATCTGGGTACCCGCCCATGAGGGCAACTGTGGTAACGAAGGGACATATATCAGGTTGGGGAACCTAAAAATATTGACAAAATAATAAGCCCCTGCCTACACCGCTGACTCATAACAGGCTGGTAGGGATGGGGCGGCCGACTTGGCCGAAGGTTAACAATCCCGGCTGCCGCGCCATGGATTCTGGAGACCTCGTTGACCTCTAAACTTGCGCCGACATCACCAATGTTCAACAAGACGTGATGGCCTTTCCCGCCTCTCAAACCCAGCCTCGACCGAACATAAGCAACCCTGCTCCGTAGAAATCAGACGCTCTTAATTCTAAGCCACTCAAGGCTATCACTGATCACCACTGGGAAATACGACCCCACATGCCCAGATTGCAACCAAGCATCGTCCGCCACTGAGGCGCATATCCTCTGGGCATGCGAAAATAACGCTCCCCCACGGCCCTCCTGCCAGCTCCCTCTGCGGAATGCTCGGACCAAATCCTCAACCAGCCAGATAAGAGCACGCAACTTTCACTCATTTCATGGGCCCAGTACGTCGCCCCTAACTTGGGGCCGCACAGGACTCACCTGCCCTAGTTCGCGGCACCAGTGGGAAATAAAGTTGCCTCTTTCTTTATCTTTCTCTACTTCTTGCCATCTTCATGGCTCTTCGAACTTTTGTGCTCTGACGCCGACAACTAGCAGCCTTGATTCAATGGAACATATAAAACTTTCGCCTTGAAGTAAAGTGCATGAGCAGGAATACATGATTATATTAGTGCTCATAAAATGAATTTCAATCCACGACACGCGGTACTTCTCCTCGGGTTCAGCGTTCCTCGGATTTGTCAGTCCATCAAGAAGAACTTGAGAGTCCCGCTGACATATCATGCGGATCATCATGTACGGCCCGCTGTTGCGGCGAAAACGTTTTCACTGAGTCCACCGTGACACGTGACAAACGGATGTCCAAACTAAGACTCGGTAAGCTCCCTTGTATTGTGCGTGGCGCCGACGAAGATTGTAATGTCAACGGTTGGCGAGCTACTCGTCTTGAGTGTTCAACCAGGCATGACGTCGGGGTTCTTCTGCAGATAGATAGAGAAGGAGGGAAAGGCAGGGATGTGAACCTGAAATGGGTTCCGGTTGGCGGCCCTGCACTGGGGAAGAGGAATTAGGGGACTAAGAGGAGGAAGAGAGGAGAACTGGGTGTAACATACACACACGCACAACGATGTCACAATTTGTCACTCAAACAAGTCGCTCTCAAGTAGGCAAAGAGTGCCTTGTATGCCTTGAGGGCAGTCCACTGCTGTGGCCACGGACTTAGGATCGTTTGCTCTCTTAGTGGGCGAAGATAGGCAGTCCAGGGTACAACAATATGTATGTCTTGCACTCGAAAATTCTGAGCACTCACACAGAAGGTGAGCGATTGTGTCCTCACAACCGCAACTTTCACAGGCGGGGCTGTCGGTCATCTCCATCAGGTAAGCATAGTGGTTGGTAAAAGCAACACCGATCCATAAACTGCATAACAGTAAAGCTCCGCGACGTGCTAAGTTACGTGGAAGTCGAAGGCGCAGTCCAGAGTCCAGTGCCTTGTGTAGGAGGTTGCAAAACTCTCCCGTGTTCCACGCTGAAAGTGGGAGCTCCAGCGCCAAAGGGCGAAGCAGACACGCAGCGTCAGGTCTTGATATTGGGATCCTCACTGGAAGCCTGCCATTGTGAGCCGAACGCGCAGCCGCATCGGCCTGGTGACTACCGGTAATACCACAGTGTCCTGGCAGCCATTGAAAAATGATGTCATGACCTTTGGATACGGTGCCGTGGTACACTAGACGGATCTCAGCAACAAGTTGTTCCTGCGACCCGCGGCTTTTCGCAGCTTGCAGGGCTTGAAGGGCTGCTTTAGAGTTAGTGAAAACCATCCAGTCATGTGGAGGTTCTTGACTGATGAACTCTACCGCAGACCGCAAGGTTGCGAAATGCGCACTAATTGAAGATGTTGGATAGGTCGTCTTCACTTTCATGAAGATGGATGTGGCCGGTATCCCCACCGACTCCGCAGAACTGGTCGAGTGAACTGATCCATCTTGGTTAACATGTATGCGATGACGGTGGTAACAATGCAGGTGATTCAATGTCAGCTGTTTGAGAGCGGGCAGTGATACACCAGGTTTCTTCGTAGTGCCAGGAATATAGAGGTGAACCCGAGTTTCATGAAGGCTCGATAAGGGTGAGCACGGTCTTGACGCAGGGGTGAACTCCGATGGAAGGTTTGCGCGGTGGGTTTCAATGACTTTGGCAAATGCAGCACACGGCCTAATTATTGGGAGTGTTGTGAGGTGATGACAGGGAACCCGTGTGAGGTGCCGAATATGTGTTCTCCTGGTGTAAACAGCAATATATGTAGTATAAGGATGTTCTCGGGCAAGAAGAACAGTTGCTGCTGTTGATACGCATATAAGCACTCCAAGAAGATACGAAGAGCTTGCGCTTGCATACTTTGAAGAGTCTTGATATTTGTCTTTCCAATGGAACTGAATATCGGAAGACTGTACCGCATGTAGCCCATAAATTGGGAACGTGTTGTTGTGTTGTGTTGGGTTTAATGGCACATAAGCAGCGAAGGCTATCATGCGCCAGGCTCAGAAATAGGGCACGGTACAGTTGTAGCATCAAACGCACTGATGCGCCCCAGGACTTTCCCTCGAGGAAGGAGAGGTCGTGGGCAATCACAATTAGTCTTTCTCATGTCGTAGATATGTGGACACCACGAGAGGTTCCTGTCGATGACAACACCAAGGCAGCTGTGGCTTCTCTCATAGGGAATGGCTTCGCCATTGATGCGAACGGTGTAACGTGCCATTATTTTGCGTGTGGACGCCACAAGTGAACACTTTTCGTTTGAAATGTCCAGGCCCTGCAGGCGAAGAAATGATGTCAATATCGATGCCGCCTTTTGAAGTCTTGCACGAACTAGAGGACGGGTCATACCTGATGCCCAAATACAGATATCATCTGCATATATAGAGATCTGAACAGATTGTGGCAATACGTCGACCAGGCAGATGAGAGCAAGTTTGAAGAGAACTGGGCTCAGCACACCACCCTGAGAGACTCCGCGCGAATTTCGGTGTAAGGACGTTGGTCCGCCCGCAGTCAGGACAAAAAACGACCTCTCTGATAAATAGCTGCGTATCCAGCTGAACGTGCGGCCTCCGATCTCAGCAGCATCCATTGCGTCCAAAATGGCCTGATGCGTTACGTTGTCGTACGCGCCCTTGATATCCAAAAAATTCCACGGTCAATCTTCAAACTTTTTCTGTGTTGCACCGACGTTACAAGGTCAACCACATTGTCGATAGAAGAGCGGCCCGTAGGAAACCACACATGAAGGTTGGATAAATATGATATCGCTCCAAGTACCATTCCACGCGTGTGAGCAGCATCCTTTCCATGAATTTGCTGACGCAGCTGGCGAGTGCAATTAAATGGTATGATGAAAGGTTGAGCGGTGATTTCCCCGGTTTAGAAGTGGAACCAGACTACTGGTCTTCCAATCATGAGGAACTATGTCAGCAGTCCGTGACTTGTTATAAGTGTTCAAAAGCCCATCGAGCTTCTTGGCCAATGTTGGCAAGTGCGGAATACGTCACGCCATCGGGCCCTGGTGATGATGACCTTCTTCAAAAAGCCAGCGCAGCATCAAGTTCTTCCATGGAGAATAGTACATCCATCCGAGAATCTCGTGAGGATGGAACATTGTTGCAGTTGAGCGTTGCGCCTGGATTCGGAGGGCCTGTTATTCTAGCGCATAAATCTTCGGCTACCTCAACCACACTGCGCCTTTGGTGGAGCGCTACGGATTTGAACGCGTAGCGCTGTTGAGGGGACATGCGAATACCCCGAATTAGACTCCAAACGCGTGGTAAAGGCTTCCGTGGATCAAGTGTTTGGCAAAATGTCCTCCAGCGCTGTGTTTGCAGTACTTAAATTCTGCGCTGAATCACCTTTTCTATGCGCCTAGCATCTCTTAGGTATTGGCGCGACTCACCAACACGTGGCTCCTGTCATGGCCTGGAACACGTCGAACCGGACGTCACTCGAGCTCGAACGGAGCGAAGGGCCCCAAGTGGGCATTGTCGCGCAGCAGTGAGCAGTGTTGGAAGGGTTGCAGCCACTACGAGGTGGCACCAAACCAGCGGCCCCTGTAGCAGCCAGCGCTGACCGGAAGCCCCCTGTTGGGGACAGCACGGGGTGCTCCAAGAAAGAGCAAGCGCGACTTATCAAGGAACTGGGCAGCACTATGCTTCCCAGCGCTCCGGCCACCGGCGGCGACTCTCCACCCCTCAGCACCCCTCAGCATGACGAGTCTTCGGTAGGCGTAGTCAAGCGGCTGACCAAAGAGCTCGAGGCCAAGGCGCGCAACAGCAAGACCAAGCCATCTGGCATCACCGAAAGGCTGGCCATTGTTGAAAGGAGCACCGTCGACGGCGGCCACGAGCCACCCAACAACAGCAGCGGTGGCGGCGCCAGCTCGAGTACGCCCAACTCCCCAGTCTGCGAGCGGCACTGCTGTTGTCCGCCCTTCCGTGGAGGCCGCGCCTTTTCGGAGAGCCGACCTGGGCCTGAGCCACCTCCGGTGCCTGCTGCTGCGTCAACCCTTCCTACACCGAGCAGGTGTACGAGCCTCGAAGCTGACAGACTCCGGAGACTGTCGGCAACACGCAGTATAACAACCTTGCTCGCGAGGGCGCCGCGGGCCGGCGAACGCCCGCCTTCGCAGTTGCAGTCGTCGATGGTCACGGGCACCGCCACCGTGGCACTCATTGCTACCATGCCGGCACCTGCGCCTGTCGGTGCCAACGCGACAGCCTTGCCTGGTGGTCTCCAGCGTAAAGTGCGCAAGCAGCGGGGCAAAACTCACCCACTGAGCAAACTGACCGTGCGGCAAAGGCATTCAAACCCGCTGTACAACACCATGTGATGATCATCACCCCCACAAACCTTTTTACTTTGTTGCGTGTGCATGTGTGCACACCTCATCTTTCCCGTTTCCCATCCTTTTCCCTTTGCCCAAATTTTTTTGCCCATTCTCTTGTTCCATGCCCTTATTTCCCAAAAATACTTGCGCTGGTAGGTGTGGTGGACATTGTAAAGTTCTCCCAATGATGGCGACGTAGACTTGTTTGCGCTTATTTGTTAGCTCCCCTGGATGTGTGTGTGTGTGTGTGTGTGCGTGCGTGCGTGCGTGCGTGTGCCCGCCTCCAGCACCGCTGTACAGAAGAGAAATGAGCGTGTTATTTTCGTTTGTGCATGTTGAGAGTAGATATTGCTTGCTCGCGACCACTTTTCTCCCTGTCCGGCTGGACAGACATGTTGGTGGCATTTAGTCGGGGCGCTTGGTGCCCCGCCACCCTCTCTCTCTCTCCACCTCAAACAAGCCTTATATCTCCCTTGTCTTCGTACTGCTCCATTTGGAGCGAGTTTATCAGTGCTTTGCTCCAAACACACCCACACATTTCGAGCAGCGATTTTAAGCCATGAAATGCTGCAGGACATGCCCTTATTGAAGGTCTATCCTCTTTGAAGCTGTGAAGGCACGTTTACAGTGGTGAGGTGCACGACATCTGCAAATCATTATTGTGAATGTACTTTAGGCCTGAGGCATCTATTAGCTGCCCTTTCGAAACAACAGCTGTCAAATTGTAATTGAAATTTCAGAGAATCTTTTGCCTCACTTTTTGAGCACCCCATGTAAATTCGAGTCTTGAGAACTCCTTACATGCTCAGTCAATGTCAAGTGCAATGCAGGTGCATAATATGTGACAATGCTTTTAACTGCCTATGAACAAATCGGTCAATATAAAGGGACTCTTGTCTCAGGAACTTTGCCCGCTCCCAGTGCTCTTGTCTAAGTAGCACTGGTCAGAAACAGTATTGGTGCCTGCCAACGCTTCTGAGGTAGTCTATTTTGTTTACCCTTAAGCCTTGGTCCAATGAACCAAAATATTGGTTGGTGCCAGTAATGGAAATTGTGCAAAGTAATAAACACACTTTGATGCAAGTGTCTTTTTTAAGTCGTGGTTTAGCTGCAGATGATTTCTGAATGTCATGTGGTTTCATTAGTGCCTGAGACAATGACCTTAATGACATAATGAGCTTTGCTTAACACTCTGTATGTGGCTATTCTAATGCATTATGGGCTGCTCTTACATTTTCTAAAGCCAGCGCTTACACTTGGGGCTCGGTTTACTACTGAATGAGAAGCAGTTTAGGTGGTGGTCATTTTGCTGCAGTTGCATAATGTAATCTCTACACAATAAATCAATATGGATGTTCAAGGGTCCCTTTTGCCTTACTCATGAAAGGGGCCTACTGTCAAGAAACATGTAGATACTGGTGTTTGTGCCTGTGTATTTTTTTTTAAAACAATGGTAACGAAGGCCAATCTTGCACGTTTCCAATAACCAAGAGCAGTAATTATGAGCAGTACATTTATAAACACTATTGAACATCATTTTCTTCCTAGGTGCATCCATCTCAATTCTATGTTATTATTATTTTACCCCTATCGTGTCTTTATTCTTCCTTAGCGGTGTAAAACATGTAGCTACCACTCTATGCTGCATCATAACGGTGCAGCCTGTCTAGAGAAACGGACTATTATGCTGCTGAGAATTTTTGATGCTCTGCCTTTGCACGGGCAGTTGTATTTTTACCAAAAAGAAAGTCCTGCGCAGAGGAATTTCCTGGACTGGTCACATTGTGCTAATGACAGCCCCCTTGCTGGAATGCTACAGTCATGAGTTAAGAATTGTTCTCAGTCTTTAGATTTGTTATTTCGTAGCAAAAATGTGTGCAACACTTATTGTATGCCTTTCGGAAATATTTAGAGGCTCTGTAAGCCTTCTTAGGTGAATTGATGGCTCTCGGAAATATTTTTGCACATTTTGTCTCTTCTGTCTTGTCTAAGGCATTTATTAAGAATGATGCTCCAAGTCACAAGATTGATGCCTATTGTACAAGTAAATCATTTGAAAGCACGTATAGTAAGCAAAGAGCTGTACTTTTACCATGATACAGGACATCAAATATGAATAATGCAGTGTTATCTTAAGCACATCGTAATTATCTGCTGGCAAGGCTTTGAAAGTGAAAGACCGAAGCAGGTGATTTCTGCCTTTATTTAGAATATGCCAGAACTGCATACTGCTTATGTGAGCATGCTTAGAAACACCTGGTTGCAGAATTATACTTGGTTTTTATGCCTCACCTTCAGGTGCTAAGAGTAGGTGACGACTGACAACTGCTTACCTGTAGCACGCAGTGAGGTATGCAGGTGGTATAGAAACTAATTGAAGTGAAAGGAATGAACAATAGACATGCATAATTGTCTTGATTTATCCCATTTCATTACTCGCTGAGCTTCTTGGGTTGCTTTCCCACTTCAGCCGAAGCATAGCTTGCTTATTGTTTACAAGGTGGCCCTTAATAGCAAACACTGCACATAGATGAAGTCACTGCTTATATCTTCCCTGTGACTCTCATTACATTCATTTCGTTCCATGCTTTTTTTTCATTTTTGCACCGGTGACAAGAACATATTGACATGCATTCTTGCTGTCGTTCTAACTGGAGCACTCGTTTCTGTCCCCACCTTTTCTTTTTTTCCTAGTAGAAAGAAAAGAAAAATGGTGCCATACAAATGTTTTCAGCTGTTGTAGCTTCCCTGCTCTTGCACTTGTTGTCAGTCTAAGGTTGTCTTCCTCGACGTTCCTTTTTTTCCTACTCGTTTGCGATGTTTTCGCCTTTTTTCCTGTTGACGTTTCCCTTTTCGTCTTTCGTGTTCCATGTGCTGCATGGCATGCAAGGAACAGGAGGAAGGTGCGTCTCGTGCGTCTGGCGAAAGTTGAGAGAGAGAGAGCGAGAGATGAATGCTTGAGAGACAGAAGTTGGTGACATGTGCGACGTACGTGCGCTAGGCCGAGAGAAATTATTTAAGACAAGCAGAAGAGTTTTCTTCTGAATAAAATGATTTTAGCAAGCTGCAGTGCTGCTGTCTTCTTAATGACTACCCCTTGTCTGGCTTTTGGCCCAACAGCAATACTGCATGGTTGTTTTTTCTGCTGCTTTATAAGTAATTTTCTTTTAAAAAAACTCATTCATTGGCATAAATATTAAAAAACGAAAGAAACATTCCCCTATGCACCTCGATTTCGGTGACTGTTGGCTTCCTTAATATGTTTGTCAAACGAGCCCCTCACTTCATTTGCCTTGTCTGCTAATAGCTTAACGGGGGTCTCGGTTCTGGCAGTCTTGATGCCACAGGTAGCATAAGAGGGCTCTCGCACAGTTTCCGCCCTCGCCGTTAGATGACGTTCTGCGTCACACTTGCGGTATTACAGGACGTGCTACGTCAACCGCTATGGACGAGGGTGGCGCTGGTGAACACTCTCAAGGTTCGCTTACACGCAAAAACATAAATACCCACGAAAGCAGCAGATTGGACAGCCGTCGCCGTAGCTCAGTTGGTAAGAGCACCGGATGCGATATTCGGAGGTCGTGGGTTCGGATCCCACTGGCGGCATGGTTGTTTTTTCTGCTGCTTTATAAGTAATTTTCTTTAAAGAAACTAATTGATTGGCATAGATATTAAAAAATACGAAAGAAACAATCCCCTATGCACCTCGATTTCGGTGCTGTTGGCTTCCTTGATATGTTTGTCAAACGAGCCCCTCACTTCATTTGCCTTGTCTGCTAATAGCTTAACGGGGGTCTCGCTTCTGGCAGTCTTGATGCCACAGGTAGCATAAGAGGGCTCTCGCACAGTTTCCGCCCTCGCCGTTAGATGACGTTCTACGTCACACTTGCGGTATTACAGGACGTGCTACGTCAACCGCTATGGACGAGGGTGGCGCTGGTGAAAACTCTCAAAGTTCGCTTACACGCAAAAACATAAATACCCACGAAAGCAGCAGATTGGACAGCCGTCGCCGTAGCTCAGTTGGTAAGAGCACCGGACGCGATATTCGGAGGTCGTGGGTTCGGATCCAACCGGCGGCATGGTTGTTTTTTCTGCTGCTTTATAAGTAATTTTCTTTAAAAAAACTAATTGATTGGCATAGATATTAAAAAAACGAAAGAAACATTCCCCTATGCACCTCGATTTCGGTGACTGTTGGCTTCCTTAATATATATATATATATATATATATATATATATATATATATATATATATATATATATCTATATATATATATATATATATATATATATATATATATATATATATATATATATATGAGCAAAGGGCTGGAGCGAAAGAGGGAAGAGAGCCGCCGCAGCGCTGTAACTCAAAAAGCGAATTTTAAAAATTGTTTACAAGTCTTAGGTTGCACACCCTGGATTTGGTCATTCCAGCTAGTATAGGTGGCGCGGCGGCTGTACGACATGGCGGACGAGGCGGTGATTGCGCCCATGCCATAGCGTGAGTCTCTATAGAAGCAAAGCGGCTTTCTGACGCTGTGGCACCTTTCGTGTGATTTTTAGAGTCTAGATAAGCAGCAGTAAATTCTTATTAGTTATTAATAAGATTCTATGCTTAAGTTTGCGTGCATTACAAGCTCGAAAAAAATTTATCGATAAGAGCATGGAATCACCAGTTCGTAAGGGCCGAAAAAACTGCGTTGAAACTTGCGAACTCAGCTTACTAAAGTACGACAAAGACTTTGAACTGTGATTTTTTGCGCGTTCACTTTCTTTTTTTTCGGCACTTGACCGAAAGCGGAAAGAAACTACTTTAATAACCCGGACAGCTGACGCTATATATGGTGTCTACACGAGTGCTGCCCTTACCCGCATAAATACGGTATATGTATTGCTTTCGCGCTGATCATGTAAAGACATAATTGAAAAGAAATTCAGCAGTTGGTAACACTGGCCACGATCCGCGGCGTAAAATAACTGCACTTACCCATTACAACAGCGACCAAAATCAACCTTTTAATGTTGGGCTCCATCAAACAAGCCAGAATGATCAAAATCCTTGCGCCTACAATTTCGACTCGTGTTTGGCTGCTTTTTTAGGTAAAGAGAAAATTTTACCAGGGCTCTACATTTTCTCACGAAGAAATTCTGTTCGGTGCTCCATAATGTGGACAGAGCTTTACTCCAGATTTAATTGTGCCCTACTATAGTCCATCTGCATCGTACGTTAGTCACATATATGCGGTAATAGACCGGGCAACGTAGCTGTGGATTGAAGCGGCAGCCAAGGGGTCATTCGAGTAATACAGTTGAAATTAGCGCTCAAAATTTCTTTTTGACTAGCGGGGGAAAACGCTGTGATCGAGTGAGCAGACGACAGTTTCCAAGAAGCGTTTGCGGTTATTCATCCGCATTGCGCATTATATTCGAGAAATGAAGGTTTAATTGTAAAGTTCTTGTCATTCATATCGCTATTTAGGAATTATGTTGTGGTCAGAAAGCCGTGCTTAATCTAGACCAGAATGGACTGAATCTTGATGAAAAATCTTTGTTTTCTGCAAAGTTCCGCCTTAAAATATAATTAATATACTTCATCAGCTCAGTCTATAAGCACTGCACTGCTTTCATGCAGCTATAATATGCAGCGTTGGTCGCATGAGCACAGCACCGAATAGGAATGCATTGACGACACGGTGTCGTCGCGTCAACAGAGTACGCCGCTGAGACGGGTGTTACGTTTGGAGGCGCCAACATGCCAAGAATTTTCAAGCCACTGAGAAGCAACAATCGACAGAGGCTTCAAAGGGCCGTCGACGTGGTTGCAGCGCCACGAGTGGACCTTCCCGCCCCTCCCCCTGCTCTTTACGGGGTAAAACGGCCCTCCGCTGCCTGAGAACGGCTTTGGGGAACCTGTCGTTTGTTCTCAACGCCGGACCCACCCGGGACATAACAACGTCTTTCTCCCGGAGGGGACGGCGGTGGAGCCGGCGAGCGGCGCGGGGCTGCAAATGAGCCGTGGCAAATGCGGCCTTGTTTGACTAAGCCAACGACGCCGGAATCCTCGTGCTTCGAAAACAACCTCGTCTTAGACTAAGTGCTTTTCCTTATACGTGGAACCTTCAGCAAACTGCAGTGGCAACCTTTAGTTACCACGCTACCGCTGTGAGGTGCAAGTGACTGATCTTCGACGCTGCCATGGGGCCCCCTTCGGGCTATTCATCACTGCTGCCTGGACAGCGCGGGCCATAACCTGCCAGAAGTGGCAAGAGTGTGTTGTTGGGGCGTCCTGGAAGGCGGACCTTAAAGACTGGACACGTGATCTACATCACAGTGATTCGACTCATTTTTAATGAACTAAATTCCCCAACTAGGGACCTGGGGACAGCGGACCCTATTTAAGCAGCGATCTGGTGTGTGATCAGCCAGCTCCCGATTCACTCTTTCGAACTATGTAAAAATGTAAATAAACCCTTTCAGTCTCTTCTCCACCTCGAAGACCCTCTCATCTTTTCGTCACCCCACCACAGCACTCTCCCGATCCGGAACCCGGGGACACCGACCTTGGCGAGAGACGGCACAGGCAAACCACGGGACCGCACCTAACAACTGGTGACAGCTGTGGAATCGTCATGCGGCGTGGTGTTGCTTGTGTGGGTGAGTGCTTGAACTTTGCTTGAGATTCGCCAGGCTTCAAATGTTTGGGTTAAAGCTTTGAACTGCTGGGAATCGTGGGAAGTTGATCAGTGAGACGAGTGTGTATAGCTCACGTCAACAGTTGTTCAGCAAAGTCAAGGCTCAGAACAGCAAACATGGATCTAGTGAAGTTGCTAAGGACAGATTTGGTGTCACTGTGCGAAGAGTTGGGTGTAGAGGTAGAGGAATAGATGAAAAAGTCAGACATTTGCACATTGCTCTCGGAATCCGCCGAGGACGAAAGAGTTAGCAATACGTGGGAACTCCTCAAAGCGGAGCGAAAGAAAACGAAAAATTAGCAAAGAAATGAGGAGCAACGGCTAGCGGCCGAGCAAGAGGAACGGGAGCTCAGAAGGTTGCAGCTTGCGCATGACCAAAAGAAACTGGAATATGAGAGCTCGAGAGGGACGAACCTATAGAGAGCGAGTCAGGCCGAATCGTTTCATATGAACAGATTGGTGCAGCCATATAAGATTGGCGAGGATCTTGGTTATTACCTCGTGAATTTCGAGAGGGCATGTGAGAAACGGTTTTACGCTAAGGAGACCTGGCCACAGAAGCTACTAATAGTGTTGCCCTGTGAGACGGCCACTATAGTCGCGAGGCTTAACGCGAAAGATGCTGATCATTACTAGAAGGTGAAAGCGAGTTTGCTAAGAAAGTACCGGCTTTCGGCGGAGAATTCCGACAGCGGTTCAGAGGTGCCAGCAAGGAAAGTAGCGAGAGCTATGCAGAATTCGCATTCAGTTTGAAGGCCAACCTTACAGAGTGGTTGAAGGGCGCGGAGGCATATGACACCAAAGACAAGGTTGTCGAATGTGTGTCGAGCAGTTTTATAACAGTATCCCTGAGGCCGTTAAGTTATGGGTGCAAGACAGAGAAATTGTGAGCACGGTGGAGAAAGCTGCAGAACTAGCGGACCAATATGCAACACGGAGAAAGCTGAGCTCCGAGTCAAGCGAGTCTGAAAAAAAAGCGTTCGGTTTAAGGAAGCATTTTATTCCCAACAATCGATCACAATTTAGGAATCGCGAGACAGTAAAGGGCACTAAACAGGCCCCAGAAAAAACTAAGGATCGTGCCAAGCAGGCCGAAGCTCAGAAAGCATTGACGAAGGAGTTCGAGGCCAGGAAGCCGTTCCGTTGTTTCAACTGTCAGGAAACTGGACATATTGCAGCAAGGTGTAAAAAGACGCAATTAGCTTTCTCATATGCCAACGACAGTGATGACAATTTGTAGCTTCTGCGTCCATATATTCAAGAGCTCCAAGTAAATGGAACATCGTGCAGGGTCCTTCGGGAAAGCGGGACAACAATAGACATTGTTCACCCCTCATATGTCAAAGAGGAAGATTTTACTAAGGAAGCAGCATGGATAGGACAGGTACTAGAAAATCAGAGTGTGTGCCTTCCTATGGCAAGGGTGGTGATTTCCGGCCCGTTCGGCGAGCTAGTGACAGAAGCCGCCGTCTCGTCGGCTGTTTAATTGCAGTACCCGTAACTATACTCCAATAAGTCAAATCAGTTGCTTTGCGATCGAGGTCAGAAGCTGGCTGATGGGACAGTGAAAGCCCTGACTAGGTCCAAATCACGCGAGCTTTACTTCCAAGCTTAGATACAACCAGGAATCAGAGGCAACTGGTGAGAGGGAGGGAATTCCCGAGATTGCGGAACCAAGCAAAGAAAATGCAGCTCGAGCACATGAACAGCAGCAGGAACCTGCTACCGAAGGTAGCCCAATCGATGCCAGCTTACAAGAAGCGTGCAGTCCAGGCTCCATGTTATTACCAACCTCCCTGTGCATGGATCGCTTATTCCGCGTTGACAGAGACTCCTTAATCACGGAACAGGAAAGAGACCCTAGCTTGTCAAGGTTACACTTCATAGCAATGGAGGGTATTGCTAGGCGTAACGGGACATTGCACCACACATGCTGATTGCTGTATCGCCATTACAGGGACAAAAAGAGGAAGACGCTTGATCAGCTGGTCGTGCCTAAAAATTACCGCTCTGACCTTTTAGCCTTTGTCACGGAAACAGTTGGTCAGGGCACTTAGGTGTCAACAAAACGAAGGAAAGGCTGCTTGGGGAATACTACTGGCCGGGATGTTTCCGAGATGATGAACGCTACGTGCAGTCATGCGACGCGTGTCAGCGCACCGGAAAACCATGAAAAAGATGGAAGGCCCCGCTAAAGCTGGTGCCGCTTATATCGGAGCCTTTTCGACGTCTGGTCATTGACAGCGTCGGGTCACTACCCAGAACTAAGTCAGGCTATAAGTACGTACTCACTATGATATGCCCTGCTACCAAGTTCCCGGAGGCGGTGCCGCTAAAGGAGCTTAGCTCGGCAGAGATAGTGGACGGTCTCCTGCCTGTTTTCGCTCGAATTGGCTTTCCGGCAGAAATTCAGGCTGATCGGGGGAGAGTTTTCACGAGCGCACTCACAACCACGATCTTAGAGAGGTATGGGGTGAGGTTGATTCATAGCTCCGTTTACCACCCTCCATCGAACAGCGTCGACAAGTGGCACTCAGTGATCAAAAAAATGCTACATGCTTCCTGCTATGAGCGCAAAGACGATTGGGAAAGTTGCCTCCCGACAACGCTGTTCGCCCTGAGAACAGTACCGCACGAAGCGACGGGCTTCACTCCTGCAGAACTAGTGTACGGAAGGGCTCTTCTTTCCCCGTTTAGGATGCTTAGAGAAATGTGGGAGGGGACAGGAGAGAGTCAGTCAGTAGTGGAGTATGTGTTCCAGTTACTAAACCGCCTGAGTGCCACGCGAGAACTAGTGGATCGGAATCTCAAAACGGCTCAGGACACGGCGAAGAAGTACTACGACAAGAATGCTAGACTGAGAACCTTAAAGGCGGGGGATCGTGTGCTTATTCTTAGGTCCGCACGAAAAAATAAGATGGAAGTTCACTGGGACGGACCAGTGGAAGTTTTTGATCAGATTTCAGAAACCAACTACACTTTGAAAATGCCAGGGTGTGATGACCCCCATAATGCGCAGGTCCACACGGGACGGAGAGGCAAAGAGACACCGTATGGCTCAGTTTAAACAAACAGATATATTCAATAATTATACATGATTAAGATTCAGAGGCTGGGGCGTCCGAGCTTACGTGCCGACGACTTCATGGGGACGATGGAATGGCTCCGGAGTTGGGCTCGAGCGGTTGCTGGCAGAAGCTGCACGCCGTCGGGCTTCGGCGCTGAAGGCCCTCTTGGCGAACGATGTCGTCCTGAGCGTCCTTCTTCCGTACTGCTTCTCGATTTTTATATCCTCTTCTCCACACTCCCTAGGGTGAGGACGCCCACGCCGGAGGGGAAGGAGGGGGGGGGGTTAGGGCTTTCACTTGGGCGCACAAACATACCACCGCACTTATTGTCTCGCCCCCCTCACGTGTTGAGTCCGAGGGAAAGAAGGTTGTCTTCGAGGTAGCGCATAGCGTCGGCTGTGGTAAGGCGTGCTCTGGCCCGCTGACAGTTCCCTTGTCCTGGAATGTGCTCGGGAAAGCCGCCCCTGGAACCGCCACGCCAATTGGGGAGAATAAAGCCCGTTTCCCCGCGGCGGCGGCGGCGGGTCCGGTTGGGTCCGGTTGGGCTTAAACCCCTTCGTTCTGGTTGTCACTCTCAACGAGCATGGCTGGGTAATTGATGATGCCTGTCATCTGGGCCTCCGTCTACGCCGCGCCGTCGAACGTGGAACCTCGTAGCACACACAAGGAATGTACCTCGTAGCACACACAAGGAATGTACCTCGTAGCACACAAGGAATGTCACACTCGCTCACCCTCCAGAAGAATGTTCTCCGAACATTTGAGTCCCTGCAGCTCCCCTTGTCTTTCTGAATCGCCTCGCACAGTGCGTCCGACAAAACACTTTTCGCTGCACTCAACACCACTGCACAACACCATATGCCTCCGCTGTCATAACTGGCGTCTCCAGGGGCAGCACTGATCTTCTTTTACAGATAAACATGAAACTCAGCACCCAAGCCTCTCCTTTCTAGTCCAAACTGGACGAAATAAATTTACCACAGTTACAAAGGAGCTCCCACTTCTAGCACGATCACGGCACAGACAAAATATAGATAACGAAAGGAAGTAGGGCAGGTTCTGCATGCGCTCCGCATGCTCTCCTGTGAAGGTGTTACTTAATGACAGAAAGGTTTAACTACCAACTCCGATAACTTAACACATAAGCACATAGCAATGTTATGAGCTGTGGCATTACACAATTCTAACCAGTTCAAAACTCCGCTCTGTCTACGCCATTAGTCCGACTTAGCTTTCCGATTTCGCAGCGGATATCGGCCTTCATGAGTCATACTAAGTAAGTCTGTGACCCTTTGTCTGCTTTGGGACTCGCGAGGGCTCGTGGCAGGAGCCTCTCCTGGCGTTATCTGCGTGGCAACCTCGCGCGCTTCTTCTTCTAGCAATGCATGAAGTAAATCCGGTGCCATTCCGGCCGTCACCTCTGGCGCCTGCCGAACAAATGCAGGAGAGGGCGTTTCTTGCGAACTATCTGCGCGCTCCGCTTCACTTCTGTCCCCATCAAAATCCGCGCTTTCCCTTTCCTCATTTCGTGAATACTGAACCGGTGCCGACTTGAGGCGATTTGCGTGTATCCTTATCAAGCGCCGGTTTACGTCTCGGACTCTGAAGTTTACCGGAGAAAGCTTCTCGACAACCTCGAACGGTCCTCTCCACTTCGTCTGGAACCTACGAGCTAGCCCAATCTGCCTTTGGCAGTTTTCAATGTACACGCTGTCCCCCACATTAAACGGCGCGTCTCTAGCACTGCGATCGTGCACCTCCTTCCTGCGCTTCGCCGCTTTCTTTAAGGCCTCCTTTGCGATGTCCCTCGCCACCTGCAAGCGCGATTCTAGCTCAACCTTATAGTCGTCCAGTGAAGCGTATGGGACACGACGGGGGCCCTCTGGCACTTCACTAGGCTGGTCCGGGTCTCGGCCGTAGAGAAGAAAGAATGGCGATTCGCCCGTGCTCTCGTGTGCTGCGGAATTGTAGGCAAACATTGCATACGGGAGCCACAAGTCAAAGTCCCGCTGGTCGCGCGAAACAAAATGCGACAGGAACCCGGCCACGGTTTGGTTCAGTCGCTCCACCGCGCCGTTGCAAGCCGGATGGTACGGTGTTGTCTGCTTCTTAGCGATCTTAAGCAGCTCGCAAACTCTCCTCATTAGCTGCGACACGAAGTTCGTTGCCCGATCTGTCAAGAGTTGCCTCGGGGGTCCATGTCGGAGCACGATCAGTTCGACAAATGCTCTTGCAACCGTGTCTGCCTTCTGATCTGGGAGTGCTACCGCTTCCGCGTATTTTGAAAGGTGGTCGACAAATACTAAAATGTACTTGTTTCCGGAAGTGGTCGTGGGCAATGGGCCCATTATGTCCATACCTGTCCGCTCGAAGGGAGCCGAAACCTCAGGGAACGGCTGAATTGGAGCTGGTCTTCGTCCCTTGGGTGTTTTTCTTTCGAGACAGGAATGACACTTCGCACAGTAGTCTCTAACATCCTGTCGCATGCCACTCCAAAAGTACAAACGCTCCACACGCCTGCGTGTCTTCGCTACGCCAAAATGACCGGCGCATGGCGCATTGTGAAACGCGCGAAGAACCCTTTCTGTCCACGACCGAGGTATGACGACTCTCTCCCAAGCGGTTTTCTCTGGTCTCCCTTTCCTGGTTGGCCTCGTGCGCCGACACAGGGTGCCGTCTTTGCCAATGAAATAACCTAGCTGTTCGGGGTGAGACGGTGCGCCCTCTAAGCTTTTGATTATTCGCTTCAGGTCAGGATCTTTGCACTGCTCTGTGCGTAATTCGGCGGGGTCGACTACGGGGACAAACTCATCTATAGCTGCCACGGCAGCTGTGCGGCTGAGTGCATCAGCATTCAGATGCGTCTTTCCTGACTTGTGCTCAACTTCAAAGCAGTATTCCTGCAGGTGTAGATTCCATCTAGCGAGTCGCGAGCTAGGGTCCATGACACTCATCACCCATTTCAGAGGATGGCAGTCTGTGACTAGCTTGAATTTGCGGCCGTAAAGGTAGCATCTGAAGTGCTTTACTGCCCAGACAACGGCGAGGCACTCCCTTTCCGTAGCTCCGTACTTTTGCTCTGTGGGGCTCAGCTGTCGGCTAGCAAAAGCAACGGGATGTTCTTTGCCCTCGATAACCTGAGATAGCACGGCACCAACTGCGAACTTTGACGCATCTGTGGCCATAACGAAGGGCAAATTAAAATCCGGGTGGCGCAACAGGGGTGCACTTATTAGCTTCCTTTTCAGGGCCCCAAAAGCATTCTCCGCGTTTTCGTCCCAGCGAAAGGCGACATTTTTGGCTGTTAAGGCGGTGAGCGGCTTAGCGAGCTTGGCGAACTCCTCTATGTGCCTTCGGTAGTAACCGATCAGGCCGAGAAACTGCCGGACCTGGCGGACGCTAGTCGGGGATGGAAAATCTGAGACACACCTTAGTTTCTCAGGGTCCGGTCGCACGCCGTCAGCTGAAACAACGTGCCCGAGGTATTTCACCTCGTTTTTGAGGAATTGGCACTTAGAGGGCTTCAGCTTGAGACCCGCTGCTCTTAGCCGCACCAAAACCTGCTCAATATCGCGCAAATGGTTCTCAAAACTGTCACTGTATATGATAATGTCATCCATATACACGAAGCACAGCCTCCCCAGAAGACCTGCCAGGATAACATCAGCGGTTCTCTGCCAGACAGCAGGGCTGTTGGCCAGACCCATCGGCATTCTTTTCCATTCATAGTGCCCTGAGGGCGTGTTGAATGCCGTTTTCTCGGCATCTGCCGGATCCATTGCTATCTGCCAGAATCCCGCCGCCATGTCCACTACCGTGAAGTACCTGGCAGAGCCCAGCTGAGAAAGCGTCTCCTGTATATTGGGGATGGGGTATGGATCGATGCGAGTTACGGCATTTAGTTTGCGGTAGTCCACTACCAATCGATACGAGCCATCTGGCTTTTCCACCAATAGTGCTGGTGCTCCCCAGGGTGACTTTGAGTGTTCGACAATGCCGCGATCAATCAGGTCCTGCACCTGCCGCTCCATCTCCTCACGTTGGGAGTAAGGAATCCTGTACGCACGCTGGTAAACGGGCGATGAAGTGCCGGTTTCTATCCTGTGCTTTATAACGCCACAGCAGCCCAAATCCAGGTTGGACGCGGCGAATACTTCCGAGTAGTCGTTCAGCAAACCAGCCAGAGCCTCCCTCTCCCTGGATTTTACGTGAGAAAGATCGAACGACACCTTTGGAGCAGCTGAAGGACTAGCATGCTCTACAGTTGCGAGTACCGTATCGGTGGGCTCACGTTTCTCTATCGCAGAGGTGAAGAAAGCCAATGTTTTGTTCTTGGGAAGGCTCAGTGGCTGCTGGCTACAGTTAACCACCCGTAGGGGCATTCTGTGGGCGTCATTAACTGTCACGAGGCACGCGGCTGCCTTCAGGCCATTGCTGAGAGAGTCGACCGGCTCAAGCACTCCCACGGCGCCGCTCTCTACATCTGAAGGCACAAACGCGTACAAAATGTGCTCCGACCAAGGAAGGACGACCGCCTCATCGACCAGCCTGACGGCAACCCGCGAATACACCTTCTCCAATGATCCCACTGTTTGACGGGTGTCAATATCGGTAATGCGAATCTCAGCCCCTCTCCTGTTCAAAAACGGAACTTTTGATCCGCCCGCATTAACCTCTTCCTCAGAGAATGAGACTACTACCTTCCCTTTTCTCAAAAAATCCTGCCCTAATATACCTGACACTCCGTTTGGCAGAGACACCGTGTCCGGGCATACGTAGCAGGGGTGGTCCAATGCAATTCCGCCGAGAAAGAAGTGTAACCGGTAGAGTCCACTTATGCCAAGAGGATCCCCCGTTATGCCTACAAATTTGGTTGCCATACCACCAGACGCTTCCAACACCTCGCGGTCCCCCTTCCTTCGAAGCGTGTTAAAACTGCTCTCCTTAAGCAATGTCACCTTTGACCCCGTATCTATCAACAATTCCATGCAACAACCATTTAACTTGCAACGCACAACAGGGCATGCCTCGTCGGCCACACAAACTACCACCACCTCATCATCCACTGCTCCCTCCCCACGCTCCTCAGGCTGGGGAGGACTAACTAGTTTTTTGTATCGGTATCTGGAGCCCCGCTGTATGCTTGCTTAGGGCGTGTCTCGCCTGCTTCTCTTTGTGGCTCCCCACGGCGCACGTTTTGGCAGAACCTGGCGATGTGTCCGCGACCCTGGCAAGCGAAGCATACGATTTCTTCAAAATCTCGCATACCGCGCCTGTAGCTTTGTGGCGGTCTCCGGTTTCCAGCGAATGGGCGCTGTTGAGCGCGTGCTTCAACCTGGCGTTCTACCTGCTGAGATAGCATCTGTTCTAAGCGATCTAACCGCTCTGTCAAGAGAGCAACCTCAGGGTTTAGCACCGCTCTCTCTATGACGCGTACTCTCGCTGCGGCTGTCGTTAACGTCTCATTTTGTTCCTCATCCAATGCGGCCTCCACGGCTTGGTCGAAATTGCTTGGCTTGCGCGAGAGCACGAACCGGCGCACGGGGTCTTGCAGACCAGCCACGAACAAAGCGGTCATTTCCTCTTTAAGTATATCCTCCGCGTATTTCTTCTTTAGCTGGTCTCCTTCCTCCTCCCTGCTTAACGTATCGCGCGCTAAGCACTGAAGCCGCGACGCAAACGTTCGCACGTCCTCCCCTACCATCTGTCCGGCGTCACGGAGCCTCTGTACCCGCACGTGACGTGGTTCAGTGTCGAAATGCTCAAACGCGAGCTTCCTAAATTCCGCAAATGATTTTGTGGATTTTACTTTTTCGTCTCGCCAAGCAAAATCATGAGCAGCTCCTGCCATCTTACACCTCGCCATTCCCAGCATTTGAGCATCGGACCATCCCCCCATTTTTCCAATCTCTTCTAGCATGGAAAAGAAATCGCAGATTGGAACCCCTGTCTTATCTCCCGTAAACGTCGGAATGACGCTTCCTAATGCCAGCATGCTTGCTCCGAGCGACGGCTGTGGAGTGGGAGCTCCCTCAGATACAGACATTTTTTTTTCAAGCCCTCCAGTGCCTCAAGCCTCTCAAATGGGGCAAAAGTCCCACAATCAGTCCCGTGATTCCCTTTTGACTACAATTTTGAAGTCATGAATGTCACAGCATTCAGAGGACATTTGCATTTGAGACCCCACTTCTGAAACCAGTGTGATGACCCCCATAATGCGCAGGTCCACACGGGACGGAGAGGCAAAGAGACACCGTATGGCTCAGTTTAAACAAACAGATATATTCAATAATTATACATGATTAAGATTCAGAGGCTGGGGCGTCCGAGCTTACGTGCCGACGACTTTATGGGGGCGATGGAATGGCTCCGGAGTTGGGCTCGAGCGGTTGCTGGCAGAAGCTGCACGCCGTCGGGCTTCGGCGCTGAAGGCCCTCTTGGCGAACGATGTCGTCCTGAGCGTCCTTCTTCCGTACTGCTTCTCGATTTTTATATCCTCTTCTCCACACTCCCTAGGGTGAGGAAGCCCACGCCGGAGGGGAAGGAGGGGGGGGGGTTAGCGCTTTCACTTGGGCGCACAAACATACCACCGCACTTATTGTCTCGCCCCCCTCACGTGTTGAGTCCGAGGGAAAGAAGGTTGTCTTCGAGGTAGCGCATAGCGTCGGCTGTGGTAAGGCGTGCTCTGGCCCGCTGACAGTTCCCTTGTCCTGGAATGTGCTCGGGAAAGCCGCCCCTGGAACCGCCACGCCAATTGGGGAGAATAAAGCCCGTTTCCCCGCGGCGGCGGGTCCGGTTGGGTCCGGTTGGGCTTAAACCCCTTCGTTCTGGTTGTCACTCTCAACGAGCATGGCTGGGTAATTGATGATGCCTGTCATCTGGGTCTCCGTCTACGCCGCGCCGTCGAACGTGGAACCTCGTAGCACACACAAGGAATGTACCTCGTAGCACACACAAGGAATGTACCTCGTAGCACACAAGGAATGTCACAAGGGAGAGGACACCAGATAAAGATCTATCACTGCAATTTAATGAAGCCCTATGTAGAAAGGAGCGGGGTTGTAAACATGGCAGTAAATATCCCCGAAGAGCTACTAACCGAAACCCCTGAGTGGAAAGGACATGAAAGAAAATGCTACCAACAGCATAGAGGAAATCGTGTCCCGATCCGCGAGTACCGTGGATCTAGAACCATAGCAACTCCAAGAATTGAGGCAACTGCTGTGCGAATTCCGGGAGAGTTTAACGACCGGTCGGGGAAGACAAATCTCATCACGCATGAGATAGAGCTATCTTAAACTGATCCAGTAAGATCGAAAGCCTACAGAGTTTCTTTAAGGCAGAAAGAAATAATTCAGGCGGAGATAAAGCACATGCTGGAACTTGGCGTGATAGAGCCAGCAGAGAGCGACTACACCTCTACAGAGAGCGACTACACCGCTGATACTCGTAGAGGCACCAGGAAAAAATCCGCTACCTTGCGTGGACTACAGGAAGCTGAACACTATAACGAAGGACCAGTTGTACCCAATACCTAACATCGAAGAAAGGATCGAGACAGTTAGCGCGGCATAGTACATCTCCACCCTTGACCTAGTGAGGAGGTACTGGCAGGTCCCCCTCTCGGAAAGCGCGAGTCGGTATGCAGCATTTATTTCTCCCATGGGGGTATTCCGACCTTTGGTGCTCAGTTTTGGGCTAAAGAATGCACCTTTTAGCTTTTCAAAGCTAATGAACATCATCCTCAAGGACATGCAGGATTTCGCGCTGCCTTACCTTGAGAATGTGGCCATTTTTTTCTTACTCGTGGGAAGACCATGTTTCCCATCTGAGGAGGCTACTGACGAGTTTGAGGGACGCTTGGCTAACCATTAAGGCTGAAAAATGTAGTTTTGGTTGATCACATGTCACCTATTTTGGTCATGTTGTCCGCAGAGGTACGAGGAGGCCGTCAGACCTCAAGATAGCCCCTATCGTTGAATTCCCGTAGCGCCAACAAAGATGGATGTACGTTCATTTATCGGTCTTGTGGGGTACTACCAAAGGTACATACCCAACTATTCACAGCTACCAAGTCCTTTGACCGATGCCCTTCGCAAAAAAAAAAGCCGAATAGAGTTATCTCGGACGCAGCAAAAGAAATTTCGTTTCAGAGCTTGAAGAGTGTGCTGGTTTCGCGGGCCGTGTTACGCGCGCCGGACTACAGCAAGGAATTCGTTGTCCAGTGTGACGCCAGCGGCCTGGGGATGGGGGTCGCATTAAGCCAAGTTGGAAACGACAATGAGGAGCACCCTATCCTTTATGCCAGCAGGAAGTTAATCGTAAGAGAAGACGCCTACAGCGCTTCGGAAAAGGAATGCGCTTGTCTGGTTTGGGCCGCACAGAAGCTAGCCTGTTATGTTTACGGAGCGAAATTTACTTTCGAGACAGATCATTGTCCGCTTACATAGCTGCGTCAAATGTCGCCCAAGAATGGCCGCTTGCTACGATGGAGTCTAGCCCTCCAGCATTATAACTCTTCTGTGCGATACAAAAGGGGCAAATGTCATGGCAATGCCGACAGTTCATCAGGTTATTCCCATAATTGAGGTATCCGTTCGGTGGCAATTCGGTGCCTTTTCGTATTTTTTTATGTACTAGTTAGCTTTGTTTTGGCGTGGTGTCACATTATTCTTCTTCTTTTGCTTCCAAATTTGCCACCTCTCTTCAAGTCGTGTTCGTCGAATCGGGCTTTGGCAGACATGGAAGATGTTCTTAGTAGCCGAGAATATTGCTGTCAGCTACAAAATTTTGTGCCTACGTTTATATTGACAATGCAGTAGTATTGCATAACTCCCTGGCGGCTCTTGGGTGAATTTCGTGCACTGCCTAGGGAATGGCGCAATGTTGAGTGGTTGGTTTCGACTAATGCATCCGATGTCCGAGGTTCAGGATTCTGCTGTGTGCTTGCAGACAAGATGAAGAAGGGCCTCCCACGCTAAAACTCAAGTCATCTCTCCTCGACCAATGATTGTGACCTCTGGCCGATCGAGATTGTACTGGCCGCGGAGGAGCTGTTACGTTTGGAGACGCCAACATGCCAAGAATATTCAGGCCACTGATAAGCATCAATCGACCGAGGCTTCAAACGGCCGTCGACGTGGTTGCAGCGCCACGAGTGCAGGTGGTGGCGTCTACAAGGGACCTTCCCCCCACCCTTGCTGTTTACGGAGTGAAACGGCCCTCCGCTGCCTCAGAACGGCTTTGAGGAACCTGTCGTTTGTTCTCAACGCCGGACCCACGAGTCCTGCGCATTTTTGGCGCCAGGACACGAATGCGTCGCGAGAGAGAAAGCACTGAAGCGAGGAGGAGAGGACGCTGCCTGGTTGGCTGCGCGAGTCTCGCGGTCGGCTGTTACATACAGTGCACAGCATCCCCTTTTCTCTCACTCCCGCCTTTCCTTTTCTCCACATTCCCGCCCATAAAGAAGTTTTGAGTCCGCCGCGGCTGCTTTGGGCTGTTTATTCGAGTAGCGTGTTCCATCCGTGAATTATGGCGGCATCATCGCTGCCGTTCGAATGCGAGTTAAAAAGTGACAATTGCGTCGAGAACTTGAGTTATTTTCGTGTGGCTCTGAACTCAGACGGAGACGCGTACGAGTGGCTCACCAGCTACGGTGTAGCGACGAAAACCACGTGGATCGTTGACTGGGAAGTTGCAAAGCCAAAAAGGTATGGGAAATTTTGCATTTTATTCACCCATGCACTTGATGTATTACTCGAAAGAGCGGTCGTCTATTCATAATTGTTTCGCAAATGTGGACTGTGACAAACTTCAATTTTCAGTTTTTTTTGCTAGGCTGGCTACACCGCATGACAGTAATGTAGTGCAGAAAATTACGCAATATTTACATCCGAGGCCACCTGGGAAAAAAGTACATAGCCGCTCGGCGCTGAAGCCGAACTTACTTTGCTTCATGTATCAGAGCTAATCACGCGCTTCAGGGTGCTGTGTGCAAGTTCTGAAGACTGTCATGGAAAAATTATATAACTGTGGACTGTGACATTCCAATTTTCTGCTTTTTGTTAAGCTGGCTTCTCCGCAAGTATATATTGTAGTGCAGAGATTTACGCAATAATTACATTATTGTTACCAGTGTTTTTCTTATGTAAAATAGACTAAAGCGAGAAGATGAGCGTTATTCTGAGAAGAGAAATCATTTGCATTTCTTTTAGAATTGCGGAATTGTGGACTGTAACAGATTCCAATTATCACTTTTGTAAGGCTGGCTTTGCCGCTGGACAGCAATGTCTTGCAGAGTACTGCGCAATATTTACATTATTGTTACTAGTGTCTCTCTAATGTAAAATATTCTTACGCAAAAATATGAGTGTCATTCTAAGAAAAATCATTTGAATTTCTTTTTTACTAGGATCGCATTCCACAAGAAGTGGAAATGCCAGCACTAGAACAGGAATAAGATTACTGGCCAAACAGGCACCACCTGTCCAGCCTTTGTGGACATCAAAATAAAAAAAAAGCATTACTAGGGACACAAGGAATCGGGACCCATTCCTGAAGAGGGCTACGCCGTAGCGTGCCATTGTGAAGGTCAGGGATGACAATAATCATGCGCTAGACTGTACTGATGCATTACGTCTCCTGCGCACCACAGCTGACACTCGAGCTGTGTTGCATAACTATTTTCATGATGGCCTCACACCACCACAGGCCATAGCTATGCACCAGCAGAAGCTAAAAGCTGAAGATGACGCCGCCGAGAAGCTTGCCAGTGGTGCCGTGAATCCAAGCGCAGGCACTGTTTATTACTGGTTCCGGCTGTGGCGGGATCATCATTATGGCAGCGCAGTGGACTCTGTCAGCAAACTTTCAGAAAAAGCGTCATGCTATCTTGACAAGGGTAAGCTGCGATATATCTGAACAGTGTAGTTTGTTTTCTTTGAAATTCCTGCGAATTTTTGAAAGGATGGGGCTGGAAAGGTTTTTTGGGTGTTTAACTGTTTGCATTTGCACATATTTGTGTGATTATTTTTATTTTTGTGGTCTAGGTATTTCAAAAATATTTAGCTTTTGCTTCACCAGAATTATCACCAAATGTTGTAGCACATCATGCTGCCAACAGGGGTAACCTCTCGGCTAGCAGTAGTTTTTCTTTCCCCTTAGAGGGACCACCTGAGGCTTTAAAGTATATTCATTCAAGCCACAGTGGCCCCCTTTTCGGTGAAACTAGAGCAGGATGAAAAGCCATACGCATGTCTGAATCAGCTTACAGCAACCTTCTCTGGTCTGCATTGCTAAAGCTGTGCGGTTTACAACAAAAATCCCATCCATGATGAATACTTCCTGCATTGTGAAACATTGAGTATGCTACAGGATCTACTTTTCATTATCTGCCCCGCCGCGGTAGCTCAGTGGTTAGAGCGCTCGAATACTGATCCGGAGTTCCCGGGTTCGGACCCGACCGCGGCGGCTGCGTTTTTATGGAGGAAAAACGCAAGGCGCCCGTGTGCTGTGCGATGTCAGTGCACGTTAAAGATCCCCAGGTGGTCGAAATTATTTCGGAGCCCTCCACTACGGCACCTCTTCTTCCTTTCTTCTTTCACTCCCTCCTTTATCCCCTCCCTTACGGCGCGGTTCAGGTGTCCAACGATATATGAGACAGATACTGCGCCATTTCCTTTCCCCCCAAAACCAATTATTATTATTATTTCGAACTCCTTACAAGCGGCTTTGAACAAATCATGCCCCCATATGACCTCGTCAAGATTCAGCGCTCAAGTTCAGCAGTTAAAAGAAGCAGGGTACCCTTCTTGTGTGGTTTCTTTCGCGTGTGAAGCCCTTCTGCAGAAGTGGAAGCAAGGTCCTGAAAGTAGAGATCTGATTTCGTGCAATCGTGTGGCTGTAATACCGTATATCCACAAGGAGTTTCACAATCTTAATAAAGTAGCAGGCAGAGATAACCTTCAGGTCACATTCACAGCCCAATGAAAACTTTCTAGGATTTGCGCTATGAATAACTGAGAAAAACAACCGGCTTGTACTGTGAAACAAAAACACAAGTTCACACAGTGCAGAACTCTGGTTGTTTACCAGATTTCTTTAGGCTCCGGGCTCATATACATTGGCCAAACAGGTCGATGTTTCAATGAGCGTGCCAGCGAGCACTGTCGAAATCTGCGAATTAATGAAGGAAGCTTCCCAGTGGATCCCTGCAAAGCTTGCAGGAATTGCCGTCCTGAGTTCGAGAAAACTATCTTCTTGAGGAGTGGAAAGGACAGAGTAGAGAGAGGTGATGGAAGCCTTTTATATCTGGAAATAATTGAGCAGATGGGTCAGCAAGCCATCCATGACGCTTAGCAACGAGGAGTTCACTTTGCAAGATGAAATTTTGTAGGTTTATTGTTTTGTCGTGCACTACCTTCAGCATTGGGTGCTATTCTTTGTGACGAAGTGCCGTTGTTTGCTCGGATTTATGTGCGCTTTTTGTGCCTTTGACGCAGACTTTGGTCTGACCCTGTTTTTGACTATCTTCCCTTTTTCCCATGTTCTTGTTGGTAGTCGGATATCATTCATATGGTTGCCGACTGACCGGCTCCAAATGGTAAAGGTTTTCGCACTCATCACGCCGTCTTTTTTACCTTTGACGCAGCTTTAGTCTTAAATTTTCATTCTGCACTTTTTTCACGCTCCTATTGGTGATCTGGTGCCACTCCTCAAGTGTTGTATAGTTTTCGGTTGTTAAGGGTTTGCGTGGTCATGATCGTTTGATGTTCATACTTGTGCAGAGCTGTTTGTTATATTTTTCTTCACGTCGTTTGGGTTTTCTTCCTGATGGCCATGATAAAATGTTACTTGGTTACTTATTGTGCTTCATGTATTAGATACCTTTCAGTGATCTTTTATACGGCGTGAGTTGGCTTCGCGACTTTGCAAATGCGTGAGTGCACGGTTGTTACGGCGTGTTGGCTTAGAAAAAGGCAGGTTTCACGCGAAATAATACTCAGTTGTAAGTTGTCGATGGTCCCGTCGTGTTTGTTTCTCTTTTGTCCCCGTATTTCTTGCCGTTTTCTTTGCGAATCATGAACCAACTAGCCCAAACTAGAGGTCTCCTTGTGGTGTGAGCTTTGTCATGAAGTTAGCCATACCCAGAAAGCTCCTGTAGGTCTTGTTGGCCAGTTGGCTATGTGTTTTGCATGAAAGGTTTGAACTTTGCTGCATCTGCTTTGACTCCATCAGCAGACACCACATGGCCAAGGTTACCGATCTTCGTCATTACTGGCTTGAAATTGCAGATTGTGGGGTTTAATGTCCCGAAGTGTCACACGCACAATAAGGGAAGCCATAGTGCAGAGCTCCGGATTAATTTGGAGCAACTGCGGTTCTTTTGTTCTCTCACATCGCACAGCACACAGGTGCTTTTGTATTTTGCCTTCGTTGAAATACAGCCATTTAAGCCAGCAGCCAAATGCCGAAGCCTCTGAGCCAGTCTAGCTGGTCCCTGATAACTTCAGCTTATCTGAGTAACGCTAATCCACCATTTAAAATTGACAGCAAGGTATGAAATATCAGCTTTCAGATGTATGGATGTTTATGGATGTTTGTTTGCCTCATTCAGATTTCATGGGTCAAGGTAGATCTGAACACAACCATCTTTTTTTTATTCAGAATTGCCAATGGGCTGGTTCAGCAACTTGTGTGAACACTTGTTCTTTCCCTAGGTTTGCATTTCTTTATTTAACTCACCATTCTTGTCTGATGAGAATTCATATGGTGCCAAAATGAATATTCCGAACTTTTGTCCAGTGGTACTGCATACTCGCCATGCAGAAGACCTGTCCCTTCAACAAGTACATCGCTGTAATGCTCAATTATGTTTGCCAACTCTGCATTTCTGGATTTCATATCAGCTGACCCGCAGTGAAGTTTGTCGAGGTGTGGTATGAACTTCAGCCACTGGGAGTCACATCACACCAAAGTTACTGCACTTGGCAGACTAACAACAAAGAATTCAGTCTTGATGCACTCGGTGAAATCCACTAGAAAGAACTCTCTCCCTGTAATGGTGCTACTGCATCAGTGCAAGTGATTGCACTGTCATTAAGGCTCATTAGCACTGGCAGGTAGGACTGCTTTTGAATCTCATCAGAAGATAGGAGGCTGACATCTGATTATTTGTCCAGTTCCAAATTGGCATCACGTGCATTCCTTTTGGTTTGCTGCCATATCAAGTGATGAAGAGTACAAACAGTGAATGCATCTGACGAAGGGGGTGCACCGTTGAACAATGTTCACACCATAAGCAAATGTTCAAGGGCTAGCAACATGATGCAGTTGAAAGGGGGTGCAATGGCCCTGAAAGAACCAGGCACTGAATGGTGTTCTGGCCGTCGGCGGTTGTTCTAGAGCCAGCCAGCAGCGCACGCTCAGCGATAGCACTGCCACTACCGCGTTGACAAAGCTTCGTTGTTACACAGGGTAACAGCTGGGAGTGCCACACGTGTTGCATTGGTCTTTGAAAGCTGGCACTGATGTGGGCCTCTGTCCACCAGGACACTTTGAAACGGTTGGCAGCAAGCAAGCACACATTCGGAGTTTTCGCCTAGCATGAGGTCAGAAGCTTTTGGTCGGTTACGATGTGGTGCGAGATGCTCCGACCTGGTTGCTTGCATTTCTTTGACGTACAACATGGATAGTTGTGCTCCCATGCAGTGGCTGATTGCTTACCATAATACAAGTGTCTTTTCATACAAAAAAACATTCGCAGAGTGCGGCGTCACCGATTCCATGCCTACACGGTTCGTAAACATCTGGTTGTGCATAGTGCTGATTTGACCCTCTTGTACGTTAACAGCTTGCACGAATCTGTCACAAGCTTGGCTTGTCATTTCTTCATGTTGAGCAATACTTCGATGCATATGTTGTACTGCAGTCCCTTGTGAAATGCTGATCGAAGCGATTCAGTACGTCTTAGATTTTTTGTTGCGGCAGAGAAATGTGAAGGCCTCATACTTTTGTTGGAATTCCGTCTGTCTAACTAGTAACAGCAGAGCTATCTGGCTCCGAGTTTCATCTTTGTTCTTGTACCCTGTCACTCGCTTGTAGATGCTGTATTTTTGTTTCGAAAGTCAACCACTGCTGAAGCTTGACCAAAATACCTGAACTGGTAGCATATGCACCACCTCTGCACAAGGTAACCAGAAAAGTTCTTACTGTTCTTGACATCTCGTTACAAAAATGAGCACTGATATGGAAATAACTGACTCGTGTGCTGAAACACGTGCCTGGGGTGCGTGCAGAAACACCGACCGTGGCTAATACAACCAAATATGAAACCATTGCGGCGACGGAAGAGAAACAACAGAGGCTGCCGTACTCATTGCTTGTTGGCATGTGACGGTGTGTGGAATACTCACTTTCTCCACCTGAATGTCTTTTCAATGCAGTGGGGGCAAAAGCTTGCAGTTTACCCAGAAATGCGGAAATGGATGGCAAAGTGACATGAGAAGTAGTTGTCTTTTTCTATGGGCACATTTAGTATTGTGTCAGCCAACATGTGTCCAGTGAGTTGGATGCGCAATGAAGAAGCATACCTCCCAAGCTGAATTTTTGAACCCAAAGCCTGGCAGTACATTTAATCAGAGCACTATTCCCAAACACTTGACATTCTGTGCCTTGATTTACCTGCTTACAGCTGTATCTTAAAAGGAAGTCAAAGAATGGACGACCCCAAATAAGCTGTTTTGTCAGCTCCATTTCCCTTTGCCACTGCTCAAGCTATGGCTGCTGCAGGAATGCAGCATGCATGCATCTGGCACAGCCAATGTTCCCATTTCTTACTGCACATAAGTAATTTATTTCCTAATCAGTGTTAACTTTTTTCATGTGGCGTCAAGAACAGCACAAATTTTTTTGGCTACTTGATACAAAATATTCTCACGGACTCTGTTCATCCCCTCTATCACGCCCATCACCACGTCTTACGTTTCATCGTCACTGTATTTTACAACCTTTGTCCGTAAAGTTATGAGACTGATTCATTTTCTCTATATATGACTCCCCAAAACAAATGTGGTGCGTATGTGTAGCGCCATCTTTTTGGGTTAACCTGAGCTATTTGTGTTAATTGCTGTGGCGGCCACTACATGGCAGCACATGTAGAAAAATACGTTGTCGCTAGTCGTCTGTGCATACTACTGTGAGTGAATGTGGAGAGATGGACGGCCACCTCGAACAGCGTTTGAACATAAAATTCTGTGTGAAGCTTGGCAAGACAGCCACACAGACGTATGAGCTCCTTCGTGATGCTTACGGCAACGAGACATTATCGCGGGCACAAGTTTTTGAGTGGCACAAGAGGTTTGTTTTGTGGAGAACATTGGTGGAAGATGACACAAGGCAGGAATGCCCTTCAGCCTCACGGAATGTGAACAACGTGGCTCGGATCAGGTAAATCATACAGGAAGACTGCACCATTACAGTCCGCATGCTATCAGATGCTCTCGACATTAGTAAGACAACATGCCACCAAATGTTGGTGAGAACTTGGGGAAACGAAAGCTGAATGCCAGACTTGTGCTACACTCCCTCACACAGGACTACGTAGACGGACACGCGGGCATCAGTGAGCGCTGATTTGTTCTCCGAGGTAGAGAAAGATGCTGCATTCGTCGACAGCATCACTGCTGAAGATGAAACATGGTGTTTTCAATACGATCCTCAAATAAAAAGGCAGAGCGCCGAATCACAGTCCAGAAGCTCTCCGGCGTCAAGGAAGGTGCGGCGACAGAAGACCAAAACAACGACGACGCTGATAGTTTAGAAGACCAAAACGACGATGCTGATAGTTTATTTTTTCAATGCCAGCGATGTCATACACCATGAGGTCGTCCCACAAGGGCGGACGGTGAATCACGAGTTTGAAATCCGAGTGCTCCAACACATGCGTGATGCACTGCGACACCGTCACCCTGACTTATGGGCATCTGGACAATGAAGCCTTCTCCACGATAACGCAAGGCCGCACACTGCTCTCAGCGTGACAAAATTTGTCAGCAAGCAGAGCATTACTGTACTTCCCCATCCGCCAATCTCGCCTGACCTCTTCACATAAGTTTTTTTCCTGTTTCCTTGTGTGAAGAGAGTCCTAAAAGGTCGCTGGATGGGGAGTGTGGAGGCCATTCAAGACGCGGCGACAAAGGAGCTGACAGCCTTGCCAAAAGAAGCGTTTTCCAACTGTTTCCAAGATCTCAAGAAGCGTTGGAAGCTGTGTATATACTGCAAGGGAGATTATGTCGAAGAGGTGCTGCACAAATGATTTCAATATTAAACGCATTTTTTAATACACTCAGTCTGTGTACTTTACGGAAAAAGGTTGTAGTTCGAAGAATCGGGATGATCGCTCGGGGGCACCGGGTTGTGTCACGAACCAGAAGACGACAAAGTGGACAGTGGCGCGGCACGGAGCGCTCGCTCTGGGCCCACCGCCATTAAATCATTCCATCGCCATCTTTCATGTAGTCCTCTTTTCATTGGCTTGCCGTCACGTAACAATATGCTCACTCCTGGCAGAGAGACTTTTGGCACCAAGGTGTATATCAGTTGTACATGGGTTGCATACAGAGTTGTAATGTTAGCCTGCATTAACATATACACACAAAAGTACATCACAGAACAGCCACCTTTGTTTATTACTGGACAGAGTTTTCCCTAGTGTTTGCACGTCAGATTACTTCTGGCATTACCTTCATAGCCACACGTGGATAGCATTACCTCCTGCTGTATGCGACAAATGAAACATCAAATAAGATGCATAGTAAGTAGGTTTTTCAAAAGCCGGCACGAAGCATGTGTACTGCAATGTGCCCTTTGATGACCTCAACCATCCTCTGTCTGAACTGGTGTGAGCACATTGATTATGATCAGCAGTTAGCAGCTGGCTTTGGTTTGTGCAGTATGCAAGATCGTGCTTTCCAACACCGTGTGCGCATCTTTGCAATGGCTTCATGTTGAGCAAGATTTGAAATCTGAAGTAACATGGTGATGTTACACTTTTTCTTGCACCTCTCCTGTTAAGAATTTGCATGTTTTTTTGCCTAAAAATTGTTTCAACTACACATTAGCCCACTGACCTCAACCGGGTTTCGCCTCCAGAGCAAAAAGAATAAATGAAGGGCATGAGCAATCTCACAATGATAATCAATACCTTTTGTTGCTGTAAGTCACCGCTTGTACATAGATAATAACAAATTGTAAGGAAACGTAAGAAAGTCACTAATAACAGTCCTCTTGTTGAAACATTGGCAAGCACCGTGACGTTTTCTCTCCCGTGTTCACTTTGTGATTATCAAGAACCATCTGACCAACCTCTCTCTACCAAGTTCTAAGCATGGGTGCTCAAAGGTCGAAGCAGTATTACGAGGCAGCCTCACCTTAACCAGAGCTCCATATTTCGCGGCACCAACTTTGCGGAACTAGCACAGCCACACTGGACAGACCTGAAGAAAAGGTCGGCGCAAAATTTGGCTTCTAACCAGAACCGAGTCTAGCGGCAGCAACGGACCACTTCGGTGAAATCAATATGCGTTCAGAACACAAATCTCAGTGGTGCATTTCTGAGAAAACAAAAGCATGCGGAGGCTAATTTCAAGCACATTTGTGACGAAACGCCTCGTAGGTTTGAAGAAATGGCTAAAAAAGTAAACTAGCCGAACTTGATAGAGCACCGGACGCGAAATTAGTAGATCGTGGATTTGAATCCCGCCGGCAGCATGTGGCTGTTTTTTTTCTTCTGATTTCTTATGATTACCTTAAAGCGATGGAATACATTATTAAATTCTCATTCACCACCACCACAAATTTATTTTTAAAACAAATAGAAACACTCCCCTATGCGCCTTGGTTTCAGTGGTTGTTGCTTCCGTCATATGTCTGTCCGGTAATCCGACATTTCAAATAAAACGTTGGCCATCAGATGACCAGCACTGCTACTAAGAAACATTGCTAAACAAATGTTAATGTGTAGCACAGCTATACCCACACCAATGTCAAAGAATAGCGTTTTCGGGAGAAGTAAAACAAACCTTCCCAGTCCAGACCATCGCCTGGTCTACAGCTCCAAGGACAAACGCATCTTCTGGGCGCGGCCATTTAAAAACTAACTCTTGATCAAAAAAATAAAACCCGCCGAATTTAGTCATGTGCAACTTTGCCGAAACGCACTAAAAGCAGTCATTCATCTTGTGTAGTGTGCTATAAAAAGTTAACAATAAAACAAATCTAAAAAATTTGAAAGTAAATAATTATGTGGCGCAAGATAAATCAGCACCTGTCTCACAGTTAATGAGGCAGCGGCAAAGCGGCAGTAGCACTGTAGAAGTGACAACAGCAGCAAGACGGCCTGCATTGACAGAAACTTCGCTCAGGATTAATATTGCTACGCTACTAACTACTCTAGGGGCGCCACAGTGCGGCTAAACTGCATTTCCTGGCAGTTGGCAAGCCTTGAGCCATCTCGGGGCTAGATGCTTCGTCTTCTTCATCTCTCGTGCTGCCTGCTACCTTGCGCGTTCAAACGTCTTGCGCGCCTAATTAAAGCAAGTAAACCAGCCCTGCTTACGCCAACCGTTTCTCAGTGACATAATTGGTAGAGGTGCTGGGTAACGGCCCATGTACGCTGACCTCGAGGACACCTTTGACGTCAGCTCTCAACGCGTGGCTACAACACCAGTCCACAAGGCGAGCCGCCGCCTGCGAGGCCTACAACCCGAGTTCGGCCAACTGACAGCGCCGGTAAGGGCCATGACATCCACCGCGGCTATCCAGACAAGTCTGCACTCCGGCAGTGTCCCGCCATTTGTCCTTCACGCACCTCGATCGCCGCCACCGTTCCACGGGGACAGGTTCGAGAACGTCGAAGACTGAATGGCCAGCTTTGACCGAGTGGCAGGTTTCAATGAGTGGGACGGCGAGCGCAAGCTGCACAACGTCTACTTTGCGCTGCAGGACTCGGCCGAAACGTGGTTTGAGAACCACGAAGCTTCCTTTACCACCTGGGAGGCTTTTCGTCGAGAGCTGCTAGCGACATTTACCAGCAGCGAAAGAAAAGAGAAAGCTGAAATCGCCCTGCGCTCGAGATCACAGCAGCCGAACGAGGGCGTCGCGATGTTCATCGAGGACACGACCCGAATAATCAATCGGGCCAACCCTGCTATGCCCGAAGCCCAGAAGGTACGCCACTTAATGCGTGGCGTAAAAGAGCAGCTGTTTGCCGGACTGGTCCGTGACCCGCCACGAACAGTGTCCGACTTCACCATGGAGGCAATGAGTATCGAGCGCTCTTTACAGGAACGGGGCGCCCACTACGGACATCAGGCTACTGTAGCAGCCGCTTCCCAGTCCCAGTACACGCCTACGTCGCTGCCCACCGAGGAGCTTCGGGAGCTTGGTAGAAGCCTGGTGCGCGAGGAACTGGCGAAACTTCGCTTTGAAGCTCGACAGGTCAGCGTCGCTGCCATTACGGACGTGGTCCGCGAAGAAATCCGACGAGTTGTGCAGCCACCCCCCGCTCTACACCCGGCGCCCTCCGTTATGACGTACAACGAGGCGCTACGATGTCCCGGGCCAGCGATGCGAGACTTTTCCCCCATAGCTTCTGTTGAACACCTGCAGAAGCCAATCGTAACAGCACCCTCCGTGCCGCAGGAGTTCAGGCCCCTACCGCAGGATGGGTTTAAGAGCGTTTTCACCTGACGCAGCTCGACCACACTACGCTGAAATACCACGGGATATCGAACAGTGCTTGGCTGAAAACGTGCAATCTTCGACCTCGCAGCGACGCCAGTCCCGATCGCCATCCCCAAGGCGGTTCTTTTTGCCCGGCCGCCCGTCATCCTCTGGCCAGTTCAGAGGTACGTCCCCACGTCGGGAAAACTGAAGACGGCGTCCTCCGGGGGTAGGGCGGCCGCTACTGGACCGAGTCAAGAGCCTCCACCCGACGATTCGCCGCGACGCTCCGACCGACGACGACCTGACCCGACGACCACGACGACGTGCTGCGACCGACTGGCCTCCGCCGAAATTCCGGTATCCGCCGACAACCACGAGGTTACCGCACTCGTGGATACCGGCGCCGATTTTTCGGTAATGAGCAGACGGTTAGCCACGGTCTTGAGGAAATTTCTGACCCCTTGGTCTGGGCCGCAGCTCCGGACAGCTAGTGGAAACGTGGTAAATCCGATCTGTGTCTGCACTTCGCGAATCCTGATCCGCGGTCTTACTTTCCCTGGCTGCTTTGCTGTGTTACCCGAGTGCTCCAAAGACCTCATACTCGGTTTGGATTTCCTTCAAGAGTACGGTGCCGTTATCAACCTCTAGGAGCTAATCGTGTCGTTTTCCACCCAAGGTCCTATCGACGACGATACCGAGCCACGCAGGGCTACGTTATGCGTCTGTGACGACCACGTTTTGATCCCATCAAGATCCAGCTTGTTTGTTACTGTAGAGTGCGATAACAGCACCAAAGTTTGTGGCATTGCTGGTCGGCAAGTCTGTGTTGCTCGAGGAATTGTTGAACTGGACAAAGGCCCAACCGAACTCTTGGTGACCAATTTTGGTTGTGAACCCCAGTGTTTGCCTGGCAGAACAGCGATTGCGTATTTCGAGGATAATAATAATAATAATAATAATAATAATAATAATAATAATAATAATAATAATAATTGGTTTTTTGGGAAACTAAATGGCGCAGTATCTGTCTCATATATCTTTGGACACCTGAACCGCGCCGTAAGGGAAGGTATAAAGGAGGGAGTGAAAGAAGAAAGGAAGAATAGGTGCCGTAGTGGAGGACTCCGGAATAATAGATCGACCACCTGGGGATCTTTAACCTGCAGTGACATCGCACAGCACACGGGCGCCTTAGCGTTTTTCCTCCATAAAAACGCAGCCGCCGCGGTCGGCTGCGTTTTTATGGAGGAAAAACGCTAAGGCGCCCGTGTGCTGTGCGATGTCAGTATTTCAAGGAACTCAGCGAATTCGCGGGACCGCACGTTTTGTGCGGAGCCCCGGCATCAGTGGAGGAACCGACCACTCCCATAAACACTGACGTGAACCCAAACCTCCCAACTAACCTGAAACGCTGCTTGGAAAGCGTTATCCAGTCTTTCTGCGACTGCTTTGCCTCGACCTCTAAGGTTAAGCAAACACCGCTCACAAAGCACCGAATTATAGTTGACGCCAACCAACGGCCGTTATGTCAGCCACCCTACCGCATCTCTTCGAAGGAGCGCGATGCCATTCGCCGCCAAGTTCAAGAAATGCTCAAGGACGACGTGATACAGCCGTCGACGAGCCCGTGGGCGTCGCCTGTTGTTCTAGTGGCAAAGAAAGATGGAACCCTACGGTTCTGCGTTGATTACAGACGTTTAAACAAGGTAACTAAAAAGGATGTTTATCCTCTCCCGCGTATTGATGACTCCCGGGATCGGCTGCGCCACGCCAAGTACTTCTCATCGCTAGATTTACGAAGCGGCTATTGGCAAATCGAGGTAGACGAACGCGACCAGGAAAAGACCGCCTTTATTACACCGCACAGTCTGTACGAATTCCGGGTGCTCCCTATCGGCCTGTGCACGGCTCCTGCTACCTTCCAGAGGATAATGGACACCGTTCTTGCCGATCTCAAATGGCAGTCCTGTCTCGTGTACTTGGATGACGTTGTCATCTTTTCTGACACGTTCGAAGAGCACCTGAGACGCCTGCGCGCTGTGTTCGAAGCAATTCGTTCGGCCGGTCTTTCGCTGAAGCCCAAAAAGTGTCACTTCGCTTTCGAAGAGTTGAAGTTTCGGGGCCACATCGTGAGCGCTAAACGGGTTAGCCCAGACCCCGATAAGACTGCTGCCGTGGCTGCTTTTCCTGTGCCCACCGATAAGCGCAGTGTGCGCCGCTTTCTGGGTCTCTGCGCCTATTATCGGCGTTTTGTGCAGAACGCCCAGGTCGCTGAGTCCCTCACGCGACTCATGAAAGATTCCGAACCATTCTTCTGGGGTCTGGAGCAACAGCAAGCCTTTGAAGACCTCCGCACTCGTCTCCAAAGTACGCCCATCTTTGGACACTTCGACGAGTCAGCCGACACTGAACTACACACAGACGCCAGCAACATTGGCCTCGGTGCGGTCCTTGTGCAGAGGCATAATGGTCTCGAACGCGTAATCGCATACGCGAGCCGCACAGTGTCACGATCTGAGGCGAACTATTCCACCACCGAAAAAGAATGCCTGGCCATTCTATAGGCAGTAACAAAATTTCGCCCGTACCTATATGGCCGCCCTTTCACGGTCGTCAGCGACCACCACTCGCTGTGTTGGCTGGCGCACCTCAAAGATCTTTCGGGACGGCTTGCACACTGGAGCCTTTGACTTCAGAAATTCGATGTCACCATCGTCTATAAGTCTGATAGAAAGCACAGTGATGCCGACTGTTTGTCTCGTGCTCCTATCGAGAACAACCGAGCTGACCCCGACGACGATTCTGTTTTCCTTGGTGCCATCTCCACGTCCAACCTCATTCAACACCAAAGGGACGACAGCGAACTACGGCCCCTCATTGAGTATCTAGAAGGAAGCGCTCAGTCTCCCCCGCGAATCTTTTCGCGCGGACTGTTGTCGTTCTGTTTACGTGTCGGCGTGCTGAATAAAAAAACCACAGTCCAACAGAAGCTGTCTATCTACTCGTCGTGCCTACGGCCCTTCGCGACGAAGCCCTGCAGGCGAGCCATGATGACCCATCTTCTGGTCACCTGGGTTTTTGTCGAACTTTGGCACGAATACGGCAAAAATACTACTGGCCAAGGGTATATATCCCCGTGGAGCCACCACGGAGCGAGCACAAGGTGAGAAGGTCGTCATATCAAAGGAGAGAACACCTGTTAGCCGCGGCGCCGGCTCGGGGGCCACGGCACACGCGACGAGCGGCTCGCTTCTAGCTGCGGCGGGGAGCAAGCTTAGAATTTAACTGTTACGAAGCAGTAGAGCAACAAGATTCAGATAAAGACCCTTCGTCGGTAACTTCCATGGCGAGATTGATCAACCAACGCGTAGCGCACCGCTATATATCTCCGTGGAGCCACCACGGAGCGAGCGCAAGGTGAGGAGGTCGTCATATCAACGGAGAGACCACCTGTTACGCGCGGCGCCGGCTCGGGGGCCACAGCACACGCGACGAGCGGCTCCCTTCTAGCTGCGGCAGGGAGCAAGCTTAGAATTTAACTGTTACGAAGCAGTAGAGGAACAAAATTCAGATAAAGACCCTTCGCCGGTAACTTCCATGGGAGATTGATCAACCAACGCGTAGCGCACCGCTATATATCCCCGTGGAGCCACCACAGAGCGAGCGCAAGGTGAGAAGGTTGTCATATCAACGGAGAGACCACCTGTTACGCGCGGCGCCGGCTCGGGGGCCACGGTACACGCGACGAGCGGCTCCCTTCTAGCTGCGGCAGGGAGCAAGCTTAGAATCTAACTGTTACGAAGCAGTAGAGCAACAAGATTCAGAACCCTTCGTCGGTAACTTCCATGGCGAGATTGATTAACCAACGCGTGGCGCACCACTATATATATCCGTGGAGCCACCACGGAGCGAGCGCAAGGTGAGAAGGTCGTCATATCAAAGGAGAGACCACCTGTTAGCCGCGGCGCCGGCTCGGGGGCCACAGCACACGCGACGAGCGGCTTCCTTCTAGCTGCGGCGGGGAGCAAGCTTAGAATTTAACTGTTACGAAGCCGTAGAGCAGCAAGATTCAGATAAAGACCCTTCGTCGGTAACTTCCATGGCGAGATTGATCAACCAACGCGTAGCGCACCGCTATATATCTCAGTGGAGCCACCACGAAGCGAGCGCAAGGTGAGGAGGTCGTCATATCAACGGAGAGACCACCTGTTACGCGCGGCGCCGGCTCGGGGGCCACAGCACACGCGACGAGCGGCTTCCTTCTAGCTGCGGCGGGGAGCAAGCTTAGAATTTAACTGTTACGAAGCCGTAGAGCAGCAAGATTCAGATAAAGACCCTTCGTCGGTAACTTCCATGGCGAGATTGATCAACCAACGCGTAGCGCACCGCTATATATCTCAGTGGAGCCACCACGAAGCGAGCGCAAGGTGAGGAGGTCGTCATATCAACGGAGAGACCACCTGTTACGCGCGGCGCCGGCTCGGGGGCCACAGCACACGCGACGAGCGGCTTCCTTCTAGCTGCGGCGGGGAGCAAGCTTAGAATTTAACTGTTGCGAAGCCGTAGAGCAGCAAGATTCAGATAAAGACCCTTCGTCGGTAACTTCCATGGCGAGATTGATCAACCAACGCGTAGCGCACCGCTTTATATCCCAGTGGAGCCGCCACGGAGCGAGCGCAAGGCGAGGAGGTCGTCATATCAAAGGAGAGACCACCTGCTAGGCGAGGCACCGGCCCTGGGGCAATGGCACACGCGACGAGCGGCTTCCTTCTAGGTGCGGCGGGGAGCAAGCTGACGTCACGCGTCGTCATAGCAACGGAGAGAGCTGACGTCGCACCTCCTGCCAAGCGCAGCGCCGGCTCTGGGGGGAGCACGGCATACGCGACGGGTGGTTAGACCTGGCGTAGTACTGCTTCCGCAATAAAAAAGGGCTGTGGTTTATCTGGTCAAACCTGGAGTTACGCGATAGCTACAGCTGGCCGACTGGAACTCGCCCAGCCAAACTGCAAAGTCAGTCTTTCGCTGCTCCGTTTCGCTGGGCGTTCCTTCTTCATCTTCGTCCCTAGACGTAGATTCACTCTCTTCCCTTCTCCACTCCCTTCCCCCTCCCCACTCGGTTTCGCCGGCGCGCCGCGCCGCCGGCAGCTGCTACGCACCGCGTGACCAACCACGTGATGAGCCATGGGCCGCCACGGTGGCCGCGCTGAAGGCTTGAAATGCTAGCGTAATGTAGCTATCGCTCCAAAAAAATATGGAGGGACATTTAAGCTCCGCGTTTTGGGTTTGGCGTGACAGCGTAGTGGGTTAATTCGCGTATATGCACAATTAAGGTCATTCTCTCCTTTACATTCATTGACCCCTGGTATTCCCCATACCACTCCCACAGTGGTGCAGCGGTTCGGCCATGAGCTACTGCCCTGCGATGGCAGGTGCTCCCAGTGGAGGGTCTTGTGTAACCTCTCTTCTTCTCGAGCGATCAATCATTAATTTAACTGCCACCTGACACGGTGGAGGTTGGTCACTATCCGGCGGGCAGGTTGTTATGACGCTGCAAGGTGACTTTCCTAAGTTGGCCACCTGCCTCCTATGTTGCTCTCTAGGGACCACCGGCCAGAGCCACGCTCGTGATTTCTCGCTCGCAACGCCAACATCGGATTTTCTGGAGAACGGGGGCTCTAACGCTATCGCCTTCATAATTCTGGTCCTAAAACGTGCGATATTCCCAATGTGACATTCTTGAACGTTTCTCGCGGCCTGCAGGACAGCCTCCTGGAAAACAGGACAGCTGTGCCTTGCCACAAATGGGACTACGACATCACCGACAAGAGGGAGAGCTTCGTGAGCCTGTTCTACCTCGTGTGCGAGCGGTGGCGCCTGTACGACTTGTCCTCCCTCGCATACGTCGTGGGCTACACATTCTTGGCGCCCGTGGCTGGCTTCGTGTCCGACCGCGTGGGCAGGAGGCCCGTCCTGCTGGCCTGCGCCTTCGTCCTGCTCCTCTCCTCCGTAGGCAGCAGCGTGGCGGCCACGTACGCTTCCTTAGTCGTCACCCGCATCGTGGCCGTATCGGCTGGCTCCGCCATATACATCCTCACCTTCATCCTGCTGCACGAGGTGACCGGGAACGCGTGGCGCTCGCTGTTCGCTCTGCTCCACACTGCCGTGGCGGCCACCGTGGTGCCGCAGCTTGTGCACGCCGTTTCGCTGCTGGAACCGCGTTGGCTGCTCGCCCAGGGACTGCTCCTCGTTCCGACAGCCATGTGCGCCACCTGGTGCTGCCAGCAGGAAGAGTCACCCGCGTGGCTCCTCACCACAGGTAACATGCGCGACGCCGAAGTGGCCATCCTGAGAGCGGCCCAGCTCAACGGCGTAGACATGAACAAGGCCAAGGCAACCCTCACAATGATCATGACCCAGCAGGGGAAGATAGACCGCAGCCACTCATCCGCGGCCTCCGCATCCGCAGCGGAGGGCATCATCGAAACGGTAAAGATGCGCCGTCGTGGGGTGTCTGTCTTCATCGCCACGTTTACGCTGAGCGCCGTCTACTTTGGCGTCTTGGTTAGAGACGGAGCGACGGTTCTCCGCTGGCATGTGGCGCACGTCTTCCTCTCGACTGCCTACTACGCGGCCACCTACTGGGCCATGACCAAGTGGGGCCTGCGCGACACGCTGGCCGCGCTGCTCGCCGTCGTGTGCAGCTGCGCCTTGGCCGAGGTGGCGGTAATCAGCAGGGACTACAACCCGGCCATCCCCTTCGTACACGCAGGCATGAAGGTTGCCGTGTCGGCTGTGCTGGGCGTGGCCCTGTACTACGTGGGAGACATCTTCCCCTCCCATATTGGAAGCATCGGCGTGAGTCTGTCCACTTTCTTCGGTGGTGCCGGAACGCTGTTCAGCGTCTTCCTCATCACGCTCTCCGGGCGGAACGCGAACGCCGCCTTAAGCATGTTCGTGGCATTCACGACCCTGCTGAGCATCGGGGTCGTCCACTGGCTGCCCGAAGTGTTCATCGAAAAGCCCAAGAAAGCTGCCCCGATTCGAGCTATGACCGAAATGCAGCGGAAGGAGGAGCTCAAAAAGTCGCTCTCGTTTTTCGCGGGCAAAAAAAGCGCAGATCCTAGGAGCGACAATCGAGGCTGACCAATACATCGGCCTCATGATAACCTGTGCACACTTGAGTATGCACGGCGTCTAAAAGAATGTGTAACGGAGACTAAAAAAATGTACAAACCAGTTTTCTAAGTAAGCAGAAAAAAAAACACCGACCCCACATGATCATGAAATTGTTATGTATTTCCGCCTTTGACGAAAGGATGAATTCGCCATACATATTTGCGTAATAATAAAAGACATAGCCAAAAGCGTTCAACTGGGAACTGCCGATTCCCTGCTTTAGCGTGGCTGCAGCTGATCTGCTATACAGCGAGCTTTGTCTCGAGCAAATGCACAAGCTGTACAGCACCCCTTGCGATCGTCGCCGCTAGAGCATATAGCGTACGTAGCTCGAGCGAGCAATGCTGTGCGTTTCTCTGGCAATACTGCGTCGACAAGAAACAAGTTTCCAGAATGAATAGCATGATCTTGGAGTACGGTTTGTACATTGCTTGCTGGTGTGGTGGTTTGCCTTCTTGCATTGCTTGCCTGAGCACCACTTAGCGCTACGGTAGATTTAGAGACCTCTTTTTATGGCTGTTGATTTACACGTTTTGTGGTGCTCCTATCCTTTGCCTTGCAGTAAGGCATGGGTATTTTAGTAGATGCTTAAGTAGTCGACCGATACGTTCGCTTTTTTATATGAAATATGCGGCAAGAACGCGCTGAATAGTGACTGTTTCTAGAGGCGCCAAGGACGTGGAAAAATTAACTTGTCTACTAGTGCGTTTTGCATGAGCTGCTGCTGGAGAATGTGGCAGATATTATTAGATTCAATAGGAGGTACAAGCTGAACGTGGTGCAGGCCTACGCGCCAACATCCAGCCATTATGTCCAGACCGTTGAAAGTAAAATCAGAGTATACTGTACTGATGAGCGACTTCCATGAGAAGGTGGGCAAGAAGCAGGCTGGCGACCAGGCTGTAGGTTACCATGGGATAGATTCTAGGAATAGCAGGGGCGAATTATTAGTTGAGTTCGCAGATAGAAAAAATTTACGGATCATAAATTCTCCTTCCGCAAACGAGAGAACAGGAAATGGGTCTGGAAGAGCCCCAATGGTGAGACTAAAAATGAAATCGACTTCATACTATGCGCTCAACCTGACATCGTTCAGGATGTGCACGTCCTCGAAAAGTTGTATTGTAGCGGCCACAGAATGGTAAGGTCTCGAATTAGGTAAGACTTTACGGGAAAACTGAAGAAGCTAGTGAAGTGGAAGTCCATTAAGGAGTTAGCTGTAAGAGGGAAAATGGAGAAATTAGGGATATCGCTGCAGAACAGATATTCAACTTTAACTGCGGAAGATTATCTGAAATTGACCTAGAAAGGGGGTCTCAATAAAGGTGCGATATGTCTGTAATGTTAAAAGACGACGGTTCATAATTATCTCCCAGCAAGAATTATTTTAATGCGTTTTGTGGAAGCTGAGTTATACGCAGACGAAATTTGAACTTCCGCGTCTTCGCACCTTTCCCTCTCCTCTAGCACGCCAAAACGGCGGCGCTCCTCCGCCGGCTCCACTCACTCGGCCCCTTCCCTACCACCGCCGGCTGCGGCGCGCGCGGAGTGGACGCGGCCGCGGTAGCGCGTGACGTCTGAAAGAATTTGGCGCTGTGAACCAATGATAACCCCTGGCTGCTGACGTCATTTGCAAGACGTGACGTCGTCTGCCAGGTTTTCGTGCGAAAGTCCGGCACCGCGGGTCGCCGCGAGGTGCGAAAGCGGGAGTTTTTAAAAATGTAAATTTCCCGCTCGCTTTTGAGGTCTCGTACGCGGCATGGACGCTCGGTGGCCTGTGCTCTACGTAGTGCAAGCATTTTAAAGCCAAGCTCGAACACCCCTTTCTGTGGCCCTTTAATGTTCATACAATGAACAATAATCTGACAGATATCACTACGGAGTGCGCAGTAGAAGTACCAGAAGCTTGGAAGAATGCAAACATTATCTTAATTCATGAGAAAAGAGACTCCAAAAACTTGGAAAATTACATACTGATCAGCTTACTGTCCGTTGCCAACAAGACATTTACTAACGATATCACACAATAGATAATATTCACACTATCAATCAGGTAATAAATGAATGAGCAGGATATAAGCAGCCCCTATATATAGCCTTTATTTATTACGAGAAAGCATTCGGCTCAGTGGAAACCTAGAGCTATTCACCACCTGTTTACAGGTGTTCTGAGGCCTCGATTGGGAACTGTTAGGGATAAGAGTTAATGGACAATACTTAAATAATCTGCGATTTGCTTGCTGAGTCCCTCAGGAGCTTAACTGCAAATCCTGATAAGTGAGTTAGGCAGAGCAGAACGGTTGGTCTAAAAATTAATATGCAGAAAACCAAATTAATGTTCAACGGTCTAGCAAGGGAACAGCAGTTTACAACTGGCAGCGAGGTACTGGAAGTAGTAAAGCAATACGTCTATATACCTAGTGCCTGTAGTGACAGCTGATGCGGATCATGAGAGGGGTATAACTAGAAGGATAAAAATGAGGTGGAGTCCATATGGCAGGTTTTCTCCGATCAGGAATAGCAGTTTACCAATATTCCTCAAGAGAAAAATGTACAACAGCTGTATATTGTCGGTACTCGCGTACGCAGCAGAAACGTAGAGGCTAACGAAAAGGGTTTAGGTTAAGTACAACGCAGCGAGCTATGAAAAGAAAAATGATAAGTGTAACGTTAGAAGAAATGGGTTTGGGCAGGGCACGTAATGCGAAAGCAAGATAACCGCTGGTCCTTAAGAGTAACGTAGTGGATTCATAGAGAAGGCAAGTGTAGCAGGGGGAGGCAGAAGGTTAGGTGGGCGGATGAGATTAAGTTTTTAGGCATAGTGTGGGCGCAGCTGGCAAAGGACAGGGTTAATTAGAGACATGGGAGAGACTTGCCCTGCAGTGGGTGCAGTTAAGCTGATGATGATGATGCTAACAAGTACGCGACGCATACCCGGTCCTGCTTGCATGAAACTAACTGCGTTTAATAGTGTTTCCCATTCTTGATATCTGCCTCTGTTTGTCGTGACATGTGGTCGCTTCTTCAGGTCACCTGCATGTTTACAGGCAAGCCTATGCTTCATTCCAGAGATGTATAGTTGCATATTTGTCATACCAATGAGAGCGTGGGGCTGAAAGATTCGCCATCCGTGTGTTTGCATGTGCTCCGGTGTTGTCGCCGCGTGCTTGGTTTTGAGCGAGAACACCACCCCTAGAGTGGGCATACATGCAGGAATTCAAATGCAATCTAGTACTTAGCCACTTGACTGGGGGTGCTTTGTGTCGGAGACGTTAAGTGACGGATGACCGGCTTGGTCCGCTCCAAGGGCAAGTACTTGCGACAGACCTGCTTAGTGGTGGTAGTGTAAATGCTTTGTTTCATTTCTTGTCAGCGGTTGAGACTATTTAATTTGAGGTTTCTGTAAAGAGGGGACTTATTCAAGACACACTGCAATGTCAGTTAACCGAATGACGGAACACTGGAGTTCGAGTTATATGGCGCTCCCTTTATCGGTTCTTAGACGCACTACGCTCTTGCACCTTATATGTTGAGGCTTCCGTTGTACCGATTGCAAGACCTGAAATTTATTAATTTTCCCATTTGCCTTGGTATTGCAAGCAAGAATTGCCATCACCTGTTGTAAACACAAAGGGAACAAGGCAAAGGAAAGACTCTGAGTGCCTGCCAACGTCTCGACGAGAGGACTTGTCTCTCTTGTCCTCTTGTCGAAACTTTGGTAAACTCCCAGAGGCTTATTTCCTTTCCCTTGTTCACATTGCGTTTGCAAGAAAGCCACCTACCTGCTCTCTCTCTACCATGGACTTCACCTGTTGTGTACTTTTACAGAAATAACTAGTTCAGGAACTTCTTCTTGGGTTAATAGCATTGCAGGGGGGGGGGCGATTTCATGTATACTGGTGAGGTGATCAAACTTACTTCCTTCTCACTGATACGACAAGCCCAACTTCTGAGGATATGTTGGGCTGCTAGCCGTGTAAGCAGTAACGGAAGACCTGACATATGTCAGTAAGCTATACACCGCAGCAGACACAGGACAGACGGCAGTGAGGACACAGGGCGGCTTCACCAACTGGCCAATACATCTACCCTCCTAAACTGACGTATGTGCTTCGTGAGCTCGCAAAGGTAGGCTTCTCCTAAGAAACAAATCTGCAAAGATTTCATGAAACTATAGTAAACACTCAACTAAGGAACAGGAGGCAGACCAAGTGGAATAATGCAGTCGACAACGACCAGCACCTGGAAGGCCTTTCTTGGGGAATGGAAGTCTTGTAGCGCCGAAAGTGTTTCATGGAAACGATTTGATGCCGCCTTCGCAGTGAATAGCACACCTTACATACTACATACCTACGAAACTTTGTGAATGACGCAAAGACGTGGTCACAGTAAAGACCGCTTTATTTAAATGCACTAAACTTTAACGACCAATAAAAAGTATTTCGCTCAATTTACGACACATTGTTTCCGCTATAATTTGCTCTAAGGTAAGGTAAGCAAACGTTATTGGATCTTTTAAGTAATTCGCGGCTGCAGGACCCGCGTCGTCCTCGTCTCAGGCTGTCCCGGGTCCTGTCCTCGCAAGGTCGGGCCCCTATTCCAGAGCTCCGCTGAGCCGCGCTGCCTCACAAGCGTGCTGCGCCAGGGTCCTTTGGATTGTGAGCTCGCTGCTGACTAGCCGGCTCTTCCATTGCTCCCCACTCGGGTGTTCGTGTTGGTGGAATGTTCTGTTTCGCTCACACTCCCACGTGATGTGGTAGAGTGTCGGCACCGCCCCGCACCAAGGGCATGTGGCTCTGTACTGTTTTGGAAACATCTTGTTCAGTAGGTGTAGGTTGGGAAAAACACCCGTCTGCAGCCTGCGCCACCCGGTCGCCTCCTCCTTTGTTAGCGCCCTGTGTAGCGTTGGGTACCTATATATAATGCCCCTGTATAGGTCCAGGTGCTCCGCGTACCCCCCGTCGCCGCCCAGGGTGAAGAAGTAGTCCGGATGCCCCGCTCGGAAACTCAACTCGCGAGCTAGGCCGTCCGCCTTCTCATTCCCCTTAATGCCTGCGTGTCCGGGTATCCATATCAGGTTGTGTATGTGTTTTCTATCCAAGCATTTTACCTTTCAGAGTCTGTTTAGGGCCACGCTACTTATTCTCCCTCTGATGTAGTTTCTGCATGTCTCCTTCGAGTCAGTAAGTATATTTAGGGACTTGTTTTCCCTGGACCCATTAGCTACCGCCATGCCTATGGCAATCTCCTCAGCCTCTGTTGCGTCCGCAATCCCGGCTGCTGCGCATGTAACCAGGTCTACCTTGTGATTGACCACCACCGCTGCGGTCGTGCATTACCTCCCGGTTAGGTACAGTGATGCATCCGTATAGACTGTGCTTTCCAGTTGGGCCAGTCCCCGTTCTACATACTCGGCTCTCGCTTTCCGTCTGCCCTCGTGGACGTTCGGATCCATATTCCCTGGCAGGGGGCTACCCTAAGTCTTCCCCTGATTTCGTCTGGGACGTCCTGGTAAATGTCCATGCGACCTTGTGTATCCACACTTATCCTTTTTAGTAGCGCCCGGCCTGTTGGCGTTCCTCGGAGTCTCATAGTTTGTGCTCTGAGCAGGGCTTCTCCCAGTTCGTAAAAAGTGTTGCTGATTCCTAGTTGGAGCAATTTTTCGTTTGATGTATTCCTGGGTAGATGGAGAGCGATCTTGTAGCCTTTATCAGGATTACATCTATCTGCTCCCTGTCTGTCTTCCTTGTCACTTAGTAGGGCAAGGAGTATGTGACACGGCTGACTATCAGGCTGTTAACGAGTCTGAGTGTGTACTCTTCTTTCATGCCATATCTCCTGTGTGAGATCCTGCTGATCATTCGTCCTACCTGCTCTGCTGCTTTACTTATTAGGCTAATGGTGTGGCTGCACTTCCCACTCCTTTGCATCCACATACACAGCACCCTTATCATGTCCTTTTCTGGGATTTTCTGCCCCTCTAGACGGACTTCTAGGTCTGTCTTGGTGGGGTGCCTTCCGACCCTCAGAAGCTCTGACTTCTCGGTCGAACATTTGAGACCTCTTTGGTGTAGTTCGCCACACAGGAGGCCGCTTCCTGTAGCCTGGCCTGTTTTCCCCCAGCGAGCCTTGCGTAACCCATACCGTGACGTCGTCCGCGTACATCGCGTGTTGAATTCCCGGTATTCTTTCCAGCTGCCTTGCTAGCCCGATCATCGCCACGTTGAATAGGATTCGTGAGACAACTGATCGTTGGGGTGTGCCTCTGCATGGTGCGGAGAATGGATCGCTTCTTAGCTCTCCCAGACCGACCGTTGCAGTTCTGTTGCTTAAGAAGGCCCTGATGTAGTTATGAACCCTTCTTCCGCAATTGGTATTGTTGATGCCTTCCATAATGGCCTCGTGGCTGACGTTGTGAAAGGCTCCTTTGATGTCTAGGGCCATGACCACGTTTTCTCCAGCCCTAGGCATTGCGGTAAGGATATCCTCTGAGTTGTAGCAGTATGTACTGAGTGGCTAGATTAGCTCTGAAGCCGAACATGCGGTCTGGGTATAGCCTTTCTCTCTCTAGATGTGTTTGGATTCTTTTGGTGATTATCCTTTCGTAAAGCTTGCTTAGAAAAGATGTTAGGGAGATCGGCTTTAGGTTCTCGATCGACAGCTTTTTGCCTGGTTTCGGTATCATGACCACTACTGCGTGCTTCCACTCTGCTGGTACTACGCCCTCCTGCCAAAGCTTCCTGAGGTACTCGACTAGTTGGTCTATGGCTTTGTCGCTGAGGTTTCTGATTAGCGGGTTGCTAATCTTATCTGCCCCCGCGGCTGTGTTCTTGGTGGCGGACCTCATCGCCTCAATCACTTCTTCCCTGGTGATGGACCTATCCATGTTCGCATTCTCTTCGCCTCTGTATTCCTCCTTGTAGTTTTCTACCTGTTCCTTCACAAGGCATTTGTTCCGGACCTCTTCTAGTAGCTGTTCTTCAGTGCCGCTGTACTGATGCACTAGCCTATGTATTTATTTGTTGTTTTCCGCTTTGCTTCGGGATGGATCCGTGAGAGGCTTGATCTAAGAAAATCACGTGGCTGTTCGTCCTTAAAGCAGGAAATGCTGCAACGTAGGACAGTGGGCGAGTTAGTATTTCATCTTGAGAGAACAAAACAGTGCAACTAAAACGAAAAACAGCGCTTGTACAGTCTAACGAGATTTGAAGGCGATCACTTCAGGGCTAACCTACTCTGATTAATGTGCTCTAACAGGGTTTATTTTAGCAAGAAGGCTCCGGCGAATAAAAGACCATTTGGTAGGCAAAGAATTATCTTATGAGCCGTCATGTTTGTTGCAGACAAAGTGACCATCAGGCCACGAAAAATTTGTTAGTCTACTTCAGTCTGAAAGAACGCGATTACTCTTTAGTCCCGCTAGACCGTACCTGTCTTTCCTTTCCCTGTTTCTTCGTATTAGTTGCTCTATTTCGTTCTTTCAAGGAGATTGTCCTCAAGCCGTCACTTTTCGAAAACGTTCACATCCTTTAGTGCAGTAAACAGGCATTTTGACCCTCTTTGTGATGCATGGTACCCTTGGCGACTTATGCGTCACAAAACCCATGACTACGCCCAATACAGGGCAAGACAACACACCCGAACAGAAAATAGGTCATACACTACATCCTGGACAACACTGGCCAAACTCAGCTGAAGATCGTGAGCAACCGTCCTCACCCATTTCCTGTCTCAAATCTCATCACGAAGTCACCATATTTCGTGAGCGAACTGGCTAACTGCGCTGCGCAACTTCACAATACATGTCACTAAACTCTTCTAAAAGCTTTTCTGCCTTCAGCAACAAAGTCTGTGTTATAAACTAGTTCTCTATAACCCGCCGCGATGGCTCAGTGGTTAGGGCGCTCGGATACTGATCCGGAGGTCCCGCGTTCGAACCCGACCGTGGCGGCCGTTTCGCTAACGCGCCCGTGTACTGTGCAATGTCAGTGCACGTTAAAGGTCTCTAGGTGGTCTAAACTATTCCGGAGCCCTCCACTCCGCACGTCTTCCTTTCTTCCTTCTCTCAGTACCTCCTTTATCCTTTTCCTTAAGGCGCGGTTCAGGTATCCGTCGAGATGTGACAAATACTGCACCACTTCCTTTCCCCAAAAGCAATTTTATTCTTTCTCTCACATCAATACGAATGCAACGAACGCCATATAAAGTGTTTTTACTATACTGAGGCGCACAATCGGTTGTAGTACTTCGACACAGTGGCGCCATGAAATTAAATTGCAAAACGTTTATTTCGTCAGAAGGCAAAATGCAGATTCGTGTTAGGTCGCTTGTCGGTCCATGGCTGACAGCGATCTGAGTAGACCATTCAATGGCCCGGGTCTGAGCGCCTAGGTCTGAGCTGACCAACACTAGTTCCCATTGCTCAAGATTGTATAGGAACTTTTATTGGAGATTACGGAGGTGGCTCCTCTTTACGATTGCACATATGTGATCGTAAGTGGCTATTTCGCCATTCTGCTCCTAGCAATAAAGTTCATTACGCCACAAGGGCTATGGCACAAAGGAGAGATTACGATGACTGATCCGGAAAAAAAAATTTAGGGGGCACTTTGTTCACATAAAGTGCAGTGAATCGAAAGCCTTTAGTGCGGTTTTGCTGCTTGTGTCGCTGATGTGTGCTGATGTTGATTAAAAACTATAGAGCGTTTAGGCGGCATCCTTTCGGATCGGGTTTCAAGAGGCGTCTGGCGAGAGTGCCTGGGGTACGCTCCTCTCGAACAATGGTGGCGACACTCAATGGCGCCATACACTGATCAGCAACACGGATTTATCATTTTCTTTGCGATGCCCCCCCTCACTTCTACACTTATAACGATTGATGGTGTAGCTGCTTGGTGTCTTATCTAGATGACGTCATCAGTTTGATTGACAGCTTTAGTGTGACACTTTTCTGCGAACATACCCGCTGGCGAGTCATGAGCTATAAAGGCTTTCGACTTAAAAGGCTGGGGCTAGTACTACTACTCTCCTCTCGAACATACTACTCTCCTTTGGGGGCAAGCGCCAAGGGGTATGCCTTGAAATCTGTGTGCGATTTAATTCACGGGAATATAATTGCATCAGGTCGATTCTTATGCTACAATGTGAATTCACGGCTTTTATTCCGGAGCCCTCCACTACGGCACCTCTCTCTTCCTTTCTTTCACTCCCTCCTTTATCCCTTCCCTTACGGCGCGGTTCACGTGTTCAAAGATATACGAGACAGATACTGCGCCATTTCCTTCTCCCAAAAAACTAATTATTATTATTATTATTTCATTTCCTTTTTCTTTCACTTTTTTGCTCTAAATTTTGGCCTTCTTCACAAAATTATCCAATTATTCCACTCCTTACCCATGTGTGTATTTGTATCAACAATTTACCCAGGCTAATCCCCAACCGTGGGTACGTGCCATTCAACCAGAGGCCATTAATCATCATCGTCAGAAACATTCATTTATATTACACGGGGCACCCATAAGATTCCAGGGAAGAAGAAAGAGAATGATGCGCTCGCGCGCTCGTCCCCGTGACAGCGAGTTTCTGTTCCTGTAAACATCTGCCTGGTCTATAGAAATAACATAATACCTCAAGTTCAGACGGTGAAGTATCTCGGTGTAATATACGACTCTACTCTCTCCTGGCGGCCACACATTGAGCAAGTTTCTGCAAAAGGAGTTCGGGCCATTGGCATCCTGCGCAGGCTTTGTAGTGCTAGGTCAGGCATGAGAAGGCATACGCTTCTGATGATTTGTAAAATGTACGTCCGCCCAATTTTGGAGTTCGGGTGTGTTTTATTCGCCCTCTTGTGCTTTTGGAGCGTGAGGCGTTGCGCCTTTGTCTGGGGCTTCCAAAATATATCGCCAATGCTGTTCTGCACCTTGAGGCGCGAATGCCTTCGTTATCAGCTAGGTTTCGGATTTTAACAGTTCAAACATTTTTAAAATTGTGCGACTCACCTCTTCACGCTTCCAGTATAATATTTCTTAGTCAACCTTCTGCCTTTTTTAGTGCTGCCTGGTCTCGATTTCATACCCCGCAGATATGTTACGTGCAGTCCCTCCTTGATCGCCTAAATATTCATTTCACTGATGTCCGCCAAATATATAACAACTCCTCATCTGTCCAGATTGAATTCGATGACATTTTCCCATCGAATGCAAAGCTGCAGCCCTTCCCGCTTCTTCAGGATCTATTGCAGGACCACCTAAGGTCCTTTCCCTCTCATGTTCTTATTGCTACCGATGCCTCGCAGTATCGCGAAAAGGCAGGTGTGGGAATTTTTTCACCTTCACTGGATTGGTCTTTTTCTCTCCGTCTACCTGACTTAACTCCAATTTTTCTGGCTGAATTATTAGCAGTAATCTTAGCCTTACGAAAATTAGAGTCTACCGTTTCCCAGGTCGTGGTTATGACAGACTCTCTGTCCATTTGCTCTTCCTTATCTTCACCCACTGACTCTCGGCCATTACGCCTCTTTAAGTTCCTGATTCCGCTGCATCTAAATTCGGTAAGGTTGCTTTGGGTACCAGGTCACATGGGCTTTCACTTAAATGAGGTTTCAGATTCCTTAGCAAGAGCCTCTCTCAGCGGCCCAATTGTTGCTGTACGTCCTACCATCGTGTGCATACACAGCTGCGGTGAGGTTTCGCAGCTACACAATATTTCAGGAATTTGCTGCCTTGGTTCTTACATCATCTCCCGAATATCAGCATCTTCTGCATCCTTGGAGTAGCAAAGACTGGCGCTCACGCAGACTAGAGGTCTCTTTCACGCACTTGCGTTGCCGGGTTCCCCTTCTAAATTTCTACCTTCACAGATCTGGCCTGGCAGCTTCCCCACTGTGCCCTTTTTGTGCCGAACCTGAGATAGTAGACCACTTCCTGCTGTTCTGCCGCCGCTTTTCTCATTTGAGGAAGCGTCTTTTGTAAATTCCATTTCATCAACTGGGCTTGCCTGTGTCTTCCGCGGGTGTTCTTTCCATTGGCGCTTCTTTGCTTGAACGAAGCGACAGGAGTGTGCGCTCTGCTGTGCAAAATTTTCTTCAAGAAACGCAGCGACTCCCATTCTAATTTCTTTTTCCCGATCTCAGTCAGTAAGACATTGCAACATTACAGGCATTGTGTATTATTATGCACATTAAGCAATTGTCCCGTCTTCAATCTCCAAGTTCCTCTCCTTCCCTCTTCCAATCTATCTGACTAGATACTATTTCTACTGCTTTTCCCGTCAAAAATTTTCTGTATCCAGTAATTAACCGCCTGTGTCTTGGCCACTCCCCCGTAGTGGGTATGTGCCATCAACGTCTGAGGCCTTCCTTCCTTCCTTCCTTCCTTCCTTCCTTCCTTCCTTCCTAATGCTCTGCTCGCGCACTTTCCGTTTCCCTGGAGTTCTGAGAAGACATGTTGGTGTGGCTATGCACCGCAACTGTTCTGGCCGTCACCGTTGTAGACGCCGCCATCTTTCCCAACGACCCGGAACTGTACAAAATCAGTGAGTGTCTCGATAGGTATGCGTCTACGCGCGCAACATAGCGCGACGGACAACCTTGCATTCTTTGAGTACTATTCTTATGCTCTGTGCCGTCACTGCGCAGTGTCCCTGAACGACCACTGTGACAGCAAGGACAACAAGCAGAGCCTGAACGACACGTCGGCGCCCCAGTCGGCGGGCATCCTGACTGCGAAGCAGCTGCGCGACCTCCGTGCCACGGGCGAGAACGGCTGCAGCTTCGAGTTCTCAGCGCCGGGCAGCTCGGGCCTCATCGTCTCCGTGGTCGAGATGAACCTGCGGAGAGGCGTGCTCAACGAGTCCTGCATCACCTACATCTCGGTCAGTGAATACGGTCGATGTGCGCGAAGGACGATGCAAAGCCGTCGCTCAGTGATGTCCTTGTCGGCGTATGCTTAGTGCTTGCAATGGAGATGACGTCGACGGGTCGGCTCTGTCAAGTTCCGGCTCCCAAAAGTCATGTTTTGCGTTTCCTGAGCGGATGAAGAGTCAGGTTGTGTGAAAATCGCCGTCGCAGTAGCTTCCACGTTCTAACCCATACTTTTTCTTTTTGAAGCGATTTCGGTCTGAGCGCGTTCGTCTAACTACAATATTGCTGACTGTTTTCTTTGTTGGCAAGCAGCAAGCCAGCACAGGTCTGACATTAAGTGCACAAAATGGCACGCCATCGGTGCCTACCCAGCGCTGACTTCTTGAACGCTGCTTGCAGGTCATCAGCAAGTTCAACTTTGGCTCCGACAAGGATGAGCGGTGCGGGTGGATCACGAAAGAGGACAACCACCACTTCACCACGACGCACTCGCTGCAGCTGAAGCTCTTCTCCAAGACTCCCCTGACGCAGTTCTTCGACAACCACATCCTGGCCATGGTCGCCACCAGCTACACCGAGTGTGAGTGGCCGCGCCAACGCTCTTTTTTGTGCGTCATATAATGGGCTGAGCCATGTAGCTCACGGAACCGAACCGAACAGAACCGAATCCTGACCTCGGCAGATGCATTTCCATGGGGTTGGAACGCAACGCAGAAACTCCTGTGTGCTGTGCGATGTCGGCACACGCGTTTTATTAACCCGTGGCGTGCGGAATTAATTTACAGACCTCCAGCAAGGCGTCGCTCATATCCCGATTTTTTACGCACAGTACGCCATTCTGGACCAGACAGGGAAGACAGCGGAGGAAAGGAAAGAGGGAAGCGGTTGCGAGGAAGAAAAGAATTGAAAGGGGATGCGCAGGTCGATTTCATTCAAACCAGAGCGCAATGAGTGAAACAGGCTGCAGGGCAAAATGCGCTGCCGGATGCGTATTATGTCGTGACCAGAAATTACCGCCTTCACTTCACGGCCAGATAGAATGTTCGGGAGGGCCGGCGGATGTGTGTTCTCGATAATGTGCTCTGCGGGGTCATGTGAGTCGGGCCTGCCTATGTGTGAGTGCATTACAGCTTTCGCTGCTATTTTTTGAAATCTACGGGATGTTTATGTACTTTGGTTTGGTTTATGGGGGTTTAGCGTCCCAAAGCGACTCAGACTATGAGAGACGCCGTAGTGAAGGGCTCCGGCGCACAGTACACGGGCCTCTAGAATTTCGCCTCCATCGAAATTCGACCGCCGCGGCCGGGATCGAACCCGCGTCTTTCGGGCCAGCAGCCGAGCGCCGTAACCACTCAGCCACCGCGGCGGCTGTTTATGTACTTTACTGAGCCGTATTGCAGACATCTTAGCGCGAGAGAAAAGGAAAGTGATTGGCTTACTCGCCACGGTGGCTCAGTGGTTATGGCACTCGGCTATTGAGTACGAGTTCGCGGGATTGAACCCGGCGGCGGCGGCCGCCTTTCGATGGAGGCGAAACGCAGAAAGCGCCCGTGTGCTTTGCGACGTCTGTGCAAGTTAAGGATCCCCAGGTGGTAGAATTTTTTCCGAAGCCCTCCACTACACCCTTTCTTCTCCCTGTCCCTATTTTATTCATTCCTTTACGGCGCGGTTCAGGTGTCCGCCGATATGTGAGACAGATACTGCGCCATTTCTTTTGCCCGACAACCAATTTTCAATTTCTTCCACTACGGCACCTCTTTCTTTTAAAGCGAAAGCTTTACTAAAGAAGAGTGAAATGTAGTTAAAGAGTGGTGAGCTGGCATTTGAGGTAGATTACACAATCGGAAATGCGTGCCGTCTAGGTGGCCTTGGAACAATGCACTCGACTGTTTACATTGGGCTTGTAGCTATCACTTCGCTCCTGCGATCAGCCATGTGCCTTGCGGAGTATTTTTGCATCGGTGCAGATACATTTCGATCATGAATGACTCGCCGCGGTGGCTCAGTGGTCAGGGCGCTCAGCTAGTGATCCGGAGTATCCGAGTTCACACACGACCGCGGCGGCCGCGTATCGATGAAGGCGAAATGCAAGGGCGCCCGTGTGCTGTGCCATGTCTGTGCACGCTGAAGATCCCTAGGTGGCCGAAACTATTCCGGAGCCCTCCAGTACGGCACCTCTTTCTTCTTTTCTCCTCTCCTTCCCTCCTTTATCTCTTCCCTTACGGCGCGGTTCAGGTGTCAGCCGATATGTGAGACAGATACTGCGCCACTTCCTTTCCCCAACAACCAATTTTTCCAATGGCTGGCCGCAGCGCAAGACGGCTCCTGTGGACCGGAAGAATTCCAGTGCGCGTCCGGCGGCCGCTGCATCTATAAGGGCTACCGCTGCGACAACGTCAACAATTGCGGCGACAACTGCGACGAGGCCAAGCTCGGCCACTCTATGTGCCGTGAGTCGAAATAATTGTATTGCCGTCTTTGCGCCGTAGTATGCCGCTTGATACTTGCGTTCCAGACAATAAGGTAGTAGTAAAGTGTAGGTCTCTGCTGGCCTACTTGGTTCTTTATCTTCTTCGCACAAGGGGTGCCCACCGCCCGACATTGTTGCTTGATTTGACTGACTGAAGGCTTTGTTAGAGACTGTCTTGCGACTAAATAGGATGCAGGGATTAAGGATGTATGACTTGAAGTTTTATATACAAAAATTTACATTATAAAAGTTGATGCACAAGAGACAATTTAAAGCGGAAAAAATGTTAAACAACGAAAGGTGGAACTGGCTAGCACTGTGGAGGGCCCCTATTGAGGCCCCTACTCGGCATAGCCGAAGATGCATTACATCTTACCGTAGCCTAGAACGCTTTTCCCAGGCTCCGGGGCTCTGTTTTAAAGACCTAAAGTACTGGCCCACATTCAGTACCACCTAATCATGTCGAACTATAAACGCAATTGGCTAGTCAGGTGGATGGCCCGCCCTTCAATTTCCGTAAGGCACATAACCCTCTCCATAAGGTATGAAGACAAAATGGACATCAAATTCATTAAAAAACAATTTTCTCGGAAGGCGCCACAACCATTGGTGCACTTGGCAGCCTGCCCCGCCCGGAAGCTTTTTCAGTATTACCAAATCACTCTCCCCCGCAGAAAAAGAAAAGCAAAAACAAATACACAATCATGCCAGCACGAGCAATCGGTTTCGTGGAGGCCCGTCGTCAACCTTGGCGCCGTCCCGCAATTAGAACTGCCATCGGGCTTCAGCGGGCCGCTGTGAGCAACTGCCAGCTCGGTCCCGAGTTTCCCAGGCGGCTTAGTGTTCTTTTGAGCCTATGCAGGAAAACTAAGGCGGCTTAGCTTCCACTGGGTCTACCGGCTAGCCAACACCTCATCGATACCCGGTCGGTGGAGTTATCTCAAATCTGGCCGTCGCTGGCCATTCATCCTTTTTTTGCCCCTCTCCTTGTCAAGACTGCCTTTTTAGAAACCTTCCAAACAAAGACGTTCGTCGCAAGGGCACGTCGCGTCTGGTGTCTTTCATGACGAGGGGGACGGGGGAAGAGGGCGGCGTGGAGTGTAGTGCCACAGCACTTACTGCACCTTGCACGCCTAGTGCGAAACAGCCCTGCAGGGCGAGAACAAAGCGCGTGGCCGCCGCTGCCCCGGGTGCTTGACACCAAGACGGGTGCTTTTTCTTAGCGCGCTCTGCTGTCGCCTGGTGCCGATGGGGGAAGGGGAGGGTCAAAGGAAGGCTGTAGGGTTGCGGCGCCGAGCCAGCAACAAAAGGAGGGATGGTTCCCAGAAAGCCGCGGGCATCCACTGATCCCTTACAGTAGTAGTAAGTGGAAAAGCATGGAAAAGATTTTTGCTAGCCCCGGCATCTGCAATCGATACTGAAGCACCTGAGCAAGGGCAGCGGAAATAAAGGATCGCAGGCAGAATGGAGAAATGAAATGAAGTAGATGAGGGGACAGGAAGGAAGGATAGGAGGGAGAGGTAATATATGCAAACTATTTACAAAATAAGAAATGGGTACAGGCTGCGCTCGTGATTAGTTCATGATGGAGCAATGACAGACAATAATGTGCCGAAATCTATTTTCCGTACACTATAAGTAAAGCTGCTGTCCACACGTGCAGCGCGATAAGTATGACCATATATGTATTGTTACGGGATACGGACAATTATGCCTACCGATCTTATCCGCAGTAAAGTGACAGTCGAAGGATTAAGCGTGGTCGCAGCGAGCAACGCACTGTCCACTGTGGAAGGTTGTCTTGCAGATGGGGAGGAGGAAAACTTTATTTCCGAAGAAAGTAGATTCAAGGTCTTCTGGGTGGGCCGCCTATTCCGGCAGTCCATTGGCTTGCGCGGCTGCGAGGTCCCTGCGTGCCAGTCCGCGCTGCTGATCAGGGTCCCTGCTGAGCAGAATGACCTCCCATCGCCGCGCGTCTAGGTTTGGTATAGGGCCGATAGCGGGATTTAATCGGCACACCCACACCATGTGATAAGTAGAGGCTATTTCTCCATAGTGTGAGAATTGCGGTTCATCAAGCGTATGATACCAAACGTTTAGTTTGACGGGTGTTATAAAGGTATTCGTTTGAAGGTGTCTGAGTGTGTTCCTCAGCCTTGCATAGGACTTCGTGCGGCAGAGGGTATGTGCGCCTCGCCAACCTCTGGTGTTGATGTTATTCGTTGTAAGTGGTCACTGGTAGTGGATTGCTTTCCGCGGTCTCACCAGACGTGGAAGAGGCCCGGAGGAGAAGTGCTCGGGCATGCCTGTGAGCAGCGGCATTCCCTCTCGTCTCGTCCATGTGGCCGGGGAACCAAATAATTTTGGCTTTGTTAGGTGGGTGCTTGTTCAGTATTGGCAGTACAGTATGGTGTACTTGTTTTTTCATAAGGTTCCTGCAGGCGTTCTGGGAGTCTGTTAATATGTTTGAGCCGGGTCATGTAGCTAGTGCAGGCACTATGTCTGCCTCCTCTGCGTGAATGGGTTTCGTAGTTTTGATGGATACGGAGTTAATCAGACGTCCCTGTCTGTTGACAACGGCCAGGGTCATACGTTCGCATTGAGGGCCAGCCGCGTCAATGTAGAGAGTGTCCGGACGGTCGTCCCACTTTCTGCGCAGGACTTCTGGCCTGGCGTTTCTTCTTTGTATGTTGAATTTTGGGTCGTGTGCCTGGGGATCGAAAAGATGTAGTGTCTTGTATGTTTTCAGCGGTAGGTTTGTCCTTTGGTCGATGGTGTATGGCAGTGCTAGATGGATTTTGCAGAGAAGTAGGCAGCCCGTGAGGGTGGTTGCAAGGCGCTTCAGTTCGGATGTTTTCTGAGCCTCCCAGGTCTCCCGGAGTGTGTTGTGAACTCCGAGAGACATCAGACTGGTCATTGGCATTGACTTGGGAAGGCCCAGTGCTGCCTTGTAGGCCATTCTGGCGGAGCCTCCAGCTTTTCCTCTTCTGCTCGGGAAAGGCGAAGATACGCAATCTCATAGGCTAGACGTGATACCACGAAGGCTTGGACAAGCCGGACCACCTCCTTCTTCTTTAGCCTGTGCTTCTTGTTCCTGATTCGGCAGAGCATTGTTATAGTTAGGTGTGTTGTCTTCGTGACTTTGTTGATGGTAGTGGTGTTCTGTCTTCCCAGTGGTATGTGCTGGCATGTGGCTTCGGTTGGTCTTGGTACCTGTTGTTCGTCTATGTATATCGTGATGTTTGTGGGATTAGGTTGTCCAATGTTCTTGAGTATTAAGAGTTCGGACTTACAGCACTGGAAGCCCCGGGCCCTCGCGTACTGATGGACAGCATCTGCCGCCGCTTAAAGACGCTGTTCCGCCTCGGCATCGCTCCCTATGTGGCACACAAACCATGATGTCATCCGCCTAAATCACGTGGTGGGCGCCGGGAATGTTCTGCAGCTCTACAGGAAAGTCCTTCATTACTGAGTTGAATACCAGGGGAGATAACACCGCACCCTGGGCAGTCCCTCGTGGGCACAGAGTTGATTCGTTTGGTCGAAATTATTCCGGAGCCCTCCACTACGGCACCTCTTTCTTCCTTCTTTCACTCCCTTTTTTATCCCTTCCCTTACGGCGCGGTTCAGGTGTCCACCTATATGTGAGGCAGACACTCTACCATTTCCTTTCCCCAAAAAACAATTTTCCAATTTCTGAGGGGACCCGCCGCGGTGGCTCAGTGGTTAGGGCGCTCGACTACTGATCCGGAGTTCCTGGGTTCGAACCCGACCGCGGCGGCTGCGTTTTTGTGGAGGAAAAACGCTAAGGCGCCCGTGTGCTGTGCGATGTTAGTGCATGTTAAAGATCCCCAGGTGGTCCAAATTATTCCGGAGCCCTCCACTACGGTACCCCTTTCTTCCTTCCGTCTTTCACTCCCTCCCTTATCCCTTCCCTTACGGCGCGGTTCAGGTGTCCAACGATGTAGGAGACAGATACTGCGTCATTTCCTTTCCCCCAAAACCAATTAATATTATTATTTCTGAGGGTATCCTAGGTTGAGAATTGCCTGTCTCGGCGTTAAAGTCTCCGATGTTGTAAGTCTTGGCTGCGTAGTTGCTGTCCATCAGCCCGCCGAGGATCCCTGATTTAAATATTTTATCAAATGCTCCCTTAAGGTCCAGCGCCAGAATAGGTCTTGTCTGTTGTTTGGCAGGCTCTTCGATCGGGTCCTTGAACAGATGGAGCACGTCCTGCGTCGATTAGTGGGGCCAGAAACCAAACTGTGCGGGCGGCAGCAGGCCGTTCTCCTCCAGGTGTATGGGCAATCTGGTGATGATGACTCTCTCCAAGAGCTTACCGAGGCAGAAGGTTAGAGAGATGGGTCATAGATTTTCGAGGAGAATGGGTTTGTTGGGTTTTGGAATGAATCCTAGGTCTGGAATTTTCCACGAAATTAGTAGTCTGCCTTTGTTTTAACGGTGTGTGTCGAAGTAGCTTACGAGGAATGTGATCTGGTCGTCAGGCAGATGAAAAATCGTTAGGAAAGGAATTCCATCTGGTCCTGGCGTAAGGTTCCTTCTCATGAAGGCGAGCTCTGCTCTAACCTCCTCTACCGTGATTGAGGCATCGGGTTCTTTGTTAGGGAGTTACGTGTATTCTGGATGGGTTTTGGTGGATCTTTGCATAAATATTTGTGCCTTTCAAGGAGATCCTCATTGGTCCCCATAGTTGAATGGATGATCTTTTTCATTCTGTCGCGGGATTCCGACTTGCTTCGAGCGGGGTCAGTGAGGGCTCTTATCAACTGCCACGACTTGGAATCCCCCAGGTTGCCTTGAAGGATGTCGCGTAGTGAATTCTAACACTTACGTTTGAGAGTGCACGCATATGCTTCAGCTTGAGCGTTGATTTGCTCTTTGCTAAGGCGAAGCTTGCGAACGTGTCTGTTTCTTCCACGTCTTGGTGAGAGATCGTCGTGCTTCCCAAAAATGGAGGTGTGACCGCGGCGGCTGCGTTTCGATGGAGACGAAACGCTAAGGCGTCCGTGTGCTGTGTGATGACAGTGCACGATAAAGATCCCCAGTTCGTCGATTTATTCCGGAGCCCTCTATTATGGCACCTATTTCTTCCTTACTTCTTTCATTCCCTCTATCTCTTTCCTTACGGCGCAGTTCAGGTGTCCGCCGATATGTGTGACAGATACTGTGCTATTTCTTTTCCCCAAAACCAATTATTATTATTATTAGTAGTAGTAGTAGTATTTTCTCGGCGGGGCAGTCCTCAGTCGTTTGGATTTCTTTAGTGAAGCGAGTTAGGCTGTTCTTGATGTTTTGGGTCCATTCGTCTTTACGAGCAGTGAGCGTGCTTTGAGCGGTTTGTCGGGGATGTGGTTGTCTGAAGGGGGTTCAGACGCCAATTGTTCCAGTCCGTAAGACGAGCGCTACCGCTCTTCCTTTTAAATCTGCCTGTGGTTAGGCTGATGGTGAGGATATTATGTTCGCTGCCCAAGGGCTGGCCGGTGTTGCTCCAGCTTTAGTTTCTAGCATTCTTGACTAGTGTGATACCCGGGCAGGTGTCTCGAGTGACCCTGTTGCCCATTCTGTCTGGTTGGAAATGTGGGGTACGTGAGGACTGCGAGCCTCTCGTGAGCAAAGATCTTAGGCAATTTTCGACCCCTGGCCGTGCTCGTCGAGAATCCCCGTTGTTGATGCGGAGCGTTGAAGTCCCCCCTCTTCCCTCCTCCCAATCACGCAGGGAGCCTTGTCCGCTGGCGCGCAAAAACTTGTTAATAAGGTGTCCTAGTCTGGATTGTTTATTTGAGTGGGCTGTAGACGTTTAAGATGTGGATTCCTTCCTCGCCTCTGCGTTGAAGTAGGAGAGTTAATGTAGCAGTGAGGTGTATCGTTTGAAATGCGGTCATGCATAATGGCCGTGTAGGATTTGTGGACTACAGTCGCGGAGGGCTGATCGTCTTGGTATGTTCTATAGCCAGTTTAAGTTCCATCATGTGTGGTTCCTGTGTCAGTATCACTGCCGGGGGCTTCTTCTCTTGGGAGATGCAAAGGCTGAACGCTGATTTTCTTTCGAAGCGCCGGCTTTTTCACTGCCATAACGTTACTTTTGAGACGAGTAACATGACGAGAGGTCACTGACTGAGTCGTCGTTCGCGATTGTGGGTCCAGTGAAACAGGACTTGTTTCCTCTCGGGTACGTTTTCTTTATTGTTTGCTATGTCTCGTATATGTCTAATGTTCACCCAGATGGGAGCGATTGGTTCCTCGATCATTTTCCGAGTCTCAATTCGGCTCTCATCTCTATTCGTTCTCATTTGCTGGATTATCTGTTGATAGATCTGGCCGAGCATGGCTTGTGTAACCGGAGGTTCATGAGACGCTGGGTTCGTGAGATGCTGCTGCTGCGGCGGCGCCCATGATCCGGAGGGACCCGATGACGTCTGCTTCTTTGGGTTCCCGTTGCTTAAATATATTGCTGTTGCTGCATCCCACAGATGGTTCCCGCGGGCGCGACATAGATCGCTTCCCGTTGGAGGAGCCGGCCCGAGGAAGAGACTTTGAGTTCTTTGTGCTGGGTGGATGTTGCTTCTTGGTGTGGGGTCTTCCCCGCCATGGTTGGTGGACGTCGTCTTTGCTCTCATGTTGCCAACTTGTGGCGGTATAGTGCAGAGGAGATTGAGACTTCTTGCATTCCTTGGAGTACGTCTTGTGAGGTCTGTTGCACAGGGCGCACTTGGGTTTGCATTCCTGGGTTCCCCCAATGAGTGGGTGGCCGCACTCCAGGCAAAGTGCTTTTCTGGACTGGGGGCCTGAGGCGTCTATTCGGTACCCAGTAGTCCCGCAGGTGATGCAGGCCGGTTCGGTTTCCGGTAGACGTGGCAGCGACGTTCGAGCCAGTCATAGTGGATGGTAAAAGAAATTTGGCGTTCGATGAAAACCACCACTAGAGACGCGGTCTGGCCGAGTCTTCTCGCGCCGACTAATTTAGGCTTCCGGTGAGTATAGATCTCGGAAGACAGCGCCGTCATCTATCCCGGGCTTGATATTGTGATTTATTCCTTTGCAGACTGCGTCCGGCAAAGTGATCAAAGCTTATAATGCCAGGATTTGTTTACCTTTATGGCCGGCGATGAGGGTTGCGTCTGCTTCGTTGTTCGTACAGACCATGATGTTTTACAAGCTGGGCGCTCTCAGCATGGGTCGCTCTTGCAGTCGGGTATTGAGACTTGCTCGCATCCCTTCCTCCAATTTGAAGGAGCGTGCAGCGCATGCCTGTAGGTGCAATGTTTCTTTGGGTTTCTTCACGATCTTGTGTTTAATATTGCTCAGGCCCGGTAGTCGTGGAGATCTACGAGTTCGGATAACGGGCGCTTTCTGCTCTTCGGGCGGTGGCGGAGGTGGTGGTGGCTGCATTGTGCTTGGTAACTTCTTACGAAGCACGGTATTCCAGCCAGAGGTGCCTTCTTCCGCTTTGTTCTCTTGGGAAGGCAGCTGCATCTGGGCTGTCGCGGCGATGATAAATTCCATTTCCCTGGGATCTCATCCTCTTATATATATGTGCCGGTGTGGAGTTGCTATTTTCTGCCATGATGAAACAGGCGCCGGCGTGGCCTTATGAGGCGAGCGCAGCAGCTGTTATTGCCGCCGCTGCGCCGGCGGCTTAGCAGAGTCGCGTTGGGAATCTCGCAGGAGTTATGCTTAGCTCCCGGCATCTTGGCAACGGCTATGAAAACGGTCTGGAAATTAAGTTCGCTGGACTCACCGATGAAGTATTGGTAGCAGTCGATTCCTGACTTCTAGCTGAATCCGATGATATTGGATGTTGCGCGAATTGAGGCGGAATCCCGGCGAATTCTTAAGTTGAAGACTTAGCCCATGCAACGTGCGGTCGCACTCGACGGAACCTCCACGTTCAGCTGTCTTGCGCTTGGGGCGTGTGTTTTGCCAATAACATTACTCACTGGAAAGCAGAATCGGGCTTCATGTTTTCACACGCTCGAGAGCAGGAGATATCGGTGCCCGTTAGACAACCCCAAGTGGCCAAAATAAATTCCCGAGTGGTCCAGTACGGTGTGCCTCAAAGCCGAGAAAAGGAAAATATGCAGCGCTGTGTTTGTCTTTCTTTTGTCGTCCATGTGTTTCTTGCGCTGCATACTTACCTTCTCTGTGCTAAACCAACAGGCCCAACTTACCGCCCTTCATCATTTCACCTCAATACCCATTGTTCTATTCTGGGGCGTTTTTTTAAAATCCCATTAGCCGCGGATAGGCAGGGCAAGAGGAAGAGCCTACACTTTAAACAGTAATGCGCCTTGTAAAGCTTTAACGAGTGTTTTACTGGCCGCGGGTTGATAATAATAATAATTGGTTTTTGGTGGAAAGAAAATGGCGCAATATCTGTCTCATATATCGTTGGACACCTGAACCGCGCCGTAAGGGAAGGGATAAAGGAGGGAGTGAAAGAAGAGAGGAACAAATTGGTCCGTAGTGGAGGACTCCGGAATAATTTCAACCACCTGGGGATCTTTAACGTGCACTGACATCGCACAGCACACGGGCGCCTTAGCGTTTTTCCTCCATAAAACGCAGCCGCCGCGGTCGGGTTCGAACCCGGGTACTCCGGATCAGTAGTCGAGCGCCCTAACCACTGAGCCACCGCGGCGGGTAACCGCGGATTGAGCAGTTTCACGTGATTCCTGGAGAGCCGTGCTGCGCATGCGCGAGGAGCAGTGACGACACACGACGCATTTCTCTCTCTCGCTCCCTACTCACCTAGTCACAACTGCGCATGCGCAACTAGTAACGCCGAGCCACAGGGGTTCCGCCGCTGCGCAGCTCCGCGCCTTTCCTAAAAATCCAACTTTCAATTTTCAGTTTTCTCTTTCCCTCCCTCCTTGATCCCTTCCTTTACGGCGCGGTTCAGGTGTGCACCGAGATATGTGAGACGGTTACTGTGCCATTTCGTTTCCTGAAAAACCAAACAAAACAAGTGAGCCGACGGTGTTCATATAGTTCATTGGCGTTGACAACTTTGCAAAGACCGTTCATTTTCACGAAAGGAAATGCGCACAACCGGCTCCGTGTTTCATTGGAGACCTCAATCTCACTTTCGCTTTGTATATCCTGGATTAGCTGGGCTAATCCACATTAACTTTTGTTTATGAAAAGGAGGTTCACTAGAAGACAGCTTTCTCCCTTTTTAATGCTTTCTGTTTAGAGTGTAAGTGTCCATTTTGATACTACTCTTCCTTTGGTCTTTTCTCATTGTGTGGGCTGGGCAACATTATTTTACAGCGATAGCTGTTAGGAGCCCGCCCCTGGCTTTCTCGCAGCCGTCGCCGTAACCGGGTGGGTGCGTTAATGTCACCGAGATCTTAAGTCACTGTCAACCTGGCTTGCATAAGCCTACGAGTGGCTCTGTTTGGAACAGCAGTCTAACAGTACAGGGGCTATTCGCTTGACCACTGCACAAGTCCGCATGTAGCCCAAAACTAAACTCCTGAACAGCTATCGCTGAACATCCCGTTACACAGTCGTAACCGTCCTGCGAGGATTTTATTTTTTTTTAACATGCCCACAATTCTTTCTTTTTTCTCAATGATGCCGCTCAGCTCGCTGGTCCTGATCATCCTGGGCTTGGCCGACTTGTTCGTCACGTGGGACATCGTACTGATTTGCTGCATCCGGTCGGCCCTCTCCAAGCAAAAGGTAAGCGACTCGGTCAATGCGATGCGTGTATTAAGCTTTTCGGGGAAAACTTGGCGACAACCTCGTGTTTAATCGCACAGCTGGCAGCCATTGCGTGTTACGTTTACTGCGATAGCACCAGAGGACTACGAGAGCTTTTAGGTGTCAATTGACAGCAACTTTTCTTTGACCATTATAACGTTGTGGCGATAGCAAGCAGGCAGGATTATCAACCGAAAGCGCGCGTAGCAGCCGTCGGTAACAAAAAGCCTGTAGCTGTCTGTGCGATGTTTTCAACACGGCTGGGAACTTTCTTATGCCGTATTCCAATCGGCGATGCGGACAAAGCTTATTTGCTCTGCGAAACCAAAGAACGTGTTTCAATTGGTGATTTGGACTCGGATTGGTATATGGTCCCTAGACTCCCTATAGTAGGACAGATCATTGAACAGAACCACAGAACAAAGTTCCTCCGTGACGAAAAGTAGCCCGTTTCGTCTCGTGAAAAAGCTTATCAGGTGACAAAACCAAAATCTCATGAATTTTGATGCCTCTGGCTTGTTTGATAGTCAAACATTAAAATGTGGTTCTGTTCGCTGTTGTAAATGGTCCACGGAATAACACAGGACACCGCGTACCATGAAGTGTTACCATCTGCTGCTTCAGCGTTATCCTACTAAATGGTGATCTTCCTCCTCCTCGGATTAGGAAAGCTACTCAGGATCGCTGATTTAAATTGCCATTTGGTACACTTCCACCTTCCGGAACAGCCGCGGCGGGCATGGTATCCGTGGTCTCGTAATCAGTCGCCAGAGAGTGATTCTTGAACAAAGAGCCGCCGCCTGGAAAAAATAACACTGCATTATTCTTGGCTGTTTTCCGCTAATTTGTGGCGAGGTTGTTCTTCCTGCATCCCTTCCGTCTCCTGCAACCATCCGCCATTTTAATGAAGAATTGTCTTGTTGGCCTCCACCTTGCAGTTTCCACCATAGTGTTCTGATTCTGAGCCCGTCTGCTGGTTCGAAAACTCATATCTGAGCAAAGCATTCTGGGAATTGACCGTTTCTGTTATTATCCCCGTGAGACCAACATCGTCTGTACCTCTTGTTGTGCCGTCGGCGCTATGTAGCACCTAAGCATGATTTTATAAACCGGGCTTGTCTCAAACCACAGCAGCAGTTGCTTTATAAACGCGCGTATGAAGATGAATTTGCCACATGCTACGTAGAGAGGCACACATCCTGACCTGGATGAAATGTGGGAGATAAAATTGCCTGACGCGCAAGGCACACTTTGTCACTCATTGTGCTCGGCATTTCTGGCGTTTGTGAGCAGATGGTGCGCGAACTTTCAGTCTATTACCAACTTAGCAGCCCGGAGTACGGACTTTTACGTCGTTCACAGCAAGGTCCCGTGCACTTTTCTCTTTTCTCCATCCGTTCACAGAAACAGCAGCAGCGGACAACGGGGTTAGGGCGGGCTGCTGAGCCACGGAGTACCCGGGTTCGAACTCGGCCGCGGCGGTCACGTTTAGATAGTGGCGAAACGCGAAAGGCGCCCGTCTGCTGTGCAATCTATCAGTGTGAGTTAAAAGTCCTCCGGTGGTTGAAATTACTCTGAAGCCCTCTTTAACTCCAACCTTCTTCCCTTCCATTATGGTGCGGTCGAGGTGTCCACTGAGAAGTGAAACTACAGCTAGCGGTTCTTGTTACTGTGCCATTTCCTTTCCTCAAAAATCCCTAATACCCTAGATGCCTTGCTCTATAACGTGACTTTCAGATATCGTCCATTACGTTTGCACGCAACACGCGCCATAACGCCATTTTTCATCATAGAAATCAGATTAAAAATCACCGCTGTGGCTGAGTGGTTATGGTGCTTGGCTGCTGACCTGAAAGACGCGGGTTCGAACCCAGCCGTGGTGGTCGCATTTCGATTGTGGCGAAATGCTTGAGGCCCATGTAGTGTGTGATGTCAGTGTGCGTTAGAAGAACCCCGGTGTTCGATATTGTTTGAACCACTTCACTATGGCGTTCCTCACAAAAATTATAAACTGGTTTTACAGCGAACTCTATACCTCTCCCGTCCAAGGAAATTTTCGTGTCGTTGTCGTAAGCAAAAAAAAAAGCCTGGCTAAAAATTAAATGCAAACTCTGAGAATATCCTCTTTGAAATCAGGCATACAGAAGATAGCTCAGTAATCGTTTTCATTAAGAAAACCCAAAAAACAATCATCAAAAGCACATGTAGGATGATAAAGAGCGTGTGAACAATGGGAACACCGTCGGACGCGTTCCGGGAAACATTAGTTGCAGCTGCTTCGTATGGGTATGACGTCATCCGAAGCCCTCCTGTGAAGTGCAAACCGCATAATGTATGATAACGGCGCCTGCAAATAATGCGAAGCGCGTCCCTTTTCCCTGCGTGTGCTTTCCGGTAAAGAAGAAGGTAGCGTTAACTGCTCTGAGTGGAAAGTAACCAACAGCATAGAAATCACGTTGGGACGTCACCAAGCTTTAATATATAGCAGGGAAGCCAGCCTAGCAACTCATTCAGAAAATCTCAGTGTATATCATGCTGACTATAAGCCAGTCATAAAGATCGTTGTCGTTGTGAAGTAATAAAGGTTAATATAAGTATATTTCACTTGTCTCTGGTTTCATTCTTTTTAGAGCTACGTGTGTGAATTTACAAGTGACGTCGTAATGGGTAACGGTGTCGTTTTACAGCTACGCTGTCCAATCACTTTCACAGCGTGGATTGGGGCCACAAGTTTTTTTGAGGAAAGGAAATGGCGCAGTATCTTCCTCACTTATCGGCTGACACTTGAACCTTGCCGTAAAGGAAGAGTTAAAGGAGGCACTAAACGAAGCAAGGAATAAAGAGGTGCCGTAATGGCGGTCTCTGGAATGATTTAGACCACCTCTTTAACGTGCATTGACATCGCATATCACATGGGCGCTTTTTGCTTGGCCCAACGTTACTAGATGGGGACGTTGGCTTGGTCTGAGTAGCTTTGGGACGCTAAACATCCGCAAACCAAAACCAATCAGATTATCTGGATGACGATGCTACACACCAAAAGATTAGCCGCTACGTATGTACCTTTACATTTATCGGCTACGCTGGGCATCTTGCACAAGCGCAGAAAGGAAAGGCGAGCAAAGATACGGACCTAAACAATCAAGAGCAATGTTCACGCGAAGGTCAGCGCGTCGTGAAACGTCGCGCATTATCGCGCATAATGTTGCAAGTACACTGAAGGTTGCGCTGCGGAGCCAACTGCGTCTGTGCATTGTTGGGCCTGAGCTTGTCGGATTGACCCGGCGTGCCCGTATTCAGCGGCTTTGATAGTGTGCGACACTTGAGCTATGCGGTAACTCAGTGACAGAACGCTATAACCACTGAGCCATAGCCACTCATCGGTACGGAGCCGGAGTTCTCGGGCTTGTTACCGTGGTGGCAAAATGCAGAACCCCCGCCACGGTGCCTCAGTGGTTAGGGCGCTCGGCTACTGACCCGAAGTACCCGGGTTCGTACCGGACCGCGGCGGCCGCATTTCGATGGAGGCGAAACGCTAAGGCGCTCGTGTGGTGTGCGATGTCAGTGCACGTTAAAGATGCCCAGAACTCTTCGGCTACTTTACCTAACTTGTCCACATTGCTAATGGCATTGCCCTTCTTGACTCTTAACGCACACATCTGGTTTTTACCTATGGCTAGTTCCCTCGTAAGCATACTGCCTTTCTTACTCACATATAGGGGTATTCATGCTTAGAGTGGAGTGCAGGTAGGCGGCGACGTCGAAGTGATACTCATTGGTGACGTCCTGCAACATTGTGTCGAGCATTGTCACGGCCACCCTGCCATATACAAGGTGAGGGTTCCACGGGGTTGCCTCCTTAACTGTGGTTTGTAGGCGAAGAAAACTTAGGGCAAGATCGCGTCCACTGATCTGTGTTCGGTGTGAACGGAAACGGAGTGTACTTACATGAAGATATTTCCCACTTCCCTTCTTTCACGGTGTCATTGAGATGTCTACGGCAAGCGAGAGGTACAGCCGTCTGACTGGGTTTTATAGAGTCAGCGTAAGTCATCTCACAAAGTGGATTGGAAGCAGAGCTAGTTCTTACTGCTAGTAAGCAGCATTAAGAAAATGAACGAAATGCAATTACGCCTGTCAAATTTCATGAAATATGACTGATATCAATCTTTATTGATTTTAGATGACATCAATGCGCTTACTAACAACGCATTACCCCTGAAAGCAAAAGGTTTATTGTTCCCGCTCGGAGGAAAAACCCGGCATGGGCGCGACTGGGAAATTCAAATTCGTGGAATGGGTGTAGTGACTTAGAAAAACAGGTTCGCTGCAAAAAAAAATGGCTGCGGCGTAGCTCAGCTAACCCTAACTATGCAAGCGAAAGCACGGATTACATGTGAGATCACTTTCAAATGTTCTTGGGGCCGAAGCACAGTCTGACAGGCAGACGGACCAAGTGGCAGGTTGCGGGTTCCGCACTGCGAGAACTCGCTTCTAGCGGCTCGCCAGTCTCCGCCGCGGCTGCTAAGAAGCCTCGTCGCTGTCTTCACTCGGCATCTTTCGCTCGCCGTCGAGCCAGGCGAAGCTCCCGCCCTCCATTCCTTTCGGCTGGCCGCTTAGCGCGTTTACGTAAGCTCCCTATCGATAGCTAAATCCCTCGACCAGTTGGCAATGTCGACCGGGTGATCAGCCTCGGTCCGACGTCTGCGAGTACCCACTCTCGAGGACGTTGGCTCCGGCTGACTCGCTTTGTCCATAGCGAGACGGTGGATAGGCAGCGCGCAGCCGTGACGGCAGCTGGTGCGAGTCACGTGGAACGTTACGGGCTTGCCTACTAAGCTCCGCTCCTCCTGTTCAAGGTCATTCGTACAGACGCAGCGTAATCGAAACCGCGTGGATAGTAAAGCCACGGCTGCTCAATAGCAGCAAGTGCGTTGCAATTGAGCGGCTGTGGTGAAGCTTTCGCTTTAGAAGGTTCTCAGCGGAAGTGAATCGGAGTCCTTCGGTCGGGATCCGGGCACAACTTCTTCACCAATGAGGATGTTTGGTCAGGAGGATAAACAGATGATTTGTACAAGCACGTCGCACAGCATCGTGCGCAGATGACATTAAGAGAAAACTTAGTTTTAAGGGCCACTAATTAGCGGCTGGGAACACGTGCGATAACGTGTAATTGAGCAGGATGTGATGCCACGTGAAGAGCTGCCGATATCTGCGTAATGGTGCGCCAAGAAATCCCCTAGCGACCGCACAGACACTTAAAAGCTGTCGCGCCATAATTGCAAGGTGAATTTAAGAAAAGAATGAAGTTAATGAAGACGGGCTGGCTAGCCATAGCTACATAAGCTCATTAAATAAAAAAACAAAATTTTGACCGCCAGACCAGCAATCAATGTGTGCAAACAAGGATACTTGGGAACGCATCACATACCTGGGCTAGACAATTTGTTAGTGCCGCACATCAACATGAGCGTGCTCGTGGCCGTGAAACCGAGAACTGGACCGCAAATGGAGCCGGTGCTTGCTTATTCAGATACCGCTAGGTAATGCATTCAGTGCACAAAAATCAGTGGTCCAGTAAGAGGCTTCTGCTCAACAAATTCAAAGTCTAAGTGAAATCCTTGCTTGCTATCAAGGCTGATTGTGCACTGGTGGCGTTGCATCGAAGTTTTATTCAATGTAAAATTAGAATCTGAATTTAAAGCGAAGCGGAGATAATATTATTACTCTTCATTTTGCTCTGCCCTGTTGTCAACGCACAGGAAAAAAAATAAACGGCCGTGTGCTGTACAATAAAAATTGGCTTTGAAAAATGTTTTATGGGAGAAAAACGCGCTAATGCGCCCATGTGCTGTTTGATATCAGTGCACGTTAAAAATCCCCAGGTGGTCCAAATTATTCCGCAGCCCTCCACTATGGCACCTCTGATCCTTCCTTTCTTCTTTCACTCCCTCCTTTATCCCTTCCCTTATGGAGCAGTTCAGGTGTCTGCCGATATATGAGACGGATACCGTGCCATTTGCTTTCCCCAAAAATCACTTATTATTAATAAATAGGTTGTTTCAGGAAACGAAACGGTGCAGGAATTGTGTAATCTCGGCGGGCACTCCAACCGCGCCGTAAAAAAAGGAGGAAAGCTGAAGTGAAAGAAGAAATAAAGAGTTGTCGTAGTGGAGGGCTCCTGAATAATTTAGACCATCTGTTGACCTTTAATCGCACAAACACGGGCGCCATTTCTTTTCTATAAACGATCATTTTCGTTATACTACTAGAACACGGCAAAAATGACAACAAAAATTTGTCAGTGAGCGTTAAAGATCCCCAGGTGCTAGACATTATTTCGGAGCCCTACACTACGACACCTCCTCTATTCCATTCATCAGTCAGCTCCTCCTTAATCCCTTCGCTTACGGCGTGGTTTAGGTGTCCGTCGAGATTCGAGATACTGCGCCATTTCCTCTTCCCAAATATAATAATAATAATTGGTTTTGGGGGAAAGGAAATGGCACAGTATCTGTCTCATATATCGTTCGGCACCTGAACCGCGCCGTAAAAGAAGTAATAAAGGAGGAAGTAAAAGAAGAAAGGAAGAAAGAGGTGCGGTAGTGGAGGGCTCGAGAATAATTTCGCCCGCCTTGTGATATTTAATGTGCACTGACACTGCACAGCACACGGGCGCCTTAGCGATTTACCGCCAAAAAAACGCAGCCGCAGCGGTAGGGTTCGAACCCGGGAACTCCGGATCTGTAGCCGAGCGGAGCTGCCAAGAGCCAATTTACAATTTACATTTTTGAAGAAATGAAATGACGCAGTAACTGCCTCACATGTCTGAGTTAGACACCCGAACTGCGCCGTAAGGGAAGGGATATAGGAGGAACTAAGAAAGGAAGAATGAGGTGCCGTAGTGCTGGGCTCCAAAATAATTTAGACAATTTCTCCAACATGAACTAATCACGCGCACATGGACACATTTCTTATTGTGTAAACAGTTTGTATATATTACTTCTCCCCCTATCCTCTCTTCCTGTATCCTCACCTCTTTCACTTCATTTCTTCAATCTGCCTGCTATCCTTTATTTTCGCTGCCCTACCTCAGGTGCTTCAGTATTGATGGCAGATTCCGGGGCTAGCAAAAATGTTTTCCTTCCTCTTTGCTATTATTTTACTAAAAACCACTACCACAACAACCACCACCACCACCATCTGGGGGTCTATAATGTCCACTGACCGCACTGCACACTGGCGCGCTTGCGGTTCGGCTCTATCGAAACGCTGCCTCAGCCGACTGGATTGATCGCGTGTACTGTGGCGCAGCAGCCGAGTGCCCTTATCACTGATGGGCCGAAGCTTCGTGGACTTGCTGTACTGCGAAATTCTTCGTCACCGTCGCCTCATCTTCACATTGTAAAAAAAATTGTAGGACGCCTAAGCTTCGCCTTTAAGAGTGGAACGCGACAGCGTGTTGCAGAATTGCCAGGGAGCCCAGAGAACGCCATCGAAAGTTCGGCGCGACGCCTTGCCCCTTAGACAAATCGCTCTGCTACATACGGTGAAACGGACGAGCGGAACGGACGTGCGGAGCGGTAAACCACGTAGATGCTCAGCCAGGGGCCTGCTGAAACGCGCGGGGCTCAAGTTGCAGTCTTAGTTCGTCGGGACATAGTTGTCGACAAACCCTATGCCACAAACGCCAGCATAGATTCTGCGCTGAACGAACGGGCGGCAAGCCGCAAGCTTCGTGGTGAATGGGCTTCGGGTGTGTGTTGCGTTTTTAGCCGCTCACCGCGTGATTCCTACTTGCCCGCAGGAACACACTGCACCCAAACTAGAGATATGTGAGACGCGTCACTTCCTTTCTTTAAAAATCAATTTTCGTTTCGTTTCCCTTCCCTTGCGGCGCGGTCCGGGTTGTCCACAGAGATATGTGATACAGGGCCCACTTCTTTTCCTTAAAACAAATTTTAATTTCATTTTCCTACCCGCCGCTATGGCTCAGTGGTTAGGGCGCTCGACTACTGATCCGGAGCTCCCGAATTCGAACTCGACCGCGGCGGCTGCGTTTCTATGGAGGTAAAATGCTAAGGCGCCCGCATGCTGTGTGATGTCTGTGCACGTTAAAGATCCCCAGATAGTCTAAATTATTCCAGAGCCCTCCACTACGGCGCAACCCTCTTCCTTTCTTCTTTCACTCCCTCCTTTATCCTTTCCCTTAGGACGCGGTTAAGATGTCCGCCGATATGTGAGACACATACTAAAATTTTTCCCCTGTGCATTGAGGCGATATTCACGTGAAATCAGGGGCGCCTTTTGTTTCTTTTGTGTAAATTTCTTATTGTGTAAATACTTTGTACACATTACTTCTCCCTCTATCCTCAGTTTCTGTGCCCTCACCTCTTTCATTTCATTTCTTCATTCTGCCTGCTATCCTTTATTTCCGCTGCCCCAGCTCAGGTGCTTCAGTATCGATGGCAGATGCCGGGGCTAGAAAAAATCTTTTCCTACCTTTTTACTATTATTTTTAATAAAACCACTGCCACTGTTTTTTGTTGTCCAGCGCGCAGCTCCTGCGATGAAGGCTAGAGCAAGATGCGATAATTCATTCATTTGGACACGCCGGCGGCCTTTAATTCGCACATACAACCACAAGAAATCAGTTGCGGGTTAACTACTGTTGAACCCGTTAGAGAGCGAAAGCTGAGTTGTCTGAGGTGAGAGAGCGAAAGCTGAGACGCGTCTTGGCGTCTGTAACGTTGAGTGCATTCCGCACACTGTGTAGGCGCCGCGCCAGGCGCGCCCACCCTTCAACCCTGGCAGGTGGCAGTTAAATTAATGGTCAGCACGCCAACGCCAATGACCATAATGAACGCCGATGACATATAGCTTCAGTGCCGCGTTTCTGCCACAACGCTGTCAATACCAAAGAATGCAGCGCTCTCTGTCACCCCTAATAACCTGCGCCACATAGGTTGAAGAGCTACTGACGTGTCCACTGTCCCAGGGGGCCAGTTATGAGCCTTTCCTTTTCTTAAGAAGCTCCCGCTCTTCATCGGTTTCGACGCTGCTCCGGAGCGGCTAAAAGTCGCTAAAGGTCGAAGCGACCGAATCGGAAATTGTTTTTTGGGGAAAGGAAATGCCGCTGTATCGGTATGATATCGGCGGACACCTAAACCGCGCCGTTAGAGAGGGGATAAAGCAGAGAGTAAGAGAAGAAAGGAAGAAAGAGGTGCTGTAGTGGAGGGCTCCGAAATAATTTAGAGCACATAGGGATCTTTACCATGCACTGACGTCGCACAGCGCAGGGGCACCTTAGCGTTTCGCCTCCACCGAAACGCGGCCGCCGCGGTCGGGTTCGTACCCGGGTACTTTTTGTCAGCAGCCGAGCGCCGTAACCACTGAGCCACCGCGTCGGGTCAAGAAAATTAGATTTGAAGAAGGAAATGACTTAGTAACTATGTCACATATGTTGGTGGACCCGCGAACAGCGCCGTAAGAGGATAGAGACGCGGAATCGTGTCACGGGGTTGTGACGTCACGCTCCGGCTGTTGCAAGGTTTTCGCAGAGCAGAGTAGGCTCGCTTCTGCTGGGCCAGTAAAGTTTTCGTGTTGAAATGATGACGTCGGTGCATGCTCCCTACACAGGCGCGAGACAACGGCTTCCCGAAGTGTGTTGTCCTCAGGGTCATGCGCCTACCACACAGATGCGGCAGCCGTCGCCTCACGCTCGTAGCTTTCACTACACGGCGAGCACTTGAAGTGGAGTAACGCTGAACATTAGAGCAAATAGCAGGCGGCCGAAAGCAATCCTCCGAGCTCTGCTATGGTGCGCCTCCCTGTCACTCCTTCGGCTCCAGCAGGTAAAAGTCGTGAAAACCAACTGCGCAGGCACTGCAGGACGACCGCTAGGGCGCCTCGGCCGCGGCAAGCGGCGCATCAACTCTCGAGGAGGCCTCGGAAGAGTGCGCCACCGAGGCCGACGAAGACGACCAGGAAAAGGGCGCCGGCGACGCGGACGAGAGCTATTGGCAAAAGTCGCAGGACGAGCAGCCCTTCAAGAAACCGCTGGCCAACTCGATACGCGGCAAGGAGGAAGACCCTGCGGCCCCCGCCGCGTCGTAGTGACCCCGCCGGCTTCGTCTCACCTGTCGCGTCTGGCCAGCCTCCGCTTCGTTTCTCTTTTCCTGCCTTCCCTTTCCTTTCTTCTTGTACCCTACGTTTCCTCCTTAATTCCTTATTCGTTATCCCCTCGCCTAGTTTCTTCACTATTTTCCGCCCTCGTACTCTCCCTCGGGACCCGCCGCGGTGGCTCAGTGGTTAGGGCGCTGGACTACTGATCCGGAGTTCCCGGGTTCGAACGCTACCGCGGCGGCTGCGTTTTTATGGAAGAAAAACGCTAAGGCGCCCGTGTGCTGCGATGTCAGTGCACGTTAAAGATCCCCAGGTGGTCGAAATTATTCCGGAGCCCTCCACTACGGCACCTCCTTCTTTCTTTCCTCTTTCACTCCCTCTCTTGTCCCTTCCCTTACGGCGCGGTTCAGGTGTCCAACGATATATGAGCCAGATACTGCGCCATTTCCTTTCCCCCGAAAAAACAATTATTATTATTACTCTCCCTTGGTAGTAATTTTTTAAAGCTCTGATTTTGGTTACTTTGCCTACAGACCATCCGTTAATTGCACTCTCCCCGCCCCTCTCCCCTCTGCGTTTTTTTTTTTCGTTTCAATGTCATTAGCCCCCGTGGAATCTGTCCTTCGTATTGTTAAATAACACTCTCTTCTATTCACCTTTTTCAATCTCATTAGCCTCCGTGGAATCTGCCATCCTGTGTTATACCGAAGAAACCGCGACCTCCTGCTGCTGCTCTCCATTCTCAAAACTATATTCCTGACCCGTTTCGGTCGCTTTTCAGTTGCACATTAATTTTTTCCCACCTGTATACAATTTTTCGTCTTCTAGCTGTCTTTGTCAGGCGGCCGTAGTTGAGCAACACAATTAGCGCCTATCCTTCTTGAAATTTATTTTCCCTCCGCAACTCCCTTCATTGCTCCTGTATTCTTTTGTTTTTCTAAAAACCATCAAAACCGTTTATATGCTGCCTTGAATTGTTCGTTTCTTCGTGCTTTGTATATTCTGCTCCCACTTCATCTATATACTCGTTTTTTCCTTGATGTTTAATGTTTGCTTTTTTGTTAGTTTGTTTCCGCGTTCAGCTATTCGCTTCAAGAAATGAGGTGGTACGGGCGCGCATCCCAACAGGACTCCTGAACAGGACGTTTTTCCTATTTGGTGACGCCATTGTCTCTGGAAGCTAAACGCGAGGAACAACGCAAGCGAATTTCTGCGTTTGCGCAAATATTTACGAATATTAACTTTTTAAATATTTTACTGGATTAAACCGCCTCTTATGTTCATCGACCGGATGGGCTTCTCACCGCCTTGCGCATTTCTTCTAACGTGCATGTTTTATTTTGTCGCGCTCGAAGGAGCAGTTCGATCCGAGACAAAGTTCATGGATTCGGTGACTGATGTAGTCTTACCAGCGATCTGGAGGTGCAAGAGTGAAAATTTGATCGGCAATGCTTGATGCCTGCGCCAGAGAGCCCTGTGCAAATTTCACACGTTGAGCTGAAGGATGTAACTTTCAGAGAGGAACGTGATCGGGATGCACTCATGCGGGTTTACATTTTAGGAAGCAGTTTTTCTGCATATACAATCCCCCCTACAAGAGACTGACACCCATATAGACTTTTCCCTAAATATTCTGAACGGCATCCGGCGTACCCTGAAGTGTACGCTTTGCTCTAAAGGCGCCCGTAACCAGAAACACCACCTCGGGAAGACCCCCGGAGGGTGGCTAGCAGCTTAATACGTCACCTACCGGTCATGAAGAGCTGCACTCAAATCTCGTATTCACGCGGCTATCGTAATCGTCGCTAAATTTTTTTTTTCAGACATAACACTCCACGGCCTCATTGTCTTATTCGTCTTTCCGAGTAGCAAAATTTTAATGTAGTAAGTATGCCATCACTGAGAGATTAACAAATTTCAGGAAGAAGAATTTAGTGGAAACCATTGACTTCCACCTGCTGCAAAGTCTGCTTGCCATGCCATTATGTCTGGCCTGCTACTAAGCAATCCCCAATTAGGTGTGGATTACATGCACGAAGAGAAAATTTACGCTCTTCAGAAATGAGCCCAGACTTCTTGTGCAGAAAAATCTCTGTACGGCCATTGTAAGATGTTGTGCTCCAACCCCATAGCAGGCCACTGGTGTTGGGGGGAATTGCGCTTCCATTCCACCGCAGGCACCAGTTGTTAGATGCGGGCCCCTGATTCGCCTGGGCCGTCTCTCGCCAAGGTCGATGTCCACGGGTTCCGGATCGGGAGACTGCTGTTACGGAGGACGAAGAGGCGATATGGGCTTCGAGGTGGAGAAGAGACTGAAAGGATTTATTTACATTTTTACATAGAGCAATAGTGAATCAGGAGCTAGCTGACCACATGCCAGATCGCTGCTTAAATAGGGTCCCCTGTCCCTAGTTGGAGAATTTAGTTCATTAAAAATGCGTCGAATCACTGTGATGTAGATCGCGTGTCCAGTCTTGAGGGTCCGCCTTCCAGGACGCCCCCAACAACGCACTCTCGCCACTTCTGGCAAGTTATGGTGCGTGTCGTCCAGGCAGCAGCGATGAATAGCCCGAAGGGGGCCCCCAGCAGCGTCGAAGGTCAGTCACCTGCACTCCACAGCGGTAGCGTGGGAACGAAACGCTGCCGCTGCACTTTGCAGAAGGTTCTACGTAAGGAAAAGCACTTAGGGTAAGCCGAAGTTGATTTCGAAGCACGAGGATTCCGGAGTCATTGGGTTGAGGCGTGTGAAGGAGTGCTAGGCCTAGGCTTGTCGCGCGGACGCTAGGCCCAACACCGTCGCACCGGTTGCCGCCTGCCGTACTCCTCGGCGGCGGCCGCTCGCCAGCTCCGGGATGGAGGCGTCCGCTACGACAACAATGATCGTGGACAACCAAATGTGCGTTCAAGTTCAAGGAAAAGAGGTAGCATCAGAGGAATGCCACAACGACGCCGGGTGGACGCTCGCGGGGAAACGCATGTCGAGGCTGCGCCAGCGGACCCCCCACAGCGGCAAGCCCGACGGACCCGGCGGGAGTCAAACAAGCCCGAAATTGAAATTCAACAAGAAACGTCAGAGCCTCGGTCATCAAGGAAGCACGCATGCCCGCCATGCCACTGGAAGAGAGCAAGATAGTCGTCAGACCCAGAGGGGGACTGGACATCGTCAAGACAGGCACCACCACCGTCGCAGTGGCTATACTCGCCGCGGCCAAGATCACGAGCGAGGAAAGCGCCGCGGACACCATCGGCCCCAAAGCGCAACAGAACATCATGGTCGTCAGTACACCGAACGAAGACAACGCGGCAAGGTACGCTTAAATCCAGGAAATCTATATTCAAGGCAAACCCTACGAGGTCAGCGCATATCGCACGGCTCCTCACGACACCGTAAAGGGCGTCATCAGAGGCATCCCCATCGACGCGAGCACCGCCGAGCTAGATAGGAACATCGTCAACGAGAGAAACCCGCTAGCAGTGGGCGCAAAGAGCATCGGCAGCACGACCATCGCAATCGTAGTGTTCCAGGGACCCAAGGTACCGAACTTCGTCCGATACGGAGTCACCCTGATACCGTGCCGCCTCTACAGAAAACAGATCGACGTTTGCCAGCAGTGGGGCCGAGTGTGACACCGAAAGGACGTGTGCCCGACCCCCATATTCAAGACGTGCCTGGCCTGCGGACTCGCCAACCCCAAAGGAGACCATCGCTGTACCCCAAAAAGTTGTGCGGGGACGAACACCCGACCGGAGACCGAACGTGCAAGGCGAAATACAAGATCCCCTACGTAGTGCGCAAGCGACAATGGGAGCGCCGACAGGCCAAACGCCAGCTGCTGCCGGAGAGTGATTTTCCGCCACTCGACAAGCCGCCAGCTGCGGGAAAGTCAAGGACTGCATCAGAGAGCCGCGCGCCAAAATCCAGAGACAGCAGCTGCTGCAAGAGAAGCCTCAGTAGGAAAAGGTCAGCATCATGTGAGCGAGTCTGCTGGGTCGACGCAGCTAAAGAGAACAATATAAGGAACGCGTAGAAAATCACCGAAGCCACGAAGAAAGACGATATAAATAAGGTGCGAGGAGCCTACGAGACCTTAAGACAAGAGAACGCGGTGTTGTGAACGACCATCAACAGCCTCACGAGAGAGATCGCCGAGATCCGTAAGTTGCTGCTATGCAACAACGAGCCTCTACAGAGACCCACGCCAAGCACAAGCAACACCGACGAAATAACCATGAACACCCAGAAGACAGCCGTAGAGGAACCGGCACCGAAGAAGCGAGCCATCGAGGCCACGCAGAAGCAAGCAGAAAACGATCGAATCGACAATCCCGAGGCTAAATTCGAAGCGAGATTCACCAAACTCGAACAATTTTTCACGGTGAACATTGCAGCAGTGACAGCAATGAAACAAACAATGGAGACCTACGAAGTCGAGAACACGATCAGATTCGCTTACATCGGAAGGACCCTACAGCCGATAGTGAGCCGCCCGAAGTTTGCGTCCCTCTTCGCGCAACATCCGCCCAACCATGGAACCACGTACAAACCAACGCAATCATGGCCGCCAACGCAACAACAGCAGCAGACTGAACAGCGTGGCAGTGGAACGGTCGCGGCCTCGGAAGGAAGAAGGCAGTCATCCAACAGCACATCGCACATGCCGCGCGCAAGCAGGACGTGATCCTATTACATGAAACACCGACACACCATCGCTCCCCGGCTACACAGTGCACAAGGGCGAGCCCGAAGGGAGAGGTCTGTGCACTTTGGTCAGGAAGGAACTCACGTTCGTTGAGGACGAGCTGCAAAGCAATATCAAGATCTAGCACACACTCACCGAAATCACCCCGGGCAAAAAGAGAAAAGGAAGCATATTTCTGCTCAACATCTACAGCAACTCATCGCAGAGAAAAAAGAGATTCAAAACAATACTGCACGGAGCCAGCACCGCAGCAGGCCGCAACACGCTGATCGTCTGCGGCGACTTCAACGCGATGAACCCAGCCTGGGGCTACAAAAAGTACACAGCAAAGGGCCGCGACCTGTACCAAGACGCCATGGAACTCGACTTCACCCTCATCACGGACCCGACGCATCCGACGAGATTCGGTTACTCTGTGTTCCGGGACACCACTCCGGGCCTCACGTTCGTCAAGAATGACGTCCGGGGCGCGATCACCTGGAGAAACACGGGAACCGACCTCGGAAGCGACCACACTATCGTGGGAATCAGCATACCGGAACACAACGACACCAGCATCAAAACACACAGATGGATAGACTGGGATGCCTTCCGAGACGCCAGAAGACAGACGCTGACGACGATATCGATGACATAGAGTCGTGGACGGCCGAAATCACCAAGAGTGTACGCGACGCGACCAAGGAAATTGAAACGGACGTGGCGATTGATAAAGTAGACAGCCGGCTAGCGCATCTCATCGAAGCCAAGCAGTCGATACTCAATCACTGGAAGAAACAACGGCTTGACCGCAGACTCAGAGAGAAGGTGGCCGATGTCAACCGAGCGATCGAGGAGCACTGCCGCGCGCTGTGCGAGCAACAGTGGATCGAGATCTGCAACGCGGCAGAGGGGCAGATGCATAGCGGGAAGACGTGGAACCTGCTGCGGCACCTGCTCGACGAAACCAAGACCAAGTCGCACCAAAGGGGCAGACTAGCCAAGCTCATACATTGGGTGGTCTCGGTACACGGCGCCGACGAATTCACTGGGCGCATCAATGACAAATACCTGCCCACTACACCCACCGAACAACACGTGCCGTACGGCGGCCTACCCAACGCGAAGCTCGACCGTGACATCGACGTCGAAGAGGTCCGCGCGGCCCTGCACGACCTCAACAGCCGGTCGGCAGCTGGCCCGGACCTCTTCACGAACAAGGCGCTCAAGAACCTCGACGACGGCTCGATTGAAAACCTCGCCAAATACTTCAACAAGTGCTGGAGAGCGGCCACACTACCAAAGCAGTGGAAGACAGCCAAGACTATCCTGATACCCGAGGCGGGGAAGCCACCAGACACGGACAACCTCCGGCCAATCTCGCTCACGTCTTGCGTGGGCAACGTGCTGGAGCACGTCCTGCTCAACACGTGGCAAGACTACCTGAAACCAGAAGGGCTGTACCCGGCCACAGTGATCGGCTTCAGACAGCACATAAGCACGCCGGACGCGACGCTGTAGCTCAAATACCAAATCATAGACGATGGCGGCAGCGCCCGCGACAACAAGGCAATCCTGGGACTCGACATAAAGAGCGCCTTCGATAATGTGAAACACTCGGCGATTCAGTCCCATGTCTCTAAGCTCAACATGGGCGAAAGATCCTACAACTACATCAAGGACTTCCTCACGGACAGGACCGCCGAGCTACGAGCAGGCGACCTACAAACGCAACAGAAGAAGCTCGGGAGCACCGGCACACCGCAGGGATCGGTCATTTCGCCGATGCTGTCCAACCTGGTAATGATCGGAGTGGCCGAGAAGCTCGCGGACATCGAAGACTTCAGGCACACCATCTGCGCGGACGATATCACACTGTGGGTGACCGGCGGCAGCGACGTCCACATCGAGGGCGCGCTGCATGCCGCCGTCGACGCGATAGAAGACCAGCTGGAAGGCACCGGACTGAGATGTTCGCTGAGCAAATCGGAGCTCCTCATACTCCCACCTACCAACAATGGCAGAGGCAAGACCAGACAACGCGAATGCGAAAAAATCAGAATCGTAACCAAATCCGGCAACGTGATCCCCGAGGTCAGCAAAATAAGGATCCTAGGCATGGTCATCGAAAAGCATGGAAGAAACGGCGAAACCATCGCCCGTCTCACGGCAAAAGCGGCCAACGCTATGCAACTCCTCAAAAAAGTAACTTCCCGGAAGGCTGCCATGAGAGAGGAGAGCCTAATCAGGCTCGTCCAATCCTTCATAATCAGCCACGTCGCGTACGTTGCAGCCTACCACAGATGGCTGCAACACGAACGCAACAAAATCAATGTAATCATCAGAAGAGCGTACAAGACGGCGCAGGGCCTGTTCGAGTCCACGAGCACGACCCGCCTCTTACACCTCGGGATGCACAACACGCTCGAAGAAATAGCCGAAGCGCAACAGACCTCTCAACTGGAGCGCCTGTCCACGACCAAAGCCGAGAGGAAGATACTGGACGGCCTGGGAATAGGACACTCGAACGAGGCGGAGATGAAGCTCACCGTCCCCGAAGAGGTCCGACGCCAGACCAGAATCGGCCCCATACTAAGAACATGAACCACACGTTTAACAAGTGAAGAAGAGCGGCGAGGGCCAAGGCTCTCATCGACCTGCACGCCAACGACGAGCACGCGCGGTACGTGGACGCGGCCAAATCCCAACGGAACGCCTTCACAGCGGTCGTCATAGAGGCGTCGACCAGAGTTACGAGGACGGCTGCGAGCGTGAGAAGCGCCGGAGCGGAACAAGCGGAGGAGGTGGCCATCGCCCTGGCCATCGCCGACACAGACTGCTACACGGTGCTGAGTGACTCCAGACAGGCGGTGCGAAACTTCGCCAAAGGCCAAGTCTGCGGGGAGGCCGAGCGCGTACTACGAGCAACTAAACTGCAAGACAGAAGAGTAAGAATCAAGTGGTTTCCGGCGCACACAGGCGACACGTCGGAACGCAGTGAGAACCACAGTGAGACGGCACACGCAGCGGCGCGAGCGCTAACCAACCGCGCCCCGCCAACACACCGTCCGACGTGGTTCGCAGCCAAGGACTGCACGACGGACTACAGCGAAATCACGAAGGTCTACCGCCTGGCTCGCAGGACTCTCCCACCTCCGCACCCGAGGCTGAGTCGAGCAGAGGTGGTACTACTGAGACAGCTCCAGACCGGATCGCTACCGAGCCCGGGACTGATGCATCGCATGTACCCCGAGACCTACCCGACCGACACCTGCAGAGTCTGCCGGAGGGAGACGGCAGATTACACGCACATCTTGTGGGACTGCATCAAAAATCCAAAGGAAGCAAGATCAAAAAGAATCCCGCCGCGGCTGGAGGCAGCCGCGAAGAGCAACGACCAAGACGAAGAGCTATGGGCCGTCCAGCAGGTCCTCGGGCGCTCGAAAGGCAGGGACCCAGCGAGCCGGCAACGGCGAGCGCTGACTTGCACCGAGTAACGGAAACCTCGTAGACGACGTAGGCCCTCGTCGGGGCGCGCGAGCGCCCAACTGCAGGCACAAATAAAGTTTGCTCCAAACCTATCCAATCGCTCCAATCGAAACGCTACCGTCGTAAACGGGTTCGAACCCGGGGAACTCCAGATCAGTAGCCGAGCGCTCTAACCACTGAGTCACCGAACCGCGGTTACTTTGAAAGAGGTGGGTGAGAATTATATTGTGGGTAACGTTGTCGAATGCTCTCATTTTAAATCCAAGGCGAGTACGACCTTGTCATTGAGGGCGGATTTCACGTGGTCGAGGACAGCCCCAATGAGTTGTAGCAGGACATCCTGTGCAGATCTGTGTGCGGAAACCCGAACATGGTGTTCGGATTGCATAACCTCGGACAAGGTGTCGGATACCATCGTCTTCATAAGTTTGCCCACACAGGATGTGGGTCGGAGGTTTTCCGTGTCGATCACCTTCTGCTGCGCCGTTTCCATGCAAAGAATGTACCAACTAGCCAGGCTTACTGCTTTGCTGTATTGAAGAATTAAGGTGACCTGGGCGGTCCTCAAGTCGATGGAGAGTGGCACTTCCTTAAGCCAGACTCAGGATATGCAATCCAAAACAATAGGTATGGTCTATGCACTGTGCGGAACGCAATTAAAGTAGGTTTCTGAAGTTGGACACCTACCCCTCGTAAGTACATGAAAGCGAGATTTAGGTCTCCACTGGCGCTCGACTACTGATCCGGGGTTCCCGGGTTCGAACCCGACCGTGCCGGCTGCGTTTTTACGGAGAAAAAACGCTAATGCGCCCGTGTGCTGTGCGATGTCAGTGCATGTTAAAGATCCCCAGACGGTCAAAATAATTCCGGAGCCCTCCACTACGGCACCTCCTCCTTCCTTTCTTCTTGCACTCCCTATTTATCCCTTCCCTATCTTACGGCGCGGTTCAGGTGTTCAACGATATATGAGACAGATACTGCGCCATTTCCTTTCCCCAAAAACCAATTATATACATCTAAACTGACCCAGGGAGCCATTCCCCTCCACCAATGAAGCAACCAGAGGGAGCCAGTTGTGCACATTTCCATTGGGGAAAATGAACGGCCCCTAGAACGCTTTCAACGCCAATGAACGCCAGCGGCTAACTTGTTTTGTTTGGTCGCTGAAAAAAGGAAATGGCGCAGTAACTGTCTCAAATATTTCGGTAGCCAGTCGAAACGCGCCGAAAAGGTAGGGATAAGAGAGAGGGAAAGGTTTAGTTTGGCTTATTGGGGTTTACCGTCCCAAAGCGACTCAGGCTATGAGAAAAGCCGTAGTGAAGGGCCCTGAAAATTTAGACCAACTGGGGTTCTTTAACCTGCACTGACATCGTACAGCACACGGGCCTCAAGATTTCGCCTCCATCGAAATTCGACCACCGCGGCCGAGATCGAACCCGCATCTTTCGCGCCAGCAGCCGAGCGCCATAACCACTCAGCCACCACGGCGGCTAACAGAGAGGGAAAGAAGAAAGGAAGAAAGAGGACTGAAAACTAGATTTTGAGGGAAGGCGCCGCGCGGCACAGCAGGGGAACACTTGTCGCTCGGTGCAACTAGTGGCGAATACTCAGTACACTAGTGACACTTATCTAAAATGCACCGCTGGCTATCCTGGTGCAGCTTTCGCTAAAAAGTTTGTTTACACAGGTGCCATTCAAACCGCAACGCGATACATGAGCATTCACACTAGGACAGCGGATTAGCATAAAAATTCAGGGGGCCACTTTGCTGACCCAAAGTGCGGTTAGGGGAGAGCCTCTAGCGCGTTGTTGCTGCTTTGGTCGCTGATGTGTGGTTAAGATGTTAAGTGCACAATTGTTTGGGAACCTTAAATGCTGGAGACACTGGAGGGCTTTTGGAAGGCATCCGTCTGATTCGACGTCTTTCCGCACTCTCGAGCGTCCTAGGCTACAACTACGTATGCGTTGGCAGGAAATATATTGGAGCCGCCTCCACGCCACAGCTTCTCGATTAGTTAGGCCAACATGTAGCGTGGGTACCAGTCTACGTCCCAATTTATAATGGTGGATTGTGTCCCCGCAGTTTTTCTGGCGCTCGTCGTATGCCCAGTGGGCGGGGAGGGGGGTGGGGAGCGACGGCTTCGCCGAAGTTAGCTAACGATAGCTCGTTAGCCGCCTCGTTACCAGTGGCGGCAGCGTGCGCGGGCGTCCAAATTAACTGAATTTTCGTATTTAGTGTTCGTTGGGTGAGGATTTTGGCCGCTTCCAGTGACATCGTCTCTTTTCCAAAATTTTAGGCGGTGGTTTTGCTGTCACTAATTTTAACCTTGGCATCCGTTCCTACACAAGGGAGCGCTATCGCAACTTACTCCGCAGTATCTATTTTGCGGCCTTGGAAGGTCTGGTCTTTTCACGTGCTCCCATAGCTTAGGGTTAATGATCCGTGCAAATACTGTGGGGCGAGATGGACCCTCGACCACACAATTCGGGCGTGCCCACAATCACCAGGGGTGGGACAAAATACAGTAAGTAGAGAACCATTGGAGACCTTGCTTAGTAATAATAATTGGTTTTGGGGAAAGGAAATGGCGCAGTATCTGTTCGATATATCATAGTACACCTGAACCGCACCGTGTGAGAAAGAATAAATGAGGCAATGAAAGAAGAAAGAAAGAGGTGCCGTAGTGGAGGGCTCAGGAATAAATTCGATCACCTGGGGACACTTATCGTGCACTAACATCGTACACCACACGGGCTTCTTAGCGTTTTGCCTGCATAAAAGCGAAGCCGCCGCGGTCGGGTTAAAACCCGGGAACTCCGAATCAGTAGTCACCCGCCGCGGTGGCTCAATGGTTAGGGCGCTCGACTACTGATCCGGAGTTCCTGGGTTCGAACCCGACCGCGGCGGCTGCGTTTTTATGGAGGAAAAACGCTAAGGCGCCCGTGTGCCTTGCGATGTCAAGTGCACGTTAAAGATCCCCAGGGGGTCGAAATTATTCCGGAGCCCTCCACTACGGCACCTCTCTCTTTCTTTCTTCTTTCAGTCCCTCCTTTACCCTTCCCTTACGGCGCGGTTCAGGTGTCCAATGATATATGAGACAGATACTGCGCAATTTCCTCTCGCCCAAAAACCAATTATTATTATTATTATTATCAACAGTCGAGCGGCCTAACCACTGAGTCACCGCAGCGTGCGTCCTCCAAAACGACGACGACGGATGCTGCTGCTGCGGGCTCACCGCGGACACCTGCAGCCGAGGAGAGCATGTGCACCCCAATGGACGAGCCTGCTCTCCGGAAACGGCGACGCTCAACGGGGTCCGAGGAGGAGAGGGAATCGGAAACCAAAAGGGACATCGCGGTGGCCAAGCGGGAAGCTCGAAGGCCCCCCCACCGTCATTGTTCCCTCTCCCTCCACACTCGAAGGAGCAGGGCCTCCCCAGCAGGAGCCCCATGGAGCCCACCTCCAGCCTGCTGCTGATGCTGCTGCTGTTGCTGGTGGGGCGACGGCGTCCGGAAGAAAAACGGGTGCGACCTCACCAAATCCCGCCGCACGAGACCAGGCTGCGGCTGGGGCTTCGTCTGCTGGCACCGAGCGCGCCCAACTCCGCGGCGCGCCGCAGCAATGCCCCGCAGGCAGCGGCGACGCCGATGCTCGGGCCAGCCTGGTCCCGTGACGCATTATCACTACCAAGGCGCAGCGACGTCGGAGAGCTGCCCTGGAGCGAGCCGCGGCTGCCGTGGAGGTCCCGTCGAGCCTGGTGGGGACGGTGCTGTTTCGGCCGGCGAACCGGGGCACCGCCTTCACCAGGGAACAGGGCTGGGAGTTGGCCGAGGAGATCGGATCCCGCCCGGGCGTCCTCGCCGTCCGGGTAAACATGCGGCGGAATGTGGTGGCAGTGGACGCGGGGAGCAGCGATGCTCTCCACGCCCTGCTAGCCCCGGCCGTCGTCCGCGGCGTGCCGGTCTGCGCCAAAGAGCCTCCTCCTCGGAATCAAAGCTCCGGCCTGGTCTTCGGTGTGGACGGGCGCAGGACGGCGGAGGAGCTGCTAGCGGCGGCGGAGTCAACGGTACCGATGGTGTCGGCGTCTCTGTCGGGCAGCACACTCGCTCTCCGTTTTGCGGCACCGACACCCCCGGCGTTCATCACCATATTCAAGCGCAGGCTCGCGGTCCGCCCCTGCCGTCCCCGGCCGCTCCAGTGTGCCAAGTGCGCCAGCCTGGGGCATGCCACTGAGGTGTGTCGTGCTCCTGCCCGATGCACGCGCTGCGGCGGGCCACACGAGCCTGGTACCTGCGCGAGCAAGCCCCGCTGCATTAACTGCGGGGGGCGGCACGCAGCCATTGACCCAGCGTGCCCGCACTGGCAGCGAGAGCGTCACGTGGCCACTTTAATGGCCACATCCATGGCCCCGATGTCCAGGCGGGTTGTCCGAGCCGTCGTCCAGGCTGAGACAGCGGCCCCAGCCCAGCAACATCAGCAGACGCCGCGCGCTCTTTCTTATGCGCAGGTCGTCAGGGGAACACCCCAGCAGCAGCAGCAGCAGCAGACACAGAAGCAACGGCAGCGCCGGCAGCGGCAGCGGCGATCCGGTTGCCCGGCGTCCCGTACAGCGCGGCCCGAGCCTGCGGCCGCTTCTCACGGCCAGCCCCCTGACGCACGGGACGCGGAGATCGCGCGCCTAAAGCTGGCGTTGCGCGCCCTCAGCGCACTTTTCCCGGAGGGCACCGATGGACACCGGGCTTGCTTAGAAGCAGCGGGTGCTCCCGCACAGATAAGCCAGCATGATGGCTAGCCGCCGGACTCCCTCCCGCATACCATCCATCCTGCAGTGGAACGTGCGCTCGCTTGCGGCGCGGTACGCCGAAATGCGAGTTCGCATCGCACAGGATTCGCCGGAAGTTATCGCGCTGCAGGAGACGTACGTACGCTCACATGACGGGGAGCCCCATATGCGGCTACCTGGCTACATTGGCTACCACTCAGCCACCACGTGCGAGGAACCCAACTGTGCTGCAGTGCCCTCTTGTGTCACATATCATCGCCCCGGGAAATCAAGGTGCGCGATATACGTGCGGCAGGACGTCCAGCACACCCTCGTCGGCTCGGCGGCGGCGACATCTGACGCCCAGGAGTGCGTGGTGGTGACAGTGCGCGTCGGTGGTGTTGACACTTCGGTGGCCTGTGTTTATGTGCGTCCAGCTGTCGCGTGGAACGCGCTGTGTTTTCGTGCTGTGTCTTCGTGCTGTGCCCCGCGCCAAATCATCTGTGGTGATTTTAACGCCCACCATAGTGCGTGGGGCAGTGCGCGCCACTCCGCGCGGGGAGACGACCTGCACGACGCAGCAACGCAGCTGGGACTCACCCCCTTGAACACCGGCGAGCCCACCTTTCGACGACGCGGAACAACCGGCTCCTGCATCGACGTTGCCTTCGCATCCAGAGGCATCGAGGCGACATGGCTCCGATCACCATCTCTCTGGGGCTCGGATCATTACTCCATCCTAATTGAACAAGCTATACCGCCGGCAGTGGGCTTCACTATGCCAAAGGATGGAGGAAGATGTCAGCTCGCGGAGGCTGTTTGACACCCTGCGGCGCATCACCGAACCACAGGCAAACCGTCAACCGCTGGCCGCCCTCGCAATCTCCAGCGGGCTCAGCTTTGTAGAATTGGCAGAGCGGTTTGCCGATCGGTTCGCGCCGCCCAGCCCCGCAAACGCCGCTAACATAGCTGCTCCTGAGAGCCCCAGAAGCGACGCCAGTCTCTCGCCCGTCGCCTCGGAAGGTCCATGTGATGCGCCGTTCACCGCGGCGGAATTGAACAATGCGCTGCAGCGCTACCGCCGCCGCTCGGCGCACGGACCGGACGGGGTGACATACCAAATGCTGCGAAACCTGGATGCGCAGCAACGACAGATCCTCCTGCAGCAGATCAACCTGGTGTGGGAACGCGAGGAGCTACCGTAGGATTGGCAAACCGCGGTCGTTTGTCCCATCCGATAGGCAGGGCGCCCACCTACGGAGCTGAGCGGATTCCGGCCAGTGGCATTAACATCGGCGGCAGGTAAGCTCATGGAGCATATGGCTTTGCAGCGTCTGAACGAGCGGGCTGCGGAGGCTGATTTGTTTGACGAGCGGCACGGGTTTCCGTGGGATGCGGTGCACGGCTGATTCTATATCGGACGTTGTTTTAGCGCTGGAGCATGCCAGGGCGGCAGGCCAGGTTGCGCTGCTGCTGCTGCTGGACGTCTCGGGCGCTTTTGACAAAGTTCACCGCGCACCTATTCTCGCGGTGCTTGAGGGGGCCGGTGTGAGCGGGCGCTTTTTGCGATACGTTCATGGCTTCCTGAGCGGGCGCACCATGCGCGTACGAGTAGGGGGTAAGCTCTCGAAGCCTAGCCCGGTCGACATGGGCGTGCCGCAGGGCTCTCTCCTATCACCATTTCTGTTTAATGTGGCCATGTCGGTGGTGCCGGCCTCCCTCCCCACGAGCGGGCGACACCATGTGTACATGTCCATATATGCAGACGACATAGCTCTGTGGTGCCGGGGACCACCGGGCGAGGCGTTCCGCGTGCGGGGGTGCCTTCAGGGAGCCCTGACCGCAATCGATGCCAGCTTGCGCGGCCTTGGTCTGTCGCTGAGCGCGGACAAATCGGTGGCCATGGCCTGCGTTTCGCGCTCGCGCGCGCACCTTGCGCCACTGTCACTAGACGGGACTCCGTTTCCTTGGTGTAAATCGGTGCGGTACCTTGGCCTGGACATCGACTGCCGCCTTTCCTTCCGCCCCGCGGCGACCAAGGCCTGTCTGCAGATGAAGAGGATCACCGCCGCCGTGCACAAGCTCACCGCTCGAGGCCAGGGCATCTCCCAGCAAGCCGCGCTGCGTCTATACAATGCCGCAGCTTTGGGGGCGGTGCTCTATGCGCTGCCGCTCGTCACGGTGCGCAAGCCGTGCTGGAAGAAGCTCGAGCTTCAGCACCGCAAGTCCCTGCGCGTGTGCCTAGGCCTGCCCAAAAACTCGCAGTGCGCCGCAACGTTGGCCGAGGCAGGAGCGTGGCCCCTTGAGCTCCAAGCAGCGCGCAGGGCACTGAATCACATCGACCGGCTTCACCGCGCACCGGACGGCGGCTCGCTGCTGCAGCGTATGCGCTCGCACCCGCGCTCACGAATGGGCGCGGCGCTGCTCGAGTATGAGCAATTGACCCAAGGCCCACCCCCCCAACGGCTCCTGCGCGCCCTGGCCTGCTGCCTCGGAGGTACAGCGAGAGATCGTCGGCATCGCGGGAAAGCGGAGCACACCCCTCTGCGCTGTGCAGCAGCTGGCCAGAGCCGTCATACACGAGGAGCTCCAGGACCATCTCCTCGTGTACACGGACGGCTCAGTGGCCCGCGACAGCTGCTCTCTTGCTGCGGCGGCCACCATCCCCGCCCTGCGACTGCACAGCCAGCAACACGCAACCTTCCTGGGCTCCTCCACCACGGCGGAGTTGATGGGGGCTCACCCTCGGCCCTCCGCCGCCCAGGAGTGCTCTGCTGTGCGACTCCCGCGACGCCCTCAGCCACCTGCAATCTAACGGCCGCGGTACCCCACTAGTGCGGGAAATTCGCTCGCGCATCGAGCGCCTCGCGCAGGGAGGTTGTGCCGTGCGTGCACAGTGGGTGCCCGGTCACTGCGGCATCGCCGGCAACGAAGAAGCTGACGACCTCGCGACTGCTGCACACCAACTACCTGCCAGCGATCTGCCCCTTGCGCTGGAGGACGTGCGTGCGACCATTCACGGCCATCTCCGAAAGCAGCACCCCGACCCACGCATCGCGGGAGGTGAGCGCATCGACAGTGTCACCGCCTGTCGAGCACTTGCACGGTCGCAACGTGCAATGATCCTCCGCGCGCGCATTGGCTGCGTGTGGCCCGGGGAACGACGGGTGCGTCACGGAATCGCGACGAGTGATGTGTGTGACGGATGCGGTGCAATGGAAACACTAGAACATCTGCTCCTTCGCTGCTCCGCGTTCGCCGATGCTCGTCGCGATATGCTCGCGGCCTATAGGGCGCAGGGCATACTACCAGACTCCATCAAGACGCTATTGTGGCCGCAGGGCAGTGCGCGCACTCGTGAGCGAACTTTGGTGAGCCTCTGTGCATTCCTCGAACACACGGGGTTGACGTCCCGTCTGTTCTCCGTCAGGTAGTTACACGCAGTGACCGAACGCTCCGCGAGTTCTACCTTGAACGATTAATAACTGGACGCCCCACTCCAGTTGTAACCTACACAGTGCTGTGCGCGTGTGTGATTTAATTCCTCTAAAATGAAGTAATCACGCGCACAACCTGGACACATTACTTATTGTGTAAATAGTTTGTACATATTACTTCTCCCCCTGTCCTCTATTCCTGTCCCCTCACCTCTTTCATTTCATTTCTCCATTCTGCCTGCTGTCCTTTATTTCCGCTGCCCCAGCTCAGGTGCTTCAGTATCGATGGCAGATGCCGGGGCTAGCAAAAATCTTTTCCTTCCTTTTTACTATTATTTTTAATAAAACCACTAACACCACCACGGTTTAGCAACAGATACGTGGGTATGTGCCATATACCTTGGGTGAAGAAGAAGATACACCCGCTGTCAAGGAGCACTCGCCAGATTGGTGAGAGCTCCTATAGATCCCATTCCTGTAGGGCTAGGAAGCCACCTCGCCTTCTGCGGTGTCTGTTGTTGCGACTGAAGGAATATTATAAACGAAAGTGCTGGCCTTACGGGCTCTTCCACAAGTGGTTTGGGGGTGTCTGGAAGTGAGCTCTGGCCTTTAATCAGCAGGAGCGAATTACGTTGTTAGTCACGTGACGCGAATTCTGAGAGCGAGCGGTTTGAGCCGCGGTCAGCGCAGCTGCGGAACGAGCATTACCAGTGCGACAAGTGGCATGTTATGTCTAAGCCGCACTTGCTGCGAGCCATAGGTCAAATCCATACGTCATTTGACCTTCAGCTTTGCATTCCAGAAGTGCAGCTTTTCGCCCCAAAAAGTTAGCTGTGGTTCAACCCGGTTGAACCTAGCAATAATAATAATTGGTTTTGGGTAAGAAAATGGCGCACTATCTGTCTCATAAATCGGCGGACACGTGAACCGCGCCGTAAGGAAAGGGATAAAGGAAGGAGTAAAAGAAGAAAGGAACAGAGAAGTGCTGTAGTAGAGGACTCCGGAATAATTTCGACCACCTGGGGATCTTTAACGTGCACTGACATCGCACAGCGCACGGGCGCCTTAGCGTTCTGCCTCCATAAAAACGCAGCCGCCGCGGTCGGATTTGAACCCGGGTACAGCGGATCAGTAGACTAGCGCCCTAACCACTGAACAAGACAGGTAAAAGCTCAGTTGAAATAAACCCACGAAGGTAAGCACACGCCACACTTTTTTATATAGCTAATGGCACGTCACGCGATTTCCCGCAGTTGCGAGAGGGCCGTCTGCTCCGCAACCCAGCGTCACGTGTTTAGTTAGCTGCGAGATGAGCGAGTGGCATCGGCTCATTGCGCGCAGCTGTGCCAAGGGATGGATAGTCGCGCGGCATAACTTCCCAGAGAGCATTTTAAGGCGAAAACCTTTCTTGCCTCATGAGTGGCCCTCCACTATGGCACCTCTCTCTTCCTTACTTCTTTCACTCCCTCCCTTTTCACTTCCCTTGCGGCGCTGTTCAGGTGTCCAACGAAATATGAGACATATACTGCGCAATTTCTTTTCCCCCCCCAAAAAAAATCCAATTATTATATATCATGAGTGGCGTGGACGAAAGTTGTAGACGGAAGCTTTCCGCGCGAACTATCAATTAGAAGTTGTGTGGTAATAAAACAAAAAGGCAAAATTTGATTAAGCCGCAGTTCTCAAGCAGCGTATATGCAATGAAATATACCAGAAATTTAAAAATAAAAACGAAAAGTCAGAATAAACAAAAATAAATAAATGCAAAATGAAAAATATAAATAAGATATAAATAAAAATAAAAACCTGAAAAATTCATAAGAACGCAGCTGCCGCGGTCGGGTTCGAACCCGGGAACTCCGGAATAGGGCGCTCGGCTACTGATCATGAGTTCCCGGGTTCGGACCCGACCGCGGCGGCTGCGTTTTTATGGAGGCAAAACGCAAAGGCGCTTATGTGCTGTGCGATTTCATTGCACGTTAAAGATCTCCAGGTGGTCGAAATTATTCCGGAGCCCACCACTACCGCACCTCTCACTTCCTTTCTTCTTTAACTCCCTCCTTTATCCCTTCCATTACGGCGCAGTTCAGGTGTCCAACGATATATGAGACAGGTACTGCGCCATTTAATTTCCCCCAAAACCAATTATTATTATGAATATTATAAATTACAGGAAAAGCAGAAAATGAAGAAACTAGTGTAAAACGAGGGCAGGGAAAGGCTTTCGCATTTGTGCTCTTAAGAATACTTATTTTTTCTAGCGGGAGAGTCACGAGCGCCTGATCTTTGCCAGCGACTGCGCTCTTTTTCCGCACATCAGGGGAAAATGAGCATTGCTCCATTTTGTCGGGGAAGCATTCATGAGAGCAATGCCGTGCTTTCTTTCGAATGTAAAGATGAAACAAGCGGTTTATGTTATTTACCCATATGAGAAACGAGGACCATCCCCGCAGATGTTAGACGCTTTTACCATAACGCGCATCGTGCTGTATACCATTACCCGAGTACCGTGAGTCCGCACGTCGCCAATGCGCATGCGCAGATCGCTTGTAGGACGCCAGATGCCGCCAGTTAACCTGTAGCTGCGTGCGCACATGCCACCGCATCGGAACCAATCGGAATGAATCATTGTTGTCCAATAGTTTGCGAGATCGACTTTTGCTCTAGCCGCTGCGGAGACGTCGAGTACCCTTATAGCGCCCATAGCGCGAGGAAGACAAAATTCCTAAGATTTGTCAGTCTAATTACCGTTTGATGAAGTGGTTCTTAAAAGGACTCGTTATAGGGCAGACTTGCGGCCACAAATACCTGAACAACCAGGCGGCATAGATAGCACGAGATGTGTTGGCCGGACCACGAAAGACAGGATTCCCGCTCCTCTGGGCCGCTGTGAATTTAAAGTTGGCCAAGAAACTCCGGTTCAGCCTGAAAGGTAACTGCGCAATCTCGAGCAATGAAAATATTTGAAACGGGGCTGCAGTCATTCTAGATAAAACTAGCCATCTCTCTCAGCAGAAAATGTTATTGCCGCGCACCGGCGGCTTCGAGCAAGAACAAACATTAACAGCCTTCGCGGCATTGTCTGTACTGCCGACGATTCGATCACACACCTATAAACAAAAAAGAGGCCGGCAGAAAAATTCGCCACGGACAATTAAGACTGGTTACGAGTATGAATTAGAAAGCTCTATAGCCCCGCAAATGCAACGTTTGAACGTTTGAGTGCAGAGGGGCCGTGCGGGGGCCCAAGAACCTGCGTGTGCTACACTCCCTTGAGTCCATTAAAGTTTTCACCACCACCACCTACCTGAGCCTCCTATTCGCGCATCTGCCGCATTGCTTCCGCTTCACGTTTCCGCAACTCGACGTTGACCGCACGCTTCTGTCGCTTCATGTCCCCCTATCATTGCGTAATTCAACGCCTCTTCAACCGGTTGAGACTGGCTTCCCGCGCTCTTACCGTATCGATGATCGTCGATGTTGCAGCCCGCCTCTGCAGCCATCGTATAGGATTTATCGGCTCTCGTGCCTTGAGCCGGTAGCGTACCTTAGTGGGCGCCCTCGTCTCCCTGTTCACATAGACGCGGTCGCCTCGCAGGCCACAGACATTGATGTCGTTGTCGTTCCATCACACTGCATCCAGTGTGGTAGGTGTTACCGAAAAAATTACTAAATTCGTTACTCTTTACGCTAAAAAGGAACGCGTTACTGCCTTACCTTACTAACAAAAAATGTAACGCCTTACCGTTACCGTTACCGAAAAAAGTACCACTCGTTACTTTTTCATTACTGCATGGCCATAAATTTTAATCAGTGCGTCTTGGCTGCAAGAGCTCTCGATAACAATTTTATATAAAGCTTCTAGCCAAATAATAAGCCAAATATAAAGCTTCTAGCCAAAATAGCCATTTCACCCGAAATCTTGATTTAATGAGAATAATTTACAAAAATGTTCAGGAGTCCAGCTATGTTAGAGTGGCCTCAAGAGTCCTGCAGAGTTATATGTGATGGCTTCAGACACTGTGGCACATGGTGAAGACATTTTCTGAACATGACATTAAGCACAAAATGACACCTCATCATCAATTTTAACTTTCCAGAGAAAACAACGCTGAAGTCGCAGGAAATTTACAGTAATTTTGATCAATGTGATGTTTCAAAATGCCGGGTATGCTTCCACCCTTTAGAGATTTTCGTGTGCAGTGGCTTGGGAAGGGAGGTAGGTGAAGGCAAGTGCCTGAATGCGTGTTCGTGCACGTGTTTCGTGTTTTTTCTTTCAGTTGGGTGCGTCGTCAAGGGCAGGTCTTTCTGGCATGAACGCAAGCCGCAGCAAGGGTTGTCGAGAACACCTGTACATTTCGTTTATCTGCAATATCATTTTAGCCACTCCGCGCTTTCTTTCTTTAAAAAAAGTAGGCGGAGGGGGGGGGGGTCTACAACTGGAATAAAAAGTAACTAATAACGTGACACCTCACGATACCGAAAAATGTTAACGCAAGTACGTTAACCTTTACAGTTTCAAAATGATAACGAGTACGTTACTAAGTTACCGAAAAAAAATAAAGCGTTACCTGACTGCATTTCACACACACCGTCGGCATTGCAGTCTGAATACACAGTGACGCCCGCGCAGCCACGAAACCCTTCGCAAAGACACTTATGACTCCTGCTGCGTGAGCACTGGCGCGACTAAGTCCAGCAGCAAGCGGTCCTAGGCTGGCACCTGCTGCCTCCGACGCTCCGCCTCCTTCCGCCATCTGAAGTCCTATTTCGACTGCGACGCCCTCTCCGGTAATGCGTCCTCGCTCCAAAGCTGTTGCTGTCGCTTCCCTCTCCACTTCTTGCCAGGTGTATTACATACCCGACGTTTTGTCAAACCGCTACCGAAGAAGCAGCTGCCTCGCCGACACGACGCGCGCCTTTAGCACATATCCCAAGGACTGAATGATTTTTGTTATGCCGACTAACGCACTACACTCATGGACGCGGCAAGGCAAGGTGCAACTTACTTTTTTCGTGCAACCACGCCGCGATCTACTCTTCTATCTCCGGAGCCGCGATGGGCGCCCCCTTTTCCGCCGCAGCAGAGGAGACAGCGATGGCGATGGCTATCACTGAACGCCGTACGCGCACAGTCCTCGGTGACTCAAAACGAGCAATCCTAAACTACTCGGCAGGCTGCATCTTCATTGCCGCCGCACTCATCCTGCGCGGCTGCACTCCCGACCGCAAATTTAAACTTTTCCGGGTAACCGCCCATGAGGGCACCTGTGGTAACGAAGGGACATATATCAGTTTGGGGCAACATGAAAAGATTGAAAAATAATAAGCCCCAGCCTACACCACTGACGCCTAACAGGCTGGTAAGGAAGGGGCGGCCGACTTGCACGAGGATTAACAATCCCGGCGGCCGCTACATGGATTCATTATCTGAGAGAACCTGTCATATGAGCTGCACCCCATTCTTACCCGCCTAGTTTTTTCCCTCTCATGATCCAGATCAGCTGCCAATACCTGCCTTAAGCAGATTCTTTTACCACTTCCTGCACCTCGGTGTCAATTTTGAACTGCCGTTCCCTTGCTAGAAGGTTGAGCACTACTTTGGTTTTCTGCATGTTAATTTTTAGACCCATCGTTCTGCTCTGTGTAACTCATTGATCATGATTTGCCGTTCATCTCCTGAGTGACTCAGCAAGGAAAAGTCAATAGCGAATCGCAGATTAATTAGGTATTCTACATTAACTCCTATCCTCAACTGTTCCCTATTCAGGCCTCGGAATGCCAACTGTAAACAGGCGGTGAATAGTATCGCGAAAATAGCGTCTCCTTGCCTGAAGCCCTTCGTTATCAGTATTTATTGCTCACTTCATGGAGGACTATGGTAGTTGTGCAGTTCCTCTATATATGTTGCAGTTTTTTTACATAAGGCTCTTAGTCACCCTGATTACGCAATGCCTCTATGACGGCTAACATTTCCACTTTGTCAAATGCTTTCTCGTAATCAATGAAGGATATATATATATATGGCTTGGTTTGGTTTTATTCTGTTCATTTCTCTATCCCCTTATTTATACTGTGAATATGATCTATTATTGAATATCTTTTACGAAAGCCTGCCTGCAAATTTAGTTGATTATAGTTTTAGGTTGTCCTGACCCTATTAGTGGTTGCCTTAGTAAATACCTTGTAGGCAACGGACAGGAAGCTGATCCGTCTGTATTTTTTCAAGTCCTTGGCGTCTACTTTCGTATCAATTAAGAAAATGTTTGCATTCTTCCAAGCTTGTGGTACGGTCGAGGTCGTAAGGCATTGCGTATAGAGGGTAGCCAGTTTTTGTAGCAATATCTGCCCTTTCTCTTTCAACAGATCTGCTGTTACTTGATCCTATACAGCGGCTTTTCCCCTTTGCACTGTTGCTAATGATTTCTTCACTTCCTTTTTCTTTACTGGCGGGATGCGGCAATGGTTTGCGCTACTGTCTTTATCATTAAAGTTCTGTTTACAATCGCTGCTGTATAGATTTGCGTATCCATATAGTATCCATATAGTATCCATTTTGCTTATGGCATTGTCCTCATTGTCGCTTAACGCACACATCTGGTTTTTACCTATGCCTAGTTCCCTCGAAAGCATCCTCCCTTTCTTACTCTCATATAGGCGTACTCGTGCTTACAGTGGAGTGCAGGTAGGCGGCGACGTCAAGGTGGTCCTCATCGGTGACATCCTGCAGCATTGCGTCGAGCGTTGTCACTGCCTCCCTGCCATTTACGAGGTAAGGGATCCACGGGGTTGCCTCCTTAACCTTGGTTTGTAGGCGAAGGAAACGTAGAGCAAGATCGCGTTCACTGATCTGTGTTCGGTGTCAACGAAGACTGTACTTACATGCAGTTCTTTTCCACTTTACCCCCTTCACGGTGCCATTGAGATGTCTACGGCAAGCGAGAGGTAAAGCCGTCTAACTGGGTTTTATAGATTCAGCGTAAGTTATCTCACAAAGTGGATTGCAAGCAGAGTTAGTTGTTACTACTAGTAGGCAGCATTAAGAAAATAAATGAAATACATTTACGCCTGTCAACTGCCATGAATTATGACCGGTATCAATCCTTGATTTTGGAAGACATCAAGGCGCGGACTAAAAACGCATTACCCCTTAAAGCAAACGCGTTAATGGTCCCGTTCGGAACAAAACCGGGCATCGGCGCGACTGGGAAGTACAACTAGGTGGAATGCGTGTAGTGACGTAGAAAAACAGGCTTGCTGCAAAGAAAAAAAATGGGTCTGCTTAGTTCAGATAACCCTAGCTATGGAAGCAAAAGCAGGGATTACAGGTGACGTAACTTTCTAACGTTCTTGGGGCAGAAGCACAGTCTGACAGGCAGACGGACCACGTGGGTCGTTGCGGGTTTCGCACTGCGAGAACTCGCTTCCAGTGTCTCGCCAGTCTCCGCTGCGGCTGCTAACAGGGTTCGTCGCTGTCTTTATTCGGCATCTTTCGCTCGCCGTCGAGCCAGGCGAAGCTCCCGCCCTCCCATGCTTTCGGCTGACCGTTTGGCGGGTTTACACTCCCTATCGATTGCTAAATCCCTCGACCAGTTGGCAATGTCGACCGGGTGATAAACCTCGGTCCGACGTCTGCGAGTACGCACTGTCGAGGACATCGGCTCCGGCTGAATTGCGTCGTCCATAGTAAGACGGTGGATAGGCAGCGCGCAGCTCCACTCCTACTGTTCGAGGTCTTTTGTGCAGACGCAGCAAATTCGGATCCGCGTGGATAGTAAAGCCACTGCCGCTCAATGGCACCAAATGAGATGCAGTTCAGCGGCCGTGGTGAAGCTTTCGCTTTAAAAGGTTTTCAAGCAGAAGTGAACAGGAGTCCCTTCGGTCGGGAGCTGGGCGCAACCTCTTCACCAAAGAGGATGTTCGTTCAGGAGGATAAAAAGAGGATTTATACAAGCACGTCGCACAGCATCGTGCGCAAAAAAACATTAAAGGAAAACGTAGCTTTAAGGGCCACTAATTAGCGGCTCAGAATACGTGCGATTACGTCTAATACAGCAGGATATGGAGTCAAGTGAAACGCTTGCAATATCTTCGTAATGGAGCGCCAAGAAATCCCCACGCGACCACGCGGACACATTAAAACTACCGCGAAATATTTGCAAGGTGAACTTAAAAAACGAATCAAGTTTATGAAGACGGGCTGGGTAGCCATTGCTAAATACGCTTATTAAATACAAACAAGAGAGTTTGACCGCTCGACAAGCATTCAATGTGTGCAAACAAGGGTTAATTAAAGCACATATTATACCTGACAGAGGCAATTAGTTACAAAACCAAATGGTGCCGAACATCATGAGCAAGCTGGTCTCCGTCAGCGGAGAGAGCGAAGACCGCAATTGGAACCGGTGCTTACTTGATTAGGTACCGCTAGCTAATGCATTGAGCGCACAAAAAATCAGTGATCCAGTAAGAGGCTTCTGCTCAACAAATCTGATGTCTAACCAGAGCCCTTGCTTGCTTTCGATGCTGATTGTGTACTGGCGGCGTTGCATCGAAGTTTTAATCAATGTAAATTTAGATCCTGAGATTTAAACGAAGCGGAGATAATATTGTTACTCTTCATTTTGCTTTGCCCGGTTGGCGACGCACCGCAAAAAAATAAACAGCCGTGTGCTCTACAATGAAAATTGGTCTTCATTCACTTCCTCCTTTATCCCTTCCCTTACGGCGCGGTTCAGGTGTCCAATGATATATGAGACAGATACTGCGCCATTTCCTTTCCCTCCGAAAACCAAACCAAAATAAGTTGTTTCAGGAAAGGAAACGGTGCAAGAATGGTCTAATCTCGGCGGAGAAGCCAACCGCACCATGAGAGAAAGGAGGGAAATGATAGTGATAGAAGAAATAAAGAATTGCCGTAGTGGAGGGCTCCTGAATAATTTTAGGCTACCTGTGGATCTTTAATCGCACAGAACACTGGCGCCATGTATTTCCTATAAACTTTCATTTTGATTGTACTACAAGAACGCGTAAAAAATAAAAAAAATTGGTCAGTGCACGTTAAAGATCCCCAGGTGCTCGAAATTATTTCGCAGCCTTCTATTACGGCACTCTTCCTTTCTTCTGTCAGTTCCTCTTTTATCCCTTCTCTTACGGCGCAGTTAGGCGTCCGCCGAGATGTGAGATACTGAGCCATTTCCTTTCCTCAACAACCAATATACAATTTACATTTATGAAGAAAGGAAATGACGCAGTAACTGCCTCACATATCTGGGTGGACAAATGAACGGCGTCGTAAGGGAAGGGATAGAGGAGGAACTAAGAAAGAAAGAGAGTTGCCGTAGTGGAGGGCTCGCGATAATTTCGACCATCTGGGGGTCTATAATGTGCACTCATATCGCACAGCACACTGTCGCGTTTGCGGTTCAGTTCTATCGAAACGCTGCCTCAGCCGACTAGATTGATCGCGTGTACTCTGGCGCAGCAGTCGAGTGCCCTTATCACTGAAGGGTTGAAGCTTCGTGGATTCGGTGTACTGCGAAATTCGTCGTCACCGTCGCCTCATATTCACATTGTAAAAAAAATTATAGGACGCTTAAGCTTCACTTGCAAGAGTGGAACGCGATAGCGTGTTGGAGCACTGCGAGGGAGTCCACGGAATGCCATCGCCCGTTCGGCGCGACGGCTTGCACGTTAGACAAATCGCTCTGGTACGTACCGTGAAACGGACGCGCGGAGCGACAAACCACGTAAATGCTCAGCTAGGGACCTGCCGAAACGCGCGGGGCTCATGTTGCTGTCTTAGTTCGTCGGCACATCGTTCTCGACAAACCCGATGCAACGAACGCCATCATAGCCTCCGCGCTGAACGAACGGGCAGCAAGCCGCAAGCTTCGTGGTGAACGGGCTTCGGATGTGCGCTGCGTTGTTAGCCGCTCACCGCGATTCCTAAGTGCCCGCAAGGCCCCACTGCCCAATCTAGAGATATGTCAGACGCGTCACACCCTTTCCTTAAAAATAAATTTTCAGTTCATTTTTCATTCCTAACCGCGCGCTTCGGGTGTCCACAGAGATATGTTATACAGGGCCCACTTCTTTTCCGTAAAACCAATTTTCATTTCATTTTCCTTCCCTTGCGGCGCCGTCCGGGTTGTAGACCGACCTATGTAACAGGCGTCCCTTCATTTCCTTGCGCTACCGTGGCTCGCTATTACACATTGCGAGGAGGAGAAGGAGGGATTTTTCGATCACGGCCGACGCCGACGACACCGGCTTTTCTGCGGCACCAGCTCCTTAACGCTATCGCGTTGACATTGTGTCTGCCTCTGACATCCTCACATTAACTTCCAGTTCTTTACACATGTGGATTGCTGCTTAATACCAGTCGAATTAAGGAGCAATAAACCTAGAGCGAATGTCAACAACCGCTACGTTAGAGAAATAATTCTGAGCTCATCATGCGAAGGTGGCGTTCAATCCTTGAAACCTGCATTCTTGGAAATCCGTGAACCTGAACGTCTGCAATGTATGTAGCGAAGCTAGGTGGGTCGCCACAAATGAAAATAAAATTTATTTAAATGCAAATTTCGCTGCCGAGCTGACGTCGCGAGATGCCATCTGCCCTAAACTTTATTTCTTTAAGCATAGCAAATTCAATGGTTTAGAGTCTGTATTCAGCTGTTCGGAGTGTTACTCCGCTGAAACTGGCAGTTGGGCGATTCTAGAAGTTACAGTGAAGACAATGCACCTCATTCATTTTTTATGCTTCAGAAATCAGTCAGATCTTGCCACGATAGGAATGCGATAGGAAAAAAAAGGCGTATTTGTTGAAGGGCTATCACAAGAGCAGAGGCACTGAACAAAGGGCAGAAAAAGGAAATAGAGATGCGCACGGCACACGAAATGAAATTTCAGTAAACATTCCGAACGATAACTTCTCATGGACGTCGGCGTGAGTGGCGCGGGCAGCTTTCGAGGAGCTGCCGAAGGTGTCCCACATTATCCGAGCGTTTAAGTATATGCAAATGTTCGAATTATTCCACATGTGAATCAAATTATTTTTTAACCTGGTTGTGGTTCTACTCAACTGAAGGAGTAAACCATGGCGAATCGTAAAACAATTCCGACTAAGACAACGGTACGAACACCATTCCGTCCGTAATATGCTCTTGGTCTTTGCGCTGGCAGTCTACATCATCAGTTTTTTTTTGTTAAAAAATTCACTGCAACACCTCCCGTGCACCGCGAAATTAGCTCTGAGTGGTGAAAGCACTCTACAGGTAATAAAAAAGGTCAAGATGGATTTCCTATACCGCAGACAGCGGGATAAGCTGAGCAAAAGAATTTCTCAATAACTGAGTAGCACAGCTTGCATCAGCAAACATACCATGATCATGCAAGGTGTTCCCTAACGTAACCGTTGAAAGTTTGAGGGATCTTAGACTTGCATTGACCAACGTAGGTGCCTGGTCTCCTAACGGCGAGTGGCTGTGGCCCATATTTACACCTTGAACCAGGTGATAAAGATATACGCGCAATATAAGCAACCCCGATATTGTCCTGCCTATAGTAGGAGAAAACGTTCACTTATATGAATCCACGGCAGTTCAATGGGCATTGCACTTCCTGTGTTTAGAAGATAAATATGCAAAGCTGCTGAAAAATACAACTATAGCGGCCTTATAGGTGCAATATACATCCGTAAGGAAAGTGATAATATCCAAGCCGGAAAGGACGTCAGTCCAGGGCGACAATATCTATACAGTACTATTCACCGCGCGTTAAAATTACGAATTCAGGACTGTGAACTGAGAAGAGTTAGCGGTAAAACTGATCGGCAATAGCCTGGAAATTTGCGATTCGCTGATCACACTGCCTTGATAAGTAACTTAGGAGACTAATAGCAAAACAAAATCGCGTATCGGGACAGGCAAAGTGTAAAGATGGCAATCAGAATGTTTCGAAGATGTATAAAGTTTTAAGAGCGTTACCTCTTGTTCTTGACGTTTCTCGATTTCGTGGGGTCTGCTACCACCTCCATTCAGCGTGAAACCGAGGAATTGAAGATGGGTGCCACCCATAGTAAATCGATATAGCAACCCAGTTGTTAATTGATTAATGATATCGTCAGTATATCGAATAGTGAATGATGGTTGAGGTCACTGATTTTGCGAGGTCAAAATTAGCTAGTCACGTATCTATGATTACTGGCTTTTACTAAGTAATAATGAGGTCATCCTAAAGCAAATTAGATATTTGGGCTCGTCTAGATAGGTAGAACTTGTTAGACACCAAAATTAACTAATGAAGTTCACTTTTAGTTATAGTTAAGCTTAAATTCATTGCTTTTAAATATTTAAGCGATGACGTCATAATATCATAATGATATTTCGTAAGGGCCTCAATGAGCACAACATCTAAGACACCTGTATCGCCTAATTAGGCTAATATTTATTTATGATCAGGCTTAAAATGGCGGCCGTGAAGTCACCACTCGGTAGCTCGCAATTTTGTACCTCATGGCGAAATGTGGTGACAGGGGCACTTTTCGTCACATAATTTTGGAATGCACCGATTCCCCGGGCGCCGGCTTAAACATCAACAGTACTGAAGCCTGACAAGTCTCGCTGCGGAGCGAGGACCCCGCCATCCAGCAGCAAGCCACCCGACTAGCGGCTGAGGCCGCAAAAAAAGCAAAGCATCTTCACTTAGTCTGCGGAGGATTCCCTATCCGTGCCCCAGGTCTGCGTGCCGGGACCGCGGATTTGGGGGCTCCCTCTCTATGGACAATAAAGTTTCCATTCATTCATTCATTCGGGGCACCTACCGCCTTGAGATAATAAAAAATGGCGCTCCAAAGAGTCGAAACACTTTTTCGGCCCAAATTGATCAAAAAATGTCCGACCTGAAGGCGGAAGCCGCCCGCTCGCCGTGATGTATGGAAAGGTAGCCTAATCACGTGGGAATACATCCCATGGACAATAGACGGCGCTACCAAGCATCTAACGCTTCTTACTCCAACATCTTCCAGACGGTAGCGACACATTTTTTTAAATCGTCTCGGAAGGATAGAGTATTTAACTTTTGTATGCGAAACATGAATGCATCTACTATTGGCAGATAGACGCTCATTATGAGGACGCGATGGAAATAAAAAGGAAAATAATAAATTGCAATTTTGTGTCGTGTATCTAGCAGCAACTTTCAGGTCATGAATAGCTGATTTCCAGTATCCTTCACGACGAAAGCATTAAACATTTTTATCTTGCCCGCACATATATATGAAGCGGAAGCATTGCCTATACTTACGGAAAGCCTTGTAATTAGGTTGCGGGCAGCACAGCGGACTATAAAAATCAACATGATAGACGCACGTTACGAAACAGAAAGATAGGAGAATTGGCCAGTGAGCACACTCCACTACACCTTAGCGTATTTGAAATCAAGAACAAACGACCATTGCGAACACATGTGATGTGAAGGCAGATAACCGATGGTTATAAGTGAGAGGATCGTAGGAGGAAGCAAGCGAAATAGGCGGCAGAATATCAGATGGGCAGATAAGATTAAGTGGTTTCCCGCGATGAGGTGGGCGAACCTGTCAAAGGACACGATTAGTTTGAGGGTTATGGGAGAAGCCATTGTCCTGAACCGGGATTAGTCAGGCTGATCTACATGAAGGTGATGATTAGAGATAATAGTGCGCACGCGGTCTCATAGGCGTCTCAACGAGAAGCTTGTGCCATGCACGAAAACTGCAAAGTTCAGAAGGCCTGTTGAAATGCATTCCATGTCAAAACATGCAATAATTGTGACATTTTAAAAACACGACAGTGTCAAAATGACGTTGCCTACACTTCCATGCTGTTCTCAACAAATCCGTCTCCGGTGAAGGACGTGTAGTCATCTGCATATGTGAACAGCGAAACACCGAAATAGTCTTGGAATATCTTACCGATTCGTTATGCACAACCATGAATTAAACAAAAGGGGTATTAGCGTAAGGCTCCGATAACTGAATGAAAAAACGTTCACTCTTGTCATGCAATGAAAAATAACGAATTATAAATCACCATGTTTAGGCAATATCGAATATACAGGTTGTCACACATAACTTGGGCCAAGGTCTTAAAAATGAAAGCAACTTCGGACGCGAATAGACTCGAGTGCATAATATTGACACTAGCCTAGAGTCAGACTATTTTGAAGCGAAAAACTTCACTGCGCTAGTCAACACCGCGCTTCCCGCGAGCCGGCGTATGTAGCAGCACGAGTGACGTCACGCACGGCGCATTTCTCTCTCTCTCCCTCTCGCCCCCCTAGTCACTAGTGCGCATGCGCCACTAGTAGCACTGAGCCACAGGTGTTCCGCCGCTGCGCAGCGCCGCGCCTTTCCTCAACATCGGACTTTCCATTTTCAGCTCTCTCTCCCCGCCGCGGTGGCTCAGTGGTTAGTGCGCTCGACTACAGATCCGGAGTTTCCGGGTTTGAACCCGACCGTGGCGGCTGCATTTTTATGGAGGAAAAACGCTAAGGCGCCCATGTGCTGTGCGATGTCAGTGCACGTTAAAGATCCCCAGGTGGTCGAAATTATTCCGGAGCCCTCCACTACGGCACCTCTCTCATCCTTTCTTCTTTCACTCCCTCCTTTATTCCTTCCCTTAAGGCGTGGTTCAGGTGTCCAACGATATATGAGACATGCTGCGCTATTTCTTTTCCCCAAAAAACCAATTATTATTATGCGTTCCGCAAAATGGATAGGCTGTGGGCCCTCCCTGCCACCCAGGGAGGTGGCATGCCGTTAATGGTTGATCCCCAGAGATTGATCAGCAAATGAACGCTGCGGCCTAGGTGTTGCCGCAGTGCCGCATGTCAGCCACAACGCTGTCAGCGGTAATGCATTCAGGCCACATCTCTCTCTCAAAACCTCCTCATGTACCGAAGCACGAATGAGGCATCATATCCAGGGAGCCAGTTATGTGTACTTCCTTTACTCAAAGCTATCGCCACCTTGAGCGTTGTCAACGCTAACGCCAATGAACACTGTGAACGCCGGCATCTATCGCTTTGTATATCCTGGAATAGCTAAGTTAATCCACGTTAATGTTTTTTTTAATTTTTTCTTAACTAATTCATTAGCTTTGTTTAAAACATCAAGTTTTTAAGTATTCGCTGCAGATTCCGAGTGTGATAAGCAATGTTCTAGGGCACCTTCAGAAACTTCATAAAAAATTGGTTCACGATATCTCTCACTATATGTCTACACTATATGTCTCACGTGGTCTTTCTTTCCGCGTTCCAAAGAGAGACCGCGAAATATAAGATACGACGTGACAGGGCGCTTCCTCTGAAGTCTGAATTGTGAAAAAACGTGCACAATTCACTTTAGAGAGAGCAATGGAGGCCACAGCGGCAAGCATAACGGTCCGCTATGGTCGCCGCCTCCTGCAGGTTAGCCTCAATGTTTCCGACGGGCTCACTTTCGGCCACAGATGCCTGAACAAGCAGGCGGCAGAGATAGCAAGAGATGTGTTGGGCGGACCAGGAAAGACAGGATTTCCGCTTTTCTCGGCCGCGGTGAATTTAAAGTTGGCCAAGAAGCTCCGATTGAGCCTCAAAAGTTAACTGCGCACTCTCGGGCAATGGAAGTCCTTGAACGTGGCTGCGGTCATTCTAGATAAAACTAGCCATCTCTCGCAGCAGAAAATGTTAAAACCGCGCACCGGCGACTTTGAGCAAGAACAAATGTTAAGAGCCTTCGCAGCATTGCCTGTATTGCAGAAGAATCGACCACATACTTAGCAACGAAAAAGGAGAGGGGGGCAGCAAAATTCCCCACAGACACTTAAGACTGGTTATGAGTATGAATCAGAAAGGTCTATAGCCCCGCGAGTGAAGTGTTTGAACGTTTCAGCGCAGAGGGGCCGTGTGGGGGCCCAAGCACTTGCGTGTCCCTAACTCCCCTGAGTCCATTAAAGTTTTCACCACCACCACCTACCTGATCGAGCCTCCTGTTCGCGCCTCTGCCGCATTGCTTCCGCTTCACGTTTCCTCAACTCGACGTTGCCCGCACGCTTCTGTCGCTTCACGTCAGCTTCTCGTTGCGTACTTCAACGCCTCTTCAACCGGTTGAGACTGGCTTTCCGCGCTCTTAGCGTAGCGGTGATCGTCGATGTTGAAGCCCGCCTCTGCAGCCACCGTATAGGATTTATCGGCTCTCGTGCTTTTGAGCCGGTAGCGTACCTTTGTGGGCGCCCTCGTTCCCATGTTCACGTAGGCGCGGTCGCCTCGCAGGCCACAGACATTGATGTCGTCGCCATTCCATTACACTGCATCCAGTGTTCTAGGCGTTACCGAAAAAAATTATTAAATACGTTACTGTTTACGCTAAAAAAATGGAATTCATTACTTCATTCCCTTAGCTACAAAATAAATGGTAACCCCTTGCCGTTACCGTTACCGACAAAATGTACCACACGTTAATTTTCATTACCGCATGACCTTAAATTTTAATCAGTGCGTCTTCGGTGCAGGAATTCACGACATCAATTTTATTTAAGTTTATTTATTTCATTAAATTTTATTAAAGTTATCATAGAAGGCTTCTAGTAAAACAGCAATTTTACCCGAAATTTTGATTTAAGGACAATAATTTACACAAATGTTCAGGAGCTCAGCTATGCTAGAGTCGTCTCAAGAGTCTTGCAGATTTATACGTGTTGGCTTCAGACACTGTGGCATTTTCTCAACATGACATTAAGCACAAAATGACACTTCATCATCAATTCTGACTTTCCAAAGACAACATCGCTGAACTATCAGACAATTTGCAGTAATTTTGAACAATGTGATGTTCCAAAATGCCGGGCACGCTTCCACTCTTTAGAGATTTGTGTGTGTAATGGTTTGCGAAGGGTGGTAGGTGAAGGCAAGTGTGTGAATGAGTGTTCGTGCACATGTTTCGTGCGTTCTGTGTACTGAGACTTTTTCTTTCAGTTGGGTGCGTCGTCAATGACAGGTGTTTTGGGGACGCATGCGAGCCGCAACAAGGGTTATCGAGAACACCTATACATTTTGTTTATCTGCAACATCACTTTAGATACTCCGCGCTTTCTTTCTTTAAAAAAAGGAGGCGGAGGGGGTGGCGGCTGACAAAATGAATAAAAAGTAACTAGTAACCTGACACCTCACTTTACCGAAAAATGTTAACGCAAGTACGTTACCCTTTACAGTTTCGAAATGGTAACGGGTACATTACTAATTTACCGAACAATAAAGCGTTACCTGTAACGCCGTTTCTTGCAACGCGTTTCCGACAACGCTGACTGCATTGCACACACCCCGTCGGCAGGGGAGTCTGAAAAGACAGTGACGCGCGCAGCCGCGAAACCCCTCGCAAAGACACTTATCACTCCTAATGTGTGAGCAGTGGCGCGACTAAGTCATGCACCAAGTGGTCCTAAGCTGGCACCTGCTGCCTCCGCCGCCTTCCGCCATCTGAAGTCCTATTTCGACTGCGACGCCCTCTCCGGTAATGCCTCCTCGCTCCGAAGCTGCTCCAGTCGCTTCCCTCTCCACTTCTTCCCAGGTGAATTACATTCCTGCCTTTTTGTCAAACCGCTACCGAAGAAGCAGCTGCCTCGCCGACACGACTTGCGCATTTAGCACAAAGCCCAAGAACTGGATGATTTCTGTCGTGCCGACGAACACACTACACACATGGCCTCGGCAAGGAGAGGTGCAACCGACGTGGTCCGTGCAACCACGCCGCGATCTACGCTTATCTCCGCCGCCGCAGTGTGCGCCCCCTCCCCCGCCACAGCAGAAGAGACAGCGATAGCGCTCGCTATCGCTGACCGCCGTACGCGCACAGTCCTCGGTGATACAAAACGAGCAATCCTCAACTACTCGGCAGGCTACACCTGCATTGCCGCCGCACGCATCCTGCGCGGCAGCATTACCGATCGCAAAATTAACCTAGTCGGGGTACCCGCCCATGAGGTCAACTGTGGTAACGAAGCGACATATATCATGTTGGGGCAACCTAAAAAGATTGAAAAATAAAAAGCCCCTGCCTATACCACTGACGCCTAACAGGCTCGTAAGGAAGGGGCCTGCAGACTTGTACGAGGATTAACAATCCCGGCGGCCGCGGCAAGAAACCTGGAGCCTTCGCTTACCTCTAGACATGTGCAGACATCACGAATGTTCATAAAAAGACGTGACACCTTTTCCCGCCTCTCCAACCTGACATCGAAGAACCATAAGCAACCCTACTCCGATGATTGCAGACGCTCTTAATTCTCGGCCACTCAAAGTTATCACTGATCACCAACAGGGAATACGACGCCACATGCCCAAATTTCAGCCACGGATCATCCGTCACTCAGGCGCACATCCTCTATAAATGCGAAAATAACCCTCCCCCACGGGCTCTCCTGCCAGCTCCATCTGCGGAATGCTAGGACCAACTCCTCGACCAGCCGCATAAGACCACGCAACTTTCACTCATTTTATGGGCCCAGTACGTCGCCCCCACCTGAGGGCCGCACTGGACCCACCTGCCCTAGTTCACGGCACCTGTGGGAAATTGGGAAATGAAGTTGTCTATCTTTCTCTACTTCTTGCTATCTCCATGGCTCTCCGATCTTTTGTGCTCCGACGCCGACAACTAGCAGCTTTGAATCAATAGAACATGTAAACCTGACGCCTTGAAATAAAGTGCACGAGCACGAACACATGGTTGTATTAGCGCTCATAAAAAGGCTTTCGACCCGCGACATGCACTACTTTTCCTCGGAATCGGCGTCGCTCGGATTTTGTCACTCCATCAAGAACAACTTCAGAGTTTCGCTAACATAGCAGGCGAATCATCTTCTACGGCCCGCAGCACCAGCGAAAACGTTCTCACTGAGTCCATCGGGACCGATGGATGTCCAAACTCAGGCTCGGTCAGCTGTCTTGTTTTCTGCCTTGCGCCGACGAAGATTGTAATGTCAACGGTCAGCGAGCTACTCGTCTTGAGTGCGCAGCCAGGCATGACGTAGGGATTCTTCTGCAGACTGCACGATATAAATATAACGGTGCTGAAATGTAGTCGGGTGTCCTCTAGCACATTCCCGTTATAAAAGGGAGTTCTCTAGAGGGCAGCTTAGTCATCATCCTGACTACACCCACTGCAGGGCAACGGCCTCTCCCCATGTCTATCCAATTAACCCTCTCATTTCCGAGCTGCACCCACCCCATGCCTGCAAGCTTCATGATCTCATCCTGCAACCTATCTTTCTACCACCCTCTGCTACGCTTGACTTCTCTTGGAATCCACTTCGTTGCCCTTAAGGAACAGCGGTTATCTTGCCTTCGCATTAAATGCCCAGCCTATTTCTTCCTCCTGATTTCCACTAGGATGTCATTCAGCAGCCTGTTCCCTCACCCACTCTTCCCGCTTCCGGTCTTTTAACACTTATCCTTTTTCTTTCCATGGCTCGCTGCGTCCTCCTTAACGAAAGCTGAACCATTTTCATTAGCCTCCACGTTGCTGCCCCGTAGGAGTGTTGCAATAAGGTACAGCTGCTGTACACTTTTCTCTTGAGGGATATTGGTATTCTGCTATTCACGAACTGAGAGAACCTGCCATATGCGCTGCACCCCATTTTTACCCTTTTAGTTATTTCCCTCTCATGATCATGATCCATTAATTCAGGCCTCGGATCACCTACTGTTAACACGCGGTGGATTACATCGGCGAGTCCCTGTCTCCTTGCGTGACGCCCTTCCTTATCGGAAATTAATTGCTCACTTTATGGAGGGCTATGGCAGCTGTGCAGTTCTTCTATATATCTTCCAGTATTCTTACATAAGGCTCTTATACACCCTGATTAAGGAATGCCTGTATGACAGCTGTGGTTTCAACGTTTTCAAATGCTTTCTCGTATTCAGTGGCGGATATATAGAGGTTAGTTATTATCTGTGCATTTCTCTATCGCCTTATTTGTAGTGTGAATATGATCTATTTTTGAATATCCTTTACGAAAGCCGGCCTTATGATTTGGTTGATGAAAGTCGAAGGTTACCCTCACTGTATTAGTGATCAGCTTAATAAATACATTGTAGGCAACGGACAATAAGGTGATCAGTCTGTAATTTTTTTCAAGTCCTTGGCGTGTCCTTTCTTATGAATTAAGACAATGTTCGCATTATTCCAAGCTTGCGGTACGGTCGAGGTCGTAAGGCATTGCGTATACAGGGTGGCTCGATTTTGTAGCAGAATTTTCCCTCCGTCTTTCAACCGTTCTACTGTTACCTGATCCTAGCCAGCTCCCGTTGCACTGTTGCTAATGCTTTCTTGACTGATATGACTTATATCAATCTTTCTTTATTTTAGATGACATCAAGGCGCATACTAACAACGCATTACCCTTTAAAGCAAGAGCTTTAATGGTCCCGCTCAGAGGAAAAACACGGCATGGGCGCGACTGGGAAATTCAAATTCGTGAAATGGGTGTAGTGAAGTAAAAAAACAGGTTCGCTGCAAAGAAAAAAATGGCTGCGGCTTAGCTCAGCTAACAATAGCTATGCAAGCGAAAGCACGGATTACATGTGAGGTCAATTTCAAAGGTTCTTGGGGCCGAAGCACAGTCCCACAGGCAGAAGGACCAAGTAAGTGGTTGCGGGTTCCGCACTGCGAGAACTCGCTTCCAGAGGTTTGCCAGTCTCCGCCGCGGCTGCTAACAAGGCTCGCCGCTGTCTTCATTCGGCGTCTTTCGCTCGCCGTCGAGCCAGGCGGAGCTCCCGCCCCCGGTTTCCTTCGGCAGGCCGTTTAGCGCGTACACGCTCTCTATCGATTGCTAAATGCCTCGACCAGCTTGCAAATTCGACCGGGAGATGAGACTCGGTCCGACGTCTGCGAGTACCCACTCTCGAGGACGTCGGCTCCGGCTGACTTGCTTCGTCCATAGCGAGACGGTGGATAAGCAGCGCGCAGCCGCCCGACGACGGCGGAGCGCGCGACTGCAGCTGGTGCGAGTCACGTGGAACGTCACGTGGTTGCCTATAAAGCTGCGCTCCTCCTTTTCAAGGTCATTCGTACAAACGCAGCGCAATCGGAACCGCGTGGATAGTAAAGCCACGGCTGCTCAATACCAGCAAGTACGTTGCAATTGAGCGGCTGTGGTGAAGCTTTCGCTTTAAAAGGTTGTCAAGCGGAAGTGAACCGGAGTCCCTTCGGCCGGGAGCCGGGCACAACTTCTTCACCAATGAGAATGTTTGGTCAGGAGGATAAACAGACTATTTGTACAAGCACGTCGCACAGCAACGTGCGCAAATGACATTAAGGGAAAAACTTAGCTTTAAGGGCCACTAATTAACGGTTTGGAACCCGTGCGATAACGTGTAATAGAATAGGATGTGATGCCATGTGAAGAGCTGCCGATATCTGCGTAATGGTGCGCCAAGAAATCCCCTAGCGACCGCACGGACACTTTACAACTATCGCGCCATATTTGCAAGGTGAATTTAAGTAAAGAATGAAGTTTATGAAGACGGGCTGGCTAGCCATAGCTACATACGCTCATTAAACACAAAAATAGAATTTTGATCGCCAGACCAGCAATCAAGGTGTACAAAAAGGGTACTTGGGAGCGCATAATATACCTGGCCGAGACGATTAGTTAGTGCCGCACATTAACATGAGCAAGCTCGTGGCTGTAACACCCAACACTGTACCGCCAATGGAGCCGGTGATTGCTTGTTTAGGTACCGCTAATTAATGCATTCAGCGCACAAAAAATCAGTGGTCCAGTAAGAGGCTTCTGCTCAACAAATTCTATGTCTAAGTGGAATTCTTGCTTGCTTTCAACGCCGATTGTGCACTGGCGGTGTTGCATCGAAGTTTTAATGAATGTAAAATTAGAATCTGAATTTTAAGCGAAGCTGAGATATTATTGTTACTCTTCATTTTGCTTTGCCCTGTTTCGATGCACAGCCAAAAAATAAACGGCCGTGTGCTGTACAATAAAAATTGGCCTTTGAAAAATATCTTTTATGTGTAAAAACGCTAAGGCGCCCGTGTGCTGTGCGATATCAGTGCACGTTAAATATCCACAGGTGGTCGAAATTATTACGCAGCCATGCACTACGGTACCTCTAATTCTTCCTTTCTTTCACTCCCTCCTTTATCCCTTCCCTTATGAAGCAGCTCATGTGTCTGCAGATATATGAGAAGGATACTGCGCCATTTCCTTTCCTCAAAAATCACTTAATATTATTAAAATAGGTTGTTTCAGGAACCGAAACGGTGCAAGAATGGTCTAATCTCGGCGGACACCCCAACCGCACCATAAAAGAGAGGAAAGCTGTAGTTGAAGAAGAAATAGTGTGTTGCCGTAGTGGAGGGCTCCTGAATAATTTAGACCATCTGGTGATCTTAGATCGCACAAACAAGGGCGCCATTTCTTTCCTATACGCGATCATTTTCATTATACTACAAGAACACGGCAAAAATGACAACAAAAATTCGTCAGTGCGCGTTAAAGATCCCCAGGTGCTAGAAATTATTCCGGAGCCCTCCAACACGGCACCTCTTTCTTACTTTCATCAGTCAGTTCCTCCTTAATCCCTTCGCTTACGGCGCGGTTTAAGTGTCCGTCGAGAAACGTGATACTGCGCCATCTCCTCTCCCCAAGAATAATAATAATAATTGGTTTTGGGGGAAAGGAAATGGCACAGTATCTGTCTCATACATCGTTCGACACCTGAACCGCGCCGTAGACCCGCCGCGGTGGCTCAGTGGTTATGGCGCTCGACCACTGATCCGGATCCATGATTTGGGCCAGCATGAACTTTGGGACACAAACGAAGAGAGACACGTGGAACACGGAACACACGGTTGAAGTCAGAACACTGAGTCAGCAGTGTGTTCCGTGTTCCACGTGCCTCTCTTCGTTTGTGTCCCAAAGTTCATGCTGGCCCAAATCATGGATTCATACCAACAGGCCCAGAAAAATGCCATTTTGCACTGATCCGGAGTTCCCGGGTTCGAACCCGACCGTGGCGGCTGCATTTTTATGGAGGAAAAACGCTAAGGCGCCCGTGTGCTGTGCGATCTCAGTGCACCTTAAAGATCCCCAGGTGGTCGAAATTATTCCGGAGCCCTCCACCACGGCACCTCTTTCTTCCTTTCATCAGTCAGTTCCTCCTTAATCCCTTCGCTTACGGCGCGGTTTAGGTGTCCGCCGAGAAACGAGATACTGCGCCGTTTCCTCTCCCCAAGAATAATAATAATAATTGGTTTTGGGGGAAAGGAAATGGCACAGTATCTGTCTCATACATCGTTCGACACCTGAACCGCGCCGTAGACCCGCCGCGGTGGCTCAGTGGTTAGGGCGCTCGACTACTGATCCGGATCCATGATTTGGGCCAGCATGAACTTTGGGACACAAACGAAGAGACACGTGGAACACGGAACACACACGGAATGTAACGCCTTACCGTTACCGTTACCGAAAAAAGTACCACTCGTTACTTTTTCATTACTGCATGGCCATAAATTTTAATCAGTGCGTCTTGGCTGCAAAAGCTCTCGATAACAATTTTATATAAAGCTTCTAGCCAAATAATAAGCCAAATATAAAGCTTCTAGCCAAAATAGCCATTTCACCCGAAATCTTGATTTAATGAGAATAATTTACGAAAATGTTCAGGAGTCCAGCTATGTTAGAGTGGCCTCAAGAGTCCTGCAGAGATATATGTGATGGCTTCAGACACTGTGGCACATGGTGAAGACATTTTCTGAACATGACATTAAGCACAAAATGACACCTCATCATCAATTTTAACTTTCCAAAGAAAACAACGCTGAACTCGCAGGAAATTTACAGCAATTTTGATCAATGTGATGTTTCAAAATGCCGGGTATGCTTCCACCCTTTAGAGATTTTTGTGTGCAGTGGCTTGGGAAGGGAGGTAGGTGAAGGCAAGTGCCTGAATGCGTGTTCGTGCACGTGTTTCGTGTTTTTTCTTTCAGTTGGGTGCGTCGTCAAGGGCAGGTCTTTCTGGCATGAACGCAAGCCGCAGCAAGGGTTGTCGAGAACACCTGTACATTTCGTTTATCTGCAATATCATTTTAGCCACTCCGCGCTTTCTTTCTTTAAAAAAAGTAGGCGGAGGGGGGGGGGGGGTCTACAACTGGAATAAAAAGTAACTAATAACGTGACACCTCACGATACCGAAAAATGTTAACGCAAGTACGTTAACCTTTACAGTTTCAAAATGATAACGAGTACGTTACTAAGTACCGAAAAAAATAAAGCGTTACCTGACTGCATTTCACACACACCGTCGGCATTGCAGTCTGAATACACAGTGACGCCCGCGCAGCCACGAAACCCTTCGCAAAGACACTTATGACTCCTGCTGCGTGAGCACTGGCGCGACTAAGTCCAGCAGCAAGTGGTCCTAGGCTGGCACCTGCTGCCTCCGACGCTCCGCCTCCTTCCGCCATCTGAAGTCCTATTTCGACTGCGACGCCCTCTCCGGTAATGCGTCCTTGCTCCGAAGCTGTTGCTGTCGCTTCCCTCTCCACTTCTTGCCAGGTGTATTACATACCCGACGTTTTGTCAAACCGCTACCGAAGAAGCAGCTGCCTCGCGACACGACGCGCGCCTTTAGCACATATCCCAAGGACTGAATGATTTTTGTTATGCCGACTAACGCACTACACTCATGGACGCGGCAAGGCAAGGTGCAACTTACTTTTTTCGTGCAACCACGCCGCGATCTACTCTTCTATCTCCGGAGCCGCGATGTGCGCCCCCTTTTCCGCCGCAGCAGAAGAGACAGCGATGCCGCTGGCTATCACTGAACGCCGTACGCGCACAGTCCTCGGTGACTCAAAACGAGCAATCCTAAACTACTCGGCAGGCTGCATCTTCATTGCCGCCGCACGCATCCTGCGCGGCTGCACTCCCGACCGCAAATTTAAACTTTTCCGGGTAACCGCCCATGAGGGCACCTGTGGTAACGAAGGGACATATATCAGGTTGGGGCAACATGAAAAGATTGAAAAATAATAAGCCCCAGCCTACACCACTGACGCCTAACAGGCTGGTAAGGAAGGGGCCGGCCGACTTGCACGAGGATTAACAATCCCGGCGGCCGCTACATGGATTCATTATCTGAGAGAACCTGTCATATGAGCTGCACCCCATTCTTACCCGCCTAGTTTTTTCCCTCTTATGATCCAGATCAGCTGCCAATACCTGCCTTAAGCAGATTCTTTTACCACTTCCTGCACCTCGGTGTCAATTTTGAACTGCCGTTTCCTTGCTAGAAGGTTGAGCACTACTTTGGTTTTCTGCATGTTAATTTTTAGACCCATCGTTCTGCTCTGTGTAACTCATTGATCATGATTTGCCGTTCATCTCCTGAGTGACTCAGCAAGGAAAAGTCAATAGCGAATCGCAGAATAATTAGGTATTCTATATTAACTCCTATCCACAACTGTTCCCTATTCAGGCCTCGGAATGCCAACTGTAAACAGGCGGTGAATAGTATCGCGAAAATAGCGTCTCCTTGCATGAAGCCCTTCGTTATCAGTATCTAATTGCTCACTTCATGGAGGACTATGGTAGTTGTGCAGTTCCTGTATATATGTTGCAGTTTTTTTACATAAGGCTCTTAGTCACCCTGATTACGCAATGCCTCTATGACGGCTAACATTTCCACTTTGTCAAATGCTTTCTCGTAATCAATGAAGGATATATATATATATATATATATATATATATATATATATATATATATATATATATATATATATATATATATATATATATATATATATATATATATATATATATATATATATATATATATATATATATATATATATATATATATAGCTTGGTTTGGTTTTATTCTGTTCATTTCTCTATCCCCTTATTTATACTGTGAATATGATCTATTATTGAATATCTTTTACGAAAACCTGCCTGCAACTTTAGTTGATTATAGTCTTAGGTTGTCCTGACCCTATTAGTGGTTGCCTTAGTAAATACCTTGTAGGCAACGGACAGGAAGCTGATCCGTCTGTATTTTTTTCAAGTCCTTGGCGTCTACTTTCGTATCAACTAAGAAAATGTTTGCATTCTTCCAAGCTTGTGGTACGGTCGAGGTCGTAAGGCATTGCGTATACAGGGTAGCCAGTTTTTGTAGCACAATCTGCCCTCTCTCTTTCAACAGATCTGCTGTTACTTGATCCTATACAGCGGCTTTTCCCCTTTGCACTGTTGCTAATGATTTCTTCACTTCCTTTTTCTTTACTGGCGGGATGCGGCAATGGTTTGCGCTACTGTCTATCATTAAAGTTCTGTTTACAATCGCTGCTGTATAGATTTGCGTATCCATATAGTATCCATATAGTATCCATTTTGCTTATGGCATCGTCCTCATTGTCGCTTAACGCACACACCTGGTTTTTACCTATGCCTAGTTCCCTCGAAAACATCCTCCCTTTCTTACTCTCATATAGGCGTACTCGTGCTTAGAGTGGAGTGCAGGTAGGCGGCGACGTCGAGGTGGTCCTCATCGGTGACATCCTGCAGCATTGCGTCGAGCGTTGTCACTGCCTCCCTGCCATTTACGAGGTAAGGGATCCACGGGGTTGCCTCCTTAACTTTGGTTTGTAGGCGAAGGAAACGTAGAGCAAGATCGCGTTCACTGATCTGTGTTCGGTGTCAACGAAGACTGTACTTACATGCAGTTCTTTTCCACTTTACCCCCTTCACGGTGCCATTGAGATGTCTACGGCAAGCGAGAGGTAAAGCCGTCTAACTGGGTTTTATAGATTCAGCGTAAGTTATCTCACAAAGTGGATTGCAAGCAGAGTTAGTTGTTACTACTAGTAGGCAGCATTAAGAAAATAAATGAAATACATTTACGCCTGTCAACTGCCATGAATTATGACCGGTATCAATCCTTGATTTTGGAAGACATCAAGGCGCGGACTAAAAACGCATTACCCCTTAAAGCAAACGCGTTAATGGTCCCGTTCGGAACAAAACCGGGCATCGGCGCCACTGGGAAGTACAACTAGGTGGAATGCGTGTAGTGACGTAGAAAAACAGGCTTGCTGCAAAGAAAAAAAATGGGTCGGCTTAGTTCAGATAACCCTAGCTATGGAAGCAAAAGCAGGGATTACAGGTGAGGTAACTTTCTAACGTTCTTGGGGCAGAAGCACAGTCTGACAGGCAGACGGACCACGTGGGTCGTTGCGGGTTCCGCACTGCGAGAACTCGCTTCCAGTGTCTCGCCAGTCTCCGCTGCGGCTGCTAACAGGGTTCGTCACTGTCTTTATTCGGCATCTTTCGCTCGCCGTCGAGCCAGGCGAAGCTCCCGCCCTCCCATGCTTTCGGCTGACCGTTTGGCGGGTTTACACTCCCTATCGATTGCTAAATCCCTCGACCAGTTGGCAATGTCGACCGGGTGATCAACCTCGGTCCGACGTCTGCGAGTACACACTGTCGAGGACATCGGCTCCGGCTGAATTGCGTCGTCCATAGTAAGACGGTGGATAGGCAGCGCGCAGCTCCACTCCTACTGTTCGAGGTCATTTGTGCAGACGCAGCAAAATCGGATCCGCGTGGATAGTAAAGCCACTGCCGCTCAATGGCACCAAATGAGATGCAGTTCAGCGGCCGTGGTGAAGCTTTCGCTTTAAAAGGTTGTCAAGCAGAAGTGAAGAGGAGTCCCTTCGGTCGGGAGCCGGGCGCAACCTCTTCACCAAAGAGGATGTTCGTTCAGGAGGATAAACAGAGGATTTATACAAGCACGTCTCACAGCATCGTGCGCAAAAAACATTAAAGGAAAACGTAGCTTTAAGGGCCACTAATTAGCGGCTCAGAATACGTGCGATTACGTGTAATACAGCAGGATAAGGAGTCAAGTGAAACGCTTGCGATATCTTCGTAATGGAGCGCCAAGAAATCCCCACGCGACCACGCGGACACAATAAAACTACCGCGAAATATTTGCAAGGTGAATTTAAAAAACGAATGAAGTTTATGAAGACGGGCTGGGTAGCTATTGCTAAATACGCCTATTAAATACAAACAAGAGAGTTTGACCGCTCGACAAGCATTCAATGTGTGCAAACAAGGGTTAATTAAAGCACATATTATACCTGACAGAGGCAATTAGTTACAAAACCAAGTGGTGCCGAACATCATGAGCAAGCTGGTCTCCGTCAGCGGAGAGAGCGAAGACCGCAATTGGAACCGGTGCTTACTTGATTAGGTACCGCTAGCTAATGCATTGAGCGCACAAAAAATCAGTGATCCAGTAAGAGGCTTCTGCTCAACAAATCTGAAGTCTAACCAGAGCCCTTGCTTGCTTTCGATGCTGATTGTGTACTGGCGGCGTTGCATCGAAGTTTTAATCAATGTAAATTTAGATCCTGAGATTTAAACGAAGCGGAGATAATATTGTTACTCTTCATTTTGCTTTGCCCGGTTGGCGACGCACCGCAAAAAAATAAACAGCCGTGTGCTCTACAATGAAAATTGGTCTTCTTTCACTTCCTCTTTTATCCCTTCCCTTACGGCGCGGTTCAGGTGTCCAATGATATATGAGACAGATACTGCGCCATTTCCTTTCCCACCGAAAACCAAAAACCAAAATAAGTTGTTTCAGGAAAGGAAACGGTGCAAGAATGGTCTAATCTCGGCGGAGAAGCCAACCGCACCATGAGAGAAAAGAGGAAAATGACAGTGATAGAAGAAATAAAGAATTGCCGTAGTGGAGGGCTCCTGAATAATTTAGACTACCTGTGGATCTTTAATCGCACAGAACACGGGCGCCATGTATTTCCTATAAACTATCATTTTGATTGTACTACAAGAACGCGTAAAAAATAAAAAAATTTGGTCAGTACACGTTAAAGATCCCCAGGTGCTCGAAATTATTTCGCAGCCTTCTATTACGGCACCTCTTCCTTTCTTCTGTCAGTTCCTCTTTTATCCCTTCTCTTACGGCGCAGTTAGGTGTCCGCCGAGATGTGAGATACTGATCCATTTCCTTTCCTCAACAACCAATATACAATTTACATTTATGAAGAAAGGAAATGACGCAGTAACTGCCTCACATATCTGGGTGGACAAATGAACGGCGTCGTAAGGGAAGGGTTAGAGGAGATAGATAGATAGAACTTTTATTCATGTCAATTGCCAGACAACATAAATCAGGCCTACCATAGCCTCTAAGGGCTTGAGTGGCAGCGCCTGGCAGACAGCGAACGTCGGCAAAACAAAGGAAAATAGAGACGTTGCAATGAACTTTGCAAAAAAGAAAAAGGTCACCAAACATAGTGAAACAAATATATAACTATTACAACATCAAGAGAGATTACAGTAATTTGAAATTAATACAGTAAATAGATGAAATACCAACGGGGCAGGAAGCAGCGCGGAGACATACCGCAAAGTTTTTTTCAGGGTGTATTTAGTTTTCATGCGGAGTACAGTAGGTGGCAAGCTATTGAAACAGGCAGGTACATAGTAATGGCGTGTGCGCTTTCCGTACCGGGTTGAGGAGCGAGGAATGCAATAGCGGTATTTTGGTCTTAAATCCCGAGCAGGAACATATGGAATGGTGAACTGACTGTACCAGAAGTGTTTTAGCACAATAGTTTCTGTTAATAAAGAGTTAAAACTTGGAAGCTTTAGTCTTCTAAAAATATCAATGTCATTACCAATGGACAGGTCGTAAGCAATATTCTTTAGAAGCAAACGCAAAAGCTAATTCACCCTGCGTTGCCAGCGAACCGTGCAATGACCATAAACAGTAATTCCGTACCTAAGTACACTATAAGCTAGAGCATGTGCAACACATTTATGGACAGAAAAAGGCATAAAATATCTGATGTTATACAGGACACACGATACAGCACGAAGCCTTTGGCAAACAAAAGAAAGGTGCGAGTTCCAAGAGAGATCGCTGTTGAAGATCAGGCCAAGATATTTGACCGAATGCGCATATTTTACTGGTACACAGTTGCAATTAAAACAAGAGGAAGTATGCAAATAAACAGGGTCAGTCAATTCAACTTGTTTTAATGGGTTTTGAAAACAGATCAGTTTTGTTTTAGAAGTATTAACATTAATAATATTAAACTTAAACCAGTCCATGACTTTAATAGCTGCTATCTGTAGTGCTGTAACAGCATCAGTGCATTTCTTTGCACATGCAACAATAACAGTGTCATCAGCATACTGAAGCAGCAAAGGTGGCACACTGGTAGCAAGGTCGTTAACGTATAGATTGAATAATTAAGGACTCAATATAGAACCCTGCGGGACTCCAGAGGTAATTGCCGTGAAATCTCTATGGAATCTTGAAATCGACACATATTGGCGCCTATCTTGTAAAAAATTAGTAAGCAGTTCTAAAAACGAACCTCGAAATCAAAGCGCAGAAAGTTTATCAAGCAAAAGAACGTGGCAGATGCTATCAAAAGCTTTGCTTACGTCCAGAAAAAGAGAACATGCGACTTGACTCTTATCAAAAGCTGAATTTAGCACGTCAGAGAATTCTTCAAGAAGAACCGTTGTTCTTTTTCCTGCTATGAAGCCGTACTGACAAGGTGATAGAACACTGTGCGTATTCAAAAAATTCGTCATGGTGAGTAATAGATGCTTCTCAAAAATTTGGCCAATGCATGGTAGAATAGAGATAGGTCGGTAATTACTCATAATGTTTCTGGAGCCACCCTTGTACAAAGGTATAACTTTAGCAGTTTTCATTGAAGCAGGTATTATACCAGTAGAAATGATAGTGTTAAGGATAACTAGTAGAACACCTTTAATCACTTCAAAGTTTCTGCACAATTCAGAAATCGTGAGGCCGTCATGACCAGGAGATTTGCTACGTTTAAGACTGAAAAGTATACACCTTAAATCACTTTCAGTAAAATCAGGAAGGAAAGCAGATTCCATCACACTCAGAGGCATAGGACAGTCGGTAGGAGGGGTTCGAGATGCACCAGAGACCAGAGAAAAAAAAATTGTTGAAGTCATTCGCAATGCTCTGTCCATCTTTATGAAAACGCGAGATGAAATATGTATCATTGTAGATAGCAGCGCTCCCTCCTTTCAGACTATTCACCAATGACCATGTTTTCTTGCTGTTAAAACGTGCGTCATTAAACTGAGACCTAAAGTGGTTGCGCTTGGCCAGACGGATCATGGGATTGACACGGTTTCGTTCACGTTTAAACTGCATTCGTAGCTGAGAACAGTTTGGGGCACGTCTTGATCGAGCCCAGAGCAGATCCTTCTCTTTGTTGGCTTCCAGTATTGCGGAAGACATCCACTTATTGTCTAAATTTCGTTGTTTAACTGTCACCATGCGGGAAGATTCTGCTTTGTGTGAACGAAAAACATCGACGAACCTGTCATATAAGTCCGCAGGGGACACACTGTGTATAAAAGAATCCCAATCATGCTTGGCTATTCTTTCATTAAGACGCTTATAATCAAGTACTGATACCTTTTGCTGGCTGTGCGTAGATGCAGGATGGCTGGAACTATCTGTTAACGAGCAGCAAATGAAATAGTGGTCTGCAAGCTTGACCTCAACCACATCAGACCGCACCGACAGGTTTTGAGAACGCACGTTGATGTGGTCGATGCAAGACGCGACAAGCTGCCCAGCTAAGTATTCCTCACGTGTAGGGCTGTGGACTGTAGTCGCTAGTCCCTACTTTGATAAAATGTCCAGATAATCTGCGACCGTTGACACAGTGGGGCGTAGAATATCGATATTCATATCACCGATAATGCACACGTGTTCTTCGCGGGAGAACGATGATATTGCAAAATCACGCTCAGCTAAAAAGATTCGACCGTTACAACACGGAGGGCGGTAAATTGTGAGAACCAGCGACAACCAAGGTGTACTTAGGCGGAGCGCAACTACTTCTGCTTGAGTGAAAGGAACACTAATTTCAGAAACGGACCAAAAATCCTTAACAAAAACTGCGATTCCTCCTCCCATTCTTTGTAAACGAGTGTAAGAATATAACTGGTAGCCTGGCAGCGAGAAATGTAGTAACACGTCTGACGAAGCGTTCACTTCCGTGAGAGCAACGACGTCAAAACTTGAGTGAAAAGGGTGAGTTAACGCACAAAAATGGTCCCAGTGTTTCCGTATACTGCGAATATTAACATGAGTAAACTGAAATGAATTGCCTGTTTGATACTGAAAAAACTTCCGGACTTCAGAAAAATCGGAACACTTCACGAAACCTGTATCAGACATGGTTATGTTAGTTACTCAAGATCCGAAAACTTGTTGATGCGAATGAGAGGTGCGCCTTCAGACCGCTTTGCAAGGACCTTCCCATTTTTGGTCCAGACGAACTCAAAACCCTTTTGTTTGCCCCGAAACCTTGCTAGTCGGAACAGCTCGCGATCAACCCGAGACAGGTTATCGTTAAAAAACAGCCGAGGAGACTGGTCGTCTTGCACCAAATCAGGAAGGCCCTTCCGAGCTCCGAGCCATTTCTGCTTATCAGAAACCGACTGAGTCTGTACTAGGATCGGTGGGATATAGTCGCCTCTGGACGGCAGCCGATGGACTGCCGATATATCTGCTGGTTGAAAATCGGCAAGGTTTAGTTTGCCTGCTAAGGGACTTGAGAAAGTGTGCAAGTTTTCATCAAATTTGACTGGAAGGCCGTGAATCTCGATGTTACATCGTCTGCTGTATTGTTCGAGATAATTTATCTCTCCACTCATCCTGTCAATCACTTCTGTCTGGGAAACTACTCTTGAAGACAGTGATTGAACTTGTGACCGAAGATCTGCAAGCTCAGCCTGATTAGTGGTCACTGTAGCAAACACAGAGCCATACCGTGACGAAAGGAAGTCAATAGCTGACTGTATGTCCTCGACTGCTGAAGCAACCTTTTCGCTAGTTTCCTTGACCAACAATAGTTCTTCCACTTTCACCATCAGTGCTTATACTAAGAAAGAAACTAAGAAACTAAGAAAGGAACTAGGAAAGGAACTAAGAAAGAAAGAGAGTTGCCGTAGTGGAGGGCTCGGGATAATTTCGACCATCTGGGGGTCTATAATGTCCACTCATATCGCACAGCACACTGTCGCGTTTGCGGTTCAGTTCTATCGAAACGCTGCCTCAGCCGACTAGATTGATCGCGTGTACTCTGGCGCAGCAGTCGAGTGCCCTTATCACTGAAGGGCTGAAGCTTCGTGGACTCGGTGTACTGCGAAATTCGTCGTCAACGTCGCCTCATATTCACATTGTAAAAAAAATTATAGGACGCTTAAGCTTCACCTGCAAGAGTGGAACGCGACAGCGTATTGCAGCATTGCCAGGGAGTCCACGGAACGCCATCGCCCGTTCGGCGTGACGCCTTCCCCGTTAGACAAATCGCTCTGCTACATTCGGTGAAACGGACGCGCGGAGCGACAAACCACGTAAATGCTCAGCTAGGGACCTGCCGAAACGCGCGGGGCTCATGTTGCTGTCTTAGTTCGTCGGCACATCGTTCTCGACAAACCCGATGCAACGAACGCCATCATAGCCTCCGCGCTGAACGAACGGGCAGCAAGCCGCAAGCTTCGTGGTGAACGGGCTTCGGATGTGCGCTGCGTTGTTAGCCGCTCACCGCGATTCCTAAGTGCCCACAAGGCCCCACTGCCCAATCTAGAGATATGTCCGACGCGTCACATCCTTTCCTTAAAAATCAATTTTCAGTTCATTTTTCATTCCTAACCGCGCGCTTCGGGTGTCCACAGAGATATGTTATACAGGGCCCACTTCTTTTCCGTAAAACCAATTTTCATTTCATTTTCCTTCCCTTGCGGCGCCGTCCGGGTTGTAGACCGACCTATGTAACAGGCGTCCCTTCATTTCCTTGCGCTACCGTGGCTCGCTATTACACATTGCGAGGAGGAGAAGGAGGGATTTTTCGATCACGGCCGACGCCGACGACACCGGCTTTTCTGCGGCACCAGCTCCTTAACGCTATCGCGTTGACATTGTGTCTGCCTCTGACATCCTCACATTAACTTCCAGTTCTTTAGACATGTGGATTGCTGCTTAATACCAGTCGAATTAAGGAGCAATAAACCTAGAGCGAATGTCCATAACCGCTACGTAAGAGAAATAATTCTGAGCTCATCATGCGAAGGTTGCGTTCATTCCTTGAAACCTGCATTCTTGGAAATCCGTGAACCTGAACGTCTGCAATGTATGTAGCGAAGCTAGGTGGGTCGCCACGAATGAAAATAAAATTTATTTAAATGCAAATTTTGCTGCCGAGCTCAAGTCGCGAGATGCCATCTGCCCTAAACTTTATTTCTTTAAGCATAGCAAATTTAATGGTTTAGAGTCTGTATTCAGCTGTTCGGAGTGTTACTCCGCTGAAACTGGCAGTTGGGCGATTCTAGAAATTACAGTGAAGACAATGCACCTCATTCATTTTTTATGCTTCAGAAATTAGTCAGATCTTGCCACGATAGGAATGCGATAAGAAAAAGAAATGCGTATTTGTTGAAGGGCTATCACAAGAGCAGAGGCACTGAACAAAGGGCAGAAAAAGGAAATAGAGATGCGCACGGCACACGAAATGAAATTTCAGTAAACATTCCGAACGATAACTTCTCATGGACGTCGGCGGGAGTGGCGCGGGCAGCTTTCGAGGAGCTGCCGAAGGTGTCCCACATTATCCGAGCGTTTAAGTATATGCAAATGTTCGAATTATTCCACATGTGAATCAAATTATGTTTTAACCTGGTTGTGGTTCTACTCAACTGAAGGAGTAAACCATGGCGAATCGTAAAGCAATTCCGACTAAGACAACGGTACGAACACCATTCCGTCCGTAATATGCTTTTGGTCTTGGCGCTGGCAGTCATCATCATCAGTTTTTTTTTGTTAAAAAATTCACTGCAACACCTCCCGTGCACCGGGAAATTAGCTCTGAGTGCTGAAAGCACTCTACAGGTAATAAAAAAGGTCAAGATGGATTTCCTATATCGCAGACAGCGGGATAAGCTGAGCAAAAGAATTTCTCCATAACTGAGTAGCACAGCTTGCATCAGCAAACATACCATGATCATGCAAGGTGTTCCCTAACGTAACCGTTGAAAGTTTGAGGGATCTTAGACTTGCATTGATCAACGTAGGTGCCTGGTCTTCCTAACGGCGAGTGGCTGTGGCCCATATTTACACCTTGAACCAGGTGATAAAGATATACGCGCAATATAAGCAACCCCGATATTGTCCTGCCTATAGTAGGAGAAAACGTTCACTTATATGAATCCACGGCAGTTCAATGGGCATTGCACTTCCAGTGTTTAGAAGATAAATATGCAAAGCTACTGAAAAATACAACTATAGCGGCCTTATAGGTGCAATATACATCCGTAAGGAAAGTGATAATATCCAAGCCGGAAAGGACGTCAGTCCAGGGCGACAATATGTATACAGTACTATTCACCGCGCGTTAAAGTTACGAATTCAGGACTGTGAACTGAGAAGAGTTAGCGGTAAAACTGATCGGCAATAGCCTGGAAATTTGCGATTCGCTGATCACACTGCCTTGATAAGTAACTTAGGAGACTAATAGCAAAACAAAATCGCGTATCGGGACAGGCAAAGTGTAAAGATGGCAATCAGAATGTTTCGAAGATGTATAAAGTTTTAAGAGCGTTACCTCTTGTTCTTGACGTTTCTCGATTTCGTGGGGTCTGCTACCACCTCCATTCAGCGTGAAACCGAGGAATTGAAGATGGGTGCCACCCATAGTAAATCGATATAGCAACCCAGTTGTTAATTGATTGGTGACATCGCCAGTATATCGAATAGTGAATGATGGTTGAGGTCACTGATTTTGCGAGGTCAAAATTAGCTAGTCACGTATCTATGATTACTGGCTTTTACTAAGTAATAATAAGGCCATCCTAAAGCAAATTAGATATTTGGGCTCGTCTAGATAGGTAGAACTCGTTAGACACCAAAATTAACTAATGAATTAACTTTTAGTTATAGTTAAGCTTAAATTCATTGCTTTTAAATATTTAAGCGATGACGTCATAATCTCATAATGATATTTCCTAACGGCCTCAATGAGCACAACATCTAAGACACCTGTATCGCCTAATTAGGCTAATATTTATTTATGATCAGGCTTAAAATGGCGGCCGTCAAGTCACCACTCGGTAGCTCGCAATTTTGTACCTCATGGCGAAATGTGGTGACAGGGGCACTTTTCGTCACATAATTTTGGAATGCACCGATTCCCCGGGCGCCGGCTTAAACATCAACAGTACTGAAGCCTGACAAGTCTCGCTGCGGAGCGAGGACCCCGCCATCCAGCAGCAAGCCACCCGACTAGCGGCTGAGGCCGCAAAAAAAGCAAAGCATCTTCACTTAGTCTGCGGAGGATTCCCTATCCGTGCCCCAGGTCTGCGTGCCGGGACCGCGGATTTGGGGGCTCCCTCTCGATGGACAATAAAGTTTCCATTCATTCATTCATTCGGGGCACCTACCGCCTTGAGATAATGAAAAATGGCTCTCCAAAGAGTCGAAACACTTTTTCGGCCCAAATTGATCAAAAAATGTCCGACCTGAAGGCGGAAGCCGCCCGCTCGCCGTGATGTATGGAAAGGTAGCCTAATCACGTGGGAATACATCCCATGGACAATAGGTGGCGCTACCAAGCATCTAACGCTTCTTACTCCAGCATCTTCCAGACGGTAGCGACACATTTTTTTAAATCGTCTCGGAAGGATAGAGTATTTAACTTTTGTATGCGAAACATGAATGCATCTACTATTGGCAGATAGACGCTCATTATGAGGACGCGATGGAAATAAAAAGGAAAATAATAAATTGCAATTTTGTGTCGTGTATTTAGCAGCAACTTTCAGGTCATGAATAGCTGATTTCCAGTATCCTTCACGACGAAAGCATTAAACATTTTTATCTTGCCCGCACTTATATATGAAGCGGAAGCATTGCCTATACTTACGGAAAGCCTTGTAAATAGGTTGCGGGCAGCACAGCGGACTATAAAAATCAACATGATAGACCCATGTTACGAAACAGGAAGAGAGGAGAATTGGCCAGTGAGCACACTCCACTACACCTTAGCGTATTTGAAATCAAGAACAAGCGACCATTGCGAACACATGTGATGTGAAGGCAGATAACCGATGGTCATAAGTGAGAGGATCGTAGGAGGAAGCAAGCGAAACAGGCGGCAGAATATCAGATGGGTAGATAGGATTAAGTGGTTTCCGGCGATAAGGTGGGCGAACCTGTCAAAGGACACGATTAGTTTGAGGGTTATGGGAGAAGCCATTGTCCTGAACCGGGATTAGTCAGGCTGATCTACATGAAGGTGATGATTAGAGATAATAGTGCGCACGCGGTCTCATAGGCGTCTCAACGAGAAGCTTGTGCCATGCACGAAAACTGCAAAGTTCAGAAGCCCTGTTGAAATGCATTCCGTGTCAAAACATGCAATAATTGCGACATTTTAAAAACACGACAGTGTCAAAATGACGTTGCCTACACTTCCATGCTGTTCTCAACAAATCCGTCTCCGGTGAAGGACGTGTAGTCATCTGCATATGTGAACAGCGAAACACCGAAATAGTCTTGGAATATCTTACCGATTCGTTATACACAACCATGAATTAAACAAAAGGGGTATTAGCGTAAGGCTCCGATAACTGAATGAAAAAACGTTCACTCTTGTCATGCAATGAAAAAATAACGAATTATAAATCACCATGTTTAGGCAATATCGAATATACAGGTTGTCCCACATAACTTGGGCCAAGGTCTTAAAAATGAAAGCAACTTCGGACGCGAATAGACTCGAGTGCATAATATTGACACTAGCCTAGAGTCAGTTTATTTTGAAGCGAAAAACTTCACTGCGCTAGTCAACACCGCGCTTCCCGCGAGCCGGCGTATGTAGGAGCACGAGTGACGTCACGCACGGCGCATTTCTCCCTCTCGCCCCCCTAGTCACTAGTGCGCATGCGCCACTAGTAGCACTGAGCCACAGGTGTTCCGCCGCTGCGCAGCGCCGCGCCTTTCCTCAACATCGGACTTTCCATTTTCAGCTCTCTCTCCCCGCCGCGGTGGCTCAGTGGTTAGTGCGCTCGACTACAGATCCGGAGTTCCCGGGTTCGAACCCGACCGTGGCGGCTGCATTTTTATGGAGGAAAAACGCTAAGGCGCCCGTGTGCTGTGCGATGTCAGTGCACGTTAAAGATCCCCAGGTGGTCGAAATTATTCCGGAGCCCTCCACTACGGCACCTCTCTCATCCTTTCTTCTTTCACTCCCTCCTCTATTCCTTCCTTTAAGGCGTGGTTCAGGTGTCCAACGATATATGAGACATGCTGCGCTATTTCTTTTCCCCAAAAAACCAATTATTATTATGCGTTCCGCAAAATGGATAGGCTGTGGGCCCTCCCTGCCACCCAGGGAGGTGGCATGCCGTTAATGGTTGATCCCCAGAGATTGATCAGCAAATGAACGCTGCGGCCTAGGTGTTGCCGCAGTGCCGCATGTCAGCCACAACGCTGTCAGCGGTAATGCATTCAGGCCACATCTCTCTCTCAAAACCTCCTCATGTACCGAAGCACGAATGAGGCATCATATCCAGGGAGCCAGTTATGTGTACTTCCTTTACTCAAAGCTATCGCCACCTTGAGCGTTGTCAACGCTAACGCCAATGAACACTGTGAACGCCGGCATCTTTCGCTTTGTATATCCTGGAAAGCCTAAGTTAATGCACGTTAATGTTTTTTTAATTTTTCCTTAACTAATTCATTAGCTTTCTTTAAAACATCAAGTTTTTAAGTATTTGCTGCAGATTCCGAGTGTGATAAGCAATGTTCTACGGCACATTCAGAAACTTCATAAAAAATTGGTTCACGATATCTCTCACTATATGTCTACACTATATGTCTCACGTGGTCTTTCTTTCCGCGTTCCAAAGAGAGACCGCGAAATATGAGATACGACGTCACAGGGCGCTTCCTCTGAAGTCTGAATTGTGAAAAAACGTGCACAATTCACTTTAGAGAGAGCAATGGAGGCCACAGCGGCCAGCATAACGGTCCGCTATGGTCGCCGCCTCCTGCAGGTTAGCCTCAATGTTTCCGACGGAGCCCTGCGTGACTCACATTTTGATGTCATCAGCATGCAGAGCATGCTGCACACTGGCGACAGCGCGAAACTGGGCCGGTAGGTGTAGCATAGCCAATTAGAATAACAGTTAAGAGAGCACCACGCCCTTTGGTGTACCCCCGACTCCTAAATGAAAAGGACCATGTTCTTTATCCTGGATTCGAATGTAAGATTCTCTGCGGGTCAAAAACAGCCGCATGTATTGAAATTGTTTTTTTGGGGGGGAAAGGTAATGGCACATATCGGCGGACAGCTGAACCGCGCCGTAAGGGAAGAGATAAAAAAGCGAGTTACTGAGGAAAGGAAGAAAGAGGTGCCGTAGTGGAGGGCTCCGGACTAATTTCGAGCTCTGTGCACTGACATGGCACAGCCAAGGGCACCTAAGCGTTTCGCCTCAATCGAAACGCTACCGCCGCAGTCGGGTTCGAGCCCGGGGAACTCCGTATCAGTAGCCGAGCGCTCTATCCACAGAGTCACCGCACCGCGGTTACTTTGAAAGAGGTGGGTGAGAATCATATTGTGGGTAACGTTGTCGAACGCTCTCTTTAAGTCCAAGGCGAGTATGACCTTGTCATTGAGGGGGCATTTCACGGGGTCGAGGACTGCCCAATGAGTTCTAGCAGGACATCCTGTGCAGATCAGTATGGGGAAAGTCGGACATGGTGTCTGCAAAGAGGTGTGGGGATTACATGAACTAAGACAACCTGTCAGATACCATCGTCTTCATGAGTTTACCCACGCAGGATGTGGGTCGGAGGTTTTCCGTAACGATCACCTTCTGCTGCGCTGTTTCCATGCAAAGAATGTACCAACTAGCCGGGCTTACTGCTTTGTTGGATTTAAGAATTAAGGTGACCTGGGCGGTCCTCCAGTCGATGGGGAGTGGCACTTCCGTAAGCCAAACTCAGGTAATGTAATCCAAAAGGATAGGTATGGACAATCCAGTGTGCGGAACGCAATTAAAGCAGGTTTCTGCAGTTGGACACCAACCCTACGTATGTACATGAAAGCAATATTGAGGTCTCCACTGAACCAGGGAGCCATTCCCCTCCAACAATGAAGCGACCAGAGGGAGCCAGTTGTGCACATTTCCATTGGGGAAAATGAACGGCCCCTAGAACGCTGTCAACGGCAATGAACGCCGGCGGCTAACTTGTTTTGTTTGGTAATTGAGGAAAGGAAATGGCGCAGTAACTGTCTCAAATATCTGGTGGCCACTCTAAACGCGCCTAAAATTAATGACAAAGCACTAATGCGTACTAATAAATTAAAATATTTAGGTATCACGATTAGTCATGACTTAAACTAGAGTGATCATGTACAAAACATTTATGGAGCAGCTCAACGGAAACTTGGCTTCCTAAGGCGAAAGGTAAAAGATGCACCATCGGATGTCAAACTACAAGCCTATGAAACAATAGTAAGGCCAACTCCGGAATACGCAAGCATAATTTGGGATCCCAATCAGCAGTATCTTGTAGACAAAATTGAACGTGTGTGTTCAAAGATTGGCAGTAAGGTTTGTATTTTCGTCTTACCAAAGAACGCAGTCTGTATCTGAACATCTTTTATGAGCGCAGTTGCCATCATTGGCTATTCGCAGAAAAATTTCTAGGCTAAAACTTTTTATCAGCTTTATCACAAAATGTTCAATCTGGATTCCAGCTTGTACTTGCGGCCACCCGGGAGATTGTCATCACGTACCAACCATCCTTTTGCAGTTATGCTGTACATGCCGAACGTTGATGTGTATAATTTGCGTTTCCACCTAAAACATTTATAGAATGGAATAACCTTGACCCACGCGTATTTGGCAAAAAATATTCACTTCAAATCTTTTAAAAACAGCTGCAACTGTGTTGTATTGACTGATTTTCTCATTCGTACATTTAACAACCGGCAAGGGCTAAAAATATTTGTAAATATATAGATAAATAAAATGTCCTTCATTCATTCCGGCAGCTGGACTGGGCTCCAAGGCTAGGCCTAGAGCCACCAGTGACGCGCTGGCAGAGGCGGCTTCGCCGGCGTCGGTCACCGCGGCTTCAGCAACACCTCTTTTTACAACTGAGCCTGGGTCCCAGCTCTTGGTTCCTGCTCCCTGTCCATCAGCGGCAGCGCACATCCCGCCTTCTCCAAATGCACCTCAGCCCGTGAGAGATCTCCCCTCTGTGCGGAACTCGGCAATGGCTGCCCAGCTTCCACTGCTGAATGAGGCTTCAACCGTGCAGCGTGAGGAGGAGATCTCTCTAATGGGCCTGTCTTCAGCACCTCCATCCGTGCCACCGGCTTCCCGCTGTTCTTAAAAGCGCTCGTCTGAGGACACTGCACTGGATTCGTCTTCTGCCAACTCCAGCTCGCAAGGCAAGCGTTCTTCCCAGCGTATGCCAACCAGGTGGCTGTGCCGACATCGGTTTCGGTATCGTACAAGTGGCCATTAAAGCTCTGGCATCCAAAAGCCTGACCGACATTCCGAACAGGATTCTTCAGGCGAACCTGGACGAGTGTCTTCGGACCAAAGGTTTCCTTGGCTTGACGTCTAGAACGAAATCTATTACCATCGCTGTGTGGCTCCCGAGTTTGGCTTCTGTGGAGCGTCTGCAAACGCTGAAGTGCATATCAATTACAAGCGAGATATCGGTGCCGGTCCAGGTGTACCTAGTAGAAGGTTCGGACCTACAACGCTGTGTTGTTTACAACGTCGACACCGCCGAAGACCACACGACCCTCCAGCGTGCGCTGTACTGTCCAGCGACCCGTGTCATCCAAGCGCGGTATATGGGAATGGGGCGCTCGTGCATCGTCACACTAAAAGGCCCGCCAACTCTCCCAGAACGACTTTACTGCTATGGCTGTATTCTGCAGTCTCGCCCTTACAAACCGAGTGCTGTCTAGTGCTACAGCTGTTTCAAATTTGGCCACATGCGCCGGTCATGCCCTTTTCCAAAGCAAGATGAGGTTCGGCCACAAGGCACACCGTCTTACAGGTGCAGACTTTGCAAGACTGACGACCACGAGATCGCCTCTCCGAATTGCCCAACAAAACCGAAGGCAACTGTGAAGGTTCGGCGTGGGATCCGTAAAGAATGCGTCCGAATGAAAACAGAGTCCCGATACAGACATCCAACAGGTTCGCGGCTCTTCAGTGGGATGACGACGACTGGCCGGAGCTTTCTGAGCCCAATACACCTGCAGCCCCTGCCCAACAGTCGTACAGTGATGAAGTGCGCAAGGATCGCCGTCGCCTTCAAAGTACCCAAAAGCACAGCATACTGAAACATCTGCGTGAGGACATGGCAGCAGTTGACGACCAAATTGCACGCCTTTAGACGAGGTCTCTAAGCTACGGCAACGCCGCGAACTGCTTGCTCGGCGTAGACAACCATCGAAATCCCACTCCACGCCAATCAATGCTGCAGCGCTTTCGACTACGTCCAGCCCTCATGCTTTTTTAGCAGACTCTACCAGGTGTTCTGCAGCACTGCAGGATAACTCAACAACACCCCTCGTCCAATTTATGCTGAAGCAGTTATCTAAACTTACATCAGTTCTATTACAACGCATGGAAGCCTAATCGAAAATGGCGAGTACACGTTGTTCCGGTGTGCTCCAATGAAACTGCAGAGACCTCTCCACAAAGCTGGGAGAGCTCAAATATCGACTTCGCATGAACAAGCTCCAGGTTTGCGCCCTGCTACTGCATTAGACCAATGCCTTGCCATCCATTCCGAGCATTAATGGATACATGTCTCCAATGAACGACCGTCGTGTGCACACTGCTGCCCCTCCGTGAAAGGCCGCGGTGTTCGTTGCTTCGCATTTTCCTCAAGTTCGCCTCTCTCTAGAAAACTGATGCACCTCTTATAAAGGGGTAGTCGCAGCGGCTGTGAAGCTTGCCAAAGCAACTGTTGTGGTCGTGGCATAATATGTAAGACCCGCTGGTGGAGCTCCCTCCCGCATTAATCTTTGGTGGTTATTAACTCTACGACGAAAGCCCCCAGGGTGGCCTGTTCTAGTCGGTGGTGACTTTAACGCTCCTTATCCGGAGTGGGGGTACCCCACTTCAAGCCCCTGTGGTAGGCGTGTGTGGGACGCATTCGCGGATGCGCTTTTTGTTTTACTCAACTAGCCATATTCAGCAACGCGGACTGTGTACCATGCACGCAGTCTAACATATGCTGCGGACCTTACGTGGTGGTCAGGACCCGAAACTCCATCATGGCACCTGGAGCCAGACTGCTGGTGTATCACCACCATCCTATCATCATCGGTGTCCACCCATCAAGTGCCCGCCGATTTCTCTGTAGGTGTTCTGTGGTCAATTGGGACACGTTTCGCACCACCGTCGAAGATCTCTCCCTTCAATCATCTACACTACTTGTGGACCGCATACAAGCTGCGCTGAATAAGGCTACTGCTGTCACCTGAACGAACGTGAATCGCCCGACGCCGGATGTGGGTCTGCTTAACTTGTGGGCTGCTCGCCGACAAACGGAGATGGCAGCTTCCCGAGACCCGACTTCTGCGCGAGCACGGACAAGGCTCAGTTACACTACTGCCAAGGCTCGCAGATATGAACGCGATCTCTCGCGACGGCAGTGGCATGCGTGGTGTGAGAGTTCTCGACAAAGTCATCGAGTGCTGCTCTCTGGCGAACGTTTCGTGCAATAGAACATGGTTCCCGTCGTCTTGGCGCAGCGGCCACAGCATTTTTTGCAATTAACTTAGCTCCGGATGATTTCGCCAGAGAGGCAGCACGGAAGTTTTTCCGCTAGTATAACGTGTCCCTCCAAGGGTCATAGGAGCCCCCTTGGCTGCCATTCCAGCATATGTCGATAAGCTCCCATCTACAGCCGACGCCGAGGGAACTGCAAGCCCATTTTCAATGCTCGAGTTGATTGCAACAATAGACGAGGCCCGTCGGAAGACTGCGCCCGGTCCGGACTCTATTCCGTACGAGGTTTACAAGAAATTAATTTCCTCAGTACTGCTTTAACTCCTCGCCACCATTAACAAGGTATGTATAGAAGGTGTCGTGACAGAAACGTGGAAATTGGCTATTGTGATCCCCATACCAAAGCCGGGGAAGTCACCGCCAGACCTCGGAAATTTTTGCCTATATCGCTTATGCCAACATTATGCAAGCTTACCGAAAAAATGCTTGCCACACGGCACTAGTGGTGGCTTGAGCAGCATGGTTTCTACCATCCCGCCCAATTTGGCTTTCGTGCGTCCATAAGTACAGAAGATGGACTGGCAGTCTTGGCGTCAGCAGTTCTGCACTCAACTCGCATCCACAGTGTACGTACTGTACTGGCCATGGACGTTCAAAAGGCGTACGATAATATCAGTCATGATGCCATCCTGAACTCGCTTTGCATGCTGCATTTCCCCGTTATAGTGCGCAATTTTGTTAAATTTTTCCTTGAAGGCCGACACTTTGCCATACGCCTCAGCGGTGATGCCGTCGGATCAATTGTGCCTCTTAGCGGCGTTCCCCAGGGATCGGTTTTATCGCCAACATTATTTAATATTGCTTCTATCCCCCTTGCTTGACGCTTATATGATGTCTCTCAATTAAATTCTTATTGTATGCTGATGACATAACGGTGTGGACCACTCACAACGACCTGATGAATCAAGAAGCAGGACTACAATAAGCCATAGATATTACGTCCACTTTTGCTTTTTCAATTGGTCTGCAGCTTTCAGCGAGGAAAACCACGTTCGTGCCAATCGCCAACCGCTGGGGGCGCCGTAAACTGGCTGCAACACCAATTCGTCTCCATCTATCCGGAACTCCAATTCAAGAAAGTTCAACCGTAAAAATCTTCGGCTTGACAATACACGAGTCAGGAACAGGTACTCTTTGGTTTTCTCGGGCTAAAAAGCACGCAATTCAGGCGAAGGATCTGATTAGACGCATTTCTCTTAAAACAGGCGGAGCCCGCTCTCATGTTGCACGACAGTTGGTGCGGGCAGTTGCACAACCGCGCCTCGTTTACCAAGCCCGTTTCCAGAATTTGACGACGGCTCAATGGGATCGTCTAGAAGCTGTTAATCGAGGGGCAATGAGGGTCATCAATTGCCTTCCCCGCATTACCCCGATCCAAGAACATGCGCAGCTGAATACACGAGATGAGCTGGTGCAGCAACGACGCGATGCTTGCCGCCTAAAGTCAAGCTTTACACGCACAACTTCTTCACTCAGGCCATATGCTTTATCGCACTCCATTCTACAGCCTCCTCCGCCAGTTCTTCCTCCCTGGCGTTTTGTGCCGGTAAGAGACAACAAGCCAACTGACGTACATCGGCCATCATCTACCAGCGCGGCATCGTCGTTTCGCGACCGAATTACAGAGCAAGACGTCAATCTGCCGCATGGCTTCATCGTTATGTACGTTGACGCAAGAATACAGGCCTGCGAAACAACGGACTTTTACTGTCCTTGCAAGCCTGCTCTGAACGCAACGTCAAGGTTTAGCCTCTCAGAACCTCCTTCCTCCATCTGTGCGGAGATGCTTGCGGTTCAAGAGGCACTTTGCTCTGTGGCCGCCGTTTACATGCTATCCACGGCCCGCATTCTCCTTCGCACCGACGCCTTTCACGTCACACGCCTACTACGACGAGCCAGTCGCACCCCAGAAATCTTCCAAGCCATCCTTCGTCTAGCGGCACGCATCCCGCAGCAAATCCGTATTGAGTGGGTCCCGCGTGACCTCCTGGACGCACAAAGCCACGCAGATTCTGCGACCCGCCTTTCGACTTCTTTTCCTCGAGTCCTGACTCTGGATGACAGCACCCTCCTTTAAAAAAGAGAAACACCTCTGGCGCCGCAGACATGCTCTAATCCCTCCGTGTGCGGTAACCCTCCCCCGTGGTCTTAGCCATGCAGAGTAGATTGCGCTTCGGAGGATACGCGTTGGGGTTGCCCTAACTTCAGTTCTGGCACGGAAGTGGCCGCATTTCAAAAATTTATAACCCAGCCCCGCGTGTTCAGTCTAAAAGATCAGAGACAGTGCGGCGGAAGTCCACCACCTGTTGTGGGACTGCCCGGCGCTGAAGCCGATGAGAATTCGGCAGCTAGCGGCAGTGGGTCTCTCACTGGCCAATCCGGACTCCTATATCTCCTGGACACAGGGTCCATATCATCCTTCCTTCACCTTTTTTCATTTATTTAAGCATCTTACTCGTGTGTCACTTTATGGTTTTTATGCCCTGATGCAATAAACATCGCTTCAAGTGAAAAGTAACTTAGCGTGACACCTCACATTACTGAAAAATGTTAACATAAGTGCGTTACCCTTTATGATTTCGAAATGCTAACGGGTACGTTACTAAATTACCGAAAAAATAAAGCGTTAGCGCAAACGCCATTATTTGAAACGCGTTTCCGCCAACATTGACTGCATTGCACACACACCGTCGGCAGGGGCGTCTGAAGAGACAGTGAAGCGCGCAGCCGCGAAGCCATGAGCAACGACATTTATGACTCTTACTGTGTTAGCACTGACGCGACTAAGTCATGCAGCAAGTGGTCTGATGCTGGCATTCTGGGTTTTTTGCGGAAAAGACACGACACAAAAGAAACGAGGTAGACAGGACAAGTGCTTACTAACAACTCAGGTGTTTATTGATGGAACACATGCCTTCACTCGTGCGATGCTGGGATCTGTGCTGATCTGATATGTATGTATGCGAAGGCTCTTCTTTCCCTCTTCTTGTTTGATAAGAGCAGCTGCTGTATTTAATGCAAATGCTCCATCAATAAACACCTGAGTTGTTAGTAAGCGCTTGTCCTGTCTACCTCGTTTCTTTTGTGTCGTGTCTTTTGCGCAAAAAATCCAGAATGCTTAGGCACCAACTAGCCTGCAAAAACATGCTCGCTGATGCTGGCACCTGCTGCCTCCGAAGCTACGCCGCCTTCCGCCATCTGAAGTCCCATATTCGACTTCGACGCCCTCTCCGGTAATGCGTCCTCGCTCCGAAGCTGCTGCAGTCGCTTCCCTCTCCACTTCTTGCCAGGTGTATTACATACCCGCCTTTATGGCAAACCGCTACCGAAGAAGCGGCTGCCTCCGAAGAAGCGGCAGCACAAAGCCCGAGAAATGGATGATTTCTATCGTGCTGACGAACACACTACACTCATGGACGCGGCAAGGCAAGGTGCAACCTACGTGGTCTGTGCAACCACGACGCCATCTACCATTTTCTCCGCCGCCGCTGTGTGCGCCTCATCCCCCGCCGCAGCAGAAGATACAGCCATAGCGCTGGCTATCGCTGACCGCCGTCCGCGCACAGTCCTCGGTGACACAAAACGAGCAATCCTATTCTCGGAAGGCTGCATCGGCATTGCCGTCGCACGCATCCTTTGCAGCTGCACTACCGATCGGAAAATTAACACAATCTGGGTACCCGCCCATGAGGTCAACTGTGGTAACGAAGGGACATATATCAGGTTGGGGCAATCTAACAAGATTGAAAAATAATAAGCCCCTGCCTAAACAACTGACGCATAACAGGCAGGTAAGGAAGGGGCCGGCCGACTTGCCCGAAGATTAACAATCCTGGCGGCCGCGCCACAGATTCTAGAGTCCTCGCTGAACCCCGCAGACTTGTGCTGACATCACCAATATTCATAAAAAGACGTGACGCCCTTTCCAGACTCTTCAACCCGACCTCGACAGAGCATAAGCCACCCTGCTGCGAAGATTGCAGACGCACTTAATTCTCAGCCACTCAAGGCTATCACTGATCACCAATGAAGAATACCACCCCACATGCCCAAATTGCAACCACGTATCGTCCGCCACTCAGACGCACATCTTCTGGGGATGCGAAAATAACCCTTTTCCAGAAGCCCTCCTGCCAGCTCCCTCTGCGGAAAGCTAGGACAAACTCCACAACAAGCCAGATAAGACCACGCAACTTTCCCTCATTTCATGGACCCAGTACGTCGCTCCCACCTGGGGGCCGCACAGGACCCACCTGGCCTAGTTTGCGGCACCAGTGGGAAATAAAGTTGTCTCTTTCTCTTATCTTTCTCTACTTCTTGCCATCTCCATTGCTCTCCGATGTTTTGTGCTCCGACGCCGACAACTAGCAGCTTTGAATCAATGGAGCATATAAAGCTTTCTCCTTGTAATAAAGTGCATGAGCACGAACATATGGTTATATTAGCGCTCATAAAATGGCTTTCGACCCACGACACGCACAAGTTCTCCTTGTATGCGGCGTCGCTCGGAACATGTCACTCTATCAAGAACAACTTCAGAGTCCCGCTAACATAGAAGCCGAATCATATTGTGCGGCCCGCAGTAGCTGCGAAAACGTTTTCACCGAGTCCACCGTGACAAATGGATGTCCAAAGCCAGACTCGGTCAGCTAGTTTGTTTTCTGCGTGGCGCCGACGAAGGTTGTAATGTCAACGGTCGGCGCGCTACTAGTCTTGAGTCCGCAACCAGATATGACGTCGGGGTTCTTCTGCGGACTGCATGATATCAACATAACGGTGCTGAAATTTAATCGGGGGTCCTCTAGCACACTCCCTTTAATAAAAGGGAGTGTCCTAGAGGCCAGCTTCGTCATCATCTTGACTGCACCCACTGCGGGGCAAAGGTCTCTCCCATGTCTGTCCGATTAACACTGCTTTCCCAGCTGCGCCCTCCCTATGCCGGCAAGCCTCATAATCTCATCCTGCCACCTGAATTTCTGCCTCCCTATGCTACGCTTGCCTTCTCTTGGAATCCACTTCGTTACTCTTAAGGAACAGCGGTTACCTTGCCTTCGCATTAAATGCCCTGCCAATTTCTTCCTCCTGATTTCAACTAGGATGTCATTGAGCCGCGTTTCTTGCCTCACCCACTTTGCCCGCTTCCGGTCTCATAACGTTACACCTACCCTTTTTCTTTCCATGGCTCACTGCGTCGTCCTTATTTAAAGCTGAACCATTTTAATTAGCCTCAACGTTTCTGCCCCGTAGGAGAGTATCGGCAAGATACAGGTGTTGTACACTTTTCGCTTGAGGGATATTGGTAATCTGCTAATAATGATCTGAGAGAACCTGCCATATGCGCTACACCCCGTCTTACGCTTCCAGTTATTTCCATGTCATGATCCGGATCAGCTGCCACTACCTGCCCTAAGCAGGTCTTTACCCCTTCCTGCACCTCGCAGCCAATCGTGAACTGCTGTTTCCTTGATAGACTGTTGAACATTACTTTGGTTTGCTGCATGTTAATTTTTAGATCCATCGTTCTGCCCTGCGCAACTCATTGATCATGATTTTCAGTTCACCTCCTGAGTGACTCAGCAAGGCAATGTCATTAGCGAATCGCAGGTTATTTACTTATTCTCTATTAACTCTTATCCCCAACTGTTCCCTATTCAGGCCTCGGAATTCCAACTGTAAACAGGCGGTGGGTAGCATCGGCGAGATCGCGACTGCTTGCCTGACGCCCTTCCTTATAGGAATTTAATTGCTCACTTTATAGAGGACTATGGTAGCTGTGCAGTTACTGTAAATATCATCCAGTATTTTGACATAAGGCTCTTATACAGCCTGATTACGCAAAGCCTCTATGACAGCTGAGGTTTTCACTTTATCAAATGTTTTCTCGCAATCAATGAAGGATATATACAGGGGTCGGTTATATTCTGTGCATTTCTCTATCCCATTATGTATGTTGTGAATATGATCTATTATTACATATCCTTTACCAAAGCCTGCCTGATCATTTCGTAGATTAAAGTCAAAGGTTGTAATGACTCTATTAGTGATTACCTTAGTAAATACCTTGTAGGCAACGGACAGTAAGCTGATCGGTCTGTAATTTTTTCAACAACTTGGCGTCTGCTTTCTTATCAATTAATATTTGCACTCTTCCAAGCTTGTGGTACGGTCCAGGTCATAAGGCATTGCATCTACAAGGTGGCTACTTTTTGTAGCAGAATCTGCCCTCCGTCTTTGAACAGTTCTGCTGTTACCTGACCCTAGCCAGATGCTTTTCCCCTTCGCACATTTCCAAATGCTTTCTTTACTTCCTATTTCTTTACTGGCGGGATCTCGCAATGCTGTTTGCTACTGTCTTTATCATCGAAGTTCAGATTGCATTGGCTACTGTATAGATTTGTGTAGAACTCTTCGGCTACATTAAAAATCTTATCCATAATGCTAATGGCGTTGCCCTCCTTGTCTCTTAACGCACCACATCTGGTTTTTACCTATGCCTAGTTTCCTAGGAAGCATGCTCCTTTTCTTATTCTCAAATAGGCGTACGCGCGCTTAGAGTGGAGTGCAGGTAGGCGGCGACGTCGAGGTGGTCCTCACTGGTGACGTCCTGCAACATTGCGTCGGGCGTTGTCACGGCCTCCCTCCCATTTACGAGGTAAGGGTTCCATGGGGTTGCCTCCTTAACTGTGCTTTGAAGGCGAACGAAACTTAGAGCAAGATCACGTCCAGTGATCTGTGTTCGGTGTCAACCGAGACGGAGTGTACTTACATGCAGTTCTTTTCCCCTTATACATCGACGCAGCCATGTACCCCAATTCAACAAACGCGGTGGCGGTCGTCTTGAACACCAATTTCAAGGAAATCGCCAGCGCCTCCCTACGAAACTGCTCTCCCACAGTAGCAGAATCGGCTGCAATTGCCCTCGCAATGCACGGCGATGCTACGGGAAATGAGTTAAAAATTATTACCGACTCCCAGTCCGCGTGTCGCCTCTTCCTCTCTGGCAGACTTCCGCACTCCGTCGCTCCCATTCTGACTACCCCACAAGTTCAAAATTCCACATGCAAGCACCAAGTAACTTGGACTCCTAGGCACGAGGGGCTCGAGGGAAACGAGGCCACGGACAGTCTAGCTCGAGGATATACTAATCGAGCGACTAACCTCCCCGACCTCACCGCTCTCCCCGCTACGTACGGCGAGTGCCTCCTCCTTCTCCGAACACAAAGACAAGTCTATCCCCCACCACACCGTAAGCTAACGGCGGCAGAGGCGAGGGAATGGTGACAACTACAGACGAACACCTTTCCTAACCTGCACAAGTACCACATAATCTTCCCGGACAGATATGACAGCATCTACCCCTGGTGTGGCGGAATTCCAACAACATATCATGTAACATGAGGCTGCTCCGGTCCCAAGCCCCCCGAACTAGACAAACATCACTCCGAGGAACAGTGGGAGTCTGACCTGCACAGCAAGAGCAACTGCGGTGGACATTGGGGTCCTGAAATAAGGATTCCACCCAAAATCTGTATTTTCGCCTCTCTATCCTACCTTTTTGAAATAAATGTTTTCTACTACTACTACTCCTTCACGGTGCCAATGAGATGTCTACGGTAAGCGAGAGGCACAGCCGTCTAACTGGGTTTTATAGAGTCAGCGTAAGTTATATCACAAAGTGGTTTGCAGGCAGAGCTACTTGTTACTGCTAGTAAGCAGCAGTAAGAAAATAAACGAAATACATTTACGCCTGTCAACCGATATGAAATATGACCGATATCAATTCTTGATTTTAGAAGACATCAAGGCGCGAACAAACAACGCATTACCCCTTAAGGCAAAAGCGTTAATGATGCCGTTTGGAGGAAAACCCGGCATCGGTGCGACTGGAAAATTCAAATGCGTGGAATGGGTGCAACGACGTAGAAAGACAGGCTCGCTGCAAAAAAAAAATGGGCCGGCTTAGCTGAGGTAACCCTAGCTTTGCAAGCGAAAGCACAGATTACATGCGAGGTCACTCTCTAAGTTTCTTGGGACCGAAGCACATACTGATAGGCAGACGGACCGCGTGGGTTGTTGCGGGTTCCGCACTGTGAGAACGCGCTTCCAGTGTCTCGCCACTCTTTATCGCAGCTGCTAACAAGGCTCGTCGCTGTCTTCACTCGGCATCCTTCGCTCGCCGTCGAGCCAGGCGAAGCTCACGCCCTCCATTCCTTTCGTCTGGCCGTTTAGCGCGTTTGCGCTCCCTATCGATCACTAAATCCCTCGACCAGTTGGCAATGTCGACAGGGTGATCAGACTCGGTCCGACGTCTGCGAGTACCCACTCTGGAGGACGTCCGCAAAAGCTGACTTGAGTCGTTCACAGCGAGACGGTGGATAGGCAGCGCGCAGTCGCCGCGATGACGCGGGAGCACGTGACTGCAGATGCTTCGAGTCACGCGATACGTCACGTGGTTGCTTACGGAGATGCGCTCCTACTATTCAAGGTCATTCGTAGAGACGCAGCGAAATCGGAGCTGCGTGGATAGTAAAGCCACGGCCGCTCAATGGCACCAAGTGCGTTGCAATTGAGCGGCCGTGGTAAAGCTTTCGCTTTAAAAGGTTGTCAAGCATGTGTGAACCGCAGTCCCTTCGGTCGGGATCCGGGCACAACTTCTTCACCAATGAGGGTGTTCGTTCAGGAGGATAAACCGATGATTTGTACAAGCATGTCGCAAAGCATCGTGCGCAAATGACATTAAAGGAAAACATAGTTTTAAGGGCCACTAATTAGCGGCTCGGATTGCGTGCGATGACGTGCAATATAGCATGATGTGGTGTCACGTGAACAGCTGCCGATATCTTCGTAATGGTGCGCCAAGAATTCCCCTGGCGTCCACACGGACACTTAAAAACTCTCGCGGCATATTTGCAAGGTTAATTTAAATAAAGAATGAAGTTTATAAAGACGGGCTGGCTATCCATAGCTACATACGCTTATTAAATACAAAAAGTGAAGTTTGACCGCCAGACCAGCAATCAATGCGTACACACAAGGGTACTTGGAAGCACATAATATACCTGGCCGAGACAATTACTTAAAACACCAAGCGGTGCCGGACATTAACATGAGCAAGCTCGTGTACGCGAGGCGGAGAACCATACGACCGCAAATGGAGCCGGTGCTTACTTGATTCGGTACCGCTAGCTAATGTATTCAGCGCGCAAAAATTCAGTCGTCCAGTAAGAAGCTTCTCCTCAACAAATTTTAAGTATTAGTGTAACCCTTGCTTGCTTTCAATGCGCATTTAGTACTGGTGGCGTTGCATCGAAGTTTTATCAATGTGTCAAATTAGAATCTGAGGTTTAAGCCATAATATTGTTACTCTTCATTTTGCTTTGCCCTGTTGTCGACGCACAGCTAAAAAATAAACAGCCGTGTGCTGTACACTGAAAATTGACCCTTGAAAAATAGGTTTTATGCAGGCAAAACGCTAAGGCGCCCGTGTGCTGTGCGATGTCAGTGCGCGTTAAATATCCCCATGTGGTCGAAATTATTCCGGAGCCCTCCACTACGGCACCTCTTCCTTCCTTTCTTCTTTCATTCCCTCCTTTATCCCTTCCCTTACGGCGCGGTTCAGGTGTCCAACGATATATGAGACAGATACTGCGCCATTTCCTTTCTCCCAAAACCAATTAATTTTATTATTATTGCTTCTTTCACTCCCTTCCTTAACCCTTCCTTTACAGCGCGGTTTAGGTCGCCAACGATATATGAGACGGATAATGCCCCATTTCTTTTCCCGAAAAACCAAATATTAATATTATTAATAAAAGTAGATTGTTTCAGGAAAGGAAACGATGCAAGAATTGTCTAATCTCTCCGGACACTGCAACCGCACCATAAGAGAAAGGAGGGAAGTTGTAGTGAAAGAATAAATAGTTGCCTTAGTTGCGGGTTCCGAAAAACTTAGACCACCTGTGGATCTTTAATCGCACAGAACACGAGCGCCATGTCTTTCCTATAAACTATCATTTTCAGTATACTACATGAACACGGCAAAAGAAGACAAAAATTGCTGAGTTCACATTAAAGATCTCCAGGTGCTCGAAATTATTCCAGACCCCTCCACTACGGCACCTCTTTCTTCCTTTCTTCTGTCAGTTCCTCCTTTATTTCTCTTATGGCGCAGTTTAGGTGTCCGCCGAGATATGCGACACTGCGCATTTCCTTTCACCAAAAACCAATTTATAATTTACATTTTTAAGAAAAGAAATGACGCAGTAGCTTCCTCACATGTCTGGGTAGACACCTGAACTGCGCCGTAAGAGAAGAGATAAAGGAGGAACTAAGAAAGGAAGAAAGAGGTGCCATAGTGGAGGGCTCCAGAATTATTTCGACCATACGGGAGTCTCTAATGTCCAATGACATCGCACAGCACACTGGCGCGTTTGCGGTTAGACTCTATCGAAACGCTACCCCAGCCGACTGGATTGATCGCATTTGCTTGGGCGCAGCAGTCGAGTGCCCTTATCACAGAAGGGCCGAAGCTTCGCAGACTTGGTGTACTGCGAAATTCGTCACCGTCGCCTCATATTCACACGGCAAAAAAAAAATTGTAGTACGCTTAATCTTCGCCTTCAAGAGTGGAACGCGACAGCGTGTTGCAGCACTGCCAGGGAGTCCACGGAACGCAATGGCCCGTTCGGCGCGACGCCTTGCCCGTTAGACAAATCGCTCTGCTACGTACAGTGAAACGGACGCGCGGAATGGAAGCGCGGAGCGACGAACCACGTAAATACGATGCCAGAAGCCTTGCTGAAACACGCGGGACTCAATATGCAGCCTTAGTTCGTCGGCACATCGTTCTCGACAAACCCGATGCCACGAACGCCAGCATAGCTTCCTCGCTGAACGAACGGGGAGCAAGCCGCAAGCTTCGTGCTCAACGCGCTTCGGATGTGTGTTGCGTTTTTAGCCGCTCACCGCATGATTCCTTCATGCCCGCACGGACCCACTGCGCCCAAACTAGAGATATGCCAGACGCGCCCCTTCCTTTCCTTAAAAATAAATTTTCATTTCATTTTCCTTTCCTTATGACGAGGTTCGGGTGTCCACTGAGATAGGTGATGCAGGGCCCACTTCTTTTCCTTAAAACCAATTTTCATTTTTTTCCCTTGCGGCGCGGTCCGGGTTGTCGACCGAAATACGTAACAGGCGTCCCTTGCTTACCTTACGCTGTCGTCGCGCGCTATCTGTTGGGGCAATGGCATACATTGCGAGTAGGAGTTGGAGGAGGAGATATTTTTCGCTCTCGGCCGACGCCTACGACACCGGCGTTTCAGCGGCACGAGCTCCTTAACGCTGTCGCGTTGAGATTGTGTCTGCCTCTGACATCCTCACATTAACTTCCAGTTGTTTAGACATGTGGATTGCTGCTTAGTACCAGTTGAATTAAGGAGGAATAAACCTATAGCGAATGTTAACAACCGCTACGTGAGAGAATTAATTCTGAGCTCATCATTCGAAGGTTGCCTTCATTCCTTGAAACCTGCATTCTTGCAAATCCGTGAGCCTGGACATCAAATATGCATGTAGCGAAGCTAGGAGGTTGCCACGAATGAAAATAAAGTTTCTTTAATTGCAAATTTAGCTGCCGAGCTCAAGACGCGAGATGCCATCTGCTTTTGTGTGGCGTGTGTTCATCCAAAAAATGGCTCTAAACTTAATTTCTTTAAACGTGACAAATTCAATGGTTTAGTGTGTGTATTCAGCTGTTAGGAGTGTTACTCAGCCGAGGCTGGCGGTTAGGCAATTCTAGAAATTACAGTGAAGAAAATGCACCTCATTCACTCTTCAGGCTTCAGAAATCAGACTGGTCTTGCGACGATAGAAATGAGACCAGAAAAAAATGCGGGGTGTTGCAAAAGGGTTGCAAGCCCCAAGGGTAGCGTTGGCCTGGCGGCCTGGGGCACAGATGGAAACATTCGAAGGTCCCGGCAAAGGATGAGTCGACTGGCAACAGAACAACTTGTTTATTCTGGCATCGCAAAAGAGCAGCCGGTCAGGGCGACCACGTTACTCGAAGGAAGAAATCGAAGTCCCCCTCGGCGTCCGGGGCAGCGGCGTTTTATACCCTCGGAGTCGAGGGCAAGAAGGAACGGCTTGGGAAGAGGCGTCCGATACGGCGACGCTTGAACATGTCCAGACGTGACGGGCGCGTCCGCCAGGCCGGCGCCGGTCAGACCTCCTCGCCTCCCAGTTGGGGAGCTCCTCTCCCCGGCTGCCGCGCTTTGACAAGCGTGGGCACCAACATGCACACACACACACACGCACGCACGCACGACGACACGTGGCACTGAAACCTGCCTGGACGCGCTTGGCGGGAGGCGTTACGGCAGCACTGAACAAGTCCAAATGACCGCCGCTTTGAACGAAGCCGCGGCGTCCGTTGCATCCGCGCCGGCTATACGGCGCGTCGTAGGCGAGACGTAACAGACCGCCCCGCCGGGAGAAGGAGATCCCGATGGTCAGGGGACTGCATCCGCTGTCCAGAGGGATGTCGCTCGATGATGCTCGTAATCGAAACCGGTCGTCCCTCGACGTTGCTTGAGCGCAGCGCACAGAGAAGGCCTCGTTCTCGGGTTCAGGATCACATAGGACACTGCAAAGTCACTTCGGGAGAGTTGCCATTTTTGTGCTCGTTCCCAGCAAGCGTTAGAACTACGCCGAAACGCAACCGCTCAGTTAGCAAGTACGAGACAACCCTCACTAAGCTCTGCCAGGCTCTTTCCCCTTTTATACTACTGCCTAGTTCCTTACAGTAGTCAAGCAGCACTCAGAACGCGTCCACAAATTGGAAAATTGCACACGAAAGCACATAATCACTTTGAAACACTAAACAAAAGCAATATGTTAAAAATCCTGCATCAGGAAGAAAACATCAGTAACCAACAACTTTGAGGCGGATTCCCACGTTAGGGGCTTCGACTTAAGCCATCGGCGTTACCGTTGAGACTCCCCTTTTTGTAACGCACCTCAAAGGAATATTGTTGCAAAGCGAGGCTCCAGCGCAGGAGGCGGCCATTTTTGGGAGAGATGGTCTGCAGCCATTGGAGAGGGCAGTGATCCGTCTCAATGATAAACCTCGAGCCGGCTAGGTAGCATGACAATTTCTGAACGGCCCACACGAGACACGCACACTCTTTCTCGGTGGCGCTGTACGCCTGCTCACGACAGGTCAGCTTACGACTAGCATACAGGACGGGGTGTTCCACTTCTCCATTGTCCCTTTGGCACAGTACAACGCCCATGCCTCGCTCACTAGCATCGCACTGAACAACAAACCCTTTCGTGTAGTCTGGCGATCGTAGCACAGGCTGGCTTGTTAGGGCGCTCTTTAGGGCGCTAAAAGCTCTTTCCTTTGTCTCGCTCCAGACGACTGTTTGGGGCTCTGTTTTTCTTAGAGCATCCGTCAGGGGAGCCGCGATATCGGATTACCTGGCGATGTACCTCTGATAGTAGCCGGCGACACCTAAGAACGACCGAATATCGGTCTTCGTGCGCGGTTGCGGGAAGTCTCGCACAGCGGCCACCTTTATTTCAGAGGGGCGGCGACGACCCTGTCCAATCACGTGACCGAGGTAGACAACCTCGGCCTGTGCTAATTGGCACTTGGGAGCCTTGACTGTCAAGCCCGCTTCGCGCAGGCGGGCTAGCACTGCCCGCAAGTGTGCCATATGCTCAGACCAGGATGCGGAGAATATCGCTACGTCGTCTAAATACGGTAAAGCGAATTCTTCCTGTCCCCGCAACACTTTGTCCATGAGGCTTGAAAAGCAGTATGGCGCGTTCTTCAAACCAAAACTCAAAACTTTAGGACGGAATGTTCCCATTGGTGAAATGAACGCCGCATACCTACTAGCCTCTTCTGTAAGTGGAACCTGCCAATAACCCCTGACAAGATCTAGGGTGGAAATAAACTGAGCGCTACTAACTTTCTCAAGGCGCTCCTCGATGTTAGGGATCGGATAAATTTGATCCTTAGTAATGGAATTAAGCCTGCGGTAGTCGACGCAAGGACGAGGTTCCTTGCCCGGTACCTCAACTAAAATCAAAGGGGAGGTATAATCACTCTCACCTGCCTCAATAACACCGAGCTGTAGCATTTTCTTTACCTCAGCCTCCATAATATCGCGCTGGCGGGGTGACACCCGGTACGCCTTGGATCGTACTGGCTCTGGGGAGGTAAGTTCTATATCATGAGTAAGGACAGAAGTCCTACCAGGCCTCTCAGAAATCTGACCTTGAAACTCTTGTAAGAGTTGGTGTAGTTCTGTTTTCTGCTCAGGCGACAGCGGTGCTTTACTGAGTAAGTCACTAATGACCTGATCAGTGCCTTCCCTGTTCGTCACTGAGCTTAGTCCCGGAAGCTCGACCGGAAGCTCTTCTAACTTTCCCTTGTCGGGCATTTCCTCTCCAGTACCTGGTGCCTTCAACGCTACAGGCTCAATTTTATCCAGTTCTGACGTGCTCGGAATATCAGCTTGCTGCGCCTCCGACCCTTTCTCATTGTTCGACAACGTCGGCCCCGCAACTACCGCCTTTGCAGCGAGCTCCCGAACTCTCGGTCTGGTTAAGGCCTGAACGCTAGCCTCACCAAACAAAAGCCCCTTCTCGCGCAGGAGGTGATCGGACCTGTTCGAAAATAGGTACGGGTACTGGGGGGGGCAGCATAGATGACACTACGGCCTCCGTCTCAAGTGCTCCGAAAGGTCCTTCAATAAGCACTTTTGCTACGGGCAGACACACGCTATGAGCTTCCACGGCTTGCTTGATCCATGCGCACTCGCCCGTGAACATATCGGGTTCTACGTAAGAGGGGTGAACTTCATCCATTGTAGCTGCGGATTCACGAAGCACTCGGCACTCTTTCCCGTTCACGAGGAAGTCTCGCATGTAAGGCTCGAGAAGCTTCATGTTCTCGTCAGTGCTACATAATGACAAACACACGACTTCTCTTTTTGTTTCTGGACACTGCGCCGAAAAGTGACCCGGCTTCTGGCACGTATAACACACGCGCGCTTGCCTCGCCTCGAACCGCTTTCTGCGTTGGGCTTCGGCTGCCGCCGTCTCCTTACGTTCGGTCGGACTGCTTTCACTCGCATCCGCACTACGCGTGTCCCCCCTTGCTCTCATGGGTGTGAACTTCGGCCTCTCAGACTTGGAGCCAAATTCACCCTTTTGACCGTCCTTAGCTCCGCGAGCCCGACGCGTCACAAACTCCTCGGCTAGCTCGGCGGCTTTAGCCACTGTACTAACGTCTGGCCTATCCAAGACCCAGTACCGCACGTTCTCAGGTAACCGACTATAAAACTGTTCCAGCCCGAAACACTGCAGAATTTTCTCGTGGTCACCAAACGCTTTCTCTTCTTTGAGCCACTCCTGCATCTTTGACATAAGCCTGTAGGCAAACTCTGTATATGACTCATTTCTGCCTTTTTCATTTTCCCGAAACTTCCGACGGAACGCATCCGCTGACAGCCTGTACTTTTTTAGCAGACTTGATTTCACTTGGTCGAAATCCTCTGCCTCCTCTCTCTTCAAGCGAGCGACTACGTCGGCCGCCTCGGCGGGTAACAAAGTGAGCAAGCGCTGTGGCCACGTTTCCCGAGAGAACCCCTGCTTCTCGCACGTTCGCTCAAAGTTAACCAGGAACAAACCAATGTCCTCTCCAAGCTTTAACGGCCGCATCAGGTCAGTCATTTTGAACGATACCCGTTCTCCTGCACCGTGTGCCTGACTTCTATTACGAGCGCGTTCCATCTCTACCTCGAGACGCTTCATTTCTAAAGCGTTGTCGCGCTCTTCTTTCTCTTTTTGCTGTTTACGTTCGCGCTCCTCTTTTTGCTCTTTACGTTCGCGCTCGTCTTTCTCTTTTTGCTCCCTCTCCTCAATGGTCTCAAGGCATTCCGACAGCTCGTCATCCTCAGCCTCCAACTCAAGAATAGCCCTTAGCAGTTCTGGTTTTCTGAGTTTGTCTGAGACATCCAGACCCAACTCTCTTGCAAGCTCCAGCAATTTCGGTTTGCGCAACGACTTCAAATCCATGGCTGCTCCGAATGCTGCTTTGTCTACTGCCTACTATTGTCTTGCCGCAAACTAACCCGGCAGCAACGACAACACAATTACCAGCTCTGTTTCTGACACTAACAAAAGCCTGGCAAAACTCAGAAGAAGAAAGTCCCGCACTCACCAAACCTCGCAGCCAAGAATTCAGCGCAGTCGTTCCGCTGCAGGCAACCAGTCATCACACAGGGCTCGTTGCACTGCTCCCGGATGGTCGTTGTGCTGCTCAGCATACAGTTGACCGCATATCTTCGCTGCTGGCCTCCGTTGTCGGGATCTCACCGCTGGCAACCAGTTGTTGCAAAAGGGTTGCAAGCCCCAAGGGTAGCGTTGGCCTGGCGGCCTGGGGCACAGATGGAAACATTCGAAGGTCCCGGCAAAGGATGAGTCGACTGGCAACAGAACAACTTGTTTATTCTGGCATCGCAAAAGAGCAGCCGGTCAGGGCGACCACGTTACTGGAAGGAAGAAATCGAAGTCCCCCTCGGCGTCCGGGGCAGCGGCGTTTTATACCCTCGGAGTCGAGGGCAAGAAGGAACGGCTTGGGAAGAGGCGTCCGATACGGCGACGCTTGAACATGTCCAGACGTGACGGGCGCGTCCGCCAGGCCGGCGCCGGTCAGACCTCCTCGCCTCCCAGTTGGGGAGCTCCTCTCCCCGGCTGCCGCGCTTTGACAAGCGTGGGCACCAACATGCACACACACACACACGCACGCACGACACGTGGCACTGAAACCTGCCTGGACGCGCTTGGCGGGAGGCGTTACGGCAGCACTGAACGGGTCCAAATGACCGCCGCTTTGAACGAAGCCGCGGCGTCCGTTGCATCCGCGCCGGCTATACCGCGCGTCGTAGGCGAGACGTAACAGGGGATTCTTCGGCAGGCGCTCGAAGCGAGCGGACGTGTTTTTTAGAACTCTGCTCCTTCGGACGCTGGGCCTAAGGCATCGTGGCGCTGCGGGGTCTCCCCATGAAGTCCGCAGACACCGTGAACGAGCGACGGCCTGTGTTCGGCGGTGACAATGAGCAACGCAGGGCAGGCTGCTCACGCTCACGATCACGGAGATGAACGCAATCCACAGCAAGGTCGTCCAGCGCCATTCGGCGAATGCAGGCAGAGATCGCTGATCTGCGGGACACTGGCCCAGATTTCGTTTCAAGTCTAGTCCGAAGCGCTCTCGCAGCCACCCAACGAACAGAGGTCAGGGCAGGGCAGCTCAAACCTGATATTAAGCTGCTCAATCTGCGCGAGAAAAGAGATCGAGCAGAGCGACGGGCGCGACGGACTGATAGAGCCGCCGACTGTAGTGTCTACAACCGCTTGGACGTGGAAGCGCTCCGCCACGCCAAGCTATACCGCCGGCAGTGGGCTTCACTATGCCAAATCATGGAGGAAGACGTCGGCTCGCGGAGGCTGTTTGACACCCTGCGGCGCATCACCGAACCCCAGGAAAACCGTCAACCGCTGGCCGCCCTCGCAATTTCCAGCGGGTTCAGATTTGAAGAGTTGGCAGAGCGGTTTGCCGATAGATTCGCGCCTACCAGCCCCGCAAAGGCAGCTAACATAGCTGCTCCTGAGAAAACCAGAAGCGACGCCAGTCCCTCGCCCGTCGCCTCGGAAGGTCCATGTGACGCGCCGTTCACTGCGGCGGAACTGAACAATGCGCTGCAGGGCTGCCGCCGCCGTCGCCGGCGCCCGGACCGGACGGGGTTACATACCAGATGCTGCGAATCCTTGATGCGCAGCAACGACAGATCCTCCTGCAGCAGATCAACCTCGTGTGGGAACGCGGGGAGCTACCGGAGGATTGGCGAACCGCGGTCGTTTGTCCCATAGGAAAGGCAGAGCGCCAACTTGCGTAGCTGAGCGGATACCGGCCAGTGGCATTAACATCGGCGGCAGGTCATCTCATGGAGAATATGGGGTTGCAGCGTCTGAAGGAGCGGGCTGCGGAGGCTGATTTGTTTGACGAGCGGCAGACGGGTTTCCGTGGGATCAGGTGCACGGCTGATTCTAAATCGGACGTTGTTACAGCGCTGGAGCCTGCCAGCGCCGCAGGCCAGGTTGCGCTGCTGCTACTTATGGACGTCTCGGGCGCTTTTGACAACGTTCACCGCGCACCGATTCTCGCGGTGCTTGAGGGGGCCGGTGTGAGCGGGCGCCTTTTGCGATACGTTCATGGCCTCCTGAGCAGGCGCAAAATGCGCGTACGAGTAGGGGCTAAGCTCTCCAAGCCTCGCCCGGTGGACATGGGCGTGGCGCAGGGCTCGGTCTTATCACCATTTCTGTTTATTGTGGCCATGTCGGCGGTGCCGGCCTCCCTCCACCCGAGTGGCCGACACCATGTGTACATGTCCATATATGCAGCCTACATAGCTCTGTGGTGCCGGGGACCACCGGGCGAGGCGTTCCGCGCCCTGACCGCAATAGGTGCCAGCTTGCGCGGCCTTGGTCTGTCGCTGAGCGCGGAAAAATCGTTGGCCATGGCCTCCGTTTCGCGCTCGCTCGCGCACCTTGTGCCACTGTCACTGGACGGGACTCCGATACCTTGGCTTAAAGCGGTGCTGTACCTTGGTCTAGACATCGACTGGCGCCTTTCCTTCCGCCCCGAGGCGACCAAGGCCTGTCTTCAGAAGAAGAGGATCGCCGCCGCCATGCACAAGCTAACCGCTCGAGGCCAGGGCATCACCCAGCAAGCCGCGCTGCGGCTATACAATGCCGCAGCTTTGGGGGCGGTGCTCTATGCGCTGCCGTTCGTCACGGTGCGCAAGCCGTGCTGGAAGAAACTTGAGCTCCAGCACCGCAAGTCCCTGCGCGTGTGCCTAGGCCTGCCCAAAAACACGAAGTGCGCCGCAACGTTGGCCGAGGCAGGAGCGTGGCCACTTGAGCTCCAAGCAGCAGCACGATGGCACTGAATCATATCGACCGGCTTCACTGCGCACCGGACAGCGGCTCGCGGCTGCAGCGTATGCGCTCGCACCCGCGCTCACGAATGTTCGCGGTGCTATTCGAGTATGAGCAATTGACACAATGCACATCCACCTACGGCTCCTGCGCACCCTGGTCTGGTGCCTCGGAGGGACAGCGAGAGATCGTCGGCATTGCGGGAAAGCGGAGCACAGTCCTCTGTGCTGTGCAGGTGCTGGCCAGAGCCGTCATACAAAAGGAGCTCCAGGACCATCTCCTCGTGTGAACGGACGGCTCAGTGGCCCGCGACAGCTGCTCCCTTGAAGCGGCTACCACCCCCGCCCTGCGACTGCACAGCCAGCAACAGGCAGCCTTCCGGGGCTACTCCACCACGGCGGATTTGATGAGGATCAGCTTGGGCTGCACCTGCTGCTCACCCTCGGCCCTTCGCCGCCAGCAGTGCTCTTTTGTGCGACTCCCGCGCCGCCCTCAGTCGCCAGTAATCTAACGGCCGCGGTACTCCACTAGTGTGGGAAATTCGCTCGCGCATCGAGCGTCTCGCGCAGAGAGGTTGTGCCGTGCGTGCACAGTGGGTGCCCGGTCACTGCGGCTTCGCCGGCAACGAAGAAGCTGACGACCTCGCGACCGCTGCACACCAACTACCTCTGCCAGCGATCTGCCCCTTACGCTGGAGGATGTGCGTGCGGCCATCCACGACCATCTCCGAAAGCAGCATACCGACCCACGCATCGCGGGAGGTGAGCGCATCGACAGTGTCGCCGGCTGTCGCGCACTTACACGGTCACAACGTGCAATGATCCTCCGCGCGCGCATTGGCTGCGTGTTGCCCGGGGAACGACGGGTGCGTCACGGAATCGCGACGAGTGATGTGTGTCACGGATGCGGTGCAGTGAAAACGCTAGAACACCTGCTCCTTCACTGTGCCGCGTTCGCCGATGCTCGTCGCGATACAGTCGCGGCCTATAGGGCGCAGGGCATACTACCAAATTCTATCAAGACGCTATTGTGGCCGCAGGGCAGTGCGCGCAGTCGTGAGCGAACTTTGATGAGCCTCTGAGCATTCCTCGAACACACGGGCTTGACGTCCCGTCTGTTCTCCGTCAGGTAGTTTCACACAGCGAGCGAACGCTCCGCGAGTTCCACCTTGAACTATTATTAACTGGACGCCCCACTCCAATTATAGCCGTCACAGTGCTGAGCGCGTGTGTTTTAATTCCTCTAAAGTGAACTAATCACGTGCACAACCTAGACACATTTCATATTGTGTAAATGGTTTGTATATATTACATCTTCCCCTATCTTCTCTTCCTGTCCCCGAACCTCTTTCATTTCATGTCTGCATTCTGCTTGCTATCCTTTATTTGCGGTGCCCCAGCTCAGGTGCTTCATTATCAAGGGCAGAAGTCCGGGCTATCAAAAGTCTTTTCCTTCCTGTTTACTATTATTTTAATAAAAAAACCACTACCACCACAAAAATGCGTATTTGTTGCCGGAATTTCTGCCAAGCAGAAGCACTGAACAAAGTGCAGACAAAGGAAATAAAGATGCTCATTCCGAGTGATAACTTGTCATGAACGTCCGGCGTGAGTGGCGCAGTGAGCTTTCGAGCAGCTGCCGAAGGTGGCCCATAATTATCTGAGCGTTTAAGTATAGGCAAATGTTCGAATTATTCCGCATGTGAATCAAATTATTTTCTAACGGGGTTGTGCTTCTACTCAACTCAAGGAGTAAACCGTGCCGAATCTTAAAACAATTCTGACTAAGACGAGGGTACGAACGCGATTTCGTCCGTAATAATGCTCTGAGTTTTGGCGGTGGCAGTCATCATGCTTTTTTTTTGTTAAACAATTCAATACAACGCCTCCCGTGCTTTAAGCACCGCGAAATTAGCGCTGGGTGCTGACAAAAACTCTATCGCAAATAAAGAGTTCAAGTTGGATTTCCTATACCACAGACAGTGGTATAAGCTGAGCAAAAGAATTTCTCAATACCAGAGTAGCACAACTTGCATCAGAAAACATGCCATGATCATGCCAGGTGTTCCCTAAGGTAATCGTTGAAAATTTTGAGGAATCTTAGACTTTCGTTGACGAACGAAGGTGGCTGGCCTTTCTAACGGCGAGGGCTGTGGCCCTTATTTACACCTTGAACAAGGTGATAAAGATATACGCAGAATATAAGCAACCCTATATTTTCCCGCGTATACAGTAGGAGAAAACGTTTCACTTATATGAATCCACAGCAGTTCAGTTGGCATTGCCTTTCCAGTGCTTATAAGATAAATATGGAACGCTGCTGAAGAATACAACTATAGCGGCCTTTTTGTACAATATACATCCGTAATGAATGTAATAATATCCATGACGGAAAGGACGTCAGTCCAGGGCGACAATATCTATTCGGTACTATTCACCGCGCGTTAAAATTATGTATTCAAGACCGTGGACTGAGAAGAGTTAGCGGTAAATGCTGATCGGCAACAGCCTTTTCATTCGCGATTCGTTGATCCCACTGCTTTGATAAGTACCTTAGCAGACAAATATATCAAAGCAAAATTCAGTGCCCAGGCAGGCAAAGTATAAAGATGCACCTTCAAAATATTTCAAACATGTATAAAGTTTCAAGAGCGTTAGGTGTTATTCAGGACGTTTCTCGATTTCGTGGATCCTGCTACCACCTCCATTAGGCGTGAAACCAAAAAATTGAAGATGGTGGCCACCCATAGTAAATCGATATAGCAACCCAGTTGGTGATTGATTGGTGACATCATTAGTATATCGAGCAGGTGAATGATTGGTGAGGTCACTGATTTTGTTACGCCAAATTATTCAGTGACGTGACTATGACTGCTCGCACATACTGTGTAATAATGAGGCCATCCTAAACGAAATTAGTTATTTGGACTCGACTATATCAGTAGAACACGTTAGACACCAAAATTAACAAATGAAGTTAACAATTAGTTATAGTTAAGATTAAATTCATTGCTTTTAATTGTATAACCGATGACGTCATAACCTCACTAATGGCATTTCGTAACGGGCTCGATTAGTACAACATGTAAGACACCAGTATAGCCTAATTAGGGTATTATTTATTTATGGTCAGGATTAAATTTGCGGCGTTGACGTCAGTACTCGGTAGCTCGCAACTTCTTACCTCATGGTGAATTGTGGTGACAGGGGCGCCTTTCGTCACATTATTTGGGAATGCTCCGATTCCCCGGGCGCCGGCTTAAACATTAATATTAAGAAGCCTGACAAGTCTCGCTGCGGAGCGAGGACCCCGGCATCCAGCAGCAAGCCACCCGCAAAGCGGCTGAGGCCGCAAAAAAGCAAGGCATCTTCATTGTTTGCGGAGGATACCCTACCCGCGTCCCAGGTCTGCGTGCCGGGAGCGCGGATTTGGGGCTCCTTCTCGGTGGAAAACAAAGCTGTCATTCATTCATTCATTCATTCACTCGGGGCACCTACCGCCTTGAGGTAACGAAAAATGGCGCTCCAGAGTCGAAGAACTTTTTCAGCCAAATTGGTCAAAAAATATCCGACCTCAAGTCGGAAGGCGCCCGCTCCCCGTGATGTATGGAAAAGTAGCTTAATCACGTGGGAATGCATCGCATCGACAATAGATCGCTCTACCAAGCAGCCAACGCTCTTTACTCCAACGTCTTCCAGACGGTGGCGGCACATTTTTTTCACTTGTCTCTCAAGGGCAGAGTATTTTACTTTTGTATGCGAAACATGAATGCATCTACTAAGGACAGATAGAGACTCATTATGACGACGCAATGGAAATAACCAGGAAAATAAAAAAAATAATCTTGTGTCGTATATTGAGCAGCAACTCTCAGGTCATGAATAGCTGATTTCCAGTATCCTTCGCGACAAAAGCATTAAACATTTTTATTTTGCCCGCGCTTACATATGACGCGGAAACATTGCCTATATTGACGGAAAGCCTTGTAATTAGGTTGCAGGCAGCTCAGCGGACTATAGAAATCAAAATGGTAGATGTACGTTACGACACAGGAAGAGAGGAGAAATGGCCACTGAAGACACGGCTACATCTTAGCGTATTTGAAATCAAGAACAAACGGCCATTGCGAACACATTTGATGTGAAGGCAGGTAACCGATGTCCATAAGTGGAAGGATCGTAGGAGGAAGCAAGCGAAACAGTTGGCAGAATATCAGATGGGCAGATAAGAATAAGTGGTTTCCAGCGATAAGGTGGGCGAACCTGTAAAAGGACACGACTTGTTTTAAGGATATGTTAGAAGCCATGGTCCTGAACCGGGATTAGTCAGGCTGATTTACATGAAGGTGATGATATAGGGTGAAAATATAGCGCACGCGGCCTCATAGGGGACTCAACGAGAAAGATGTGCCATTCAGGAAAACTGCAAAGGTTACAAGGCCTGTTGGAATGCATTACGTGTCAAAACATGCAAAAATTGCGACATTTTAAAAAGACGACAGTGTCAAAATTACGTTGGCTACACTTCAATGCTGTTCTATTACAAATCCGTCTCCGGCGATCGACGAGTAGTCGTCTGCATATGTGAACTACGTAGTAACGAGTCTTGGAATATATTACTCATTCGTTATACACAACCATGAATTAAACCAAAGGGACATTAGCGTAAGCATCCGATAACTATACGGAACAACGTTAACTGTTGCGATGCTTTGAAAAAATGACGAATTATAAATCGCCATGTTTCGGGAATATCGAATATACAGGTTGTCCCACATAACTAGAGCCAAGGTTTCGAACATGAAAGCAACTTTGGACGCGAATGGAACCGAGTGCATAATATTGGCACTAGCGTAGAGTAATTAAGTCTATTTTGAAGCGAAAAGCTTCACTACGCTATTCCACAGCGACCTTCGGGCGAGCCGGCGTAAGTCGGAGCACAGGTGACGTCACGCAAAACGAATTCTCTCTCTCTCGCTAATAATAATAATAATAATTGGTTTTTGGTGGAAAGGAAATGGCGCAGTATCTGTCTCATATATCGTTGGACACCTGAACCGCGCCGTAAGGGAAGGGATAAAGGAGGGAGTGAAAGAAGAGAGGAACAAATAGGTCCGTAGTGGAGGGCTCCGGAATAATTTCGACCACCTGGGGATCTTTAACGTGCACTGACATCGCACAGCACACGGGCGCCTTAGCGTTTTTCCTCCATAAAAACGCAGCCGCCGCGGTCGGGTTCGAACCCGGGAACTCCGGATCAGTAGTCGAGCGCCCTAACCACTGAGCCACCGCGGCGGGGCCATCTCTCTCTCTCGCTCCCTAGTCACTACTGCGCATGCACCACTAGTAGGACCGAGCCACAAGTGTTCCGCCGCTGCGCAGCGCCGCACCTTTCCTCAACATCCTACTTTCCATTTTCAGTTCTATCTTCTTTCCCTCCCTCCTTTTCCCCTTCTTTTACGCCGCGGTTTGGGTGTCCACCGAGATAAGTAAGACGGTTACTGTGCCATTTCCTTTCATCAAGAACCAAACAAAACAAGTTAGCCTACGGTCATGCCTTTGCAAAGGCCGTTACTTTTCATGATAAGAAAGGCGCACAAACGACTACGTGGGTCAGTGGAAACCTCAATCTCGCTTTTATGTGCGTGGTGTTGGTGTCCAACTGCAAAACCCTGCTTTGACTGCTTTCCGCACACTGCATAGGCAGCGGGTCCTCCCTGCCACCCTGGCAGATGGAAATGCAGTTAATTGTTGATCGCCAGAGATTGATCACCAAATGAACGATGCGGCCTAGCTCTTGCTGCAGTTCCGCATGTCAGCCACAACGCTGTCATCGCTAATAAATACAGGCCACATCTCTCTCTCATCACCGCCAACGCGGAGTTTCTCCAATGCGTAGTTTCTCCAACGCGGAGTTTCTCCAACGCGTAGTTTTTCCAACGCGCAGTTTCTCTGCCACATGCATCGAAGCACGAATGAGGCCTCCTCCTATCTAGCCAGCCAGTTATGCGCCCTTGCTTTGCTGAAAGCCATCGCCATATAGAACGTCGTCAACGCCAACGCAATGAACACACTGAACGCCGGTACCTTTCGCTTTGTATACCCTAGATTAGCTGAGGTAATCCCTATTAATTTTTTAATTTTTCGCGTAACTAATTCACTTGCTTCATTTAATTCATCAACTTTTTAAGTATTCGCTGCAGATCCCAAGTGTGATACGCAAACTTCTAGACCACCTGCAGAAACCTCTAAAAAAATGGTTTCCTACACGATACGTCTCACGTGGTCCTTTTTTCCGCGTTCCAATGAGAAACCGCGAAATATGAAAGATACCACGTGACAGGGCTCTTGGCTAAAGTCTGAATTGTGCACGCATGTGCCCAATTCTGACTTTTGGAGAGAGCAATGGAGGGCACAGCTGCAAGCATAACGGTCCGCTATGGTCGCCGCATCCTGCAGGTTGGCTTCATTGTTTCTGAGGGAACCCTGCGTGGCTCATATTCTGACGTCATCGGCATACAGAGCATGCTGCACACTGGCAGTCGACTGTGCCCAGCTGGGCCCGTATGTGCATCATAGCCGTAGAGAATAACAGGTAAGAGAGCACCGCGCGCTGTGGTGTAGCCCTGGCTCCCTAATGAAAAGGACCATGTTCGTTATCCTGGATTCGAAGTAAGATCGTCTGCGGGTCCAAAATAGCCGCATGTATTGAAATTGGGGTTTTTTTTTTGGGGGGGGGAGGAAATGCCACATATCGGCGGACACCTGAACCGCGCCGCAAGAAAAGAGATAAAAAAGGGAGTTACAGAAGAAAGGAAGAAAGAGGTGCCGCCACAGACACTTAAAACTGGTTACGAGTATGAATTAGAAAGCTCTATAGCCCCGCGAGTGAAACGTTTGAACGTTTCAGGGAAGTAGGGCCGTGCGGAGGCCCAAGCACCTGCGTGTCCTAAACTCCCCTGAGTCCATTAAAGCTTTCACCACCACCACCTACCTGAGCCTCCTGTTCGCGCCTCTGCGGCATTGCTTCCGCTTCACATTTCCGCAACCCGACGTTGGCCGCACGCTTCTGTCGCTTCATGTCCGCTTCTCGTTGCGTACATCAACGCCTCTTCAACCGGTCGAGACTAGCTTTCCCAGCTGTTACCGTAGCGGTGATCGTCGATGTTGAAGCCCGCCTCTGCAGCCATCGTGTAGGATTTATCGGCTCTCGTCCCATGGAGCTCTCGTCCCTTGGAGCGTACCTTTGTGGGCGCTCTCGTCTCCCTGTTCACGTAGACGCGGTCGCCTCGCATGCCACAGACATTGATGTCGTCGCCGTTCCATCACACTGCATCCAGTGTTGTAGGCGTTGCCGAAAAAATTAACGTTACTTTTTACACTAAAAAATAAGGGACGCGTTACTGCCCTACCTTAGCTACAAAAAAAATGTAACGCCTTACCGTTACCGTTGCCCTAAAAAAGTACCACTCGTTACTTTTTTATTACTGCATGGCCACAAATTTTATTCAGTGAGTCTTCGCTGCAAGAACTCACGTTAAAAATTTTATAAAGGTTGTATTTAATCTAAAGCTTCTAGCCAAAACAGAAATTTTACCAAAATTCTTGATTTAACAGCAATAATTTACACACATGTGCTGGAGCTCAGCTATTTTAGAGTGACCTAAAGTTGCCTGCAGAGTTCTATGTGATGGTTTCAGACACTGTGGCAAATGGTGAAGCCATTTTCTAAACATGACATTAAACACAAAATGACCCTACAACATTAATTCCTGCTTTCCAAAGAAAACATCGCTGAACTCTCAGAAAATTTACAGTAATTTTGAACAATGTGATGTTCCAGAATGCCGGGCACGCTTCCACTCTTTAGAGATTTCTGTGTGCAGTGGTTTGGGAAGGGAGGTGGGTGAAGTAATAATAATAATAATTGGTTTTTTGGGAAAGGAAATGGCGCAGTATCTGTCTCATATATCTTTGGACACCTGAACCGCGCCGTACGGGAAGGAATAAAGGAGGGAGTGAAAGAAGAAAGGAAGAATAGGTGCCGTAGTGGAGGGCTCCGGAATAATTTCGACCACCTGGGGATCTTTAACGTGCACTGACATCGCACAGCACACGGGCGCCTTAGCGTTTTTCCTCCATAAAAACGCAGCCGCCGCGGTCGGGTTCGAACCCGGAAACTCCGGATCAGTAGTCGAGCGTCCTAACCACTGAGCCACCGCGGTGGGTGAAGGCAAGTGCGTGAATGCGTGTTCGTTCACGTGTTTCGTGATATATGGGTATTCAGTCTTTTTGTTTCAGTTGGGTGCGTCGTCAAGGGCAAGTGCTTCTGGCATGCACGCGAGCCGCAAGGGTTGTCGAGAACACCTGTATATTTTGTTTATCTGCAACATCACTTTAGGCACTCCGCGCTTTCTTTTTTAAAAAAGTGAGGCGAAGGGGGTCCTAAATGAAATAAAAATGTAACTAGTAACGTGACACCTCACGTTACCGAAAAATGTTAACGTTAGTACGTTAACAATTACAGTTTCAAAATGGTAACGGGTGCGTTACTAACTTACTGAAAAAATAAAGCGTTACCGCCAACACTGACTGCATTGCACACACATCGTCGGCATTGGAGTCTGAATACACTGTGATGACCGCGCAGCCACGGAACCCTTCGCAAAGACACTTATAACTCATACTGCGTGAGCACTGGTGCGACTAACTCTTGCAGCAAGTGGTCGGATGCTGGCCCCTGCTGCCTCCTACGCTCCGCCGCCTTCTGCCATCTGAAGTCATATTTCGACTGCGACGCCCTTTCTGGTAATGCCTCCTCGCACAGAAGCTGCTCCAGTCGCTTCTCTCTCCACTTCTTGCCAGGTGTATTACATACCCGCCTTTTTGTCAAACCGCTACCGAAGAATCGGCTGCCTCACCGACACGACGCGCGCCTTTAGCACAAAGTCCGAGAAATGGTTGATTTCTATCGTGCTGACGAACCCACTACACTCATGGACGCGGCAAGATAAGGTGCAACCTACGTGGTCCGTGCAACCACGCCGAGACCTACCCTTATCTCCATCGCCGCGGTGTGCGCCCCCTCCCCCGCCGCAGCAGGAGAGAGTGCGACAGCGCTATAGCTATCGCTGACCGCCGTACGCGCAGTCCTCGATGACACAAAACGAGCAATCCTATTCTCGGCAGGCTGCATCTGCATTGCCGTCGCACGCATCCTGCGCAGCTGCACTACCGATCGGAAAATTAACACAATCTGGGTACCCGCCCATGAGGTCAGCTGTGGTAACGAAGGGACATATATGAGGTTGGGGCAACCTAACAAGATTGAAAAATAATAAGCCCCTGCCTAAACCACTGACGCATAACAGGCTGGTAAGGAAGGGGCCGGCCGACTTGCCCGAGGGTTAATCCTGGCGACTGCGCCACCGATTCTAGAGTCCTCGCTGAAGCTCCCAGACTTGTGCCGACATCACCAATGTTCATAAAAAGACGTGATGCCCTTTCCCGCCTCTCCAACCCGACCTCGACAGAGCATAAGCCATCCTGCTCCGAAGATTGCAGACGCTCTTAATTCTCAGCCACTCAAAGCTATCACTCATCACCAATGAAGAATACAACCCCGCATGCCCAAATTGCAACCACGTCCACGTATCGTCCGCAACTCAGGCGCACATCCTCTGGGGATGCGAAAAAAACCCTCCTCCAGAAGCCCTCCTGCCAGCTCCCTCTGCGGAATGCTCGGACCAACTCCTCAACCAGCCAGATAACACCACGCAACGTTCACTTCTTTTTATGGGCCCTGTACGTCGCCCCCACCTGGGGGCCGCACAGGGCCCACCTGCCCTAGTTCGCGGCACCTGTGGCAAAAAAGTTCTCTCTTTCTCGACTTCTTGCCATCTCCATGGCTCTCCGATCTTTTGTGCTCCGACTCCGTCAACTAGCAGCTTTGAATCAGTGGAACATATAAAGCGTTCTCCTTGAAATAAAGTGTATGAGCACGAACACATGCTTATATTAGCCCTCATAAAACTTCTCCTCGGGTTCGGCATCGCTCGGATCTTTGCAATACATCAAAAATAACTTCACAGTCCCGTTTACATAGCAGGCGAATCATCTTGTGCTGCTCGCAGTAGCGGCGAAAACGTTTTCACCGAGTCCACCGTGACAAGTGGATGTCCAAATTCAGACTCGGTCAGCTGGCTTCTATTCTGCGTGGAGCCGACGAAGGTTGTAATGTGAACGGTCGGCGCGCTACTCGTCTTGAGTGCGCAGCCAGGCATGATGTCGGGGTTCTTCTGCGGACTGCACGATGTAAACATAACGGCGCTGAAATATAGTCTGGCAGCTTCATCATCCTGACTACACCGACTGCAGGGCAAAGGCCTCTCCCAGGGCTCTCCAATTAACCCTGTCCTTTCCCAGCTGGGCCCACCCTATGCCTGAGAGCCTCATAACCTTATCCTGCCACCTCACTTTCTGCCTCCACCTGCTACGCTTGCCTTCTCTTGAAATCCACTTCGTTACTCTTAAGGACCAGCGGTTATCTTGCCTTCGCATTAAATGCCTTGCCCGTTTCTTCCTCCTGATTTCGACTAGGATGTCAATAACCCGGGATGGTTCCCTCACCGACTTCGCCCGCTTTCGATCTCTTAATGTTACACCTATCCTTTTTCATTCTATGGCTCGCTGCGTTGTTCTTAACTAAAGCTGAACCCTTTTCGCTAGCCTCCACGTTTCTGCCCCGTAGGTGAGTACCGGTATAATACAGCGGTTGTACAGTTTTCTCGTCAGGGATATTGGTAATCTGGTATTCATGATCTGAGAGAACCTGCCATATGCGCTGCACCTCGTTCTTACCCTTCTAGTTATTTAACTCTCATGATGAGCTGATACTACCTGCCCTAAGTAAATTCTTTACCACTTCCTGCACCTCGCTGCCAATTGTAAACTGCTGTTCTCTTGGTGGACTGTTGAACATCACTATGGTTTTCTACATGTTAAAATTTAGATCCACCGTTCGGCTCTGTGTAACTCATACATTATGATTTGCCGTTCATCTCTTGACTGTGCAAGGAAAACTCATTATCGAATAGCAGATTATTTACGTATTCTCCATCAACTGTTATCCCCAACTGTTCCTTATTCAGGCCTCGGAATACCAACTGTGAACAGGCGGTGAATAGCATCGGCGAGATCGTGACTCCTTGCCTGACGCCCTTTTTTATTGGAATTTTATTGCTCACTTTATGGAGGACTGCGGTAGCTTTGCAGTTCTTGTATATATGATCCCGTATTTTGACATAAGGCTCTTATGCACCCTGATTACGCAATGCCTCTATGACAGCTGAGGTTTGCACTTGGTCAAATTCTTTCTCGTAATCAATGAAGGATATATGTAGGGCTCGATTATGTTCTGTGCATTTCTCTATCCCCTTATTTATAGTGTGAATATCATCAACTGTTGAATACCCTTTACGAAAGCCTGCCTGATAATTTGGTTCATTAAGGTCTAAGGTTGTCCTTACTCTAATAGAGATAACCTTAGTGAATATCTTGTAGGCAACGGGCAGTAATCTGATCGGTCTGTAATTTATTTAAGTTGTTGCCGTCTACTTTCTTATGAATTAAGAAAATGTTTGCATTCTTCCAAGCTCGTTGTACGGTCGAGGTCGTTAAGCATTGCGTATACAGGGTTGCTTTTTTTGTAGCAGTATCTGCCCTCCGTCTTTCAACAGATCTGCTGTTACCTCATCCTAGCCAGCTCCTTTTCCCCTTTGCACTATTGCTAATGCTTTCTTTACTTCCTTTTTCTTTACCGGCGGGACGCCGCAATGGTGTGCGCTACTGTCTTTATCATTAACGTTCTGATTACATTGGCTACTGTATAGATTTGCGTAGAACTCTTCGGCTACAATAACTACCTTATCCACACTGCTAATGGCACTGTCCTCCTTGTCTCTTAACCCACATATCTGGTTTTTACCTACGCCTAGTTTCCTAAGAAGCATACGCCCTTTCTTACTCTCATATAGGCGTATTCGTGCTTAGAGTGGAGTGCAGGTAGGCTGCGACGTCAAGGTGGTCCTCACTGGTGACGTCCTGTAACCTTGCGACGAGCGTTGTCATGGCCTCCCTGCCATTTACGAGGTAAGGGTTCCACGGGGTTGCCTCCTTAACTGGGGTTTGTAGGCGAAGGAAACGTAGAGCAAGATCGCGTTCACTGATCTGTGTTCGGTGTCAACGAAGACGGAATGTACTTACATGCAGTTCTTTTCCAATTTAACCCCTTCACGAAGCCTTTGACGTGTCTACGGCAAGCGAGAGGTACAGCCGTCTAACTGCGTTTTATAGAGTCAGCGTAGGTTATCTCACAAAGCGGATTGCAAGCAGAGCAAGTTGTTACTACTAGTGAACAGCATTAAGAAAATAAACGAAATACATTTACGCTTGTCAACTGCCATAAATTATGACCGGTATCAACCTTTCTTGATTTTGGAAGACATCAAGGCACTGACAAAGAACGCATTACCCCTTAAAGAAAAAGCGCTAATGGTCCCGTTCGGAGGAAAACCCGGCATCGGCGCGACTGGGAAATTCAAATTCGTGGAATGAGTGTAGTGACGTAGAAAAACAGGTTCGCTGCAAAGAAAAAAAAATGGGTCAGCTTAGCTCAGCTAACCCTAGCTATGCAAGCGAAAACACGGATTACCGGTGAAGTCACTTTATAAGGTTCTTGGGGCCGAAGCACAGTCTGACAGGCAGACGGACCACGTGGGTCGTTGCGGGTTCAGTACTGCCAGAATTCGCTTCCAGCGGGTAGCCAGTCTCCTCCCCAGGTGCTAACGAGGCTCGTCGCTGTCTTCATTCGGTAATTCGGCATTTTAGCTCTCCGTAGAGCCAGGCGAAGCTCCCGTCCTCCCATGCTTTCGGCTGACCGTTTGGCGGGTTTACGCTCTCTATCGATTGCTGAATACCTCGACCAGTTTGCAATGTCGACCGGGTGATCATACTCGGTCCGATGTCTGCGAGTACCCACTCTCGAGGACGTCGGCTCCGACGGACTTGCTTCGTCCACAGCGAGACGGTGGTTAGACAGCGCGCAGACGCCGCGACGACGCGGGAGCGCGTGACTGCAGCTGCTGCGAGTCACGTGGTACGTCACGTGGTTACTTACGGAGCTCCGCTCCTCCTGTTCAGGGTCATTCGTAAAGACGCAGCAAAATCGGAGCCGCGTGGATAGTAAAGCCACGGCCGCTCAATGGCACCAAGTCCGTTGCAATTTAGCGGCCGTGATAAAGATTTCGCTTTAAAAGGTTGTCAAGCGGAAGTGAATCAGAGTCCCTCCGGTCGGGAGCGGGGCGCTTCTTCACTAATGAGGATGTTCGTACACGATGATAAACAGAGGATTTGTACAAGTATGTCGCAAAGCATCGTGCGCAAATAACATTAAAGGTAAACACAATTTTAAGGGCCAGTAATTAGCGGCTCGGATTACGTGCGATGACATGTAGTACAGCAGGATGTGATGCCACGTGAAAACCTGCCGCTATCTGCGTAATGGTGCGCCAAGAAATCCCCAAGCGACCGCACGGACACTTTAAAACTATCACGCCGAATTTGCAAGGTGAATTTAAATATCGAATAAAGTTTATGAATACGGGTTGGCTAGCCCTAGCTACATACGCCTATTAAATGCAAAAACCGAACCTTGACCGCCAGATCAGCAATAAATGTGTACAAACAAGGGTACATGGGTGCACATGAAATGCCTGGCCGAGACAATTAGTTACAAAACCAAGTAGCGGTGAACATCAACTTGAGCAAGCCCGAGTTCGTGAGACCGAGAACTGAACCGCAAATAGAGCCGGTGCGTACTTGATTAGGTACTGTTACTAATGCATTCAGCGAACAAAAAATCAGTGGACCAGTAAGATTCTTCTGCTAAATAAATTCAAAATCTAAGTAGAATCCTTGCTTGCTTTCAACGCTGTTAGTGTACTGGCGGCGTTTCATAGACGTTTTAGTCAATGTCAATTAGAATCTGAGATTTAAGCGAAGCGGGATTATTATTGTTACTCTTAACTTTGCTTTGCCCTGTTGAAGACGCACAGAAAAAAACAAAAAAATAAACAGCCGTGTGCTGTACAATGAAAATTGGCTTTTGAAAAATAGGTTGTTTCAAGAAAGAAAAACCCGCCGCGGTGGCTCAGTGGTTAGGGCACTCGACTACTGATCCGGAGTTCCCGGGTTCGAACCCGACCGCGGCGTCTGCGTTTTTATGGAGGAAAAACGCTAAGGCGCCCGTGTGCTGTCCGATGTCAGTGCACGTTAAAGATCCCCAGGTGGTCGAAATTATTCCGGAGCCCTCCACTACGGCACCTCTTCTTCCTTTCTTCTTTCACTCCCTCCTTTATCCCTTCCCTTACGACGCGGTTCAGGTGTCAAACGATATATGAGACAGATACTGCGCCATTTCCTTTCCCCCAAAACCAATTATTATAAGAAAGAAAACGGCGCAATAATTGTCTAAGCTCGGTGGACACCCCAACCGCACTGTAAGAGAGAAGAGGAAAGTGGTAGTGAAAGAAGAAAGTGTTGCCGTTGTGGAGGACTCCAGAAAAATTTAGACCACCTGTGGATCTTGAATCGCACAGAACTCGGGCGCCATGTCTTTCCTATAAACTACCATTTTCATTATATGGAGTCGGTTGTGCGCCTTTCCTTTCGTGAAAATGAACGGCCATTGCAAAGTTGTCAACGCCAATAAACTCCGAACGCCGTCATCTCACTTGTTTTGTTTGGATATTGAGGAAAGTGAATGGTACAGTAACCGTCTCACATATCTCGGTGCACACCACGGAGCGAGACAGGGAGAGAAACAGGCCGTTTATCCAGACGTGCCTGTCGTACTTCTGGTGATAATAATAATTGGTTTTTGGAGAAATTGAATGGCGCAGTATATCTCATATATCGGTGGACACCTGAACCGCGCAGTAAGGTAAGGAAAGAAGGAGAGAATGAAAGAAGAAAGGAAGAATGAGGTGCCGTAGTGGAGGGCTCCGGAATAATTTCGACCACCTGGGGATCATTAACGTGCACTGATATCGCACAGCACACGGGCGCCTTAGCGTTTTTCCTCCATAAAAACGCAGCCGCCGCGGTCGGGTTCGAACCCGGGTACTTCTTATGCGAAGCATACTAGCCGCACAACCGAGCTCTTCCTTGCTGCGCCGCGCGCGGCCGCGTAGCTACCACTTGACCTACATCGGCGCACCACGTGATATGACGTCACAACAGCTGTGAAAGCTGGGGCTCAACTCGTGCGCTCGCTTTCGGACGCGCAGCCTCCGCCGGCGGCCTAACTCCCGCTCCTACCGCTAGGAGATACTGACGTCACGCAATTGTATAAAAGGCGACTAACTCATTGAGTCAGTTGAGCAGCGAGATGTCGGCCAGGGAGAGGGCGGCTCGCCAGACCGCAAAGCGCAAGTAACAAAGAGCCACGGAAACGGGAGAAGAACGAGAAGTACGCCTTGCCAAGCGACGTAAGCTTCGCATCCTAGGCTTAACCATAAGCTAAGCCAGGCCATTTTTCAGACTCGGCTTTCCTGCGCTGTTTAGCGAGACGTTCTTTTCATTCTTATGGAGGAAAAACGCTAAGGCGTCCGTGTGCTGTGCGATATCAGTGCACGTTAAAGATCCCCAGGTGGTCGAAATTATTACGGAGCCCTCCACTGCGGCACCTCCTTCTTCCCTTCTTCTTTCACTCCCTCCCTTATCCATTCCCTTACGGCGCGGTTCAGGTGTCCAACGATATATGAGACAGATACTGCGCCATTTCCTTTCCCCAAAAACCAATTAATATTATTATTCTTGTCGTTCTGGTGTCTCGGACGCTCGTTGAGCTTTCAGCCTTTCATTTCTTCGCTGCATTTCAGCCAACTCTTGTGGTAGCACTTCTGTATCGGTAGTATCATTCTTCTCCTTCCACGTTGAATGCGCACGCCTATTTTCTGGCAAGCGGTTATACAGTCAGCCTCAGTAATAATAATAATAATAATTGGTTTTTGGTGGAAAGGAAATGGCGCAGTATCTGTCTCATATATCGTTGGACACCTGAACCGCGCCGTAAGGGAAGGGATAAAGGAGGGAGTGAAAGAAGAAGGGAACAAATAGGTCCGTAGTGGAGGGCTCCGGAATAATTTCGACCACCTGGGGATCTTTAACGTGCACTGACATCGCACAGCACACGGGCGCCTTAGCGTTTTTCCTCCATAAAAACGCAGCCGCCGCGGTCGGGTTCGAACCGCGGCGGCTGCGTTTTTAGCGATAAACACGCGTTTGCGGCGAACGTCAAACGATGACGCATAGCGCGCGGCAGTGGCCACCTGCGCCGCGCGTGACGTCACTCGTGCTCCGAGATACGGCGGCTCAAGCGAAGCGCGGTATTGACTAGCATAGTGAAGCTTTTCGCTTCAAAAATTGGTGAGTGCACGTTGAAGATCCCCAGGTACTCGAAATTATTTCGGAGCCCTCCACTACGGCACCTCTTTCTTTCTTTCTTCGGTCAGTTCCTCTTTTATCCCTTCCCTTACGGTGCGGTTTAGGTGTCCACCGAGATGTGAGATACTGCGCCATTTCCGCCAGTAGCACAAATTGGGCTCTGAACTGCGGGCCCTTCTGGGCCCGGCACGGGCTGCCCATAGGGGCCCGACGTGGGATATGTGCGGGATTTGCAACTCGGCATCGGGGGGGGGGGGGACCCTCAAGGGCTGCCCAGTGGGCTTACAGCATAGCCCCACAAGGCTCCGCGCTGGATACCCTTGGACTGGCCCGTGGCGGGCCTCTGTGAGCTGGCCCGTGCCGGGCCTCCGTGGGCTAGCCCGTGCCGGGCCTCTGTGGGCTAGCCCGTGCCGGGCCTCCGTGGGCTGGCCCGTACTGGGCACCCGTGGGCTAGCCCGTACTGGGCACCCGTGGGCTAGCCCGTACTGGGCCCCTGTGGTCTAGCCGTTCTGGTCCCAGTGGGGTTCTTATTTGATAACTTGCGGGAAGTCAACAAAGGTAACCCATATAGAACCAATAGCTGTATGTCTTTGCGCCCACCGACCCAATTAGACTTCCGGCCCACCTTGCCAACCCAGAGAGGCTTTCTTCACTTCATCAGTATTCTTTGTGTACGTGTTACTACTGAAATTACAATGCAAGTAAGAATGCTTCTTATTTATTTATTTGTTTTTACAAGACATTTTGGGCATTCTTGCATACAAAGCCCAAATTACTGGGGTGAAGGGTCCGCCCCCTTCATCCGAACTTTCCGACCGCCATCCGACTCTCTCGCCCCCAGCACGAACGCAGCCACTCTGTTGTTGCCTTCCATGATGGCTGTTTGGATTCTGCGCTGCATAGCAGATGTAAAAGTGAACAAATATACAAACATCAAATTTATATTCAGTATGGTGGATAAAAATTACTTTCCAAAGTATTACAGTCACATATTTCAGGAAATGCTTCATAGCCGTATGCAATGCTAGAATGCGCAATGCTTGAAATATCAGCAAATGTCGTTTCCTGTTAATATCCGTAACCATAATAAACATAAATATCTATAAATAGAATAACCGAAAGGTGCATGAGCCATTAAAGGAATATAAGCATCTAAATTTATTGCGCGTTTTCTTCTGTCAAATGATGCAATAAATAATAAAATACATGGATTACCAGGTAGTACTTGCCTACAACCCCGCTAAATAATTTATAATCAAATTTCTTCTCTCATGCTGTTTTGGTTTCGTAGACCGAACGCTGACTGTCGTCAAGTTGATGTCTTGGTCACATGATGCTACTAGAAAAACTAATACAATCGCTGATATGTAGCTTTAATTGACTACGACATTTAATCCAGCCTCTTCCAAGACCTGGAATGACAAAAAATGACCTGTCAGCAATAATATAACCGATTTTTTATGCCTCGTGTGAATTAAACACAAACTACACGTCACAGACACCGTACGACTGATGAAACCGAAATAGCGTCATGAAAAAATTAAATTGCAGAAAAACTGCACATTGCGCTACTTGAGTTGATGCATAGTGGTGGTTCAAAAGCGCAAACACACACGGACCATGTAAGAGACGAGACACACAAACCAGCGCTGAACTCACTATATATTTTTTCTTAGGAAGAAGCACGTCATATATACACACACGAAAAAACAGCGCACATGCGCAGTGACAACAAGACTCCTAGTGCTAGTACAAGGAAAAAACTGCTTTAAAAGCACGTGAATATCTGCAGAACCACTACCCACTAAGTAGCATATTGATTTCTCGAAGCGATAATGTAACAGATAGCATACTCACGCACCCATTACTTTTTCTGAAATATGAAATGCCTCAGCTACTTCTCTAGTGCGCTGGTCAGAATGAGCGAACAAGACATCAGTATCGTCAAAAAATGGCGTACATTTGCACGTGAAACAATGCTTAGCTAGGTTAGTTTTTTCCTAAAGAATTAGCGTGCTCCATTAGCCGCACGTTAACGCAGCGGCCAATTTGACCTATGCAGGTAAGGCCACAGGACTGAGGGATTTGATACGCTACGCCAGTCTTACAGGGAACACATCTATTTTCATGAGTTGTGTTGCAAGCATTTCTTCTGCGCCCTTCATGCTTTATTTGAACTGCCGCCCCCACTCTCTAGCTTGTTAGATGCAGGGAATAGAACCTTTACCCCATGCTTGCTTCCCACTCTTTTTAATCCGGTGCGATAGCGTGTGGACATATGGCATAACCACTACATTTCCTCTCCCTTCTTCCGAACCCTTTTCCAGCCCCGAGGTACTTGCAGACGATTTCAGCTCATGGAGGACTTTGTCTGCACTCGAAACGAGAACTGAGTCCCAGAAACCAGCTTCCCTACATCTGCCTATTTGGGCTAAGAGACTGGGCATCATTTTATGATAAGATTTCTTTACTGCCATGCCTAAGCATCCCGTAACGATGCCACTTTTTGCAAGCTTTTAATGAAAGGGCCTGTAATTCAAAAGGGACTTTTCACTTCTAGGGGAATACTGCCAACAGACATGGTTGGGTTCGAAAGAGAATTTTAAATCAAGGAATTGCAAGACTCTTTCTTGAGGGACTACATGTGTGAACCTCAGCCCCGACCAACTACTTGCAAAACTATGAACATTTGACACAAATGCGGGATTCACGGACCTAGCCAGCACCAGGTAATCATCCACATAACAGAAAATGCATGTGCAATAACCGGCTAGATCAGTCTCAACTTTCATATCAACCTTGCTTAGATAAATGTTACTGAGAATGGGAGCTACCTTGGCCCCTATGCACACACCCGATTTTTGCATATAAAGACGACCATCCCACTCAACAAAAGTGTTACACAGGCAGTAAGATAACAGTTAAAGAAAGGATCCTTATGTGATTCCACACTCATTTTGGAACACGCATTCATCGCTCTCATCCGGAATACAATGCTGAACATACTGGATTAGGTCAATATGTGGAAGAGAATAAAACAAATCAACCACATCTGCGCTAAAACCATCATATAGTGCCCGGCTCTCATTTCGGTGGAAATCCGCTACTGCCTCAGAATTAGGTACGAGAAACGGATCCTTTACGCGAAGTGACGACAAATGTTTGCGAAGATAGGTAGACAAACAACTGCCAAGAATTGTGCTCAGATACGCTTGCCCAAAAAGGAACTTTAGGCTTGTGCATCTTAGCACTCAAGAAAATTTCTAGAACCGATTGTTCAGCTTCCCTCACTTTCTTTGCTATACCTTCATACTTAAAACTTCCGAAGTAAAGTCATTGCCTTCTCTCAACATCGGTGCTAGAAATTTTCTTAGCGTTAAGACGCACAAGCCTGATGTTCCTTTCCGCGCAATCGTCTCTGAGCACAATTTTTGGCAGTTGGTTGTGTCTATCTTTGCAAACATTTGTCGTCACTTCGCGTAAAGGATCCGTTTCTCGTACCTAATTCTGAGGCAGTAGCTCATTTCCACCGAAATGAGAGCCTGGCACTATGTGATGGTTTAAGCATTGATGTGGTTGATTTGTTTTATTCTGTTCCACACTTTGAACTAATCCAGTATGTTCAGCAATGTATTTCAGAGGACAAGAATGAATGCGTGCTCCAAAATGAGTGTTGAATCACAATAGGTTCCTTTCTGGAACTGTTATCTTACCACCTGAGTAATACGATTGTTGAGTGGGATGGTCGACCTTATATGCAAAAATCGGGTGTCTGCATAGGTGCCAAGGTAGCTCCCTTTCTCAGTAGCAGTTATCTAAGCCGGGTTGATATGAAAGCTGAGACTGATCTAGCCGGTTATTGCATACGCATTTTCTGTTATGTGGACGATTACCTGGTGCTGGCTAGGTCAGTGAATCCCGAATTTGTGTCAAATTTTCTTGATGTTCCTGCACGTAATGGGTCGTGGCTGAAGCTCCCACATGAAGACCCTCAAAAAAAGTATTGCAATACCTTGATTTAAAATTCTCTATCGAACCCAACCATGTCTGTTGCCAGTATTCTCCTAGAAGTGAAAAGCCCTTACGAATTACAGGCCCTTTCATTCAAAACTTGTAAAAAGTGGCATCGTTACGGGATGCTTAGGCATGGCAGTAAAGAAATCTTATCATAAAATGATTGCCAGTCTCTTAGCCGAATTAGACAGATGTAGGGAAGCTGGTTTCCGGGACTCAGTTCTCGTTTCGAGTGCAAAGTCCTCCATGAGCTGAAATCGTCTGCAAGTACATCGGGGCTGGAAAAGGTTTCGGAAGAAGGGAGAAGAAAGGTAGTTGTTATGCTATATGTCCACACGCTGTCGCACCGGATTAAAAAAAGCGGGGTGCAAGCATAGGGTAAAGGTTCTGTACCATGCACCTAACAAGCTAGAAATAGTGGGGGCGGCAGTTCAAAGAAAGCATGAAGGACGCAGAAGAAATGCTTGCAACATAAATCATGAAAATAGATATGTTCCCTGTAAGACTGGCGTAGTGTATCAAATCCCTTTCCTGTGGCCTTACCTACATAGGCCAGATTGGCCACTGCGTTAACGTGCGGCTCATGGAGCACGCTAATTCTTTAAGAAAGAAACTAACCTAGCTAAGCATTGTTTCACGTGCAAATGTACGCCATTTTTTGACGATACTGATGTCTTGTTCACTCATTCTGACCAGCGGACTAGAGAAGTAGCTGAGGCGTTTCATATTATCAGAAAAAGTAATGGGTGTGTGAGTACGCCATCTCTTACATTATCGCTTCGAGAAATCAATATGCTACATAGTGGGTAAAGGTTCTGCAGATACACACATGCTTTTAAAGCGGTTTTTACCTTTTACTAGCACTAGGAGGCTTGTTGACATCGCACATGTGCGCTGGTTTTCCGTGTGTATATATATGACGTGCTTCTTCCTAATAAAAAAAATCAGTTGTAAGATCAGTGCTGGTTTGTGTGTCTCGTCTCTTGGTCCGTGTGTGTTTGCAGTTTTGAACCAACACTATGAAATTAAATAATAAATTATTTAGTGGTCTTACATGTATAGAATCTCTAACGAATGGTTTGGAAGAAGAAAACACACAAGCAAAAATTTGGTACCTATAGTCCTTTAAATTTGGATGGCTACTCAGTAATTGATAATGGAAGTGCTGAAAACCACACCAGGTAAATTGAAAGTAGCTTTTACCTGCAATTAGATGGTGTGTTCACAAAGTGTCTATAACCTTCTGAAGATTCACATGTACTCACCAAAAATTGCGCTGTACAGCCGTAGGTTCTTATACGCTTCTTTTTCGCCCCGCCCCTTCAATGTGTACCTAAGGGCCACAGGAGTCTTCACTAGTCTTCATAATAAGTTTTGTAGCCTCATCAGCTGGCTCACTCCCAATGAGTGCTAGCTTTTTGATCTGAAATAGATTGTACAGATTATACAAAGTGAACTATGCTACAAAAACCATACTTTGAACCATTCATAAAACTCCCTCTTCGAGGAACCATGTGCAAATCAACAAAAAATCAGAAGGATGTAGAACAGGATAATACAGAGGACTCAAAAAGACCTATGATCACAGTGGTGTGACTCAGCTTAATGATAACAGAATTCTCTGTTTTCTAAACACCCTTTGCATTGTCATATTAACTTCCTTTTGTGCACGACTCAAGGGCATACGCTTCCCAAACAATAAGATAAGGGGAAAAAAGTGAAGTTATTACTTTAAGGCCACCTTAAACCATGGCAAAATTTTAGTCTGGAGCTAAATGAGTGATGTAACAACATAACCATCACCTGCCACTATGAACAGCAAGGCTAATGCTTGTGCTAATTTCTTGTAGTAGGCTAGATAATATATACAGCAAATCCTCCTTCAAATACACTTGTACAAAATGAAGATTTTAGGTCTACAAATCCAAATGCAACATGTGGCAATTTCGAAGTCCCATCTTAATCTGAAGTGGACTCACCGTATATAGAAGGCTCAAATTAAAGTACAGCTGAAAAAAACACTATGCATCAAAATTATATTAAAAGGAATCAATACGTTGCCAGTAGTTCATGGGCAAAATTCAAAGAAATGCCATATACCCAGTCGAAAAAATACCAGCCAGTTTCTGGTGTTTACACCAAACTGGCTTTTTTAGACACGGGTTCTGGTGTGACTGTGTCTGGTGTTCCGACCAGACCAGAATTTTCAGACACGGGTCCTGATGTGGCGTAGTGTTGTGTGCTTTAGTGTGTTCTCGTCTGGTTTTCTGTGATGTGACCCGGTTGTCTGATACCGGCTCTAAAGTGGTTTCGTTCGGTGTTTCCTGGTGTGGTTGATGTACCATTCGATTTGGTGTGGTTGGTATACCGTAGAATGTCTAGATTGAGATGCTGTGAGTTTGAATATACTATCGTGAGAAAAATTAAGAGATCCAAGCGAATGCATGCCAAATGGTGTAAAACGGCAATCACTCCTGATGTCGAGTCAGGTGCACTAACATCCATCAATCGCTGCGCCGGCCTTGATGGCACGAGCATTTCATCAGATGGCACCTGCACGCAGTTAGGCATAGTATGGCACACACTCGCAGCGTCATAATTTTTCACATGATAGTACACTGGAGCATGCACATAACCGCATCATTTCTGTTCTTGCCAAAGACGAAGAGCAAGCAGGTATCGTAAACAGAAATGCTCAGATTTGCACAGAAGCATCCTTAGCTTCATTGGTAGGCAAAATTGGCAGTATAGTCAAGATGGAGGCTCCTGGCATCATAGCGTGCATCTTTTCTGACAAAGTCGAATAGGTTGAACTTACCTGATAGCAGCTTGACTCCAGCTGTGTAGCCACAATGCCTGAAGAACAACAGAACAAAATCACGAATTTGTGTGAAATACATTATAATAATCACAGTGCAGACAACCAGCAAATACTGCTATTAAATTTAGCTCAGTGGTGCAAACATACAGTACACATTCAATACGACTTGCAATGCCTTTGCAGTAAATCAACTGTGTTCTGCTTTAGAGTAAATCAATGCTACTCACATAAAGCACCCCACTTGCATTAATTTGCTTGAAATCAGTGTCTGGATGAGCAAGTATTTCACACTTTTATTCACACAGTACAACGATGAACACGGACAAAGGGGAAGACACCGAAAAATACTTTGAGGTGCCTCCTCCCTTGCCCCTGTTCATCATCATGATGTGTGAATGAAAATGAGAATTATTGCGTTGTGTTTTTCTTTTGTATTCATAGCTAACTGCATATATTTACAACACAGCTGGGTACGCCTGCATCATAATCTGAATTCCTATAATATTTTGGCATTGCAGCTGATATTGAGCATGACAGTCCTTCTAACAGTCAGGCTTTCTCAGACAATCAACAGCACTCTAGCATCTCCGGTAATTTGATTCATTACCAGGCTCGGAGATACTAATACTTGGTAGCGTAGAGAAATAATTTGATATGAAAATTCTACTGCTGCAGAAAGCAAAAATAAGAGAAATTAAGGACTTACAGAAATTATTACAAGATGACCCTAAAGATGGGCACAAAAAGGAGATAAGATGTAGTTCGACTAAAAAAAAATATCTGATGCGAGTATATTTCAGGGTGACAAAATCCATGTATTGAGACTTTTTATGTGCACAGGGTGCAGGACTGTAAAGCACTGCATGGCTGGCTGCTTCTATTTAGAAGACCATTCCTCTTCCTTTCTTCTAAAAAAGTGGCAGCAAAGCATAAAACCCGACTGCTGAAATTTATTTTCAGCTGAATGCCACATACAAAATGACAAGGGTGAAATGTTAATTATTCGAAAGGAAACCTTAAACAAGATGCGATGAACTCTGGCACTGATAAAACCCCAACAGATGTGCAAAAAAAGCTGCAGGATTATTTTTCCTGCTGAATGTATTAAAACCAAAGCTGCCTGAGCGCACTTGAGTTTTGTTTAGGTATAGCTTGCTATACACATCCTGAGCCTCTGGTGCAGTTGACTGCAGAGTTCCTGCAGACACTTGCACACATACAAACCCACACTAGATTCTGCGTACTGTGCATTACCCACTATAGTGCCTAGCACGCCCTTTCTTCCAGTGAGATGCACTTATTCTGGTGCATCCAGGCGTTAGGGTTCCAGTTATAAAAATGTCCGAGTTGATTATGAGTTAAGTGAATAAGCTTAACAAGTTGACTGTTTCTAAGCAGGCAGATCACTTGCAAGATCCGCTTCTCACAGCAAGGCAGAAAACAATAATGGCTTCAGGACACTGTAGTGCAGGGCTCCAAAATAATTTAGACCAAGTGGGGTTCGTTAAGCTTCTCTGAAATTGTATGGCAGACCGGCGCCTTTTCCAAAGTAGCAATGTTTACTGCCACACATATGCGTAACTCACAAGTCGCATGATTCCTCCCAACATGTGTGCAACAAAGTATTGCACCCGCTTCGAGCCATCTCTACAGGCCCCACTGGGCCGTCCCTGCTAAGTGTAAAAAAGTAGCTAAAGTATGCTTTGTCATATTCAATGCTACAAACTATTTTTACAAAGCATGCAGCAGAGCTAGCGAAAAAGTGCTCAAGCACACCTATGCTTGAGTAAAAAGTAGCCAAAATCTTTTTACATGTAAACTGAAGTATCCGAAGTTAGAACGTGGCTTGTAAAACTGTGTGCATAACAGCTAGACAAGAGAGCAGAGAAGGTAAGGGCAAACAGGGGCTCATTATGGGCTACATGATGGACTCTAACAGTCACTTCCATCATGGCATCTGACAGTTAAACAATAGGGCAGCTCGCATTCAATTCAAGCTTATTTTCATGCAAAATGCTTTCGGTGATGGCTACAAGTTATAACATACAAATTTTCGTTGTTAAGTAGAGGCAACCAGAGGATTCATGGACGATGGCAAATGTGGGGGCACCCACGAATGCCTACACTGAATCAGCATCACTTAGGCCTCAGTACCTAAAATCCAAGCTTCAGGGCAAATGACTGCTAACTACCGTCCGTCTTCTGTTTGCATGGCATGAGAAGTACATATTCAATAAAAGTTCCCAGAACTGCGGATAACACGAGCGAACAACAAAAATGAGTTTTTCCTACCTGCTCCCTGAGGAACTAAAAGATGTTCTTGGTTTGAAGTACCATTCATTATTTAAATGTTTTCATATAAATACGCGGTCGCTAAATAATAAACTTTCGGAAATAGAGCTATTGTTATCTTCATTTCATTTCAGCAATGATGTTATCATGTTCACCGAAACTTGGTTGTCTGATGACGAGACGTTCATTCTGCCCCACTATAAGAGCTTTTTTCTTAACCGCAGCAGTCGTCGTGGCGGCGGCGTGTCTTTGCTTGTAAGCAACGAACTGAAATCTGACACGCTTGATCAATATTGTGTTTGCAGTGATGACTATGAGATATTGACTGTAATTACCGGCGACATGGTTCTCTCTGTAATCTACCGACCACCAGACGGAAACATTTCGAACTTCATTAATTTCATTGACCACTTTCTTGCCTTTATAAATGAAAAAAAGTTAAAGATAATACTTGGTGGTGACCTGAATTTAGACATGATGTGTGACAATATTCATACGCGATGTTTCAATGTTGTGGTTAAGAGCAATAACTGTGAAAATGTCATTTCTAAACCAACTCGTGTTACTTGTTCTACTGAAACTTTACTTGATCTCTTTATTACAAATTATGACACCTCATGTGTTGAATCAGAAGTACTGCTATGTGACATTAGTGACCACCTTGGTATATTTATGGGTGTTGAAAAGACTAACCGCCATAAAAAAACAAAGTCATGTCACGCTACCCAGTTCGTCTCTGAAAAAAGCTTAGAAATGTTCCGCGATGATATTAGCAACGCAGATTTCTCTGAGCTGTATTCTATGGAAGACTGCAACGTCGCCTATGAGTTGTTTATTGATACTGTGAAAAAAGTGTACGCAAAGCATTTTCCATATGTAACCAAAAGGCAATCGACACGTATAAGAAAACCATGGATTACACGTGATTTATTAAAGCGAATAAAGGAAAAACACAAAATATACAATAACTTTATCAAATGTAGAGATCCTGCAGTGTTTTCAACATTTAAAGCCTATCGAAATAAGCTAAACAAAGATATTAGGCTTGCTAGAGATCGATATTTCTGTGAATATTTTGAAGGATGTAGTAATAATTCAGACCTGCTATGGAAAAAACTTAATTCGCTGTTGAAGCCCTCGAGAAAGGAAGGCGCTATTGAAACCATAACATGTGGCGATAATGTCCTCACGGGTGCCGCTATGTCGAACGCTTTTAACAGCTTTTTCACAGATGTCACAAGCATGCCTTGTGACAATACTGACTACCCCTACATTAATGATCGCTTAGAAAATAGCTTGTTCCTTCATTCTGTTTCTGAGGCTGAGGTTGTGTCGGCATTTTTGGAACTTTCTAATAGTTCGGCCTGTGATGCGGACGATATCCAGGTCAAGCCAATTAAGTTTGTTATAGACATATTATCATCGCCACTAAGTTATTTATTCAACTTATGTTTTTTAAAGGGCATATTTCCAAATAAAATACAGGTGGCTAAAGTAGTAGTTATTTACAAGAAGGGTGACAAGAACTCCCTTGGAAATTACAGTCCTATTTCTTTGCTCCCTGTCTTTTCTAAAGGCTTAGAAAAGCTTATCTTCTCTCGACTGCAAAAATTCATAGAAAAAAATGATATTATAACAGGATGGCAGTTTGGATTTCGGAAGAATAAATCCACTGAGCTTGCGCTTCTTCACGAGAAAGAATATATCCTAAACAGTTTTGAAAAGAAACATATCGTGCTAGCTACCTTCGTAGATTTCAAAAAAGCATTTGATTCTCTAAATCAAGAACTGCTGATTAGAAAGCTTTAAATGTATGGAATTAGAGGTCTTCCTCTGGAACTTTTAAACTCTTATCTTTCTAATCGTGCACAATATACAACCATTATTGGTATTGAGTCTTCTTTAAAGAATATAAAATGTGGAGTGCCGCAGGGTAGCATATTGGGGCCTTTGCTCTTCAACTTATTTATTAACGACATAGTAAACATCACCGACCAAGCATCGTTTTTTATTTATGCAGACGACACAAGTATATTCCTCTCAACGAATGACTGCGATTCCCTGATAGACAAAGGAAACAATATTTTATGCCAACTAAACACCTGGACAGAACTAAATGGGTTAAAAATAAATGTGAATAAAAGCAAGGCTGTTATCTTCCGACCGAGGAATAAACTTCTGCATACAAATAAAAAGCTACTACTTAATTCAGAGGAGATTGAGATAGTAGAAAAATTTAAAACACTTGGAGTCGTCTTTCACGAAACAATGTCATGGGACCATCATGTAGATACTATCTCGCCTAAACTCGCTCGAGTCGTAGGACACCTATATCGCCTGAAAACAATGCTTCCTTCGAGGATTAAGGAGCTCATATACAAATCGTTGTTTTTGTCCCATTTAAATTATTGTCACCTTGTCTGGGGCATGACCACTCTGAATAATCTAGACAAAATTTATCTACTTCAAAAGAAAGCGATAAGGTGCATATTCCAGCTTAGTTTCAACCAGCATACAAACCAGTACTTTGAAGATGCATGTATTATGAAAATTTTTGACATCTATAGTTTTCAACTGCTTTCGAGATATAAGAAGGAGCTACTTCGTCATACTGATTATTTGGGGAGACTGGCCTCCCTAACGCCGAGCGAGAAGCTGTATAACACTAGACAACACTCCCCGTGGCAGACTAAAACTCCAAGAACAAACTACGGATTACAAATGATTGCCTTCCAGTTGCCTAAACACCTAAACACGTTACATCATAAAAATATTGACATAATTAGTACGCCGATCCGTGACCTTTGTAAACACTTCCTGTGTTTCAAAAATTAGTCTGCTTTTATAATCTTTTCATTTTTCCTTTTTATTCAGTGTTTGCATCAAAAGTTTGTAGTACTAATTTTGTTATTGTGATACTGTTGCACAATATGTATTCTTTGTTCCGCTGATGCCTTTGTATATGTAGGGGCCGAGGGCTCGTCAAGCCTTGCTGGCTTTTTTCCTCGGCCCTTTTCATCGTTGTGATGAATAAATCTCTATTATTATTATTATTAATATTATGAGTAATTTCACTGATCATGCACTGCCGCACTGCACATAGAGCCTAGGCTCTTAAGGTGCTTTTATCCTCACACGAGCTAACTGAACCCATCAATTAACCTCCTGTAAATAAACTTTCACATGAAGGCAACATCTACAATTATTTGATCACGTCTTGTATGTTTGGCATTAACCTTTGTTTGGCGCTTTCATATTATAAACCCCTAACAAACCTGAGTCGTACTTCTCACATACACTGATGGGGTGAGTATATGCCCCTTAGATAAATGCAGCTACAGCTAGCAATTACCACTCAGTGCATCCATTTTTCACTCTCCAGCGCATAAAAATACACGAACGAAGAGGATAGACACCACGGACACCGGACATATTTTTTGTGCGCTGGAATGATGCCTCGTAATTCTTCCCAGAACCGACTATCCCAGCCCACTATGCTTAGCCTTGTGGAGAATCTTTTCCTTGACTTCCGCTGTCACCTCCTGAGCACTTGCCACTGGAACTGCATGGTACAACTGCTTCTGTTGACCAGATGGGAATGGAAGTTCTCTTGTGAAATACTGCATCCTTTGGGATTCCCTTCACGGTATCATACATTGCCTTCTCTACCTTGAATTCAGATACACATAAAGGAAAAATAACACGCATATATAAATTCTCAGCCATATTTGCAGCCAGCAATATGATAATAATTGTATTTGTACGCTTCACAGCAACAACAGCAGTATGCTTCAACGCCTGTTGAAGCAAGAAAGTAAGAAATCATTTCGTTTATTACCAACACAAGACTTGCACCTTGACGTTGATGGTGTCATCCAATAGTGGTGAGTTCTGATAGCAGTGTGAAGTACAAAATGCAACTGATTGCTTCGAATTTTAGAACATGCAACTTTAACTGCACACTTATTGAAAAAAATTGACTTCATCCTTGAACATAGCTGATTAGGATGTGTGGTAGCAAATACTGAAAATAAAAATAGTAGGAGCACTGCCAGTGTTTAAATCAACACGCAGTGACTGGTTTGGTTTATGGTTTGGTTTATATGGGTTTAACGTCCCAAAGCAACTCAGGCTATGAGAGACACCGTAGTGAAGGGCTCCAAAAGTTTCGACCATTTGGGGTTTTTTAGAGTGCTATGACACCGAACAGCACACGGGCCTCAAGAATTTCGCCTTTATCGAAATTTGACCGCCGCGGCCGGGACTGAACCCGCGTCTTTCGGGCCAGCAGCCGAGTGCCATAATCACTCAGCCACCGTGGCGGCTTTGCAGTGACTGGTAAGAGCAGTTTTCTAATTGCAGTTCTTGACCATGCCCTTGTCAAGCAAGGCACTAATGCCGGTTGACCTGCAGTAAATCTAATGTGTCCTCAACATGCTGCCTAGTTAGCAAAGTTCTTGTCGACAAAATTGAACGAAACATTACTTATTTTTTCAGCAAGATGCGCATGAGCTATTGATATAGTCCAAGGCAAACAACTTAGTGCCTTAGAATAGTGTTCAACGAGGGGCCCACACGCAGAGACACTTGACTTGCCACTGTTTCCGTATACAAAGTAATATAGGAGTGCATGGCCTGTGGTGTTCATGGTAAGAAATACAAAATATAAATAGAAACAAAACTGAAGTGCAAAGAAAAATTAGAGACAAGTTCTGTTATTACACCTTATGTGACACTAGAGAGTACATGTTCATAAAGAAGAAGTAAAATGGTCATTTTGAAATTTTGCACAATCATCAAAGTGTCATGAGCACAATCAGTATGCCTTTTCTTCACACAAAAGGTTCCAGCGGCTCCAGTGCACTTCAGTTTCTTTTTAGTACAGTGCCTTTAAAGGACAGAAATTGGTCAAGGGCCACAAAATGGTATTAACTGTGTATCACCATTTTCATATCTATGCTTCATTACTTTTTAACACAACCTCAAATATGACCCACATGATTTGCTGCAGGAGCAGGATTCCAGTGTGCACCACTCGCATTCAATGATGGACCTGATTGCCTTTTCCCAGCGTTATACTAATTTTCACAATGAAAGTGCCGTTGGGCGAGTTTGACAGCAAGCAAAAACATGATTTGAACCCAATAGCATAAGGAAATTTTAAAGTGGTCCGTAACATTATGCTTGTAACAAGACAACTTCAGGTGTCAATACTGATCAAAGTTGCCATCAGATCTCAGCTTTGGTGTGCTCATAAAGGGAGGGTGGGGTGCTTAGTTATAATGACCAATTGCCACGGCTGGTACATTGTGCTCCTACTTCAATGATGAAGGATGCGACAAACTAACCTCCTAAATCTGACATCTGGCATACAGGTTGAAAAGCAAAAGCAAATGAAGGACCACTAAGACCTGAAATTATTTACTACTTGAACAGTTATGCACACCATGAATAAAGCTGACTAACAGCATAAAGTTATACTGGTATTTTGGCCTCAGATGCTCGCTCATTTGAGCCCCAGTATCCTAAGTAAAACAATAAAAAAGATGATTGTTGAAGACATCATAAGTTCCTGTAAAGCTCATCAGCAGTGAGAAAAACAAATTCTAACCTTCATAATAATATAAAAGTCAGCCAATGAGGCCACTGTGTCAGCCACCAACTAAGAGACCATATACAAACTATACACTGTAAATGCACACACTCTACATGAGAGCAAAGCATGCCCTGCACTTGTGAAACAATATTGTGTCAATGTAAGATTCTTGGCAACAGTAGGCATCACCATTAATGGCATGTGCTAAAAAGGAAGAGGGCACCTTAATGATGCTGTACAATTTAGAATTCAGCTTTTCAGTAAACTATATTTTGTCTAGTACCATGAGCACCATCAGAGGAGAAGGCAAAAATGAAAGGAAAGCTGCCAGCTGTCATGAGGCCTACCACAAAAAAAAAACACTGAACAGAAGTGGTGCACAAACAAAAAAGAAGGGATGCACTATGCGATTACAGAACACAAAATAACACAGGAAAACAGGGCCGAACCAATGAATGAAAAGAGAACAACAAAAAGAAGGTAAGCAGTACCGAACACTGCTACCTCTGCAAATTAAGAAAAGTGAAATAGACAACACCTAAAAAATAAGTTTCAAGGACTCTAAAAACGTAACTTTGGTCACATATTTTTTTTAAACGCTGCATTAGACATTAGATTACATGAATCCCAAAGTGGTATTTTCCTACCATTAAATAATTTATAATTCCATTTCCTTCTCTGATGTTGTTTAGGCTTGATCAGCCGAATGATGGCTGTGATGCCTAGTTGGCCTTTAGGTCTGCAGAGGCATGAAAAAGGCTACAATATAAATGTTGATATGCAATTTTAATTCACTACAACACCTAAAACAGCCTGTTTCAAAAGCTGGAATGACAACAAATGCCATAGCAGCAGTAATATTACCAGTCATAGAGCAAATATCACGGGGTGGTGCATGTACAGGTGCGGACAGAAATGGAGCGCGCCGCACAAGAACTGCGTGTCAGCACCGCCTAGCCAAACCAGACGAAAGCTCGAAATCGCCACGCGCATGTGCAGGCCCGCTTCCGGCGCGACCCTCTCAATGCTCCGCTTGCCTCGTATTTGTCCGGCTTCTTTGTCGTGCTGATGATCATGATCGCATGGTCGTGGTCTGTGTAGCTAGCGAAAATTTCGGAAAACAGAGACCGCTGTCTTGATAAGGCAAACTGCGCGGGGACGGCTCTATCATTAAGCCACTTCGTTTGAGACAGCTGGAGGCCTGTCTGCGCCGCAAACAACCCGCGTGTTTCGAACTTTTGCTGCCACTGCGACTCTGCTGCGTCTCACTCGCAAGCAAACGCGCTCGAAACACTCGGCGTACTGCCGCAGTTTTGTGTTAATTTTCTACAGTTATCACTGATGATTCGCCTTGTCCCTACCAGGCGCTGACGCAGCACTAGTGCATGCACCCTGCCTGTCTCCCCCGAAACAAACTGTCCCTATACTGGATCCTGCTCTTATCACCACTGAGACAGTGCGCTGCGTATCGCTCTGTCATCTGCGGAGCAGAGCTCTTGGTAATCACTTTGCATGAACCTTCGGATCTTAGGATGACTACAAGCACCCGCTGTCTCACCCACACGAATGCCGCGGCAGCAGTGCGTCACTGTTGCGTGCCCCGCGTGCGAAATTCAGCATATAAGTACCAGTGATCGCCCACTAATCAGAGTATGAGCCACAACAGAACCCGGCAAGTGATCCAAACTCTTCTGTGCGAGCTGTATTACTTCACTGCTACCGGTTACATATAGACATGGGTCTGTTTGAGAATATAGGCGTGGAAACCCAACAGCTGCATCCAGCACATTTGGAAGCAGCCACTATCCTTGAGACGCTGGATCGCGCTGCAAAATGCGCCGAGCGGCAGTTTCATCTTATTTTAAGCTGACCTCCTAGGCGAGGTTCCAATGCAGGAGCACTGGGGTGCAGTACAGACACAAAGGCCGCATGCTTTGCCGCTCCGTCGATTCCTCGTAGGAGCAAGCCGAAAATGAACGGTAACAGTATTAAAAGAAACCGAAACTGCGGTGGTGGATCGAGTGTTTTTGAGTTTATTTGTTCTATAGCGAGATGGAAATGAATCACAGAGGCAACTAAAGTTAGAAGGCCGCGCGCTTTTTGCGATGGAAACGCGCCTACAGCTGTCACAGATGAAACGACATAATGATAGCGTCGCCCACGCGGGATTTGTGGCATCAAGGCAGCGGTCTGTGCGCTCCGAAATGCCCGCTCGCAACTAAGGGCGCAACCATCCGACCATAATCATCATCAGCGTGACCCTGACTATGGCCGAATGCGAGGCGAGCCTTCGCAAGGCCCCCTTCCTGACAATTATTTGTATTGCTGGCATTTCACACAACCACAAGTAAATGTTTAAGCAGCCAAACTTCAAATACATAACGCCACTTGCTCACACTAGTTTTTATGATAAGCACTGTACTACTTCGGTTATTCAAGACCACCTATTTGAAAGGGCTACAAAGCGCTCTTTTTCTAGGGCTACTTCTTCGTCATCATTTAGCAATGATTTTTATTCGCGGCCGCCAGCAACTAAAAGAACTTTACAGCTGAAGGCAACGTTACCAATGTTACAAAAGTGATTGAGCAGGCAGCTACCTGTTGTGGCATCGCTGTGACGCGTTGCTTCAATTCACTCAGTCGCTTGCATCCCTTGACGCGTCACACCCCTCCCACTCTGAGCTTGACAGCTGGTGTAATCGGCTCGTAGAGGTGTCTTCTAACCTTAAGACGCCACATCAGATCACTATAAAGACGCACGTACGCGTAGCGAATAACAGAACGCTAAACTGACCGAGCGGCGCACGCTATCGGCAGTCCGCAACGGGCCGATACTGGCGTAAAAAACACGCGTGCAGGCAATGCACGATCACATCCCACGTCGAATAATGAACAGGAAGTCGGGTAACCACCTTAACGAATGCCCAAAACATAGTCACGCACTTTGCTGAGCGGTATACAATTGGCACATTTACATTTGGGACTCCTACGCGTGCCTGCCATTCAAGAAAACGCATCTATGCATACACCTCGGCGCTCGCGTCGCAACGCATACACTGTGAACACTAACGGACCAGCAGTTTGATGATTCGATGTGGAATGCACTTTGCTGCCGCGGAAACAACCAGTGACTCACGCGCAATGCCGAAGGGAAACGGACAGGACAGAGCTGACAGAGCCTTGCCCTTCCGCTTCTTCTCGCCTTTGCACACGATCGTTTATTTTCGCGGTCGCAAATTGCACGCACTCTTGCGCTACAGTATGGGTCTCACCTGGAAACGAAGACTCTGCGCATTCCAGTAACCGCTTTCTTCTCTTGGTTGGCGGCTTCTATGGTTGAAGTCGAACGTGTTGTGGAAGCGAAGACTCGACGCATTCCAGTAACCGCTTTCTACTCTTGCTCCGCGGTTGCTACGGTCGAAGCCAAACGTGTTGTGAATATGAAAAGGGCTCCATGCTTCTCGGCGTAGTCACTTTTCACAAAGTACGCAAACGGCTGCATTGCTGACACGCGGCGCAAGCTACGATAAGCAGAAAATCCAAACGGAAGTTTCAAGGAACGATCTTGAAATCAGACACAAACCGGACACGAACAGCAGCAGCATGGAGCACGGCACGGCGCTCCGGGCGCGGCGTAAGGCCTAGACGGATATCACTCCGGAATGCACCGAGGGAGAGGGGGAAGGAGGGTGTGCTGCGTCCTGCCACGTGACCTGGCCGCAGCGCGCTGGATTTGAACGATGTTGGGAAGCACGCTAGGCGCTGGCGCGTGGCTATTAGCGTGGCTATTAGCATTATGGTAAATATATACTGCGAACTGTTACAAACATGCACTTAGACTAAGGCGCTCCGCGCCTCCGTGCATCATTGCCATGCAGTTTTTATGTCAAAAGCAGGCGACAATGTTTCAGCTCCTTGCAGAACAACTTTACGAATTGTTTTCTTAGCTTTTCTCTTTTCTTTCTGGTCTTTTGCCGACCGGATTAACGACCTTTCAGTGCGTATTTTTTAGCACAGCACCAAGTTTCTCGTAAACCACATTTCGCCTTATGCTACAAAGATATTGCTACGGTTGTGCTTGTGCTTGGAACGCTCGTGCTTGGTGCGCTCGCGCTTGGAACGCGAAGAGGACGAAGTGCGTTTCTGCTGCTGGGCTTCGCGTGCCCGGTTGTTCGGCTGCGTGGCTGTAAGCTGTTTCCCTGTAAATATATTTTTCCCTTTTGGTGTGCACATCTTCACGTTACATTATTGGTGTGAGGTGCTGGGTACAGCCACAGCAAGCACGGAACTTCGCAGCGGTCGTCAGCTCGCCGGCTCTTCAACCATGACCAGCGAAGGGGCCGCTCCGTCGGCGTCCGCCAACCCGGCGTTCATCATTGCCCATCCGAGAGATCCTGGGACCTTCAACGGAACGGACGGCGTCGACGTGGAGGACTGGCTCGCAATGTACGAGCGCGTGAGCACACACAACAGGTGGGACCCGACCCTAAAGTTGGCCAACGTCATCTTCTACCTGACGGGCACTGCCAGGGTATGGTTCGAGACCCACGAGGATGAACTCACCAGCTGGGATCTCTGCAAGCGCAAGCTTTGTGACCTGTTTGGTAAGCCATTCGGGCGTCAGCTCGCTGCGAAGAAGGAGCTCGCATGCCGTGCACAAACGTCCACAGAGTCCTATGTATCATACATTCAGGACATATTAGCTCTCTGCATGAAAGTCGACGCCACTATGTCAGAGTGCGACAAAGTAGGTCACGTGCTCAAAGGCATCGCAGATGACGCCTTTAACCTTCTTGTATACAAGGACTGCGGAACGGTTGACGCAATCATCAAGGAATGCCGCCGGTTCGAACAAGCGAAGAGCCGCCGAATTTCTCCGCAGTTCACGCGGTTGCCGAATACGACTGCGACGTCGTCCTGTGTAGACTCGACTCCACCGAGCCGTCTGCCGACATCTGAGAGCCTGACACGACTTGTGCGCCAAGAAGTAGAGGCAATGTCCCCCGTTGCGTTTCATCCTCCCGCAACAGACAGTACTCCAGCAGTATCCCTTATACAGGCTGTCGTTCGCAAAGAATTTGCCAATCTTGGGATTCAACCTGTTTGCTCAGTTAGTGCCCCATATGCTCGCCGCATGTCCCCGGAGCTCGGTTCTGAACGTGCATACTACCCTCGACGCAGCCGCAATCCAGATGAATGGAGAACACCTGATGACAGGCCCATCTGCTTTAACTGCTCCCGAGTTGGCCACATATCTCGACACTGCCGAAGCCGTCCGTCCTCGACCTACAGCCGCTACCCGCCGGGTTCTGCATATTCCCGCCGCTGTCCCTCGCCCTCGGAAACGACCTGTTCTGGCCACAACGCTCAGACCCCGCTTACCAACCGTTCGTCGTCATCTCAGCGCCGTCGATCTCCATCGCCCCGACCTCGCCGCCCTTCGTCGCCGGCCCCATATGCCCGCTCCCGGTCGGAAAACTGATGGCTGCATCGTCTGGGGGTGATGCTGCTCTGACGACCCGACCAGAAAACCCTCCTTTAACTCTTCATGCTCATCGGAACATCCTTAACGTCGACGTGGACGGGGTCCCTGTTACCGCTCTGATCGACACTGGAGCGCACGTCTTAGTCATGAATGCTCGTCTTCGCCGTCGCCTAAGGAAAGTGCTCACTCCTGCCCCCTCAACTGTGGTCCGTGTTGCAGATGGCGGTATGTCTATTGTCGTCGGAATGTGTACTGCTCGTGTTTCAATAGCCGGCCGCCATACTTCTGTGCTCTTCACTGTCCTCGAACACTGCCCTCATGACATCATTCTCGGCCTTGACTTTCTCACCGACCATTCCGCCCTTATAGATTGCGCCACAAGCATCGTTCAACTCGCTCTACCTGTTCCTTCAGAGCCACCGGATCCAATTGTTCACCGACTGTGCACCGCCGACTTTGTCCGCCTGGACCCCGATGCCGCCACTTATGTCCGTTTCTCCTCGGTCCCGCCAGTTCCCGATGGTGACTACATCATTACTCCGGTTCCTGATGTGCCCTTTACACGCAGTGTTGCCCTTGCGCATACAGTTGTCACCATGTCGGCAAATCAAGCGTCCCTTCCGGTACTCAACTTTGCCTCTTACGTTCAGCCGCTCCCACAAGGTATGTCGCTCGCCACGCTGTGCCCTGCTGCCGAATGCGTCGTATCGGCGGTGAGAAGCGTCCCACCCTCGTCGAACTGCCGCGACTCTGACGTCCCACCACCTGATGAATATGCAAAAATGATTGCTGCTGACCTCTTACCAGGGCAAGCTCACGACCTTCGGTATCTTCTGTCGTCTTTTCGCGACATCTTTGACTTCGATGACCGCCCTTTGGCTCGAACATCTGTGGTCACGCATCGCATCAACACCGGTGACGCAGCTCCTATTCACAGACGACCCTACAGAGTGTCCAGTACAGAACGCACCATTATACAGCAAGAGGTGGACAAGATGCTCAGTAAAGACATCATAGAGCCCTCGTCGAGCCCTTGGGCCTCGCCAGTTGTGCTGGTTAAAAAGAAGGACGGCAGCTGGCGCTTTTGCGTTGATTACCGGACCTAAACAACATAACAAAAAAAGACGTCTATCCACTCCCAAGAATAGACGATGCTTTGGACTGCCTTCACGGAGCCAAATTTTTCTCTTCAATTGACCTTCGGTCCGGGTATTGGCAAATCTCTGTTGATGACAATGACCGCGAAAAGACGGCATTCGTCACACCGGACGGCTTATATCAGTTTAAAGTTATGCCATTCGGTCTCTGTAATGCGCCAGCTACTTTCGAAAGAATGATGGACTCCTTGCTTCGCGGTTTAAATGGTCCACATGTCTATGTTTCCTCGACGATGTTGTGGTTTTTTCGCCCACGTTTACCACGCACCTCGAAAGACTGGCGAGCATTCTTTCTGTCTTCCGTCGAGCCGGGCTACAGCTCAATTCGTCGAAATGTCAATTCGGTCGCCGCCAACTCACCATTCTCGGACATCTAGTCGACGCTTCTGGTGTCCGCCCGGATCCTATTAAAGTTAAAGCCGTCAAGGACTTCCCTATTCCCCAGTCGTCTACGGATGTGCGCAGCTTCGTCGGCCTCTGCTCGTACTTCCGCCGTTTCATCAAAAATTTTGCCGGCAACGCTCGCCCCCTGACCGACCTTCTAAAGAAAGACACCCCTTTTACCTGGGGCCCTGCCCAAGAGGAGGCCTTTTCTTCGCTAGTCGACTTACTCACCTCCCCACCTATTCTGGCCCATTTTGATCCGTCGGCTCCGACTGAAGTTCGCACAGACGCCTGCGGTTACGGGATTGGCGCCGTGCTAGCCCAACGTCACCAAGGGCAAGAACGCGTTATTGCATATGCCAGCCGCCTCCTTTCTACAGCTGAGCGAAATTACTCAATTACAGAGCGCGAGTGTCTAGCTCTTGTTTGGGCCGTAGCTAAGTTCCGACCGTACCTGTTTGGCCGTCCATTCTCCGTAGTGACCGATCACCACGCCCTTTGTTGGCTGTCTTCACTGAAAGACCCCACAGGCCGGCTCGGACGTTGGACGTTGCGCCTCCAAGAGTATTCTTACACTGTTCATTACAAGTCAGGGCGTCTCCATCAAGACGCCGACTGCCTGTCTCGGCACCCTGTAGAGCCGCCTGATCCTAGAGACAACGACCTCGGCCCGTGCCTCTTCGCTATCTCCGATCTGGTTAACATCGCGGACGAGCAGCGAAAAGACTCTTCCTTGCGTATTCTCATTGATCGCCTCAACTGTGCCAGCCGAGATCCTTCATTGCAACTGTTCGTCATTCAGGATGGCGTCCTATACCGCCGCAACCTTCGTCCTGACGGACCTCCGCTCCTGCTAGTCGTTCCCCAGCGTCTCCGTTCATCTGTCCTAGCGGAACTACACGACCTACCGACCGCAGGCCACCTCGGCGTCTCCCGCACATACGATCGGGTCCGACGCCGCTTCTTTTGGCCTGGTCTGTACCGCTCTGTTCGGCGTTACGTTGCCTCCTGCGACCTCTGTCAACGCAGGAAGAGACCATCAACGTTGCCTGCTGGCCTTCTACAGCCTATTGACGTACCTCTCGAACCATTCTACCGTGTTGGACTCGACCTTCTCGGACCTTTCCCGACGTCCTGCTCCGGCAACCATTGGATTGCTGTCGCGACCGACTATGCGACCCGGTACGCTATCACGCGTGCGTTACCAACAAGTTGCGCAACCGATGTCGCCGACTTCCTATTGCAGAACGTAATCCTTCACCACGACGCTCCACACCAATTGCTGACGGACCGCGGCCGCTACTTTTTGTCCCGAGTAGTTGACGATATCCTCCGGTCCTGTGGCACGCAGCATAAGCTCACTACAGCTTACCATCCCCAGACGAACGGGCTTACCGAGCGCCTCAACAGGACTCTGACCGATATGCTATCCATGTATGTCTCGCCCGACCACCGCGATTGGGACGTTGCCTTGCCTTATGTAACATTTGCTTATAATTCGTCGCGGCATGATACCACCGGCTATTCTCCTTTCTACCTTCTGTTTGGTCGGCATCCTGCGCTGCCATTGGATACATTACTACCGAGTTCTACTGCCTCGACCACAGAGTATGCACGTGACGCCATCTCCCGAGCAACTATGGCCCGTGAAATCGCCCGAGACCGGCTCACCGCATCTCAGACCTACCAGAAGTCAGTTTACGACCGCCGGCATCGCCCAGTACACTATCCGCCGGGCTCACTCGTCCTCCTTTGGTCTCCTTCTCGCCATGTCGGTCTCTCTGAGAAACTTCTACGTCAGTACAGTGGCCCTTATCGAGTTCTCCGTCAGGTGACCGACGTGACCTACGAGATTACACCTCTTCATGCTCCGACGTCGTCCACTAGCCCTTTGACTGACGTCGTTCATGTAGTACGTCTCAAACCGTACCACACGCCTGCTACATCATCCACTTAGCACCGGGACGGTGCTTTTGCCGCCGGGAGTTATGCTACGGTTGTGCTTGTGCTTGGAACGCTCGTGCTTGGTGCGCTCGCGCTTGGAACGCGAAGAGGACGAAGTGCGTTTCTGCTGCTGTGCTTCGCGTGCCCGGTTGTTCGGCTGCGTGGCTGTAAGCTGTTTCCCTGTAAATATATTTTTCCCGTTTGGTGTGCACATCTTCACGTTACAATATGATCTGCAGAACAAGTCTGCTTTACTCAACGTCAAAAAAAAGTTAATCTCAAAGGTGCTATTGCAGATTTCAACAAAATGTGTATTACTGCAAAACCTCATTAAATCGAACATCAAGGCACCATAAAAAGTTCAAATTATCAAAAGACCCTCCACAAAACTGACAAGAACCATTTGTACCAGAGTTTAGGTCGGAAGAGGGGACCGCCTCAGTTATTGCTGGCAGCCGGAATTCGTCTACCTATATGCTTTGCCATTTTGAAGCGCATATAAATTAAATTACATGCTTAATTGCATATTCTATGCAGAATATATTTAGCTTGAACGCGGGAATGCAAGCTATTTGCCCCAATTCGTATGGCTTCATCAACGTGCTGAGTGGCAGCCCATATACTGAGGCTAAAGTAAGTGGAAATACATGTCCATAGGTGTCGCCGGGCAACGATCGGTAACATTACGCGTGATGTTTCTGCACTGCAAACTCCAGAATAATCGACGCAGGACTTACGAAGGCTACAGGCTGAAATATATTCCTGTTTCCACACACAGTGTCGTCCGAGTGATGCACGGCAAGCCCCCGTCGCGGTTGCCCGCAATTCACCGTCGTATAGCCCAGGTTCACGCACACACATTTTGCCACTGCATAGTCCACACATAGCCCGTTTCTACCAGATATGTAGGCGGGGAAGGTGTGGGAATGGCTGATATATGCCCATGCGCCGCCCACGTATTTTCTACGCAGTGCCTTTGTAGGCTGTAGGCGGGAATATTGTGTTTGCCCACACGCAGCTAGCCTCCTTGGATCCTTGAGGGTGCTGCAGGGGCCGCCTCTATTGGGTTTGCCCGCACTTCACCATCATGTAACCCCATATTTTATGCACACGAACTGCATGCAGCCCATGCTTAGCCCTTTTATACCCTGGTTAGGATAAAGGCGGGGAAGATGCGGAAATGACAAACGGGCCCACGCCTAGCCCATGCGGGACCAACGTAGGCGTTGCTCAGACAGCCCAAACTGCATGCCTACAACGCTTCGCTGCTGTTCAGCCCAAAGTTTAGCCCCTGTCTTTTCCACACAGGACGCATGTAGGGCGAAGGCGGGAATACTATCTCTCTGCCCACACAAAACCACCGTGGCTCCCTCAAGACGCTGCATGGGCAGCCCCAACAGGGGCTGCCCACACTTCGCCATAATAGAGCCCGCACTGTTGCCCGCATGTATCTGTGGTGGGACCCAGGTGGGCTGGCCGCTCTTTTTAAGCCCATCCGTAGCTGACGAAGGGCCCACTCAGGCATAAAATTTGCAGTCCAAAACTTTTTTGCAGTACTGCGCCCACGAGGGACCCATGTAAGTTTTTTTGCGGGCAGCCACCAGCCCTCATTTCCCATGTCGGACCCGCATGGGCCCGCCACCTTGTGCTACTGGGGTCCTTGCGCCAAAACCAATTTACAATATACATTTTTGAGGACAGGGAATGTCGCGGTGACTTCCTCACATGTCTGGGTGGACACCAGAACCGCGCCGTGAGGGAAGGGATAAAGAAGGGTAGTAGTAGTAGTAGAAAACATTTATTCCAAAGATTTAGATAGAGGAGAAAATACAGTTTTTGGGTGGAGTCATTATTTCAGGAACCCAATATCCACCGCAGTTGCTCTTGCTTGGGGATATCAGCTTTCGCTGTGTCGCCAAGCAAGAGCTGAGCAGGGCAGACTCCCACTGTTCCTCGGACTGATGTTCGTCTAGTTCGGAGGGCTTGGGACCGGAGCAGCCCCATGTTACATGATATGTTGTTGGAATTCCGCCACACCAGGGGCAGATGCTGTCATATCTGTCGGGGAAGATGATGTGGTACTTGTGTAGGTTAGGAAAGGTGTTCGTCTGTAGTTGTCACCATTCCCTCCCCGCCGTTAGCTTACGGTGTGGTGGGGAATAGACTTGTCTTTGTGTTCGGAGGAGGAGGCGCTCGCTGCACGTAGAGGGGAGAGGGGTGAGGTCGGGGAGGTTAGTCGCTCGGTTAGTATATCCTCGAGCTAGACTGTCCGCGGCCTCCTTTCTCTCGAGACCCTCGTGCCCAGGAGTCCAAGTGATTTGGTGCTTGCATGTGGAATTTTGAACTTGTGGGGTAGTCAGAATGGGAGCGACGGAGTGTTGAAGTCTGCCAGAGAGGAAGAGGCGACACGCGGACTGGGAGTCAGTAATGATTTTTAACTCATTTCCTGAAGCATCGCCGTGCTGGATTGCGAGAGCAATTGCAGCAGTTTCTGCTACTGTGGGAGAGCAGTTTCGTAGGGAGGCGCTGGCGATTTCGTTGAAAGTGGTGTCCAAGACGACCGCCACCGCGTTTGTTGAATCGGGGTACATGGCTGCGTCGACGTATACAGCACTTTGTGCCTATCGATGTGTGCGGCGCAGATAGCCCACTCGCGCCTTTCGTCGTCCCTTTTGTGAGTCCGAGTGCATGTTCTTCGGGAGTGGAGCTACATACACGCAAGTTCGCAGAGTTGAGGATAGGTCTCGGTTGTCCTGGACGGCGCGTAGCGAAAGAAGAAGGGAAAAAAGAGGTGCTGTTGTGAAGGGCTCCGGAATTATTTCGACCATCTGAGAGTCAATAATATCCACTGACATCACACAGCACACTAGCGCGTTTGCGGTTAGTCTCCATCGAAGCGCTGCCTCAGCCGACTGCATTGATCGCGTGTACTCTGGCGCAGCAGTCGAGCGCCCTTATCACTGAAGGGCCGAAGCATCGTGGACTTGGTGGACTGCGAAATTCTTCGTCACCGTCGCCTCATATTCACATTGTAAAAAAATTGTAGGACCCTTAAACTTCGCCTTTCAGAGTGGAGCGTGACAGCGTGTTGCAGCACTTCCAGGGAGTCCACGGAACGCAATCGCCCGCTCGGCGTGACGCATTGCCCTTTAGACAGATCTCTCTGCTTCGTACAGTGAAACGGACGCGCGAAGCGGAAAACCACGTAGAAGCGGTGCCAGGCGCCTTGCCGAAACGCGCGGTACTCAATTCGCAGTCTTCGTTCGTCGGCACATCGTTCTCGACAAACCCGATGCCACGAACGCCAGCATAGCTTCCGCGCTGAACGAACGGGCAGCAAGCCGCAAGTTTCGTGTGTAACCGCTTCGGACGTGCGCTGCGTTGTTAGCCGCTCAACGCGGGATTCCTGCGTGCCTGCACGGCCCCTCTGCGCCCAAACTAGAGTTATGTCAGACGCGTCACTACTCACCACTTACACGGACATACTCCAGCACTACAGACTCCAAAGGTGCACATATCCTCCCGCACACCGCGATCTAACAAGGCGCGAGGCCGTCCAATGGCGCAAACTACAAACTGGCAGCTTCCCACACCCCCTCTTATACAGCAGGATCTTTCCGGAACAGATAGCCCCCATGTGTAAACACTGCTCAACTCCGGCCACACTCATACACATGGTGTGGACTTGTCCACATTACAACAGAGACAACGCAAACACCCCAGAGACGTGGGAGTCTCTCCTGTGTACTTCCAAGCCAGCAGACCAACGCTGGCTTATCCAGCGCGCGGTGGAGGCCGCGGCATCCCAAAGGATCCCCGCCGACCTCCTCTAAGTCAGCGCAACCGGTCCTTTGACTGGTCCCCTGTTTTTGGGCGCAATAAAAGAGTTTACCTACCTACCTACGCGTCACTTCCTTTCTTTAAAGGTCAATTTTCATTTCATTATTCTTTTCTTACGGCGAGGCTCGGGTGTCCACAAAGATATGTGATACAGGGCCCACTTCTTTTCCTTAAAACGAATTTTCATTTCATTTTCCATCCCATGCGGCGCAGTCCTAGTTGTCGACCGAAATATGTGACAGGCGTCCCTGCCTTTCTGTGCGCTGCCGTCGCGTGCTAGCTGTCGGGACAGTGGCGTACATTGTGAGTAGGAGGAGGAAGGATTTTTCGCTAACGGCCGACGCCGACGACACCGGCTTTTCTGCGGCAGGAGCTCCTTAACGCTGTCGCGTTGACATTGTGTCAGCCTCTGACATCCTCACATTAACTCTCAGTTCTTTAGACATGTGTATTGCTGCTTAATTCGAGTTGAATTAAGGAGCCATAATCCTATAGCGAAAATCATCAACTGCTACGTGAGTGAAATAATCCTTACCTTATTATGCGAAGCATGCATTCATTTCTTGAAACGTGTATTCTTGGAATTCCTTGAGCCTGAACGTCTACAATGAATGTAGCAAAGCTAGGTGGTTTGCCACGAATAAAAATAAAATTTCTTTAATTGCAAATTTTGCTGCCGAGCTCAAGACGCAAGATGCAATCTGCTCTGCGTGGCTTGTGTTCATTGAATAAAAATGGCTAGAAACTTTATTTCATTAAGCATGGCAAATTCAATAGATTAGTGTCTGTATTCGGCTGTTTGGAGTGTTACTCCACTGAGGCTGCCAGTTGCGCGATTCTAGAAATTACGGTGAAGACAATGCACCTCATTCACTCTTCATGCTTTGGAAATCAGTCGGATCTTGCTACGATAAGAATGGGATAAGAAAAAAGATGCGTATTTGTTGCCTGATTTTCAGTCCAGCAAAATCACTGAACACACCTCAGACAAAGGAAATAAAGATGCACACGGCACACAAAATGAAATTTTCGTAAAAATTTTGAGCGATAACTTCTCATGGAAGTCCGGCGTGACTGGCGCGGGCAGCTTTCGAGCAGATGCCGAGGGTGTCCCACATTCTCCGAGCGTTTAAGTATAGGCAAATGTTCGTATCATTCCACATGTGAATCAAGCCATTTTTAACCGGGTTGTGGTTCTACTCAACTGAAGGAGTAAACCATGGCGAATCGTAAAACAATTTCGACTAAGACGAGGGTACGAACACCATTCCGTCCGTAATAATGCTCTTGGTTTTGGCGCTAGCAGTCATCATCAAAAGTTTTTTTTTGATAAACAATTCACTGCAACGCCTCCCGTGAATTAAGCACCGCGAAATTGGCGCTCAGTGCAATAAAGTTCAAGATGGATTTCAGACGCTACAGACAGCGGGATAAGCTGAGCAAAAAAATTGCTCCATACCAGAGTAGCACAGTTTGCATCACCAAACATACCACGACCATGCAAGGTTTTCCCTAAGGTAATCGTTGAAAAGTTTGAGGGATCTTAGACTTTTGTTGACCAACGAAGGTGGCTGGCCTTCCCAACAGCGAGTGGCTGTGGCCCATAATTACACCTTGAACCAGTTAATACAGATATACGCAGAATATAAGCAACTCGGGTATTTTACCGCTTGTAGTAGGAGAAAACGTTTCACTTATACGAATCCACAGCAGTTCAGTGGGCATTGCCATTCCAGTGTTTAGAAGATAAATATGCAAAGCTGCTGAGAAATACAGCTATAGCGGCCTTATAGTTACAATATACATCCGTAAGGAAAGTTATAATATCCAAGTCGGAAAGGACGTCAGTCCAGGGTGGCAATATCTATTCAGTACCATACACCGCTCGTTAAAATTATGTATTCAGAACCGTGGACTGAGAAGAGTTAGCGGTAAAAGCTGATCGCCAAAAGCCTGCCAATTCGCGACTCGCTGATGACACTGCCTTGATATGTACCTTAGTAGACTAATAGCAAAGCGAAAATGAGTACCGAGACTGGCAAAGTATAAAGATGGCCCTCCAAATATTTCAAACATCTAAAAAATTTATACATACATGTATATACATACATGTTAATAAAGTTTATACATACATGCATATACATACATGTTTATACATGCATGTATGTACATACATACATGTATAACGTTTATAAGTATATACATGTATAAACATGTATATAAATAAGAAATAAATAAAAATAAAACCAGGAAAAAAACTACAGATAAAGCAGATTAAAAATTAAGGTGGAATGAGGACAGGGATAGGCTATCGCCTTTGCGCCTTAGGCAGACTTATTATTTCTGGCGGGAGCGTCACTGACGCCTTAACCAACCAACGACTGCGTCCTTTGTGCGCACCTCACGGGAAAATAAACATTGCTTCATTTTGTTCGGGGAAGCATCCATGAGAGCAATGGCGTGCTTTCTATCGCATATCAGGATGAAACAAGCGGTTCGTGTTATTTAGCCGTATGAGAAACGGGGACCATCCCCACAGATGTCAGACGCTTTTAACATAACGCGCACCATGCTGTATACCATTACCCGAGTACCGTGAGTCCGCGCGTTCGTCAGTGCGCATGCGAAGATTGCTTTCATGGCGCCAGATGGCGCTGGTTAACCTGCTGCTGCGTGCGCGCCTGCCGCCGCATCGGGTACCAATCGGGACGAATCAATGGTGTCCAATAGTTTGAGATTTCGACTCTTGCTCGAGCAGCCGCGGAGATGTCGAGTAGCGCTATTGCGCCCATAGCGCGAGGAGGACAAAATGCCTAGGATTTGTCTGTCTTGTTTGCGTTTTCTGAAGTGGTTCTTAGAAGGACTCTCTATAGGGCGGACTTTCGGCCACAGATACCTGAACAAGCAGGCGGTACAGATAGCAAGAGATGTGCTGGGCGGACCACGAAAGACAAGATTTCCGCTTCTCTCGGCTCCGGGGAATTTAAAGTTGGCCAAGAAACTCCCATTGAGCCTTAAAGGTAACTGCGCAATCTCGAGCAATGAAAGTCTTTAAAACGTGGCTGCAGTCATTAGAGATAAAACTAGCCATTTCTCGCAGCAGAAAATGTTAAAGCCGCGCACCGGCGTCTGTGAGCATGAACAAAGGTTAAGAGCCTTCGCGGCATTGCCTGTATTGCAGAAGAATCGATCACATGCTCATCAACGAAAAATAGGCGGGCAGAAATATTCGCCACTGACACTTAAGACTGGTTTCGAGTTTGAATCAGAAAACTCTATATCCCCGCGAGTGAAACGTTTGAACGTTTCAGTGCAGTGGGACCGTGAGGAGGCCCAAGGACCTGCGTGTCCTAAACTCCCCTGAGTCCATTAAAGTTTTCACCACCGCCACCTACCTGAGCCTCCTGTTCGCGCCTCTGCCGCATTGGTTTCGCTTCACATTTCCGCAACTCGACGTTGGCCGCACGCTTCTGTCGCTTCATGTCCGCTTCTCGTTGGGTTCTTCAACGCCTCTTCAACCGGTTGAGGCTAGCTTCCCGCGCTCTTACCGTAGCGGGATCGTCGATGTTGCAGCCCGCCTCTGCATCCGTCGTATAGGAGTTATCGGCTCTCGTGCCTTGGAGCCGGTAGCGCACATTTGTGGGCGCTCACGTCTCCCTGTTCACGTAGACGCGGCCGCCTCGCAGGCCATAGACATTGATGTCGTTGCCATTCCATCACACTGCGTCCAGTGTTTTTAGGCGTTACCTAAAAAATTACTAAATATGTTACTCTTTACCCCCCAAATAAGAAACACGTTACTGCCCTACCTTAGCTACAAAAAAATATATAACGCCTTACCGTTACCGAAAAAAGTACCACTCGTTACTTTTCCATTCCTGCATGGCCATAAATTTTAATCAGTGTGTCTTCGCTGTATGAACTCACGATAACAATTTTATAAAGGTTATATTTCATTTAAAACCTTTAGCCAAAACAGCGATTTTCCGAAATCCTGATTTAACGAGAATAATTTACGCAAATGTGCTGGAGCTCAGCTATGTTAGAGTGGCCTCAATAGTCGTGCAGAGTTATATGGGATGGCTTCAGACACTGTGGCACACACATGGTGAAGCCATTTTCTGAACGTGACATTAAACAAAAAATTACACTTCATCATCAATTCTAGCTTTCCAAAGAAAACATCGCTGAACTCTCAGCAAATTTAAAGTAATTTTGAACATTGTGTTGTTACAAAATGCCAAGAATGCTTCCACTCTTTGGAGATTTGTGGGTGCAGTGGTTTGGGAAGGGAGGAGGTGGGTGAAGGCAAGTGTGTGAATGCGTGTTCGTGCACGTGTTTCGTGCTTTATGGGTATTCAGTGTTTTTCTTTCAGTTGGGTGCGTCGTCAAGGGCAGGAGTTTCTGGCATGCACCGGAGCCGCATCAAGGGTTGTCGAGAACACCTGTACATTTTATTTATCTGCAACATCAATTTTAGGCCCTCTACGCTTTCTTTTTGAAACAAAGAGAGGCTGAGGGGAGGGGGGAGGGAGGTCGACAACTGGAATAAAAAGTAACGAGCAGGAAGAAGACGAACTGTCCCTAGAAAGGTGGCTACACATCGCTGCAGTGAAAAATCTCTCCTTCCGCATAACTACGTTCGTTATTTCAGGAGAATTCACTTCGCACCACCAGAGGAGGCTCCCGAAGCTCATGCGCCGTCTGTCAGCGTGGCAGTAAGCAAATGCCCTTCAGTTATCCAGGCAGTTGGACTTGGCTCCGAGTATAATCCTAGAGGCACCGGTGACGCGCTGGCAGAGGTGGCTTCGCAGGCGCCGGTCACCACGGATTCAGCAACACCTCTTTTGACAACTGAGCCTGGGTCACAGCTCTTGGTTCTTGCTCCCGTCCCATCAGCGCAGCTCACATCCCGCTTTCTCCAAATGCATCTCTGCCTGTGAGCGATCTGCCCTCTGGGCGGAACTCGGAAATGGCTGCCGAGCCTCTACTGCTGGATGGGGCTACAAGCGTGCAGCGTGTGGAGGAGAGCTCTCCAATATGGACCTGTCTTCAGCACCTCCATCCGTGCCACCGGCTTTTTGCAGTTCTAAAAAGCGCGCCCATCAGGAGACACTGCACAGGATTCGTCTTCTGCCAACTGCAGCTCACAAGGCAAGCGTTCTTCTCAGCGTATGCCAGCCAGTTCGCTGTGCCAACATCGAGATCGGTAGCGTATAAAGTGGCCATTAAAGCTCTGCCAGCCAAAAGCCTAACAGACATTCTGAACAGGATTCTTCAGGCGAACCTGTACGAGTGTCTTGGGACCAAAGGTTTTCGTGACTTCACGTCTAGAACCAAATCTAATACCATCAATGTGTGGCTCCCGAATTTGGCTTCTGTCAAGCGTCTGCAAACGCTGAAGTGCATATCGATTACAAGCGAGATCTCGGTGCCGGTCCAGGTGTACCTAGTAGAAGCTTCGGCCCTGCAACGCTGTGTTATTTACAACGTCAACGTTGCCGAAGACCAGACGACCCTCCAGCGTGAGCTGTACTGTCCAACCCACCGTGTTATCCAAGCGCGGTATAGGAATGGTGCGCTCGTGCATCGTCACACTAAAAGGCCCACCAACTCTCCCAGAACGACTTTACTGCAATGGCTGTATTCTGCGGCCTCGCCCTTACAGACCGAATGCTGCCTATTGCTACAGCTGTTTCAGACCTGGCCACATGCGCCGATCATGTGCTTTTGCAAAGCAAGATGAGGCTCGGCCACAAGACACACCGTCTTACAGGTGCTGACTTTGCAAGACTGATGACCACGAGACCGCCTCTCCAAATTGCCCAAAAAACAGAAAGCAACTGAGAAGGTTCGGCGTGGGATCCGTAAGGAAGTGCGTCTGAATGAAAACAGAGCCCCGATACAGACATCCAACAGGTTTGCTGATCTTCAGTGGGATGAAGACGACTGGCCGGAGCCTTCTGAGCCCAATCCACCTGCAGCCCCTGCCCAACAGTCGTACAGAGATTAAGTGTGCAAGGATCGCCGCCGCCTTCAAGCTACACAAGAGCACGGCATACTTTAAACTCTGCGTGAGAACATGCCATCCATTCCAGGTTTTAATGGACACATGTCTGCTTCAATGAACGTTCGTCGTATGCACACTGTTGCCCCTCCGGAAAAGGCGGCGGTGTAGATTGATGCGCGTTTTCTTCAAGTTCGTCTCTCTCTAGAAAACTGGTGCACCTCATATCAAGGGGTAGTCGCTGTGGCTGTGAAGCTTCCCAAGGTAACTGTAGTGGTCTTGTCAGGCTATGCAACACCCGTCGGTGGAGCTCCCTCCCGCATTAATGTGGGGTGGTTTTTAACTCTACGAAGACAGCACCCAAGGTGGCCTGTTTTAGTCGGTGGTGACTTTAACGCGCCTCATCTGGACTGGGGGTACTTCACTTCAAGCCCATGTTGTAGGCGTGTGCGGGACGCATTCGCGGATGCGCTTTTTGTTTTACTCAACCATTTAGATTCAGCAACGCGGACTGTGCGCAATTCTCGCAGTACAACATATGCTCCGGACCTTACGTGGTGGTCAGGACCCGGGACTCCTTCGTGGCACCTGGAGCCAGACACTTGCGGTAGTGACCACCATCCTATCATCATCAATCTCCATCCATCAAGTGCCGCCGATTACTCTGTAGGTGTTCTGTGGTCAATTGGGACACGTTTCGCACCACCGTTGAAGATCTCACTCTTCAATCATCTACACTACTTTTGGACCGCATACAAACTGCGCTCAATAAGGCCACTGCTGTTACCTGGACGGACGTGAATTGCCCGGTGCCGGATGTGGGTCTGCTTAACCTGTGGGCTGCTCGCCGACAAGCGGAGATGACAGCTTCCCAAGACCCGACTTCTGCGCAAGCACGGACAAGGCTGAATTACCTTACTGCCAAGGCTCGCACATATGAACGCGATCTCTCGCGACGGCAGTGGCATGCGTGGTGTGACCGTTCTTGACAAAGTCATCGAAAGCTGCTCTCTGGCGAACGTTTCGTGCAATTGAACATGGTTCCCATCGTCCTCACGCAGCGGCCACAGTATTTTTTGCAATTAACTTAGCTCCGGATGATTTCGCCAGAGAGGCAGCACGGAAGTTTTTCCGCTAGTATAACGTGTCCCTCCAAGGGTCATAGGAGCCCCCTTGGCTGCCATTACAACATATGTCGATACGCTCCCATCTACAGCTGACGCCGAGGGAATTGCAAGCCCATTTTCAATGCTCGAGCTGCTTGCAGCAATAGACGAGGCCCGTCGGAAGACTGCGCCCGGTCCGGACTTCATTCCGTACGAGGTTTACAAGAACTTAAGTTCCGCGGTACTGCCTCAACTCCTCGCCACTATTAACAAGGTATGGATAGAAGACGTCGTACCAGAAACCTGGAAATCGGCTATTGTGATCCCCATACCAAAGCCGGGGAAGCCGCCGACAGACCTCGGAAATTTCCTGCCTGTATCGCTTACGCCAACAATATACAAGCTTACCGAAAAAATGCTTGCCACAGGCTGTCGTGGTAGCTTGAGCAGCATGGTTTCTACCATCCCGCCCAAATTGGCTTCCGTACGTCCATAGGTACAGAAGATGGACTGGATCTCTTGGCGTCAGCAGTTCTGGCCTCAACTTGTAGCCACAGTGTACGTACTGTACAGGCCATGGACGTTGAAAAGGCGTGCGATAATATCAGTCATGCTGCCATCCTGGAATCGCTTGACATGCTACATTTCCCCGTTAGAGTGGGATATTTTGTTAAATCCTTCCTTGATGATCGACACTTTGCCATGCGCCTCAGTAGTGATGCTGTCGGTTAATTTGTGCCTCTTCGCGGAGTTACCCAGGGATCGGTGTTATCGCCAAAATTATTTAATATTGCTTTTATCCCCCTTGCTTGGCGCTTACATGATGTCTCTGAGATTAAGTTCTTTATTGTATGTTGATGGCATAACGGTGTGGACCACATACAACGACCTGAAGACTCAAGCAGCAGGCCTGCAATCAGCCATTGATATTACGTCGACTTTTGCTTTTTCAATTGTTCTGCAGCTTTCAGTGAGGAAAAGCACGTTCCTGTCAGTCGCCAACCGCTGGGGCGCCGTAAACTGTCTGCAACACCAATTCGTCTCCATCTATCCGGAACTCCAATTCAAGAAAGTTCAACCGTAAAAATTTTTGCATTGACAATACACGACTAAGGAACAGGTACTGCTTAGCTTTCTCGGGCTAAAAAGCAAGCAATTCAGGAGTTGGGTCTACTTAGACGCATTTCTCCTAAAACAGGCGGAGCGCTCTCAGATGTTGCACGACTGTCGGTGCGGGCAGTTGCGCAACCGCTCCTTGTTTACCAAGCTCGTTTCCAGCATTTGACGACGGCTCAATGGGATCGTCTAGAAGCTGTTAATCGAGAGGCAATGAGGGTCATCACTTGTCTTCCCTGTATTACCCCGATCATGGCACTCCAATAACATGCGCAGCTGAATACACTAGATGAGCTGGTGCAGCAAAGACGCGATGCTCGCCGCCTAAAGTCAAGCCTTGCACACACAACTTGTGCACTCAGGGCATATGCTTCATCGCACTTCATTCTACTGCCGCCTCCGCCATTTCTTTCTCTCTGGCGTTTTGTGCAGCTAAGAGACAACAAGCCAACTGATCTACGTCGGCCATCATCTACCAGCGCTGCATCGTCGTTTCGCGACCAAATTACAGAGCAAGGCACCAATCTGCCGCATGGCTCCATCGTTATGTACGTTGACGCAAGCATCCAGGCCTGCGAAACAACAAAGGACTTTTACTGTCCTTGCAAGCCTGCTCTGAAGAAAACGTCAAGGTTTAGCCTCTCAGAACCTCCTTCCTTCTTCTGTGCGGAGATGCTTGCGGTTCAAGAGGCACTTTGCTCTGTGCCCGCCTTTCGCATGCTACCCATGGCCTGCATTGTCATTCGCACCGACGCCCTACAGGTCACACGCCTACTACGACGAGTCAGTCACACCCCAGAAATCTTCCAAGACATCCATCGTCTAGCGGCACGCATCCCGTAGCAAATCCGTATAGAGCGGGTACCGCGTGACCTCCTGGACGCAAAAAGACACGCAGATTATGGGACTCGCCTTTCGACCCCAACCTCGTCTTTGCCTCGAGTCCTCACTCTGGATGACACCACTCTCCTTTTAACAAGAGAGGAACACCCCCGGCGCCGCACACCAGAACTAATCCCTCCGTGTGCGGTAACCCTCCTTCGTCGTCTTCCCATGCAGAGTAGGTTGCGCTTCGGAGGATACGGGTCGGGATTGCCCTAACTTCAGCTCTGACACGCAAGTTGCCGCACTTCAAAGATTTATATCCCAGCCCCGGGTGTTCAGTCTGGCAGATCAGAGACTGTGAGGCGGATATCCATCACCTGTTGTGGGACAGCCCGGCGCTGAAGCCGACGAAAATTCGGCAGCTGGCGGCAGAGGGCCTCTCACCGGACAATCCGGACTCCTATATCTCCTGGACACAGGGTCCACATCATAGTTAACATCTTGATTTCATCAGATCAGCCTACCTTTTTTCATTTATTTAAGCATCTTACTCGTGTCTCACTTCATAGTTTTTATGCCCTGAGGCTATAAACATCGCGTCAAATGAAACGTAACTAGTAACGTGACACTTCACGTTACCCAAAAATGTTAACGTAGGTACGTTAGCCTTTACGGTTTCGAAATGGTAACGGGTAGGTTACTAAGTTACTGGGACCAACTCAGCCAGCCACGCAACGTTCACTCATTTCATGGGCCCAGTACGTGGCCCCCATATGAGGCCGCACAGGACCCACTGGCCCTAGTTCGCGGCACCTGTGGCAAAAAAGTTCTCTCTTTCTCTACTTCTTGTCATCTCCATGGCTCTCCGATCTTTTGTGCTCCGACGCCGACAACTAGCAGCTTTGAATTAAGGGAACATATAAAGCTTTCTCCTTGAAATAAAGTACATGAGCACGAGCACATGGTTATATTAGCGCTCATAAAATGGCTTTCGACCCACGACACGCACTACTTCTACTCGTGTTCGACGTCGCTCAGATCATATCACTCCATCAAGAACAACTTCAGAGTCCCGCTAACATAGCAGGCGAACCATCTTGTACGGCACGCAGTTGTTGCTAAAACGTTTTCACCGAATCCACCGTGACAAATGGGTCTCCAAAGTCAGATTCGGTCAGCTGGATTGTATTCTGCGTGGCACCGACGAAGATTGTAATGTCAATGATCAGCGCACTACTCGTCTTGAGTCCGCAACCAGGCATGACGTCGGGGTTCTTCTGCGGACTGCACGATATAAATATAACGGTGATGAATTGTAGTCGGGTGTCCTTTAGCACACTCCCTTTATAAAAGGGAGTGCTCTAGAGAGCAGCTTCGCCATCATCCTTGCTACACCCACTGCAGGGCGAGGGCGTCTCCCGTGTCTCTTCAATTAAACCTGTCCTTTTCCAGCTGTGCCCTCCCTATGCCTTAGAGTCTCATAATCTCATCCTCCCTCCTAACCTTCTGCTGCCCCCTGCTACGCTTGCCTTCTCTTTGAATCCAATTCGTTATCCTTAAGGACCAGCGGTTATCTTGCCTACGAATTAAATGCCCTGCCCATTTCTTCCTTCTCATTGCGACTAGGATATTATTAAACCGCGTTTGTTCCCTCACCCATTCTGCCCGCTTCCGGTCTCTTAACGTTACACCTATCCCTTTTCTTTGCATGGCTCACTGCGTCGTCCTTAATTAAAGCTGAAACATTTTAATTAGCCTCAACGGTTCTGCCCCGTAGGAGAGTACCGGTAAGATAAAGCTGTTGTACACTTTTCTCTTGAGCGACATTGGCAATCTGCTATTAATTATCCCAGAGAACCTGCCATATGCGCTGCACCCCTTCTTACCCTTCCAACTATTTCTCTGTCATGATCCGGATCAGCTGCCACTACCTGCCCTAAGCATATCTTTACCACTTCCCGCGCCTCGCTGCCAATTGTGAACTGCTCTTTCCTTGCTAGGCTGTTGAACGTTACTTTGGTTTTCCGCGTGTTAATTTTTAGACCCACCGTTCTGTCCTGCGTAAATCATTGATCATGATTTGCAGTTCACCTCCTGAGTGACTCATTAATGCAATGTCATTAGCGTATCGCAGATTATTTACGTATTCTTCATTAACTCTTATCCCCAACTGTTCCCTATTCAGGCCTCAGAATACCAGCTGTAAACAGGCGGTGAATGGCGTCGGCGAGATCGTGACTCCTTGCCTGACGCCCTTCCTTATTGAAATTTAATTGGTCTCTTTATGGAGGACTATGGTATCTGTGCGGTTCCTGTATATATGTTCCAGTATTTTGACAGAAGGCACTTATGCACCCTCATTACGCAATGGCTGTATGAGTGCTGAGGTTTCCACTTTATCAAATGCTTTCTCGTAATCAATGAAGGATATATATAGGGGTCGGTTATATTCTGTGCATTTCTCTATCCCCTTATGTATATTGTGAATATGATCTATTGCTGAATATCCTTAACGAAAGCCTGCCTGATCATTTTGTTGAATAAAGTCAAAGGTTGTCCGGACTCTATTAATGATTACCTTAGTAAATACCTTGTAGGCGATGGACAGTGAGCTGATCGGTCTGAAATTTTTTCATGTCTTGGCGTCTGCTTTCTTATGAATTAAAATAATGTTTGCCTTCTACCAAGCTTGTGGTACGGTAGAGATCGTAAGGCATTGCGCATACAAGGTGGCTTGCTTTTGTAGCAGAATCTGTCCTCCGTCTTTCAACAGATCTGCTGTTACCTGATTCTAGTCAGATGCTTTTCCCCTTTGCGCTGTTCCTCATGCTTTCTTTACTTCCTCTTTCGCTACAGGTGGGCAGCCGCAATGGTGTGTGCTACTGTCTTTATCATTTACGTTCTTATTACATTGGCTACTGTATAGATTGTTGTAGAACTCTTCGACTACATTAACGATCTTATCCATCTAGCTAATGGCATTGCCCTCCTTGTCTCTGAAGGGACACATCTGCATTTTACCTACGCCAAGTTTCCTAGGAAGCATACTCTCTTTCTTACTCTCATATACGCGTATTCGTGCTTAGGCTGGAGTGCAGGTATGCGGCGACGTTGAGGTGGTCCTCACTGGTGACGTCCTGCAACATTGCGTCGAGCGTTGTCACGGCCTCCCTTCCATTTACGAGGTAAGGGTTCCACGGGGTTGCCTCCTTAACTGTGGTTTCTAGGCGAAGGAAACGTAGAGCAAGATCGCGTCCACTTATCGGTGTTCGGTGCAGCGGAGACGGAGTGTACTTACATGCAGTTCTTTTCCACTTTACCACCTTCACGGTGCCATTGAGATGTCTACAGAAAGCGAGAGGCACAGCCATCCAACTGGGTTTTTAGAGTCAGCGTAAGTTATCTCACAAAGTGGATTGCAAGCAGAGCTAGTTGTGTTCGGTGCAGCGGAGACGGAGTGTACTTACATGCAGTTCTTTTCCACTTTACCACCTTCACGGTGCCATTGAGATGTCTACAGAAAGCGAGAGGCACAGCCATCCAACTGGGTTTTTAGAGTCAGCGTAAGTTATCTCACAAAGTGGATTGCAAGCAGAGCTAGTTGTTACTACTAGTAAGCAGCACTAAGAAAATAAAAGAAATACATTTACGCCTGTCAACTGCAATGAAATATGGCCGATTTCAATCCTCCTTGATTTTAGAAGACATCAAGGCACTGACAAACAACGCATTACCGCTTAAAGCAAAAGCGTTAATGGTACAACTAGGTGGAATGGGTGAAACGGCGTGGAAAATCAGGCTCGCTGCAAAGAAAAAAAGGGTCGGCTTAGCTCAGCTAACCCTAGCTATGCAAGCGAAAGCACAGAATACATCTGAGGTCGCTTTCTAAGGTTCTTGGGGCCGAAGCATAGTCTGACAGACAGACGAACCACGTGGGTCGTTGCGGGTTCCGCATTGCGAGAACTCGCTTCCAGTGTCTCGCCAGTCTCCGCCACGGCTGCTAACAAGGCTTGTCGCTGTCTTCATTCGGCATCTTTAGCTCGCCGTAGAGGCAGGCGAAGCTCCCGCCCTCCCATGCTTTCGGCTGGCCGTTTTGCGCGTTTACGTTCCCTATCGATTGCTAAATCCCTCGACCAGTTTGCAATGTCGACCGGGTGATCAGACTCAGCCCGACGTCTGCGAGTACCCAATCTGGAGGACGTCGGCTCCGGCTGACTTGCTTTGTCCGCAGCGAGACGGCGGATAGGCAGCGCGCACCTCCGCTCCTACTGTTCGAAGTCTTTCATGCAGACGCAACGAAATCGGAGCCGCGTGGATAGTACACCCACGGCCGCTCATTGGCACCAAGTGCGTTGCAATTGAGCGGCCGTGGTGAAGCTTTCGCTTTAAAAGGTTGTTAAGCGGAAGTGAACTGGTGTCCCTTCGGTTGGGATCCCGGCACAACTTCTTCACCAATGAGGATGTTCGTTCAGGAGGATAAACAGAAGATTGTACAAGCACGTCGCGCAGCAACGTGCACAAATAACATAAAAGGAAAACTTAGTTTTAAGGTCCAGTGATTAGCGGCTCGGATTATGTGCGCTGACGTTCAATACAGCAGGATATGATGTCATGTGAAAAGCTGCCGATATCTGCGTAATTGCGCGCCAAGAAATCCCCAAGCGACCGCACGGACACTTTTAAACCATCGCCCCATAATTGCAAGGTGAATTTAAATACAGAATGAAGTTTATGAAGACGGTCTGGCTTGCCATAGCTACATACGCTTATTAAATACAAAAAGGGAAGTTCGACCGCCTGCCCAGCAATCAATGTCTACAAAAAAGGGTACTTGTGAGCACATTATATACCGGGCCGAGACAATTAGTTACAAAACTATGTGGTGCCGGACATCCACATGAGCAAGCTCGTGCTCGGGAACGGAGTGCGTTCTAACCGTAAATGAAGCCGGTGCTTATTTCATTAGGTACCGCTAACTAATGCATTCAGCGCACAAAAAATCAGTGGTCCAGTAAGAGGCTACCGCTCAACATATTCAAAGTATAAGCGGAACCCTTGCTTGCTTTCAACGCTCATTGTGTACTGGTGGGGATGCATCGAAGTTTTAATCAATGTCAAATTACAATCTGAGATTTAAGCGAAACGGAGATGTTATTGTTACTCTACATTTTGCTTTGCCCTGTTGTCGACGCACAGCAAAAAAATAAACAGCCGTGTGCTGTAGAATGAAAACTGGCCTTTGAACATTTCCTTTCCCCAAAAACCAATTATTATTATTAAAAATAGGTTTTATGGCAGCAAAACAAAAAAAATGCCCCGCCGCGGTGGCTCAGTGGTTAGGGCGCTCGACTACTGATCCGGAGTTCCCGGGTTCGAACCCGACCGCGGCGGCTGCGTTTTTATGGAGGAAAAACGCCAAGGCGCCCGTGTGCTGTGCGATGTCAGTGCACGTTAAAGATCCCCAGGTGGTCGAAATTATTCCGGAGCCCTCCACTACGGCACCTCCTTCTTCCTTTCTTCTTTCAATCCCTACTTTATTCGTTCCCTTACGGCACGGTTCAGATGTCTAACGATATATGGGACAGATACTGCGCCATTTCCTTTTCCCAAACCCGTAGAGTATCTGTTATGGGTCCAAGTTGGACTTATTTTTGGAAATGTGGCGGAGAGTTTGAAGGATGCTTCACTCCCGCCACCGTTTGGCCCGGTACTGCACTACCTCCGGGATCGGCCCTTTCTTTAGCGCGTCTTTACTATCCTGTCTTTCAATCCCATCTTTCAACTCTCCTCTATCTGCACGTGGTAGCGATTGTGGCTCGGCTTGAGCCAGTGAGCAGGCCTGTGCACTTTCTTTCTTCCTGGCACCGACAGACAGACTTTTCCTTTCCCCAAAACCAAATATTTAATTTATTCTTTCACTCCCTCCGGTGCAGTGGAAACACTAGAACATCTGCTCCTTCGCTGCTCCGCGTTCGCCGATGCTCGTCGCGATATGCTCGCGGCCTATAGGGCGCAGGGCATACTACCAGACTCCATCAAGACGCTATTGTGGCTGCAGGGCATTGCGCGCACTCGTGAGCGAACTTTGGTGAGCCTCTGTGCATTCCTCGAACACACGGGCTTGACGTCGCGTCTGTTCTCCGTCAGGTAGTTACACGCAGTGACCGAACGCTCCGCGAGTTCTACCTTGAACGATTAATAACTGGACGCCCCAATCCTGTTGTAACCTACACAGTGCTGTGCGCGTGAGTGATTTAATTCCTCTAAAATGAACTAATCACGCGCACAACCTGGACAAATTTCTTATTGTGTAAATAGTTTGTACATATTACTTCTCCCCCTATCCTCTCTTCCTGTCCCCTCACCTCTTTCATTTCATTTCTCCATTCTGCCTGCTATCCTTTATTTCCGCTGCCCCAGCTCAGGTGCTTCAGTATCGATGGCAGATGCCGGGGCTAGCAAAAATCTTTTCCTTCTTTTTTACTATTATTTTTAATAAAACCACTACCACCACCACCCTCCTTTATTCCTTTTCTTAGTGCGCGGTTCAGGTGTCCGCCGATATATCAGACAGATACTGCGCCATTTCCTTTCCCCAAAAAATTAATTACTAGTATTAAAAATAGGTTGTTTCAGGAAAGGAAATGGTGCAAGAATTGTCTAATCTCGGCGGACAACCCAAACGCACCGTAAGAGAAAGGAGGAAACATTTAGTGAAAGTTGAAATAAAGAGACGTTGTAGTAGAGGGCTCCTGAATAATTTAGACCACATGTGGATCTTTCATCGCACAGAACGTGGGCGCCACGTCTTTCCTATAAACTAGCATTTTCATTATACTACAAGAACACGGCAAAAATGAAAACAAAAATTTGTCAGTGCGCGTTAAAGATCCGCAGGTGCTCGAAATTATTCCGGAGCCCTTCTTCTTCTTCTCCTCAAGTAATATTATGATTATTAAACTACTGATCCGGGATTATTAAACTGCTGGTCCGGAGCCCTTCGAACGGCACCTCTTCGTTCCTTTCTTCAGTCAGTTCCTCCTTTATTCCTACCCTTACCGCGCGCTTTAGGTGTCCGACGAGATATGAGATACTGCGCCATTTTTTCCCCCAAAACCAAATAATATAATAACAATAATAATAATTGGTTTTTGGTGGCAAGAAAATTGCGCAGTATATGTCTAATATATCGTTGGACACCTGAACCGCGCCGTAAGGGAAAGGTTAAAGGAGGGAGTGGAAGAAGAAAGAAAGAAATAGGTGCCGTTTTGGATGGCTCCGGAATAATTTCGACCACCTGGGGACCTTTAACTTGCACTGACTTCGCGCAGCGCAGGGCGCCTTAGCGTTTTTCCTCCATAAAAACGCAGCCGCCGCGGTCGGGATCGAACCCGGGAACTCCTGATCAGTAGTTTAATAATCATAATAATAATAATTGGTTTTGGGGGAAAGGAAATGGCGCAGTATCTGTCTCATATATCGTTCGACACCTGAACCGCGCCGTAAGGGAAGGGACAAAGGAGGGAGTCAAACAAGAAAGAAAGGAGAGGTACCGTAGTGGAGGGCTCCGGAATAATTTCGACCACCTGGAGATCTTTAACGTGCACTAACATCGCACAGCACACGGGCGCCTTAGCGTTTTTCCTCCATAAAAAATAGCCTGGCTTAGCTTATGGTTAAGCCTAGGATGCGAAGCATACGTCGCTTGGCAAGCCGTACTTCTCGTTCTTCTCCCGTTTCCGTGGCTCTTTGTAACTTGCGCTTTGCGGTCTGGCGAGCCGCCCTCTCCCTGGCCGACATCTCGCTGCTCAACTGACTCAGCGAGTGCGTCGCCTTTTATACAATTGCGTGACGTCAGTATCTCCTAGCGGTAGGAGCGGGAGTTAGGCCGCCGGCGGAGGCTGCGCTTCCGCAAGCGAGCGCACGAGTTGAGCCCCAGCTTTCACAGCTGTTGTGACGTCATATCACGTGGTGCGCCGATGTTGGTCAAGTGGTAGCTACGCGGCCGCGCGCGGCGCAGCAAGGAAGAACTCGGTTGTGCGGCTATTATGCTTCGCATAAAACGCAGCCGCCGCGGTTGGGTTCGAACCCGGGAACTCCGGATCAGTAGTCGAGCGCCCTAACCACTGAGCCACCGCGGCGGGTGATCAGAAGTTTACAATTTACATTTTTAAATAAAGGAAATGACGCAGTAAATTCCTCACATGTCTGGGAGACACCCGAACTGCGCCGTAAGGGAAGGGATAAAGGAGGAACTAAGAAAGGAACAAAGAGGTGCCCTTAGTGGAGGGCTCCGGAATAATTTCGACCCTCTGGGGGTCTACAATGTCACTGACGGCACAGCACACTGGCGCCTTTGCTGTTCGGCTCCATCGAAACGCTGCCTCCGCCGCATTTGTGTCCTTTTACCGATGATTTTTCGAAGCTAGTGTTTTAATCGCGCGTTAAACACGACAGCTCTGAGGCTGCGTATTCTTACACACGGCGACATGAGTTTGTCGTTAAATGCTGGCCTAATTGCCTCGTATCAGGAGACCTTTACAGTCGTGTTTTCGGCGAAGTTGTGTCAATGCTGCTGTAATTTTTTTTCATTTCATTTTATTACCTTAAAGGCCCCAAAAGAGGGGTGTCACATAAGGGGTGGCAACAATTAAAATCACAGATTCACAATAACAGGAAAGTTTTTACATTTTCAGCGAAAAGACTTGGGCAAGTGATGATGGAGAGGAAAGAAGGAATTAGAAACGAAGAAAGAAGGAATTAGAAAAAGTGACGGTGCGTGAGCGTGGACGGGCAACTTGTAGTTGATGGCTGGTGCGATGAGATATGCCTGCTGGGGGAAGAATATAAGGTGCGATGTGCATAGGGCTGTGGAAGAATTTGCGAAATAAAGACAGGCTGGCAATGTGATGGTGGAGCGATAAGGGTGATAATCCGGATGCTGCTTTTAAGGAGGAAACACTGATGTCATAAGAGTACGATGAATGAATGAAGCGCGCAGCGCGATTTTGAACAGATTCGAGGGGATTGATGAGGTAAGCTTGATGAGGATTCCAAATGGGCGATGCAAATTCATGTTTGGACCGGACGAATGATTTGCAAGCTAATAACTTGACATGTTTTGAAGCATGGTGAAGATGGCGCTTGAGGAAACCTAGCGTCTTGTTTGCTGACGATATTATGTTAGCAACATGCAAGCTCCAAGAAAGATCACTCGAAATTGTTATGCCTAGGTACTTGTATGACTGAACTAGTTGTACGGGAATTTCTGATATTTCGTAAGAGAAAATTAGAGGATTACGGCGGCGGCTGATGGACAAAAGATTGCATTTACGTGGGTTAAGTTCCATTACCCACTTATTACACCACTCCTGAACTGCATTGAAATCATTTTGAAGAGAAGATTGGTCAGCAGTGGAGAGAATCGTCAGCGAACATGCGTATGTTAAATGTTACGTTTGAAGGCAGGTCATTAATGTACACGAGAAACAGTAGTGGGCCAAGCACAGATCCCTGTGGAACGCCCGACGTTACTAGGAGTGAGTTAGAGTTCTTATTGTTAACGGAGACAAACTGCGTACGATTAGTTAAAAACTCTTCAATCCACTTCAAAATATGGGAATGCAAATTTAATTGGCAAAGTTTTATCAGGACGCGTTTATAGGGTACTTTATCAAAGGCTTTTGCAAAATCTAAAAATACGATGTCAGTCTGTAGATTACAATCAAGATTAGCATGCAGATCGTGAATGAACGTAGCAAGTTGGGTCTCGCAGGAATAACCCCGACGAAACCCGTGCTGAGCAGGTTGAAAAAAGTTGCTCGAATCAAGGAATGTCATGATATGGGTATAGATGACGTGTTCCATGATTTTGCTGGGAATACTAGTTAGAGAGATGGGACGGTAATTAAGTGGCGAGTTCTTGTTACCTGATTTGTAGACTGGAACGACCTTCCCAGTTTTCCAGTCTATGGGCAGTTGACCTGTGAAGAGTGACTGTGCGAATAACAAGCACAACAGAGATGAACATATATCTTTGGTATTAATCAGTATTTTACCGTTGATATTGTCAGTTCCTGCAGAGGATGAAAGTTTAATGTTTTCAATTAGTGACGAAATTCCTGGTGAAGAAAATGTAAAAGAAGGCATAGTATCTTTAATAACGGGGCGTTTGGAGGAAATGCCGGATCTGTTTCATTAGTAAACACGGAAGAAAAGGCTGCGTTGAACATATTGGAGCATTCTGTTTCGCATACAGTTTCACCCGAACCATCGGTGAGGGAAATAGTCCGTCTGTACTGGGGGTTAATTACTTGCCAGAACCTACGGGGGTTAGTTGACAACATTTTAGGCAGATTGGAGTTGAAAAAGATGCGCTTGGCTCCTCGAATACTTGATAAGTACGTTTTTTCAGCTGCGTAATATTTGTTCCAAGCGTTCTGACTAGGAAGCAACTTGGCCGATCGGAAAAGACGCTTCTTTTTATTTTTAAGGCGTCTGAGTGTATTTGTGAACCATGGGTTTTGAGGGTTAGTTCGTATATTTATGATCGGAATAAACCTGTCGACCAAATCGCCGATTTTCCTCTTAAACAAGGACCAGTTATCATGACTGGATCTTTGATTAAAGTTAGACTGAAATGCTGGCCAAAATACGCGAATTTCATTATTTATTGCTGAATAGTTTCCTTTATCGTATAATCGGATAGTTCTTTTAGTTGTTGCGCGTAAGGATGGTTTAATCGTGAAGCCAGCATGTATGACGTGATGATCGCTGACGCCTGGTTAATACGTGATAGAATGAACGCATTCAGGGTTATCCGTTAATAATAGATCTCGAATATTTGCACAGTCTTCGGTTACACGAGTTGGCTCGGGTACAGTTTGAATGAGATTAAAATTAAGGCAAACGTCTAGAATTTCATTAGCATCCTTACTACCTGTAGCGGTTAGATTATTCCAGTCGATACTGAGAAAATTGAAGTCTCCGAATAGGAGAGTGCATGTGTTAGGGTGTTTAGGTTTAATTTCATTAAATGCGTTATTAAGTTTTCGCGAGAAATCTGGGCTGTTAGGAGGCCTGTAGCAAACGCCGATCACAACTGATTTAGGTGAAGCGTGGCATAAAACCCATATTATTTCTATATCTGATGAAAGGTTATTGGCTGAGCATGATAGTTCTCGAGCGGTGGCAATCAGTACCCCTCCTCTCCTTCGATATGGGCGATCTTTGCGAAAAACGCAGAAATTTGGCAAGTCAGCTAGCACTTCACTATCGGAAATATCGCTGTTAAGCCACGTTTCTGTCAAGACTACTATGTTACTGGCAGATGAAGTGACGATATGGGAAACAATGTCGCGCTTTGAAATGAAACTTCGCACGTTAGTAAAGATTGCTGACAATGAAAGCGCTTCTTGGTGTACATGCCCAGAACGATCTGTCGACAGGGGCTGAGATGGTTTCTATTTTACCTCTTTGACTGTTTGTGATGATTCATCTATTATGTAGCGTTTAGGACCAATGTATACTGTATTGAAGCGCAAAGAGAACTTAACGGATACCGATTTGGCAAAGGCTACAAGACGTTTGTGGGCGTTACGGACGGGAAGGGAGAAGTCTTCTTCAATACTGTAGATGGTGCCTTTCAGCTTATTGCCTAAGGAAAGGATGCTTTCTTTAGTTTTAGATGACGTGAATTTAACGATGATTGGCCTGGTGCGATCAGTAGAGCGGCGCCCGAAGCGGTGAGCACCCTCGATTAGATTGGGCTCGATGGCAAAACCTAGTTGAGTGGAGCAATGGCGAATGACTGTTTCTTCCGAGTCTGCATACGATTCAGTGGGGTTAGTGTCAGGAATATTGTGAAAATCAGATTGTTACGGTGAGACCGATTTTCTGCATCGTCCATACGTGCTTCCAGTTTGTCGACCTTGCAGGTAAGTTCAGTGTTTAAAGTTTTCAGGGCGTCGATTTCAGAATGGAGAGTAGAAAGTGTGGCGTAGTGTGATTCTAGAGTGTCCATGCGCTTGTTTAAGTTGGCCAAGGTTGTTTCGGTAGTTGTCAGTTGGTGTTTAATGTCCTGCAGATCTGAAATTATTGTAGCTTGTCCGGTAGTTAGTTTCTGGAGCTCGGAAAGTATGCTGTCGTAACGGTCGGGGCCTGGGTTAGTTTCAACATTCGGCAGCAATACTACAGCAGCACTGAGGGCTCGGCAGCTGCATTAAAAAGTAGTTACTGGTTTTTTTAGCAAATAGGGAAAACTTATTACTAACCTGCATTGTGAAAAGTATCGGATTAGTAGCCTGCGCTGATGCACAGCTACCGAGCCCACAGAGCGGCGACGATGACAGCAGGGGCTTTATATGGCTGATAGAATTATCAGATGATGTTCTTGGTGATGGGACTGGCCACTGATGGTCCAAGATGACGTCCTCTGGCGGGGATGATTGTAGGCGATGGTGCAGCAACGGAGATGGGGCAGGTGGATGAAAAAGGCCTTTTTCAAGGAACTTCGGAGCAGCGGCCAAAACTGATGAAAAGGAGGCAGACGGTAGAGCGTCAAAAATCAGTTGCACAGCGAAGGCAAACACCTGCATTGTGAAAAGTATCGGATTAGTAGCCTGCGCTGATGCACAGCTACCGAGCCAGCTACCGAATGAAATCATGTTTTGCCGTGGTTTTTCTTCAAAGCTTTGCACTTTCTACTGGGATTTTGGCACCCTCCTCACAAATCTTTACTACAACTAAACCGTGGAGGCTGCTATAGGCTTATATGAAAGTGACGCTAGTCTCCTGTACACTTTTGAGGCGGAGCAATCTTAACGCGCAAAAGTAAGCGTTTACGAAGCTTTGGATGCAGTAAGAGAATCTGGATAGCGGGATAACGTCGAAGTCCCAAGTTTAGAAAATCGCCGCATTGAATGACATAAAGAATATTAAAAAGCACACGCATGCGTTATTACATAACCTCCACATATTTTGCTTCCTTTTATTCAGTTTAGCTTGACACAAGTGATCCTCGCCCACGGACAAAACTTTCTGCTGGTAAGATCTTTGTTCGCTGCTGTACGCCAATGGCCTCCAAAGTATTTTCATGTATACTTATTTCGCCGTTGTGTTTGCTGCCCTGCGGAATAATAACCTAATATAGGAATATAAATAAACGAAAGGAAACAAGATCATGTTTTAGTCACAGATTCTAACAAAAACTTCACAGTTCTGGTCCACTGTGAAGAATGGTTTTAAGTCCGTGCAAAGTCTAAACGTGCCGAACACAAATCTGAAACCGGGGCGCGTCGGTTCCCCACGCGCTCGGTTTCACTGCGGCCGCCTTTATGGCAATATCTCTTTGCTGATCGGAGCAGCCTTAGTTTTGTATGAAACAAGCATCGTTTCTCGAGGGCCTCCAGTAAAGTGTTCTTCTCGCCCACATATTGTTAGAAAGGCTTGTGACGCAAGTCAATATTTCCTATACTGCCACTGTATGTCGGACCCCGCGCTGTCATTTTGTCTTCTAGCCCTCTCACGAGAAGAGCAAAAATGGGATCGAGTGCGCTTTGCAGATGCAGTCAGTTTATAGCAGATGTTGTCAGTTTATAGCTGCCTCATATTCTTCAATAGAATACAATACCCACGTGTCCCACATGTGCTGTTACGTGTGTGACGCAAACATGAGGCCCAAACGAGCACATCTGATAACTACACTAAGTAGAACGCGGCAAGCGATGCAAAGGAAATTGATAAAGTCAACCCCCAGAGATCGGCAGAGAACCGTGGATTTAGAAAGCAGATTGCCCGAAATCAAGAGGAGGAATTCAGCTAATTCAGGGTCAGGCAACAACAGAGAACAGCTATATCACATCGAAAGGCGAGGCAGCGTAGCTGGCAGCTGTCAAATCGAACTCGGTCTTAAGACTTTCCATTACAATGAACTGTCAATGCGCACATCGCGGCGTTTGAATTTGTATAGTTTTGTGACAATATTAAACCACTGCGTCTCTGGACGCAATGTGAAGTCGTTAGTGCAAAATACTTTGAGAATTAACTGACCGGTGCTTTTATTTCAGCAAAAGCTATTCAATTTGCGTTCATAGCGAATGTTATAGCACCGCTCTCGTAGAAATACGATGTGCTGTCCAACGTTTAGGGGAATCCCTCAAGGCAGAAAAGAACAGGTTAGCAAATTGGTAGAGCTACCGCCCCGGTGAGGTTGTGGACCCGGGTTCGAACCTCGGACCAGAACAAAATTTCTGCAGAGTTTCTGTGAAATCTTTCCTTCATAGCTGTATGGCTACACTTGGGTGGATGATAATGGGAAATTGCTGCTTTATTATGCTCGACGTGAAGCCTGGCCCGCATGCAGTGTTTTTCGCGGGGCGAAAACGCACGAAGTGTCAAACGCACGTGGTTAGACCGCCAAACATGCACTATCACTGGGCGCTTTTCGCGCCTCCTTCTTGCGCCCATAGTGGTGCAAGTTCGGAGGAGCCGCCGTGCGCATGCGCATAACACGCGGCAGGTTTTGGCGTGCATAAAACGCTCCATGCGGGCCAGGCTTAACGCTTTCTGCGGCGGTGGTGCGGACCCTTCTAAAATTTGTCTATAGACTATCTATAGGCTTTTTATAGACTCCATTGCCTTTCTGTAGATATCTTTTTGTGTAGTTATAGTCTACAGACTGTCTGTAGACAGTGTATTCATAGTCTACAGACTGTCTTTAGACGAAAGTGTACTAAAACTGTATGACCATAAATCTGTAGATCGTCTATACACTTCCTAAAGATTTTTATTGCTATAGACTGTTCTGTAGGGTTTATCTATAGAGAGTTGATAGACGTTATAGGCAGACTATGGACAGTCTAGAGACTGTCTAAAAATTTTTATAAGGGGAACTCCTAACCTGCGAAAGCTTTGTGCCATTCTTTCTTTAGAGCCGAATGTCATACGAAGATGTAGTTTTTTTTTTTCCAACGCAGATGTGCGCTTCCAAATAAGCGTATCCATGGATGAAGTTTGGTGTGGCAATCTACGACACCGAGTTAGACGGCAGGATTGAAAATGCGTCCTGCCTGCAGCAACATTGTAAGTAGCATCGATGGGATTTGTTGCGTTTATATCTATAGGCTTTATTTTTAAGGCTCGAAGATCAAATGTTATGCGACAATTTGACCAAGATATCTAAAAACTTGCCTTCTCCAAATATCCGGTCAGTGGTAGCGCTCACCTTTAAAAAGAGACTACAAACAGACGACATTAACTGATTTATGCTTATTCATAAGAAAAATTGAAAGCAGCTACACGAAAGAAATTTCAATTCTGAAAAGCAAGATAGATAACGCGAACCAGACGGTATTTTTTCGGCTCGAGAGTCTTGGGGCTTTGAACTTGCAGCGCGGAAAAGAATCAAAGGGCGGTAGCCTTAGCGCGCATGCGCCGATGAGCATTGCGGTGGCTTGCCTCAGAAGCAGCAGGGTTCTCTTCATGTGGTGGCAACAAATATTTGTGCTTCAGCGCCGGGTGTTAAGGGCGACGGCGACAAGTTCCGTTCCGGACCCTAGGTACATTGTGTCTACAGTTTGTAGACATTTCATGCTTACAGCTGTTGAATCAGCGAATCTCCGTACAAAGAGACGGGCCAAGTTTTCGTTTGTAAATACCAACCAAACTAATTTTTAGATACGATTTTGTTAGTCAAAATTGTCTTGCAAGGCGTTCTCTTGTATCCGCCGTCCCGAATTTCAACAAGATGTATTAGTCGCTTTCTTTTCCTGGCACCGCCGGTGTTGCTTATGGTGGAGGGCCTGCCCATGTGGATCAATTAATTTCACAGTTCACCCATTTAACTGATCTGGAGAACTACTACCGAAGTCGGAAAGCTGCCAGCCCCAATTGCATTAGGCAAAGGTGACCATCTGGAAACAACCCTAGTGTTTGCCAGTGATTTGAGCATCCGCTTCGCATGCGGGAGGTTCGAGGTTCGACCACCACTGCCGACGAGTATCCACCGGTGATGCAATGGGCAAGCGTTGCCGTGGCCTGGTGCTCAGCTTATCTTTGGTTAAAAGCAGGAGAAATGAGTCTCTGGCTGAAAATACTGTGTGCAAAGGTCGTCTTCGGAGAAGGCTGTGCTTGCGCTGTTAAAACCCATCATCATCAGCATCATCATCATTAGCCATCTGGAGACATCGTATAACGAGCGAGGTACGGTGTGGCAGCTTTTTACGCTTGATGCCTGTGAAGATAGATAGCACTTGGTGAACGGCGCTTATTTATTTGTAAAAATATTCAGACGCAATTCTTTTCAAAACCCAGATGAACCTCAACGATGGATTCCAGCGAGTGTACATGCTGCAGCAGATCCTGAAAACTCTGCATTTTCCCGCGCCGACATGGACGAAGGAAAACAGCGCGAACTGCAGCTCATTCGCCATCAACAAAATTCGGCGAGGGTACACCGTTTAGGGTCTAGGAAGTGTATGCGACTTTTCTGGCGTCTGGGCTCCAGAAGTTGTTGGACGATCCTTCCGCCACTGTTTCCTAAAGAGCACGAACAGTCCACGTGGATTCGATGAAACGTCACCCTGTCTGTCCATTTAAACGAATGAAAATCTTTTTAAAAAACGAAGAAATGAAAGTTGGGATTTCTACCTCGGCGCCAGCAATGCGTCACTACCCTTTGGTTTCGTGATGGCGTAACTGGAAACGATTGTGAAACAACCGTTGGCTTTTTCCTGGACATTGACGGCAAAAAACGAATGATTTACAGCTTGTGTGCCTCTTTTTAGAACTGGTGTTTTTTGCTTTGCTCGGCAAGCCCGACTCAAGGTGGAGTGCACCTATAGATTAAAAACATCGCATATCGTTATGTCAAAGGGACCCCTGTGCTGAGGGGTGCACTGTAGCTACGTCCGCTGGACTAACGTCAGTCTCGTCGTGCTTGAGTGCTATATGGTACGGCTTTGAACAGCAATCTACCGAAATTGTTTCAAATTCGTCACCGTTGTATAAAATCTCTTCAGCTCCCGAATATATGCAAGTCGTCAATGGAGGGAGCACAGCCTAATATTACGCGCTTTTAAAGGAAGAAATAGGTGCCGTAGTGGAGGGCTCGGGAATAATTTCGACCACCTGGGGATCTTTAACGTGCACTGACATCGCACAGCACACGGGCGCCTTGGCGTTTTTCCTCCATAAAAACGCAGCCGCCGCGGTCGGGTTCGAACCCGGGAACTACGGATCAGTAGTCGAGCGCCCTAACCACTGAGCCACCGCGGCGGGTTACGCCAAATGCGAATTTAGTCCCTAGCACTTTGGTTGTCACTTCGGTGTCTGTTTCGATTAGAGGCTTGGTTTTCAAGGTCAGGCAGACTTCAGACAACGATGGACAAAATAACACTTACGGGCTTAATGCGATATCGTTAACGGGTTAGGGCCCATATGCATGGAATTGGCCATCCTATACTTTAAGCTCATAGTTCTATGGGAGTCCTCTAATCCTTGTGGTATGTGCATCTTCTGTGATTGATTTGAGTGTATTATTTTGTCAATTCTGCCTATTTTGTGATCTTACGATATCAACGTAGAATGTAAAAATAACTAGTTATATTTTGTTTGTTTGCTGCCTCGTTTTTTTCTTTTTTCTTGCGTGTGCTTTATTGTGATTGCTCTTAAAGAATTGTCATCCGCATTGCTACTGGTCCCGATAAGCGGTTTTCAAAACTTGTCAAGCTGCTTCCTCCGCTTTTCTCCTCAAACCTTTCCGTTCTGAACTTGTGTATTGCTATCAGAAAATAAATCACTTCTTTACTTATTCGGTGTAGGGGAAAGGAAATGGAACAGTATCTGTCTCACATAACGGCGGGCACCGGAGCCGCGCCATAAGAGAAGGGCCAGATAAAGGAGAGACCGAGAGAAGAAAGGAAGGAAGAGGTGCCGTAGTGAAGGCCTAAGGAATAATTTAATAATAATAATTGGTTTTTTGGGGAAAGGAAATGGCGCAGTATCTGTCTCATATATCTTTGGACACCTGAACCGCGCCGTAAGGGATGGGATAAGGAGGGAGTGAAAGAAGAAAGGTAGAATAAGTACCGTAGTGGAGGGCTCCGGCATAATTTTGACCACCTGGGGATCTTTAACGTGCACTGACATCGCACAGCACACGGGCGCCTTAGCGTTTTTCCTCCATAAAAACGCAGCCGCCGCGGTCGGGTTCGAACCCGGCAACTCCGGATCAGTAGTCGAGCGCCCTAACCACTGAGCCACCGCGGCGGGGCAAGGAATAATTTCCGCCACCTGCGGATCTTTAACATGCACAGATATCGCACAGCAGACGCGTGCCTTTGCGTTTTGCCTCCACCGAAACGCGGCCGCTGCGGTCGGGTTCGAGACCGGGTACTCCGGACCAGTAGCCGAGCGCCCTAGCCACTGAGCCACCGTGGCCTGTTTTCATATTTGGAATGCTCTAGCTCAGTAAAATACGTTAGATGCTAAAATGAACTAATTAAGTTGATAGTTGGGCATATATTTAATTCCTTACAATTATTTAACCGATAATATTATGATTTAACTAATGGCATATTCGTAACGGGCTCGGTGAGTACATGTTAGTCACCAATATTGCCTATTTAGGTGAATAATTAGTGATGGTTAGGCTTAACATTTCGGCTGTGACGTCAGCACTCGGCAGCTCAATCACATGGTAATCGCATGGACAATTGATAGCGCTACCAAACAGCTAACGCTCGTTACTTCAGCGCCTTCCAGACGGTTGCACCATTTTTTTCCTTTCTTCTTTTAGTCCCTCTTTCATCCCTTCCCTTACGGCGCGGTTCAGGTGTCCGCCGATATGTGCGACACACTGCGACATTTCCTTTCCCCAAAGAAATTTTTGAAAGGAAGGGATAATGAATGGAGTGAAAGAAGAAAGGAAGAGGCGCCGTCGCGGAGGGCTGCGGACTAATTTAGAACACCTGGGGATCGTTAGCGTGCACCGGCATCGCACAGCACACGGGAGCCTGTTGCATTCCGCTTTCATCGAAACGCGGCCACCGCGGCCGGGTTCGAGTCCGGGAACTCCGGCTCAGTGGCCGAGCGCCCTAACCACTCATCCAATCCGGTGGGTAGTTGTGTCCTCTCCAAATTTTAAGGCGAAAGCCTTTAATGCCTCATACTTGCTTCAACGACCCTCTCCGTCCATCCGTTACGCTTCTGCACAATTGGTGGTATCAGTGCGCATGCGCGAGGGGGCGCCACCGGCGCGCGTGCCGACCCCGCGCCAAACGCCTCGCAGCTGTCGACCGAGTTGGGTGCCGCGCAACCTCCCTCCTAGCGCTGGCTTCAGTGGAGTCTCAGAATGCGGGCAAACGCAAGCATACTACTTCCCCCGCTATACAGCGACAAAAGACCAATGAGCGAATGCGCCGGCATCGGCTTCATCTTCGCCCGTCCATTCGCGAAAACTGTCACACTGTAGCTGTCGACCAAAGGACGTCAACTCGATAAGAAAAAATTCTTGCGCACGGCGCAATTCGAGCCACCATCCTTCAGTTCCGCAGCCGAGCGTGCTAACGACTATAGGCTGCTTCTGCCAACGTATATGTAGTAACAATTGCGTATTAAACTTCTTAACCACACATCAGTGACACAAGCAGCAACACCGCACTAAAGGCTTTCGCCTCGCCGCACTATAGGTCAACAAACTGCCCCCCCCCCCCCCTAAATTTTTACGCGACAGCGTATGCACCTCGTTCGGTCGAAAAGCCGTCGGCGTTGTATAGTAGTAGTAGTCGGCACCACGGGTTGTAAATAATGAGTAAATAAATGGTTTTTGGGGGAAGAAAATGGCGCAGTATCTGTCTCTTATATCGGCGTACATTATTACCGCGCCGTAAGGGAAGGGATAAAGGAGGGAGTGAAAGAGGACAGGAAGAAAGAGGTGCCGTTATGGAGGGCTCCGGAATAATTTCGACCACCACGGGATCTTTATAGTGCACTGACATCGCACAGCACACGGCCAACTTAGCGTTTCGCCTCTATAAAAACGCAGCCGCCGCGGTCGGGTACGAACACGGGAACTACGAATCAGTAGCCGAGCGCCCCTAACCAATGAGCCACCGCGCGTGTGAGACAGCGTAATTTCCTTTCTTTAAGACCAATTTCGATTTAATTTTCCTTCCCTTACGGCGCAACCCGCCACGGTGGCTGAGTGGTTAGGGCTCTCGGCTACTGATCCGCAGTTCCCGGGCTCGAACCCGACCTCGGCGGCTGCGTTGTTATGGAGGCAGAGCGGTAAGGCGCCTGTGTGCTGTGCGATGTCGGTGCACGTTAAAGATACCCAGGTGTCCGAATTTATTCTGGAGCCCTCCACTACGGCACCTCTTTCTTCCTTTCTTCTTTCACTTCCTCCTTTATCCCCTCTCTTACGGCGTGGTTCAGGTTTCCAACGATATGTGAGACAGATACTGCGCCATTTCCTTTCCCCAAAAACCAATTACAATTATTATTTTCTTACGGCGCTGTTCGGGTGCCTACTGGCATATATATGAGACATTTCCTTACACTATAACCAATTTTCATTTCACTTTTCTTCCCTTACGTACGGCGCGGTTCGTGTGCCCATCGACAAAAGTGAGAGAGGTGTCATTTCCTTTCCTTAAATTGTCCAACGGGCAAGGCGTCGCACCGAGCGGGCTATGACGTTCCTTCGCAACGCTGCAACACGCGGTCGCGTCCCGCTCTTGAGGGTTAAGCGACCCCTAATTTTTTAACCCGGCAGCGTTAAGAAGCTCGTGTTACAGAAAACCTGTGTCGTCGGCGTCGGCGTCTTTGGCCGTGAGCGAAAAATGGTGCATCACGGTGGACAGCTTAACCGCGCCGTAAGAGAAGGAATTTTAACGCGATAGCATTAAGGGTTGAATGATGGATTCATTTATCAATTGCTTGATCGTTGATTGATCGATCGATTTTTCGATTCTTCATTCGATTTATTGGCCTATCGATTGATTAATTGATTGATCGGTCGATTGATCGATCAATCGATCTATTTTTTCTTCCCTTACGGCGCGACCCGGATGTCCAGAGAGAAATGTGAGACAGGCGTCATTTCCTTTCCTTAAGAGCAATGAAATTTCATTTTCCTTCCCTTACAGCCCGACTCGGGTGACTGCCGAGGTATGTGAAACAGGCGGCCTTTAATTACATTGTCCAACGGGCCACGCGTCGCGCCGAACGGGCTATGGCGTTCCATGTACTCATCGGCAACGCTGCGACGCGCTGTCACGTCACTCTTAAAGACGAATCTCAAGTGTCCTCCAAATTTTGTCTCAACGCCTTTCACACTTGTCCTGAAATGATTCTATGATCCTCAGTAGGAGCGCCTGCCTCATTTTCCCTCTAAAGTCGAGCTCATCGTCCCCTCAAGCTCTTAACTACTAACACAGGGAAGTACGAGCTGTTCGCGCTTAGAAACAGCGCCTTTATATAAGGTATTAGACGCTTGCAAACATTGGTGCCTTGGAGCAGCAGAGTTGACCTAATTTTTACTCTCCTAAGTGAGATTACGACCGTCGTCATCGTTTTGTAGGATGTACCCGCCGCGTTGGCTCAGTGGTTAGGGCGCTCGACTACTGATCTGGAGTTCCCGGGTTCGAACCCGACCGCGGCGGCTGCGTTTTTATGGAGGAAAAACGCTAAGGCGCCCGTGTGCTGTGCGATGTCAGTGCACGTTAAAAATCCCCAGGTGGTCGAAATTATTCTGGAGCCCTCCACTACGGCACCTCCTTCTTCCTTTATTTTTTCACTCCTTCCCCTATCCATTCCCTAACGGCGCGGTTCAGGTGTCCAACGATATATGAGGCAGATACTGCGCCATTTCCTTTCCCAAAAAAACAATTATTATTACAATAGGATGAGGGGTTAAAGATCTCCATCGAGAGGCCGTAGGATTGACTATTGTGTGTTTTGTAATGCCAGAGCTTGCATACAATAAATAACGGCATCTGATTGCAATTGATTGCATATAATTGAAAATTTATTTTGTGGGAAAGGAAACGGCGCAGCACTTCTCACATCTCGGCGGACACCTGAACTGCGCCGTAAGGGAAGGTATAAAACAGCGACTGGGAGAAGAAAGGAAAAAAGAGGTGCCGCAGTGGAGGTCTGCGGAATAATTTTGACCTCCTGGGGGTCTTTAACGTGCACTGGCATCGCACAGCACGCTGGCGCATTTGCGTTTCGCCTCCATTGAAACGAAAAGGCTCCGTGTCGAACCCGGGTACTCCGGCTCAGTCGACGTAATTTTTGGATGGCCTTACCTGTGAAGGCGAGGCCTGTGTGTGAACCCAAAGAGGCAACCGTACAAGGATTTGCCTCAGGCAGTGCAAACCCACAAATACTAGTCATGTAGTGGGTGCGTTCGCCGGCTCTAGCTAATGCTCGTAGTGCGCGAGTTTGTACTCTTCGTGTGTGAGAGCTTTTTGTGTTTCGTGGTCTCGTGGTGTGCATTAAACGTGTGTGCTTGTGCCGACGGTGGAGTCCTAGCTATTTTATTCACTATCACCGACCTCTCCTAGAACATTTCACTGCATTGTAAAAAATTAACTCAACAAAGTACTCCCGCCGAGATGCGGTGGACTGGAAATTTGTTTTCAGCAGACATGACGCAAGCGCTTTGTCACCGTTGTTGCCAGATGATTTCTCACCAACGCACCAAAACGAACGCATAAAAGGATGTTTCATCGCCATCTTGGTCGCAGTTCTGCTATATATGCGAATCTGACAAAACACGACACAGCACGCAGTGCAGTAGGTTAATCCAGGGGTAGCACGGATTAGACGGCGACTTATTTTCTTGCGTAGAGCCCACATTTATGCTGCATCAGCTGTCGACAAGATCGGTGTAGTAAGCACGTGGGGACGCGCCATTTGCAGCCCCGGCACAGTTCATGTGCGACCTACAGCGGTTGTGTGTGGGCAGCACCTATGGGTTTGACATAGAGCCTACGTTCACGTTGCAACTGTCCTCGAGTGCCGTACAGGGGACCGGTGTGGAAATAGATGCAGGAAAGTGGTCTGCGTCAGCCCTAACAACGCTGATATGAGACCCATGTAGTATGAACAAGGCCTGCCCAATTTCTACTTACCCATGCTGGCCCCACACAGGCCCCACATCGTGTGCTATATAGGAATTTTCAGAAACCTTTCAGGCCGCCCTTCTTTTTTCGAAAAACTTCACGGCCAGTGTCGTCCTCGAACGCGGGTTTCTTCGTTGCGTTGCGGAGGAACGCAGCCGCTTTTCAGACTTCATTTGTGATGTAGCTCGGTGGTTACGGCCCTCGGCTGCTGATCCGGAGTTCCCGGGTTCGCACCCGACCGCAGCGGCCGCGTTTCAATGGAGGCGAAATGCAACGGCGCCGGTGTGCTGTGCGATGTCAGTGCACGTTAAAGATTACCAGATGGTCCAAATTATTCCGGAGCCCTCCACTACGGCACTTCTCTCTCTCTTTCCTCTCATCCCCTCCTTTTTCTGTTTCCTTAAGGCGCGGCTCAGGTGAGGAAGTTAGTGCGTCATTTCATTTCCCCAAAAACCATTCTTCAATTTTTTTTTCAGTCGCCCAGGCCAGCACTAGCCTTGAGTCTAGGCTTTGGTGGGTGACGCCGGAGCGGTTCACGCAAAGCAACAACCGCTTCTGAATGAATGAATGAATGAATGAATGAATGAATGAATGAATGAATGAATGAATGAATGAATGAATGAATGAATGAATGAATGAGCTGTTTATTTAGAATGGGAGGCTCAAAAGTAGCTTTGTATCAACGCATTGTACGGAATTTTTTTTTGAGACAGGATATTTGCACATTCAAGGAATCGAAGCAGTCCGTTACGGTAGGGCGACGCGACAGGTGTCTTTATTGAGTGCGTGCATGCGCGGCGCGCGTGTTTTTTTTTAACTTTGTATAATTTCTGACGGCTGAGTGACATTTTTTTTATGACTTTGCCCATGAGGGCGTTGCCTGTCTGCAACGCGAGGAAAGAATCTGTAGCACATTGTCGTTGAACAACGCTACCACAATTTCACCAAATGTAGGCGGAAGTTGTGCTAGCAGTGTCCAGTAGCAAGGATTTTTTCTTTTCGTTGGCAGACAGGCTTCACCCTCACTGGCAAAGCCATCCATAAATTCCATTCAGCTGTCCGAAACTACACAAGGCTAATAGGATAATTTTATTGAGCTCTAACGCAAGTGCTTCTATGCGGTTCAGGTTAGTCCATCTCCGCAACGGTCGGTGGCCCCTAATCGAGGGCTGCGCTGGATGCTGCCGTGAGCTGACCTCGTTGTATCAGACAGATCTGGTGATCGCGGAAGTCGCTGGAGGGCATACCCTCTCATTGCTCCGCACTTGGGTTTAGTATAATTGGGACGACGTCGACTTTTGGCATGCCCATGTCATGTGATATAGTGTAGGTTTTTTATGGCGCCACGGACACTTGTGTTCGTAAAGTGTGGGATGTGTTTAGGTTTGGATATGACCCCATTTGTAGTTCTCTATGTGACAGCCTCTTCTTTGTTTAAGGATTTGTGCGGTGGTGGGTACCGCATCCTGCTGCCTTCGCTGTTGTTTGGTATGACCGAGTACTCCTGAGGTACTGGCTGGGATTCCTCAAGGTCGTTGACGTTCAATGCTCGGTAGTTAGTATATCCTCGAGCAATCCTGTCCGCCTCTTGGTTTCCTGCCACGCCCGTGTGCCCGGTACCCAGATGATCTTACGTTTGTTCTGTTCTGCATCTGTCTGTTGTGTCTTGCAGTTAACACAATGCTAAAAAAAGTTCCATTCAACTGTCAGAAATTATGCGATCCTAATAAGAACCCGTGCACGCAGACACTCGATGGAGACCTCCATCGTGTCGTCCTACCGCAATGAGCAAGTTCGATTCCTTGAATGTGCAAATATTCTGTCTCCAAGAAAAAAAAACTCCCTACACTGCGCTTATACAAAGTGCCAGCATGTGAAAAATTTAATACTTTATTCAGAAGAGGTTGCTGCTATGCGTGAACCGCTCCGACGTCACAAACAAACGCCTAGACTCAAGGCCGTTGTGCTGGCCGGTGGGACCGGAAAAAATATTGATAATAGCAAGTAGATTTCGGGGAAAAGAAATGCGCAGTATCTGTCTCATATATCGTTGGAGACTTGAACCGCTTTAAGGGAAGAGACAAATGAGGGAGTGGAAGAAGAAAGCAAGAAAGAAGTGATGTAGTGGTGGGGATCCGGAAAAATTGCGACCACCTGGGTGCACTGACATAGCACAGCACACGGGCGCCTTACCGTTTTGCCTCCGTAAAAACGCAGCGGCCGCGGTCGGGTTCGAACCCGGGAACTCCGGATCAGTAGCCAAGCGTCCTAACCACTGACCCACCGCGGTTAGGGAAAGAAATTGAAAATTGGTTTTGGGGGAATGGATATGGCGCAGTATCTGTCTCGCATCTCGGCCGACAACGGAATCGCGCCTTACGGAAACGGATACAGGAGGGACCGAGAGAAGAGAAGGTAAAATAGGTGCAGTAGTGGAGGGCTCCGGAATAATTTCGACCACCTGGGGACCTTTAAACGGGTAGAGACACATTTTTGTGTTGCACCTCTTGGTTGTAAATATTGCGTAGCGATTCTGTAAGCATGGTACACGATGTTAGAAGCACGAACTCGTACTATATAATTAATAATCGTACTATTTGTACCACCTGTTTTGGTTTCGGTACGTAGTTGCCAGGTTTTTACATGACGCCAAAAACCAGACAATGCGTTGTCACGTGGGTCCGGAAAATCGTTACGTCGAGCGGGGACGTCGTCTGTTTGACACGCACATGGTGCGCGTAAACACGGAGAGACAGGAGCAGGGCAAGTCGCGATGGCGAATAGCTCCGAGTCGGAAGATGAATTTTATTTTGGCAAGGACACTGATTATGAGGCATCGGGAGGACACAAGCGATGAAGTAGACGCCGCGTTTGAGATCCCCGACAACCAGTTTATTTTTACACCACTTGAGGTAAACGTGGATGAGCTTTTCCTGTTGGGATCTGCACCAAACCCTGGCCAATCACCCCCCCCCCCCCCGTGGGTATGTGACATCGTGTTTGAGGCAAAACAACAACAGCTTTATTTTTGACCCGCTGGCCAGCGATTCAGAAAGGGAGGCAGGCGTCAGGCCTGTTGCAGTTGAGGCTGTGCGAGCGGACGTCGAGCGTATAGGCAACGTCAACCAGTAAGCAGTGTTGTCGTGTTATTTTGCTGCTCGTGTAAGAGATTTCAAAGCGAAAGGTTTATTAGCCGCAAACTCGCGATGTCGCCGTGGCGGTACTCCATCGAGGCACGTTACGTCACAACGCGCGCCTCGCCACGGAAGGTTATTGTGCTTCGCGCGCTCGCCGCGCCATCTGGCATGATGTCACACCACGCCGCTCGCCGCCGCCGCCGTTTGGTAGGGCGTGACAACGCGTTCCTCGTCGCTGCGTTCGCATCCGCTCGCTTATCACATGATTGAAACGGAGAGCTGGCGTGCGCCGCAACCACATTTGAGGTGACTGTATGGACGGTGACGGTTATGATAAGCTCGAGGAAGCCTGGAATCGACAGCGGAACGAGATGAACAGGATACGAATCGCCCCGGAAACAGACGAACAGCGCATCGAACGACTGGCTAAACGCCGCCGTGAATATGCCGCCGCGAGACAGGCACGTTTAACGTCCAGTGTCTCGACCGCTAGCAGCAGCGACAGCAGCCGGAGGAGAGACCTGTCAAACCTGTCTTTTTGTCAAATCGCTACCGAAGAAGCGGCTGCCTCGCCGACACGACGCGTGCCTTTAGCACAACGCCCGACAACTGGATGATTTCTATCGTGCCGACGAACACACTACACACATGGACGCGGCAACGCAAGGCACAATCTACGTGGTCTGTGCAACCACGCCGAGACCAACCCTTATCTCCGCCGCCGCGGTGTGCGCCCCCTCCCTCGCCGTAGCAGAAGAGACAGCCATAGTGCTGGCTATCGCAGACCGCCATACGCGCACAGTCCTCGTTGACTCAAAAGGAGCAATCCTAAACTACTCGGCAGGCTGCATCTTCATTGCCGCCGCACGCATCCTACGCGGCTGCAATCCCGACCGCAAAATTTACCTAATCTGGGTGCCCGCCCATGAGGTCAACTGTGGTAACGAAGGGACATATACCAGGTTGGGGCAACCTAACAAGATTGAAAAATAATAAGCCCCTGCCTACACCACTGACCCCTAACAGGCTGGTAAGGAAGGGCCGGCCGACTTGCCCGAGGATTCACAATGCCGGCGGCCGTGCCACGGGTCTTGGAGCACTCGCTGAAGCCCCCCAGACTTGTGCCGACATTAACAAAGTTCATAAAAAGACGTGACGCCAATTCCCGCCTCTTGAACCCGACGTCGACCGAGCATAAGCCACCCTGCTCCGAAGATTGCAGACGCCCTTAATTCTCGACCACTCAAGGCTATCACTGGTCACCAATGGGGAATACGACCCCACATGCCCAGATTGCAACCACAGTTCATCCGCCACTCAGGCCCACATCTTCTGCGGATGGGAAAATAACCCTCCCCCATGGGCCCTCCTGCCAGCTCCCTCTGCGGAATGCTGGGACCAACTCCGCAACCAGCCACGCAACTTTCGCTCATTTCATGGGCCCAGTACGTGCCCCAGCCGGTTTGTGGATCTACTCAACTGAAGGAATAAACCATGCCGAATCGTAAAACAATTTCGACTTAGACGAGGGTACGAACACCATTCCCTCCGTTATAATCCTCTTGGGTTTGGCGCACGCCATCATCATCATAAGTTTTTTTGTTAAAAAAATTCACTTCAACGCCTCCCGTGCATTAATCACCGCGAAATTAGCGCTCAGTGCTGAAAATACATTCAGGTAATAAAAGAGTTCAAGATAGATTTCCTATACCACAGACAGCGGGATAAGCTGAGCAAAAGAATTGCTCAATCCCAGGGTAGCACAGCTTGCATCTGCAAACATACCATGATCATGCAAGGTGTTCCCTAAGGTAATCGTTGAAAAGTTTGAGGGATCTTAGACTTTCGTTGATCAACGAAGGTGGCTGGCCTTCCCAGCGGCGAGTGGCTGTGGCCCATATTTACACCTTGAACCAGGTCATAAAGATATACGCACAATATAAGCAACCCCGATATTGTCCTGCGTGTAGTAGGAGAAAACGTTTCACTAATTTGAATCCAAAGCAGTTCAGTGGGCATTGCCTTTCCAGTGTTTCGAAGATAAGTATGCAAAGCTGCTGATAAATACAAATATGGCGGCCCTATACGTACAATATACATCCCTAAGGAAAGTGATAATATCCAAGACGGAAAGGACGTCAGTGCAGGACGACAATCTCTATTCAGTACTATACCACCGCGTTAAAGTTATGTACTCAGGACCTAGGACTGAGAAGAGTTAGCGGTAAAAGCTGATCGGCAAAAGCCTGGCAATTCGCGATTCGCCGATCACACTGCCGTGATAAGTACATTAGGAGAGTAATATCAAAGCAAAATCGAGTGCCCAGATAGGCAAAGTATAAAATAGCCCTTCAGAATATTTCAAAGATGTATAAAATTTTAACAGCGTTAGCTCATTTTCATGATGCTTCTATATTTCGTGGGGTCTGCTAGCAGACCCATTCAGCGTGAAAACGAGGAATTGAAGATGGCGGCCACCCATAGTAAATCGACATAGCAACCTACTTGGTGATTGATTGGTGACGTTGTAAATATATCGAATAAGTAAATGACTGGTGACGTCACTAATTTTGTGACGTCGAAACTAGCTAGTCACAGTACTATGATTACTCCCTTATACTAAGTAATAATGAGGCCATCCTAAAACAAGTGAGATATTTGCACTCGACTAGATAAGTATAACACGTTAGACACCAAAATAAGCTAATGAAGTTAATATTTAGTTATAGTTAAGCTTATAATTATTTAACTAATCACTTCATAACCTCACTAATGGCATTTCGTAACAGCCTCGGTGAGTACATGTAAGACACCAGTATCGCCTAATTAGGCTAATATTTATTTATGGTCAGGCTTAAAATGACGGCCGTGAGGTTAGCACTCGGTAGCTCACACTTCGTACCTCATAGCGAATTGTGGTGACAGGGGCACCATTCGTCACATAATTTGGGAATGCGCCGATTCCCCGGGCGCCGGCTTAAACATCAACAGTACTGAAGCCTGACAAGTTTCGTTGTGGAGCAAGGACCCCGGCATTCACCAGCAAGCCACCCGCCTAGTGGCTGATGCCGCAAAAAAGCAGTGCACTTCACTTGTCTGAGGAGGATTCCTTACCCACGTCCCTGGTCTGCGTGCCGGGATAGCTTACTTGGGGGCTGCTTCTGGTGGGTGGACAATAAAGTTTTCATTCATTCATTCATTTATTCATACATTCATTCATTCATTCAGGGCATCTACCGCCTTGAGGTAAGGAAAAATGGCCCTCCAAAGAGTCGAAAAACTTTTTCGGCTCAAATTGGTCAAAAAATATTCGACCTCAAGTCGGAACAACCCGCTCGCGGTGATGTATGGAAAAGTAGCCTAATCACGCGGCAATACACCGCATGGACAATAGATCGCGCTACCAAGCAGCTAACGCTCCTTACTCCGTCTTCCAGGCGCTGGCGGCACATTTTTTTTTTTCACTTGTCTCGGAGGGCATAGTATTTTACTTTTGTATGCGAAACCTGAATGCATCTACTAACGGCAGATAGAAGCTCATTATGACGACGCAATGGAAATAACCAGGAAAATAAAAAAATTAATTTTCGGTCGTGTATTTCGCAGCAACTCTCAGGTCATGAATAGCTGATTTCCAGTATCCTTCACGACGAAAGCATTACACATTTTTATATTGCCCGCGCTTACATATGAAGCTGAAACATTGCCTATGCTTACGGAAAGCCTTGTAATTAGGTTGCGGGCAGCACAGCGGACTATAGAAATAACATGATAGATGCACGTTACGACACAGTAAGAGAGAACAACTGGCCAGTGAACACACTGGGCTACATCTTAGCCTATATGAAATCAAGAACAAACGGCAATTTCAAACACATGTGATGTCAAGACAGATAACCGATTGTCATAAGTGCTAAGATCGTAGGAGGAAGCAAGCGAAACAGGCGGCAGAATATCAGATGGGCAGATGAGATTAAGTAGTTTCCGGGGATAAGGTGGACGAACCTGTCAAAGGACATGATTTGTTTGAAGGATATGGAAGAAGCGGTTCTCCTGAACAGAGGTTAGTCAGGCTGATTTACATGAGGGTGATGATTGAGAGATAATATAGCGCACGCGGCCTCATAGGGCTTGTGCCATTCACGAAAACTGCAAAGGTTAGAAGGCCTGTTAGAATGCATTCGGTGTCACAACATGCAATAATTGCGACATTTTAAATCGACAACAGCGTCAAAATGACGTTGGCTGCACTTCCACGCTCTTCTCAACGAATCCGTCTCCGACGAAGGACGAGTAGCCATCTGCATATGTGAATTGCCAAGTAACGAAATAGTTTTGGAATATCTTACCAATTCGTTATACACAACCATGAATTAAACCAAACGGACATTAGCCTCCGATAAGTGTACGGAACAACCTTCACTGTTGCCATGCATTGGAAAAATGACGAATTATACACCGCCATGTTTCGGCAATATCAAACATACAGGTTGTCCCGCATAACTTTAGGCAAAGTTTTAAAAATGAAATCACGGATCCGGAGTTCCCCTGTGTGAGGGGAAAAGGCCCCCAGCAGGTTCGAGCGTCCTCCGAGGTGGGGCCCCGGAGGATCCAGAAATGTCGTCCCAGACCGTGCACGTCCGTAGATGTAACAAAAATGGTTTACTTAATATAGGAGAGCAGTCACTGATGAGTATGGAGCTGTGCGGCCGAGGGTCGAGGAGTGGCTCCGGTGTGAGGTTCCGCGGCCCGTCGCCGGAAAGGCGCCGGGGCCAGGTACCTCCGCAGGGTTGTTCTTCCTGCGGCCGGAAGCCGGGCGCGGAGCACCAGCACCGGTGGCGCTGACGACGCACCAGAAAGGTGACGGCCGCCCAGGTCTGGACACCCGGGCACGGCCAGGAAGGCACCCTTTCACGGCAGGGGGTCCCAGCCACGGGACGGCAGGCACGATCCCACAGCAAGGCCGGCAGGATCTCCGGGCAGGCAGCACCTGCCTGTTCCCGGCACGGCGCCCGCACTCCGAGGCAGCGAGCGACAGGCAGGAGACACGAGACAGCAGGCTCCTGGTTGAGCAGAACTGGGCGAGGACGGCTTCCCCAGGCCTGGTCACCCGGGTTCAGGAAGCCGTTCAGCCGTGACCTCGCCTGCTCCGTTGCTCGAGCTCGTCTCCTCGTGCCGTTCGCGCCGCGCCCCGCGTCTCACTTCCTTTTCTTCACCTTGCTTCTCCCGCCTGAGCGAGCGTCAGGCCGCCGCTAGAGCTGAGAGCGCTGGTGGCGCATCACACCCTGTTCGAACCCTACCGCGGCGGCTGCGTTTTTATGGAGGAAAAACGCTAAGGCGCCCGTGTGCTGTGCGATGTCAGTACACGTTAAAGATCCCCAGGCAGTCGAAATTATTCCGGAGCCCTCCACTATGGCACTTCTTTCTTCCTTTCTTCTTTCACTCCCTCCTTTATCCCTTCCCTTGCGCCGCGGTTCAGGTGTCCAACGATATATGAGACAGATACTGCGCCATTTCCTTTCCCCAAAAACCAATTATTATTATTAACTTGGTCGCGAATGGAACCGAGTGCATAATATTGGCACTAGCCTAGAGTCACTCGGGCTATTTTGAAGCGAAAAGCTTCGCTACGCTAGTCCACACCGCCCTTCGCGCGAGCCGGCGTATGTCGGAGCAGGAGTGACGTCACGCACGGTGCATTTCTCCCTCTCGCTCCCTAGTCACTACTGCGCATGCGCCACTAGTAGCACCGAGTCACAGGTGTTCCGCCGCTCCGCAGCGCCGCGCCTTTCCTCGCCATCCAACTTTCCATTTTCAGTTCTCTCTTTCTTCTTTCCCTCCCTCCTTTATCCCTTCTTTTACGCCGCGGTTTGGGTGTCCACCGAGATATTTGAGACGGTTACTGTGCCATTTCATTTCCTCAAAAATCAAACAAAACAAGTTAGCCGACGGCTTTCATAGAGTGCATTGGCGTTGAACCCTTTGCAAAGGCCGTTAGTTTTCATGAGAGGAAAGGCGCTCAACCGGCTATGTGGGCCTGTGGAAACTACAATCTCGCTTTCATGTGCGTGGTGTTGGTGTCCAACTGCAAAAGCCTGCTTTTACTGCGTTCCCACCCTGGGAGGTGGCATGCAGTTAATGGTTGATCGCGAGAGATGGATCACCAAATGAACGCAGCGGCCTAGCTATTGCTGCAGTGAAGCATGCCAGCCGCAAGGCTGTCGGCGCTAATGCATTCAGGCCACATCTTTCTCTCACCATCGCCACATGTATAAAAGCACGAATGATGCCTCCACATATCCAGGGAGCCAGTTATGCGCACTTCCTTTGCTCAACGCCATCGCCATCTAGAACGTCGTCAACGCCAACGTCAATGAGCACAGTGAACGCCGGCATCTTTCGCTTTGTATATCTTAGATTAGCTGAGCTAATGCACATTAATTTGTTCTTTATTTTTGTCTTATCTAATTTATTAGCTTCATTTAATTCATCAACTTTCTAAGTACTCGCTGCAGATCCCAAGTGTTATACACAAAGTTCTAGAGCACCTACAGAAACCTCTCAAAAATTGTTTCCTACACGATATGTCTCACGTGGTCCTTTTTCCCGTGTTCTAAAGAGAGACTGCGAAATATGAGATACCACGTGAAAGAGCGCATGCGCTGAAGTCTGAATTGTGCACAAACGTGCACAATTCATACTTTTGGAGAGAGCAACGTGCACAATACAAACTTTTGGAGAGAGCAACGGAGGCTACAGCGGCAAGCATAACGGTCCGCTATGGTCGCCGCCTCCTGCAGGTTGGCCTCATTGTCTCCGAGGGAGCCCTGCGTGGCCCACATTGCGATGTCATCGGCATACAGAGCATGCTGCACACCGGCGACAGCGCCCAGCTGGGCCGGTAGGTGCATCAGAGCCAAATAGAATAACAGGTAAGAGAGCATTGCGCCCTGTGGTGTATCCCTGGCTCCTAAATGAAAAGGTCCATGTTCGTTATTCTGGATTCGAATCTAAGGTTGTCTGCGTTTAAAAAATGGCTGGCTTTAGCTAAGGTTAAGCCTAGGATGCGAAGCATGAAGCTTACGCTTTTCATTCCGCCGAGCTTCCCTTTCTGTAGGCGGCATCTCACTGTATTGAGTAAAGCAGAAATTTGGGCAAGTTGGTACGTATCCATTTTGAAACAGCGCAACAAAGACGGGACGTGGAAACTGAGGTGTAAAGACAAACATGCGCTGACTAACAACTGGGTTTATTGAAAAAAAACACACAAAATATATACAGAGTTAGGAAAGATTAATCGCCACCGTAGTCAACTCATGCCACATGTGACGCCAGATATCCAATCTCCCCTTCGGAAAGGGCGACCGATGGGCAACTAATGCACGTTGCGCCTTTCTCACGTATAAGAAAAGCTTCAAAAACTTCTCGCGTCATCTTATCACAATGGCGAAACACGATATTGGTGTTCTTATAGTCGGGGGTACATTTGCATTTCTTGCAACGGAATGCACCTTTAGTGAGAGGGTCTCCTTCTGTTTTTCTTTTTTCGTACTCTTTTTCGTGTTTGCATTTGCACCTTCTGCAGTGGACCGCCACGTGTGACAGGGGGTCTTTTTTTCTGGTGTTCTCATGTTCCATGAGTCGCTTGTTGATGCATCTTCCTGTTTGCCAATATATGTGGCGCCACACGCCATTTCCTTCCCCAGAAGCCAATTATTATTATTATTATTATTATTAGTATTATTATTATTAGTTTCAAAGAGGTGGGCGAGAATTATATTGTGGGTAACTTTGTCGAATGCTCCCTTTAAATCCAAGGCGAGTACGTCCTTGACATTGAGGGGGAATTTTACCGGGTCGAGGGACAGCCCCGGTGAGTTGTAGCAGGACATACTGTGCAGATCAGTGTGGGGAAACCCGAACATGGTGTCTGCATAAAGGTGTTGGGATTGCATGAACTCGGACGACCTGTCGGATACCATCGTCTTCATGAGTTAACCCACACAGGCGATGGGACGGAGGTTTCTGTGTCGATTACCTTCTGCTGCCCTGTTTCCTTGAAAACAAGGCACCAACTAGCCCGGCTTACTGCCTTGTTGTATTTAAAAATGAAGGTGAACTGGGCGGTCTTCCAGTCGATGGACAGTGGCATTGCCTTAAGCCAGACTCAGGATATGCAATCCCAAATGAATAGGTATGGTATATCCAGTGTGCGGAACGCAATAAAAGCCGGTTTCTGCCGTTGGGCACCAACCCCATGTATGTACATGAAAGCGATATTGAGGTCTCCACTGACCCAGGGAGCCATTCCCCTCCAACAATAAAGCGAACAGAGGGAGCCTGTTGTGCGCCTTTCCATTCGTGAAAATGAACGGCCCCTAGAACACTGTCAACGCCAATGAACGCCGGCGGCTGACTTGTTTTGTTTAGTCATTGAGGAAAGGAAATGGCGCAGTACTGTCTCATATATCTCGGTGGCCACTCGAAACGCGCCGAAAAAGAATGGATAGGAGAGAGGGAAAGATTTAGTTTGGTTTAGGGGGGTTTGACGTCCCAAAGCGACTGAGACCACCTGGCATTCTTTAACATGCACTGACATCGCACAGAACACGGGCCTCTAGAATTTCGCCTCCAACGAAATTCAACCGCCGCGGCCGAGACTGAACCCGCGCCTTTCGCGCCAGCTGCCGAACGCATAACCGTTACTCAGCCATAGCTGCGGCTAGGGGAGATGGAACAAAGAAAGGAAGAAAGAGGACTGAAAACTGTATTTTGAGGAAAGGCGCAACGCGGCACTGCGGGGGGAACACTTGTGCCTCGGTGCAACTAGTGGCGAATGCTCAGTACACTTCTGACACTTAACTAAAATGCACCGCCGGCTATCCTAGTGTAGCTTTCGCTACAAAAGTCTGTGTACACACGTGCAATTCAAACAGCAACGCGATGCATGAACATTCACACTAGGACAGAAGAATAGCATAAAAATTCACGGGCCACTTTGCTGACCCAAAGTGCGGATAGGGTAGAGCCTTTAGCGCGTTGTGGCTGCTTCTGTCGCTGATGTGTGGTTAAGATGTTAAGAACACAATTGTTTGGAATCTTAAATGCTGGAGACACTGGAGGGCGTTAGGACGGCATCCGTCTGATTCGACGCCTTCCCGCTCTCTCCAGCGTCCTAGGCTACAACTACATATGCGTTGGCAGGAAATATATTGGAGCCGCCTCCACGCGACAGCTTCTCTATTATTTAGTCCAACATATAGCGGTGGTACCAGTCTGCGGCCCAATTTATAGTGGTCGATTGTTTACCCGCAGATTTTCTGAAACTCGTCGTATGCACAGTGTGCGGGGGGGGGGGGGGGGCGACGGCTTCCCGAAAGTAAGCTAGCGATAGCTCGTGAGCCGCCTCGTTACCAGTGAAGGCAGCGTGCGCGGGCGTCCAAATTAACTGATTTTTCCTATTCAGCGTTCTTTGGGTGAGGATTTTGGCCGCTTCCAGTGACATCCTCTCTTTTCCAAAATTTTAGATGATGGTTTTGCTGTCGCTAATTTTATCCTTCGCTTCCCTTCCTACACAAGCGAGCGCTATCGCAACTTACTCCGCAGTATCTATGTTGCGGCCTCGGATGGTCTGGGCGTTTTACGTGCAACCATAGCTTAGGGATAACGATCAGTGCAACACTGTGGGGCGAGATGGACCCTCGACCACACAATTTGGGCGTGCCCACAATCACCAGGGATGGGACAAAATACATTAAGGAGAGAAGCCTTGGAGACCTTGCTTAATAATAATAATTGGTTTTTTTTGGGGAAAGGAAATGGCGTTGTATCTGTTTCATATATCGTTGGATACCTGAAGCGCGCCGTAAGGGAAAGGATAAATGAGGGAGTGAAAGAAGAAAAGAAGGATGAGGTGCCGTAGTGGAGGGCTCCGGAATAATTTCGACCACCTGGGGATATTTAACGTGCACTGACATCGCACAGCACATGGGCGCCTTAGCGTTTTGCCTTCATAAAAACTCAGCCGCCGCGGTCGGGTTCGAACCCGCGAACTCCGGATCTGTAGTCGAGCTGCCTAACCCTCGAGCCACCACGGCGGGTGCGTTTAGCAACAGATACACTCGGTGACAAAAAGCACTGACCAGATTGGTGAGAGCTCCTATAGATCCCATTCCGTAGGGCAGGGAAGACACCTCGCCTTCTGCGGTGTCTGTCGTTGTTGGGACTGAAAGAAAATTATAAACGAAAGTGCTGGCCTTGCGGGCTCTCAAATATGTGATTTTGGGGAGGGTGGGGGGGGGGGGTGTCTAGGCGGTGATCTCTGACCTTTAATCAGCAAGAGCAAATTACGTGGTTAGTCACGTGGCGCAAATTCTGAGAGCGAGCGGCCTGAACCGCGGTCAGCGCAGATGCGGAACGAGCGGTACCTGAGCGACAAGTGGCATGTTTAGACTTCTCAGCCGCACGTGCGGCAAGCCAGAGGTCAAATCCATGCGTCATTTGACCTTCAAGTTTGCATTCGAAAAGTGGACCTTTTCGCTCCAAAAAATTACCTGTGGTTCAACCCGGCTGAACCTAGCAAGACAGGTGAAAGCTCAGTTGAAATAATCACAGGAAGGTAAGCACACGCCACACGTTTTTATATAGCGAATGGAGCGTCACGCGATTTCCGGCAGTTGCGAGAGGGCCGTCGACTCCGAAAAGCAGCGTCACGTGATTAGATAGTTGCGAGAGGAGCGAGTGCCGTCGGCTCAAGGCGCGCTGCTGCGGCAAGGCGTGGATAGTCGCGTGGCATAACGTCCCACAGAGCATTTTAAGGCGGAAGCATTTCTTGGCTCATGAGTGGCGTAGACGAAAGTTGTAGCCGAAAGTTGTCCGCACGAACTGTCAATCATAAGTTGCGCGGTAATTAGAACAAAAACGTAAAAGTTGATTAAGCCGCAGTTCTCAAGCAACGTGTAATTAAGTGATGAAAAATGCCAGGAATTGGAAATCAAAAGAAAATAAAAAACAAAAGAAAATAGAAATAAGAAGTGAATGAAAATAAAACCAGTAAAAAATTTCAGGAAAATGAGATGAAAAATTAAAGTGGAATGAGAACAGGGAAAGACTTTCGCATTTGCGCTGTTAGGCCGACTTAATTTTCTTGCGGGAGAGTTACGGACGCCTAACCAAAAAGCGACTGCGCCCTTTTTCCGCACTTCAGGGGAAAATAAGCATTGCTCCATTCTATTTGGGGAAGCATCCATGAGAGCAATGCCGCGCTTTCTTTCGCATGTCAGGATCAAACAAGCTGTTTATGTTATTTACCCATATGAGAAGCGAGAACCATCCCCGCAGATGTTAGACGCTTTTACCATAACGCGCATCGTGCTGTATACCATTACCCGAGTACCGTGAGTCCGCGCGTCGCCAGTGCGCATGCGCAGATCGCTTGTAGGGTGCCAGATGGCGCCAGTTAACCTGGAGCTGCGTGCGCTCCTGCCTCCGCATCGGGACCAATCGGGACGAATCAATGGTGTCCAATATTTTGCGTGTTCGACTCTTGCTGGAGCCGCTGCGGAGACGTCGAGTACCTTTATTGCGCCCATAGCGCGATGAGGACAAAATGCCTAGGATTTGTCTGTCTAGTTTGCGTTTGCTGAAGTGGCTCTTAAAAGGACTCTCTCTAGGGCAGACTTTCTGCCACAGATACCTGAATAATCAGCGGGTATAGATAGCAACAGATGTGTTGGGCGGATCACTAAAGACAGGATTTCGGCTTCACCCTGCCGCGGTGACTTAAAGGTTTGCAAAAAACTCCGATTGAGCCTCTAAGGTAACTGCGCAATCTCGAGCAATGAAAGTATTTGAACGAAGTTGCAGTCATTCTACATAAAACTAGCCATTTCTCGCAGCAGAAAATGTTAAAGCCGTACACCGGTCGCTTTGACCAAGAACAAAGATTAACAGCCTTCGCGGCATTGTCTGTACTGGCGAAGATTCGAGCACATACTTATCAACAAAAAAGTTGCCGGCAGGAAAACTGGCCACGGACACTTAAGACTGGTTACGAGTATGAATTAGAAAGCTCTCTAGCCCCGCGAGTGCATCGATTGAACGTTTCTGTGCAGAGAGGCCGTGCGGGGGTCCAAGCACCTGCGTGTCCTAAACTCCCCTGAGACCATTAAAGTTTTCACCACCACCACCTACCTGAGCCTCCTGTTCCCGCCTCTGCCGCATTGCTTCCGCTTCACGTTACCGCAACTCGACGTTGGCCGCGCGCTTCTGTCGCTTCATGTCCGCTTATCTTTGCTTAATACAACGTCTCTTCAACCGGTTGAGACTAGCTTCCCGCGCTCTTACCGTAGCGGTGATCGTCGATGTTGCAGCCCGCCTCTGCAGCCGTCGTACAGGATTTATCGGCTCTCGTCCCTTGGAGCCGGTAGCGCACATTTGTGGGCGCCCCCGTTCCGCTGTTCATGTAGACGCGGTCGCCTCGCAGGCCACAGACATTGATGTCGACGCAGTTCCATCACACTGCATCCAGTGTTGTAGATGTTACGGACAAAATGACTAAATACGTTACTCTTTACGCTAAAAAAACAGGACGCGTTACTGCCTAGCTACCTTAGCTACAAAAAATGTAACGCCTTACCATTACCGAAAAAAGTACCACTCGTTACTTTTTCATTACTGCATGGCCATAAATTTTAATCATTGCGTCTCCGATGCAAGAATCACGATAACAATTTTAAAAAGCTTATATTTCATATAAAACTTCTAGCCAAAACAGCGATTTTACCCGAAATCCTGATTTAACGAGAATAAGTTACACAAATGTGCAGGAGTTCAGCTATGTTTTAGTGGCCTCAATAGTCACTGCAGAGTTATATGTGATGGCTTCAGATACTGTGGCACATGATGAAGCCATTTTCTGAACATTACATTCAACACAAAGTGACACCTCATCATCAATTGCAACTTTCCAAACAAAACATCGCTGAACTCTCAGCAATTTTACAGTAATTCTGAACAATGTGATGTTCCAAAATGCCGGGCTTGCTTCCACTCTTTAGAGATTTTTGTGTGCAGTGGCTTGGGAAGAGAAGTAGGCGAAGGTAAGTGTGTGAATGCGTGTTTGTGCACGTAATTCGTGCTTTATGGGTATTCAGTCTTCCTGTCAGTTGGGTTCAACATCGAGGGCAGGTGTTTCTGGCCAGCACGGGAGCCGCAACAATGGTTGTCGAGAACACCTGTACATTTTATTCATCTGCAATATCACTTTAGGCACTCCGCGCTTTCTTTTAAAAAAAAGGAGTAGGAGGGAATAAACTGGAATAAAAAGTAACGAGTAACGTGACACCTCACGTTACCTAAAAATGGTTAACCTAAGTATGTTACCATTTACAGTTGCGAAATGGTAGCCGATACGTTACTAAGTTACCTGAAAATAAGGCGTTACCGGTAACATCGTTACTTTAAAACCGTTACCGCAAACACTGACTGCATTGCACACACACCGTCGGCAGGGCAGTCTGAAGAGACAGTGACGCGCGCAGCCGCGAAACCTTTCGCAAATACACTTATGACTCCTGCTGCGTCAGCACTGGCGCGACTAAGTCATGCAGCAAGTGGTCGGATGCTGGCACCTTCTGCCTCCGACGCTCCGCCCCCTTCCGCCATCTGATGTCCTATTTCGACTGCGACGCCATCTCCAGTAAAGCGTCCTCGCTCCAAAGCTGCTCCAGTCACTTCCGTCTCCACTTCTTTCCAGGTGTACTACATACCCGCCGGTTTGCCAAACCACTACCGAATAAGCGGCTGCCTCGCCGACACGACGCGCCTTTGGCACAAAGCCAGATAACTGGATGATTTCTATCGTGCCGACGAACACACTACACTCATGGACGCGGCGAGACAGGGTGCAACCTACGTGGTCCGTGCAACCACCCCGAGACCTACCCTTATCTCTGCCGCTGTGGTTTGCGCCTCCTCCCCCGCCGCAGCAGAAAAGACAGCGATAGCGCTGGCTATCGCTCCCCGCCGTACGCACACAGTCCTCGGTGACTCGAACCGAGCAATCCTAAACTACTCGGGAGGCTGCATCTGCATTGCCGGCGCACGCATCCTGCGCGGCTGCACTCCCGACCGCAAAACTAACCTAATCTGTGTACCCGCCCATGAGGGCAACTGTGGAAACGAAGGGACATATATCACGTTGAGGAACCTAAAAATATCGACAAAATAATAAGCCTCTGCCTACACCACTGACTCATAACAGGAGGGTAAGGAAGGGGCGGCCGACTTGCCCGAGGCGCAACAATCCCGGCGGCCGCCCCTTGGACCCTGGAGCCCTCGCTTACCTCTAAACTCGCGCCGACATCACCAATGTTCATAACAAGACGTGATGCCCTTTCCCGCCTCTCAAACCCGTCATCGACCGAACGTAAGCCACCCTGCTCCAAAGAAATCAGACGCTCATAATTCTCAGCTACTCAAGGCTATCACTTATCACCACTGGTAAATACGACCCCACATGCCGAGATTGCAACCACGGATCGGCCACCACTGAGGCGCACATCCTCTGGGCATGCGAAAATAACCCTCCCCCCGGGATTTCCTGCCAGCTCCCACTGCGGAATGCTCGGACCAACTCCTCAACCAGCCAGATGAGACCACGCAACTTTCACTCATTCCATGGGCCCAGTACGTCGCCCCCACCTGGGGGCCGCACAGGACTCACCTGCCCTAGTTCGCGGCACCAGTGGGAAATAAAGTTGTCTCTTTCATTACCTTTCTCTACTTCTTGCCATCTCCATGGCTCTCGGATCTTTTGCGCTCCGACGCCGACAACTAGCAGCTTTGAATCAATGGAACATACAAAGCTTTCGCCTTGAAATAAAGTGCATGAGCACGAATGCATGGTTATATAAGCGCTCATAAAATCGCTTTCGACCCACGACACGCACTACTTCTCCTCGGGTTCGGCGTTGCTCCGATTTTGTCAATCCTTCAAGAACTGCTTCAGTGTCCAGCTGACATAGCAGGCGAATCATCATCTACGGCCCACAGTAGCGGCGAAAACGTTTTCACTGAGTCCACCGTGACAAATGGATGTCCAAACTCAGACTCGGTCAGCTGGCTTGTATTGTGCGTGGCGCCGACGAAGATTGTAATGTCAACGGTCGGCGCGCAACTCGTCTTGAGTGCTCAACCAGGTATGACGTCGAGGTTCTTCTGCAGGTCGATAAATGAGGAGGGAAAGGCAGGGATGGGAACCTGAAATGGGTTCCGGTTGGCGGCCCTGCACTGGGGAAGAAGAATTAGGGGACTAAGAGGAGTAAAAGAGAAGGAGAAAAGGGCATAACATACACACACGCACAACGATGTCACAATTTGTCACTCAAACAAGTCGCTCTCAATTAGGCAAAGAGTGCCTTGTATGCCTTGAGGGCAGTGCACTGCAGTCGCCACGGACTTAGGGTTTTTTGCTCTGTTAATGGGCAAAGATCGAGGAAGTCCAGGGCAGAACACAGTGTATGTCTTGCACTCGCAAATGCAGGGCACTCACAGAGAAGGTGAGCGATGGTCTCCTCACAACCACAGCTTTCACAGGCGGGGCTGTCGGCCATCCCCATCAGGTAAGCATTGAGAGGTAAGAGCAACACCGATCCATAAACGGCATAACAATAATGCTTCGCGACGAGCTAAGTTACGTGGATGTCGAAGGCGCAGTCCAGGGTCCAGTGCCTTGAGTCGGAGGTTGCAAAACTCTCCCTTGCTCCAGGCTGAAAGTGGGAGCTCCAGCGCCAAAGGACGAAGCAGACACGCAGCATCAGATCTTGATAATGGGATCCTCACTGGAAGCCTGTCGTTGTGAGCCGAACGGCCTCGTGATTACCGGTAATGCCATAGTGTCCTTGCAGCCATTGAAAAATTATGTCATGACCTTTGGATACGGTGCCGTGGTACAGTAGACGGATCTCAGCATCAAGTTGTTCCTGTGACCCGCGGCGTAGCGCAGCTTGCAGAGCTTGAAGGGCTGCTTTAGGGTCCGTGAAAACCGTCCAGTCATGTGGAGGTCCTTGACTGATGAACTCTACCGCAGCCCGCAAGGCTGCGAGTGCCGCACCAGTTGAAGATGTTGGAGAGGTCGTCTTCATTTTAATGAAGATGGATGTGGCCGGTATCACCACCGAATCCGCAGAACTGGTCGATTGAACTGAACCATCTGGGTTAAAATGTATGCGATGACTGTGGCAAGAATTCAGGTGATTCAATATCAGTTGTTTGAGAGCGGGCAGTGATACACCAGCTTTCTTCGTAATGACAGGAATATATTAATAATAATATTTGGTTTTGCGGGAAAGGAAATGGCGCAGTATCTGTCTCATATATCGTTGGACACCTGAACCGCGCCGTAAGAGAAGGGATAAAGGAGGGAGTGAAAGAAGAAACGAAGAAGAGGTGCCGTAGTGGAGGGCTCCGGAATAAGTTCGACCACCTGGGGATCTTTAACGTGCACTGACATCGCACAGCACACGGGCGCCTTAGCGTTTTTCCTCCATAAAAACGCAGCCGCCGCGGTCGGGTTCGAACCCGAGAACTCCGGTTCAGTAGTCGAGCGCCCTAACCACTGAGCCACCGCGGCGGGGCAGGAATATAGAGGTGAACCCGAGTTTCATGAAGACTCCATAAGGGTGAGCACGGTCTTGACGCAGGGTTAAACTCCGATGGAAGATGTGCGCGATGGGCTTCAATGACTGGCAAATGCAGTACGCGGCCTAATTATTGGGAGTGTTGCGAGGTGATGACAGGGAACCCGTGTGAGGTGCCGAATATGTGTTCTAAATGTGTCAACCGCAATATATGTATTAACAGGATGTTCCCAGGCAAGAGCAACAGTTGCTGCTGTTGATACACATATAGGCAGTCCATGCAGATATGGAGAGCTTGCGCTTGCACACTTAGAAGAGTCTTGATATTTGTCTTTCTAATGGAACTGAATATCGGAAGACTGTACCGCGTGTAGCCCATAATTAGGGAACGGTACAGTTGTAGCATCGAACGCACTGATGCGCCCCAGGACTTTCCCCTGAGGAAGGAGAGGTCGTGGACAATCGCAATTAGTCTTTCTCATATCGTAGATATGTGGACACCACGAGAGGTTCCTGTCGATGACAACACCAAGGAAGCTGTGGCTTCTCTCATAAGGAATGGCTTCGCAATTGATTCGAACGGTGTAACGTGCTATTATTTTGCGTGTGAACGCCACAAGTGAACACTTTTCGGTTGAAATGTTCAGGTCCTGCAAGCGAAGATAAGAGGTCAATATCGATGCCGCCTTTTGAAGTCTTGCACAGCCTTCAGGATGGGTCACACCTGATGCCCAAATACAGATATCATCTGCATATATAGAGATCTGAACAGATTGTGGCAATACGTCGACCAGGCCGATGAAAGCAAGGTTGAAGAGAACTGGGCTCAGTACTCCACTCTGAGGGACTCCGCGCGAATATCGGTGTAAGGACGTTGGTCCGTCCGCAGTCAGGACAAAAATGGCCTGGCTTAGCTTATGGGTAAGCCTAGGATGCGAAGCATACGTCGCTTGGCAAGCCGTACTTCTGGTTCTTCTCCCGTTTCCGTGGCTCTTTGTAACTTGCGCTTTGCGGTCTGGCGAGCCGCCCACCCCCTGGCCGACATCTCGCTGCTCAACTGACTCAACGTGTGCGTCGCCTTTTATACAATTGCGTGACGTCAGTATCTCCTTGCGGTAGGAGCGGGTGTTAGCCCGGCGGCGGAGGCTGCGCGTCCGCAAGCGAGCGCACGAGTTGAGCCCCAGCTTTCACAGCTGTTGTGACGTCATATCACATGGTGCGCCGATGTAGTTCAAGTGGTAGCTGCGCGGCCGCGCGCGGCGCAGCAAGGAAGAGCTCGATTGTGCGGCTAGTATGCTTCGCATAAAAACGAACTCTGTGATAAATAGCTGTGTATCCAGCTCAGCGTGCGGCCTCCGATCTCAGCAGCATCCATTGCGTCCAAAATGGCCTGATACGCTACTTTGTCGTACGCGCCCTTGATATTCAAAAACAATGCCGCGGTCAATCTTTTCAAACTTTTGCTGTGTTGAACCGACCTTACAAGGTCACCCACGTTGTCGATAGAAGAGCGGCGCCGTCGGAAACCAGACATGAAGGTTGGATAAATCTGATATCGCTCCAAATACCGTTCCACGCGTGTGAGCAGGATTCTTTCCATGACTTTGCCGATGCAGCTGGCGAGTGCAGTTGAACGGTATGATGAAAGGTCGAGCGGTGATTTCCCCGGTTTAAGAAGTGGAACCAGACGACTGATCTTCCAATCATGAGGAACTATGTCAGCAGTTCATGACTTGTTACAAGTGTCCAAAAGAGCCCGTCGAGCTTCTTCGCCAAGGTTGGCAAGTGCGGAATAAATCACACTATCGGGTCCTGGTGATGATGACCTTCTTCAAAAAGCCAGCGCAGCATCAAGTTCTTCCATGGAGAATAGTACATCCATCCGAGAATCTCGTGAGGATGGAAAATTGTTGCAGTGCAGCGTTGCGCCTAAATTCGGAGGGCCTGTTATTCTAGCGCTTAAATTTTCGGCTACCTCAACCACACTGCGCCTTTGGTGGAGCGCTATGGATTTGAACGGGTAGCGCTGTTGAGGGGACATGCGAATACCCCGAATTAGACTCCGAACGCGTGGCAAAGGCTTCCGTGGATCAAGTGTTTGACAAAATATCCTCCAGCGTTGTGTTTGCAGTGCATGAATTCTGCGCTGAATCATCTTCTGTATGCGCCTAGCATCTCTTAGGTCTAGGCGCGACATCGTGCGTCGGTATCTGTGCTCTGCCCTGCTCCGTTGTGATCGCAGTCTCTGCAATTCGAAGTAAAAATCGGTGCATTTAGCGACAGGGTTAAAGGGGCAGGTGGCGTGTTCTATGGCCTCCTTATTTTTTGTTCAAGACCGGTAGAGAAGCCCTCCGTGCAAGCGGCCTCCATAAGTAATTTAAAAACTGTCCAATCAATGCGCTGCATACACGAGGCTGGGGAAAAAGTGGAATGGCCGGTAATAATCGGATAGGTTGGGATATGGTCGCTGCCATGAGTTTCTACATCCGGAAACCACCGGACGCTGTTGGTAAGGCACTGTGAAACGAAAGTCAAGTCCAAGCAGCTGTTATAAGTTATTAAGGCACCGGAGGTCATGGTCAGAGGCGAAGGACACAAGCTGTCTTCCCCGAACGTCCATCCTAACGCCTCCCCGCATGGTTTGATGAGCATTGAAGTCACCCATAATGACCCACAGAGCAGGTGTAGCTGCCATCAAACCACTCAACCTTCTGGCATCGAAACGACTTGATGGCGCCAAGTACACCGCCAATAGCGTAAACGTCAGGTCTCGGCTCTTCACTGTCAGGCAAACGTACTGATTGTCTTCGTTCGGAGGAACTGAATGTTGCACATATGTAAGATCATGTCGAATCTAGACGATGACTTTGCTGGATCTGCAGCGCGTGGGTGATGGAAATGAATCGTAACCGGATATTCACAAAATTGCCGGGATCTTCGGTTCACAAATCACAAGAATGGGGAAGTGATTCTCGTAGTCGTAGTGCCGTAAATCGAAAATCCAGGACTGTAGTCCACGACTATCCAACTGGAAAATGAAAGCTTGCTTGACTTTCCTTTGAAAAGACAGGTCCGAAGGAGCCATGATGCCTTCTACTGTGAGCCGCAAGAACTGGATGTAGCGCATCCACCACTTGAAGTTCGCTATTTGCTGCTGGCGTGATTAGGCTGGAAAGCAGAGCACGCATAGATTTCATTAGTGATATTAGCATTCCAATCATTTGCATATCTGGGCCATGCCCTTGATCGTGCCCGTTGGCTGGATCAGTCGTAGGCGCTGTGCATTGAATTGTGTGCGCCAACACCCCTGACACAGAAGGCGTAGAAAGCTTTGACAGTGGTGACCAAGTTGCATATGAGGCAGCAGATCCGGCCTCAACAAACGCCGGGCTCCCTTCATTTGGTACGGTTTATGGGGGAGGCGAACAAGCTGCAGTTGCGTTTGGGGCATTCTTCTCAGTTGTGACTGCTTTCTTTGACGACCTTCGGCGGCGCGAACGACGTCGTCGCTCCTTTGCGGCGGCTTCTTTGTGTGTAGAATGGTGTTGCACCATTTGCTTCAGTGCCGCGCGCTTGGTCTTTAGACGGGGGCAGTCTTTCGAGGAAGAGTCATGAGGGCTGTGGCACTTGGCGCACTTCAAGGTAGTCGCGCGGCAAATGTCACCCCTGTGTGACTGGGAGCATCGCGGGCACACGATGGGGTTGATGCAGACGCCGCTCATGTGGCCGATCCTCATGCACTTCCTGCATTAAGTGGCTTAGGCACAAAAGGTCGACCTGGATGACGCAAGGGCCGAACCTTCACGTACGATGGTATGGAGTCACCTTTGAAGGTCAGCTTGATGCATGTGGATCTTCCTCAGGCTGAACTTAAATGATGGAAATGCCGTTGGCTGTCGGCTTGATCAACATGGGTAAATAAATCTGCGTCACAGATGGCGATGTCGACGTTTAAGATTACGCCAGCCGTAGTGCCGCTGTCCTGAAGATTTATGGGGCATACACTGATGTTGACAAGTTTGGTGATTGCGGTTAAACTCTATAGTGCACTTCTCTCCACCACATCAATGGCAATGACATTTTTGAACGGGTTTATTTTGACATCTTTAATGCCTCCCTGTGCGAGGCTCTCCAGATAAATAGAGTTGGCTTGCCTGTTCAGGAAGTTCAAGAAGTCCGTTGGGTTCAACGGCACAAAAAAGGCTGTATGCGCCGAAGAACTTCGCGCCGTGATGATCGTTGGCGTGCTTGATGAGTACTCCATTGACGTGCTCGATGAGGACGATTCGGCTTGTCTACGCAATCTGCTATTGGCCTTTTTGCCAACAACCGGTATGAAACCGTCGTCAGCCTATGACGAGAAGTCTTCGCTTGGCACCGAGTACACAAGAGTGCCCTGGCTGCACGAATCACTCTGGCAGTCCAGGCGCTTCCTCTGGGCGGCTGCTGCTGACCCACCTGGTTCCAATAGAGGCCCAGCAGCCTCCACTTCCGTCGCCGTGGTAAAAAGGGAGCGGCGCCTCCCTGATTATAGCACAAATTGAAAAAAAAACTGCAGAGACGTGAAGGCAGCGTTCTGATACAGGACCCGGTCGATGTGATTCAGTGCCCTGCGCGATGCTTGGAGCTCAAGTGGCCACACTCCTGCACGTTGGCCGAGGCAGGAGCGTGGCCACTTGAGCTCCAAGGAGCGCGCAGGGCACTGAATCACATCGACCGGCTTCACCGCGAACGGGACGGCGCCTCGCTGCTGCAGCGAATGCGCTCGCACCCGCGCTCACGAATGGGCGCGGCGCTGCTCCAGTATGAGCAATTGACCCAAGGCCCACCCACAAACGACTCCTGCGCGCCCTGGTCTGCTGCCTTGGAGGGACAGCGAGAAAACGTCGGCATTGCGGGAAAGCGGAGCACACCCCTCTGTGCTGTGCAGGAGCTGGCCAGAGCCGTCATACACAAGGAGCTCCAGGACCATCTCCTCGTGTACACCGACGGCTCAGTGGCCCCCGACAGCTGCTCCCTTGCAGCGGCTACCATCCCCGCCCTGCGACTGCACAGCCAGCAACACGCATCCTTCTTGGGATCCTCCACAACGGCTGAGCTGATGGGGATCCGGCTCGGTCTGGACCTGCTGCTCACCCTCGACACTCCGCCGCCCAGGAGTGCTCTGCTGTGCGACTCCCGCGCCGCTCTCAGTCGCCTGCTATCTAACGGCCCCGGTAGCCTACTAGTGCGGGAAATTCGCTCTTGCATCGAGCGCCTCGCGCAGAGAGGATGTGCCGTGCGTGCACAGTGGGTGCCCGGTCACTGCGGCATCGCCAGCAACGAAGAAGCTGACGACCTCGCGACCGCTGCACCCCAACTAACTGCCCGCGATCTGCCCCTTGCGCTGGAGGACGTGCGTGCGATCATCCACGACCATCTCCGAAAGCAGCACCCCGAACGACGCATCGCAGGAGGTGAGCGCATCGACAGTGTCACCGCCTGTCGCGCACTTACACGGTCGCAACATGTAATGATCCTCCGAGCGCGCATTGGCTGCGTGTGGCCCGGGGAACGACGGGTGCGTCACGGAATCGCGACGAGTGATGTGTGTTACGGATGCGGTGCAGTGGAAACACTAGAACTCCTCCTTCACTGTGCCGCGTTCGCCGATGCTCGTCGCGATATGCTCGCGGCCTATAGGGCGCAGGGCATAATACCAGACTCCATCAAGAAGCTATTGTGGCCGCAGGGCAGTGCGCACACTCGTGAGCGAACTTTGGTGAGCTTCTGTGCATTCCTCGAACACACGGGCTTGACGTCCCGTCTGTTTCCCGTCAGGTAGTTACAAGCAGTGACCGAACCCTCCACGTCTTCTACCTTCAACGAATAATAAACTGCACGCGCCACTCCAGTCGTAGCCAACACAATGCTGTGCGCGTGTGTATTAATTCCTCTAAAATGAACTAATCACGCGCACGTCCTGGACACTATTCTTATTGTATAAATAGTTTGTATATATTACTTCTCCTCTATCCTCTCTTCCTGTCCCCGCACCTCTTTCATTTAATTTCTCCATTATGCCTGCTATCCTTTAATTCCGCTGCCCCAGCTCAGGTGCTTCAGTATCGATGGCAGATGTCACTGCTAGCAAAAACCTTTTCCTTCCTTTTTGCTATTATTTTAATAAAAGCCACTACCACTACCACAACTTCGTCGTATTCGTCTTCTGCAGACTGCATGATATAAACATAACGGTGATGAATTGAATTCAGGTGTCCTCTGGCACACTTCCTTTATAAAAGGGACTTTTCTAGAGAGCAGCTTCGTCATCATCCTGGATAAACCCACTGCAGGACAAAGGCCTCTCCCATGCCTCTTCAATTAACCCTCTCCTTTCCTAGCTGGGCCCACCCTATGCCTGAGAGCCTCATAATCTCATCCTGTCACCTAACTTTCTCCCTCCCTCTGCAACGCTTTCCTTCCCTTCGAATCCATTTGAGGCTTCTCTTACGGCGTGGAGCGTGCGGACGCGTTTCGCATGAGCTCCGAGGATGAGCTCCGAGCCCTCGACCTGCTGCTGAAACCTTTACTAACGCCTTCAGGACCTCGTCTGGACCACGAGGACGACCGGTGTTTGCGTGCAAGTGCTCGTGTGCCTATTTTTCGGCGCATTTTGCGTCGACCACGTTTTTTCCGCCGCTAGGCCTAATAGGCCTAGCACGAGTAAGGCTGCCTGGCGGTAACCACTCCCGACGACCTCGGCTCCCCGGAGGGAGCTGACGCGCCTGCAACATGGAAGTCACCGTCGACAGTGAACCGATCACAGAACATGATTTGAACGACGGAACATGGACCTCCATGGCACTCAAGAACCAGCAACGATTCCGCCGGCACGGCGTCGACAAAGACGGACGCTCGGCGCCGGGCCGAGCCGCCATCGGGACGCCCGGCGTTGGGGACGAGGCCGCCGCCATTACTGGCGCCCAAGGCTACGCGAAGAAAGGCAAGCCCCTTGACTCTACCCATAGGAAGCCTAGGCCTCCCCATAGAAGAAGACCCCCGATCCCGAGGCTACCGGCAGAGCATTACAAAATTGTAATCAGACCGCAGTCTCCCCTTGACCTTCCCACCCATGGCGGAGCGCTACTGCTCGAAGCGTTTCGTAAAGCCGCCAAGATTACCGACGACAAAACCCTTACCGAGGATATTCTTCAGAAACACCCAGTAAACCACACCTTCACGATAAGCACGCCCAACGAGAAACGTGCGAACGCTTACCTCAACCTGCAAGCGTTCGTCATGGGGGAAAAGCAGTACCCCATGAAAGCTTACGCGCCTTCCCCGGATCTCTCGGTAAAAGGCCTCATCCACAACGAGTATTGTGGCGAAACGGACGCGCAGCTTGTTCATAACTACAACACCTACAACCCCGACTGGACTATCCTATCGGGAAGACGGTATGGGAGAACAAATCATATAATCATTACGGTAGCCGGAACGGAGCTCCCCCGACTACTCCGATACCCCGGCACAAGACATAAAGTGGTCCTCTTTCTCAACCGAGTAGAGGCCTGCTTCAGCTGCCGCAAGACAGGGCACCGACAAGACGTCTGCCCACAAACAAAAGGAACCCGCTGCGTCAGGTGCGGAGAAGAGCACCCCCCACCACATGAGCGACAACCACCAACCTGCGTCCCCGTTTGCATCGTCTGCACGGGGGCGCACAGAACCGGGAGCACCAGCTGCAAGTTCAAATTCGTCAAGCAGCAAGCCACCCAGAAACCCGACCTGGCCAGGAACGCCGACCAAAACGCCGGGCAGAGCGACACCTTCGGATGCCAATCGAGGGACAGAACCCGACAAAAAGAGACGCTGACCCTAGGCGACGAGAGGGAGGAGTCCTTCCCGCCGCTGCCACGAGGTAGAAGCAAGTCTCCTACACGACGCAGCCAGTCGCAAGACCTTCGATAGGACCTACCATCGTCCAGCCAGAAGCAGGACCCCAAGAGCCCCTGGACAAAGCCAGAAGAAAAGGCTCTCAATTGGCAGGAAGATCCGGAGAAGCAGGCACTTCGCAATCAGGTGAAGGAGCAAGCCATTTTAATAGAACGCATGCATTCCCAGATCAGTGAGCTAGGCAGTAAACTCGCGAGCCTCACGCAAACCCAACGCCACATTGAAAGCGCGACAACCACTAATAACAGGTCTTAATCCCTCCCTCCTTCCGAAGGTGCGGGTATGGACACAGAACAACCGAAGGCTCAAAAAAGACAGGCCCCAAAAGACCAGCAAGAGGCCCGGAATCCCATGAAGGGAATTTAAACAGACGCGGCGTCCGAACTGACGTCAACTTTTGCTGTTAAAGCCAAGCTAGCTCTCCAGCAGAATGAGAGTGTCAACAAACTGGAAGCCCGAGTAGATAGGCTAGACGCGACATGCACATATATCGCCAAGAACCTACAACAGACCAGAGAAGAAATGATGGACGCCATCAAGGCATTACAAGCCCAAGTGAGCGCAATAGCGAGCGCCGTTACGCAGCTGACAGTGCCCCAACATGGCAGCTCGTAATCAAGATATCATCATCTGGCAATGCGAACTGTAGAGGTTTTCGAGGCAAAAAATCCAATCTGGAGGTTTATATTCAAAACTTAGAAGTCAAACCGGACATTATTACGATCCAAGAACCGATGAGACCCGTTAGTTTACCAGGAAACAAAACCATATCACAAAAAAACATACCACACAAAGCAGCAATGACAGCCACGCTAGTGGGTAACCAACGCACGGCCATTCAACATGAATTCGACGATTCTCAAGCAGACTACACGCTCACCGAAATTATTCCCGCCAGTAAGAGGCAGGGGAGCCTATACGTTCTTAACCTATACAGCTCCCCAAATGATCAATCCAGAGAAATCCCGGCATTACTAGAGTCCACCACGAAGTTAGCCAAGAATGGGCAGCTAGTGATTACGGGCGACTTCAACGCGCCACACGTAGAGTGGGGATACCAGAAGTCAAGCAAGAAAGGCAACATCCTCTGGAACAAAATCCAAGGATTAGGACTCTCGTTACTAAACGATCCTAGCACAGCGACCAGAACTGGCAACAGCGTTAGCCGAGACACCACCCCGGACCTAACGCTAGCCAGGAATGTGCAGAACCCCGCCTGGCGAAACACAGGCACGGATCTAAACAGCGACCACTATATCCTGGCTATTACCCTTCGCACCGAGATTCGGAAGAAGGGCTGGAAGGTAACGAAATTTACAGACTGGGAAAAATTTCGGAAAGAACGGGATCAAACGGCCCCAACTGAAATCGAAGACATCCAAGATTGGGTTAAATCAATATGTAAGGATGTAGAGTCGCACACAAGCGAAATAACAACAGACGCCGCACAACCTAACCTCGATTCAAGATAGCCACACATGTGGGAGGCAAAAAATAGTCTTATGAAGAGGTGGAAGAGAAAGCGACTCAACAAAAGGCTACGAAGTCGAATCGCCCAACTCGAAAGAGAAATTGACCAATATGCGATAGAACTTACCCGGCAACAATGGTATCAAACCGGTGACAGCCTGAACGGACAGCTGGGTAGTAAGAGGGCGTGGCACCTGCTCCGCCACCTTCTCGACCCCACGCAGTCCAAGTCGGCTGCGCAAGGACAGCTCGCTAAAGTCATTCATCAACACCCCGGGGACGAACACTACTTCTTGGACCTCCTCAGGGACAAATACCTAAATACCGCATACGACGGAGAAACGAGCCCACAGTATTCGGGACAACCAAATCCGCAGCTGGACGAGCCGTTCAGTGATGCAGAAGTCTGGGCAGCGCTGGGCCAGCTTAGAACAACCTCAGCGGCAGGACCAGATCTGATTACGAATAAGGCCCTCCGTAACCTGGACCTGAAATCTGTCACTGCAGTCACAGATTACTTCAACGTATGCTGGGAGACAGGAATCATGGATTAAAGATCCAGGAATCCCATGAACGCCGCAGACACCGTGAACGAGCGACGGCCTGTGTTCGGCGGTGACAATGAGCAACGCAGGGCAGGTTGCTCAAGCTCACGATCACGGAGATGAACGCCATCCACAGCAAGGTAGTCCAGCGCCATTCGGCGAATGCAGGCAGAGATCGCTGATCTGCGGGACACTGGCGCAGATTTCTTTTCAAGTCTAGTCCGAAGCGCTCTCGCAGCCACCCAACGAGCAGAGGTAACGGCAGGGCAGCCCACACCTGATATGAAGGTGCTCAATCTGCGCGAGAAAAGAGATCGCGCAGAGCGACGGGGGCGACGGACTGACAGAGCCGCCGACTGGACTGTCTACAACCGCTTGGACGTGGAAGTGCGCCGCCAAGCCAAGCTATACCGCCGGCAGTGGGCTTAACTATGCCAAATCATGGAGGAAGACGTCAGCTCGCGGAGGCTGTTTGACACCCTGCGGCGCATCACCGAACCACAGGCAAACCGTCAACCGCTGGTCGCCCTCGCAATCTCCAGCGAGCTCAGCTTGGAAGAGTTGGCAGAGCGGTTTGCCGATCGGTTCGCGCCGCCCAGCACCGCAAACGCAGCTAACATAGCTGCTCCTGCGAGCCCCAAAAGCGACGCCAGTCCCTCGCCCTTCGCTTCGGAAGGTCCATGTGATGCGCTGTTCACCGCGGCGGAACTGAACAATGCGCTGCAGCGCTGCAGCCCCCGCTCGGCGGCCGGACCGGACGGGGTGACATACCGTATAGATGCAGCGAAACCTTGATGCGCAGCAACGACAGATCCTCCTGCAGCAGATCAACCTAGTGTGGGAACGCGCGGAGCTACAGGAGGATTGGCGAACCGCGGTCGTTTTTCTCATATCTGAAAGGCAGGGCACCCACCTACGGAGCTGAGCGGATACCGGCCAGTGGCATTAACATCGGCGGCAGGTAAGCTCATGGAGCATATGGCGTCGCAGCGCCTGAACGAGCGGGCGGCGGAGGCTGATTTGTTTGACGAACGGCAGACGGGTTTCCGTGGGATGCGGTGCACGGCTGATTCTATATCGGACGCTGTTACAGCGCTGGAGCATGCCAGGGCGGCAGGCCAGGTTGCGCTGCTGCTACTACTGGACGTCTCTGGTGCTTTTGACAACGTTCACCGCGCACAAATTCTCGCGGTGCTTGAGGGGGCTGGTGTGAGCGGGCGCCTTTTGCGATACGTTCATGGCTTCCTGAGCGGGCGCACTATGCGCGTATGAGTAGGGGTAAGCTCTCGCCCGGTGGAAATGGCCGTGCCGCAGCGCTCTGAATTATCACCATTTCTGTTTATTGTGGCCATGTCGGTGGTGCCGGCCTCCCTCCCCCCGAGTGGCCGACACCATGTGTACATGTCCATATATCCAGACGACATAGCTCTGTGGTGCCGGGGACCGCCGGGCGAGGCGTTCCGCGTGCGGGGGTGTCATGTCGGCGGTGATAATAATAATAATTGGTTTTTGGTGGAAAGGAAATGGCGCAGTATCTGTATGTCGGCGGTGCGGGTCGATTTTTTAAGGCGCTTGGGCATAAAAAATCGACTCTCTCCTGGCCGCCTGTGGCGCCGACAAGCATCGGTTTTCTTTGCTTCCAACATTCAGGTTGTCTTTTGTCTGCCTTCCTTGTGTGATAAAAGTGCACTATCGGTTTTAAAACAAACTTACTTCAATATTGAACCGCGCAACCGTCCCTTTGACCGCCTCACAGATTCGCGACCCTTGTAGGAAGGAAATTTCCCCAAGGTGGCGTCTCTTGTCCTATGACGCCCCCACGCTTTTACTTGCGAGATTGGCCTGCGGCGGAGATACCTGTATTTTGGTTCTTGCTATTTTCTACCTTACAAGAACCTTGCTTTCAGTAAGAGCTGCGTTTTTGTGATCAGGAGCTGGTATTCTATCGATACAAGCCAACTTCAATTTCTCCTCAGTGTCCCTTTAAAGATAGCATTCCACAACGTTACCCACAATATAATTCTCACCCACCTCTTTCAAAGTAACCGCGGTGCGGAGACTCAGTGGATAGACAGCTCGGGTACTGATCCGAAGTTTCCCGGGTTCGAACCCGACCGCGGCGGCTGCATTTTTATGGAGGAAAAACGCTAAGGCGCCCGTGTGCTGTCCGATGTCGGTTCAAGTTAAAGCTTCCCAGTTGGTCGAAATTATTCCGGAGCCCTCCACTACGGCACCTCTTCCTTCCTTTCTGCTTTCACTCCCCCCTTGATCCCTTCTCTTACGGCGCGGTTCAGGTGTTCAACGATATATGAGACAGATAATGCGCCATTTCCTTTCCCCCAAAAGCCTATTATTATTATTATTATTATTATTATTATTATTATTATTATTATTATTATTATTATTATTATTATTATGACGCTTGGCATCTATGAGCTTTGCGTGCCCCGTGGTTTTGTTTTTCACGCGCCTCGATATACAAGCGCCGAACAGCAAAGAAACTCCAAGTGCCGCTTCAAGTGCTAGTTAAACATTGAAGGAGCCTGTTAAGGCTGGTCAGATGATCGCGACGGTCGATGAAAAACTATGATGGCACGATGGTCGGTGATCGTACAAGGCAGTTCGTGTTTGTGTCTACGTACGCTAGCCCGGCGAAACGTTCCCGGCTGTGTTAGTCAACTTCAAACTAGTTAACGGAAATCGTTTATTAGGGACGGGAGACAAGGTACAAGGCAGTTAAGAAAAAGTGCGGATGGCCTAGCTCTGCTAGGCCAGCAGATATGTAGCGAACGGGCGGCGATTTCTGCATCGGACGAGTGCATTCACTAGATGCGCCTTTATGGGCAGTTACACATTGAGCCGTCGTTTCGGAGTGGTAGCGTCTCCGCCTGAAACGCCGAAGACCGTGGTTCGTCACAGCCTCGTCACAGTATTTTATTTTAATTCAGTAAGTGGGCGGGTGGTTTCAGTGACTCTCATAGATGCCGCCACCAAATACGTTAGTTAGCGGTTAAGCGCAGGCTCTGCTAAGCCGCGTTTATGCTCCGACGTAACGCGCGCTCGCTGCACGGCGACGTCACGTCGGCCTAAGCGCCAACTGCGCTTGAACGCCGACGCGCTCGGCGACCAAGGCGCACTCTTACCGCACTGGCGGGGACTTGGAGCATGTCTCTGAGTGCGCCAGCCGCCGCCGGCCCGGCCAGACTGATTCGACTCCGCGGCGAGGTGCGCGTTGTGTCGTAATTCAATAGCTTCGGCAGGTGGGCGGAGCTTTTCTTTTCGAGCCCTCGGCTAATTTAAGACATTCACAGTACACATCTGAAGGTACATGCAAGAGCGCGAGAGAGCCCGATCCAGTGGACCCGCTTGGATCAAGCGGAAGCCGTTGAAGCGTCGTGCGTCGGCTTTAATTTCAAGCCGCAAACTTTAAACGCGACCGCCCTTGAGCACCCATCCGTTTTTTGTGAAAAATAAATAAATAACTTGGCCCTTGCAACCTTGAGGTACCTCGACGCTGCCTGCTGCACCGTGCAACCGCGCCGTTCAAGGAATCACAATCCGTTGGCCCCAAAGCCCCGGCCAGCCTTCGATGGGCGCAAGGCGCCGAACTTGACCCGGCCCCTCGCGACTCCCCGCACCGGGGTTATGATATTTAGTTTGCAACGGCTGCTCACGGCGGAAGGGGGAAGCGACCCGCCGGCGCGTAACCTAACCGCGCTCCCTCAAAAGCATCGCACGCTCTCTGAGGTCGCTGAAATGCAGGCCGGAGTTTTTGCGAGAACTTCGTCGTCGGGTTCGGAAACAGGATCCGTCGTAACGTTGGCAAGACGCTTGTGCAAACGTAAACGAAGCGACGGTAGCAACCCCCGATAGATGCCTTCAACGTGCGGCGGCAGTAGCTTTCATTTCGACAGCTCCTAAACCGCACCGCAAGCGGCCAGAAATCACGGAATCTCTGTTTACGTCACGTTTTACGTCACTCCGTCCTTTGACGTCATAAGAGTTCTCCATCACGTCATAAGCGTTCTCGAGTTTGAATCGAAGCGGCGGGAAAAACTTTTTCATCTTCGAACCCAAATTTCTTTTAAATAAATTCATCTTTCACTTCCGGAGAAGCGGCCACAACACCATGAATTGCCGAACTAACAGATTTTGCTAACAAAAAAAACTGATAGCGTTCTCCTCAGTGTCCCTTTAAATCCAAGGCGAGTAGGACCTTGTCATTGAGGGGGCATTTCACAGGGTCGATGACAGCCCCAATGAGTTGTAGCAGGGCATCCTGTGCAGACCTGTGTGGGGAAACTTGAGCGTGGTGTCTGCAAAAAGGTGTTGGGATTGTATAAACTCGGACGACCTGTCGGATACCATCGTCTTCATGAGTTTGCCCGTACAGGAGATGGGACGGAGGGTGTCCGTGTCGATAGCCTTCTGCTGCGCTGTTTCCACGCAAAGAATGTACCAACTATCCAGGCTTACTGCTTTGTTGGATTCAAGAATTAAGGTGACCTGGGTGGTCACCAGTCGATGGAGAGTGGCACTTCCTTATGCCAAACTCAGGATATGCAATCCAAAACAATAGGTATGGTCTATCCAGTGTGCGGAAAGCAATAAAAGCAGGTTTCTGCAGTTGAACACCAACCCCACGTATGTACATTATTATTATTAATTATTATTATTAATTGGTTTTTGGGGAATGAAAATGGCGCAGCATCTGTCTCATATATCGTTGGACACCTGAACCGCGCCGTAAGGACATGAAAGCGAGATTGAGGTCTCCATTGACCCAGGGAGCCATTTCCCTCCAACAATGAAGCGAGCAGAGGGAGCCAGTTGTGCGCCTTTCCATTGGTGAAAACGAACGGCCCCTAGAACGCTGTTAACGCCAATGAACGCCGGCGGCTCACTTGTTTTGTTTGGTCACTGAGGAAAGCAAATGGCGCAGTAACATTCTCAAATATCTCGGTAGCCAGTCGAAACGCGCCGAAAAGGAAAGGATAGGAGAGAGGGAAAGGTTTAATTTGGTTTATGGGGGTTTAACGTCACAAAGCTACTCAGGCTATGAGAGACGCTGTAGTGAAGGGCTCTGAAAATTTAGACCACTTGGGGTTCTTTAACGTGCACTGACATCGTACAGCCGAATTAGTCGTATTAGTCGAATTCGCGGATAGAAATAATTTACGGATCATGAATACCTTCTTCCGCAAACGAGAAAACAGGAAGTGGGCCTGGAAGAGCCCCAATGGTGAGATTAAAAATGAAATCGACTTCATACTATGCGCTAAACCTGGCATCATTCAGGATGTGGCCTTCCTCGGAAGGGTGCGTTGCAGCGACCATAGAATGGTAAGGTCTAGAATTAGCTTAGACTTGAAGAGGGAACGGAAGAAGCTAGCGAAGAAGAAGACCATTAACGAGTTAGCCGTAAGAGGGAAAGCAAAGGAGTTTAGAATAGCGCTGCAAAACAGATATTCGGCTTTAAATGAGGAAGATGATCTTGATGTTCATTCAATGCACGATAACCTGACATCATTAATTACGGAGTGCGCAGTAGAAGTAGGCGGTAGGACAGTTCGAAAAGATACCGGGAAGCTATCTCAGGTGACGAAAGATCTGATTAAGAAGCGCCAAAACATAAAGGCATCTAACACTACCGATAGAATATAACTAACGGAGCTATCAAAGTTAATAAATAAGCGCAAGGTAGCCGACATAAGGAAGTTTAATATGGAGAGAATCGAGCATGCTATAAAGAACGGAGGTAGCCTTAAAACAGTGAAGAGGAAACTAGGCAAAGGTAAAAACCAGATGTATGCATTAAGAGACAAGCCGGGCAATGTCATTAGCAATATGGATAAGATAGTTAACGTAGCCGAAGAGTTCTACACAGACCTGTACAGTAGCCAATGTAATCAGAGCGCTAATGAGAAAGACAGCAGTGCACAGCAATGCGTCATCCCGCCAGTAACGAAAGATGAAGTAAAGAAAGCCTTAGAAGCAATGAAAAGAGGAAAAGCAGCTGGGGAGGATCAGGTAACAGCAGATCTGTTGAAGGATGGAGGGGACATCGTGCTAGACAAACTAGCCACCCTGTATACGCAATGCCTTATGACCTCGACTGTACCGGAAGCTTGGAAGAATGCAAACATTATCTTAATTCATAAGAAGGGAGACGCCAAGGACTTGAAAAATTACAGGCCGATCAGCTTACTATCCGTTCCCTACAAAGTATTTACTAAGTTAATCGCTGATAGAGTCAGGGGAACGTTAGACTTTAATCAACCAAATGATCAGGCAGGCATTCGTAAAGGATATTCCACAATAGATCATATTCACACTATCAATCAGGTGATAGAGAAATGCGCAGAATATAACCAACCTCTATATATAGCTTTCATTGATTACGAGAAAGCATTCGACTCAGTGGAAACCTCAGCATCATACAGGCATTGCGTAATCAGGGGGTAGAAGAGCCTTATGTAAAATACTGGAAGATATATATAGCAACTGCACAGCTACTATAGTCGTCCATAAAGTCAGCAATAAAATTCCAATAAGGAAGAGCGTCAGGCAAGGAGACACGATCTCGCCAATGCTGTTCACCGCATGTTTGCAGGAGGTATTTCGAAGCCTGAATTGGGAACAGTTGGGAATAAGAATAAATGGAGAATACCTAAATAATCTGCGATTTGCTGATGACATTGCCTTGCTGAGTCACTCAGGAGGTGAACTGCAAATCATGATCAACGAGTTAGACAGGCAGAGCAGATCGATGGGTCTAAAAATTAACATGCAGAAAACCAAGGTAATGTTCAACAGCCTAGCAAGGAAACAACAGTTCACAATTGGCAGCGAGAGCCTAGAAATTGTGCCGGAATACGTCTACTTAGGGCAGGTAGTGACAGCTGATCCGGATCATGAGAGGGAGACAACTAGAAGGATAAGAATGGGGTGGAGCGCATATGGCAAATTCTCGCAGATCATGAGTGGCAGTTTACCAATTTCCCTCAAGAGGAATGTGTACAACAGCATAATCTTACCGGTACTCACCTACGGGGCAGAAACGTGGAGGCTAACGAAAAGAGTTCAGGTTAAGTTAAGGACAACGCAGCGAGCCATGGAAAGAAAAATGATAGGTGTAACGTTAAGAGATCGGAAGCGGGCAGAGTGGGTGAGGGAACAAACACGGGTTAATGACATCCTAGTCGAAATCAAGAGAAAGAAATGGGCTTGGGCAGGGCATGTAATGCGAAGGGAAGATAACCGCTGGTCTTTAAGGGTAACGGAGTGGGTTCCAAGAGAAAGTAAGCGTAGCAGGGGGCGGCAGATGGTTAGGTGGGCGGATGAGATTAAGAAGTTTGCAGGCAAAGGGTGGATGCAGCTGGCAAAGGATAGGGTTAATTGGAGAGACATGGGAGAGGCCTTTGCCCTGCAGTGGGTGTAGTAAGGCTGATGATGATGATAATGATGATGATGATGACATCGTACAGCACACGGGCCTCTAGAATTTCACCTCCATCGAAATTCGACCGCCGCGGCCGAGATCGAACCCGCATCTTACGCGCCAGCAGCCGAGCGCCAAAACCACTCAGCCACCGCTGCGGCTAGGAGAGAGGGAACAAAGAAAGGAAGAGGACCGGAAACTGTATTTTGAGGAAAGGCGCCGCTCGACACTGCGTGGGAACACTTGTGGCTTGGTACAACTAGTGGCGAATGCTGAGTACACTAGTGACACTGAACTAAAATGCACCGCTGGCTATCCCGGTGTAGTTTCGCTACAAACGTTTGTTTACACATGTGCAATTCAAACAGGAACGCGATACTTGCACATTAACACTAGGACAGGGGATTAGCATAAAACTTCAGGGGGCCAGTTTGCTGACCCAAAGTGCGGTTAGGGGAGAGCCTTTAGCGCGTTGTTGCTGCTTCGGTCGCTGATGTGTGGTTAAGATGTTAAGTGCACAATTGTTTGGGGATCTTAAATGCTGGAGACACAGGAGGGCTTTTGGAAGGCATCCGTCTGATTAGAAACCTTCCCGCGCTCTCCAGCGTCCTAGGCTAGAACTACGTATGCGTTGGCAGGAAATATATTGGAGCCGCTTACACGCGGGAGCTTCTCTATTATTTAGGCTAACATGCAGCGGAGTACCAGTCTACGCCCCAATTTATAGTGGTCGATTGTTTCCCCGCAGTTTTTCTGGCGCTCGTCGTATGCCCAGTGGGCGGGGAGGGGGGAGGCGATGGCTTCCCGGAAGTTAGGTAGCCATAGTTCGTGAGCCGCCTCGTTACCAGTGACGGCAGCTTGCGCGGGCGTCCAAATTAACTGAATTTTCCTATTCAGCGGTACTTGGGTGAGGATTTTGGCCGCTTCCAGTGAGATCGTCTCTTTTCCAAAATTTTAGACGGTGGTTTTGCTGTCGCTAATTTTAACCTTGGCATCCGTTCCTACACAAGTGAGCGCTATCGAACCTTCCTCCGCAGGCTCTTATGTTGCGGCCTTGGATGGTCTGGGCGTTTTACGTGCTACCATAGCTTAGGGATAACGATCAGTGCAAACACTGTGGGGCGAGAGGGACCCTCGACCACATAATTTGGGCGTGCTCAATCTCACCATTGGTGGGACAAAGTACAGTAAGTAGAGAAGCCTTGGAGACCTTGCTTAGTAATAATAATTGGTTTTTGGGGAAAAGAAATGGCGCAGTATCTGTTTCATATATCATTGGACTCCTGAACCGCGCCATACGCACTAAACACGAATGACACGAGATAGGAGGTTTATCCGTGTTCGTCCGCTTTAAAACACCGCATCGCCAGACGAGAACACAGGTAAAATGGTGCACATGATATCATAAACACCGAAGCAATACCAGCTAGAACTGACGGTGTGCTAACGAGGTCCGCAATCGTTCATCAGCCGCCTCTAACGGAGTGGTTGTCGCCATTCGGAACATTCCGAACGGTGTAGAAAAAAACACCGTACGGCAAGTGAGCCGGAGCGAGGTCGAATTCCTGCTGCTGTTCAAAAGAACGCGCCAGTGGAACTGTGTACTTTTATCTGTTTCGCTTAGTTCCGGAACGAAGCAGCAAGTATTGGTTTCGATCGAGATGCAATCGACAGCAGGCGGCGCAAAGGATCAGAAGGCGGCGAGAGAGTCCTGACTCGTGAGTGCGGACGCTGTGACCGAAGCGGCGTAGGCGCTAGGCCTAGCAGCTCCAGCGGGGCCGTCTCGGATAGTGTTCCTGTATATGCTCCCGCAGGGAGCAGAGTTGCGCGAAGGTCTGCCATTTTGTTCCAAGCTGTGCGGGAAAGCAGCTCCTCGAGCGCACAGGCGCTGGGATTATGACGGGGCTGGCGTTGTAGAGCAGTTCGCTTTTTTTTAAAAGCTTACAAACGGCGCTCGATTGCGGGCATCCTTTTTTCCTTTTACTGCCTCAGTGCTCAGGGATCGATGCTAAGCCCATCATACTTCGCTGAAAAAAACGTCGAAAAATAATCTGATTTTCCGAAAATATCATAGAGCATGGCAGAAAGATCGCGGAATGACAGCGATAGCTTGCAGTACGGACAATAATGGCGCAGAAATGCTTGGAAATGAAAAACCTGTGTGAGTTGTGCGCTGAAGAGAAGTGCGGTAATGCATCTCCCTGTAGAACCACGTTGAAATACATTATTCTATAGGGTTGCGACCGCCGATGTGGTACGAAGCTTGTGAAACCACGCTGCATACGATGTGAATGCGGGCAATCTAAAGCTATGCATTTTGCACGCAAGTAAATCTAACCCACCAAAGGCATAGATATCGCAAACTCGCGCGCTTATCTTTCACACTATGTACGTATCATTTGTCGCTCTGACTTCGAGCCCTCCATTGCATTTTTCCTATGCCATGGTCATCTTTTCAAGCCAAACACATCACGTGCCGTACATGTTTAATATCCAAATGTTAGCGAAGCCTGCCTTAAGTCACTGCAGCCGAATTGTGGTATACGAGTTTCCAAGGAACTCGAAAAGTGATATCTCTTTCTTGTGCTGTTATTTAATTGCTCGTTTTTCCCTAAGCACTACTGCGTTTTCTCTTGACCTACTTGAATTATATGTACCTTCACTGCATTCTGAAATATCTTTGTTTTGGACTGCTCTATGCTTTTACTCAAGGAAAAATAATCTGAATATCCAATTTTGCTTTTTCAAGTATTTGATGCTATTTTTGTTCCCCTCTCCTCCAGTGTTAACATCCTTGTCAGTGGAACCTTAAGGGTATTTTTAACAAATAAAATAGTTAAAAAGTCTAGGCAAAGCTTGTTCTCATGCTGAGAGACTGGCCTGCCACTTCTGTGTAGTAAACTGGGACTAGAACAAAATTTCACATACAGTTTGCTTGTCAAACATTCTTTATTTCACAAAACAAACCAATTCTGCAAAATGTTGGAGTTGGCAGTAGAATAAGCAGACGGGCTGGCAGCGGCTGCACATGAGAAATTTTCTGTCACGTGCAGCCAGGTTAGGAACAGAACTTTTGTTCACATTTTCAATTGGAACTTGTAGCGTTGCGGGAAAAATGAACATAATTTGTTGATGGCAAACATGAGTCGCCGCATGGAGTTTGTGCGTGCCTGCTGAACAATTTATAATTTATATTTAACTGTAATTTTTATCAGACTAGGCACATAGCCAAATGATGGTTGCAACGCCGGAGGGAGGTATGAGGCAATGGAGGTTATGTGGCTAAGTTAGTCATGCAAATACGGTAAAGTTGTGCTGTTTATTCTCACCTCGCATATTCGTGTTCCTTTCGGAGCTGCTTTCACGCGTCCCATACGCAAAAGCCAGCGCAATCGCTGACGCACGACTGACCATCCGGACGGCACTGCGTAAAAAGCTTTGCCGCTTTCGGTACGGTTCCAGCAGTTTGCCGCATTGCACCCCGTCATAGTTGGAGGCTGCTGTCACTGCACACTATCAAAATATATACAACTGGAGCGCACGGAAAAGGCGGGAACACGCCGCACCGGACGCGTCCGATCACGATGGCAGCTGAGAGGGTACTGGGGCTGGGCTGGCGAGGAACCGGCGTTGCGCTTGGAAAGTCGGCTCTTCCACTTCAAAAATGAAACAAACGTCGTCTGCGGAATCACGTGACGGCCGCTTGGCGAATGGCGTAAAGAGAGGCGCGAGGAAAACAGTCGCGCAACTCTGCTCCCTGCGGGAGCATATACAGGAAGACTAGTCTCGGATTGCGGCGCAGAATTGAGCGCGGCGGGTTGTCTGGAGCCTCTTTTGGAACGGATATCGTGAGCGGCGACTGTGCGTTTGCCGCTGCTGCTTTTCGATGCGCGATGGAGAAAGGAAAGATGGATGCTTAACCGAGTTCACCGAAGTGGATATCGTAAACGACGGCTGAGCTTTCCCTTCGCTCTGGTTTGCGAATGGCGGTATGGCGCCGTTGTTAGCGAATTGAGACAAGCGCTGGCTTTGCCGCGCCCTTGGCAAGCGGGAGAGAAATTTCTACCTCGACACTGCTGCCCGGAAGGATATTTTTGAATCCCTGCCGTCTCACATCCGTCTCGCCGTCATGGAAAGTTATTTTGCGTCTTAAATATCGTTGTACGAAAAAGACGGGAGCCGGCTTGTGTGGTGCGCTGAAGCACTGTGCTGTGGAATGGAGCAAAATATTAGCGCAGTTTTCTTAACGACGCGCTGCCAGTGTATGGGTTGTTTTATTTGACTATGCGTCAGCGCTTGAGCACCTGCATTGTCAGTCAATCCCACTGTCTGCGTTATAAGTTCGCCTTCATTCCGCAAAGTACCGCACGAGTGCTCTGTAGTACAAGTTTGCTTGCGTCTGCACTGAAGTACACCTGGCAAGCGGCTGTATGTTTCCGGCATTGTTACTTTAGTGCCCTCCGAAGCATTTGTGTCATTTTAGTTTGGATATGGGCAGCATTTTTGGCCACTCTTAATTTCATGCATGTTCGCAGAACGAGGAATGCGGCATCGCTATTAATATAAAAAAAATTCAGGTTGCTTTTTCTAAAATGCCATCGTTCCCCACAAAAAACATAATTTTGCCTATCGTGCGAGTCGCAGCAAATGAATGTGCTCAAAGGTTCTGAAGTGCATACTTGTATTCTGCCGTCATAGATTCGGGCGCCACATTTAGAATTCCAATCTGATTATTTTTTGCTTTCAGTCAATGGCGCAATCCCTTTGTCAATGGAACACGAGTGAAAGCGAGAAAGCAACGGCTGCCAGTTCTTGCCTTAGGTTCTGCGGTTCGTTGCGACATAACTTCGATGGACGCAGTATTAACGTGCTGTCACTATTTGTGAAAATATAACAGCTGCTTTAATTTCAAAGCATCACATACTTCATTGCCTTGCTCACGTATCATTATTGGAGTCAGTAATTCAAACGACATACATGTTATTCAAAATGATTTGTTTGGTATCAAACCTGACTGGACATTGTTCTATACAGGTTCTCATCTATGAAGAACTCCAAGGTTGCATCCGTTTAATCTACAAGCAGTGCCAAACAGTTCAGAGTTAAGTCACAAAGAAAGATGCCCCTTGCAACACTTGTAGGTATTTTTGTTGAAATTATTGGTGGGCATAGGCAGGAACTGAAATTTTTTTACGAAAAAAGCAGCTCAGTATTTATCTGAGCATCTGTTGACTACCTTTTAGGCACAGAATTTACCCAAATTTAGTCATTGATGTCACGAGCCTTAGCAAAGCTTGGGTTTTGTGATTATTTATTTTAGAATGGGGCTGGCACAAAGCCCTGGTGTTTCGTTATCTTGAAAAGAGGCGAGATGCAAACAGTGACAGTAAGGAGCTGCTGACCCCCAAGGGATTTTCGTTAAAATTCAGGCATAGTTACTTGTGCAATTAAAAAAAGACAATAGTAGGAATAAGGAGCCAGTGTAACTGCTTCAACTATGCTCAGTTCTGAAAATAGTCTTTAATTCATGATTAAACCACATACAGCGTACTGACACGCTGCTATTTTGGGATTTGCATTGCTACTGTCTCATTTTCATGTGTGTTCACTACCACTCTTTTCAAATAACCAATAATTCAATGTTGAGACGGTTGTGGTTTCTTTAGACTTGTACGAAACTATGGAGAGGCGATCACCATTATTTGCTTTTGCGACTGTGGTTTTTTCATTTTATTGACAAATGGTAATGAGGTCCGGATATGGTGCAGCTTTTTTATTTTCAGTTCGAAAAGAGTGTTTTGTGTTGTAGTCTTCGATGGCATCCAATCATTGTGGAGTGCTACTTCACAAGCTGTCTATAATGGCGATATACACTTTGAACAACACCATACCAGTTTTGTATTTTTGGTCGTCATTATATACACGCAAATATGATTCATGGGGAGTACTGATTGTTGCATCCCGGGCTGTTATAGGTGCTCAAAATGTGATTCCCTAGAGAACATTTGCTTCTTCGATGCTCAGAAAAATTCCTGTAGTCGCCATATGTATCGAATGTCACGGATAAAGCAAGAGTGGTAGATTTCATGTGCAGCTGTACCTTTCAAATACGCACTTTGTACCACGCTCCCTTATGAGCAGTGGCTCACCATTGTTCCTTTAGCCTCTAGTTCGATTACAGTTAGGCTGTTGCTGCACTGGTTGCAATTAAATGAGATTGAGCAACTCAGTTGTCTTGTAGCTAGAATATGGTTTTCAAATCTTTGGCAGGGAGGCCATTGCAGCATTTTGTTTAACTTTTGCATAGTGGTGGTGGCCCACTAAATGTGATCATGGCTCTAATGGACAAATGATATGTACAGTTGCACCTCTGTTATATGGACACTTTGGTTTACGAGCAAAATTCTCGCAAAGTGATTGATCCATACTAACGAATCATGAATGAAAAAGTTTTGATACAAAACTTGTCACCAAAGTCTCCTGCACATAGTGGTGGGCAATGAAGTTGAAGCTAGACAGTGCTGATGGCTCCAAGTACATTAGCCCAGTTACCATTATCTTTAAAAATCGTCAGTGACATGTTTTGAACCTTGCATTTCTTTCACTTTATTCTTGAACAAATTGGGTTGAGCATGGTTTGTAAAATTTCTCACTTTGAGGAGGGGAGACCACCCCTCATGAATTCGTCCCTAGGGTAGTGAGGTCATAATGTGCATTATACTGAAATGCGACTGTATTTTTTTGCACTTCAACTGTTAGAAATGTCAGTGATATTTCGTTTTTAATTTTGCAGGACCAAGCACATACAGCATGCCTCCTCACCTATCAAGGCACAGTTTTCCTGTTCATTGGCCATCACCCTGTAGCGAAAACCTCATCGCTTCTGTGGGGATTCTGCTGTTTGCAGCTTTCTGGGTGTTCCGTTTGGAAAATCTAAAGAAGGCACTCTGTCTGCTGACCTTTCTTGGGAGTGCTTTTAGATACTTGGCTTAAAATAAACCACGCTTCGATGGTTTTGAGCTCATCAGCTTTCGAAAACCACTTTGTCTTTCCTTCACAGCTGCCTCTTCTATCTGCCTGTACATGTTTTACATGTCTAGTTTTTTAGTACTGTTTGGAATACTGGTAGTGGAACACAAACTGTGCTGCTATAATTTATCAATGTTAACATGGTACAGTTGGCGAGAGCGAAGAAAAAGGAAAACAATATCAGCGTGAATCTGTGAGAAAACTGATGTATAGCCTTTGTCAAAAAGTACAGAGCCAAAGGGTTTGGCTTCTAACTGGTGTAATAAGGCCTCTGAGCATCCATGGATGTCCAACATTCACGGTGGTCAGGGCAAGATTTTCTGTACCTTCAAGAGATCTGGAATGCTAGCGATGCACAACAAGGCTCAGAAGCGAATTCCTTGGGCTCTAAACTTCGACAAATGCTGTACTCACATTATATGACAGCATGGAAAGACATGGCAAACAGGAACAGCAACATTTCGTTGACCTTAAGAATCATCACCCCCCTGGTTTCTTGTCCCTGTATGGGCTAGTCATGGTTTTTATCGTTTTGCACCTAGCTCGGACAGCTTCCTGGGAGCACTGTCAGAATTTTGTAATTTTTTGTTATTTAATAGACTTCCTGTTCTGCCACATGACAGAATTGCTAGCATTTATACATATCCTTTATTTAGAAAAAAATAATGGTGATAATGGATTTGGTGAACAATTAATTTTTCAAGCAAATATGTGCTTAGACACAGGTCTTCAGAAATTATACTACTTATTTAATCGCAAAGTTACCAGTCCTTAGTCTGATCAGTTGCCATGGGAACTTTTCTGGAATTTTTCTTCACTTCGTCCTAAAGTGAAGGTGATGAATGCCTTTCTCGCGATCAAAAAGAATGCCTGTGTCCTGAACGCTTTTGCCTTAGCCCATTTGTTTTTGCTTTGCTTGAAGTGCGCACAGTCACGTAATGCCAGGTTGACTAATTCCTTGTGTTTCAGCATTAGTCATTACTTGTTAGCTAGATTGAAAAGCATGTGTGCATGTGTTTCTGTATTCTAATTTTTTCCATATAAGTAATTAGTGCTGCATTTTATTTCCGACAGGCTTTTTCAAATGGGTGGCTAACATATCTTTCGGGGCACATAAATTTTCTCTAGAGCATAGGCCTCCATATATTGAGTGTAAAGTTTTGTTTTGTGTTCTTTTTATGTGCTTGTGTGTTAAAATGAATGTATTGTTTATGATTTCTAAGGTTTTGTTCATCCTATACCTGTCCAAGAATTTTGGTTTCAAATGTTGTTAATAGTCCTCTATTTAAAAAAATAAAATTGTAATCTACAGGCTTTTGTGACCTTTTCATTTTTTTACGCAAGCTCTTCAATTTCTTTTCAATTGAATAAGCTTGACATGTTAAGCAGCCTTTTAATGCTGCTGGTGTTAATATTTCAGCTATGTGTGTAGGTTAGTAACTGACATTTGTGATAATCCAGTGCTATTTGTAGCGGTGGTCTGTGTAATTCAGCATTTTCGAACATCCAATGGAATGAATGTAAGTCGCATGCACAAGTTAAATTGCGAACAGTGTTTTGAGGACGTGCTAGTAACAATGTTCTCTAAAGTGCTCTAAACTGCAGTCTCGAAAAAAATGTCTAACAAACTTACACAGCTACCTTGCACTATCAACGTAAAATCCATGAGATATATTTTTGTTTCAAAATAAAACCACGGAGCATAAGCTATATGGAATGTTTTTGTGTAATCCTTACTTCGAATCCTGCTTTTATCGACTTTGAGGACTTATAGACTGGATGATTATAGTGCTCGAAAAATATTTTCAATGCGCGAGTGGAGCACGGAATTAAAAATTTTCTTTAAAATGTCCATTATGGACTGCAAAAATAAGTAACAGTAATGAACTGATTTTAAGGATACAATATACAAATGCATTTTTTTTTAAAAACTTCTAAAGGCAGAGAGATGGCAAACATTATTGGTCCGATGTGGAGCTGCCCGCAAGTGGCTTGTGCACCACTCAGGTTCTTTAACTTCAGGGATTCGGTTTTTGGACCACACTGAAGAGATGGTATACTTTTACGAGAAGAAATATGTGGCAGGAATTTGGCACGTAGATCCGTTACCACGGTCTTGTTTTCAGTTTCATTGCCTGTCGTCTCCCCAACTCTGCTTTTCTTGCCCATTGCGAACCACCCCGTCAAGATAATTTCGGGTAGCGCCGGAGCCATGGCTTGTGTATCTTTTACAGAAGTGCCGTATACTCAGCGGAGTAAGATTAAAGATGTTTCCTTGCCGCCACCGCTGGTCTCGTTTTGTTTCCACGATGTACGGCAGTACGCTGCGACGTGAGTGGACGTCGTGTGAATGCATGGCGCCACGATCGTGCAACGCAGGCATCAAGGAGGAGGTGAAGACAGCGGTCCAATGCACTTTGTATCCAGCGTTCTTGCCCTGTTCCTTACAGTACTACTTTGTAACGGCATGGACGGAACGGAGCTTGTTATATCTAGGCGTTCGTGCGCACGGTTGGTTCGGTGTGGCTGCGGCGTTGTATGGATCCAGTAGGCGGCATCGAGGCGGCGTTCGCCGTGCTTGGGATGGCGTCGCTGGCGGCGTTCGACGCGCTTGGGCTGGCGTCGCTGGCTGCGTCGTACAAGTTCCAGGTCCAAGCGCCCGTGGAGATGATGCCGGTGTTGTTGGCGCTGGGGGCACCACCTGGATGGGTGGCAACAGCATTGGAGACACCCCTGGCCGTAGCAGGTGGTAGCGTCCTCTGTTGACTCCCCGGAACGGGCTCAGGCACGGCAGGTGTCCACGTTGCGATGTCGTAGAACGCGAGCTCACCGGAGCAGTAGCCGGCGTCGCTCTCTTCCAGCCAAAGTGTCCCTGACCCGCAGGAACCTCTGCTTCTCTACTGTTCTCCCCCGGGGCTCGCTCTCACTCGCCCTTTTATAGCCTCGGTGTTAGTCCACGTATGCCTTGTCGTCGTCTTCTTCTCTTCTCCACCAATCTTCTCTCTCCATCTCACCGAATGCTTCTCCACAAATCATCTCCCTCCACCTCACCGAATGCTTCTTCTTCCTCTTCTTTATTCTTCGGTTAATTCGCGTCGTCTTCTTCACACCTTTTTCCTTTAAAATTTGATTTAGGCTCCTTAATATATGGGACAGGCGCCCCTCAAAGCAGAGCGGCGGCGAGTACAGAAACAGACGGTGGCGGATTCGCGGAGATGCATGTACTCGCGTGCCGCTGGCCAAAACGAGTAAACAAATAAACAGAATAAAACGCAAACAGGGCAGGACATTTCCCTGGAGCCTCTTCGGCAGGAATAGTGAATGCGGAATCAGCGGCGCAGTTTGCTTAAGTAGAGACACGTGCACTGTACATGCAAACACAAACACAAATTATAACAATAAAAAAGGCGACAAAACATCCGAGTCCGGGAAAGTGTCGTGGGAGGGTGCGGGGCAAACGTGAATGGCGGGAGCATTTAGGCAAGGGTTTTTCAATTGCACCCTGCTCGGCAAAGTGGTCGATCTGGGTGGGGTGGAGGTAAAGATGCGTTTTTTTATCCCGCGCACGCTGTCAAAAACGTGGTGAATTCCGAGAAAAATCTAGGGAAAATATGTCTGTCTTCAACCGGATATGACGTCATTAAACGTCATGTGACCATGACGTTACAGGCGTGACGTCACTTTTTTTGACCACTCAGCGTTTTAAGCCTACCGACCCGCAAACGCTTGTGTCTGCGCATGCTCATAACAGAGGAGACAGAAGCTCCGCAGTTTCGACTTCTCTGTTTGTCGTCCTTGCCGGATCCTGCTCACAGTGATATTATACATCCAAAAGAGTCTTTAAAACCGAGATTCAAAATATAAATTGTAATTAGTCACGAAATCATGTAAAAGAGGTTTTGTAACCACTGCACCGTCTAGGCATGACTACTCTCGTTTTCAACAAAATGACTCAGGACAATGTCGCATGCATGCGATTTTCGCCTGCGACACTGCGAATTCTCTCGGTCTGCGACTGAGGAGAGCCGTCGGTCTAGTCGCAGACGGCTTGCGGTCGAGTTCCGTCCGGTTGGTATACAGCCGCAGCGTCGGTGTTTTCTCTCTGCGACTGACCAATGGGGAGCGCAGAGACGACGTGCGGTCACGTGGGAGCTCTTACCGCGGTGGAAGGAAAATTGTTTATTCTAATGAAAACATACGGAATAATGCCTTGCATCTAAAAATGCGCTAGTCATAAAATCATCAACACAATCTGTGTGATGTTTCTGTCGCGGTTAATAATGGGTTGTCTATGCAAACATCACGGAACCTTGCCTGTTCCTCCGACCGAATTCGTTGTGTCGGTGTGGCATGTGAAAGCACCGACCGGAAATCGCACTGCGGCCTCACCGACTACACCGGATATTTTCCGTCCAGTCGCAGCATGTGAAACGGGCCTCATCCGTATCCTTATCTGGTTGTGTGAAGTTCGCGCGCACAGAAAGCTGCACGTGTAGCCGGTGCGACCGATTATGTGTGTTCCCTCGTGCTGCCAGCGAGGATACTGCCCTGTCTCTACAAACAATGCCGGAAAATGACATCGGCGACGCACCTGTTCGCAATGCTGGGCCCGATAAAAGTTGAACGCGAACGAGCATAAACTGCGCAGCTTGAGAGCCGCCGCCAGTGCTTGCACTCTGCCAAGTGTTGAAATGCACTTTGGGAGCGGCACGTTTCAGGTGAGTTGTGATGTAGAAATGCATTACGGCCTTTATTTTACACTGCCAGGAAAAAAAGTGCGCAGCTTTTGCTTTCGTTACTCGTTCATAGCTGCAGGGTTTAAAATGCATGTGCACGAATCTTATTCCGTAATGGCGGCGTCGCGCCGCCGTTACCGGCGCCGCTTATCTCCTTTCTCATAAACAACGTCCCCGCCATTGCTTCGTGCTGCTGACTCGTTCACCGGCACCGCTTGCCGTCGGAGAACCGCTCCGCCCTCAGCGTGCGACGACTCGTTCTTGCCATGCCGGTAGCCGTCGGCCGTTTGCGCCGCTAGGTCTGTTTGGCGTTGCATAATGTGCTACGCGGAGTCTGCCATTCGTATGGTGCGAGGAATGGAAGTAGTCTGTGCCAGAGAGCTTTCCAGTGTTATGTGTGCGAGCTGTCTGGCATTTTCAGTTATCTGCGACTGCGTTGCGGCTGTTACATGGAAATTTCCACGTTTCTTTTTATTTAAGGCTTTGCCAACGTACTTGTATATGTCTGAATACCTTCTGTTACAGTGTAATTTTCATGAGATTCTAATTTTCTGTGCAGGTGCCCGGACAATAATTTAGATGAAAAAGTCAAATTTCAAGGTTGCACAATTCCTGACTTGGAGTATCCATGGTGTGTTTTGAGGCCGTATCCGCCGATTATTCCAAGTGATGATGTTTGTCCGCTGCTCAGTAATTTTAGAAGGGGAAGGCCAAGGATCCCGGACGCCATGATGTGTTAGTCCTGGGAGGAGCTGAACTCCCGGAAGGAATAGCGGCAGTCTTGAAGGAAGGCCCAAAATTCAACGTACAAGCCAAACTCAAGCCACACGAATGGCTAGCCCTTAACCGACGACTGGCCAACAAAACAACGAAAGAAAACCAGGAAAGGTGCCTCTTGGACGGTGTTGACACCCTCACTAGGTCAGTCAGAGATCCAAACCCTCACATCCATCGAGCTGGTCCCACGGCGAAGGCCGTTTGGTTTCTTAGAGCAAATGACCTGCAGCTTGTGCAGGCTGACAAAGAAGGCGGTTTTGTTATAATACCGTCCGGTGTGTACAACAAAAAGGGTAATAGAAGCAGTCAAGAAGAACTTCAGGTCCTTGGAAGTGAAAAAGAAGCAAATGAAGAAAGGTGCAGTGTCATTTTGTGAGGAACTGCACCTGCATAAACTAGCTAGTGCCATCAGGAAGTGTGAAAAGAACTGCCTTTCGGTCTTTTTCTCGGCGAAAACTCACAAGCCGGAAATACCTTTCCGGACAATAGTAAGCGAAAAGGATACTTGGCAACGGCAAATCAGTAAATTTTTGCTCAAGGACCTAAAGACTCTGGAAATAGAAGACCCCTTTAGAACTAAGAACTCTGATAATGTGATAGCCTTCCTTCAGACTAATAGGAACATTAGGTCTGGTTTTTCCATTGATATAGATGTTCTCTACTTGGTTTCGCATCGACATCTCTTTTCTGCAGTGCGTGATTGCATTGATAGGAATGGAGCTACGGCCTTTCAAAACGCTTCTGGTTTGAAAGTGGACAACTTTATGTCTTTACTTCAGTTTTATCTGAAGGCCACTTTTATTGATTTCAATGACCAAACGTATCTACAAAAAAAGGGCATTTTCATTGACTCGTGTGTCGCCCCGGTACTTCGTAATATATATTTATCTGGAATTGACCGCTCCTTGAGTGAAGCACTTGACACGGATTGTATAGTCCCCGTTTTTGGATATGTAGTCGATTACCTGGTCATGTTGGCAGATAGCGATTTTAGTTTTGACGAAGCAGCAGCTGATGTTTTAGGTACGTTTGGTCGAAACAGCATGGGCCTCACCTTCACTCACGAACTGCCTAGCAGTAATAACCAATTACAGTTTTTAGACCTCACCCTAACCTTTCACCCTTCACATGTTTGCTGGCGATACTGTCCACGCGCCAAGAAAGATTTGTTGCCATTTCATTCAAATCATTCTAAGACCGTTAAGAGGGCTATCGCTTCCCAGTGCCTTGCGTCCGCACTAAAGAAGTCCTGCCACCATGCCATGCACGCCAGCTTTGCATCTCAGGTGTCCAGGTTGCAGAATGCAGGCTTCCCGGCTCCCTTGGTTCTCTCCGTGACGCAGACCTTGCTGAAAAAGCTGAAGGGCGCAATGAAAACAACAGACCTCAAGAAAAAAGTCTGGAAAGGCCGGAAGTTGTACCCTACGTACACCACACCTCTCATAATCTCAAGAAGGTGGCCAATAAGTACGGCGTCAACGTGGTATTTTCAGCGCCGCGAAAACTAGCCGGAATGTGCTCACGTATTGGGAGAAAGGAAATGCAAGAGTGCGCCATCAGACACCGAAACACCGAACGCCACTTGTTGGCTGCAAGAAAGGAGTGGTGTACGAGTTCCCGCTTACATGCGGGAAGGTGTACGTTGGTCAGACCAGCCGGTGTCTTAATGAGCGCCTGCTTGAATACAAGAATTCATTGAATAAGAAAGGAGCCCATCTTCAAGACCACTGCCAAGCATGCTCGAAAGAGAAACGTATAGTCTGCAAGCCCCGACTGCATGAATGCAAAGTGCTACTGAAAAGCCGAAATAAGACCGAACGTGAGCTCGTGGAAGCCTTTTATATCAAGAAACGAGGTGACAATTGCATCAGTGATACCTCGGTTATTATCCGGCACAGTGAAATGATGTTTCCTGAGGCATATCTGTGAAAGGTAGATGTTTGTCAAATTGAGATTAAGAGCATGGATAAGGTCAGAGGCTATATATACGCACTTCCCTGAATAAACCCTGTTGAAAGTGTAGCGCTCGTCCTGTTCCCTTCCTCGTCCGTGTTGCCAGTTTGCGCTCTTATGTCTTTCACAAATACTTTTGTCTGGATGTTTTAAGGACATGGAGCGTTTGGAAAGGTCGTGCGACACATGTCAGCGGGTCGGAAAGGCGCGAGATAAGTGGAAAGCGCTGATGGTTTTGTCCATCCCCCCCGCTAGTGGCATCAACTGATTCTCATGAACTTGTAGATGATCCGCTTGGAAATTCTAGCATGACATTGTAGGGTACGGCAGATGGAACAGGATTGACCACTGCTGGTTTTATGCCTTCATGGAAACCATGGCCCTACACTATGTCCACCCAAGCAGGTGTGACTGCCTTTCCTTCTCAACCCCTTTCTCTCTTTAGCTAAATAAAAAATCAATGGAGTACAGTCAAAAGAAAAGAGGCAAGGGAATTCACAGAAAAGTTGAACGATAGACATATGTAAAGCAGAAATAACTGCTTAGAAAACAAACTTGAGGCACCAGTTTGACATCCGTTTGCCATGTTCTTTTTCTTTTTGTCTGTCACATCATGAGGTCAACAATTCTTTTTAAAAGGAAGGCGGTGTTTTCTAGTATTATGACATTCTGCTTTACAAATATGGCATGGGAGATTGACCTAGATTTGGCATGGAGAACTAGAGTAATCTTTTAGTGCTTTTGAAGTGTCCAAACAATTTTCTTGAAGCCCCTTGTGACAACTTGCACTGCCCTAAATTTGCAACTAGTACATGGCACCAAAGCTATCATTTGTAGAAACGGTGCAAGTTTAATTTTTTTTTACAGGAGAGAACATGTCGGTGATGCTGTCAAGAGTGGAAATGCATTTACGGGTGCGTACTGCGTGTTCGACAGGAGCTACAAACCAGGAGGCTGCAACTTTTGTTTCATATTCGAACTCCAATTTCTGGATGTTTATGTGACTGAGTAAAAGTGCATTGTCTGATGGTTTGTAAGTATGCACCAAGTTGCCTTTGCTGGTTCACATCAATAAATGTTTGCCGGAGCATGCAGTGTAATGTGCCTGACCTTTCTTGAATGCTCTTCTCATGTTCTGGGCATTCATAATGCAAAGCAAAAGGCAAGCTATTGTCTCTAGCACATATTACATGTGTGGGTGGCTAAAAAGTCAACTGATAAAATGCAATTTATTGAACAGCTTCACATTGCTACTCAAAATATAGTGGAAAGCCTAAAATGAATAACGCGGCATAAAAGTGAAAAATTGAAAACTGTGTTAACCCGCCGCGGTGGCTCAGTGGTTAGGGCGCTCGACTACTGATCCGGAGTTCCCGGGTTCGAACCCGACTGCGGCGGCTGCGTTTTTATGGAGGTATAATGCTAAGGCGCCCGTGTGCTGTGCGATGTCAGTGCACGTTAAAGATCCCCAGGTGGTCGAAATTATTCCGGAGCACTCCACTACGGCACCTATTCTTCCTTTCTCTCACTCCCTCCTTTATCCCTTCCCTTACGGCGCGGTTCAGGTGTCCAACAATATATGAGACAGATACTGCTCCATTTCCTTTCCCCCAAAACCAATTATATAAAGGGTGTTAAAGGTGAAGTGTGACTGCTACACCCATTATATTAGAGTATAAGTTACGTAAACCACCTTCCAATACATCGGGTAAAGAAGGGCGGAGTTGCGAGAAAAGTGCCTTGTATAATGAGGCTTTGCTACCTAAAGTTATCCTTTTTGAAGGGTGTTAGTTACAGACACTGTAATGCACCCATAAGTCTGAAACTTGCTTTACAGTGCGGTAATGCGTCCTCGCTCCGAAGCTGCTCCAGTCGATTCCCACTCCACTTCTTGCCACATACCCGCCTTTTTTTGCCACATACGAAGCCCGAGAACTGGATGATTTCTATCGTTCCCAGGAACACACTGCACAAACGGACGCGAAAAGGCAAGGTGCAACCTACGTGGTCCGTGCAACCGCGCCGCGATCTACACTTATCTCCGCCACCGCGGCGTGCGCCCCCCCCCCCCCCCCCCGCCGCAGCAGAAGAGACAGCGATAGCGCTGGCTATCGCTGACCGCTGTACGCGCAGAGTTCTCGGTGACTGAAAACGAGCAATCCTAAACTACTCGGCAGGCTGCATCTTCATTGCCGCCGCACGCATTCTGCGCGGCTGCACTCCAGACCACAAAATTAACCTAATCTGGGTACCCGCCCATGAGGTCAACTGTGGTAACGAAGGGACACATATGAGGTTTGGGCAACCTAAAAAATTGAAAAATAATAAGCCCCTGCCTACACCACTGACGCATAACAGGCTTGTAAGGAAGGGACCGGCCGACTTGCCCGAGGGTTAACAATCCCGGCGTCCGCGCCACGCATCCTGGAGCACTCGCTGAAGCCCCCCAGACTTCTGCCGACATCACCAATGTTCATAAAAAGACGTGACGACCTTTCCCACTTCTCCAATCCGACCTCGGCAGAGCATAAGCCACCCTGCTCCGAAGATCGCAGACGCTCTTAATTCTCAGCTACTCAAAGCAATCACTGATCGCCAACAGGCAATACTACCCCACATGCCCAAATTGACAGAACGGATCGTCCGCCACTCAGGCGCACATCCTCTGGGGATGCGAAAATAACCCTCCCCTCGGGCCTTCCTGCCAGCTCCCTCCGCGGAATGCTGGGACCAGCTCTTCAACAAGCCGCATAAGACCACGCAACTTTCACTCATTTCATGGGCCCAGTACGTCGCCCCCACCATGGGGGCCGCACAGGACCCACCTGTTCTCGTTGGCTGCACCTGTGGGAAATAAAGTTGTCTCTTTCTCTACTCCTTGCCATCTCCTTGGCTTTCCGATCTTTTGGGCTCTGACGCCGACAACCAGTAGCTTTGAATCAATGGAATCAATGCCAGCCAGGACCATCGATGGACGCACTGCGCATGCTGGCCGAGAGGCAGGCGCGTTGAATCCCCTGGATCGCTCGTTTGATAGCCGTATCAACGACAGGACACTGCCGCCATCGTTCCGGTCCCTTCCGCGCGTGGTCCGCCCACATCAGCTGACCCAGGCGATGACGTCAACAGAAGCGCGTCAACGCAGCTATATATTCAAGAGCCCCACCGACCAACACTTCAGTGGACTTGGTGGCACCGGACGAGCAGGGATGCTCATTCATTTCTTCTTCGTTGCCCAGGTTGGTGATAAATACACAGTTTATTCTATCCGGGATGATTCCCGTGCCTTGATGGTGCTACCAAGTCCACAGTTTCTTGTTTCCACATTGGTGGAATGTGTTGATGTAATTAGTCTGCTGCTACTAACATCCGGTGACGTGGAATTAAACCCGGGACCGAGCTCTGACTCGGACTCAGAGTCTAGCTCTAACAGTGAAATGTTGAAAAGAATTCTTAAAGAACAGACGAAAACCAACAAAGTTTTGAGGCAGCTAACATCGAATCTGAAGCAAGTAGAATCAACAGTCAGTAGTATTCAAGACAGGATTACGGTAATCGAGACGGAAATGAGCCGATTGAAGCAGTGTGAAAAGAAAATAGCAGAATGCGAGGTAGTCTGTACGAATGCCAATATACAGGTGTTGGACATGGCAGCCAAGCTAGATGATCTAGAAAACAGGAGCAGACGTAATAACCTTCTCTTATACGGGGTAAAAGAGGAGCCGGAGGAAGACGCAAAAGTACTCGAGGGTAAAGTCAAGCAAGGAATTTTTAAAGACATCCTTGAAGTAGAAGTATCCTCAATAGAAAGAATACATCGAATCGGAAACTCCAACAGCAAACGCTGCCGACCGATCATGTTGAGATTTTTTTACTTTTCTGAAAAAGCTAATATTCTGTCTAGTTGTTTTAAACTGAAAGCATCAGACTTCTCTATAAGTGAGGACTTTTCGAAGAGAGTGAGAGACATACGAGCAAACCTTTGGCGTTCTGCAGCGGAAGAAAAAGCGAATGGAGCGAAAGTGTCACTGGTATTCGATAAGCTGAAAGTGGACGGAAAGGTGTACATTTGGAATTCACAACAGAATTGTAGAATGGAGGCACCTCGCTTAGGTGCTTCTGCACTTGACAAACCAAATGTCTGCAGAATGGAGGCAACTAGCTCAGACGCCTCTGCACCTGAGAAAAGGAAAGCCCGAGGCAAAAAATGACAAACAAGCCATAAAGTTCTCAGAGTCGTATCCCTCAACGCTCGAAGTATACTTAACAAACTCAGTCTTCTTGAAGGCATAATACTGTCTTATCAGCCACATATTCTGGTCATCAGCGAAACGTGGTTGCACGCTGAAGTGCGCGACTCGGACATAATCCCGCCTTCGTACAAACTTATCCGCAAAGACCGAGGCGCAAGAGGTGGAGGAGTCGCGATAGCAATAAAAAACAACATTAAATTTTCCCGCCTGGAGGACATTGATGGTCATGAAAGCATATGGTGTAATATAGAATACGCGGGCAAACGCATACTCCTCGGAGGCGTGTACCGACCACCCAATGCTCCCCCCGAGTATCTCGAAGTAATGCACGACTACCTCATGCAATGTACCAACTCACGATCCAAAATAATCATTACAGGAGACTTTAACTTGCCTGGAATCAATTCGTCAGACATGTCACACGACAACAAGGAAGTGAAAAGCGCTGAAATGTTGTTACTAAGTACCTTTAGTTTTTCATTAAAACAATTAGTAACTTCTGATACTCGTACTGTCGGGTGTTGCTCTTCTCTACTCGACCTTATGCTTGTTAGCAATTCACTTCAAGATTGTTCCGTAAATGTAGCTCATGGAATCTCAGATCATAAGATGTTAATCCTAGCATGTCCGTTGCATGTTTCAACTAAGACTGTGAAACCATCTGTCACTTTTGTTAAAGATTACGAGCGGGCAGATGACACTTCTGTTTTTGCTCGCCTGGAATCTTGTTACCCAGCATTTGAAGCACTCAATGACGTATGTGAAATGTGGTCCTATTTCAAAAAAACTGTTCACTTCTGCGAAAAGCAGTACATTCCTTTGAGGAAAAAACGTGTGAACCGAGAATATCCGTGGATAACGCGAGAAATTATCCATCTGAAAAGAAAGATTAAGCGGCGGCGCAAGCGTTGCCTATCAAGCAACCTTGCATGCCTTGTCAGTACACTCAAAGGTAAAATTCGAGCTGCGAAAACACGTTTCTTCTCGGAGACGTTACCGTCATTTATGAAGCATGACCCGGCAAAGTTTTGGCGCTATTTAGCATGCGAGCAATCCACAGTTTCTGAAATAAAAACGTCCAGTGAAACTATAACCAACACTGCCGCTATTGCTACCAAATTTAACTCGTTCTTTCAGTCTGTTTTCTCACGCTCGGTTTCAGGTGCTTCCCTTGATTCTTACTCCATCACTCATCCCATGTCAGAAATAAACATTAGTGAAGACGGCATTTTCTGCCTGCTGCGCAATCTAGACGTAAAGAACTCTCCGGGGCCTGATGACATCTCAAATAATTTCCTGAACAGATACGCCTTCTGGGTTTCCAAATATTTGTTCCGAATTTTCACTCTGTCGTTGCAAACCCTAACAGTCCCGGATGACTGGCTCAGGGCTAAAGTAGTTCCAATTCATAAAGGCGGTCCCAAAAATGAACTAAATAACTACAGACCGGTCTCGCTAACAAGCTCTACTTGTAAAATACTCGAACATATTATTTACAAAGCAATTATTAACCACTTAGAGGTTAACAACCTCCTCTACAGTAGGCAACATGGCTTTAGGTCGAAATTATCAACAACCACACAGTTGGCAGAGATAACGCACGATATCGCAAGCGCCCTTAATGTAAGGAGTCAGTTAGACGCCATTTTTTTAGACTTCTCTAAGGCATTTGATTTAGTTCCTCACCTAGATTTAATAACAAAACTGCAGGCTATAGGGATCGAAAACACTATCATTTCATGGGTTGAGTGCTTTTTGAAAAATCGTAAACAGTGCGTCAAACTGAAAAGTTCCGAATCTGATAATTTGGATGTCTACTCAGGTGTACCACAGGGTTCAGTCCTCGCCCCCTTATTGTTTTTAATATATATCAATGATATTTATCTATGCGTTGACCCTGAGGTACAAATTCGGCTCTTTGCGGACGACTGCGTGGTATATAAGGAAATAGACACCAATAATGATCAAATTAAACTAAATGAATCCCTATCGTCTATTCAGTCTTGGTGCACTAGGTGGGGAATGAGACTTAATGCCACCAAAACAAAGAGCATAACTTTCAGTAAGAAAAAAAAGCCACTAGATTTTTTATACACTATAACTAATGTTCCTGTCGAGAGAACTAATAACATTAAATACCTAGGAGTGACACTATCCAGCAATCTATGCTGGGAACAGCACATTAAAAACATATGTCATAAGGCCCAAGGTAAGCTGTATTTCCTAAGAAGAAGATTACGCAACGCACCTCCTAACGTTTTCAGTTCATTTTTCATTCCTAACCGCGCGCTTCGGGTGTCCATAGAGATATGTGATATATAGGGCTCACCTCTTTTCCTTAAGAGAAATTTTGATTTCATTTTCCCTCCCTTGCGGCGCGGTCCGAGTTGACAGGCGTCCCTTCCTTGCGCTGCCGTCGCACGCTATCTATTGGTGCACTGGCGTACATTGCGAGGAGGAGGAGGAGGAGGAGGAGGAGGAGGAGGAGGGGCGATTTTTCGCTCACGGCCGACGCCGTCGACACCGGCTATTCAGCGGGACGAGCTTCTTAACGCTGTCGCATTGACATTAGACCGTTTTAGTTTCACGTACGTAAAGGGTTCACGTACGCAAACGTGAGAAGTCTACGTAGCCTGGACACAGGTCGTTTGAAACTCTTATAGTTACACGTACGCGACGCAGGCCGCCCGTAGTGTTCCTGTATATGCTTCCACAGGGAGCATAACACTAGCCGCGCGTTACTCCTAGCGCCATCTACTAAGAAACACAGACACTGGTTGTAGCCTAAATCATCCAAGACAAGTCATTAAGCAAAGCCATTCGGTCTGTCCTCTCGCAAGACCGTTGCTATGACGACGACCAAGGCTACTTCGTCAGGCTTCACAGCTGAAAAATCGCCCTTCTGTCTGAAAAACAAAAGCTATTTTTCGCTTGATACCTTATGCGAGGGTAAGAATGGGCAAATCGAAGGCGTATACAACAATTTGAAACACGATATCGCGTCGAGGGATTAGCGACGAAGCTGTTATTGCTGTGAAGCGGCGGGCAGGGCGCCGCCATGTTTGTCAACGCTACGTACGCAGGCAACGCAAAGACCGCAACGTAAAAATCCGAATCTCACGTACGTACGTGAGGCTCGCGCATACCCTTTGCGTTCTGCGCATGCGCACTGGTCACCCGTAAGAACTCTACGTACGTGAAGCCTCTACGTACGTGAAACTAAAACTCTCTATTGTGTCTGCCTCTGATATCCTCGCATTAAATTTCAGTGGTTTAGACATGTGGATTGCTGCTTAATACCAGTCCAATAACGAGCAATAAACCTATAGCGAAAATCATCAACCGCTACGTGAGTGAAATAATCCTTAGCTTATAATGCGAAGCTTGCATTCATTCCTTGAAACCTGCATTCTTGCAAATCCGTGATATGAAGGTCTTGAATGCATGTAGCTAAGCTAGTTGGTTCGTCACGAATGAAAATAAAATTTCTTTAATTCCAAATTTTGCTGCCGAGCACAAGCCGCGAGATGCAATCTGCCCTGCGTAGCTTGTGTTCATCCAACAAAAATGACTCGAAACTTTATTTCTTTAAGGAAGCAAAACTCAATAGTTCAGTGTCTGTATTCAGCTGTTCGGAGTGTTACTCCGTGCAGGTTAGCATTTAGGCGATTCTAGAAATTTCAGTGAAGACAATGCACCTCATTAAATCTTCAGGCTTCAGAAATCAGTCTGATCTTGCCACGATAGCAATGCGATAAGAAAAAAATGCGTATTTGTTGCCGGACCTTCAGCCGAGCAGAAGCACTGAACAAAGTGAAGACAAAGGAAATAAAGAAGCACACGGCACGTGAAATGAAATTTTCGTGAACATTCCGAGCGATAACTTCTCATGGACGTCCAGCGTGAGTGGCGCAGGCAGCTTTCGAGGAGCTGCCGAGGGAGTCCCATCATTATCCGAGCGTTTAAGTATAGGCAAATGTTGGAATTATTCCACATGTAAATCTAGCCATTTTCTAACAGGGTTGTGGTCCTACTCAACTCAAGGAATAAACCATGCCGAATCGTAAAACAATTCCGACTAAGACGAGGGTACGAACACCATTCCGTCCGTAATAATGCTCTGGGTTTTGGCGCTGGCAGTCATCATCAGTTTTTGTTGTTAAAAGAATCACTGCAACGCCTCGCGTGCATTAAGCCCAGCGAAATTAGCGCTGAGTTCTGAAAGTACTCTACAGGTAATAAAAGAGTTCAAGATGGATTTTATATACCACAGACAGCGGGATAAGCTGAGCAAACGAATTTCTCGATACCAGAGTAGCACAGCTGGCATCAGCAAACATGCCATGATCATTGAAGGTGTTCATTATGCTAATCGTTGAAGAGTTTGAGGATCTTAGAATTTCGTTGGCAAACGAAGGTGGCTGGCCTTCCTAACGGCGAGTGGCAGTGGCCCATATTTACACCTTGAACCAGGTGAAAAAGATATACGCAAAATATAAGCAACCCCGATTTTGTCCTGCGTATTGTAGGAGAGCGCGTTTCACTTTTATGAATCCAGAGCAGTTCCGTGGGCATTGCCTTTCAAGAGTTTAGAAGATAAATATGCAAAGCTGCTGAAAAAAAAAACAAGTATAGCGTCCTTATAGGTACAATTAACATCCGTAAGGAAACTGATAATATCCAAGTCGGAAAGGACGTCAGTCCAGGGCGACAATATCTATTCAGTACTATTCACCGCGCGTTAAAATTATGTATTCAGGACTGTGAACTGAGAAGAGTTAGCTGTAAAAATGATCAGCAATAGCCTGGAAATTCGCGATTCGCGGATCACACTGCCTGGATGTACCTTAGGAGAATAATAGCAAAGCGAAATCTAGTACCGAGACAGGCAAAGTACAAACATGGCCCTTCAAAATATTTTAGGAGAGATTTAAGAGCGTGAGCTCTTAGTCACGACGTTTCTCGATTTCGTGGGGTCAGCCACCACCTCCATTCGGCTTGAAACCGAGGAATTCAAGATGGCGGCCACCCATAGTAAATTGATATAGAATCCTAGTTGGTGATTGATTGGTGACGTCATTGGTATATCGAATAGGCGAATGATTAGTCAGGGCACTGATTTTCTTACGTCAAAATTAGCTAGTCACGTGACTATGATTACTTGGTTATACTAAGTAATAATGAGGCCGTCTTAACAGAAATTAGATATTTGGACTCGTCTAGATGAGTATAACTCGTCAGAGACGAAAATTAACTAATGAAGCTAATATTCAGTTACAGTTAAGCATAAAATCATTGCTTATATTTATTTAACCGATGAGGTCATAATATCACTATTGGTACTTCATAACGGGCTCGATGAGTACAACATGTAAGGCACTAGTATCGCCTAATTAAGTTAATATTTATTTATGGTCAGGCTTAAAATGGCGGCCGTGACTTCACCACTCGGTAGCTCACAATTTCGTACCTCATGGCGAATTGTAGTGACAGGGGCACATTTCGTCACATAATTTGGGAATGCGCCGATTCCTCGGCCGGCGGCTTATACGTCAACAGTACAGAAGCCTGACAAGCTTTGCTGCGGAGCGAGGACGCCGCCATCCAGCAGCAAGCCACCCGCCTGGCGACGGAGGCCGCAAAAAAGCAAGGCATCTTCACTTATCTTCACTTGTATCCTTAGTCTGCGGAGGATTCCCTACCCGCGTGGGTGTGTCAGAAAAACAAGGATCTAGCTGCAATAAGCAAAAACCAGAGTGCGTAACAATGGGAGGGGATGCTCTCCAGCGAGGACCCGGCCCTCCAGCGCGGATTGGTGCGGAGAGCCTACCTGGCGGCATACCTCAGTGGAGCCCTGGACCAGGGGCCCCAACCCCGTTAAGACGGGTTGCAATAGCTCATCGGAAGATGAAGAAGACAGCCCGCGACCGCTAATAACACATTTTAATATCAAATATAAATAAAGTTTTTCCTCCTCCTCCTCCTCCTACCCGCGTCCCAGGTCTGCGTGCCGAGACCGCGGATATGGGGGCTCCTTTTCGGGGGAGAATAAGGTTTTCATTAATTAATTAATTCATTCATTCATACATTCATTTGGGGCAACTACCGCCTTGAGGTACGAAAAATGGCTCTCCAAAGAGTTGAAAAACTTTTCCGGCCCAAATTGCTCAAAAAATATCCGACCTCGAGGCGGAAGGCGCCCGCTCGCCGTGATGTATGGAAAAGTTGCTTAATCATGTGGAAATACATCGCATGGACAATACATCGCGCTACCAAGCAGCTAACGGTCCTTACTCCAACGTCTTCTAGACGGTGGCGGCACTTTTTTTTTTCCACTTGTCTCTGAAGGGCAGAGTATTTTGCTTTTCTATGCGAAAGATGAATGCATCTACTAAGGGCAGATAGACGCTCATTATGACGACGCGATGGAGATAACCAGGAAAATAAAAATAATTAATTTTTTGTCGTGTATTTATCAACAACTCTCAGGTCATGAATAGCTGACTTTCAGTATCCTTCACGACGAAAACATTAAACATTTCTTATCTTGCCCTCGCTTAGATATGAAGCGGAAACATTGCCTATACTTACGGAAAGCCGGGCAGCACAGCGCACTATAGAAACGAACATAATAGATGCGCGTTACGACACAAGAAAAGAGGAGAATTGGCCAGTGAACACACTCAGCTACATCTTTGCTTGTTTGAAATCGAGAACAAACGGCCACTGCGAACACATGTGATGTGAAGGCAGATAACCGAAGGTCATCAGTGGCGTGTTGGAGCAAGCAAGCGAAACAGGTGGCAGAATATCTGATAGCCAGATCACATTAAGCAGTTTCCGGCGATGCGGTGCCCGAACCTGTCAAAGGACACGATTAGTTTGAGAGATATGGGAGAAGCCATTGTCCTGCACCGGGATTAGTCAGGCTGATTTACATGAAGGTGATGATTAGAGATAATAGAGCGCACGCGGCCTCATACGGGGCTCAACAAGAAGATTGTGCCTTTCACACAAACTGCGAAGGTTAGAAGGCCTGTTGGAATGCATTCGGTGTCACAGCATGCAATAATTGCGACATTTTAAAAAGACAACAGCGTCAAAATGACGCTGGCTGCACTTTCATGCTGTTCTCAACAAATCCGTCTCCGGCGAAGGACGAGTAGTCATCTGCATATGTGAATTGCGAAGTAACCAAATAGTCTTGGAATATCTTACCAATTCCTTATACACAACCATGAATTAAACCAAAGGGACATTAGCCTCCGATAACTATACGGAACAACGTTTACTGTTGCCATGCATGGAAAAAAGGACTAATTATAATTCATCATGTTTCTGCAATATCGAATATACAGGTTGTCCCACATAACATGAGCGAAGCCTTTAAAAATGAAAGCAACTTCGGACGCGAATGGAACCGAGTGCATAATATTGACACTAGCTTAGAGTAACTCAGTATATTTTTAAGCGGAAAGCTTCACTACGCTAGTCAACGCCGCGCCTCGCGTGAGCCTGCGTACGTCGGAGCCCGAGTGACGTCACGCACGGCGCATTTCTCTCTCTCTCGCTCCCTAGTCACTACTGCGCATGCGCCAATAGCAGCACCGAGCCACAAAAGTTCCGCCGCTGCGCAACACCGCGCCTTTCCTCAACATCCTACTTTCCATTTTCAGTTCTCTTTCTCATCCCTCCCTCCTTTATCCCTTCCTTTACGCCGCGGTACGGGTGTCTACCAAGATATGTGATACGGTTACTGTGCCATTTCCTTTCCTCAAAAGATAAGCAAAACAAGCCGTCGGCCTTCATAGAGTCCATTGGCGCTGAACCCTTTGCAATGGCCGTTAAGTTTCACGAAACGAAAGGCGCACAACCGGCTCCGTGGGTCAGTGGAGACCTCAATCTCGCTTTCATGTGCTTGGTGTTGGTGTCCAACAGCAAAAGCCTGCTTTGACTGCATTCCACAAACTGGATAGGCTGCGGGCCCTCCCTGCCACCCTGGGAGGTGGCATGCAGTTAATGGTTGATCCCGAGAGATTGATCACCAAATGAACGCTGCGGCCTAGCAGTTGCTGCAGTGCCGCAAGTCAGCCACAACGCTGTCAGCGCTAATGCACATAGGCCGCATCTCCCTCTCACCACCGCCACATGTATCGAAGCACGAATGAGGCCTCATATCCAGGGAGCCAGTTATGCGCCCTTGCTTTGCTCAAAGCCATCGCCATCTAGAACGTTGTCAACGCCAACGCCAATGAAGAAAGGGAACGCCGGCATCTTTCGCTTTGTATATCCTGGATTATCTAAGCTAATCCACAATATTTTTTTATATTTTTGGCTTAACTATTTCATTAGCTTCGTTTAATTATTTACCGTTTTAAGTATTCGCTGCAGATCCCAAGTATGATAAGCAAAGTTCTAGAGCACCTTCAGAAACCTCTTAAAAATTTTTTTTACGATATGTCTCACGATAAGTCTACACGATATGTCTCACGTGGTCTTTCTTTCCGCGTTCCAAAGAGAGACCGCGAAATATGAAAGATGCCACGTGACAGGGCGCTTGAGCTGAAGTCTGAATCGTGCACAAACGTGCACAATTCACTTTTGGAGAGAGCAATGGAGGCCACAGCGGCAAGCAAAACGGTCCGCTATGGTCGCCGCCTCCTGCAGGTTGGCCTCAATGTCTCCGAGGGAGCCCTGTTTGACCCACATTGTGATGTCATCAGCATGCTGAGCATGCTGCACACTGGCGATAGCGCCCAGATGGGTCGGTAGGTGCAGCATAGCCAAATAGAATAACTGGTAAGAGATTACCGCGCCCTGTGGTGTACCCCTGGCTCCTAAATGAAAAGGACCATGTTCGTTATCCTGGATTGGAATGTAAGATTGTCTGTGGGTCAAAAATAGTCGCATGTATTGAAATTGTTTGTTTGGGGGGGGAGGGAATGGAAATGGCGCATATCGGCGGACACCCGAACCGCACAGTAAGGAAAGAGATTAAGAATGGAGTGACAGAAGAAAGGAAGGAAGAGGTGCAATAGTAAAGGGCTGTGGACTAATTTCGGGTACCGTGCACTGAAATCGCACAGCACACGGGCACCTAAGAGTTTCGCCCCCATCGAAAGGCTTCCGCTGCCGTCGGGTTCGAACCCGGGGAACTCCGGATCAGTAGCCGAGCGAATTAACCACTGAGCCACCGCGCAGCAGTTTGTTTGAAAGAGGTCGGTGAGAATAATATTGTGGGTAACGTTCTCGAATGCTTCCTTCAAATCCTAGTCGAGTACGACCTTAGCATTGAGGGAGTATCTGACGGGGTCGAGGACAGCCTATGCAGAGTTGTAGTAGGACATCCTATGCCAATCTGAGTAGGGAAACCCGAATATGGTGTCTGCAAAAAGGTGCGGCAATTGCATGAACTCGGACAACCTGTCGGATACCATCGTTTTCATGCGTTTGCCCACACAGGAGATGGGATGGAGGTTGTCCGTGTTGATGGCCTTCTGCTGCGCTGTTTCCATGCAAAGAATGCAAGAACTAGCCCGGCTTACTCCTTTGTTGGATTTAAGAATGAAGGTTACCTGGACGGTCTTCCAGTCGATGGAGAGTGGCACTACCTTAAGTCAGACTCAGGATATGCAATCCAAAAGAATAGGTGTGGTCTATCCAGTGTGCGGAACGCAATAAAAGCAGGTTTATACAGTTGGACACCAATGCCACGTATGTACATGAAAGTGAGATTGAGGTCTCCACTGGCCAAGGGAGCCATTCACCTCCAACAATGATGCGAGCAGTGGGAGCCAGTTTTGCGCTTTTCCATTGGTGAAAATGAACGGCCCCTAGAACGCTGTCAACGCCAATGAACGCCGGCGGCTCACTTGTTTTGTTTGCTTATTGAGGAAATGAAATGGTGCAGTAACTGTCTCAAATATCTCGGTGGCCACACGAAACGCGCCGAAAAGGAAGGGATAGGAGAGAGCGAAAGGGTTAGTTTGGATTATGGGGGTTTAACGTCCCAAAGCGACTCCGGCTATGAGAGACGCCGTAGTGAAGGGCGCCGGAAATTTAGACCACCTGGCGTTCTTTAACGTGCACTGACATCGCACAGCACACCGGCCTCCCGAATTTCGCCTCCACCGAAATTCGACCTCCGCGGCCGGGATCGAAGCCGCGTCTTTCGGGCCAGCAGCCGAGCGCCATAACCACTCTGCCACCGCGGCGGCAAGGAGAGAGGGAATTAAGAAAGGAAGAAAGAGGACTGAAAACTGGATTTTAAGGGAAGGCGCAGCGCGGCACATCGGGGGAAAACTTGTGGCGCGGTGCAAATAGTGGCGAATGCTCAGTACTCTAGTGACACTTAACTGAAATGCGACGCTGGCTATTTTAGTGTAGCTTTCGCTACAAAAGTTTATTTACACACCCGCAATTCAAGCAGCAACGCGATGCCTGAACATTCATTAACACAATAGGACAGCGGATTAGCATAAAAATTCTGGGGGCTACTTCGCTGACCTAATGTGCGGTTAGGGCAGAGCCTTTAGCGCGTCGTTGCTGCTTATGTCGCTGATGTGTGGTTGAGATATTAAGTGCACATATGTTTGGGAACCTTAAATTCTGGAGACACTGGAGGCCGTTTGGAACGCATCCGTCTGATTAGACACCTTCCCGCAATCTCCAGCCTCCTAGGCTAGAACTACATATGCGTTGACTGGAAATATATTTGAGCCGCCTCCACGCGACAGCTTCTCTATTATTTAGGCCAACATGTAGCGGGGGTACCAGTCTACGTCCGAATTTATAATGGTCGATTGTTTCAGCGCAGTTTTTCTGTCGCTCGTCTTATGCCCAGTGTGTGTGTGTGGCAGGGGGGGAGGAGGAGTTCCCGATGGCTTACCGGAAGTTAGCTAGCGATAGCTCGTGAGCCGCCTCGTTACTAGTGAAGGCAGCGTGCGCGGGCGTTCAAATTAACTGATTTTTCCTATTCAGCGTTCTCTGGGTGAGGATTTTGGCCGCTGCAAGTGAGATCCTCCCTTTTCCAAAATTTTAGACGGTAGTTTTGCTGTCGCTAATTTTATCCTTGGCTTCCGTCCCTACACAAGCGAGCGCTATCGCAACTTACTCCGCAGTCTCTATGTTGCGGCCTTGGATAGTCTCGTCGTTTCATGTGCTACCATAGCTTAGGGATAACGATCTGTGCACTGTGGGGCGAGAGGGACCCTCGGCCACACAATTTGGAAATACCAGAAATTGGAAAATAGGACTAAATGTGAAAATGAATAAAAATAAAAAAATGAAAAGAAAATCGAGATAAGAAGAGAATAAAAATAAAACCAGGAAAATATTACACGAAAAGCAGAAGATAAAAAATTAAGGTAGAAAAAAGTTAAGGTATAATGAGGACAGGGAAAGGCTTTCGCATTTGCGCTCTTCCCAATATTTATTTTTTTCTTGCGGGAGAGTCACGAGCGCCTGAACCAACGAGCGACTGCGTCCTTTTTCCGCACCTCAGGGGAAAATGAGCATTGCTCCATTTTGTTTGTGGAAGTATCCATCAGAGCAATGGCGTGCTTTCTTTCGCATGTCAGGATGAAACAAGCGGGTTCTGTTATTTACCCATATCAGAGACGATGACCATCCGCGCAGATGTTAGACGCTTTTACCATAACACGTACCGTGCTGTATACCATTACCCGCGTACCGCGAGTCCGCGCTTTGCCAGTGCGCATGCGCAGATTGCTTTTAGGGCGCCAGATGGCGCCAGTTAACATGCAGCTGCGTGCGCGCCTGCCGTCGCATCGGGACCAATCGGGACGAATCAATGTTGTCCAATAGTCTGCGAGTTCGACTCTTGCTCTAGCCGCTGCGGAGACGTCGAGTACCCTTATAGCGCCCATAGCGCGAGGAAGACAAAATGCCTAGGATTTGTCATTCTAGTTTGCATTTGCTGAAGTGGTTCTTAAAAGGACTCTTTAAAGGGCTCACTTTCGGCCGAATATGCCTGAACAAGCAGGCGGTACAGATAGCAAGAGATGTGTTGGGCGGACCACGAAAGACAGGATTTCGCCTTCTCTCGGCCTCGGAGACTTAAAAATTGCCAAAAAACTCCGATTGAGCCTCAAAGGTAATTGCATAATCTCGAGCAATGAAAGTCTTTGAACGTAGCTGCTGTCATTCTAGATAAAACTAGCATTTTGTCGCAGCAGAAAATGATCAAGCCGCGCACCGGTCGCTTTGAGCAAGAACAAAGATTAACCGCCTTCGCGGCATTGTCTGTACTGGCGAAGATTCGATCACATACTTATATCAACGAAAAAAAGGCCGGCAGGAGAATTCGCCATGGACACTTATGACTGGTTATGAGTATGAATTAGAAAGCTCTATGGCTCCGCGAGTGCAACGTTTGAACGTTTCTGTGCAGAGGGGCCGTGCGGGGGCCCAAACAGCTGCGTGTCCTAAAGTCCCCTGAGCCCATTAAAGTTTTCACCAACACCACCTACCTGGTCGAGCCTCCTGTCCGCGCCTCTGCCGCATTTCTTCCGCTTCACGTTTCCTCAACTCGACGTTGGCCGCACGCTTCTGTCGCTTCATGTCCGCTTCTCGTTGCGTATTTCAACGCCTCTTCAACCGGTTGAGACTGGCTTTCCGCGCTCTTACCGTAGCGGTGATCGTCGATGTTGAAGCCCGCCTCTGCAGCCACCGTATAGGATTTATCGGCTCTCGTGCCTTGGAGCCGGTAGCGTACCTTTGTGTGCGCCCTCGTTCCCCTGTTCACGTAGGCGCGGTCGCCTCGCAGGCTACAGACATTGATATCGTCGCCGTTCCATTACACTGCATCCAGTGTTCTAGGCGTTACCGAAAAAATTATTAAATACGGTACTCTTTACGCCAAAAAAGGAAATAATTACTTCCCTGCCTTAGCTACAAAATAAATTGCAACGCCTTGCCGTTACCGTTACCGAAAAAATGTACCACTCGATAATTTTCATTACCGCATGGTCATAAATTTTAATCAGTGCGTCTTCGCTGCAAGAATTCATGACAACAATTTTATTAAAAATATACTTCATATAAGGGTTCTAGCCAAAACAGCAATTTTACCCGAAATGTTGATTTAAGGACAATAATTTACACAAATGTTCAGGAGCTCAGCTATGCTACAGTCGTCTCAAGAGTCTTGCAGAATTATACGTGTTGGCTTCAGACACTGTGGCACATAGTGAAGTCATTTTCTGAACATGACATCATCAATTCTAACTTGCCAAAGAAAACATCGCTGAACTATCAGAAAATTTACAGTATTTTTGAACAATGTGATGTTCCAAAATGCCAAGCACGCTTCCAATCTTTAGAGATTTGTGTGTGCAATGGTTTGGGAAGGGTGGTAGCTGAAGGCAAGTGTGTGAATGAGTGTTCGTGCACATGTTTCGTGCGTTGTGGGTACTGGGACTTTTTCTTTCAGTTGGGTGCGCCGTCAATGACAGGTGTTTTGGGGACGCATGCGAGCCGCAACAAGGGTTATCGAGAACACCTGTACATTTTGTTTATCTGCAACATCACTTTAGATACTCCGCGCTTTCTTAGTTTAAAAAGAAGGAGGCGGAGAGTGTGGGGGGGCTTACAAAATGAATAAAAAAGTAACTAGTAACCTGATACCTCACTTTACCGAAAAATGTTACCGCAAGTACGTTGCCCTTTGCAGTTTCGAAATGGTAACGGGTACATTACTAGTTTACCAAAAAATTTACCTGTAACGCCGTTTCTTGCAACGCGTTTCCGACAACACTGACAGCATTGCACACACCCTTGTCGGCAGGGGAGTCTGAAAAGACAGTGACGCGCGCAGCCGCGAAACCCCTCGCAAAGACACTTATCACTCCTACTGCGTGAGCAGTGGCGCGACTAAGTCATGCACCAAGTGGTCCTAAGCTGGCACCTGCTGCCTCCGCCGCCTTCCGCCATCTGAAGTCCTATTTGGACTGCGACGCCCTCTCCAGTAATGCGTACTCGCTCCGAAGCTGCTCCAGTCGCTTCCCTCTCCACTTCTTGCCAGGTGTATTACATACCCGCCTTTTTGCCAAACCGCTACCCAAGAAGCAGCTGCCTCGCCGACACGACGCGCGCGTTTAGCACAAAGCCCAAGAACTGGATGATTTCTATCGTGCCGACCAATACACTGCACTCATGGACGCGGCAAGGCAAGGTGCAACCTACGTGGTCCGTGCAACCACGCCGCGATCTACCCTTATCTCCGCCGCCGCGGTGTGCGCCCCCTCCATCGCCGTAGCAGAAGAGACAGCGATAGCGCTGGCTATCGCAGACCGCTTACGCGCCCAGTCCTCGGTGACTCAAAACGAGCAACCCTAAACTACTCGGCAGGCTGCATCTGCATTGCCGCCGCACGCATCCTGCGCGGCTGCACTACCGATCGCAAAATTAACCTAGTCTGGGTACCCGCTAATGAGAGCAACTGTGGTAACGAAGGGACATATATCAGGTTGGGGAACCTAAAAAGATTTTAAAATAAAAAGCCCCTGCCTGCACCACTTACGCCTAACAGGCTGGTAAGGAAGGGGCCATATCGGCTTGCACGAGGATTAACAATCCCGCCGGCAGCGGCATGGATCCTGGAGCCCTCGCTGAATTCTAGGCTTGTGCAGACATCACCAATGTTCATAAAAAGACGTGACACCATTTCCCGCCTCTCTAACCCGACATCGAAAGAGCTTAAGCCACTCTGCTCCGAAGATTGCAGACGCTCTTAATTCTCGGCCATTCAAAGATATCAGCCCCGCCGCGGTGGCTCAGTGGTCAGGGCGCTCGACTACTGATCCGGAGTTCTCGGGTTCGAACCCGACCGCGGCGGCTGCGTTTTTATGGAGGTAAAACGCTGCACGTTAAAGATCCCCAGGTGGTCGAAATTATTCCAGAGCCCTCCACTACGGCACCTCTTGTTCCTTTCTTCTTTCACTCCCTCCTTTATCCCTTCCCTTACGGCGTGGTTTAGGTGTCCAAAGATATATGAGACAGATACTGCGCCATTTCCTTTCCCCCAAAACCAATTATTATTACTATTCAAAGATATCACTGATCACCAACAGAGAATACGACCCCACATGCCCAAATTTCAGCCACGGACCATCCGGCACTCAGGTGCACATCCTCTGGAAATGCGAAATTGACCCTCCCCCACAGGCCCTCCTGCCAGCTCCCTCTGCGGAATGCTGGGACCAACTTTTTCTTTCAGTTGGGTGCATCATCAAGGGCAGGTGTTTGTGGCATGCACGCGAGCCGCAACAAAGGTTGTCGAGAACACCTGTACATTTTGTTTATCTGCAACATCACTTTAGGTACTCCACGCTTTCTTTTAAAAAAAAAATTGGCTGAAGTCTTAGCTTGGTTAAGCCTGGAAGATTGCGAAAGCAATACCCTTGGCTGCGCCTTGGTTCGGCTGATTGTGTGGACATGGTTGCCCTTTGTTAAACTTATGGCTATACATTGTTTTGCTTTGTTTCTGCTATTGATATCCTTAGTACGCTTATGACTTATCTGTGTTATGACTTATGACTTATCTATGCTATGTCGCTTGGCCGCATCAGATCGTTCCAGCCTCGCCTTGTACACATCATCCGACATAGCGCAAGGCAGCGCGCCGATCACTGCGAGGAGCCGAACTGTAGCCCCATTTATCCTCCTAGCGTGACGTCACACCAGCGAGCGCCCTCTCTCGGTAGCGCCGCAGCAGCGGCGCGCAAGGCTTCTCCTCTACCATCGATGCCGTGAGCTGGGGCCCCGTCTCTTGGTCTGGCGTGACGTCACACCAGCGAGCGCCCTCTCTCGGTAGCGTCGCAGCAGCGGCGCGCAAGGCTTCGCCTTCACCATCGATGCCGCGGAACTAGGGCCCCATCAGGCACAGTTTCAGAAAAGTCGTTCTCGTTCTTCTTCCGTTTCCGTAGCTCGCTGATGCTTCCTCTTTGCATTCTGCCGAGCTGCCTTGTTCGTAGGCACCATCGTAACATCTGGCTGTATGACTGCCTTGGCGAGAGGAGCGGAGCTGTTTTATACAGCTGGTGTGACGCCACTCTGACCGTAGCGCCCCTGGGGACAGGAGCGGGAGTTATGCCGCCGTCGGTGGCTACCGCCTCGCCTCGCGACGGCGTGAGATGGGGCCCCGTTTTTACACAGCTGGTGTGACGTCACTCTAGGTCACGTGGTGTGACGTCACGCAGCGACGTCACGCTAAAGGTCAATGGTGCCTACCACCGCCTAGCGAAGTGCGACCTAAACTAGTATGTCTTCGCAATAAAAGGAGGCGGAGGGGGGGGGGGGGGGGAGGACGACAACTTGAATAGAATGTTACTAGTAAGGTGACACCACGTTACCGAAAAATATTAACGTAAGTACGTTACCCCTTACAGTTTCAAAATGGTAACGGGTACGTTACTAAGTTACCGAAAAAATAAATCGATGCCGGTTACGCCGTTACATGTAACTCGTTACCGCCAAAACTGACTGCATTGCACTCACACCGTCGGCAGGGGAGCATGAAGAGGCAGTGACGCGCGAAGCCATGAAACCCATCGCAACGACACTTATGACTCCTACTGCGTTAGCACTGGCGCGACTAATCATGCAGCAAGTGGTCTGATGCTGACACCTGCTGCCTCCGATGCTCCGCCGCCTTCCGCCATCTGAACTCCTATTTCGACTGGGATGCCCTCTCCGCGGTAAAGCGTCGTCGCTCTGAAGCTGTTCAAGTCGCTCCACTTTTTCCAGGTGTATTACATACCCGCCTTTTTGTCAAACCGCTACCGAAGAAGCGGCTGCCTCACCGACACGATGCGCGCCTTTAGCACAAAGCCCGACAACTGTATGATTTCTATCGTTCCACGAACACACTACACAAACGGACGCGGAAAGTCAAGGTGCAACCTACGTGGTCCGTGAAACCACGCCGCGATCAACATTTATCTCCGCCGCCGCGGTGAGCGCCCCCTCCCCCTCCGCACCAGAAGATACAGCGATAGCGCTGGCTATCGCAGGCCGCCGTACGCGCACAGTCCTCGGTGGCTCGAAATGAGCAATCCTAAACTACTCGGCAGGCTGCATCTTCATTGCCGCCGCACGCATCCTGCGCGACTGCACTCCCGAACGCAAAATTAACCTAATCTAGGTACCCGCCCATGAGGGCCACTGTGGTAACGAAGAGACATATATGAGGTTAGGGCAACCAAAAAAAATTGAAAAATAATAAGCCCCTGCCTACACCACTGACGCATGACAGGCTGGTAAGGAAGAGACCGGCCGACTTGCCCGAGGCTTAACAATCCCGGCGGCCGCGCCACGGATCCTGGAGCACTGGCTGAAGCCCCCCCAGACTTCTGCCGACATCACCAATGCTCATAAAAAGACGTGACGCCCGTTCCCGCCTCTTCAATCCGACATCGACAGAGCATAATCCATCCTGTTCTGAAGATTGCAGACGCTCTTAATTCTCAGCTACTAAAAGCTATCACTGACCTCCAACAGGGAATACGACCCCACATGCCCAAATTGACATAACGGATCGTCCGCCACTCAGGCGCACATCCTCTGGGGATGCGAAAATAACCCTCCCCACGGGCCTTCCTGCCAGCTCCCTCTGCGGAATGCTGGGACCAGCTCTTAAACGAGCCGCATAAGACCACGCAACGTTCACTCATTTCATAGCCCCAGTAAGTCGTCCCCACCAGGGGGCCACACAGGACCCACCTGCCCTGGTTCACGGCACCTGTGGGAAACAAAGTTGTCCCTTTTTCTATCTTTCTGAACTTCTTGCCATTCCCATGGCTCTCCGATCTTTTGTGCTCCGACGCTGACAACTAGCAGCTTTGAATCAGTGGAACATATAAAGCTTTCGCCTTGAAATAGAAGTGCATGAGAACGAACACATGGTGATATACGCGCTCATAAAATGGCTTTCGACCCACGATACGCACTAATCTCTAGTTCGGCGTCGCTCGGATCTTGTCAAGCCATCAAGAACAGCTTCAAGGTCCCGCTGACATAGCAGGCGAATCATATTGTGCGGCCCGCAGTAGCGGCGAAAATGTTTTCACTGAGTCCACCATGACAAATGGATCTCCAAACTCAGACTCGGTCAGCTGGCTTGTATTCTGCGAGGCGCCGACGAAGGTTTTAATGTCAACGGTCCGTGCGCTACTCAACTTGAGTGCGCAACCAGGCATAATGTCGGGGTTCTTCTGCCGCCTGCAAGATATAAACATAACGGTGCTGAAATGCAGCCGGGTGTTGTCTAGCACACCACCTTCATAAAAGGGAGTACTCTAGAAGGCAGCTTCGTCATCATCATGACTAAAGCATTGCAGGGCAAAGGTCTCTCCCATGTCTCTAAAATTAACCCTCTTCTGTCTCAGCGGCGCCCACCCTATGCCTGCAAGCCTCATAATCTCATCCTGCCACCTAACTTTCTGACTCCGTCTGCTACGCTTGACATCTCTTGGAACCCACTTCGTTACATTTAGGGACCAGCGGTTGTTTTGCCTTCTCCATACATGCCCTGCCCAAGCCCATTTCTCACTATTGATTTCGACAATGATGTAATTAACACGCGTTTGTTCCCTCACCCACTCTGCCCGCTCTGGTCTCTTAACGTTACACCTATCCTTTTCCTTTCCATGGCTCGCTGCGTCGACCTTAACTAAAGCTGAACCATTTTCATTAGCCTCCACGTTTCTGCCCCTTAGCAGAGTACCGGTAAGATATTTTCTCTTGGGGGATATTGGTAATCCGCTATTCAGGATGGTGTGCGCTACTGCCTTTATCATTAACGCTCTGATTGCACTGGCTGCTGTACAGATTTGGGTAGAACTCTTTTCAATAAACCCTCTCTCTCTCTCTTTTGTAGAACTCTTCGGCTCATTTACCTATCTTATCCATATTGCTAATGACACTGCTCTCCTAGTCTCTTAACGCACACATCTGGTTTTTACCTATACCAAGTTTCCTAGGAAGCATACTCCCTTTCTTACTCTCATATAGGCGTATTCGTGCTTAGAATGGAGTGCAGGTAGGCGGCGACGTCGAGGTGGTCCTCATTGGTGACGTCCTGCAACCTTGCGTCGAGCGTTATCACGGCCTCCCTGCCATTTACGAGGTAAGGGTTCTACGGGGTTGCTCGTTAATTGTGGTTTGTAGGCGAAGGAAACGTAGAGCAGGATCGCGTCCAGGGATCTGTGTTCGGTGTCAACCGAGACGGAGTGTACTTACATGCTGTTCTTTTCCTATTTGCCTCCTCCCGGTGCCAATGAGAAGTCTACGAAAAGCGAGAGGCACAGCCGTCTAACTGGGGTTTATAGAGTCAGCGTAAGTTATCTCTAAAAATGGATTGCAAGCAGAGCTAGTGGTTACTGCTAGTCAGCAGCAGTAAGAAAATAAACGAAACATAATACGCCTGTCAACCGCCATGACATATGGCCGATCTCAATTCTTGATTTTAGAAGGCATCAAGACGCAGACTAACACCGCATTACCCCTTAAAAAAAATCGTTAATGGTCCCGTTCGGAGGAAAACCCGGCATCGACGCGACTGGGAAATTCAATTTCGTGGAATGGGTTTAACGACGTACAAAAAAAGGCTCGCTTCAAAGAAAAAAAAATGGGTCGGCTTAGCTCAGATAATCCTAGCTATACAAGCGGAAGCACCGATTACATGTGAGATCACTTTCTAAGGTTCTTGGGGCCGAAGCACAGTCTGACAGGCAGACGGACCACGTGGGTAGAAGCGGGTTCCGCACTGCGAGAACTCGCTTCCAGTGTCTCGCCAGTCTACACAGCGGCTGCTAACAGGGCTCGTCGCTGTGTTCATTCGGCATCTTTCGCTCGCCGCCGAGCCAGGCGAAGCTTCCACCCTCCATTCCTTTCGGCTGGCCGTTCAGCGCGTTTCCGCTCACCAGCGATCACTAAATCCCTCGACCAGTTGGCAATGTCGACCGGGTGATCAGACTCGGTCCGACGTCTGCGAGTACCCACTCTCGAGGACGTCGGCTCCGGCTGACTTGCTTCGTCCATAGCGAGACGGTGGATAGGCAGCGCGCAGCCGCCGCGACGACGGCGGAGCGCGTGACTGCAGCTGCTACGAGTCACGTGGTACGTCACGTGGTTGCTTACGCAGATGCGCTCCTACTATTCAAGGTCATTCGTACAGACGCAGCGAAATCGGAGCCACGTGGATAGTAAAGACACCTCCGCTCAATGGCACCATGTGCGTTGCAATTGAGCGGCTGTGGTAAAGCTTTCGCTTTGAAAGGTTGTCAATCAGAAGTGAACCGGAGTCCCTTCGGTCAAGAGCCGAGCACAAGTTCTTCACCAATGAGGATGTTCGTTCAGGAGGATAAACAGAGGATTTGTACAAGCACGTCGCGCACCAACGTGCGCCAATGACTTTAAAGGAAAAATTAGTTTTGGGGGGCCAAGAACTAGCGGCTCGGATTACATGCGATGACGTGTAATACAGCAGAATGTGATGTCACGTGAAGTGCTGCCGATATGTGCGTACTGTTGCGCCGAGAAATCTCCTAGCGACCGCACGGACACTTTAAAACTATCGCGCCATATTTGCAAGGTGAACTTAAATAATAATAATAATAATAATTGGTTTTGGAGGGAAAGGAAATGGCGCAGTATCTCTCATATATCGTTGGACAGCTGAACCGCGCCGTAAGGGAAGGGTAAAGGAGGGAGTCAAGAAGAAAGAGGTGCCGTAGTGGAGGGCTCCGGAATAATTTCGACCACCTGGGGATCTTTAACGTGCACTGACATCGCACAGCACACGGACGCCTTAGCGTTTTTCCTCCATAAAAACGCAGCCGCCGCGTTTTTATGGAGGAAAAACGCTAAGGCGCCGGTGTGCTGTGCGATGTCAGTGCACGTGAATTTAAATAAAGAATGAAGTTTTTGAAGACCGGCTGGCTAGCCATAGCTACATACGCTTAGTGAACACAAGGAAAAGTTGACCGCCAGACCAGCAATCAATGTGCGTAAACAACGGTACATGGGAGCACATATTAAACCTGGCCGAGACAATTAGTTACAAAACCGAGTAGTGCCGAACATCAACATGAGCTGCTCGTGTCCTAGAGTGCATGGCTACAGTACCGCAAATGGAGCTAATGCTTACTTGATTAGGTTCCGCTAGCTAATGCAATCAGCGCACAAAAAATCAGTGGTCCAGTAAGAGGCTTCTGCTCAAGCAATTCAGTCTAATTGGAACCCTTGCTTGCTTTCAGCGCTGATTCTGTACTGGTGGCGTTGCATCGAAGTTTTAATCAATGTGACATATTAGAGTCTGAGATTTAAGCCAAGCGCAAATATTATAGACACTCTTCATTTTGCTTTGCCCTGTTGTCGAAGCACAGCAAAAAAAAAAATGAACAGCCGTGTGCTGCACAATGAAAATAGCCCTTTGAAAAATAGGTTTTATGGAGGCAAAACGCTAAGGCTCCCGTGTGCTGTGCGATGTCAGTGCACGTTAAAGATTCCCAGATGGTTGAAACTATTCCGGAGCCCTCCACTACGGCACCTCTCTGAATCACATCGACCGGCTTCACCGCGCACCGGACGGCGGCTCGCTGCTCCAGCGTATGCGCTCGCACCCGCGCTAACGAATGGGCGCGGCGCTGCTCGAGTATGAGCAATTGACCCAAGGCCCACCCCCCTACGGCTCCTGCGCGCCCTGGCCTGCTGCCTCGGAGGTACAGCGAGAGATCGTCGGCATCGCGGGAAAGCGGAGCACAACCCTCTGCGCTGTGCAGCAGCTGGCCAGAGCCGTCATACACGAGGAACTCCAGGACCATCTCCTCGTGTACACCGACGGCTCAGTGGCCCGCGACAGCTGCTCCCTTGCTGCGGCGGCCACCATCCCCGCCCTGCGACTGCACAGCCAGCAACACGCAACCTTCCTGGGCTCCTCCACCACGGCGGAGTTGATGGGGATCCGGCTCGGGCTGGACCTGCTGCTCACGCTCGGCCCTCCGCCGCCCAGGAGTGCTCTGCTGTGCGACTCCCGCGCCGCCCTCAGCCGCCTGCAATCTAACGGCCGCGGTACCCCACTAGTGCGGGAAATTCGCTCGCGCATCGAGCGCCTCGCGCAGAGAGGTTGTGCCGTGCGTGCACAGTGGGTGCCCGGTCACTGCGGCATCGCCGGCAACGAAGAAGCTGACGACCTCGCGACCGCTGCACACGAACTACCTGCCAGCGATCTGCCCCTTGCGCTGGAGGACGTGCGTGCGGCCATCCACGACCATCTCCGAAAGAAGCACCCCGACCCACACATCGCGGGAGGTGAACGCATCGACAGTGTCACCGGCTGTCGCGCACTTACACGGTCGCAACGTGCAATGATCCTCCGCGCGCGCATTGGCTGCGTGTGGCCCGGGGAACGACGGGTGCGTCACGGAATCGCGACGAGTGATGTGTGTGACGGATGCGGTGCAGTGGAAACACTAGAACATCTGCTCCTTCGCTGCTCCGCGTTCGCCGATGCTCGTCGCGATATGCTCGCGGCCTATAGGGCGCAGGGCATACTACCAGACTCCATCAAGACGCTATTGTGGCCGCAGGGCAGTGCGCGCACTCGTGAGCGAACTTTGGTGAGCCTCTGTGCATTCCTCGAACACACGGGCTTGACGTCCCGTCTGTTCTCCGTCAGGTAGTTACACGCAGTGACCGAACGCTCCGCGAGTTCTACCTTGAACGATTAATAACTGGACGCCCCACTCCAGTTGTAACCTACACAGTGCTGCGCGCGTGTGTGATTTAATTCCTCTTAAATGAACTAATCACGCGCACAACCTGGACACATTACTTATTGTGTAAATAGTTTGTATATATTACTTCTCCCCCTGTCCTCTATTCCTGTCCCCTCACCTCTTTCATTTCATTTCTCCATTCTGCCTGCTGTCCTTTATTTCCGCTGCCCCAGCTCAGGTGCTTCAGTATCGATGGCAAATGCCGGGGCTAGCAAAAATCTTTTCCTTCCTTTTTACTATTATTTTTAATAAAACCACTACCACCACCATTCTTTCACTACCTCCTTTATCCCTTCCCTTACGGCGTGGTTCAGGTGTTCGCCGATATATGAGACTCATACTGCGCCAGTTATTTTCCCAGAAAACAATTATTATTATTAAATATAGGTTGTTTCAGGAAAGTAAAGGGTGCAAGAATTGTCTAATCTCGGCGTACACGCCAACCGCACCGTAAGAGAAAGGAAGAAAGATGTACTGAAAGAATAAAGAAAGAGTTGCCGTATTGGAGGGCTCCTGAATAATTTAGACCACCTGTGGACCTTTAATCGCACCGAACACTGGCGACATGTCTTTCCTATAAATTAATAATTTCATTATACTACAAGAACACAGAAAATTGAAAATTAAAATTATTCAGTGTGCGTTAAAGATCCCCAGGTACTCGAAATTATTCCGGAGCCCTCCACTGCGGCACCTCTTTCTTCCTTTCTTCAGTCAATTCCTCCTTCATTTCTTCCCTTACGGCGGGGCTTAGGTGTCCGCCGAGATATGGGATACTGCGCCATTTCCTTAACCAAACAAACGATTTACAATTTGCATTTTTGAAGAAAGGAAATGACCCAGTAAGTGCCTCACATGTCTGAGTAGACACTCGAACTGCGCCGTAAGAGAAGGGATAAAGGAGGAACTAAGAAAGGAAGAAAGAGGTGCCGTAGTGGAGGGCTTCGGAATAATTTCAATCATCTGTGGGTCTATAATGTCCGCTGACATCGCACAGCACCCTGGCGCGTTTGCGGTCCGGCTCTATCGAAACGCTGCCTCAGCCGGCTGGATTGATCGCGTGTACTCTGGCGCAGCAGTCGAGTGCCCTTATCACAGAAGGGCCGAAGCTTCCTGTACTTTGTGTACTGCGAAATTCTTCGTCACCATCGCCTCATATTCACATTGTAAAAAAAATTGTAGGATGCTTAAGCTTCGCCTTTAAGAGTTGAATGCGACAGCGTGTTGCAGCCCTGCCAGGGAGTCCACGGAACGCCATCGTTCGTTCGGCGCGACGGCTGGCCCGTCAGACAAATCGCTCTGCTACGTACGGTGAAACGGACGCGCGGAGCGGCAAACCACGTAAATACGATGCCAGGGGCCTACTGAAACGTGCGGGACTCAAGTCGCAGTTTTAGTTCGTCGGCACATCGTTCTCGACAAACCCGATGTCACGAATGCCAGCTTAGCTTCCGCGCTGAACGAACGTTCACCAAGCCGCAAGCTTCGTGGTGAACGCGCCTCGGATGTGCGCTGCGTTTTTAGCCGCTTACCGCGTGATTCCTGCGTGCCCGCAGGGACCCACTGCGCCCAATTAGAGATATGTCATAAGCGTCACTTCCTTTCCTTAAAAATCAATTTACATTTCATTTTTCATTCCTTACGGCGAGGTTCGGGTGTCCACAGAGATATGTGATACAGGGCCTACTTCGTTTCATTATAACCAACTTTCATTTCATTTTTCTTCCCTTTCGGCGCAGTCCGGGTTGTCGACTGAAATATGTAAGAGGCGTCCCTTCCTTTCTGTGCGCTACCGTCGCTCTATCTGTTGGGGCAATGGCGTGCGAGGAGGAGGAGGAGAAGGAGGAATCTTTCGCTCACGGCAGACGCCGATGACACCGGCTTTTAAGTGGCGCGAACTCGTTAAGGCTGTCGCGTTGACTGTGTCTGCCCCTGACATCGTCACATTAACTTTCTGATCGTTAGACATGTGGATTGCTGCTTAATACCAGTTGAATTAAGGAGCAATAAACCTACAGCGAAAGACATCAACCGCTACGTGGGAGAAATAGCCCTAAGCTAATCGTGAGAATGTTGTATTCATTCCTTGAAAACTGCATTCTTGCAAATCCGTGAACCTGAACGTCCACAAAGCATGTAGCAAATCTAGGTGGTTCGCCACGAATGAAAGTAAAATTTCTTTATTTGCTAATTTTGATGCCGAGCACAAGACGCGAGATGCCATCTGCCCCTGCGTGACTTGTGTTCATCCAACAAAAATGGCTCGAAACTTAATTTCTTTAAAGGGAAGCTCTAACGGTTTCCAAATCGCATGAAACGCTGTGGTTGGGAAGAAATAACCTTGAAAATCATGTGTGTAAATTTTTCCCTGACTGTCCGCAAACAGAGCAGCAATCGCTTCTTAAAAACCCGCCACCGGCAAGCCCTCGTCGCTTCCGGAAGCGCCGGGTGGGGGGACGGCAGAGAGGGAGAACTGGCGGAATTGACGCCATTCACGGAGAGTCGGCCGGCCGTCCGGCTGCGCTTGCTTCGCTGCGGCCCGCGCTTTGGCGAACCACAGATCAACATAATCTTCTGCCAGTGCCGTTTGCTTTCTCTCGTTCGGGCGTTCCGTGTAATGCTTGAAGCCTGTATTTAAACCAGTTTAAGCATGGCACTTCTTTCCAACAGTGAGTTGAGTTGAGGTGTTCAATGCTGCAGGTGGGGTTAGCCTTGCTTTATCTGCCGGCAATTGCTCCACCGTAGCGTCCCTTCTATATTTATAATGTCCTAAAGCCTATCGCATCTACCCCGCTATGCGCACAGTCTCTTATAATAGCACACAATATATTATTATAATATATTATATTATTATATTATTATAATAGCACAGTCTCTTATATTAACACACATAATAATATTATTATTATATTTATTATAATAGCACGTATGTGTGCTGAGCGCATAATAGCGCTCAGCACACAGCTTGGTAGAATCCGTCGGTTTTTCTCCCCAGCCTCTTCCACGTTATCCAAGGCAATATTGTGGTATGCAGCATGCCGAAATTGCGTGCACAAATTATGTGCAGCAATATTTCTCTTTTCGTTATATTACTTTCTTACGTGTCTGTAAACTCTTTGCCTTTTCCAGCTGGTCCCCATCCATGCTGAGCTAAGGCCACTTTAAGCACTGTCTTTAAGGCACACAGTCTTGAACTCATTTGAGCTCGTTATGCACTGTGTGCCTTTTTGCTTTTTCCTGATTGCTTGCACCTCATGGCAGCACAAGCAATCCTCTTAATCTTTCATCAGCGCACAGCAAACGCAGCTGCACCTAACTGAACAAAAAAGCGATTATATAAGCCTAGTATACTTGATCAAAGCAAACATTTGCATTCATGAGCGCTTGGTCGTGGCTGGCGATCGACAATGGCACCAGAATTCACGCAAATTTGTCCTTGAGTCAGAACGGCAAAGTTGTCGAGCTGCGTTACGCATACATGTATGTCACCCACAAGTAATTCTGGTTATCTCGATACGCAACAGCAGGCACTATATCTCACAGCACACAGCACACTCTATTTGATGAACAGCACTGTGAGCTCCGAAACGCCGCCATATTTATTCTTCAAAAGCGTATTCAGCATGCAAAAAAAAAAACAATGTACGGGGGTAAGTGCAGAAGTTTCATGTTTGAACTGTAGCCCGAACACGCGAAAGAATGAAAGCGCAGACAGGAGCTTCCTCCCGGTGGCCTCGTCTCTTCGCGCTCCATTACAGCAGTGCACCCACTCCAACTCATCCAGTTTGGCATTCTTTTGTAGTTCTAAAAGGCACTCGGGAGTAATTAGGCGAGTAATTCAAAATAAATGAACAAACAAATGCTTTACCTCGCGCGACTGGTTTAAGCGTGGCGATGATCTGAATCAGACCATGTTTACAGGCGTTACAAGAAGTTCGTAAAGAGAAAAAAAAACAGCGAAAAAAAGACGCAGGAGCAGAAGATACACAAACTGTCGCCGGAAAGAAGTTGGTGGCCAGGCTTTTATGCAGCAGCGGTACACAACAACGTTTTGGTGCAATCTCCTTTCTTTTAATTGGCACTTGCACATCCACCCACACAAATGATATGCACCTACGTAAAACATATGTATCATAATTAATAATTGGTTTTTTTGGGGAAAGGAAATGGCGCAGTATCTGTCTCATATATCGTTGGACACCTGAACCCCGCCGTAAGGGAAGGGATAAAGGAGGGAGTCAAAGAAGAAAGGAAGAATAGGTGCCGTAGTGGAGGGCTCCGGAATAATTTCGACCACCTGGGGATTTTTAACGTGCACTGACATCGCACAGCACACGGGCGCCTTAGCGTTTTTCCTCCAAAAAAACGCAGCCGCCGCGGTCGGGTTAGAAACCGGGAACTCCGGATCAGTAGTCGAGCGCTGATCCGGAGTTCCCGGGTTCGAACCCGACCGCGGCGGCTGCGTCGAGATTTCGTTTTCATGTTACCCTGGTAGGGCGTGAAAGACCCATACTGGGTTAACGAAATTTCCGGCTTGCAGGCGCCGCCATGCCGTCGCTTCTCTATTACTTAGCTTCTTATCCGGCGGTGGCACCAGTTGTTTGTTTAGTCTGTAGTTCTCGACGATTTCGGAATAGGTTTGCGCGCGCTCGTCCAGTTTCCAACAGTCCGGCGGATCCACGGTTAGGCGGAAGCAAAGAATATGGGAATGCGCTGACTACCTTGGTGTCGACGAAGATATTGGTAGCAGAGAAAGCTGGGGACCGCTGCTGCGCAGCGAAGAACCCGCTCGGCAGAAACAAGCCAATTCGCCTGGCGGCTGAGGCCGCGAAGAGATAAAATCTTTGTTAGGCTTTAGACACAGAGGCTCCGGCCCCCGCCCTTCAGGCCTGCCAGCCGGGGTCGGTGAGTAGTAAGGGGTCTCCATTTCCGGTACAAATAAAAGCTGTCATCCATCCATCCATCCAGTCGAGATTTCCAACACGGGAAAATGTCGCGAATTGACTTTCGCTGCCGGCGTACTTCGCGGTGTCGTTTGTACCGCCGTTTTGTGAAGCTGCTGATGGCTCGAATATGCATGGTGAAAGTCCAAACTGTTCAACACTGTTTGAATTATCCATTATTTCCAAAACGTAGTCTTCAAAAGCCAGCTGAAGCAACGCGCTACGCAGCAACGCCGTCGGTGCCGGCTGGAGATCCCCGTGGATGACGTCACGACGGTCCCGGCCAATCGCGGGCAAGAGCAGGGTTGGCTCGGCGCCCAGGGCCGATGCGGCGCGTTTTCTTACAAAAAACGGCTTTTTTTGCGTTTATTTCCGCTGTTCTTGAATGAGATATTCTTTTTCAGCTGAATGAAAGCTAAAAAATGACGTAGAGAACAATTTTTTTTTTTCGAAAAGTGCTTCAGCTTCCCTTTAAGCATGAGAATATCAATGGTTTAGAGTCTGATTTCAGCTCTTTGGAGTGTTACTCCCCTGAGGCTGGCATTTAGGCGATTCTAGAAATTACAGCTAAGACAATGCACCTTATTCACTCTTCAGGCTTCATAAATCAGTCTGATCTCGCCACAATAGGAATGCGATAAGAAAAAAATGCGCATTTGCTGCCGGACTTTCAGACGAGAAGAAGCATTGAACAAAGTGCAAACAAAGGAAATAAAGATGCACATTCCGATCGATAACTTCACATGGACGTCCGGCGTGAGTGGCGCAGGCAGCTTTCGAGGAGCTGCCGAAGGTGTCCCATCATTACCCGAGCGTTTAAGTACAGGAAAATGTTGGAGTTATTCCACATGTGAATCAAATCATTCTTTAACCGGGTTCTTTAACTGAACTGAAGGAGTAAATCACGCCGAATCGTAAAACCATCGAACACCATTCCGTCCGTAATAATGCTGTGGGTTTTGGCGCTGGCAGTCATCAGCATCAGCTTTTCTTTGTTAAAAAATTCACTGCAACGCCTCCCGTGCATTAAGCACTGCGAAATTAGCGCTGAGTGCAAAAAAACTCTGCCGGCAATACAGGAGTTCAAGTTGGATTTCCTATACCACAGACAGCGGGATAAGTTGAGCAAAAGAATTTCTCGATACCAGAGCAGCAAAGCTTGCATCAGCGAAAATACCATGATAATGCAAAGTGTTCCCTAAGGTAACTGTTGAAAAGTTTCAGGAATCTTAGAATTTCGTTGACAAACGAAGGTGGCTGGCATTCCTAACGGCGAGTGGCTGTGGCCCATATTTACATCTTGAACCAGTTAATAAAGGTATACGCAGAATATAAGCAACCCCGACATTGTCCTGCATGTAGTAGGAGAAAACGTTTCACTTATATGGATCCGCAGCAGTTCATTGGGCATCGCCTTTCCAGTGTTTAGACGATGAATGTGCAAAGTTGCTGATAAATACAACTATAGCAGCCTTATAGGCACAATATACATCCGTAAGGAAAGTGATAATATCCAAGATGGAAAGGATGTCAGTCTAGGATGACAATATCTAATCAGTACTATTCCCCCCGCGTTAAATTTATGCATTCAGGACTGTGGACTCAGAAGAGTTAGCGGTAAAAGCTGATCGGGAAAAGCCTGGAAATTCGCGATTCGCTGATCACACTGCCTTGATAAGAACCTTAGGAGACTAATAGCAAAGCAAAATCGAGTACCCAGACAGGCAATTTATAAAGATGGCCCTTCAAAATATCTCAAATATGTATAAAGATTTAAGAGCGTTAGCTCTTATTCATGACGTTTATCGATTTCGTGTGGTCTGCTACCAACTCCATTCAGCGTGAAACCAAGGTATTGAAGATGGCGGCCACCCGGAGAACGCGGACACCAGGGGAGCCCATAAACCTTGCGTGGGCTTTTCACTCAGCTCGCTGGTGGGGCGCCAAAGTAAATATAGCCACGCGCGGCGTTGATTTCGCGAGAATGTCGGAGCAGTTTCTGCTCGTTGTCTACGGAGAGGGCGTGACCTTGGCCGCACTAAAGTGGTACCCTCTCCCCTTCGCTCTCGCGCCGGCGTCTTCGCTTGCGAGATAGAACCAGAAATTTCTGGAAGGCGGTTTCTGCGCTCGACCAATGGGGTCGCGCGCCCGACGCGAGAAGGAGAAGGAGGTTGTGCAGTTGATACTGCGTGCATGTGCGCGCCTGCCTTAGCGCGAAGAGCAAACAGACGCGGGCTGCGCCTAGAAATGAGGGGCTGCAACCGCTGTCTGTTAGCCCGAGCCGCCGTTTAAGCTTCCGAGAAGAGCACCCGCTCGACTCCCGGGAGAACACCATTCGCCCAGCCCGGACCAGCGAGGCAACGTGCGCCAGCCTGCGGATCGGCCCCGTCGTGCTCCTCAGGTCGTCGGACTGTCGCAGTGCCGGATGAACAAATTGTGTTTGTCTCTCTCTGCGTTAGCGCGCTTTAGGTGCAAAGGTTCTGTTAAATTGTAATCTCTCTCTACTGTTACTTTCCACGAGTGCATTGTATTTGTAAATTACTTTGTGTGTGCAAGTGCGAGTGATTGTAATATCCTCTGTATCGTCTCTTAGCTGGATAAACTATTTTGTTTTGTGAACCTTTGACTCCGACCCATTTTCTGGCTTGCGACCGGCGAAAGCCGGGCACCAAACGACCGACCCTCTTGTCACTTGGTAGCTGCTCTCTGGCTGAGCTTGCCACGCTGAGTCGAGGGCATCTCCTCTGTGACCGAGACAGCTACCCCCACACGCTCTAAGGGTGTCTGGGAGCGCACGCAAAAGTGCGCGAAGTGGTGACACAGAGACGTGCCGCTCTTCTGTGCGAGGTAGCAGCGGACCCTCGAATCCTCCTCGCCCATTCCCACGAGTGCTTCGGCGTGCTATGTGCTGTGTAATTCTATCGATCAGTGCCACGTGTTGAATTGGCCGCCGACTTGTGGAGGGGCGGAGCCTTGGGATATTTAACAGGCGACCTGAGTGCGAACGATTGCTCTGGGCCCTGACGACAAGGCTTGTCCAGTCGCTCGACGCTATGGACTTTTAACATTTGACTGCTTGCTCTTTAATAAATTATGTAAATTATGTAATTATCTAAAAGTTTCTTCCAAGTGCCAGTAAACCCGCTTCTTTTTCGTTTTCCCAAACTTCAAGTTCCATATTGTCGCCGACAAACGTAGGGCGGCACGAAAAAAAGGGCTTTTGTTAATCCGAAGGCCAGAAAACCCAGCCGCGCGCGTTCGAACGGGAACGTCCTCTTCTTCGCTCCCACACGAGCCCAGTCATGCCGCTCGGCCGCATGGCGGCGCTCACAGTGTGGCATTGCCCCCCTCCTTTCAAGAGGCATCGCCTCGATGCCTCCGGCAAGGGGGATAAAGAGTGTGGAGACACCGAAAGTGCGATGGCGTGTGGCGGCAGCACTGAATGTGAACTCCGGGAGGGGCTAACGGGCGTAATACGGTTTCATGCGGGACACGTGGACGACTTCAGACTTGGGCGGGCGAGAAGACCGGACAACTCCTTGCGGGTACACTTCATAGTTCACATCGCTGAGTTGACGTAGCACCTCGTAGGGACCAAAGTAGCGCCGCAGAAGCTTTTCAGAGCGACCGCGCACACGTATAGGGCTCCATACCCAGACGTGCTCGCCGGGTTGGTAAATCACCTCCCTGTGGCGGAGGTTGTAACGCCGGGCGTCAGTTGTCTGCTGGTGGCGAATGCGTTGTCGAGCAAGGTGGCGAGCGGCTTCTGCATCGCGAACGAATTGGTCAGCGCCTGGGGCAGACGAGGGGGTACAATCCGGGAGCAGCATGGCGTCAAGCATGGTCAGGGCATCTCGGCCATACACCAAACGGAAGGGGGTGAAGCGCGTCGTTTCTTGGAGGGCGGTGTTGTACGCAAACGTGATGTAGGGAAGTATTTCGTCCCAGTTGCGATGGTCAGCGTCGACATACATAGACATCATATCTTTGATGGTCTTGTTCAGCCTCTCAGTAAGTCCATTCGTTTGAGGATGGTAAGCAGTAGTTTTTCTATGACTGGTGCCACTAAGACGGAGGACCTCGTGTGTAAGAGCCGACGTAAACGCGGTTCCCCGGTCAGTTAATACAACCACGGGGGCGCCGTGGCGAAGCACGATGTGGTGAACAAAGAACTGTGCAATTTCAGCCGCGGTGCCACGGGGAAGAGCCTTGGTTTCACAATAGCGGCTTAGGTAGTCCGTGGCAACAACAATATACCGGTTTCCCATGGAGGACACCGGGAATGGGCCCAGTAAGTCCATGCCGACTTGTTGGAATGGGATTTGCGGTGGATCAATTGGCTTCAGAAGGCCGGCCGGTTTTGTCGGTGGTACCTTCCGTCGTTGACACTGACGGCAGGTTCGAACGTAGCGTTGGACGACCGCAGCAAGCCGTGGCCAGTAGTACTTGTGGCGGAGGCGTCCCAATGTTCTGGAAAAACCGAGGTGGCCAGAAGTAATGTCGTCGTGGCATGCAGCGAGAACTTCCTGACGAAGTGCGGTTGGGACACCGAGGAGATACGCAGTTTCGGTCGGGCCGTAGTTTTTCTTGTAGAGGACTCCATCTATTAGGCAATACGACGAAAGTCCGCGAGAGAAGAGTCTGGGCGGAGACGGAGCGGTTCCTTCGAGGTACTCGATTAGAGGCAGCAGTTCGCAGTCGGCCCTCTGGTGGTGGGCAAGGTCGGATGTGGTGACAGCGCCGAGGAAAGCAGAATCGTCGTCGGACTCATCTGGTGGGCACGAAAGAGGAGCTCGGGAGAGACAGTCTGCATCGCTATGTTGCCGACCCGACTTATACACGATGGTGACGTCGAACTCTTGCAACCGAAGGCTCCACCGTGCAAGTCGCCCCGATGGATCTTTGAGGTTCGCAAGCCAGCACAAGGAGTGATGATCGCTGACGACTCGAAACGGGCGGCCGTACAGGTATGGGCGAAATTTTGTGATTGCCCACACAACAGCGAGACACTCCTTTTCCGTTGTGGAATAATTCACTTCGGAACGGGACAAAGTGCGACTTGCGTATGCGATCACGCGTTCCACACCGTCTTGCCACTGCACAATCACCGCACCGAGGCCCACATTGCTGGCATCTGTGTGCAGTTCCGTGTCGGCCTGCTCGTCGAAGTGGGCAAAGATAGGCGTAGATTGGAGGTGGGCCTTAAGCTCTATGAAAGCTTTTTCCTGATCTTGGCCCCAGAAAAAGGGTTCAGAGTCTTTTGTCAGGCGAGTCAGCGGCTCTGCGAGCTTGGAGAAGTTTTGAACGAACCTCCGATAATAGGCGCAAAGCCCCAGGAAACGCCGCAAGCTTCGTTTATCTGTTGGCTGGGGAAATGCAGCAACGGCGGCGGTCTTTTCTGGATCGGGGCTAACGCCCTGAGCGCTCACAATGTGGCCAAGAAACTTGAGCTCCCGAAATGCGAAGTGGCACTTTTCAGGCTTGAGAGACAGACCCGCAGAACGAATTGCTTCGAAGACGGCACGCAAACGTTTCAGGTGCTCCTCGAACGTGTCGGAGAAAATCACGACGTCGTCGAGATAGACAAGGCAGGACTGCCACTTCAGGTCAGTTAATACAGTGTCCATCATACGTTGGAACGTCGCAGGGGCTGAACACAAGCCGAAAGGAAGCACCTTAAATTCGTACAGTCCGTCAGGAGTAACGAAGGCGGTCTTTTCTCGGTCACGTTCGTCGACCTCGATTTGCCAATAACCGCTACGAAGGTCGAGTGACGAAAAGTAGGTAGCATGGCGGAGGCGGTCTAATGAGTCATCAATGCGCGGCAGTGGATAGACATCTTTTTTGGTAACGTTATTGAGGCGTCTATAATCTACACAGAACCGTAGGCTGCCGTCCTTCTTTGCGACGAGGACAACAGGTGACGCCCAGGGGCTCGTCGATGGTTGTATGACGTCATCGTGGAGCATTTCGGCAACTTGGCGGCAGATAGCATCGCTCTCCTTCGACGAAACACGATAACGACGCTGACAGAGCGGTCTCTGGTCACTGTCGACGATAATACGGTGCTTAGTTATTGGCGTCTGGCGAACCTTGGATGTTGATGCAAAACAGTCGCGGAAAGAGTCAATAAGGCTTTCCACGCGGCGTTTCTGATTGGTCAGAAGGTCAGGGTTCACGTCGGTCCTAATGGCTGTTGCAGTGTCCTGTTCGGCTATTTCGGGAGCCGTTGTTGATAAGGCACATTGGCCGGCATGTTCGCCAAGTTCTTCAAAATGGGCAATCACCGTGTTTTTCGTCAAATCTTGGGGTTCACAACTAAAGTTGGTCACTAAGAGCGTGGTACGCGCGTGAACAAGGTCGACAAGGGCGCGAGCAACACAAACTTGCCGAGACAGTAGCAGCGACATATTCGCTTCGGCAATGCCCCGAGTACCGGAGCTGGTATCACACTGGACTGTGACAAACTTGCTTGCTCTCGGCGGTATCGTTGTGTGGTCATCAGAGATGCGTAATGGTGCTCTGTGCGGCTCGGGGTCGGTATCAACGGCTCGCTGTGTCGAAAACGATACCAATTGCTCATGCAGGTTGATGACCGCCCCATACTCTTTAAGGAAGTCCATGCCGAGAATCACTTCTTTAGAGCACTCTCGTAGCACGGCGAAGGAGCCTGTGAAAGTTGCACCGCGGATCATTATACGGCTGGTGCAGACGCCAACCGGCGTTACCACATGGCAACCAGCTGTGCGTATCTGCGGCCCATGCCAAGGTGTTAGAACCTTTCTGAGGGTTGCGGCTAGGTTACTACTCATGACAGAAAAGTCGGCTCCGGGATCGACGTGTGCAGATACGTCATAGCCATCGGCGGCAACAAGAATTTCGGCGGCGGAAACAATTGTTTGACAATTTGTCGGCGAGGTTTTTGGTGCCGTCGTCGATGGGGTCGTCGCTGAGGTTGTCGGTGAGGTCGGCGGTGGGATCGTCTTTAAGGTCGGCGGGTGGGGTCGTCGCATAAAATCGTCGGATGGAGGCTGTTCACTGTCTGCGGCAGCGGCGGTCCTACCCCCAGAGGACGCCGTCTTCAGTTTTCCCGGCGTGGGGACGTACGTCTGAACTGGCCAGAGGATGACGGGCGGCCGGGCGAAGAGAACCGCCTTGGGGATGGCGATCGGGACTGGCGTCGCTGCGAGGTCGAAGATTGCACGTTTTCAGCCAAGTACTGTTCGATATCCCGTGGTCTTTCACCGTAGCGTGGTCGAGGTGAGTCAGGTGAAAACCCCCTTAAACCCATCCTGCGGTAGGGGCAGTGGCGAAGGATATGGCCAGGCTCTCTGCAGTGGTAACAGAGCGGCCGATTGTTTGGCGTACGCCAAACGTGCGCTTTGCTCACGGGGGGCCTGAACTCCTGCCGCACGGAGGGTGCTGTTGCGATTGGCTCCTGCAGGTATTGCACAGGAGCGATGGGGGAAAAGGCTCGCATCGCTGGCCCGGGACTTCGTAGCGCCTCGCTGTACGTCATAACGGAGGGCGCCGGGTGTGGAGCTGGGGGTGGCTGCACAACTCGTCGGATTTCTTCGCGGACCACGTCCGTAATGGCAGCGACGCTGACCTGTGGAGCTTCAAAGCGAAGTTTCGCCAGTTCCTCGCGCACCAGGCTTCTTACAAGTTCCCGAAGGTCCTCGGCGGGCAGCGACGTAGGCGTGTACTGGGACTGGGAAGAGGCGGCTACAGTAGCCTGACGTCCGAAGTGGGCGCCCCGTTCCTGTAAAGAGCGCTCGATACCCATTGCCTCCTTGGTGAAGTCGGACACTGTTCGTGGCGGGTAACGGACCAGTCCGGCAAACAGCTGCTCTTTTACGCCACGCATTAAGTGTCGTACCTTCTGGGCTTCGGGCATAGCAGGGTCGGCCCGGTTGAACAGTTGCGTCATGTCCTCGATGAACATCGTGACGCCCTCGTTCGGCTGCTGTGATCTCGAGCGCAGGGCGATTTCCGTTTTCTCTTTTCTTTCGCTGCTGGTAAATGTAGCTAGCAGCTCTCGACGAAAAGCCTCCCAGGTGGTAAAGGAAGCTTCGTGGTTCTCAAACCACGTTTTGGCCGAGTCCTGCAGCGCAAAGTAGACGTTGCGCAGCTTGCGCTCGCCGTCCCACTCATTGAAACTCGCCACTCGGTCAAAGCTGGCCAACCAGTCTTCGACGTCCTCGAACCTGTCCCCGTGGAACGGTGGCGGCGATCGAGGTGCGTGAAGGACAAATGGCGGGGCACTCCCGGAGTGCTGACTTGTCTGGCTAGCCGCGGTGGATGTCATGGCCCTTACCGGCGCTGCCAGTTGGCCGAACTCGGGTTGTAGGCCTCGCAGGCGGCGGCTCGCTTTATGGACGGGTGTTGTGTCCAAGCGTCGCTGATCAGCGTCAGAGTTGCCCTCGGGGTGAGCGTTCATGGAACGATACCCAGCACCTCCACCAAAATGTCGCCGACAAACGTAGGGCAGCACGAAAAAAAGGGCTTTTGTTAATCCGAAGGCCAGAAAACCCAGCCGCGCGCGTTCGAACGGGAACGTCCTCTTCTTCGCTCCCACACGAGCCCAGTCATGCCGCTCGGCCGCATGGCGGCGCTCGCAGTGTGGCAATATTTACTCAGCCCGAAGACTCGGACACGCTGCCCGAAAGCGCCCAGGCTCGAGTGAGCTCCTGCACCACTAAAACTGGTCACCAGCCGGTAGATCGGAACATACAATCGGCAACAACGGTCAACCAACAAGAGAGCAGCTGTCTCAGGACATGATCACATGTGTGGGTGAGTGCTTGGCTTTCCTCTGATATGGACCAGATTCTAAATGATGGTTAAAATATAGAGCTGGTAGAGACCTGTGCTTAAATCATCGAGGCCTAGTATTTTTGCATAGTTGTTTTGGAAATAGCCTAGACTCAAAACTATAGTGGACCAACAGAAGCTGCCGAAGCCGGACCTGTTGCTGTTGTATGAGGAATTGGGTATCGATACAAAAGGGTTTTGCACGAAAACCCATGATTATTCAGGCAATCACTGATTTTGGGGCAGATGAAGACGAGCTCAGTGAGGCGTGGAACATCATTGAACAAAAAACGGAAGAGCAGCTCAGACAGCAGAAAAGGCGTGAGCGTGAATGAGATAATGAATCAATAAAACAGGAACGGGCAATTGAGCTCCGTAAGTCAGAAGTAGAGTTGAGCAAGAGGTCTGGCAATTGTCCCCAGCAAGCGGTACCTCTTCTCAACGAGGAGGCAGAGTTCAAGATGTCTTGGAACATGCAGCCATATGTGGTGTCAGGGGATATCTGTCTGTATCCAGCAAATTTTGGACGAACGTGCGACAAGCTGTCCTTCAGTTGATAGACTTGCTATCAAAGGCTACTCACTGTTCTGCCCTGCGAGGCATCGGAGGTGGTCGCGCGGCTCAGCAAGGAGGGCGCGGACAACTACGAGAAGGTCAAGGCTTGCCTTCTACGAAAGAAGACTTAGCGCAGAAGCTTTCACGCAGTGATTTCGGAGGGCTAAGAATTCGAGGGACAAGGGCCATCCCGATTGTTTGTACAAGCTGCAAGTTAACTTGGTCGAATGGTTTAAGGGCACCGGTTACTATAGTAACCGGGACGCTCTTGTGGAGAGAATGTTGTTGCAACAGTTTTACAACTGCCTCCCTGAAGAGGAAAGAAATTGGCTACAGGACCGCGACAATGTAACGTCTGCGACAAAAGCTGCCGAACTCATTGAGGAGTGCGCTTCGTGCCAGCTGTTTAACAGCACTAGAGTTGTTATGCCCTGTATTTTCGGGAGAAGTGCAAATTACCGTCATGAGAGGCACTTTCGGAACTCTAAAGTCGAGAAAGACGAAAGAAAAGTTTCTTCCGATAAACCTCGAAGAAAGGAAGACAATGAGAACGGTGCAAAAGTGGCCATAGCGCATAAAGAAAAAGTGACGTTTCAGGCTAGGAGGCCGCTCACTAACTACAGATGCAATGAGCTGGGTCACATAGCAGTGAAGTGTCAAAAAGAAAAGGTTGCGCTCCCGTATGTCAGTAACTGCGATGAAAACATGAAGCTGTTGCAACCTCACGCGCATAGCCTGGTAGTGAACGGGAAGCAACTCCGATGCAACGAAGGATGTTGTCCATTTGTTGCAACTCCGATGCAACGAAGGATGTTGTCCATTTGTCGCATGTGTCACCATCCGATTACACAGGCCTATGTGTATGGATCCGACAGGTAGTGAGAGAACAAAACGTGTGCTTGCCTATCGCGACAGTGGTAATTGAGGTACGCTTACAACCCAAGCCGCAGTTTCAGGAAAACTACCTAAATGCCACAAGGATATCCGTGGAGCGGAGCGCGACCAATTAGTCGTTCCCCAGAAGTACCGACAAGACTTACTACGACTTTCCCATCGCAATTCGTGGTCATGCCACCTGGAAATCAGTAAAACAAAGCAGAGGCTTTTACGAGAATATATTGGTCTGAATGTTTTAAGGACATGGAGCGTTTTGTAAGGTCGTGCAACACATGTCAGCGGGTCAGAAAGGCGCGTGATAAGTGGAAAGCGCCGATGGTTTTAGTACCGATCATTACTGAACCATTTCACCGCTGGTGATAGATATAGTTGGGCTACTTCCCTTGACAGAGTCAAGGTGTCATTATATCCTCACCATGCCAGTCACAAAGTTTCCAGAGGCTGTTGCGCTGCACGAGGTGGCATCACAGAGTGTTGTGAATTCACTGTTATCAGTCTTTGCCCGAGTTGTATTTCCTTCCGAGATCCAAAGTGATTAGGGTAGTGTGTTCACAAGAGTCATCACCACCTCATTTCTAGAGCGGTGCGGCATTAAAAAAGTGCACAGCTCAATCCATCACCCGCAGAGCATCAGCTAGAAAGGAGGCATTCTGTTTTAAAGCGCGTGCTTAGGGGATTGTGCTATGAAAAGCGCGACTGGGCGCATGCCTACATGCGGCACTTTTCGCTTTGCGGTCCGTGCCGCATGAATCCACTGGATTCAGCCCCGCCGAGTTGGTGTAAGGAAGGTCACTGCGCTCACCTCTACGAATGGTACGCAAAGCCTGGGAAGGGCGCGGAGAGGACTCAACAGTAGTGGAGTTCGTGTTGAGTCTACATAAAAGATCTCGTGGAGGACAGCATGAAGTCCGCCCAGGTTCGTTTTAAGGTCTACTATGATCGGACAGCCCGCCAGGGGACGTTTTGTGCCGGTGACAAGGTAATGTTTCTGAGAACTTCAAGGCAGTATAGGCTCGAAGTACAGTGGGAAGGGTCTGCTGAAGTAACTGCCAAGCTCTCTTACATCAACTACGTGGATAAAACCTGGGGAAAGCGTAAAGAAGTGCGCATTTACGATTGCAGCCTAATGAACACAAGTTCATTACGCACATTCTGCACGTAAGGCTAATGAAGCCTTACGTGCAGAAGACGCCGCGATAAATCTAACGATGAACCTTCTTGAGGAAATGGAAGGGAAAATTATATGTCTAAGCAAAGAGGAAAGCAGCACGCAGGAACTCCTCACGAGGACTGAGCGGAGAGGAGATCAGTTGTCTGATCTCAGCGAACTGATAGCAGTTTGATGACTGCTTCGCAGACAGGCCAGGCAGAACTGATATGATTGAGCATGATATTGAGCTAACTATCGAGGAGCCAGTCCGTTCAAGGTGCTATCGACTCTCTCCAAGGCAGAGATATATCCTTGATATGGAGGTAAAACGCATGCTGAAATTAGGATTAATCAAGCACTCTGAAAGCGAACAAACGTCGCCTATGATCTTGGCGGAAGCTCCGGGTAAAGAGCCAAGGCCTGTAGTAGATTACTGGAAGTTAAATGCTGTCACCGAGGATAAGTGTATCCTATCCTCAATATCTAGGTGGGAGTGGAACAGGTCAGTCGAGCAGCCTATGTACCTACAGTAGACCTTACTGGAGGGCACTGAGAAGTACCGTATCCTGAAAACGCCAGTAGATATGCAGCTTTTCTTACACCAACGGGAAGCTATCAACCAAGAATGGTGAGCTTCGGCTGAGAAATGCTCCATTTTCCTACTTCCTTCTTTCTACAGCGAAGGACGTTCAGGCATTCTTAGATCTTACAGGATATTACAATCACTATATTCGTGATTATTCCGCTTTGGCAAGTCCCCTGACCGATGTTCTCCGTAGGACAGAGCCAACAAATGTAGTCTGAGATGAAAAGAAGTAAGCGTCCTTCTTAAACCAGAATGCAGTACTGATTAGCCGCCCGGTTTGGCGAGCTCCAGATTACGAACAAGAATTCACGGTCCAGTGTGATGCAAGTGATCGAGGACTAGGTGCCGTTCTCTGCCAGAGGTATGACGCCGGCAAAAAACATTCCGTTCTCTGCCTGAGCCGAAAACTGAGCTCTCGAGAGATGGTGTACTGCGTGTTGGAAGAAAGAGTGCATTTGCATTGTTTGGGCTATCCAGAAACTACAATGCTATCTCGGAGGCACCACATTGGCTGTAGAAACCGACTATTCTCCCCTTTCTGGCCGCATACAGTGACATCAGCGAACAACCGCCTTCTCAGGTGGAGCTTTATTCTGCATCAGTATCATTTCGACATAAATTACAAGGGCAACTTAAATGGAAACGCGGACGCACTTAGCCATTCTTTCTAAACGCTCCGGGGTGCTCTTCATGTATATCAAATTGCACTTAAGTTTTTATTTCGTGCGTTTATGCGTGTGAATGTGTGTAGTAGCATGTTTGGTTTTCTCAACAGACGTGGGTCCTGAGAGATTTTAGTGTGGGCTTTTCTCCAACAGCTATAGTAACCACATTGTAGTAATCGTTCATTGAACTGGCTTTCTTAGAGCAGAGCTGAGTGCTGGCTTGAGCATGTGGTTGAAGTTTCAGCGAAGCCTCGAAGAATCTGTTCAACGTCTAAGAAGACAATGTTACGGGCGACGGAGAAAAGTTGGTTCTTCTGCAAGCAATTAAGTCGTCCGTTCGGGGAGCAGCAGTGACTGCTACCCGCAGATCCTCGTTTGGCGGGGGAGGAAGTTGTTACAACCCTGCTGGGGACACGTCATTTCACTTCTCGTTGACACCGTGAAAAAAAAGAATGTCTCTGGAAACCTACCTGCGGAATCTTTCCCACGCTTTTAATGAGTGGGGAGATGGCCTTCTCTTTCTCTGGTTCCCGCGATGGACAAGACAATGGAGAGAAGAGCGGATTGTGCCTTGCAGTTATTAGCTGCGACTGACAGGAGCCGACCCATGGGAAGAGGACCCACCGCAGGAGAGACTGCGGCACCTAAACAAATCACATGTTTTCGATAGAGACATGCCGTTCTACTGTTCGAAGTAGCAGTGGACCTCCGAATCCTCCTCGCCGATTCCCACGTGTGCATCCGGGTGCTATGTGCTTCATTCCTTCAATCTGTACCACGTGTTGAATTGAACACCGTCTGATGAAGGGGCGGAACTTTGGGATAATTAACAGGAAACCTGACTGAGAACGATTGCTCTGGTCCCTAATAACAAGGCACATTGAGTCGCTCAGCGCTGTTAAACTTTAATATTTGAGTGTTTGCTCTTTCCTAAATTATGCAAATAAGTTACTCCAATGTGCCAGTAAACCCGTTGGTTTTTCATTTTCCCAAAATTCAAGTTCCATATTTCCTCACCACGAAAGGCTCGGACACGATACCTGAAGAAGCCCAGGTTTTATTGAGCCTCTGCCCAACGACTGCATGTATATATGCAAAAGTATTCCTTCCCAGTTTGTAACGTAAGAGCACATCTACTGATGCACATATATTTCGTGTAAAAAGCACTGTCGATTTATTTCAACGTATTGTAGGCTATAGCCCCATACAACTCAAGGAAAAAGCCACAAATCCTCTCAAAGGGATCCATTCCCCCGCTCCCCCCCCCTCCCCGCCAGTGGCATCAACAATTTGGGCGTGCCCAAAATCGCCAGGGGAGGAACAAGATACAGTAAGTAGAGACGCCTTGGAGACCTTGCTTAATAATAATAATAGGGTTTTGGGGAAGGAAATGGCGCAGTATCTGTCTCATATATCGCTGGACACCTGAGCCGCGCCATAAGGGAAAGGCTAAATGAGGAAGTGAACGAAGAAAGGAAGGAAGAGGTGCCGTAGTGGAGGGCTGCGGAATAATTTCGACCACCTGGGGATCTTTAACGTGCACTGATATCGCACAGCACACGGGCGCCTTAGCGTTTTGCCTCCATAAAAACGCAGCCGCCGCGGTCGGGTTTGAACCCGGGAACTCCGGATCAGTAGTCGAGCGGCCTAACCACTGAGCCACCGCGGTGGGTGCATCCTCCAAAACGACGATGACGGTTTAGCAACAGGTACACCCGGTGACAAGGAGCACTCGCCAGATTAGTGAAAGCTCCTATAGATCCCTTCCCCGTAGGGCAAGGAAGACACCTCGCCTTCTGCGGTGTCTGTTGTTGCGGCTGAAGGAATAATATAAACGAAAGTTCCGGCCCTGCGTGCTCTCACTCTAGTGGTTTGGGGGTGTCTAGGCGGTGAGCTCTGGCCTTTAATCAGCAACAGCGAATTACATGTTAGTCACGTGACGCAGATTCTATGAGCGAGAGGTCTGAACCGCGGTCAGCGCAGCTGCGGAACGAGCGGTACCAGTGCGAGAAGTTTCGTTTTAGGACGTCTCAGCCACACGTGCGGCGAACCAGAGGTCAAATCCATGCGTCATTTGACCTCCAACTTTGCATTCGAAAAGTGGAGCTTTTCGCTCCGAAAAGTTAGCTGTGGTTGAACCCGGCTGAACCTAGCAAGACAGGTGAAAGCTCAGTTGAAGTAATCACACGAAGGTAAGCACACGCCACACGTTTTTATATAGCGAATGGAGCGTCACGGGATTTCCGGCAGTTGCGAGAGGGCCGTCGGCTCCGCAAAGCAGCGTCACGTGATTAGATAGTTGCGAGGGGCGCGAGTGCTGTCGGCTCAACGCGTGCAGCTGCGGCAAGGCGTGGATAGTCGCGTGGCATAACGTCCCACAGAGCATTTTAAGGCGGAAGCATTTCTTGGCTCATGAGTGGCGTGGACGAAGGTTGTAGACGGAAGTTGTCCGCACGAACTATCAATCATAAGTGTTGCGGTAATTAAAACAAAAACGTAAAAATTGATTAAGCCGCTGTTCTCCAGCAACGTGTGATTAAGTAATGAAAAATACCAGAAATTAGAAAATAAGACGAAAAGGAAAAATAAATAAAATAAAGAAACGAAAAAATGAAAAGAAAATAAAGATATGAAGCGAATAAAATTAAAACCAGGAAAAAATACAGAAAAAGCAGAAGTGAAAAATTAAGGTAGAATCAGGACAGGGAAAGGATTTCGCATTTGCGCTCTGAAGCGGGCTTATTTTTTTCTTGCGGGAGAGTCACGAGCGCCTGAACCAAGCAGCGACTGCGTCGTTTTTCCGCACCTCAGGGGAAAATAAGCATTGATCCATTCTGTTCGGGGAAGCATCCATGAGAGCAATGGCGTGCTTACTTTCGCATGTCAAGATGAAACAAGCGGTTTATGTTATTTACCCATATGTGAAACGAGGATTACCCCCGCAGATGTTAGACGCTTTTACCATAACGCGCATCGTGCTGTATACCATTAGCCGAGTATCGTGAGTCAGCGCGTCGCCAGTGCGCATGCGCAGATCGCTTATAGGGCGCCAGATGGCGCCAGGTAACATGCAGCTGCGTGCGCTCCTGCTACCGCATCGGGACCAATCGGGACGAATCAATGGTGTCCAATATTTTGCGAGTTCGACTCTTGCTGGAGCCGCTGCGGAGACGTCGAGTACCCCTATTGCGCCCATAGCGCTAGGAGGACAAAATGCCGAGGATTTGTCAGTCTGGCTTGCGCTTGCTGATGTGGTTCTTAAAAGGACTCTTTGTAGGGCAGACTTTCGGCCACAGATACCTGAACAACCAGACGGTATAGATAGCAACAGATGTGTTGGGCGGACCACGAAGGACAGGATTTCGGCTTCTCCCGACCGCGGTGACCTAAATGTTGCCAAGAAACTCCGATTGAGCCTCAAAGGTAACTGCGCAATCTCGAGCAATGAAAGTCTTTGAATGTAGCTGCAGTCATTCTAGATAAAGCTAGCCATTTCTCGCAGCAGAAAATGTCACAGCCGCGCACAGGTCGCTTTGAGCAAGAAAAAAGATTAGCAGCCTTCGCGGCATTCTCTGTACTGCCTAAGATTCGATCACATACTTATCAACGAAAAAGAGGCCGACAGAAAAATTCGCCACGGACGCCTAATTAAGACTGTTTAAGAGTATGGATTACAAAAACCTCTATAGCCCCGCGAGTGAAGCATTTGATCGTTTGAGTGCAGAGGGGCCGTGCGGGGGCCCAAGCACCTGCGTGTCCTGAACTCCCAATAAAGCTTTCACCACCACCACCTACCTGAGCCTCCTGTTCGCTCCTCTGCCGCATTTCTTCCGCTTCACGTTTCCGCAACTCGACGTTGGCCGCACGCTACTGTCGCTTCATCTCCGCTTCTCGATGGGTATTTCAACGCCTCTTCGACCGGTTGATACTAGCTTCCCGGGCTCTTACTGTAGCGGTGATCGTCGATGTTGCGGCCCGCCTCTGCAGCCGTCGTACAGGATTTATCGGCTCTCGTAATTTGGAGCCGGTAGAGTACCTTTGTGAGCGCTCTCGTCTCCCTGCTCACGTAGACGCGGTTGGCTCGCAGGCCACAGGCATTGATGTCACCGCCATACCATCACACAGCATCCAGTATTGTAGGCGTTGCGAAAAAATTACTAAATACGTTACTCTTTACGCTAAAAAATAAGGAACGCGTTACTGCCCTACCTTAGCTACAAAAATATTGTAACGCCTTATCGTTACCGTTACCCCAAAAAAGTACCACTCGATACTTTTTCATTATTGCATGGCCATAAATTTTAATCAGTGCGTCTTCGATGCAAGAAGTCACAATAACAATTTTATAAAGCTTATATTTCATATAAAACTTCTAGCCAAAACAGCGAATTCACCCGAAATCCTGACTTAACGAGAATAATTTACACAAATGTGCAGGAGCTTAGCTATGTTATAGTGGCCTCAATAGTCCTGCAGAGTTACATGTGATGGCTTCAGACACTGTGGCACATGATGAAGTCGTCTTCTGAACATTACATTACACACGAAGTGACACCTCATCATCAATCCTAACTTTCCAAAGAAAACATCGCTGAACTCTCAGGAAATTTACAGTAATTCTGAACAATGTGATGTTACAAAATGCCAGGTATGCTTCCACTCTTTAGAGATCATTGTGTGCAGTGGCTTGGGAAGAGAAGTAGGCGAAGGCAAGTGCCTGAATGTGTGTTCGTGTACGCCTTTCGAGCTTTATGGGTATTCATTCTTTTTCTTTCAGTTGGGTGCGTCGTCAATGGCAGGTGTTTCTGGCATGCACGCGAGCCGCAACAAGGTTTGTCGAGAACGCCTGTACATGTTGTTCATCTGCAATATAACTTTAGGCACTCCGCGCTTTCTTTTAAAAAAAAAAGGAGTCGGAGAGGGGAGGTCTACAACAGGAATAAAAAGCAACTAGCAACGTGACAGCTCACGTTACCGAAAAACGTTAACGTAAGTACGTTACCATTTACAGTTGCGAAATGGTAACGGATACGTTACTAAGTTACCGAAAAATAAAGCGTTACCGGTAACGCCGTTACTTGAAAAGCGTTACCGCCAACACTTACTACATTGCACACGCACCATCGACAGGGCAGTCTGACGAGACAGTGACGCGCGCAGTCGCGAAACATTTCGCAAAGACACTTATGACTCCTGCTGCGTGAGCACTGGCGCGACTAAGTCATGCAGCAAGTGGTCTGATGCTGACACCTGCTGCCTCCGACGCTCCGCCCGCTTCCGCCACCTGAAGTCTTATATTCGACGGCGACGCCCTCTCCGGTAAAGCGTCCTCGCTCCGAAGATGATCCAGCCGCTTCCCTCTCCACTTCCTGCCAGGTGTATTATATACCCCCGGTTTGCCAAACCACTACCGAAGAAGCGGCTGCCTCGCCGACACGACGCGCGCCTTTCGCAGAAAGCCCGAGAACTGGATGATTTCTATCGTGCCGACGAACACACTACACTCATGGACGCGGCAAGACAGGGTGCAACCTGAGTGGTCCGTGCAAACCACCCAGAGACCTACCCTTATCTCCGCCGCCGTGGTTTGCGCCTCCTCCCCCGCCGCAGCAGAAGAGACAGCGATAGCGCTGGCTATCGCTCACCGCCGTATGCACACAGTCCTCGGTGACCCAAAACGAGCCATCCTAAACTACTCGGCAGGCTGCATCTGCATTGCCGGCGCATGCATCCTACGAGGCTGCACTCCCGACCGCAAAATTGACCTAATCTGGGTACCCGCCCATGGGGGCAACTGTGGAAACGAAGGGACATATATCAGGTTGGGGAACCTAAAGTTATTGACAAAATAATAAGCCCCTGCCTACACCACTGACTCATAAAAGGCTCGTAAGGAAGGGGCGGCCGGCTTGCCCGAAGATTAACAATCCCGGCGGCCGCCCCAAGGACCCTGGAGCCCTCGCTGTCCTCTAAACTTGCGCCGACATCACCAATGTTCATAACAAGACGTGATGCCCTTTCCCGCCTCCAAAACCCGGCCTCGACCGAACATAGCCCACCCTGCTCCGAAGAAATAACACGCTCTTATTTCTCAGCCCCTCATCACTACCACTGATCACCACTGGGAAATACGACCCCACATGCCCAGATTGCAACCACGGATCGGCCACCACTGAGGCGCACATTCTCTAGGCCTACGAAAATAACCCTCCCCCACTGGCCCTCCTGCCAACTCCCTCTGCGGAATGCTCGGACCAACTCCTCAACTAGGCAGATGAGACCACGCAACTTTCACTCATTTCATGGGCCCAGTACGTCGCCCCCACCTGGGGGCCGCACAGGACTCACCTGCCCTAGTTCGCGGCACCAGAGGGAAATAAAGTTGTCTCTTTCTTTATCTTTCTCTACTTCTTGCCATCTCCACGGCTCTCGGATCTTTTGTGCTCCGACGCCGACAACTAGCAGCTTTAAATCAATGGAACATAGAAAGATATCGCCTTGAAATAAAGTGCATGAGCACGAATGCATGGTTATATAAGCGCTCATAAAATCGCTTTTGACCCACGACACGCACTACTTCTCCCCGGGTTCGGCGTTGCTCGGATCTTGTCAATCCATCAAGAACTGCTTCAGGGTCCCGCTGACATAGCAGGCGAATCATCATCTACGACCCGCAGTAGCGGCGAAAGCGTTTTCACTGAGTCCATCATGCCAAATTGATGTCCAAACTCAGACTCGGTCAGCTGGCTTGTATTGTGCGTGGCGCCGACGAAGATTGTAATGTCAGCGGTCGGCGCGCTACTCGTCTTGAGTGCTCAACCAGGCATGACGTCGGGGTTCTTCTGCAGATAGATAGAGGAGGAGGGAAAGGCAGGGATGTTAAGCTGAAAGGGCTTCCTGTTGGCTGCCCTGCACTGGGGAAGTGGAATTAGGGGACCAAGAGAAGGAAGAGAGAAGGAGAAAAAGGCATAACATGCACACACGCACAACGATGTCACAATTTATCACTCAGACCAGTCGCTCTCAAGTAGGCAAAGAGTGCCTTGTACGCCTTGAGGGCAGTCCACTGCTGTGGCCACGGACTTAATATCTTTTGCTCTGTTAATGGGCAAAGATCGAGGCAGTCCAGGGCACAACACAGTGTATGTCTTGCACTCGCAAATGGAGGGCACTCACAGAGAATGTGAGCGATGGTCTCCTCACAACCACAGGCGGGGCTGTCGGCCATCCCCATCAGGTAAGCGTAGTGGTTGGTAAGAGCAACACCGATCCATAAACGGCATAACAATAATGCTTTGCGACGTGCTAAGTTACGTGGATGTCGATGGCGCAGTCCAGGGTCTAGTGCCTTGAGTTGGAGGTTGTAAAACTCTCCCGTGTTACACGCTGAAAGTGGGAGCTCCAGCGCCAAAGGGCGAAGCAGACACGCAGCGTCAGGTCTTGATATTGGGATCCTCACTGGAAGCCTGTCGTTGTGAGCCGAACGCGTAGCCGCATCGGCCTGGTGATTACCGGTAATACCACAGTGTCATTGCAGCCATCGAAAAATGACGTCATGACCTTTGGATACGGTGCCGCGGTACAGTAGACGGATCTCAGCAACAAGTTTTTCCTGCGACCCGCGGCGTAACGCAGCTTGCATGGCTTGAAGGGCTGCTTTAGGGTCCGTGAAAACCGTCCAGTCATGTGGAGGTTCTTGACTGATGAACTCTACCGCAGGGCGCAAGGCTGCGAGTTCCTCACCAGTTGAAGATTTTGGAGAGGTCGTCTTCACTTTCATGAAGATGGATGTGGCCGGTATCACCACCGAATCCGCAGAACTGATCGAGTGAACTGATCCATCTGGGTTAACATGTATGCGATGACTGTGGTAAGAATGCAGGTGATTCAATGTCAGTTGTTTGAGAGCGGGCAGTGATACACCAGCTTTCTTCGTAATGCCAGGAATATAGAGGTGAACTCGAGTTTCTTGACCACTCCATAAGGGTGAGCACGGTCTTGACGCAGGGGTGAACTCCGATGGAAGATGTGCGCGATGGGCTTCAATGACTGGCAAATGCAGCCCACGGTCCTAATTATTGGGAGTGTTGCGAGGTGATGACAGGGAACCCGTGTGAGGTGCCGAATATGTGTTCTCATGGTGTCAAAAGCAATATATGTAGTGACAGGATGTTCCCGGGCAAGAAGAACATTTGCTGCGGCTGATACACATATAGGCAGTCCAAGCAGATACGGAGAGCTTGCGCTTGCACACTTTGAAGAGTCTTGATATTTGTCTTTCTAATGGAACTGAATATCGGAAGACTACCGCATCTAGCCCATAAATAGGGAACGGTAGAGTTGTAGCATCGAGCGCACTGATGCGCCCCAGGACTTCCCCCGAGGAAGGAGAGGTCGTGGACAATCGCAATTAGTCTTTCTTATGTCGTAGATATGTGGACACCACGAGAGGTTCCTGTCGTTGACAACACCAAGGAAGCTGTGGCTTCTCTCATAGGAAATGGCTTCGCCATTGATGCGAACGGTGTAACGTGCCATTATTTTGCGTGTGAACGCCACAAGTGAACACTTTTCGGTTGAAATGTTCAGGCCCTGCAAGCGAAGATAAGATGTCAATATCGATGCCGCCGTTTGAAGTCTTGCACGAACTTGAGGACGGGTCACACCAGATGCCCAAATACAGATATCATCTGCATATATAGAGATCTGAACAGATTGTGGGTATACGTCGACCAGGCCGATGAAAGCAAGGTTGAAGAGAACTGGGCTTTCGGTGTAAGGACGTTGGTCCGTCTGCAGTCAAGACAAAAAAGGACCTTTCTGATAAATAGCTGCGTATCCAGCTGAATGTCCGGCCTCCGATCTCAGCAGCATCCATTGCGTCCAAAATGGTCTGATGCGTTTCGTTGTCGTACGCGCCCTTGATATCCAAAAGACAATGCCACGGTCAATCTTTTCAAACTTTTGCTATGTTGAACCGACGTTACAAGTTCAACCACGTTGTCGATAGAAGAGCGGCCCCGTCGGAAACCAGACATGAAGGTTGGATAAATCTGATATCGCTCCAAGTACCGTTCCACGCGTGTGAGCAGCATTCTTTCCATGACTTTGCCGACGCAGCTGGCGAGTGCAATTTAACGGTATGATGAAAGGTCGAGCGGTGATTTCCCCGGTTTAAGAAGTGGAACCAGACGACTGGTCTTCCAATCATGAGGAACTATGTCAGCAGTCCATGACTTGTTATAAGTGTCCAAAAGAGCCCGTCGAGCTTCTTGGCCAAGGTTGGCAAGTGCGGAATAAATCACACCATCGGGCCCTGGTGATGATGACCTTCTTCAAAAAGCCAGCGCAGCATCAAGTTCTTCCATGGAGAATAGTACATCCATCCGAGAAACTCGTGAGGATGGAACATTGTTGCAGTGCAGCGTCGCGCCTGGATTCGGAGGGCCTGTTATTCTAGCGCATAAATCTTCGGCTACCTGAACCACACTGCGCCTTTGGTGGAGCGCTACGGATTTGAACGAGTAGCGCTGTTGAGGGGACATGCGAATACCCCGAATTAGACTCCAAACGCGTGGCAAAGGCTTCCGTGGATCAAGTGTTGGGCAAAATGTCCTCCAGCGTTGTGTTTGCAGTGCTTGAATTCTGCGCTGAATCATCTTCTGTATGCGCCTAGCATCTCTTAGGTCTAGGCGCGACATCGTGCGTCGGTATCTGCGCTCTGCCTTGCGCCGTTGTGATCGCAGTCGATGCAATTCGAAGTAAAAATCGGTGTATTTAGCGATAGGGTTAAAGGGACAGGTGGCGTGTTCCATGGCTTCATTAATTTTTTGTTCAAGACCGGTAGAGAAGCCCTCTGTGCAAGCAGCCTCCATAAGTAATTTAAAATCTGTCTAGTCAATGCGCCGCCTATACGAGGCTGGGGAAAATGTGGAATAGCCGGTAATAATCAGACAGCTTGGGATATGGTCGCTGCCATGGGTTTCTACATCCGAAAACCACCGGACGCTGTTGGTAAAGCACTGTGAAACGAAAGTCAAGTCCAAGCAGCTGTTATAAGTCAACCCTCAATTATAGGTGGGGCTTCCGTCATTAAGGCACTGGAGGTCATGGTCAGAGGCGAAGGACACAAGTTGTCTTCCCCTAACGTCGATCCTAACGCCTCCCAACATTTTTTGATGAGAATTGAAGTCACCCATAATGACCCACAGAGCAGGTGTAGCTGCCATCAAACCACTCAACCTTCTGGCGTCGAAACGACTTGATGGCGCCAAGTACACCGCCAGTGGCGTAAACGTCAGGTCTCGGCTCTTCACTGTCAGGCAAACGTACTGATTGTCTTCGTTCGGGGGAACTGAATGTTGCTCATGTGTAAGATCACGTCGAATGTAGACGCTGCCTTTGCTGGATCTGTTGAGCGTGGGTGATGGAAATGCCTCGTAACCGGATATTCGCAAAATTGCCGGGATCTTCGGTTCACAAATAACAAGAATGGGGAAGTGATTCTCGTATACGTAGTGCCGTAAATCCGAAATCCAAGACTGCAGTCCACGACTATCCAACTGGAAAATGAAAGCTTGCTTTACTTTCCTTTGAAAAGACAGGTCCGAAGGAGCCATGATGCCTTCTACTGTGAGCCGCAAGAACTGGATGTAGCGCGTCCACCACTTGAAGTTCGCTATTTGCTACTGGCGTGTTTAGGCTGGAAAGCAGAGCACGCATGGAATTCATTAGTGACGTTAGCATTCCAAACATTTGCATATCTGGGCCATGCCCTTGATCGTTCCCGTTGGCTGGATTAGTCGTAGGCGCTGTGCATTGACCTGAGTGCGCCAACATCCCTGAAACAGTAGGCGTAGAAAGCTTTGGCAGTGGTGGCCAAGTTGCATCTGAGGCAGCAGGTCCAGCCTCAACAAGCGCCGGGCTCCCTTGATTTGGTACGGTTTATGGTGGAGGCGAACAAGCTGCAGTTGCGTTTGGCGCATTCTTCTCAAATGTGACTGCTTTCTTTGACGACCTTCGGCGACGCGAACGACGTCGCCGCTCCTTTGCGGCCGGTTCTTTGTGTGTAGAATGGTGTTGCACCATTTGCTTCAGTGCCGCGCGCTTGGTCTTTAGACGGGGGCAGTCTTTCGAGGAAGAGTCATGAGGGCCGTGGCAGTTGGCGCACTTCAAGGTAGTCGCGCGGCAAACGTCACCCCTGTGTGACTGGGAGCATCGCGGGCACACGATGGAGTTGATGCAGACGCCGCTCACGTGGCCGATCCTCATGCACTCCCTGCATTAAGTGGCTTAGGCACAAAAGGTCGAACTAGACGACGCAAAGGCCCAACCTTCACGTACAATGGTATGGAGTCGCCTTTGGAGGTCAGCTTGATGCATGTAGATCTTCCTAGGGCTGAACTTGAATGATGGAAATGCCGTTGGTTGCCGGCTTGATCAACATCGGTAAGTATGCGTCACAGATGGCGATGTTGACGTTGTAGATTACGATAGCCGTAGTGCCGCTGTCCTGAAGAATTAGTTGGCGTGCACTGATGTTGCCAAATTTGGTGATTGCGGTTAAACTCTATAGTGCACTTCGCTCCACCACATCAATGGCAATGACTTTTTTGAACGGGTTTATTCTGACATCTTTAATGCCTCCCGGTACGAGGCTCTCCAGATAAATTGAGGTGGCTTGCCTGTTCAGGAAGTTCAAGTCGTCCGTTGGGTTCAACGGCACAAACAAGGCTGTATGCGCCGAAGAACTTCGCGCCGTGATGATCGTTGGCGTGCTTGATGAGAACACCATTGACGTGCTCGATGAGGACGATTCGGCTTGTCTACGCAGTCTGCACTTGGCATTTTTGCCAACAACCGGTATGAAACCGTCGTCCGCGGCTACCATCTCCGCCCTGCGACTACACAGCCAGCAACACGTAACCTTCCTGGGCTCCTCCACCACTGCGGAACTGATTGGGATCCGCCTCGGGCTGGACCTGGTGCTCAAACTCGACACTCCGCCGCCCAGGAGGGCTCTGCTGTGCGACTCCCGCGCCGCCCTCAGTGGCCTGCAATCTAACGGCCGCGGTACCCCACTAGTGCGGAAAATTCGCTCGCGCATCGAGCGCCTCGCGCAGAGAGGATGTGCCGTGCGTGCACAGTGGGTGCCCGGTCACTGCGGCAACGCCGGCTACGAAGAAGCAGACGACCTCGCGACCGCTGCACCCCAACTAACTGCCCGCGATCTGCCCCTTGCGCTGGAGGACGTGCGTGCGGTCATCCACGACCATCTCCGAAAGCAGCACCCAGACCGACGCAACGCAGGAGGTGAGCGCATCGACAGTGTCACCGGCTGTCGCGCACATACACGGTCGCAACGTGTAATGATCCTCCTCGCGCGCGTTGTCTGCATGTGGTCTGGGGAACGACGGGAACGTCACGGAATCGCGAGGAGTGATGTGTGCGACGGATGCAGTGCAGTGGAAACATTAGAACACCTGCTCCTTCACTGTGCCGCTTTCGCCGATGCTCGTCGCGATATGCTTGCGGCCTATAGGGTGCAGGGCATACTACCAGATTCCATCAAGTCGCTATTGTGGCTGCTGGGCAGTGCGCACACTCGTGAGCGAACTTTGGTGAGCCTCTGTGCATTCCTGGAACACACGGGCTTGACGTACGGTCTGTTTTCCGTCATATAGTTACAAGCAGTGACCGAACGCTCCGCGAGTCCTACCTTCAACAATTAATAACTGGACGCCCTACTCCAGTTGTTGCCAACACAGTGCAGTGCGCGTTGTTACGTCTCGCCTTCGACGCGCGGTATAGCAGGCGCGGATGCAACGGACGCCGCGGCTTCGTTCATCGCGGCCGCAACGCCTCCCGCCAAGCGCGTCCAGGCAGGTTTCAGTGCCACGTGTCGTCGTGCGTGCGTGTGTGTGTGTGTGCATGTTTTGCCCACGCTTGTCAAAGCGCGGCAGCCGGGGAGAGGAGCTCTCCAACTGGGAGGCGAGGAGGTCTGACCGGCGCCGGCCTGGCGGACGCGCCCGTCACGCCTGAACATGTTCATGCGTCGCCGTCTTGTGCGACTCATCCCAAGCCGCTCCTTCTTGCCCTCGACTCCGAGGGTATATAAAGAGAGCTGCCCCGGACGCCAACGAGAGACTTCGATTTCGCCCTTCGAGTAACGTGGTCGCCCTGACCGGCTGCTCTTTTGAGACTTCGATTTCTTCCTTCGAGTAACGTGGTCGCCCTGACCGGCTGCTCTTATGCGATGCCAGAATAAACAAGTTGTTCTGTTGCCAGTCGACTCATCCTTTGCCGGGACCTTCGGATGTTTCCAGCTTTGCCCCAGGCCGCCAGGCCAACGCTACCCTTGGGGCTTGCAACCCTTTTGCAACAACTGGTTGCCAGCGGTGAGATCCCGACAACGGAGGCCAGCAGCGAAGATATGCGGTCAACTGTATGCTGAGCAGCACAACGACCATCCGGGAGCAGTGCAACGAGCCCTGTGTGATGACTGGTTGCCTGCAGCGGAACGACTGCGCTGAATTCGTGGCTGTGAGGTTTGGTGAGTGCGGGACTTTCTTCTTCTGAGTTTTGCCAGGCTTTTGTTAGTGTCAGAAACAGAGCTGGTAATTGTGGTTGTCGTTGCTGCCGGGTTAGTTTGCGGCAAGACAATAGTAGGCAGTAGAGAAAGCAGCATTCGGAGCAGCCATGGATTTGAAGTCGTTGCGCAAACCGAAATTGCTGGAGCTTGCAAGAGAGTTGGGTCTTGATGTCTCAGACAAACTCAGAAAACCAGAACTGCTAAGGGCGATTCTTGAGTTGGAGGCTGAGGATGACGAGCTGTCGGAATGCCTTGAGACCATTGAGGAGAGGGAACAAAAAGAAAAAGAGGAGCGCGAACGTAAAGAACAAAAAGAGAAAGAGGAGCGCGAACGTAAAGAGCAAAAAGATAAAGAGAAAGAAGAGCGCGACCGTCAACACGCTTTGGAAATGAAGCGTCTCGAGGTAGAGATGGAACGCGCTCGTAATGGAAGTCAGGCACACGGTGCAGGAGAACGGGTATCGTTCAAAATGACTGACCTGATGCGGCCGTTTAAGCTTGGAGAGGACATTGGTTTGTTCCTGGTTAACTTTGAGCGAACGTGCGAGAAGCAGGGGTTCTTTCGGGAAACGTGGCCACAGCGCTTGCTCACTTTGTTACCCGGCGAGGCGGCCGACGTAGTCGCTCGCTTGAAGAGAGAGGAGGCAGAGGATTTCGACCAAGTGAAATCGAGTCTGCTAAAAAAGTACAGGCTGTCAGCGGAGGCGTTCCGTCGGAAGTTTCGGGAAAATGAAAAAGGCAGAAATGAGTCATATACAGAGTTTGCCTACAGGCTTATGTCAAACATGCAGGAGTGGCTCAAAGAAGAGAAAGCGTTTGGTGACCACGAGAAAATTCTGCAGTGTTTCGGGCTGGAACAGTTTTATAGTCGGTTACCTGAGAACGTGCGGTACTGGGTCTTGGATAGGCCAGACGTTAGTACAGTGGCTAAAGCCGCCGAGCTAGCCGAGGAGTTTGTGACGCGTCGGGCTCGCGGAGCTAAGGACGGTCAAAAGGGTGAATTTGGCTCCAAGTCTGAGAGGCCGAAGTTCACACCCATGAGAGCAAGGGGGGACACGCGTAGTGCGGATGCGAGTGAAAGCAGTCCGACCGAACGTAAGGAGACGGCGGCAGCCGAAGCCGAACGCAGAAAGCGGTTCGAGGCACGGCAAGCGCGCGTGTGTTATACGTGCCAGAAGCCGGGTCACTTTTCGGCGCAGTGTCCAGAAACAAAAAGAGAAGTCGTGTGTTTGTCATTATGTAGCACTGACGAGAACATGAAGCTTCTCGAGCCTTACATGCGAGACTTCCTCGTGAACGGGAAAGAGTGCCGAGTGCTTCGTGATTCCGCAGCTACAATGGATGTAGTTCACCCCTCTTACGTAGAACCCGATATGTTCACGGGCGTGTGCGCATGGATCAAGCAAGCCGTGGAAGCTCACAGCGTGTGTCTGCCCGTAGCAAAAGTGCTCATTGAAGGACCTTTCGGAGCAATTGAGACGGAGGCAGCAGTGTCATCTAGGCTGCCCCCCCAGTACCCGTACCTATTTTCGAACAGGTCCGATCACCTCCTGCGCGAGAAGGGGCTTTTGTTTGGTGAGGCTAGCGTTCAGGCCTTAACCAGATCGAGTGTTCGGGAGCTCGCTGAAAAGGCGGTAGTTGCGGGGCCGACGTTGTCGAACAATGAGAAAGGGTCGGAGGCGCAGCAAGCTGATATTCCGAGCACGTCAGAACTGGATAAAATTGAGCCTGTAGCGTTGAAGGCACCAGGTACTGGAGAAGAAATGCCCGACACGGGCAAGTTAGAAGAGCTTCCGGTCGAGCTTCCGGGACTAGGCTCAGTGACGAACAGGGAAGACACTGATCAGGTCATTAGTGACTTACTCAGTAAAGCACCGCTGTCGGCTGAGCAGAAAACCAAACTACACCAACTCTTGCAAGAGTTTCAAGGTCAGTTCTCTGAGAGGCCTGGTAGGACTTCTGTCCTTACTCATGATATAGAACTTACCTCCCCAGAGCCAGTACGATCCAAGGCGTACCGGGTGTCACCCCGCCAGCGCGATATTATGGAGGCTGAGGTAAAGAAAATGCTACAGCTCGGTGTTATTGAGGCGGGTGAGAGTGATTATACCTCCCCCTTGATTTTAGTTGAGGTACCGGGCAAGGAACCTCGTCCTTGCGTCGACTACCGCAGGCTTAATTCCATCACTAAGGATCAAATTTATCCGATCCCTAACATCGAGGAGCGCCTTGAGAAAGTTAGTAGCGCTCAGTTTATTTCCACCCTAGATCTTGTCAGGGGTTATTGGCAGGTTCCACTTACAGAAGAGGCTAGTAGGTATGCGGCGTTCATTTCACCAATGGGAACATTCCGTCCTAAAGTTTTGAGTTTTGGTTTGAAGAACGCGCCATACTGCTTTTCAAGCCTCATGGACAAAGTGTTGCGAGGACAGGAAGAATTCGCTTTACCGTATTTAGACGACGTAGCGATATTCTCTGCATCCTGGTCTGAGCATATGGCACACTTGCGGGCAGTGCTAACCCGCCTGCGCGAAGCGGGCTTGACAATCAAGGCTCCCAAGTGCCAATTAGCACAGGCCGAGGTTGTCTACCTCGGTCACGTGATTGGACAGGGTCGTCGCCGCCCCTCTGAAATAAAGGTGGCCGCTGTGCGAGACTTCCCGCAACCGCGCACGAAGACCGATATTCGGTCGTTCTTAGGTGTCGCCGGCTACTATCAGAGGTACATCCCCAGGTACTCCGATATCGCGGCTCCCCTGACGGATGCTCTAAGAAAAACAGAGCCCCAAACAGTCGTCTGGGGCGAGACCAAGGAAAGAGCTTTCAGCGCCCTAAAGAGCGCCCTAACAAGCCAGCCTGTGCTACGATCGCCAGACTACACAAAAGGGTTCGTTGTTCGGTGCGATGCTAGTGAGCGAGGCATGGGCGTTGTACTGTGCCAAAGGGACAATGGAGAAGTGGAACACCCCGTCCTGTATGCTAGTCGTAAGCTGACCTGTCGTGAGCAGGCGTACAGCGCCACCGAGAAAGAGTGTGCGTGTCTCGTGTGGGCCGTTCAGAAATTGTCATGCTACCTAGCCGGCTCGAGGTTTATCATTGAGACGGATCACTGCCCTCTCCAATGGCTGCAGAACATCTCTCCCAAAAATGGCCGCCTCCTGCGCTGGAGCCTCGCTTTGCAACAATATTCCTTTGAGGTGCGTTACAAAAAGGGGAGTCTCAACGGTAACGCCGATGGCTTAAGTCGAAGCCCCTAACGTAGGAATCCGCCTCAAAGTTGTTGGTTACTGATGTTTTCTTCCTGAGGCAGGATTTTTAACATATTGCTTTTGTTTAGTGTTTCAAAGTGATTATGTGCTTTCTAGTGCAATTTTCCAATTTGTGGACGCGTTCTGAGTGCTGCTTGACTACTGTAAGGAACTAGGCAGTAGTATAAAAGGGGAAAGAGCCTGGCAGAGCTTAGTGAGGGTTGTCTCGTGCTTGCTGACTGAGCGGTTGCGTTTCGGCGTAGTTCTAACGCTTGCTGGGAACGAGCACAAAAATGGCAACTCTCCTGAAGTGACTTTGCAGTGCCCTGTGTGATCCTGAACCTGAGAACGAGGCCTTCTCTGTGCGCTGCGCTCAAGCAACGTCGAGGGACGACCGGTTTCGTTTACGAGCATCATCGAGCGACATCCCTCTGGACCGCGGATGCAGTCCTCTGACCATCGGGATCTCCTTCTCCCGGCGGGGCGGTCTGTTACGTCTCGCCTTCGACGCGCGGTATAGCCGGCGCGGATGCAACGGACGCCGCGGCTTCGTTCATCGCGGCCGCAACGCCTCCCGCCAAGCGCGTCCAGGCAGGTTTCAGTGCCACGTGTCGTCGTGCGTGCGTGTGTGTGTGTGTGCATGTTTTGCCCACGCTTGTCAAAGCGCGGCAGCCGGGGAGAGGAGCTCTCCAACTGGGAGGCGAGGAGGTCTGACCGGCGCCGGCCTGGCGGACGCGCCCGTCACGCCTGAACATGTTCATGCGTCGCCGTCTTGTGCGACTCATCCCAAGCCGCTCCTTCTTGCCCTCGACTCCGAGGGTATATAAAGAGAGCTGCCCCGGACGCCAACGAGAGACTTCGATTTCGCCCTTCGAGTAACGTGGTCGCCCTGACCGGCTGCTCTTTTGAGACTTCGATTTCTTCCTTCGAGTAACGTGGTCGCCCTGACCGGCTGCTCTTATGCGATGCCAGAATAAACAAGTTGTTCTGTTGCCAGTCGACTCATCCTTTGCCGGGACCTTCGGATGTTTCCAGCTTTGCCCCAGGCCGCCAGGCCAACGCTACCCTTGGGGCTTGCAACCCAAATGCAACAGCGTGTGTTTGAATTTCTTTAAAATGAACTAATCACGCGCACATCCTGGACACACTTCTTATTGTATAAATAGTTTGTATATATTACTTCTCCCCCTATCCTCTCTTCCTGTCCCACACCTCTTTCATTTAATTTCTCCATTCTGCCTGCTATCCTTTAATTCCGCTGCCAAAGCTCAGGTGCTTCAGTATCGATAGCAGATGTTGCGGCTAGCAAAAACCTATTCCTTCCTTTTTACTATTATTTTAATAAAATCCACTACCACTACCACAACTTCGTCGTATTCGTCTTCTGCAGACTGCGTATATAAACATAAAGGTGATGAATTGAAGTCGGGTGTCCTGTAGCACACTTCCTTTATAAAAGAGATTTTTCTAGAGAGCAGCTCCGTCATCATCCTGGATAAACCCACTGCAGAGCAAAGGCCTCTGCCATGCCTCTTCAATTAACCCTCTCCTTTCCCAGCTGGGCCAACCCTATGCCTGAGAGCCTCATAATCTCCTCCTGCCACCTAACTTTCTCCTTCCCTCTGCAACGCTTTCCTTCCATTCGAATCCACTTCGTTGCCCTTATGATCCAGCGGTTATGTTGCCTTCGCATTAAATGCCCTGCACACTTCTTCCTCCTGATATCGACTAGGATGTCATTAACCCGCGTTTGTTCCCTCACCCACTCTGCCGGCTTCCGGTCTCTTTATATTACGCCTATCCTTTTTCTTTCCATGGCTCGCTGCGACGACCTTAACTAAAGCTGAACTGATTTTATTAGCCTCCACGTTTCTCCCCCTTAATAGAGTACCGGTAAGATACAGCTGTTTACACTTTCCTCTTGAGAGATATTGGTAATCTGCTATTCATGATCTGAGAGAACCTGCCATATGCGCTGCACCCCATTCTTGCCCATCTAGTTATTTCCCTTTCATGATCCGGATCAGCTGTCACTACCTGCAATTAGTAGATGTATTCCTTTACCACTTCCTCCACCACGCTGCGAATTGTGAACTGCGGTTCGCTTGCTATAATGTTGAACATTGCTTTGGTTTTCTGCATGTTTATTTTCAGACCCACCTTTCTGTCCTGCGTAGCTCATTGATCATGATTTGCAGTTCACCTGAGTGACTCAGCAAGGCAATGTCATTAGCGAATCGCAGATTATTTACGTATTCTCTATTAACTCTTATGCCGAACTGTTCCCAATTCAGGCCTCGGAGTACCAACTGTAAGCAGGCAGTGAATAGCATCGGCGAGATCGTGATTCCTTGTTGTTTGACGCCCTTCCATTTTAGAATTTAATAGCTCACTGCATGGAGGACTATGGTAGCTGTGCAGTTGCTCAATATATCTTCCAGGATTTTGACATAAGGCTTTTATACACCCTGATTACGAAATGCCTTTATGACTGCTGAGGTTTCCACTTTGTCAAACGTTTTCCCGTAGTCAGTGAAGGATATATATATATATATATATATATATATATATATATATATATATATATATATATATTTAAGGGTTGGTTATATTCTGTGCATTTCTCTATTACCTTATTTACACTGTGAATATGATCTATTGTTGAATATCCTTTATGAAAGCCTGCCTGATCATTTGGTTGATTAAAGGCTAAGGTTTTCATGACTACTGGTGATCATCTTTGCAAATACCTTTTTGGCATCGGACAATAAGCTGATCGGTCTGTAATTTTTCAAGTCCTTGGCGTCTCTTCCCTTATGAATTAAGATAATATTTGCACTCTTCAGAGCTTGTGCTATGGTCGAGGTCTTAAGGCATTGCGTCTACAGGGGGGCTAGTTTTTGCAGCATAATCTGGCGGGCAGACGCAATGGTGTGTGCTACTGTCTTTATCATTAACGTTCTGATTACATTGGCTACTGTATAGATTAGTGTAGAACTCTTCGGCTACATTAACGATCTTATCCATATTGCTAATGGCATTGCCCTCCTTGTCTCTTAACAGACACATCTGGTTTTTACCTGCGCCAAGTTTCCTAGGAAGAATACTGTCCTTCTTACTCTCATATACGCGTATTCGGGCTTAGGGTGGAGTGCAGGTATGCGGCGACGTTGAGGTGGTCCTCAAACGTCTTCACCAATGAGGATGTTTGGTCAGGAGGTGGTGGTGGTGGTAGTGGTTTTATTAAAATAATAGTAAAAGGGAAGGAAAAGATTTTTGCTAGCCCCGGCATCTGCTATCGATACCGAAGCACCTGAGCTAGGGCAGCGGAAATAAAGGACAGCAGGCAGAGTGGAGAAATGAAATGAAAGAGGTGAGGGGACAGGAATAGAGGACAGGGGGAGAAGTAATCAGGAGGATAAACAGAGGATTTGTACAAGCATGTCGCAAAGCATCGTGCGCAAATGACATTAAAGGAAAACATAGTGTTAAGGGCCACTAATTAGAGGCTCGGATTACGTGCGATGACGTGCAATACAGAAGGATGAGGTGTCACGTGAACAGCTGCCAATATCTCCGTAATGGTGCGCCAAGAAATCCCCACGAGCCCACACGGGCACTTCAAAACTGTCGCGGCATATTTGCAAGGTGAATTTAAATAAAGAATGAAGTTTATGAATACGGGCTGGCTAGCCCTAGTTACAACGGTTATCAAATACAAAAAGGGAAGTTTGACAGCCAGACCAGCAATCAATGTGTACAAACAAGGGTACTTGGAAGCACATAACATACCTGGCCGAGACAATTACTTAAAAAAACCAAGCGGTGCGGGACATCATCATGAGCAAGACCGTGTCCGGAATGACAGCGAAGGTCCACCGCAAATGGAGCCGGTGCTAACTTGATTCGGTACCGCTAGCTAATGTATTCAGCGCACAAAAATTCAGTCGTCCAGTAAGATGCTTCTGCTCAACAAATTCAAAGTATTTGTGGAACCCTTGCTTGCTTTCAACGCATATTGTGTACTGGTGGCTTTGCATTGAAGTTTTAATCAATGTGTCAAATTAGAATCTGAGGTTTAAGCGAAACGAGCAAAATATTGTTACTCTTCATTTTGCTTTGCCCTGTTGTCGACGCACAGCAGAAAAATAAACAGCCGTGTGCTGTACAATGAAAATTGGCCTTTGAAAAATTGCTTTTATGGAGGCAAAACGCCAAGGCCCCCGTGTGCTCTGCGATGTCAGTGCGCGTTAAAGATCCCCAGGTGGTCGAAATTATTCCTGAGCCCTCCACTAAGGCACCTCTAATTTTTCCTTTCTTCTTCACTACCTCCCTTAACCCTTCCATTAGGGCGCGGTTTAGGTCGCCAACGATATATGAGAGGAATAATGCGCCATTTCCTTTCCCCAAATCCAATTATTATTAATATTAATAAAAATAGATTGTTTCAGGAAATGAAACAGTGCAAAATATGTCTAATCTCGCCGGACACTGCAACCGCAATAGAGTTGCCGTAGTGGCGGGCTCCTGCATAATTTAGACCACCTGTGGATCTTTAATCGCACAGAACATGAGCGCCATGTCTTTCCTATAAACTATCATTTTCATTATACTACATGAACACGCAAAAATGAAAACAAAAATTGGTCAGTGCACGTTAAAGATCCCCAGGTGGTGGAAATTATTCCAGAGAATCTACTACGACACCTCTTTCTTCCTTTCTTCTGTCAGTTCCTCCTTTATCCCTTCCCTTACAGCAGCGTTTTAGGTGTCCGCCGAGATATACGATACCGCGCCATTTTCTTTCCCCAAAAACCAATTTACAATTTACATTTTTGAAGAAAGGAAATGACGCAGTAACTTCCTCCCATGTCTGGGTAGACACCCGAACGGCGCCGTAAGGGAAGGGATAAACGAGGAACTAAGAAAGGAACACACAGGTGCCATAGTGGAGGGCTCCAGAATAATTTCGACCATATGGGGGTCTATAATGTCCACTGACATCGCACAGCACACTGGCGCGTTTGCGCTTAGGCTCTATCGAAACACTGCCTCAGCCAACTAGATTGATCGCATTTCCTCGGGCGCAGCAGTCGAGTGCCCTTATAACTGAAGGGTCGAAGCTTCGCAGACTTGGTGTACTGCGAAATTCGTCACCGTCGCCTCATATTCACACGGCAAAAAAAAATTGTAGGACGCTTAAGCTTCGCCTTCAAGAGTGAAACGCGACAGCGTGTTCCAGCACTGCCAGGGAATCCATGATACGCAAATCGCCCGTTCGGCGCGACGCCTTGCCCGTTAGACAAACCGCTCTGCTACATACGGTGAAACAGACGCGCGGAACGGACGCGCGGAGCGGCAAACCACGTAAATACGATGCCAGAAGCCTTGCTGAAACGCGCGGGACTCAAGCTGCAGTTTTAGTTCGTCGGCACATCGTTCTCGACAAACCCGATGCCACGAACGCCAGCATAGCTTCCTCGCTGAACGAACGGGCAGCAAGCCGCAAGCCGCAAGCAGCAAGCTTCGTGGTGAACGTGCTTGGGATGTGTGTTCGTTTTTTGCCGCTCAGCGCGTGACTCCTTCGTGCCCGCGTTGACCCACTGCGCCCAAACTAGAGAAATGCCAGACGCGTCCCATTTCCCCTATCCTCTCTTCCTGTCCCCTCACCTCTTTCATTTCATTTCTCCATTCTGCCTGCTATCCTTTATTTCCGCTGCCTCATCTCAGGTGCTTCAGTATCGATGGCAGATGCCGGGGCTAGCAAAATCTTTTCCTTCCTTTTCGCTATTATTTTTTGTAAAACCACTACCACCACCACCACGCGTCCCTTCCTTTACTGAAAAATGAATTTTCATTTTTTGACCCGCCGCGGTGGCTCAGTGGTTAGGGCGCTCGACTACTGAGCCGGAGTTCCCGGGTTCGAACCCGACCGCGGCGGCTGCGTTTTTATGGAGGAAAAACGCTAAGGCGCCCGTGTGCTGTGCGATGTCAGTGCACGTTAAAGATCCCCAGGTGGTCGAAATTATTCCGGAGCCCTCCACTACGGCACCTATTTCTTCCTTGCTTCTTTCACTCCCTCCCTTATCCCTTCCCATACGGCGCGGTTCAGGTGTCCAACGATATATGAGACAGATACTGCGCCATTTCCTTTCCCCCAAAAAACGAATTATTATTATTTCATTTACCTTTCCTTACGGCGAGGTTCGGGTGTCCACAGAGATATCTGATACAGGGCGCACTTCTTTTCCATAAAACCAATTTTCATTTCATTTTGCTTCCCGTACAGCGAAGTCCGGGTTGTCGACCGAAATATGGTACAGGCGTCCCTTGCTTACCTTTCGCTGTCGTCGCGCGCTATCTGTTGGGGCAATGGCGTACATTGCGAGTGGGAGTTGGAGGAGGAAAGATTTTTCCCTCACGGCCGACGCCAATGACACCGGCTTTTCAGCGCCGCGAGCTCCTTAACGCTGTCGCGTTGACATTGTGTCCGCCTCTTACATCCTCACATTAACTTCCAGTTGTTTAGACATGTGGATTGCTGCTTAATACCAGTTGAGTAAAGGAGCAATAAACCTATAGCGAAGTCAACAACCGCTACGTGAGAGAAATAATCCCGAGCTCATCATACGAAGGTTGTATTCATTCCTTGAAAACTGCATTCTTGCAAATCCGTGAACCTGAACGTCAAATATGCATGTAGCGAAGCTAGGTGGTCCGCCACGAATGAAAATAAAATTCCTTTAATTGCAAATTTTGCTTCCGAGCACAAGACGCGAGATGCCATCTGCCCTTGCATGGCGTGTGTTCATCCAAAAAAATGTCTCTAAATTTAATTTCTTTAAGCATGGCAAATTCAACGGTTTAGTGTCTGTATTCAGCTGTTTGGAGTGTTACTCGGCCCCGGCTGGCGGTTAGGCGATTCTAGAAATTACAGTGAAGACAATGCACCTCATTCACTCTTCAGGCTTCAGAAATCAGACTGATCTGAAGAAAAAAAATGCGGTGATTCTTCGGCGGGCGCCCGAAGCGAGCGGACCTGTTTTTTAGCTCTCTCCTCCTTCGGACTCTGGGCCTACGGCTTCGCGGCGCTGCGGGGTTTCCCCATGGAGGCCACGGACTCCGTGAATGAGCGACGGCCTGTGTTCGGCGGTGACAATGAGCAATGCAGGGCAGGTTGCTCACGCTCACGATCACGGAGATGAACGCCATCCACAGCAAGGTCGTCCAGCGCCATTCGGCGAATAAAAATAATAATTGGTTTTTGGAGGAAAGGAAATGGCGCAGTATCTGTCTCATATATCGTTGGACACCTTAACCGCGCCGTAAGGGAAGGAATAAAGGAGGGAGTGAAAGAAGAAAGGAAGAAGAGGTGCCGTAGTGGAGGGCTCCGGAATAATTTCGACCACCTGGGGATCTTTAACGTGCACTGACATCGCACAGCACACGGGCGCCTTAGCGTTTTTCCTCCATAAAAACGCAGCCGCCGCGATCGGGGTCGAACCCGGGAACTCCGGATCAGTAGTCGAGCGCCCTAACCACTGAGCCACCGCTGCGGGGCATTCGGCGAATGCAGGCAGAGATCGCTGATCTGCGGGACACTGGCGCAGATTTCAAATCTCGTCCGAAGCGCGCTCCCAAGGAGCAGAGGTCAGAGCAGGGCAGCCCACACCTGATATGAAGCTGCTCAATCTGCGCGAGAAAAGAGATCGCGCAGAGCGACGGGCGCGACAGACTGACAGAGCCGCCGACTGGACTGTCTACAACCGCTTGGACGTGGCAGCGCGCCGCCACGCCAAGCTATACCGCCGGCAGTGGGCTTCACTATGCCAAATCATGGAGGAAGATGTCAGCTCGCGGAGGCTATTTGACACCCTGCGGAGCATCACCGAACCACAGGCATACCGTCAACCGCTGGCCGGCCTCCAACTCTCCAGCGGGCTCTGCTTTGAATAGTTCGGAGAGCGGTTTGCCGATCGGTTCGCGCCGCCCATCCTCGCAAACGCAGCTAACATAGCTGCGTCTGCGAGCCAGAGAAGCGACGCCAGTCCCTTGCCCGTCGCCTCGGAAAGTCCATGTGATGCGCCGTTCACCGCGGCGGAACTGAACAATGCGCTGCAGCGCTGCCGCCGCCGCTCGGCGCCCGGACCGGACGGGGTGACATACCAGATGCTGCGAAACCTGGGTGCGCAGAAACGACAGATCCTCCTGCAGCAGATCAACATGGTGTGGGATCGCGGGGAACTACCGGAGGATTGGCGAACCGCGGTCGTTTGTCCCATATCCGAAAGGCAGGGCGCCCACCTACGGAGCTGAGCTGATACCGGCCAGTGGCATTAACATCGGCGGCAGGTAAGCTAATGAAGCATATGTCGTCTGAACGAGCGGGCTGCGGAGGCTGATTTGTTTGACGAGCGGCAGACGGGTTTCCGTGGGGTGCGGTGCACGGCTGATTCTATATCGGACGTTGTTACAGTGCTGGAGCATGCCAGGGCGGCAGGCCAGGTTGCGCTGCTACTACCACTGCACGTCTGTGGTGCTTTTGACAACGTTCACCGCGCACCAATTCTCGCGGTGCTTGAGGGGGCTGGTGTGAGCGGGCGCCTTTTACGATACGTTCATGGCCTCCTGAGCGGGCGCACCATGCGCGTACGAGTAGGGGGTAAGCTCTCCAAGCCTCGCCCGGTGGAGATGGCCGTGCCGCAGAGCTCTGTCTTATCACCATTTCTGTTTAATGTGGCCTTGTCGGTGGTGCCGGCCTCCCTCTCCCCGAGTGGCCGACACCATGTGTGCATGTCCATATATAAGCAGACAACATAGCTATGTGGTGCCGGGGACCACCGGGCGAGGCGTTCCGCCTGTGGGGGTGCCTTCAGGGAGCCCTGACCGCTATAGATGCCAGCTTGCGCCGCCTTGGTCTATCGCTGAGCGCGGCAAAATCGGTGGCCATGGAATGCATTTCGCGCTCGCGCGCGCACCTTGCGCCACTGTCACTGGACGGGACTCCGATTCCTTGGCGTAAATCGGTGCGGTACCTTGACCTGGACATCGACTGGCGCCTTTTCTTCCGCCCCGAGGCGGCCAAGGCATGTCTGCCGATGAAGAGGATCACCGCCGCCATGCAGAAGCTCACCGGTCGAGGCCAGGGCATCTCCCAGCAAGACGCGCTGCGGCTATACAATGCCGCAGCTTTGGGGCGGTGCTCCATGCGCTGGCGCTCGTCACGGTGCGCAAGCCGTGCTGGAAGAAACTCGAGCTCCAGCACCGCAAGTCCCTGCGCGTGTGCCTAGGCCTGCCCAAAAACTCGCAGTGCGCCGCAACGTTGGCCGAGGCAGGAGCGTGGCCACTTGAGCTCCAAGCAGCGCGCAGGGCACTGAACCACATCGACCGGCTTCACTGCGCACCGGACAGCGGCTCGCTGCTGCAGCGTGTGCGCTCGCAACCGCGCTCACGAATGTTCGCGGTGCTGCTCGAGTATGAGCAATTGACATAATGCCCACCCACCTACGGCTCCTGCGCCCCCTGGTCAGCTGCCTCGGAGCGACAGCGAGAGATCGTCCGCATTGCGGGAAAGCGGAGCACACTCCTCTGTGCTTTGCAGATGCTGGCCAAAGCAGTCATACAAAAGGAGCTCCAGGACCATCTCCTCGTGTACACCGACGGCTCAGTGGCCCGCGACAGCTGCTCCCTTGCAGCGGCTACCATCCCCGCCCTGCGTCTCCACATCCAGCCCCACGCAACCTTCCTGGGCTCCTCCACCACGGCGGAGTTGATGGGGATCCGGCTCGGGCTGGACCTGCTGCTCACCCTCGGTCCTCCGCCGCCAGGAGTGCTCTGCTGTGCGACTCCCGCGCCGCCCTCGGCCGCCTGTAATCTAACGGCCGCGGTACGCCACCAGTGCGGGAAATTCGCTCGCGCATTGAACGCCTCGCGCAGAGAGGATGTGCCGTGCGTGCACAGTGGGTGCCCGGTCACTGCGGCATCGCCGGCAACGAAGAAGCTGACGACCTCGCGACCGTTGCACACCAACTACCGGCCAGCCATCTGCCCCTTGCGTTGGAGGACGTGCGTGCGGCCGTCCACGACCATCGACGAAAGCAGCACGACGACACAGGCATCACAGGAGGCGAGCGCATCGACAGTATCGCCGGCTGTCGCCTACTTACACGGTCACAATGTGCAATGATCCTCCGCGCGCGCAGTGGCTGCATGCGTGTGGCCCGGGGAACGACGGGTGCGTCACGGAATCGCGACAAGTGATGTGCGTGACGGATGCGGTGCAGTGGAAACACTAGAACACCTGCTCCTTCACCGTGCCGCGTTCGCCGATGCTCGTCGAGATATGTTCGCGGCCTATAGGGTGCAGGGCATACTACCAAATTCCATCAAGACGCTATTGTGGCCGCAGGGAAGTGCACGCACTCGTGAGCGAACTTTGGTGAGCCTCTGTGCATTCCTAGAACACACAGGCATGACGTCCCCTCTGTTCCTCGTCAGGAAGCCTCACGCAGCGACCGAACGCTCCGCGAGTTCTACCTTGAACGATTAATGACTGGGCTCCAGTTGTAGCCAACACAGTGTTGTGGGCGTTTGTTTTAATTCCTCTAAAGTGAACTAATCACGCGCGGAACCTGGACACATTTCATATTGTGTAAATGGTTTGTACATATTACTTCTCCCCCTATCCTCTCTTCCTGTCCTCTCACCTTTTTCATTTCAATTCTCCATTCTGCCTGCTATCCTTTATTTGCGCTGCCCCAGCTCAGGTGCTCCAGTATCGATAGCAGATGTCGAGGCTAGCAAAAATCTTTTCCTTCCTTTTTACTATTATTTTAATAAAAAAACCACTACCACCAAAAAAATGCGTATTTAATACCGGAATTTGTGCCGAGCAGAAGCACTGAACAAAGTGAAGACAAAGGAAATAAAGATGCTCATTCCGAGACTTCTCACGAACGTCCGGCGTGAGTGGCGCGGGCAGCTTTCGAGCAGCTGCCGAAGGTGTCCCATCATTATCCGAGCGTTTAAGTATAGGCAAATGTTCGATTTTTTTCCACATGTAAATCTAGCCATTTTCTAACCGGGTTGTGGTTCTACTCAACTGAAGGAGTAAACCATGCCGAATCTTAAAACAATTCCGACTAAGACGAGGGTACGAACACGATTCCGTCCGTAATCATGCTCTGTGTTTTGGCGGTGGCAGTCATCATGCTTTTTTTTGTTGAACAATTCAATACAACGCCTCCCGTAAATTAAGCACCGCCAAAATACCGCTGGGTGCTGAAAAAACTCTACCGTAAATAAAGAGTTCAAGTTGGATTTCCTACAGCACAGACAGCGGGATAAGCTGAGCAAAAGAATTTGTCAATAACAGAGTAGCACAGCTTGACACAGAAAACATACCATGATTATGCCAGGTGTTCCCTAAGGTAATCGTTGAAAATTTTGAGGAATCTTAGACTTTCGTTGATCAACAAAGGTGGCCGGTCTACCTAACGGCGAGTGGCTGTGGCCCTTATTTACACCTTGAACAAGGTGATAAAGATATACGAAGAATATAAGCAACCCCTATATTGTCCTGCGTATAGTAGGCGAAAACGTTTCACTTATTTGAATCCACAGCAGTTCAGTGGGCATTGTCTTTCCAGGGTTTAAGAGATAAATATGCAACGCTGCTGAAAAATACAACTAAAGCGGCCTTATAGGTACAATTTACATCCGTAAGGAATGTGATAATATCCAAGTCGGAAGGACGTCAGTCCAGGGCGACAACATCTATTCAGTACTATTCACCGCGAGTTAAAATTATGTATTCAGGACCGTGGACTGAGAAGATTTAGCGGTAAAAGCTGATCGGCAACAGCCTGGCAATTCGCGATTCGCTGATCACACTGCCTTGATAAGTACATTAGCAGACAAATATAGCAAACCAAATTGAGTACCCAGGCAGGCAAAGCATAAAGATGCCCCTTCAAAATATTTCAAACTTGTATAAAGTTTAAAGAGCGTTAGGTGTTATTCAGGACGTTTTTCGATTTCGTGGATCCTGCTGCCACCTCCATTAGCCGTGAAACCGAGAAATTGAAGATGGCGGCCGCCCATAGTAAATCGATATAGCAACCCAGTTGGTGATTGATTGGTGACATCGTTAGTATATCGAATAGATGAATGATTGGTGAGGTCACTGATTTTGTGACGCCAAATTATCTAGTGACGTGACTATGATTGCTCGCATATACTAAGTAATAATGAGGCCATCCTAAACAACATTAGATATTTGGACTCGACAATATCAGTAGAACACGTTAGACACCAAAATGAACTAATGAAGTTAACAATTAGTTATAGTTAAGGTTAAATTCATTGGTTTTAAATATATAACCGATGACGTCATAAGATCACTATTGGCATTTCGTAACGGGCTCGATTAGTACAACATGTAAGACACCAGTATTGCCTAATTAGGCTAATATTTATTCATGGTCAGGATTAAAATGGCGGCCGTGACGTCAGCACTCGGTAGCTCGCAACTTGGTACCTCATGGCGAATTGTGGTGACGGGCGCCTTTCGTCACATAATTTGGGAATACGCAGATTCCCCTGGCGCCGGCATAAACATCAACAGTACTGAAGCCTAACAAGTTTCGCTGTGGAGCGAGGACCCCGGCATTCAGCACCAAGCCACCCGCCTAGCGACGGAGGCCGCAAAAAAAGCAAAGCAGCTCACTTGGCCTTAGTCTGCGGAAGATTCCCTACCCGCGTCCCAGGTCTGCGTGCTTGGACCGCGGATTTGGGGGCTCCTTCTCGGTGTACAACAAACTTTTCATTCATTAATTCATTCATTCAGGGCACCTACCGCCTTGACGTAAAGAAAAATGGCCCTCCAGAGTCGAAAAACTTTTTCGGCCCAGATTGGTCAAAAAATATCGGACCTCAAGGCGGAAGGCGCCCGCTCGCCGTGATGTATAGAAAAGTAGCTTAATTACCTTGAAATACATCCCATGGACAATACATCGCGCTACCAAGCAGCTAACGCTCCTTACTCCAACGTCTTCCAGACGGTGGGGACACTTTTTTTTCACCTGTCTCGGAAGGGCAGAGTATATTACTATTGTATGCGAAACATGAATGCATCTACTAAGGGCAGATAGACGCTCATTATAACGACGCAATGAAAATAACCAGGAAAATAAAAAATTGTAATTTTGTGTCGTGTATTTAGCAGAAACTCTCAGGTCATGAATAGCTGATTTCCAGCATCCTCCACGACGAAAGCATTAAACATTTTTATCTTGCCCGCGCTTGCATATGAAGCAGAAACATTGCCTATACTTACGGAAAGCCTTGTAATTAGGTTGCGGGCAGCACAGCGGACTATAGAAATAACAGGATAGATGCACGTTACGACACAGGAAGAGAGGAGAATTGGCCAGTGAACACACTCGGCTACATCTTAGCCAATATGAAATCAAGAACAAACGGCCATTGCGAACACATGTGATGTCAAGGCAGATAACCGATCGTCATAAGTTGTAGGATCGTAGGAGGAAGCAAGGGAAGCAGGCGGCAGAATATCAGATGGGCAGATGAGATTAAGTAGTTTCCGGGGATAAGGTGGACGAACCTGTCAAAGGACACGATTTGTTTGAAGGATATGAGAGAAGCTGTTCTCCTGAACCGGGATTAGTCAGGCTGATTTACATGAGGGTGATGATTAGAGAGATAATATAGCGCACGCGGACTCATACGGGAATCAACGAGAAGCTTGTCCCATTCACGAAAACTACAAAGGTTACAAGGCCTGTTGGAATGCATTCGGCGTCATAACACACAATAATTCGACCTTTTAAAGACACAGCAGCGCCGAATTCACGTTGGCTACACTCACATGCTGTTCTCTTACAAATCTGTCTCCGGCGAACGACGAGTAATCATCTGCATATGTGAAATGAGAAGTAACGGAATAGTCTTGGAATATCTTACCGATTCGTTGTACACAACCATGAATTAAACCAAAGGTACATTAGCGTAAGCCTCTGACCCGCCGCGGTGGCTCAGTGGTTAGGGCGCTCGACTACTGATCCGGAGCTCCCGGGTTCGAACCCGACCGCGGCGGCTGCGTTTTTATGGAGGAAAAACGCTAAGGCGCCCTTGTGCTTTGCGATGTCAGTGCACGTTAAAGATCCCCAGGTGGTCGAAACTATTCCGGAGCCCTCCACTACGGACCTATTTGTTCCTCTCTTCTTTCACTCCCTCCTTTATCCCTTCCCTTACCGCGCGGTTCAGGTGTCCAACGATATATGAGACAGATACTGCGCCATTTCCTTTCCACCAAAAACCAATTATTATTATTATTAAGCCTCTGATAACTGTACGGTACAACGCTCACTGTTGCTATGCTTTTAAAAAATGACGACTTATAAATCGCCATGTTTCGGCAATATCGAATATACAGGTTGTCCCACATAACAAGAGCCAAGGTTTCTAACATGAAAGCAACTTCGGACGCGAAAGTAAACGAGTGCAGAATATTGGCACTAGCCTAGTGTCACTCAGGCTATTTTGAAGCGAGAAGCTTCACTACGCTAGTCCCCACCGCACTTCCCGCGAGCCGGCGCAAGTCGGAGCACGAGTGACGCCACGCACACCGCAGTTCTCTCTCTCGCTCCCTAGTCACTACTGCGCATGCGCCAGTAGTAGCACCGAGCCACAGGTGTTCCGCCGCAGCGCAGCGCAGCGCCTTTCCTCGCCATCCAACTTTCCAATTTCAGTTCTCTCTTTCTTCTTTCCCTCCCTCCTTTATCCCTTTTTTTACGCCGCGGTTTGGGTGTCCTCCGAGATATGTGAGACTGTTACTGTGCCATTTCCTTTCCTCAAGAACTAAACAAAACAAGCTAGCCTACGGTCATACGTTTGCAAAGGCCAATATTTTCATGAAAAGAAAAGCGCACAAATGACTACGTGGGTCAGTGGAAACCTCAATCCCGCTTTTATGTACGTGGTGTTGGTGTCCAACTGCAAAACCCTGCTTTACTGCGTTCTGCACAATGCATAGGCAGCGGGCCCTCCCTGCCACCCTGGCAGATGGAAATGCAGTTAATGGTTGATCGCTAGAGATTGAGCACCAAATGAACGGTGCGGCCTAGCTATTGCTGGAGTGCCGCATGTCAGCCACAACGCTGTCTGCGCTAATATATTCAGGCCACATCTCTCTCTCACCACCGCCACATGTATCGAAGCACGAATGAGGCCTTCTCATATCTAGGGGGCCAGTTATGCGCCCTTGCTTTGCTGAAAGCCATCGCCACCTAGAACGTCGTCAACGCCAACGCCAATGAGCACAGTGAACGCCGGTATCTTTCGCTTTGAATATCCTGGATTAGCTGAGACAATCCACATTAATTTTTTTTATTCTTCTCGTAACTAATTCATTATCTTCTTTTAATTCATTATCTTTTTAAGTATTCGTTGCAGATCCCAAGTGTGATACGCAAAGTTCTAGACCACCTTCAGAAACCTCTAAAAAATAGTTTCCTACACGATACGTCTCACGTGGTCTTTTTTTTCGCGTTCCAATGAGAAACCGCGAAATATGAAAGATACCACGTGACAGGGCGCTTGCGCTGAAGTCTGAATTGTGCACAGACGTGCGCAATTCAGACCTTTGGAGAGAGCAATGGAGGCCACAGTGGCAAGCATAACGGTCCGCCATGGTCGCCGCCTCCTGCAGGTTGGCCTCAATGTCTCCGAGGGAGCCCTGTTTGACCCACATTTTGATGTCATTAGCATACAGAGCTTGCTGCACACTGGCGACAACGCCCAGATGGGCCGGTAGGTGTAGCATAGCAAATTAGAATAACAGTTAAGAGAGCACCGCGCTCTTTGGTGTACCCCTGGCTCCTAAATGAAAAGGACCATGTTCTTTATCCTGGATTCGAATTTAAGATTGTCTGCGGGTCAGAAATAGCCGCATGTATTGAAATTGATTTTTGGGGCGAAATGAAACAGCACATATCGGCGGACACCGGAACCGCGCCGTAAGGGAAGAGATAAAGAAGGGACGGACAGAAGAAAGGAAGAAAGAGGTGCCGTAGTGGAGGGCCCCGGACTAATTTCGAGCACCTTGCACTGACATCGCACAGCCAAGGGCACCTAAGCGTTTCGCCCCAATCGAAACGCTACAGCCGCAGTCGGGTTCGAACCCGGGGAACTCCGGATCAGTAGCCGAGCACTCTATCAACTGAGTCACCGCACCGCGGTTACATTGAAAAAGGTGGGTGAGAATTATATTGTGGGTAACTTTGTCGAATGCTCTCTTTAAAGGGACACTGAGGAGAAATTGAAGTTGGCTTGTATCGATAGAATACCAGCTCTTGATCACAAAAACGCCGCTCTTACTGAAAGCAAGGCTCCTGTAAGGTATAAAATAGCAAGAACCAAAATACAGGTATCGCCGCCACAGGTCAATCTCGCAAGTACAAGGGTGGCGACGTCATAGGACAAGAGACGCCACCTCTGGGAAATTTCCTTCCTACAAGTCTCGCGAATCTCTGAGGCTGTCAAGGGAAGGTTGCGCGGTTCAATATTGAAGTAAGTTTTGTTTTAAAACCGATAGTGCACTTTTATCACACAAGGAAGGCAGACTAAAGACAACCTGAATGTTGGAAGCAAAGAAAACCGATGCTTGGCGGCGCCACAGGCGGCCAGGAGACTTTCGATTTATTATGGCGCTTGGCGTCTATGAGCTTTGCGTGCCCCGTGGTTTTGTTTTTAACGCGCCTCGATATACAAGCGCCGAACAGCAGAGAAACTCCAAGTGCCGCTTCAAGTGCTGGTTAAACTTTGAAGGAGCCTGTTAAGGCTGGTCAGATGATCGCCACGGTCGATGAAAAACTGTGATGGCACGATGGTCGGTGATCGTACAAGGCAGTTCGTATTTGTGTCTACGCACGCTCGCCCGGCGAAACATTCCCGGCTGTGTCAGTCAACTTCAAACTACTTAACGGAAATCGTTTATTAGGGACGGGAGACAAGGTACAAGGCAGTTAAGAAAAAGTGCGGATGGCCTAGCTATGATAGGCCAGCAGATATGTAGCGAAAGGGCGGCGATTACTGCATCGGAAGCGTGCATTCACTAGATGCACCTTTATTGGCAGTTACACATTGAGCCGTCGTGGCGGAGTGGCAGCGTCTCCACCTGAAACGTCGAAGACCGTGGTTCGATTCCGAGCCTCGTCACAGGATTTTATTTTTATTCAGTGAGTGGGATGGGGGTTTCAGTGGCTCTCATAGATGCCGCCACCGAATACGTTGGTTAGCGGTTAAGCGCAGGCTCTGATAAGGCGCGTTTATGCTCCGGCGTTACGCGCACGCGCTGCACGGCGACGTCACGTAGGCATAAGCGCCAACTGCGCTTTAACGCCGACGCGCTCGGTGGCCTCTGCGCACTCTGACCGCACTGGCGGGGACTTGGAGCATGTCTCTGAGTGCGCCAGCCGCCGCCGGCCCGGCCAGACTGATTCGGCTCCGCGGCGAGCTGCGCGTTGTGTCGTAATTCAATAGCTTCGGCAGTTGGGCGGAGCTGTTCTTTTCAAGCTCTCGGCTAATTCAATACTTTCACAGTAAACATCTGAAGCTACATGCAAGAGCGCGAGAGAGCCCGATCCAGTGGACCCGTTTGGATCTAGCGGAAGCCGTTGAAGCGTCGTGCGTCGGCTTTAGGTTCAAGCCGCCAACTGTAAACAAGACCGCCCTTGAGCACCCATTCGTTTTTTGTGGGAGATAAATAAATAATTTGGCCCTTGCAACCGTGAGTTACCTCGACGCCGCCTGCTGCACCGTGCAACCGCGCCGTTCCAGGAATCACAATCCGTTGGCCTCAAAGCCCCGGCCAGCCTCCAATGGGCGCAAGGCACTGACCTTGACCCGGCACCTCGCGACTCCCCGGACCGGGGTTATGTTATTTAGTTCAGAACGGCGGCCCACGGCGGAAGAGGGGAAACGACCCGCCGGCGCCTAACCTAACCTGCTCCCTCAAAAGCATCGCACGCTCTCTGAGGTCGCTGAAATGCAGGCCGGGGTTTTTGCGAGAACTTCGTCGTCGGGTTCGGAAACAGGGTCCATCGTAACGCTGGCAAGACGCCGGTGCAAACGTGAACGAAGCGACGGTAGCGACCCCCGATAGATGCCTTCAATGTGCGGAGGCGGTAGCTTTCATGTCGACAGCTGCTAGACCGCACCGCTAGCGGCCAGAAATCACGTCACGTTTTACGTCACTCCGTCCTGTGACGTCATAAGAGTTCTCCCTCACGTCATAAGAGTTCTCGAGTTTGAATCGGAGCGGCGGGAAAAACTTTTTCAACTTCGAACCCAAATTTCTTTGAAATAAATGCATCTTTCGCTCCCGGACAAGCGGCAACAAAGCCATGAATTGCCGAACTATCAGATTTTGCTAACAAAAAAAAATTGATAGCGTTCTCCTCATTGTCTCTTTAAATCCAAGGCGAGTACGACCTTGTCATTGAGGGGGCATTTCACGGGGTCGAGGACAGCCCCAATGAGTTGTAGCAGGACATCCTGTGCAGATCTGTGTGGGGAAACCCGAACATGGTGTTGGGATTGCATAAACTCGGACAACCTGTCGGATACCATCGTCTTCATGAGTTTACCCTCACAGGATGTGGGTCGGAGGTTTTCCGTGTCGATCACCTTCTGCGGCGCTGTTTCCATGCAAAGAATGTACCAACTAGCCCGGCTTACTGCTTTGTTGGATTTAAGAATTAGGGTGACCTGGGTGGTCCTCCAGTCGATGGAGAGTGGCACTTTCTTAAGCCAGACTCAGGATATGCAATCCAAAACAATAGGTATGGTCTATCCAGTGTGCGGAACGCAATTATTTCTGCAGTTGGACACAAACACAGCGTATACACATGAAAGCGAGATTGAGGTCTCCACTGACCCAGGGTGCCATTCCCCTCCAACATTGAAGCGACCAGAGGGAGCCAGTTGTGTGCTTTTCCATTGGGGAAAATGAACGGCCCCTAGAACGCAGTCAACGCCAATGAACGCCGGCGGCTTACTTGTTTTGTTTGGCCACTGAGGAAAGGAAATGGCGCAGTAACAGTCTCAAATATCTCGGTAGCCAGTCGAAACGCGCCGAAAAGGAAGGGATAGGAGAGAGGGAAAGGTTTAATAATAATAATTTGTTTTTGGGGAAAGGAAATGGCGCAATATCTGTCTCATATATCGTTGGACACCTGAACCGCGCCGTAAGGGAAAGGATAAAGGAGGGAGTGAAGGAAGAAAGGAAGAAGAGGTGCCGTAGTGGAGGGCTCCGGAATAATTTCGACCACCTGGGGATCTTTAACGTGCACTGACATCGCACAGCACACGGGCGCCTTAGCGTTTTTCCTCCATAAAAACGCAGCCGCCGCGGTCGGGTTCGAACCCGGAAACTCCGGATCAGTAGTCGAGCGCCCTAACCACTGAGCCACCGCGGCGGGTGGTTCCTCCAAAACGACGACGATGGTTTAGCAACAGATACACCCGGTGAAAAGGAGCACTCGCCCGATTGGTGAGAGCTCCAATAGATCCCTTTCCCGTAGGGCAGGGAAGCCACCTCGCCTTCTGCGGTGTCTGTTGTTGTCAGTGAAGGAATATTATAATCGAAAATGCTGGCCTTACGGACTCTCACTAATGTGGTTTAGTGCGGGGGGGGGGGGGGGGGGGTCGTCTAGGCGGTGAGCTCTGGCCTTTAATCAGCAAGAGGGAATTACGTGGTTCGTCACGTGACAAACATTTTGAGAGCGAGCGGTCTGAACCGCGGTCAGCGGTACCAGTGCGACAAGTGGCGTGTTATGACGTCTCAGCCACACGTGCGGCGAGCCAAAGGTCAAATCCATGCGTCGTTAGACCTTCATCTTTGCATTCCAGAAGTACAGCTTTACGCCCCAAAAAGTTACCTGTGGTTCCACCCGGCTGAACCTAGCAAGACAGGTAAAAGCTCAGTTGAAATAAACACACGAAGGTAAGCACACGCCACACTTTTTATATAGCGAATACAGCGTCACGCGATTTCCGCAGTTGCGAGAGGGCCGTCGGCTCCGCAACGCCACGTCACGTGATCAGATATTTGCGAGAGGAGCGGGTGGCGTCGGCTCAACGCGCGCAGCTGTGGCAAGGCATCGATACTCGCGCGGCATAATGACCCAGAGATAACTTTAAGGCGAAAGCCTTTCTTGGCTCATGAGTGGCGTGGACGAAACTTGCAGCCGAAAGTTGACCGCACGAACTATCAAACATAAGTTGTGTGGTGATTAAAACAAAAACGTGAAATTTGATTAAGCCGAAGTTCTCATGCAACGTATAAGTAATGAAAGATACCAGAAATTGAAAATTAAGACTAAAAGTGAAAATGAATAAAAATAAAAAAATGAAATAAAATAGAGATAAGAAGTGAATAAAAATAAAACCAGGAAAAAAATTACGCTGAATGCAGAAGAAAAATTAAGGTAGAAAAAAAGTTAAGGTATAATGAGGAGAGGGAAAGGCTTTCGCATTTGCGCCCTTAACAAGATTTATTTTTTTCTTGCGGGACAGTCACGAGCGCCTGAACCAACAATCGAATGCGTCCTTTTTCCGCACCTTAGGGGAAGATGAGCATTGCTCCATTTTGTTTGGAGAAGTATCCATGAGAGCAATGGCGTCCTTTCTTTCGCATGTCAGGATGAAACAAGCGGGTTACGTTATTTACCCATATCGGAAACGATGACCATCCGCGCAGATGTTAGACGCTTTTACCATAATGCGTACCGTGCTGTATAACATTACCCACGTACCACGAGTCCGCGCGTCGCCAGTGCGCATACGCAGATTGCTTTTAGGGCGTCAGATGGCGCCAGTTAACATGCAGCTGCGTGCGGACTTGCCGCCTCATCGGGACCAATCGGGACGAATCAATGTTGTCCAATAGTTTGCGAGTTGCGACTCTTGCTCGAGCCGCTGCGGAGATGTCGAGTACCCCTATTGCGCCCATAGCGCGAGGAGGACAAAATGCCTAGGATTTGTCTGCCTAGTTTGCGTTTGCAGAAGTGGTTCTTAAAAGGACTCTTTATAGGGCTCACTTTCGGCCACAGATACCTGAACAAGCTGGCGGTACAGATAGCAAGAGATCTGTTGGGCGGACCAAGAAAGACAAGATTTCCGCTTCTCTCGGAAGCAGTGAATTTAAAGTTGGCCAAGAAACTCCGATTGAGCCTCAAAGGTAACTGCGCGCTCTCGGGCAATGAAATTCTTTGAACGTGGCTGCGGTCATTCTAGATAAAACAAGCCATCTCTCGCAGCAGGAAATATTGAAGCCGCGAACCGGCGGCTTTGAGCAAAAAGCGAGATTAAGAGCCTTCGCGGCATTGTCTGTACTGGCGAAGATTCGATCACATACTTATCAACGAAAACGAGGCCGGCAGGAAAATTCGCCACGGACACTTAAGACTGGTTACGAGTATGAATTAGAAAGCTCTATAGCCCCGCGAGTGAAACGTTTGAACGTTTCAGTGAAGTGGGGCCGTGTGGATGCCCAAGCACCTGCGTGTCCTGAACTCCCCTGAGTCCATTAAAGTTTTCCACACCACCACCTACCTGAGCCTCCTATTCGCGCCTCTGCCCCAGTGCTTCCGTTTCACGTTTCCGCAACTCGACGTTGGCCGCACGCTTCTGTCGCTTCATGTCCGCTTCTCGTTGCGTACTTCAACGCCTCTTCAACCGGTTCAGACTAGCTTCCCGCGCTCTTACCGTAGCGGTGATCGTAGATGTTGCAGCCCGCATCTGCAGCCTTCGTATAGGATATATCGGCTCTCGTGCTTTGGAGCCGGTAGCGTAAATTTGTGGGCGCCCTCGTCTCCCTGTTCACGTAGACGCGGTAGCCTCGCAGGCCACAGACATTGATGTCGTCGCCGTTCCATCACACTACATCCAGTGTTGCAGGCGTTACCGAAGAAATTACTAAATACATTACTCTTTACGCTAAAAAAGGAAATTCATTACTTCCCTGCCTTAGCTACAAAATAAATTGTAACGCCTTGCCGTTACGAAAAAAATGTACCACTCGTTAATTTTCATTACTGCATGGCCATAAATTTTAATCAGTGCATGTTCGCTGCAAGAACATACGAACACAATTTTATTAAAGTTATATTTCATATAAGGCATCTAGCCAAAAGAGCAATTTTACCCGAAATTTTGAATTAAGGACAATAATGTACACAAATGTTCAGGAGCTCAGCTACGCTAGAGTGGTCTCAAGAGTCTTGCTGAGTTATACATGTTGGCTTCAGACACTGTGGCACATGGTGAAGTCATTTTCTGAACATGATATTAAGCACAAAATGACACTTCATCGTCAAATCTAACTTTCCAATGAAAACCGCTGAACTCTCAGAAAATTTACAGTAATTTTGATCAATGTGATGTTCCAAAATGCCGGGAACGCTTCCACTAGCTATTTAGAGATTTGTGTGTGCAATGGTTTGTGAAGGGTGGTGAGTGAAGGCAAGTGTGTGAATGCGTGTTCGTACACATGTTTCGTGTTTATGGGTACTGAGTCTTTTTCATTCAGTTGGGTGCGTCGTCAATGCCAGGTGTTTTGGGCACGCACGCGAGCCGCAACAAGGGTTGTCGAGAACACCAGTACATTTTGTTTATCTGCAACATCACTTTAGATACTCCGCACTTTCTTTCTTTAAAAAAAAGGAGGCGGAGGGGGTGGGGGTCTGACAAAATGAATAAAAAGTAACTAGTAACCTGACACCTCACGTTACCGAAAAATGTTAACGCAAGTACGTTGCCCTTTACAGTTTCGAAATGGTAACGGGTACATTACTAATTTACCGAAAAATAAAGCGTTACCTGTAACGCCGTTTCATGTAACGCGTTACCGACAACACTGAGTGCATTGCACACACCCCGCCGGCAGGGGACTCTGAAAAGACAGTGACGCGCCAGCCGCGAAACCCCTCGCAAAGACACTTATCACTCCTAATGTGTGAGCAGTGGCGCGACTAAGTCATGAACCAAGTGGTCCTAAGCTGGCACCTGCTGCCTCCGACACTCCGCCGCCTTCCGCCATCTGAAGTCCTATTTGGACTGCGACGCCCTCTCCAGTAATGCGTACTCGCTCCGAAGCTGCTCCAGTCGCTTCCCTCTCCACTTCTCCCCAGGTGTATTACATACCCGACTTTATGGCAAACCACTACCGAAGAAGCAGCTGCCTCGCCGACACGACGCGCGTTTAGCACAAAGCCCAAGAACTGGATGATTTCTATCGTGCCGACGAGCACACTACACACAAGGACGCGGCAAGGCAAGGTGCAATCTACGTGGTCCGTGCAACTATGCCGCGATCTAAACCTATCTCCGCCGAAGCGCTGTGCGCCCCCTCCCCCGCCGCAGCTGAAGAGACAGCCATAGCGCTGGCTATCGCTGACCGCCGTACGCGCACAGTCCTCGGTGACACAAACGAGCATTCCTAAACTACTCGGCAGGCTGCATCTGCATTGCCGCCGCACGCATCCTGCGCGGCTGCACTACCGATCGCAAAATTACCCTAGTCTGGGTACACGCCCATGAGGGCAACTGTGGTACAGAAGGAACATATATCAGGTCAGGGACCCTAAAAAGATTGAAAAATAAAAAGCCCCTGCCTGCACCACTGACGCCTAACAGGCTGGTAAGGAAGGGGCCGGCCGACTGGCACGAGGATTAACGATCCCGGCGGTCACGGCCAGGATCCTGGAGCCCTTGGTGACCTCTAGACTTGCGCAGACATCACCAATGTTGATAAAAAGACGTGACACTCTTTCGCGCCTCTACATCTGACATCGAAAGAGCATAAGCCACCCTGCTCCGATGATTGTAGACGCTCTTAATTCTCGGCCACTCAAAGTTATCACTGATCACCAACAGGGAATACGACCCCACATGCCCAAATTTTAGCCACGGATCATCCGGCACTCAGGCGCACATCCTCTGGAAATGCGAAAATAACCCTCCCCCTCGGGTCCTCCTGCCAGCTCCCACTGCGGAATGCTGGGACCAACTCCTCAACCAGCCGCATAAGACCACGCAAATTTCACTCATTTTATGGCCCAGTACGTCACCCCCCCCCCCCTCTGAGGGCCGCACTGGACCCACCTGCTCTAGTTCGCGGCACCTGGGGGAAATAAAGTTGACTCTTTCTCTATCTTTCTCTACTTCTCGCTATCTCCATGGCTCTCCGATCATTTGTGCTCCGACGTCGACAACTAGCAGCTTTGAATCAATGGAACATGTAAAGCTTACGCCTTGAAATAAAGTTCACGAGCACTAACACATCGTTATATTAGCGCTCATAAAATGGCTTTCGACCCACGACATGCACTATTTCTCCTCGGGGTCGGCGTTGCTCGGATTTTGCCAATCCATCAAGAACAACTTCAGAGTCCCGCTAACATAACAGGTGAATAATCTTCTACGGCCCGCAGCAGCAGCGAAAACGTCTCACTAGCCAAATTGCTCACCTACTCACTAGAGCTCAATAAACGTTTTCCTTCCTTCCTTCTCACTGAGTCCATCGGGACCAATGGATGTCCAAACTCAAACTCGGTCAGCTGCCTTGCATTCTGCCTGACGCCGACGAAGATTGAAACGTCAACGGCCGGCGCGCTACTCGTCTTGAGTGCGCAACCAGACATGACGTCGGGGTTCTTCTGCGGACTGCACACCATAAACATAACGGTGCTGAAATGTAGTAGGGTGTCCTCCAGTACACTCCCTTTATAAAATGAAGTGTTCTAGAGGGCAGCTTCGTCATCATCCTGACTACGCCCACTGCGGGGCAAAGGCCTCTGCCATGTCTCTCCAATAAAGCCTCTCATTTCCCAGCTGCGCCCACCCCATGCCTGCAAGCCCCATGATCTAATCCTGCAACCTGACTTTCTGCCTTCCTCTGCTACGCTTGCCTTCTCTTGGAATCCACTTCGTTGCCCTTAAGGACCAGCGGTTATATTGCCTTCGCATTAAATGCCCAGCCTTGGCATTAAATGCCAGCCCATTCCTTCCTCCTGATTTCCACTAGGATGTCATTCACCAACCTGTGTTCCCTCACCCACTCTTCCCGCTTCCGGTCTTTTAACACCTATCCTTTTTCTTTCCATGGCTCGCTGCGTCCTCCTTAACTAAAGCTGAACCATTTTCATTAGCCTCCAAGTTGCTGCCCCGTAGGAGTGTTGCGATAAGGTACAGCTGCTGTACACTTTTCTCTTGAGGGATATTGGTAAACTCGTATTCACTAACTGAGAGATCCGGCCTTATGCGCTGCACCTAATTTTTACCCTTTCAGTTATTTCCCTCTCATAATCATGATCCATTAACTCTTATCTCCAACTGTTTCCTATTCAGGCCTCGGAATACCAACTGTAAACAGGCGGTGGATTGCATCGGCGAGATCGTGTCACCTTGCCTGACGCTCTTCCTTATAGGAATCTAATTGCTCACTTTATGGAGGGCTATGGCAGCTGTGCAGTTCTTCTATATATCTTCCAGTATTCTTACATAAGACTCTTATACACGCTGATTACGCAATGCCTGTATGGCAGCTGTGGTTTCAACGTTTTCAAATGCTTTCTCGTATTCAATGACGGATATGTAGAGGTTGGTTATACTCTGTGCACTTCTCTATCGAAATATTTATAGTGTGAATATGATCTATTTTTGAATATTCTTTACGAAAGCCGGCCTTATGATTTGGTTGATTCAAGTCTAAGGTTACCCTCATTCTATTAGCGATTACCTTAAAAATACCTTGTAGGCAACGGACAATAAGGTTATCGGTCTGTAATATTTTTCAAGTCCTTGGCGTCTCCTTTCTTATGAATTAAGGTAATGTTCGCATTCTTCCAAGTTTGTGGTACAATCGAGGTCGTAAGGCATTGCGTATACAGGGTGGCTAGATTTTGTAGTAGAATTTGCCCTCCGTCTTTCAACAGACCTACTGTTACCTGATCCTAGCAAGCTGCCTTTCCCCTTTGCACTGTTGCTAATGCTTTCTTGACCTCATTTTTCTTTACTGGTCGGATGCCGCAATGGTATGCGCTACTGCCTTTATCATTAACGTTCTAATTGCACTGACTGCTGTACAGATTTGTGTAGAACTCTTCGGATACTTAAATTATCCACATTGCTAATGGCATTGCCCTCCTTGACTCTTAACGCACACATCTGGTTTTTACCTATGGCTAGTTCCCTCGGAAGCATACACCCATTCTTACTTATTTCTTTCTTACTCCCTTTCTTATTATTGGTGTATTCTTGCTTAGAAAGGAGTGCAAGTAGGCGGCGACGTTGATGTGATACTCATTGGTGACGTCCTGCAACACTGCATCGAGCGTTGTCCCGGCCTCCCTGCCATTTACGAGGTGGGGGTCCACGGGGTTGCCTCCTTAACTGTGGTTTGTAGGCGAAGGAAACTAAGAGCAAGATCGCGTCCACTGATCTGTGTTCGGAGTGAACGGAAACGGAGTGTACTTATATGAAGTTATTTCCCACTTCCCTTCTTTTACGGTGTCATTGAGATGTCTACGGCAAGCGAGAGGTACAGCCGTCTGACTCTGTTTTATAGTCAGCGTATGTTATCTGACAAAGTGGATTGCAAGCAGAGCTAGTTGTTACTGCTAGTAAGCAGCATTTAGAAAAGGAACGAAATGCATTTACGTTTGTCAACTGCCATGAATTATGACTGATATCAATCTTTCTTGATTATAGATGACATCAAGGCGCTTACTAACAACGCATTACCCCTTAAAGCAAGAGCTTTAATGGTCCCGCTCGCAGGAAAAACCCGGAATGGGCGCCACTGGGTAGTTCAAATTCGTGAAAAGGGTTTAGTGACGTAGAAAAACAGGTTCGCTGCAAAGAAAAAAATGGCTGCGGCTTAGCTCAGCTAACAATAGCTATGCAAGCGAAAGCAAGGATTACATGTGAGGTCAATTTCAAAGGTTCTTGGGGCCAAAGCACAGTCACACAGGCAGAAGGACCAAGTGTGTGATTGCGGGTTCCGCAACGCGAAAACTCGCTTCCAGAGTCTCGCCAGTCTCCACCGCGGCTGCTAACAAGGCTCGTCGCTGTCTTCATTCGGCATCTTTCGCTCGCCGTCGAGCCAGGTGAAGCTCCCGCCCTCCCATGCTTTCGGCTGGCCGTTTAGCGCGTACACGCTCTCTATCGATTGCTAAATCCCTCGACCAGCTTGCAAATTCGACCGGGAGATGAGACTCGGTCCGACGTCTACGAGTGCCCACTCTGGATGACGTCGGCTCCGGCTGACTTGCTTCGTCCATAGCGAGACGGTGGATAGGCAGCGCGCAGCCGCCCGACGACGGCGGAGCGCGCGACTGCAGCTGGTGCGAGTCACGTGGAACGTCACGTGGTTGCCTATAAAGCTCCGCTCCTCCTGTTCAAGGTCATTCGTACAGACGCTGCGCAATCACAACCCCGTGGATAGTAAAGCCACAGCTGCTCAATAGCACCAAGTACGTTGCAATTGAGCGGCCGTGGTGAAGCTTTCGCTTTAAAAGGTTGTCAAGCAGAAGTGAACCGGAGTCCCTTCGGTCGGGAGCCGGGCACAAGCTCTTCACCAAAGAGGATGTTCGTTCAGGAGGATAAACAGATGATTTGTACAAGCACGTCGCACAGCAACGTGCGCAAATGACATTAAGAGAAAAACTTAGTTTTAAGGGCCACTAATTAGCGGTTCGGAACACGTGCGATAACGTGTAATAGAATGGGATGTGATGCCATGTGAACAGCTGCCGATATCTGCGTAATGGTGCGCCAAGAAATCCCAAAGCGACCGCACGGACACTTTAAAACTATCGCGCCATATTTGCAAGGTGAATTTAAGTAAGGAATGAAGTTTATGAAGACGGGCTGGCTAGCCATAGCTACATACGCTCATTAAATACGAAAATAGGATTTTGACCGCCAGACCAGCAATCAAGGTGTACAAACAAGGGCACTTGGGAGCGCATAATATACCTGGCCGAGACATTTAGTTAGAGCCGCACATTAACATGAGCAAGCTCGTGGCTGTGAAACGAACACTGTACCGCCAATGGAGCCGGTGATTGCTTGTTTAGGTACCGCTAACTAATGCATTCAGCGCACTAAAAATCAGTGGCCCAGTAAGAGGCTTCTGCTCAACAAATTCAAAGTCTAAGAGGAATCCTTGCTTGCTTTCAACGCCGATTGTGCACTGGTGGCGTTGCATCGAAGTTTTATTCAATGTAAAATTAGAATTTGAATTTTAAGCGAAGCTGAGATATTATGGTTACTCTTCATTTTGCTTTGCCCTGTTGTCGACGCACAGCAAAAAATAAACGGCCGTGTGCTGTAGAATAAAAATTTCGCTTAGAAAAGTATGTTTTATTTGGCAAAAACGCTAAGGCACCCGTGTGCTGTGCGATATCAGTGCACGTTAAAGATCCCCAGGTGGTCGAAATTATTCCGCAGCCATCCACTACGGTACCTCTAATTCTTCCTTTCTTCTTTCACTCCCTCCTTTATCCCTTCCCTTCTGGAGCAGTTCAGGTGTCCGCAGATATATGAGATGGATACTGCGCCATTTTCTTTCCTCAAAAACCACTTATTATTATTAAAATAGGTTGCTTCAGGAAACGAAACGGTGCAAAAATTGTCTAATCTCGGCGGACACCCCAACCGCTCCATAAAAGAAAGGAGGAAAGCTGTAGTTGAAGAACACGGCAAAAATGACAACAAAAATTCGTCAGTGCGCGTTAAAGATCCCCAGATTCTAGAAATTATTCCGGAACCCTCCACCACGGCACCTCTTTCTTCCTTTCATCAGTCAGTTCCTCCTTAATACCTTCGCCTACGGCGCGGTTTAGGTGTCCGTCGAGAAACGAGATACTGCGCCGTTTCCTCTCCCCAATAATAATAATAATAATTGGTTTTGGGGGAAAGGAAATGGCACAGTATCTGTCTCATATATCGTTCGACACCTGAACCGCGCCGTAGACCCGCCGCGGTGGCTCAGTGGTTAGGGCGCTCCACTACTGAGCCGAAGTTTCCGGGTTCGAACCCAACCGCGGCGGCTGCGTTTTTATGGAGGAAACACGCTAAGGCGCCCGTGTGCTGTGCGAGGTCAGTGCACGTTAAAGATCCCCAGGCGGTCGAAATAATTCCGGAGCCCTCCACTACGGCACCTATTTCTTCCTTTCTTCTTTCGATCCCTCCCTTATCCCTTTCCATACGGCGCGGTTCAGGTGTCCAACGTTATATGACACACATACTGCGCCATTTACTTTCCCCAAAAACCGATTGTATTATATAACCGCGCCGTATGACAAGGAATAAAGGAGAAATTGAAAGAAGAAAGGAAGAAAGAGGTGCCTTAGTGGAGGGCTTCGGAATAATTTCGCCCACCTGGTGATCTTTAACGAGCACTGACATCGCACAGCACACGGGCGCCTTAGCGTTTTTCCGCAAAAAAAACAACGCTGCCGCAGAGGTCGGTTTCGAACACGGGAACTCCGGATCTGTAGCCGAGCGGAGTTGCCAAGAGCCAATTTAAAATTTACGTTTTTGAAGAAAGGAAATGACGCAGTAACTGCCTCACATGTCTGAGTAGTGCCCCGAACTGCGCCGTAAGGGAAGGGATATAGGAGGAACTAAGAAAGGAAGAAAGAGGTAGGTGCCTTAGTGCTGGGCTGAGAAATAATTTCGACCCGTGTGCATTTTAATTCCTCCAACATGAACTAATCACGCGCACAACATGGACACATTTCTTATTGTGTAAACAGTTTGTATATATTACTTCTCCCCTATCCTCTCTTCCTGTACCCTCACCTCTTTCACTTGATTTCTCCATTCTGCCGGCTATCCTTTGTTTCCGCTGCCCCACCTCAGGTGCTTCAGTATCGATGGCAGATTCCAGGGCTAGCAAAAATGTTTTCCTTTCTTCTTGCTATTATTTTGATAAAAACCACTACCACCACCACCACCACCACCATCATCTGGGGGTCTATAATGTCGACTGACAGCACAGCACACTGGCGCGTTTGCGGTTCGGCTCTATCGAAACGCTGCCTCAGCCGACTGGATTGATCGCGTGTACTGTGGCGCAGCAGCCGAGTGCCCTTATCACTGATTGGCCCAAGCTTCGTGAACTTGGTGTACAGCGAAATTCTTCGTCACCATCGCCTCATATTCACATTGTAAAAAAAATTGTAGGACGCCTAAGGTTCGCCTTTAAGAGCAGAACGCGACAGCGTGGTGCAGCATTGCCAGGGAGCCCACAGAACGCCATCGGCCGTTCGGCGCGACGCCTTCCCCGTTAGACAAATCGCTCTGCTAAGTGCGGTGAAACGGACGCGCGGAACGGACGTGCGGAGCGGCAAACCACGTAGATTCGCTGCCAGGCTCCTTGCAGAAACGCGCGGGACTCAAGTTGCAGTCTTAGTTCGTCGGGACATAGTTCTCGACAAACCCGATGTCACGAACGCCAGCATAGCTTCAGCGCAGAACAAACGGGCAGCAAGCCGCAAGCTTCGTGGTGGTGGTGGTAGTGGTCTTATTAAAAATAATTGTAAAAAGGAAGGAAAAGATTTTTGCTAGCCCCAGCATCTGCCATCGATACTGAAGCACCTGAGCTGGGGCAGCGGAAATAAAGGATAGCAGGCAGAATGGAGAAATGAAATGAAAGAGGTGAGGGGACAGGAAGAGAGGATAGGGGGAGAAGTAATATGTACAAACTATTTACACAATAAGAAATGTGTCCAGGTTGTGCGCGTGATTAGTTCATTTTAGAGGAATTAAATCACACACGCGCACAGCACTGTGTTGGTTACAACTGGAGTGGGGCGTCCAGTTATTAATCGTTCTAGGTAGAACTCGCGGAGCGTTCGGTCACTGCGTGTAACTACCTGACGGAGAAAAGACGGGACGTCAAGCTCGTGTGTTCGAGGAATGCACAGAGGCTCACCAAAGTTAGCTCATGAGTGCGCGCACTGCCCTGCGGCCACAATAGCGCCTTGATGGAGTCTGGTAGTATGCCCTGCGCTCTATAGGCCGCGAGCATATCGCGACGAGCATCGGCGAACGCGGTACAGCGAAGGAGCAGGTGTTCTAGTGTTTCCAATGCACCGCATCCGTCGCACACATCACTCGTTGCGATTCCGTGACGCACCCGTCGTTGCCCTGGCCACACGCAGCCAAAGCGCGCGCGGAGGATCATTGCACGTTGTGACCGTGTAAGTGCGCGACAGCCGGTGACACTGTCGATGCGTTCACCTCACGCGATGTGTGGGTCGGGGTGCTGCTTTCGGAGATGGTCGTGGATGGCCGCACGCACGTCCTCCAGCGCAAGGGGCAGATCGCTGGCAGGTAGTTCGTGTGCAGCGGTCGCGAGGTCGTCAGCTTCTTCGTGGAGAACGCGCTTAGGATGTGTGTTGCGTTTTTAGCCGCTCACCGCGTCATTGCTCCGTGCCCGCAGGGACACATTGCTCCCGAACTAGAGATATGTCAGACGCGTCACTTCCTTTCCTTAAAAATCAATTTACATTTCATTTTCCTTTCCTTACGGAGAGGTTCGGGTGTCCACAGATATATGTGATACAGGGCCCACTTATTTTCCTTAAAACAAATTTTCGTTTCATTTTTGCTACCCGCCGCTGTGTCTCAGTGGTTAAGGCGCTCGACTACTGATCTGGAGTTCCCGGGTTCGAACCTGATCGCGGCGGCTGCGTTTCGATGGAGGAAAATCGCCAAGGCGCCCGTGTGCTGTGCGATGTCAGAGATCCCCAGGTAGTCGAAATTATTCCGAAGCCCTCCACTACGGCACCTCTCTCTTCCTTTTTTCTTTCACTCCCTCCTTTATCTCTTCCCTTACGGCACGGTTCAGGTGTCCAAAGATATATGAGACAGATACTGCGTCATTTCCTTTCCCCAAAAGACAGATTATTATATATTATCATTATCATTTCATTTTCCTTCCCTCGCGGCGCGGTCCGGGTTGTCGACCGAAATGTGTAACAGGCGTCCTTTCCTTTCCTTGCGCTACCGTCGCGCACTATCTGTTGGGGCAATGGCGTGCATTGCGAGCCGGAGGAGGAGGAGGGATTTTTCGCTCACGGCGGACGCCAACGACACCGGCCTTTCTTCGGCACGAGCTCCTTAACGCTGTCGCGCTAACATTAGACAGTTTTAGCTGTGCGTAGGCAAGGAGTTTGCGGGGACGGTAGTGCGCATGCGCAGAACGCAAGCGCTATCCCTGCGTCTTGCGTGCGTACGATAGCCAGCGGACTTTGCGTTGCGGGGCTTGCGTGGCTTGCGTACGTTAACGTTGACAAGTTGGCGGCATGTCAGTCAGATGTCAGATGGCCGCATGTCAGTGGTATCTTAAAAACGATGCCTTCGGTACAATCAACATACTGAAGGCATCGCTTATAAGATACCACTGACATGGGGCCGTTTTTACGTCGGTCGGAGTGGGCGATGCGTGAACGACCGTATTCGAGAACAACTGTGAAACAAACTCGGGAAAAAGGCAATTCACTGCCATGAATCTGGGTATGAGGGTGGCGACCATTGTGCTCCGGACTTCCCACAATCTGCAATTATCGACCGGCATCCTTCGCAAATCACAAGGGAGATGGGTTGCGTGAGCACGCCATCAATCGGCATTGCTGCTTAATACAAGTTGAATTAAGGAGCAATAAACCTACCGCAAAAATCATCAATCACTACGTGAGTGAAATAATCCTGAGCTCATCATGCGAAGGTTCCATTCATTCCTTGAAACCTGCATTCTTGCCAATAGGTGAATATGAACGTCTACAGTGCATGTAGCGAAGCTAGGTGGTTCGCCACGAATGAAAATAAAAATTCTTTAATTGCAAATTTTGCCGCCGAGCACAAGACGCGAGATGCCATCTTCTCTGTGTGGCTTGTGTTCATCCAAGAGAAATGGCTCTCAAAATTTCTTTAAGCATAGCAAATTCAATAGTTTAGTGTCTGTATTCAGCTGTTTGGAGTGTTACTCCGCTGAGGCTGGCAGTTGGGCGATTCTAGAAATTACAGTGAAGAAAATGCACCTCATTCAGTCTTCAGGCTTCAAAAATCAGTCTGATCTTGCCACAATAGGAATGCGATAAGAAAAAAAATGCGTATTTGTTGCCGGACTATACACCGAGCAGAAGCACTGAACAAAGTGCAGACAAAGGAAATAAATAAAGATGAACACGGAACACGCTATGAGATTTTCGTGAACATTCCGAGCGATAACTTGTCATGGACGTCCGTCATGGGTGGCGCGGGCAGCTTTCGAGGGGCTGCCGAAGGTGTCCCACATTATCCGAGCGTTTAAGTATAGGCAAATGTTCGAATTATTCCACATGTGAATCAAATTATTTTTTAACCGGGTTGTGGTTCTACTCAACTGAAGGACTAAGCTATGCTTAATCGTAAAACAATTCCGACTAAGACGAGGGTACGAACACAATTCCGTTCGTAATAATGCTCTTGGTTTTGGCGCTGGCAGTCATCATCATCAGTTTTTTTTTTGTTAAAAAATTCACTGCAACGCCTGAAGTGCATTATACACCGCGAAATTAGCACTGGGTGCTGAAAATACTCTACAGGTAATAAAAGGGTTCAAGATGAAATTCTGATACCACAGACAGCGGGATAAGCGGAGCAAAAGAATTTCTCGATACCAGACGAGCACAGCTTGCATCAGCAAACACACCATGATAATTCAAAGTGTTCTCTTAGGTAATCGTTGAAAAGTTTGAGGAATCTTAGACTTTCGTTAACCAACGATGGTGGCTGGCCTTCCTAACGGCAAGTGGCTATGGCTGATATTTAAAACTTGATCAAGGTGATAAAGATTTACGCATATTTTAAGCAGCCCCGATATTGTCCTGCGTGTACTAGGAGAAAACGTTTCACTTATGTGAATCCACAGCAGTTCAGTGGGCATTGCCTTTCCAGTGTTTAGAAGATAGATATGCAAAGCTGCTGAAAAATACACCTATAGCGGCCTGATAGGTCCAATATACATCCGTAAGGAAAGTGATAATATCCAAGTCGGAAAGGACATCAGTAAAGGCCGACAAATATCAATACAGTACTATTCCGCCCGAGTTAAATTTATGTATTTTGGACCGTGTATTGAGAAGAGTTTGCCTAAAAGCTGATCGGCAATAATATGGAACATGGTACCAGGGCAAGAAACAAGGACGAAGGGAGAAGAAAGACAACGCGAACGCCGGACGCAAAACTTTTGACCGCAGCTTAACACAGCTTTCACGTTTTCAGGCACATCACCCTCACCTAAACAGGTCACTTGATTTGGCGTAGTGTGCTGACGTCGCGCATGCACTTTCTTCAAGGACCTCAAATTTCGGACACTCAAATTCCACAGAAAGTCGGCATTGTTTGCAGCCAGACGAGTAAGTGTTCGAAGAAGAGGTTCACGTTTTTATCCTGGGTATACCGAAGAGCATAGAAGCGTAGGTGGTTCTGCAGGCGTCGAATCTGTTGCCACAGCTCGGAGCGCCAGACTTTCTTCATTCTTCTGGCGTGCCGCGCAGAAGGGAAGCACGGTGAAAACAGTCCAAAAACACCAGAGAGGACAAGGCGATGATCGAGTGAAAACATGAGTTCCTTTTCCCGGCATGTGGTAACAGCTAAGAGGTTGACAAGGGTCATGGAACGTTTAACACACAAAATAAGGAATAACGGGGCCCAGTGTAGTATAAAGTATGTCACTAAGGGCAGAGAGCTGTTCTAGTTGATTTGCATTATTATGGAACATGGTACCAGTGTTCTTCTCTCTTCGTCCTTGTTTCTTGCGCCGGTACCATGTTCCATAATAATGCAGACCAACTAGCCCAGCTGTCTACCCATAGATCGGCAATAGCCTGGCAATTTGCGATTCGCTGATCACACTGCCTTGATAAGTACCTCAGGAGACTAATAGCAAAGAAAAATTGGGTACCGGGACAGGGAAAGTATAAAGATGGCAATCAGAATGTTTTGAAGATGTATAAAGTTTTAAGAGCGTGAGCTCTTGTTCTTGATGTTTCTCGATTTTGTGGGGTCTGCTACCTCCTCCATTCAGCGTGAAACCGAGGAATTGAAGATGGCGGCCACCCATAGTAAATCGATATAGCAACCCAGTTGGTGATTGATTGGTGACGTCATTAGTATACCGAATAGGTGAATGATGGGTGAGGTCACTGATTTTGTGAGGTCAAAAATAGCTAGTCATGTGGCTATGATTACTGGCTTTTACTAAGTAATAATGAGGACATCCTAAAACCAAATTATATATTTGGATTCGACTATATGAGCAGAACTCGTTAGACACCAAAATTAACTAAGGAAGTTATTATTTAGTTAAATTTAAGCTTAAATTCCTTGCTTATAATTATTCAACCGATGACATCAAAACCTCACTAATGACATTTCTTAACGGGCTCGATGACTAGGACATGTAAGACGCCAGCATCGCCTAATTAGTCTAATATTTATTTATGGTCAGGCTTAAAATGGCGGCAGTGACGTCAGCACTCGGTAGCTCGCAACTTCGTACCTCATGGCGAAGTGTGGTGACAGGGGCACCTTTCGTCGCATAATTTGGGAATGCGCCGATTCCCCGGGCGGCGGCTTAAACGTGAACAGTACAGAAGCCTGACAAGTTTCGCTGTGGAGCGAGGACCCCGGCATTCAGCAGCAAGCCACCCGCATAGCGGTTGAGGCCGCAAAAAATCAATTCATCTTCACTTGTCTGCGGAGGATTCCCTATCCGCGTCCCAGGTCTGCGTGCCGGTACCGCGGATTTGGGGGCTCCTTCTCGGTGGACAATAAAGTTTTCATTCATTCATTCATTCATTCATTCATTCGGGGCACCTACCGTCTTAAGGTACGGAAAAATAGCCCTCAAAAGAGTCGAAAAACTTTTTCGACCCAAATTGGTCAAAAAATATCCGACCTCAAGGCGGAAGGCGCCCGCTCGCCGTGATGTATGGAAAAGTAGCCTAATCACTTGGCAATACATCGCATGGACAATTGATCGCGCTACAAAGCAGCTAACGCTCCTTACTCCAACGTCTTCCAGACGGTGGGGACACATTTTTTTCACCTGTCTCGGAAGGGCAGAGTATATTACTATTCTATGCGAAACATGAATGCATCTACTAAGGGCAGATAGACGCTCATTATAACGACGCAATGAAAATAACCAAGAAAATAAAATATTTTAATTTTCTGTCGTGTATTTAGCAGCAACTCTCAGGTCATGAATAGCTTGTTTCCAGTATCCTTCGCGACGAAAGCATTAAACATTTTTATCTTGCCCGCGCTTACATATGAAGCGGAAACATTGCCTATACCAACGGAAAGCCTTGTAATTAGGTTGCGGGCAGCACAGCGGACTATAAAAATCAACATGGTAGATGCACGTTACGACACAGGAAGAGAGGAGAATTGGCCAGTGAACACACTCGGCTACATCTTAGAGTATTTGAAATCAAGAACAAACGGCCATTGCGAACACATGTGATGTGAAGGCAGGTAACCGATGGTCATAAGTGGAAGAATCGTAGGAGGAAGCAAGCGAAACAGGCGATAGAATATCAGATGGGCAGGCCAGATTAAGTACTTTCTAGGGATAAGCTGGCCGAACCTGTCAAGGGGCACGGTTAGTTTGAAGGATATGGGAGAAGCCATTCTCCTGAACTGGTATTAGTCAGGCTGATTTACATGATGGTGATGACTAGAGAGATAATATAGCGCACGCGCCCTCATAGGGGACTCAACGAGAAGCTTGTCCCAGTCGCGAACACTGCGAAGGTCAGAAGGCCTGTTGGAATCCATTCGTTGTTACAACACGCAATAATTCGACATTTTAAAGACAACAGCGTCAAAATGACGTTGGCTACTCTTCAATGCTGTTCTCTTACAAATCGGTCTCCGGCGAACGACGAGTAGTCGTCTGCATATGTGTGCTGCGAAGCAACGAAATAGTCTTGGAATATCTTACCAATTTCTTATACACAACCATGAATTAAACCAAAGGGACATTAGCGTAAGCCTCCAATAACTTTACGGAACAACGTCAACTGTTGCCATGCATTGAAAAAATGACGAATTATAAATCTCCATGTTTCGGTAATATCGAATATACAAGTTCTCCCACATAACTTGATCCAAGGTTTTGAAAATGAGAGCAACTTTGGGCGCGAATTGGACCGAGAGCATACTATTGTCACTAGCCTAGAATCACTCAGGCTATATTGAAGAGAAAAGCTTCACTACGCTAGTCCACACCGCACTTCGCGTGAGCCGGCGTACGTCGGAGCCCGAGTGACGTCACACACGGCGCATTTCTCTCTCTCGCTCCCTAGTCAATACTGCGCATGCCCCACTAGTAGTACCGAGCCACAGGAGTTCCGCCGCTGCGCAGCACCGCGCCTTTCCTCGCCATCCAACTTTCCATTTTCAGTTCTCTCTTCCTTTTTTCTCTCCCTCCTGTATCCCTTCTTTTACGCCGTGGTTTCGGTGTCCACCGAGATATGTGAGACGGTTACTGTGCCATTTGCTTTCCTCAAAAACCAAACAAAACAAATTAGCCGACGGCCTTCATAGAGTGCTTTGGCGTTGAACCCTTTGCAAAGTGAAATCTAGAAGAGTGCGGTGAGGGGCTAGTTGGTACGACATTATGGAAAATATGAATAAGTGCGCAAAAAGTACGGGACAAGAGAGAAGAAGCACAGAAACGCACGAGACAAGCGCAGACTAACAACTAGTTTATTGCACCAACGCCTCCTTCCTTCGACAACAAAGCGCATGCGCGCCAACAGCAAAGACAAAAGCCATAATCATCACCCCAAAACAAGAATCTCCAACTCCTTGCGGTACAGGTGTATGGAAGTCTCGCTAACACATTCGTCAGGCCGTAATCTCGCGATTTCCAAGGCTTCAATAACTTCTCGTTCTTTCTTATCCCTCACGCGTCCGATAATCTTAGTGCTGCCGAATCTTAGTGCTGTATCGAACGATCTGGTGCTGTGTCTTTCCAGAATGCGTGTGGTATTTCTGTGGATGGTTTCTTTAGAATTGCTTAAGGTCTATCTTTCTTCAACGATTGTGAGTTTTCAGGATAAATTTTACGTGCAGAAACGTGGCATTTGTATTGGTTTGTGTGTAGCTCCCGTTCCTGCTGAGATCTTTTTAGCTGAAATTGACCGCTCGCTATCGCGGGTACTTTCTGACGACCGCATCGTTCGGGTGTTCCGATACGTCGATGACACAGGTAGCAATGAACGTTTCAGAATCCTTTAAGTCTGATTTTGCCAGTTTTAATTTTACCATTGAACTTCCTGAAAATTCTTGTTTGCAATTCTTAGACTTGAAATTATTATTTAACAATCCTGACCATTTATGCATGGCGCACAAGTCTAGGTCAAAAAGGCACTCTTGCCCTTCAACTCGTCCCATTCGAAGCTGGTCACGAGGGGTATTTCGTCAGCTTGCCTCAGGGCTTCGTTAACCAAGTTCTGCCCTCACAAGGTTAAGGCTAGCTTTGATGTACAGGTGGATCGCCTTCGGTCCGCCGGTTTTCCGCTGGCCCTCCTTCGGGGTGTTGCCGAGTCACTGGTGAAGTCCTTCCGCCCAAACTCAAAGCCTCGTGGGGAGGATGCCCAAGATAGGCGCAAGTATGAAGTAATTCCCTATGTTCACAGAGTCTCGCACGGCCTGAAGAGGGTCGGCGCTAAATTCAGCGTAGAGGTCCTTTTATCGCCGCCTTGCAAGCTGTCGAGTTTGTGCAATTTCGTGATAACAGATAGGCAAAAGAAGATTGAGTCTAGCACCAACCACAGGAACAAGTTTGTGCAATGCAGAGCGAATGTAATCTATAAGATTCCGCTGAGCAGTGGCAAAGTGTACGTAGGGCAAACTGGCCGATGCATCAACATTAGATTATTAGAGCATGCAAATTCCATAGCTGATTCTAGAGGGCAGCATCTGCCTAGCCATTGCAAGATCTGCAAGAATGACGATAAAGATTGCACTCCACTTTTCGGCAGCACTAAGATTATCGGACGCGGGAGGGATAAGCAAGAACGTGAAGTTATTGAAGCCTTGGAAATCGCGAGATTAGGGCCTGACCAATGTGTTAGCGAGGCTTCCATACACCTGTACCGCAAGGAGTAGGAGTTTCTTGGTTTGGCGTGATGATTATGGCCTTTGTCTTTGCTGTTGGTGCGCATTCGCTTTGTTGTCGAAGGAAGGAAGGAGGTGTTTGTGCAATAAACCAGTTGTTAGTCTGCGCTTGTCTCGTGTGTTTCTGTGCTTCTTCTCTCTTGGCCTGTCCTTTTTGCGCAGTAATTCATATTTTCCTTTGCAAAGGCCGTTAATTTTCATGAAAGAAAAGGCGCACAACCGGCTACGTGGGTCAGTGGAAACCTCAATCTCGCTTTTATGGGCGTGGTGTTGGTGCCCAACTGCAAAAGCCTGCTTTGACTACGTTCCGCACACTGGATAGGCAGCGAGCCCTCCTTGCCAGCCTGGCAGATGGAATGCAGTTAATGATTGATCGCCAGAGATTGATCACCAAATGAACGCCGTGGCCTAGCCATTTATGCAGTGCAGCATGCCTGCCACAATGCTGTCAGCGCTAATTCAGTCTTGCCACATCTCTCTCTCACCACTGCCTCAAGTAACAAAGCTCGAATGAGGCCTCCGCATATCCAGGGAGCCAGTTATGCGCACTTGCTTTGCTGTAAGCCATCGCCATCTAGAACGTTGTCAACGCCAACGCCAATCAACACAGTGAACGCCCACATCTTTCGCTTTGTATATCCTGGATTAGGTTAGCCAATCCACGTTATTTTTTATTTTTCCTTAACTAATTCATTAGCTTCATTTAATTCATCAACTTTTTTAATTCCTCGCTGCAGATCCCAAGTGTGATACGCAAATTTCTAGAACACCCTAATAAACTTCTAAAAAAATTGTTTCCTGCACGATATGTCTCACGCGGTCCTTTTTCCGGCGTTCCAAAGAGAGACCGTGAAATATGAAAGATACCACGTGAAAGGGCGTTTGCGCTGAAGTCTGAATTGTGCACAGACGTGCACACTTCAGACTTTTGGAGAGAGCAATGGAGGCCACAGTGGCAAGCATAACGGTCCGCTACGGTCGCCGCCTCCTGCAGGTTAGCCTCAATGTCTTCGAGGGAGCCCTGCTTGGCCCACATTTTGATGTCATCGGCATACAGAGGATACTGCAACACTGGCGACAGCGCATAGCTGGGCAGGTAGGTGCATCATAGCCAAATAGAATAACAGGTAAGAGAGCACCGCGCCCTGTGGTGTACCCCTGGCTCCTAGTTGAAAAGGACTATGCTCGTTATCCTGGATTCGAATGTGAGATTGTCTGCGGGTCAAAAATAGTCGCATGTTTTGCTTTTTTTTTGTGGGGGGAAGGAAACGGCACATATCGGCGGACACCTGAACTGCGCCGTAAGGGAAGAGATAAAGAAGGGTGTGAGAGAAGAAAGGAAGAAAGAGGTGCCGTTGTGAAGGGCTCCGCACTAATTTCAAGCATCGTGCACTGACATCGCGCAGCACACGGGCACATAAGCGTTTCGCCCCCATCGAAACGCTTCCGCCACCGTCGGGTTTGAACCCGGGGAACTCTGGACCAGCAGCCGAGCTTCCTATCCACTGAGCCACCGCGCCACAGTTAGCTTGAAAGAGGTGGGTGAGAATGATATTGTGGGTAACGTTGTCGAATGCTCCCTTCAAATCCAAGTCGAGTACGACCTTGTCATTGAGGGAGTATCTGATTGGGTCGAGGACAGCCCGACAGAGTTGTGTAGCAGTACATCCTCTGCAGATCAGTGTGGGAAAACGCGAACATGATGTCTGCAAAAATTTGTGGAGATTGAATGAACTCGGACTACCTGTCGGATACCGTCGTCTTCATAAGTTTGCCCACACAGGAGATGGGACGGAGGCTGTCCGTGTTGATGACCGTCTGCTGCGCTCTTTTCATGCAAAGAATGCACCAACTAGCCCGGCTTACTTCTTTGTTGGATTTAACAATGAAGGTTCCGTGGGAGGTCTTCAAGTCGGTGGAGAGTGGAACTTCCTCAAGCCAGACTCAGTTTATGTAATCCATAAACATTGGATAGGCCATAGGTATAACTAAACACTGGGTAGACCATAGGCATGGTCTATCCAGTGTGCGCAACGCAATAAAAGCAGGTTTATACAGTTAGACACCAACGCCACGTATGTACATGAAAGCGAGATTGAGGTCTCCACTTACCCAGGGATCCATTCCCCTCCAACATTGAAGCGAGCAGAGGCAGCCAGTTTTGCGCCTCTCCATTGGTGAAAATGAACGGCCCCTAGAACGCTGTCAACGCCAATGAATGCTGGCGGCTAACTTGGTTTGTTTGGTTATTGAGGAAAGGAAATGGCGCAGTAACTGTCTCAAATATCTCAGTGGCTATACGAAACGCGCCGAAAAGGAAGGGATAGGAGAGAAGGAAAGGTTTAATTAGGTTTATGGGGGTTAATGTCCCAAAGCGACTGCGGCTATGAGAGATCCGTAGTGAAGGGATCCGGAAATTTAGACCACGTGGCATTCTTTAACGTGCACTGACATCGCACAGAACACAAACCACTAGAATTTCGCCTCCATGGAAATTCGACCGCCACAGCCGGGATCTAACCCGCGTCTTTCGGGCCAGCAGCCGAGCGCCATATACACTCGGCAATCGCGGCGGCTAGGAGAGCGGGGAAGAAGAAAAGAAGAAGAGGACTGAAAACTGAATTTTGAGGAAAGGCGCAGCGCGGCACCGCGGAGGGAACACTTGCGGCTCGGTGCAGCTAGTGGCGAATTCTCAGTACACTAGTGAAACTTAACTGGAATTCTCCGTTGGCCATCCTAGTGTAGCTTTCGCTACAGAAGTTTGTTTACACACTTGCAGTTCAATACAGCAACGCGATATATGAACATTCACACTATAGGACAGCGGAATAGAAAACAAATTCAGGGTGGAACGAAGAACATGATCCAGCACCGACGCCAACGACGACGAAGCGCTTGCGCCCTCTTTCACTGAGATACAAAAGAAGTCCGTCGGATGCTCGTGCTGGAACGCTGCCGCTTGTGTCCCAATGTCTCGCATCGCTAGATCCTAGATTACGTTGGCTATTTTCTTCGTCACCGCCGTTTCCAAGTGCTACAAAACTGCTCTACATTTGGTGGAGGTTATAATAAGAACAATAATTGGTTTTGGGGGAAAAGAAATGGCGCAGTATCTGTCTCATATATCGTTAAACACCTGAACCGCACCGCAAGGGAAAGGATAAAGGAGGGAGTGAAAGAAGAAAAGAAGAGAGAGGTGCCGTAGTAGAGGGTTCCGGAATAATTTTGACCACCTGGGGATCTTTAACGTGCACTGATCTCGCACAGCACACGGGCGCCTTAGCGTTTTGCCTCCATACAAACGCAGCCGCCGCGGTCGGGTTCGAACCCGGGAACTCCGGATCAGTAGCCGAGCGCCCTAATCGCTGAGCCACCGCGACGTGTGGTGGAGGTTGCTGCGTTCCTTTTTTTCCCGTCACCGTGGACCTTCGCTGCTGACAAAATCAAGCACATCTTGAAGGGTATCGACGAAGATGCTTTTCAGGTGTTGTTGGCGAAGAGTCCCACCTTCGTTGTCTCGGCGTATACCCTGTGCCAAATTTTAGGAACGACTTTTCAAAAGCCTGCGTTTCATGGTGGCTGTCAAGTAGCCCTGATAAAGAGAAACCAGTCACGACACACAACCAAGCCCCCGTAGCACATTTTCAACTATACCCTCATGATATAGCTTTAAAGTAAGTGTTAAGCAATACAAATACAAATCCCTTGATTTCCTTCATGATTTATCACTGGTGTATACATTCAAAGATAACCGTACAAGATGTGGAGTGCATGGTACAGAGAGAGTAGGCAGATGGTTTCTTGACACTAAAAAAGTGAACAAGGGAAGGAAAAATCTCAGGGTGCTTGCCGTTTCGACAAGACAACTTGTTTTCGTCTGGGGTCAACATATACAAAGGAAATTTAGAATCAAATACAGGGTTGTCCACTCTTAGTGCGAACACGTGAGCACATGGCTGTGCTCTTTGGGCCACTGTGTCTGACATTGCCACACATCGAAGTGTAACATGACGCGAAGCACCACATCCAGGTGCATCTCCTCTTGCGCCATTTTGCAGCGATGAGTGGCTGCGCCGCACACAGTGGACCTCTAAAGAGTGCGGCTATGCGCTCACATGTTTGCACTAAATGTGGCCAGCTCTGTACATTCCGGAATTGGCATAATTATTTGAAAAGGCCTTGCACATGGTCAGAGGTTTCCCAACTCACATTTTCCCCCTCCTTTCCTGCTTTCTTTAATTTATCGTTATACTTTAACCTTACGCCCTGCACCTCCTGACATCACTTCTCGGAACCTTGGCTGCCACACTCCTCCCCCTCTCTTTCTTTTTGCCTTTTCTCCGAACCTGCCCTCATTTTCTCTTTTTACTTCAAATTATTTTGCCCCCCCACCCCCCCTGGAATTTTATTCTGCCATGCTCCTTAATTCCTTTATCCTAGTTTTTCAGGAAAAGGCAGCCAGCCATACCAAGCCACCTGTTGTGGCTGGACATAAAGCCATTCAAGCCCACTATCCACACTCCATACCCCGAGATTCGTTTCTACAGAATTGGGCTTTTTTGTTTTCACAGTTTTGCACGTCAACCGGTTAATCTTCTTTAGCAGCTATCATGCCTGGTCAAGGTTCATGCTCCCCATCGTAACGCCCTTCCCATATCGCACCCTCGTCCCACACAAGAGGCCTTTCGCCTCGAAGTGAAAACCTTATTTAAACCCCACCAATGATGAACACTTTGCCAGACAAAGACAAGTCCTCTTGTCGAAACGTCGGCAAGCACCCTGAGGCTTTTCCCTTCCTTATTCAGTTTGTGAGATACCAGGGACAGGTGTTCAAGCAGCCATACCACACTAATACCCCTGTCACACGGGCACCGCAACGGCCTTTGAGAATCATATCCAAAGGTGTAAGGAGTGCAGCTACCCGGTACAAATGTTGCGCCTTTGTCGCTAAGGGCCTTGGAGGTGAAGGCGCTCAACCGAGACCTTCGGAGCCCGAAGACGCGGCATTCGAGAAGCTGTGATCGCAGTACCATCCAAAGTCAAAAAGTAAAAGCAATAAAAAAAATACATAAGCTAATAATGTTTGAAAACATTTTTTTCAAATACGAAAGGTGTGTCTGGCTTTGGTTTTTGTACGGGTGTTTATGTTTTATGTTCAAATTTCAAGACAGTGAAAGTGTTGCGGCAACACCGAGCGCCCATGGAGGCCAAGGCAATACACGTACAAAACCTGCTCCTGCTGATGAGAGTAGCTGTTGCAGTGCTTTTAAGGAAGCAATCAGAATAAAAAATTGTCAAAGCTCAACGAATGAACAGAATACACCACTTTAATTTTAGAACACTCACTTCAGCCACCTCGAGTATAGCAGCGGGTGCTAAGCCTGAACGACTTTCACCTTTGGGCTGCACCGTGTAGCTGCATCGCTGCTCCTTTAAGCTTTCGCTCCTTTGGTGAAAAATGGTGCCTTTGCTGGAAAGGCCTTCGAGGAATGCCATGTGACAGGGGTATAAAGCACATTTTTTACTGACACGAAAGACTCAGTGCCTTTAGTTCTGACAACATTCTGAATCATGCTTTGGTGGCTTAGCATATCAGAATACTGGACATGACAAAATCAGCTAATTAGTGAGGGCTATTATTTGCTATAGGTAAAATTATAACATTCTCCTAAAATAATGAAAAGAAACCACCAGCACTGACATCAATGTACAATTTGGCTGTAACAGACTGACATGACAATCTAGTTAAACGTAAATTCTCTTTTCGCAGTTCAAAACTGCATGCATTATTTCTAGAAAGCGCGAAAACAGAAGCTCATACAAAGTGCCAAAGAAAAGAGTGCATAATAGTACCACTTATGAGGTGTTTATCGGCAACTGCAATGAGCAAGGCTATGTTAATGGCAATCCAGAGTTATTATGTGTCTTACGAGCGCATGCACTTTGGAGGTGATAGCAGCTGTGGACGCTGCTGTCCATCGCAGTTTTCAGTCTGTCGAGATAACACATGGGGTAAGGTATTCCCTGTTTTGCTGCCGAAGGCAAAACCGTCAGTGAGTGGAGTTGCCTTGCTATTCACTGTCAATATCTACTGCTCAATGTAAAGGAAACTAGGGCATAAAACATGCAGCATTTCATATTATGCTTTGGCCAAATGCAGTGAGAATGAAACAGACTAGAGACTTGTCTTATGACGTTTGCACTCTTTACTTTGCACCAGAGGAAAATAAATTTATGTACAGTTGACCTACTGCTTGTCACAGTCCTAGAAGAAATGAATCCAGGTCTCAGAAATTCTACCGAGAGAATACTGATGCTGCATGTGCATTTCTCTGAACTGTTCTGAAATATGCAGAAGTTACCAATTTTTTTACTACCTGATTACATACTGTAATCTTTGCAAGGAATATGAGGTTAACGGACTGGGAAAAAATGTCAGGAATGGTACCTTTGGTACTGGGCACTTGGACAAACAAATGACCCACTGGGTGTCCCCAGGAGCTCTGCTACCAGGCACCCCTGGCAACAGTAGTCAATTTTCCAGATCCAAAGGAGCCATGCGAATGATTGCCGAAAAGTCAAGTTTAAGGACAGCAGATGCATGAACACAAAACAGTTTTCCAACTTTGTTTCAGTGTGATAAATGGTTTCAAATGTCTAGACTATATCTGGTAGTACACAAATTATCAGAACACCATCTCCCGCTCAGAATCATCTCAAAACACATTCGACACGCAGTACCAACATGGACAGTGCGTGCTTAATTGAATCCAAAAGTTTACGCTGATCGACCAATATTACTCTAAATAGAGACAGAAAGCACATGCACGTTGTACTGATGTTATCGTGAACATAACATGCGACGAGACGCAGGGTTACAATACAAACAAAAAACAGCTTTCAAAATTTGAGAACAAAAGGCTCACCTTCTCACAAGTTCGCCAAACCGGAGACGTTGCCGAGTGGCTGCCGCCAAAGTCACTCGCAATGCACAGAAACAATAAAAATGCAGTGCCGCTGACTTTCCTTGAGCAATTCCAGTCGACTGAACTTCCAACTGTTCGCACCGACTACCTCTGCAAGCATGTCTAAAAATTAGCGGCGCAGCCGCGCCATTTGCAATTTACGGAGCAACACGGGAAATTCATAGCGCCATTCGCGTATTCGCGCTCAAGCTCACGTCGCTGATGTCGCAAAGGCGCACAACGGTAAAAACATGTAAGATGTATTTAATTTTACGGTAGCTTTTTTAGCTGACAACCTGAATCGTTCGATTTATTCTTTTTTCTTTTCGTTGCATGAACGTTATTACCACCAGCGGCAGCGCAGCTTGGCCATGGCTAGCCATGGCGAAGTCGAAGCGCTAGCCGAGCCCGCAGTCGGAAACATGTGCGCAGTTAGCGCAGTGTGGAGTTGAATGAACAGGCGCTATGGAATGGGTTTTTGTTCTTCCGTGTTCGCTGCGTGCGTCCTGCGCGTTGCGTGTCTTTAGTATGTGTGTGTGTGTGTATGTGTGTGGCCGGAACGCTGCATTGGAGTGTACATACAACAGCTCGCTGTCCCGTGCGGCATCGGTGCGTAGTAAAACGATCATGCAGAATGTGCGTTACAATGCCAGTGGCCCTGCACGAAAGAGGAGACTTGAAGCCGACGGAAAAGCTGCTCTCCCTCGTGGGACTGCAAGAATCTGGCGAGTAACAGTCGACGCGCGTTTCGGTGGATGATTCCGTTTACCACGCCAAAAAATTCAGCACTGGCCAACAGCAATGATGAACTGCTGCTGCATCATCACCTGTGTGATGTTTGTGACAAGCTTGTTGGATGTGAACGTGGCCATGAATGGTATTCGCCGAGCAGTGGCCCTCAGGGCGTGGCACCAGTGGATACCTGAAGACGATTACTGTTTGCCCGCGCCCTGGCGCCTCGCATTCAACCGAATGCTTTGGCGTTAATTATCTATATCTGAATTTCACACGTAGTTGGACTCGCAAATATTACAGCGTACAAACGTACCGTCGGAAGAGCACCATTTTTCATTTGTTTAGGGAGGGGGTAGGGGAATTACCGTCTGCTCAAATTTAATGTCACTAATATTTTGAGCTTATTTTCTAAACAGGTGCCGTGGTGGCACTGTAAGCAATGCATTTACTGGGCAGAAGTTTATTTTATGATGTGTTGGCACAAGGTTAATGATTGTCATTGTACTGTGGTGCCATGTTCAAACAAAACACATAATTGTACACTCTCTTTGAAGAATGTCTAATGAGGTAATGAATTACTGAGCAGCGAGTATGCACTGTGGTAAATGCGACGAACGTTACTGAATTACTTCACACTTGTCATGTTCTGTTGTTGTTAGTGATTACGTATGCCTTGGTGTCTGCTGCTTTCCAGTGTAGGGGTCGAGAGGCATGTCGAGCTCCACTTAGCAGCTTTTTTTCCTTCCACTCTCTACTGGCCAACGTGGTAAAATGAACTCAACATAATGCGTGATTGCTCAGACCTAGATTAGACTACCATTTCACTTATTTACTCTCAGGGCCAATTGGCATCGAAGAGAGGAGAGCAACTAACATAAATAAATGTGTAGGCAGATTAATTAAAATGATTATACACAGCAGACTTGAAGACATTGGATGCAGTGGTGGACATGACGAAGGCAGAGAAGATGTGACAGCTGGAAATGTATAAGAGTGGAGATCTGCGTGAGTTTGTACGTGACTTAAGGTGAACGCTAGCAAAAAATTAAGAAGGCACAGAAGACTGAGGCCAGAGTTAAAACTGTAGTTTAACAGAGGAAAGCACCTCCCAGCAAGCCCAAATGTGCACATGCAAGCAGTTTTGTGTACACAGAACATAGAAAATGAAACTCCTTTTTGGACAGAAGGAAAGCTAAGGCACATTGCTTATTGTGATATTGCTTAAAAAGTTGGTGTCTAGTTGTTGCCCTTCATATCTGGTCCTTCCACACCCAGCAACTGAAATGCCATCAAAAAGGAGCATCTCCAATTACTCTAATTACATGGGAGGTACACATCGCCAGATGTCAGAGGCTTGGCGTCTCATCTTGCAGACTAGCTAGTTTGGCAGATTTAAACTTTACCGCATGTAAGAGGCATGCGGTAGCCTTGAAGGGGAGTATTTCATAAGTGTTACAGCATATTGTACAGTGCTGGCATGCTTCATTATTTACATCACAGTAATATGCTAGCACAGGCTGGAAAGTTTCTAAGTGAACAGAAAAAAACAATGTTCATGCCATATCTTAGCCACATTCTTAGTATTGTATAAAAAGTGCAAATAAGGACTTCCTCATTTTTTTGTCAGCTTTTTCTTTCTGTGCATTGATTTTTTGCAAGTTAGCAAGGTTCTACAGTCTTGTGTGCCTATCGGCTGGCCCCTTGTTTGTCAAAGGTACCGAGTACACAATGGGTCGTGTCAGTGCAAGCTAAGTAAACGATGGATAGAAAATTCGTGCTTTCAGAGTATTTCCAGAAAAAACTGCTATTATTTCCTACTCAGGATGGGGGAACAGCATCGATGGTGCACATCCTCCTTGTCACTGCAGCAATTATGACTGCTCGCTGTTTTTTGGTGGCGTTTCATTTATCTGCAGGAAGAGCAGGCATGAATGGGCGGCAATAGGTACCTACTAAATTAAACATTGCATTGAGCAATATGTTGTTGTGTCGGTGCTTTCGTTATCCATGAAGGAGTTGGTGTTTTTGATTAATGGTTGTGTAGCAAAGATGTAACTGCTACATTGCACTGCATTCACAGATTTGTTTGCCCATGCTTTTGGTTTACTCAGTTGTTTATTTCCTTACCAAATGGCAGATGGAAATTCGGCTTTCAAATTGTGCACTTTCATCATGTTTGCAATGTACTTTCAGCTGGTGTTCAGTTTCACTTTGGAGAAGTTGTCCAACCATTGTCGTGTCTAAATGTTTTCTAACAGTTGACCTCATTACGCAGCATTTCTCACAGGAAGCAAATGTTGCAGTAACATTTTTATTAAATGTTACTCTATCATGTGGACTTGGTGGCACCGGACGAGCAGGGATGCTCATTCATTTCTTCTTCGTTGCCCAGATCGCACTGCTGCCGGCCAGGACCATCGATGGACGCACTGCGCATGCTGGCCGAGAGGCAGGCGCGTTGAATCCCCTGGATCGCTCGTTTGATAGCCGTATCAACGACAGGACACTACCGCCATCGTTCCGGTCCCTTCCGCGCGTGGTCCGCCCACATCAGCTGACCCAGGCGATGACGTCAACAGAAGCGCGTCAACGCAGCTATATATTCAAGAGCCCCACCGACCAACACTTCAGTGGACTTGGTGGCACCGGACGAGCAGGGATGCTCATTCATTTCTTCTTCGTTGCCCAGGTTGGTGATAAATACACAGTTTATTCTATCCGGGATGATTCCCGTGCCTTGATGGTGCTACCAAGTCCACAGTTTCTTGTTTCCACATTGGTGGAATGTGTTGATGTAATTAGTCTGCTGCTACTAACATCCGGTGACGTGGAATTAAACCCGGGACCGAGCTCTGACTCGGACTCAGAGTCTAGCTCTAACAGTGAAATGTTGAAAAGAAGTCTTAAAGAACAGACGAAAACCAACAAAGTTTTGAGGCAGCTAACATCGAATCTGAAGCAAGTAGAATCAACAGTCAGTAGTATTCAAGACAGGATTACGGTAATCGAGACGGAAATGAGCCGATTGAAGCAGTGTGAAAAGAAAATAGCAGAATGCGAGGTAGTCTGTACGAATGCCAATATACAGGTGTTGGACATGGCAGCCAAGCTAGATGATCTAGAAAACAGGAGCAGACGTAATAACCTTCTCATATACGGGGTAAAAGAGGAGCCGGAGGAAGACGCAAAAGTACTCGAGGGTAAAGTCAAGCAAGGAATTTTTAAAGACATCCTTGAAGTAGAAGTATCCTCAATAGAAAGAATACATCGAATCGGAAACTCCAACAGCAAACGCTGCCGACCGATCATGTTGAGATTTTTTGACTTTTCTGAAAAAGCTAAGATTCTGTCTAGTTGTTTTAAACTGAAAGGATCAGACTTCTCTATAAGTGAGGACTTTTCGAAGAGAGTGAGAGACATACGAGCAAACCTTTGGCGTTCTGCAGCGGAAGAAAAAGCGAATGGAGCGAAAGTGTCACTGGTATTCGATAAGCTGAAAGTGGACGGAAAGGTGTACATTTGGAATTCACAACAGAATTGTAGAATGGAGGCACCTCGCTTAGGTGCTTCTGCACTTCACAAACCAAATGTCTGCAGAATGGAGGCAACTAGCTCAGACGCCTCTGCACCTGAGAAAAAGAAAGCCCGAGGCAAAAAATGACAAACAAGCCATAAAGTTCTCAGAGTCGTATCCCTCAACGCTCGAAGTATACTTAACAAACTCAGTCTTCTTGAAGGCATAATACTGTCTTATCAGCCACATATTCTGGTCATCAGCGAAACGTGGTTGCACGCTGAAGTGCGCGACTCGGACATAATCCCGCCTTCGTACAAACTTATCCGCAAAGACCGAGGCGCAAGAGGTGGAGGAGTCGCGATAGCAATTAAAAACAACATTAAATTTTCCCGCCTGTAGGACATTGATGGTCATGAAAGCATATGGTGTATTATAGAATACGCGGGCAAACGCATACTCCTCGGAGGCGTGTACCGACCACCCAATGCTCCCCCCGAGTATCTCGAAGTAATGCACGACTACCTCATGCAATGTACCAACTCACGATCCAAAATAATCATTACAGGAGACTTTAACTTGCCTGGAATCAATTGGTCAGACATGTCACACGACAACAAGGAAGTGAAAAGCGCTGAAATGTTGTTACTAAGTACCTTTAGTTTTTCATTAAAACAATTAGTAACTTCTGATACTCGTACTGTCGGGTGTTGCTCTTCTCTACTCGACCTTATGCTTGTTAGCAATTCACTTCAAGATTGTTCCGTAAATGTAGCTCATGGAATCTCAGATCATAAGATGTTAATCCTAGCATGTCCGTTGCATGTTTCAACTAAGACTGTGAAACCATCTGTCACTTTTGTTAAAGATTACGAGCGGGCAGATGACACTTCTGTTTTTGCTCGCCTGGAATCTTGTAACCCAGCATTTGAAGCACTCAATGACGTATGTGAAATGTGGTCCTATTTCAAAAAAACTGTTCACTTCTGCGAAAAGCAGTACATTCCTTTGAGGAAAAAACGTGTGAACCGAGAATATCCGTGCATAACGCGAGAAATTATCCATCTGAAAAGAAAGATTAAGCGGCGGCGCAAGCGTTGCCTATCAAACAACCTTGCATGCCTTGTCAGTACACTCAAAGGTAAAATTCGAGCTGCGAAAACACGTTTCTTCTCGGAGACGTTACCGTCATTTATGAAGCATGACCCGGCAAAGTTTTGGCGCTACTTAGCATGCGAGCAATCCACAGTTTCTGAAATAAAAACGTCCAGTGAAACTATAACCAACACTGCCGCTATTGCTACCAAATTTAACTCGTTCTTTCAGTCTGTTTTCTCACGCTCGGTTTCAGGTGCTTCCCTTGATTCTTACTCCATCACTCATCCCATGTCAGAAATAAACATTAGTGAAGACGGCATTTTCTGCCTGCTGCGCAATCTAGACGTAAAGAGATCTCCGGGGCCTGATGACATCTCAAATAATTTCCTGAACAGATACGCCTTCTGGGTTTCCAAATATTTGTTCCGAATTTTCACTCTGTCGTTGCAAACCCTAACAGTCCCGGATGACTGGCTCAGGGCTAAAGTAGTTCCAATTCATAAAGGCGGTCCCAAAAATGAACTAAACAACTACAGACTGGTCTCGCTAACAAGCTCTACTTGTAAAATACTCGAACATATTATTTACAAAGCAATTATTAACCACTTAGAGGTTAACAACCTCCTCTACAGTAGGCAACATGGCTTTAGGTCGAAATTATCAACAACCACACAGTTGGCAGAGATAACGCACGATATCGCAAGCGCCCTTAATGTAAGGAGTCAGTTAGACGCCATTTTTTTAGACTTCTCTAAGGCATTTGATTTAGTTCCTCACCTAGATTTAATAACAAAACTGCAGGCTATAGGGATCGAAAACACTATCATTTCATGGGTTGAGTGCTTTTTGAAAAATCGTAAACAGTGCGTCAAACTGAAAAGTTCCGAATCTGATAATTTGGATGTCTACTCAGGTGTACCACAGGGTTCAGTCCTCGCCCCCTTATTGTTTTTAATATATATCAATGATATTTATCTATGCGTTGACCCTGAGGTACAAATTCGGCTCTTTGCGGACGACTGCGTGGTATATAAGGAAATAGACACCATTAATGATCAAATTAAACTGAATGAATCTCTATCGTCTATTCAGTCTTGGTGCACTAGGTGGGGAATGAGACTTAATGCCACCAAAACAAAGAGCATAACTTTCAGTAAGAAAAAAAAGCCACTAGATTTTTTATACACTATAACTAATGTTCCTGTCGAGAGAACTAATAACATTAAATACCTACGAGTGACACTATCCAGCAATCTATGCTGGGAACAGCACATTAAAAACATATATCATAAGGCCCAAGGTAAGCTGTATTTCCTAAGAAGAAGATTACGCAACGCACCTCCTAACGTGAAACTTAATGCGTATAAAACACTCGTAAGACCGACCTTAGAATACGCGGATCTTATTTGGAGCCCACACCAAAAATATTTGATAGGCAAGCTGGAACGTATTCAAAACCTAGCAGTACGCTTCATATACTCAAATTTTTCTAGACATTCTAGCGTATCTAACCTACTTCACAAAGCAGATCTTCACACCTTAGCACAGCGCAGAATAACATCAAGGCTTAAATTTCTGTACTTACTTTATTACGGTTATTTGAACATCTCAAGAGAAACATACCTCCAGGAACCATTCCGTCACTCTTCAAGAAATAACCATGAAAAAGCACTTCATCAACCCATAAGCCACATTAATGCTCATAAATATTCTTTATTCCCATCGGCTATTTTTTGCTGGAATAAACTACCACCGGCTGCTGTAAACTGCAACTCAATCGAATCATTCATAGAGCATGTTAACAGAGTTGAATCACTGTCAGTACCACCGTGATGAACCTATGTCGCCCGATTTCCATTTGTATTTTCTTTGCAATTACATGTGTTTCCTTTTCAACCCGCTAGTTTCTTCTCCTGGCTTTGACGTCATTAGTACCCTGTGCCACTATAGCGATGAAATGTTATTTTTGTACCCTTGTACTTTACGTATTCCCTTTGTTTTATATTCCCTCCTTGTAACCACTCCTGCATGGGCCCGAGAAGGGCCTGCAGTATCTGTAAATAAATAAAAAAAATGTAGCGAAAAATATTTTCATCAAGTCAGCTTTTAACATTATAGCAAATTAAGGCCTTTGTTATTTAACGTTGCTCACAATTTGTACCAATCACTCAACCTTGAAGCAACGTAATGCGTTATCACCCTTCCTCGGCTCTTCATTGTGTTAATCACATTAGACATGCTCACGGTCGTTCGCCATGCTAGTTTGCGGACATTGTTGGCTAAGAGTAAACCAGACAAATAAAAAATCGGATGTCATGTGATGCCTATAGTCCGCGGGCCAGCAGTTCATCGTGTAAAAGTGGCGTCACATCATAAGCATCTTCTGTTTATGCAGCCTTTAAGCAAGTTATTAGTGCATTTGGTGTAACACATAGTCGATGGGGTCAACCGTCCTGTCGTGTTAAGTTTTGATTCCTTAAATTGAATGTTTAGTATTTTTTCCTGCAACGACTACAGAGGAACACGGACGTTTCCTTCAATACTGGACTGAATATACGGTCATTCCCTACGTTTCATTGAAAGCAGAAGTGGTTCTGTATTTAAAACGTACATAGTCTACGTTATAGGTACGGAATTTTTTTACAGTGTACATTATCGAACCAGTGACACCTTCTTCGGACGATCGTCGCCGTGGCCGCGACGTCGTTCATGTCAGCCTCTTGAAGACTTATTACAGCCCCCTCGTCGTCTCCTCGCCGTGAGTCGCCAGGATGGCTCCCTTTTTCCGCCGGTGCAGTTGGAATGAAGAACATAATACAGCACCGACGCCAACGATGAAGAAGCGCTTGCGCCCTCGTTCACTGAGATATAGAAGAAGAAGAAGCCCGTCTGATGCTCATGATGGAACTCTGCCGCTTGTGTCCCAGTCTCTCGCCTCGCTGGATCGTAGATTATGTGTGCTAAGGTCTTCGTCGCCGGCGCTTCCAACGTGAGAATAAATCGCTCTACAACGGGGCTACTTTTCTGACCTAAAGTGCGTTTAGGCGAGAGCCTTTAGCGCTTTGTTGCTGCTTCTGTCTTTGATGTGTGGTTAAGATGTTAAGTACACAGTTGTTTGGGAATCTTAAATCCTGGAGACACTTGAGGTCGTTTGGAAGGCACCCGTCTGATTCTACGCCTTCCCGCACTCTCCAGCGTCCTCGGATAGAACTACGCATGCGTTAGCAGGAAATAAATTGGAGCCGCCTGCACGCGACAGCTTCTCAATTATTTAGGCCAACATGTAGCGGGGGTTCCAGTCTACGTCCCAACTTATAATGGTCGATTGTTTCCCCTCAGTTTCTATGGCGCTCGTCTTATACCCAGTGTGTGTGTGTGTGGGAAGGGGGTGCCCGACGGCTTCCCGGAAGTTAGCTTGCGATAGCTCGTGAGCCGCCTCGTTACCAGTGAATGCAGCATGCGCCGGCGTTCAAATTAACTGAATTTTCTTATTCAGCGTTCTTTAGGTGAGGATTTTGGCCCCTTCCAGTGACATCCTTCCTTTTGCAAAATCTTAGACGGTGGTTTTGCTGTCGCTAATTTTAACCTTGACATCCGTTCCTACAGAAGCGCGCGCTATCGCAACTTACTCCGCGGTATCTATGTTGCGGCCTTGGATGGTCTGGTCGTTTCCCGTGCTGCCATAGCTTAGGCATAACGATGAGCGCATACATACACTCTGGGGCGAGATTGACAATCGGCCACAAAATTTCGGCGTGCCCAGAATCCCCAAGGGTGGGACAATACAGAAAGTTTGGTTAGGTTTATGGGGGTTTAACGTCCCAAAGCGACTCAGGCTATGAGAGACGCCGTAGTGAAGAGCTTCGGAAATTTCGAAAACCTGGGGTTCTTTTACGCACCCTGACATCGCACAGTACACGGGCGTCTAGAATTTCGCCTCCATCGAAATTCGACCACCGCGGCCGGGATCGAACCCGCGTCTTTCAGGCCAGCAGCCGAGCGCCATAACCACTCAGCCACCGCGGCGGCAAAAATACACTAAGTAGAGAAGCCTCGGAGACCTTGCCTAATAATAACATTAATTGGTTTTTGGCGAAAAGAAATGGCGCAGTATCTGTCTCATTTATCGTTGGACACCTGATCCGCGCCGTAAGGGAAAGGATAAATGAGCGAGTGAACGAAGAAAGGAAGAAATAGGTGCCGTAGTGGAGGGCTCCGGAAAAATTTTGACCACCTGGGGATCTTTAACGTGCATTGACATTGCACAGTACACTGACGCCTTAGCGTTTTGCCTCCTTAAAAACGCAGCTGCCGCGGCTCCGGATCAGTAGTCGAGCGGCCTAACCACTGAGTCACAGCGGCGGGTGCATCCTCCAAAACGACGACGACGGTTTAGCAGCAGATACACCCGGTGACAAGGAGCACTCGCCAGATTGGTGAGAGCTCCTATAGATTCCATTCTTGTAGGGCCGGGAAGCCACCTCGCCTTCTGTAGTGTCTATTGTTGCGACTGAAGGAATATTATAAACGAAAGTGTTTGCCTTACGGACTCTCACACATGTGGTTTGGGGGTGTCTAGGCGGTGAGCTCTTGCCGTTAATCAGCAAGAGCGAATTACGTGGTTAGTCACGTGACGCAAATTCTGAGAGCGAGCGGTCTGAACCGCGGTGAGCGCAGCTGCGGAATGAGCGGTACCAGTGCGAGAAGTTTCGTTTTATGACGTCTCAGACACACGTGCGGCGAACCAGAGGTCAAATCCATGCTTCATTTGACCTCCAGCTTTGCATTCGAAAAGTGGAGCTTTTCGCTCCAAAAAGTTAGCTGTGGTTCAACCCGGCTGAACCTAGCAAGACAGTTAAGGTAATCACAGTTAAGGTAATCACAGGGAAGTAAGCACACGCCACACTTTTTTATATAGCGAATGCGCGTCAAGCGATTTCCGCTGTTGCGAGAGGGCCGTCGGCTCCGCAAAGCAGCGTCACGTGATTAGATAGTTGCGAGAGGAGCGAGTGCCGTCGGCTCAACGCGCGCTGCTGCGGCAATGCGTGGATAGCCGCGCTGCATAACGTCCCAGAGAGCAATCTAAGGCGGAAGCATTTCTTTGCTCATGAGTAGCGTGAACGAAAGTTGTAGCCGAAAGTTGTCCGCACGAACTATCAATCATAAGTTGTGTGGTAATTAAAACAAAAAGGTAAAATTTGATTAAGCCGCCGTTCTCAAGCAACGTACAACTAATGAAAAATACCAGAAATTGGAAAATAAGACGAATACTGAAAATAACTAAAGATAAAAGGAAACAATGAAAAAGAAATTTATGGAAAATTTTAAGAAAATTTATATTTATGAAGAGAAAATTATGCGCCTGCCGCTGCATCGGGACCAATCGGTAATAATGAATGGTGTCCAATAGTTTCCGAGTTCGACTTTTGCTTGAGCCGCTGCGGAGACGTCGAGTACCCTTATTGCGCCCATAGCGGGAGGAGGACAAAATGCCTAGAATTTCTCAGTCTAGTTTGCGTTTGCTGAACTGGTTTTTAAAAAGCGTTTTCCCTCCATAAAAACGCAGCCGTCGAACCCGACCGCGGCTTTTGCGTTTTTATGGAGGAAAAACGCTAAGGCGTCCGTGTGCTGTGCGATGTCAGTGCACGTTAAAGATCCCCAGGTGGTCGAAATTATTCCGGAGCCCTCCACTACGGCACATCTTCCTTCCTTTCTGCTTTCACTCCCTCCTTGATCCCTTACCTTAAGGCGCGGTTGAGGAGTCCAACGATATATGAGACAGATGCTGCGCCATTTCCTTTCCCCCCAAAACCAATAATTATTATTATTCAAGGACTCTTTATAGGGCTTAATTTCGGCCCCAGATGCCTGAAGAAGCAGACGGCATAGACAGCAAGGGATGTTTTGGCCGGACCACGAAAGACAAGGTTTCCGCTTTTCTAGGCCGCTGTGAATTTAAACTTGGCCAGGAAACTCCCATTGAGCCTGAAAGGTAACTGCGCAATCTCGAGCAATGGAAGTCTTTGAACGTGGCTGGAGTCATTCTAGACAAAACTAGCCATCTCTCGCAGAATAAAATGTTAAAGCCGCGATCCGGTGGCTTTGAGCAAGAACAAAGGTTAAGAGCCTTCGCGGCATTGCCTGTATTGCAGGAGAATCCACCACATATTTATCAACGAAATACGGGCGGGCAGAAAAATTCCCCACAGACACTTAAGACTGGTTACGAGTATGGATTAGAAATCTCTATTGCCCGGCGAATGAAGCGTTTGAACGTTTCAGCGCAGTGGGGCCGTGAGGGGGCCCAAGGACCTGCGTGTCCTAAACACCCCTGAGTTCAAAGTTTTCACCACCACCACCTACCTGAGCCTCCTGTTCGCGCCTCTGCCTCATTGCTTCCGCTTGACGTTTCCGCAACCCGACGTTGGCCGCACGCTTCTGTCGCTTCATGTCCGCTTCTCGCTGCGCACTTCAACGCCTCTTCAACCGCTTGAGACTACATTTCCGCGCTCTTACCGTAGCGGTGATCGTCGATGTTGCAGCCCGCCTCTGCAGCCGTCGTATAGGATTTATCGGTTCTCGTGCCTTGGGGCCGGTAGCGTACCTTTGTGGGCGCTCTCCTCTCCCTGTTCACGTAGACGTGGTCGCCTCGCAGGCCACGGACATTGATGTCGTCGCCATTCCATCACACTGCATCCAGTGTTGTAGCCGTTACCAAAAAAATTACTAAATACGTTACTCTTTACGCTACAAAAAAGAAACGCGTTACTGTCCTACCTTAGCTACAAAAAAAATGTAACGCCTTGCCGTTACCGAAAAAAAGTACCACTCGTTACTTTTTCGTTACTGCATGGCCATAAATTTTAATCAGTGCCTCTTCGATGCAAGAACTCCTGATAACAATTTTATGAAGGTTATATTTCATATAAAACTTATAGGCAAAAGAGCGATTTTACCCGAAATTCTTCCTGATTTAACGAGAAAAATTTACAAAAATGTTCAGGAGGCCAGCTGTGTTAGAGTGGCCTCAAGAGTCCTGCAGAGTTATATGTGATGGCTTCAGACACTGTGTCACATAGTGAAGCCATTTTCTGAATATTACATTAAACAAAAAGTGACACCTCATTATCAGTTCTAACTTTACAAAGAAAACAGCGCTGAACTCTCAGCGAATTTACAGTAATTTTGAACAAAGTGATGTTGCAAAATGCCGGGCATGCTTGCACTCTGGAGATTTGTGTGTGCAGTGGTTTGGGAAGGGACGTAGGTGAAGGCAAGTGTGTGAATGCGTGTTCGTGCACGTGTTTTGTGCTTTATGGGTATTCAGTCTTTTTCTTTCAGTTGGGTGCGTCGTCAAGGGCAGGTGTTTCTGGCATGCACGCGAGCCGCAACAAGGGTTGTCGAGAACACCGGTACATTTTATTTATCTGCAACATCACTTCAGGCCCTCCGCGCTTTCTTTTTAAAAAAAGAAGGGAGGCGGAGGGGGGGGGGGTCGACAACTGGAATAAAGAGTAACTAGTAGCAAGAAGAAGAACTGTCCCTGCTAAGGTAATTGCACAACACTCCTGTGAAAAAATCTCGCCATCCGCAGAAATACGTTCCTTATATCAAGAGAACTGACTTCGCACCATATGAGGAAGCTCCCGAAGCTCATGCACCGTGTGACTGGGGGGCAGTAAGCAAGTCTTAAAAATGAATTACTCTTAAAACTGGATTCTAAGAAGTCACCTGGTCGTGATAACATACCTATCGAATTTTTGAAGCGTTACTGCGAATGGGTTTCATATTTTTTAGAGATAATATTTATAGCATCATTACGTGACAGCTCTGTACCGGGTGACCGGCTGTTAGCAAGAGTTGTGCCAGTTTTTAAATCTGGTGATAAATTTGATGTTCCAAAATACCGTCCTATATCTATCTATCTCATGTTCTGTGTGCAAAATGTTAGGGCATATAATATCTAAATACCTTGTAGAACACATTGAAAGCAATCACCTTTTTTATAGCAAACAGCATGGCTTCTGTAGCCGTCTTTCGACAATAAAACAAATCTGAAATTACTCATGCTTTTGGTACAGCCATAAACTCAAAAGAGCAAATTGATGTCATTGTGATAGATCTCTCCAAAGCATTCGACGGAGTGTGTCATGGCAAGCTTTTACACAAGTTGCATGAGATGGGTATTGATGTACAAATAAATAATTGGATTCAGGCTTACTCAAATAACAGAGAACAATTTGTACAAATAGATGAAAAACGCTCGTCGACTTTAGCAATATCATCTGGTGTTCCGCAAGCGTCCGTTCTGGGTCTGATATTGTTTTTATTATATATTAATGATATTGCGAAAGTCGTACACCCTGTCGTCGAAGCGCGCTTGTTTCCTGATGACATTTTGTTATTTTGTCGCATAAAATGCCTGCAAGACCAGGTTCTCTTGAATGACTCTTTGAAGCTTGTGTATGATTGGTGTGTAAAGTGGGACATGAAAATTAATTACCAAAAGTCAACTTCTATGATTGTGTCGAACAAGAACAAGCCATTAGCGTCACTGTACATAATTAATGACAGAGCACTAAAGCGTACTAATAAATTAGAATATTTAGGTATCACGATTAGTCATGACTTAAACTGGAGCGATCACGTACAAAAAAAATTTGTGGACAAGCTCAGCGGAAACTTGGATTACTAAAGCAGAAGCTAAAAGGTGCACCATCGGATGTCAAACTACAAGCCTATAAAACAATGGTAAGACCAACTCTGGAAAACGCAAGTATAATTTGGGATCCCAATCAGCAATATCTTGTAGGCAAAATTGAACGTGTTCAAAGATTGGCAGTAAGGTTTATATTTTCGTCTTACCAAAGAACGCAGTCCGTATCTGAACATCTTTTATGAGCGTTGTGGCCATCCTTGGCTATTCGCAGAGAAATTGCTAGGCTAAAGTTTTTTATCAGCTTTATCACAAAATGTTCAATCTGGATTCGAGCTTGTACTTGCGGCCACCCGGAAGATTGTCATGGCTTATTAACCATCCTTTTGCAGTAATGCCGTACATGCCGAGCGTTGATGTGTATAAGTTTTCGTTTTACCTAAAACATGTATAGAATGGGATAACCTTGACCTACGCGTATTTGGCAAAACATATTCACTTCAAAATTTTGTAAAACATCTGGAACTGTGTTGTATTCACTGATTTTCCCATTTCTACCTTGTAAAAACCCGCAAGGGCTAACAAAAATTGTCAATAAATAAAGAAATAAAATATCATTCAGTCATCCCGGCTGCTGGACTGGGCTCCGAGGCTAGGCCTAGAGCCACCGGTGACGCGCTGGCAGAGGCGGCTTCGCCGGCGTCGGTCACCGCGGCTTCAGCAACACCTCTTTTGATAACTGAGCCTGGGTTCCAGCTCTTGGTACCTGCTCCCGGTCCATCAGCAGCAGCGCACACCCCGCCATCTCCAAATGCACCTCAGCCCGTGAGCGATCTGCCCTCTGTGCGGAACTCGGCAATGGCTGCCCAGCCTCCACTGCTGGATGGGGCTTCAACCGTGCAGCGTGAGGAAGAGAGCTCTTCAATGGGCAGCACCTCCATCCGTGCCACCGGCTTCCCGCTGTTCATAAAAGCGCTCATCAGAGAACACTGCACAGGATTCGTCTTCTGCCAACTCCAGTTCATAAGGCAAGCATTCTTCCCAGCGTATGCCAACCAGGTGGCTGTGCCGACATCGGGATCGGTATCGTATAAAGTGGCCATTAAAGCTCTGGTAGCCAAAAGCCTGACCGACATTCCGAACAGGATTCTTCAGGCGAACCTGGACGAGTGCCTTCGGACCAAAGGTTTCCGTGGCTTCACGTCTTGAACGGAATCTAATACCATCGCTGCGTGGCTCCCGACTTTGGCTTCGGTCGAGCGTCTGCAAACGCTGAAGTGCATATCGATTACAAGCGAGATCTCGGTGCCGGTCCAGGTGTGCCTAGTAGAAGGTTCGGACCTACAACGCTGTGTTGTTTACAACGTCGACGTTGCCGAAGTCCAGACGACCCTCCAGCGTGAGCTGCACTTTCCAACCAACCGTGTCATCCAAGCGCGGTATATGGGAATGGGGCGCTCGTGCATCGTCACAGTACAAGGCCCGCCAACTCTCCCAGAACGACTTTACTGCTATGGCTGTATTCTGTAGTCTCGCCCTTACAAACCGAGTGCTGTCTAGTGCTACAGCTGTTTCAGACCTGGCCACATGCGCCGATCATGCCCTTTTGCAAATCAAGATGAGGCTCGGCCACAAGGTGCAGATTTTGCAATAGTGACGACCACGAGATCGCCTCTCGACTTGCCCAACAACACCGAAGGCAACAAAGTAGGTTCGGCGTGGGATCGGTAAGGATGTGCGTCCGAATGAAAACAGAGCCCCGATACAGACATGCAACAGGTTCGCGGCTCTTCAGTGGGATGACGACGACTGGCCGGAGCTTTCTGAGCCCAATCCACCTGCAGTCCCTGACCAACAGTCGTACAGTGATGAAGTGCGCAAGGATCGCTGTCGCCTTCAAACTACCCAAAAGCACAGCATACCAGAACATCTGCGTGAGGACATGGCAGCAGTTGACGACCAAATTGTACGCCTTTTTGCCGAGGTCTATAAGCTACGGCAACGCCGCGAACTGCTTGCTCGCCGTAGACAACCATCGAATTCCCACTCCACGCCAATCAATGCTGCAGCGCCTTCGACTACGTGCAGCCCGCATGGATTTTTCGCAGAATCTATCAGGTCTTCTGCAGCACTGCAGGATAACTCCACAACATCCCTCCACTAATTTAAGGTAAACCAGTTATCTAACCTGACATCACTTCTATTACAACGCGTGGAAGCCTAATCGAAAATGGCGAGTACACGTTGTTCTGGTGGGCTCCAATAGAACTGCAGATACCTCTCCACAAAGCTGGGAGAGCTCAAATCTCGACTTCGCATGAACAAGCTCCAGTTTTGCGCCCTGCTACTGCATGAGACCAATGCCTTTCCATCAATTCCGAGCATTAATGGATACATGTCTCCAATGAACGACCGTCGTGTGCACACTGCTGCCCCTCCGTGAAAGGCGGCGGTGTACGTTGCTTCGCATTTTCCTCAATTTCGCCTCTCTCTAGAAAACTCATGCACCTCATATCAAGGGGTAGTCGCGGTGGCTGTGAAGCTTCCCAAGAAAACTGTTGTGGTCTTGGCATACTATGTAAGACCCGCCGCTGGAGCTCCCTCCCGCATTAATCTGGGGTGGTTATTAACTCCATGAAGAAAGCCCCCAGGGTGGCCTGTTTTAGTCGGTGGTGACATTAACGCTCCTTATCCGGACTGGGGTACCCCACTTCTAGCCACTGTGGTAGGCGTGTGCGGGACGCATTCGAGGATCCACTTTTTGTTTTACTCAACCATCCAGAATCAGCAACGCGGACTGTGCGCCATGCTCGCAGTCCAACATATGCTCCGGACATTACGTGGTGGTCAGGACCCGAAACTCCATCGTGGCACCTGGAGCCAGACTGCTGGTGTATGACCACCATCCTATCATCATCGGTCTCCATCCATCAAGTGCCCGCCGATTACTCTGTAGGTGTTCTGTGGTCAATTGGGACACGTTTCGCACCACCGTCGAATATCTCTCCCTGCAATCATCTACCTGTGGACCGCATACAAGCTGCGCTGAATAAGGCTACGGCTGTCACCGGGACGGACGTGAATCGCCCGACGCCGGATGTTGGTCTGCTTAACTTGTGGTCTGCTCGCCGACAAGCGGAGATGGCAGCTTCCCGAGGCCCGACTTCTGCGCAAGCATGGACATGGCAGAATTTCCTTACTGCCAAGGCTCGCAGATATGAACGCGATCTCTTGCGACGGCAGTGGCATGCGTGGTGTGAGAGTTCTCGACAAAGTCATCGAATGCTGCTCTCTGGGGAACGTTTCGTGCAATGGAACATGGTTCCCATCGTCCTGACGCAGCGGCCAGAGCATGCTTCGCAGCTAACTTAGCTCCGGATGATTTCGCCAGAGACGCAGTGCGGAAGTTTTTTCGTAAGTATAATGTGTTGCCTCCAAGGGTCATAGGAGCCCCTTGGCTGCCATTCCACCATATATCAATAACCTCCCATCTACAGCCGAAGCCGAGGGAACTGCAAGCCCATTTTCAATGCTCGAGTTGCTTGCAGCAATAGACGAGGCCCGTCGGAAGACAGCGCCCGGTCCGGACTCCATTCCGTACGAGGTTTACAAGAAATTAAGTTCCGCAGTACTGCCTCAACTCCTCGCGACCATTAACAAGGTATGGATAGAAGGTGTCGTGAGAGAAACGTTGAAATCGGCTATTGTGATCCCCATAACAAAGCCGCGGAAGCCGCCGACAGACCTCAAAAATTTCCGGCCTATGTCGCTAATGCCAACATTATGCAAACTTACCGAAAAAATGCTTGCCACACAGCACTCGTGGTGGCTTGAGCAGCATGGTTTCTACCATCTGGCACAAATTGGCTTTCGTGCGTCCATAGGTACAGAAGATGGACTGGCAGTCTTGGCGTCAGCAGTTCTGGCCTCAACTCGCAGCCACAGTGTACGTACTGTACTGGCCATGGACGTTGAAAAGGTGTACGATAATATCAGTCATGATGCCATCCTGGAATTGCTTGGCATGCTGCATTTCCTCGCGATAGTGCGCAATTTTCTTAAATCCTTCCTTGAAGGCCGTCACTTTGTCAAACGCCTCATTGGGGATGCCGTCGGATCATTTGTGCCTCTTAGCGGCGTTCTCCAGGGATCGGCGTTATCGCTAACATTATTTAATATTGCTTCTATCCCTCTTGCTTGGCGCTTACATGATGTCTCTGAATTAAGATCTTATTGTATGCTGATGACATAACTGTGTGGACCACTCACAACGACCTGATTACTCAAGCAGCAGGCCTACAATCAGCCATAGATATTACGTCGACGTTTGCTTTTTCAATTGGGCTGCAGCTTTCAGCGAGGAAAACCACCTTCGTGTCAGTCGCCAACCGCTGGGGCGCCGTAAACTGGCTGCAACACTAATTCGTCTACATCTATCCGGAACTCCAATTCAAAAGAGTTCAACCGTAAAAATCTTGGGCTTGACAATACACGAGTCAGGAACAGGTACTGGTTGGTTTTCTAGAGCTAAAAAGCACGCAATTCAGGCGTTGGGTCTGATTAGACGCATTTCTCATAAAACAGGCGGAGCCCACTCTCATGTTGCACGATAGTTAGTGCGGGCACTTGCGCAACCGCACCTCGTTTACCAAGCCCGTTTCCAGCATTTGACGACGGCTCAATGGGATCGTCTAGAAGCTGTTAATCGAGGGGCAATGAGGGTCATCATTTGCCTTACCCGCATTACCCCGATCCAAGAACATGCGCAGCTGAATACACTAGATGAGCTGGTGCAGCAACGACGCGATGCTCGCCGCCTAAAGTCATGCCTTACACAACTTCTGTACTCAGGGCATATGCATCATCGCACTCCATTCTACAGCCGCCTCCGCCAGTTCTTCCTCCCTGGCGTTTTGTGGAGCTTAGAGACAACAAGCCAACTGACCTACGTCGGCCACCATCTACCCGCGCGGCACCGTCGTTTCGCAACCGAATTACAGAGCAAAGCGCCAATCTGCCGCATGGCTCCATCGTTATGTACGTTGACGCAAGCATCGAGGTCTGCGAAACAACAACGGACTTTTACTGTCCTTGCAAGCCTGCTCTGAACACAACGTCAAGGTTTAGCCTCTCAGAACCTCCTTCCTCCTTCTGTGCGGAGATGCTTGCGGTTCAAGAGGCACTTTGCTCTGTGGCCGCAGTTCACATGCTACCCACGGCCCGCATTCTCCTTCGCACCTACGCCGTTCACGTCACACGCCTACTACGACGTGTCGTCGCACCCCAGAAATCTTCCAAGCCACCCTTCGTCTAGCGGCACGCATCCCGCAGCAAATCCGTATTCAGTGGGTCCCGCGTGACCTCCTGGACGCAGAAAGCCACGCAGATTCTGCGACCCGCCTTTCGACCCCAACCACGTCTTTGCCTCGAGTCCTGACTCTGGATGACCGCACCCTCCTTTTTTTATAAAAAGGAACACCTCTGGCGCCACAGACGTGCTCTAATCCCTCCGTGTGCGGTAACCCTCCACCGTGGTCTTAGCCATGCAGAGTGGGTTGCGCTTCGGAGGATACGGCTCGGGGTTGCCCTAACTTCAGCTCTGACACGCCAGTGGCCGCATTTCAAAGATTTATAACCCAGCCCCGCGTGTTCAGTCTGGAAGATCAGAGACTGTGAGGCGAATATCCACCACCTGTTGTGGGACTGCCCGGCGCTGAAGCCGATGAGAATTCAGCAGGTGGCGGCAGTGGGTCTCTCACCGGACAATCCGGACTCCTATATCTTCTGGACACAGGGTCCATATAATCGTTCGCTTCTTGATTTCATCAGATCATCCCACTTTTTTTCATTTATTTAAGCATCTTACTCGTGTGTGACTTCATGGTTTTTATGCCCTGAGCCAATAAACATCGCTTCAAATGAAAAGTAACTAGTAGCGTGACACCTCACGTTACAGAAAAATGTTAACGTAAGTGCGTTACCCTTAACGGTTTCGAAATGGTAACGGGCATGTTACTAAATTACCGAAAAAATAAAGCGTTAGCGGTAACGCGATTACTTGGAACGCGTTACCGCCAACATTGTATTGCACACACACCGTCGGCAGGGGAGTCTGAAGAGACAGTGACGCGCGCAGCCGCGAAACCCTCAGCAACGACACTTATGACTCCTACTGCGTGAGCACTGGCGCGAATAAGTCATGCAGCAAGTGGACGGATGCTGGCACCTGCTGCCTCCGACGCTCCGCCGCCTTCCGCCATCTGAAGTCCTATATTCGATTGCGACGCCTTCTCTGGTAATAGGCCCTCGCTCCGAAGCTGCTCCAGTTGCTTACCTCTCCACTTCTTTCCAGGTGTATTACATACCCGCCGTTTTGTCAAACCGCTACCGAAGAAGCGGCGGCCTCGCCGACACGACGCACGCCTTTAGCACAAAGCCCGAGGACTGGATGATTTCTATCGTGCCGACGAACACACTACACTCATGGACGCGGCAAGGCAAGGTGCAACCTACGTGGTCGGTGCAACCAGGACGCGATCTACCCGTATCTCTGCCGCCGCGGTATGCGCCCCATCCGTCGCCGCAGCAGAAGAGACAGCCATAGCTGTGGCTATCGCAGACCGCCGTATGCGCACTGTCCTCGGTGACTCAAAACGAGCAATCCTAAACTACTCGGCAGGCTGCATCTTCATTGCCGCCGCCGGCATCCTGCGCGGCTACACTCCCGACCGCAAAATTAACCTAATCTGGGTACCCGCCCATGAGGTCAACTGTAATAACGAAGGGACATATATCAGGTTAGGGCAATCTAACAAGATTCAAAAATAATAAGACCCTGCCTAAACCACTGACGCATAACAGGCTGGTAAGCAAGGGGCCGGCCGATTTGCCCGAGGAATAACAATCCTGGCGGCCGCGCCATGGATCCTGGAGCACTCGATGAAGCCCCCTGACTTGTGCTGACATCACTAATATTCGTAAAAAGACGTGACGCCCTTTCCAGTCTCTTTAACCCGACCTCGACAAAGCATAAGCCACCCTGCTGAGAAGATTGCAGACGCACTTAAGTCTCAGCCACTCAAGGCTACCACTGATCACAAATGGAGAATACCACCCCACATTCCCAAATTGCAACCACGTATCGTCCGCCACTCAGGCGCACATTTTCTGGGGATGCGAAAACAACCCTCCTCCAGAAGCCCTCCTGCCAGCACCCTCTGCGGAATGCTAGGACAAACTCCTCAACCAGCCAGATAAGACCACGCAACTTTACCAGGACCCGCCTGCCCTAGTTCGCAGCACCTGTGGGAATTAAAGTTGTCTCTTTCTCTATCTTTCTTTACTTCTTACCATCTCCATAGCTCTCCGATCTTTTAGGCTCCGACGCCGACAACTAGCAGCTTTGAATCAATGGAACATATAAAGCTTTCTCCTTGAAATAAAGTGCATGAGCACGAACATACGGTTATATTAGCGCTCATAAAATGGCTTTCGACCCACAACACGCAATAGTTTTCCTTAGGTGCGGCGTCGCTCTGATCATGTCACTCTATCAAGAACAACTTCAGAGTCCTGCTGACATAGCAGGCGAATCATATTGTGCGGCCCGCAGTAGCTGCGAAAACCTTTCACCGAGTCCATCGCGACAAATGGATGTCCAAAGTCGGACTCGGTCAGCTAGTTTGTATTCTGCGAGGCGCCGACGAAGGTTGTAATTTCAACGGTCGGCGCGCTACTCGTCTTGAGTCCGCAACCAGATATGACGTCGGGGTTTTTCTGCGGACTGCATGATATCAAAATAACGGTACTGAAATGTAATCGGGTGTCCTCTAGCACACTCCCTTTATAAAAGGGAGTGTCCTAGAGGCCAGCTTCGTCATCATCCTGACTGCACCCACTGCGGGGCAAAGGTCTCTCCCATGTCTCTCCAATTAACACTCTGCTTTCCCAGTTGCGCCCACCCCATGTCTGCAAGCCTCAATATCTCAACCTGCCACCTAAATTTCTGCCTCCCTCTGCTACGCTTGCCTTCTCTTTGAATCCACTTTGTTAATCTTAAGGACCAGCGGTTATCTTGCCTTCGCATTAAATGCCCAGCCCATTTCTTCCTCCTGATTTCAACTAGGATGTCATTAACCCGCGTTTCTTCCCTCGCCCACTCTGCCCGCTTCCGGTCTCTTAAAGTTACACCTATCCTTTTTCTTTCAATGGCTAACTGCGCCGTCCTTAATTAAAGCTTAACCATTTTAATAAGCCTCGACGTTTGTGCCCCGTAGGAGAGTACTGGTAAGATACAGCTGTTGAACACTTTTCGCTTGAAGGATATTGGTAATCTGCTATTAATGATCAGAGAGAACCTGCCATATGCGCTACACCCCGTCTTACCCTTCCAGTTATTTCCCTGTCATGATCCGGATCAGCTGCCACTACCTGCCCTAAGCAGGTCTTTACCACTTCCTGCACCTCGCAGCCAATTTTGAACTGCTGTTCTCTTGCTAGACTGTTGAACATTACTTTGGTTTTCTGCATTTTTATTTTTAGACCCACCGTTCTTCCCTGCGTAACTCATTGATCATGATTTTCAGTTCACCTCATGAGTGACTCAGCAAGGCATTGTCATTAGCAAATCGCAGATTATTTACTTATTCTCCATTAACTCTTATCCCCAACTGTTCCCTATTCAGGCCTCGGAATACCAACTGTAAACAGGCGGTGGACAGCTTTGGCGATATCGTGACTGCTTGCCTGACGCCCTTCCTTATAGGAATTTAATTGATCACTTTATGGAGGACTATGGTTGCTGTGGAGTTCCTGTAAATATCTTCCAGTATTTTGGCATAAGGCTCTTATACAGCCTGATCACGCAATTCCTGTATGACAGCTGAGGTTTCCACTTTATCAAATGCTTTCTCGCAATCAATGAAGGATACATACAGGGGTCGGTTATATTCTGTGCATTTCTCTGTCCCCTTATGTATGCTGTGAATATGATCTATTATTAAATATCCCTTACCAAAGCCTGCCTGATCATTTGGTTGATTAAAGTCAAACGTTGTAATGACTCTATTAGTGATTACCTTAGTAAATACCTTGTAGGCAACGGACAGTAAGCTGATCGGTCTGTAATTTTGTCAGCTCCTTTGGCGTCTGCTTTCTTATCAGTTAAGATAACGTTTGCACTCTTCCAAACTTGCGGGACGATCGAGGTCGTAAAGCATTGCGTCTAAAAGGTGGCTAGCTTTTGTAGCAGAATCTGCTCTCCGTCTTTCAACAGATCTGCTGTTACCTGACTCTAGCCAGATGCATTTCCCCTTTGCACATTTCCAAATGCTTTCTTTACTTCCTATTTCGTTACTGGCGGGATGTCTCAATGCTGTTTGCTACTGTCTTTATCATCGAAGTTCTGATTACATTGGCTACTGTATAGATTTGTGTACACCTCTGCGGCTACATTAATGATCGTATCCATATTGCTATTGGCATTGCCCTCCTTGTCTCTTAACGCACACATCTGGTTTTTACCTATGCCTAGTTTCCTAGGAAGCATGCTCCCTTTCTTATTCTCAAATAGGCGTACTCGTGCTTAGAGTGGAGTGCAGGTAGGCGGCGACGTCGAGGTGGTCCTCACTGGTGACGTCCTGCAACATTGCGTCGGGCGTTGTCACGGCCTCCTTCCCATTTACGAGGTAAGGGTTCCACGGGGTTGCCTCCTTAACTGTGCTTTCTAGGCGAACGAAACTTAGAGCAACATCGCGTTCAGTGATCTGTGTTCGGTGTCAACGGAGACGGAGTGAACTTACATGCAGTTCTTTTCCCCTTTATCTCCTTCACGGTGCCATTGAGATGTCTACGGCAAGCGAGAGGCACAGCCGTCTAACTGCGTTTTATAGAGTAAGCGTAAGTTATATCACGAAGTGGATTGCAGGCAGAGCTACTTGTTACTGCTAGTAAGCAGCAGTAAGAAAATAAACCAAATACATTTACGCCTGTCAACCGATATGGAATATGACCGATATCAATTCTTGATCTTAGAAGACATCAAGGCGCAGACAAACAACGCATTACCCCTTAAGGCAAAAGCGTTAATGGTGCCGTTTGGAAAAAAACCCGGCATCGGTGCGACTGGGAAATTCAAATGCGTGGAATGGGTGCAACGACGTGGAAAGACAGGCTCGCTGCAAAAAAAAATGGGTCGGCTTAGCTGAGCTAACCCTAGCTATGCAAGCGAAAGCACAGATTACATGTGAGGTCACTTTCTAAGTTTCTTGGGACAGAAGCACAGTCTGATAGGCAGACGGACCGCGTGGGTTGTTGCGGGTTCCGCACTGTGAGAACTCGCTTCCAGTGTCTCGCCAGTCTCCACCGTGGCTGCTAACAGGAATCGTCGCAGTCTTCATTCGGCATTTTTCGCTCGCCGTCGAGCCAGGCGAAGCTCCCGCCCTCCATTCCTTTTGGCTGGTCGTATAGCGCGTTTACGCTCCCTATCGGTTGCTAAATCGCTCGACCATTTGGCAATGTCGACCGCGTGATCAGACTCGGTCCGACGTCTGCGGTACCCACTCTCGAGGACATCGGCTCCGGCTGACTTGCTTCGTCCACAGCGAGACGGTGGATAGGAGGCACGCAGTCGCCGCGATGACGCGGGAGCGCGTGACTGCAGCTGCTGCGGGTCACGTGGTATGTCACGTGGTTGCTTACGCAGATGCGCTCCTACTCTTCAAGTCCATTTGCAGAGACGCAGAAAATCGGAGCCGCTTGTATAGTAAAGCCACGGCCGCTCAATGGCACCAAGTGCGTTGCAAATGAGCGGCCGTGGTAAAAAAGCTTTAGCTTTAAAAGGTTGTCAAGCGTGAGTGAACCGGAGTCCCTTCGGTCGGGATCCGGGCACAACTTGTTCACCAATGAGGGAGTTCGTTCAGGAGGATAAACAGAGGATTTGTACCAGCATGTCGCAAAGCATCGTGCGCAAAAGACATTAAAGAAAAAACATAGTTTTAAGGGCCACTAATTAGCGGCTCGGATTACGTGCGATGACGTGCAATACAGCAGGATGTGGTGTCACTTGAACAGCTGCCGATATCTCCGTAATGGTGCGCCAAGAAATACCCATGCGACCACACGGACACTTAAAAACTGTCGCGGCATATTTGCAAGGTGAATTTAAAAAAAGAATGAAGTTTATGAAGACCCGCTGGCTATCCATAGCTACATACGCTTATTAAATACAAAAAGGGAAGTTTGACCGCCAGACCAGCCATCAATGCGTACTAACAAAGGTACTTGGAAGCACACAATTTACCTGGCCGAGACATTTACTTAAAAAAAACCAAGCGGTGCCGCACATTACCATGAGCAAGCCCGTGGACGAGAGGCGGAGTACCATATTATCGCAAATGGAGCCGGTGGTTACTTGATTCGGTACCGCTAGCTAAGGTATTCAGCGCACAAAAATTCAGTCGTCCAGTAAGAGGCTTCTCCTCATCAAATTCAAAGTATTAGTGGAACCCTTGCTTGCTTTCAACGCGTGTTGTGTACTGGTGGCATTGCATTGAATTTTTAATCAATGTGTCAAATTACAATCTGAGGTTTAAGCGAAGCGAACATGATATTGTTACTCTTCATTTCGCTTTGCTCTGTTGTCGACGCACAGCAAAAAAATAAACAGCCGTGTGCTGTACAATGAAAAGTGGCCCTTGAAATTAGGTTTTATGGAGGCAAAACACTAAGGCGCCCGTGTGCTGTGCGATGTCAGTGCGCGTTAAATATCCCCATGTGGTCGAAATTATTCCGGAGCACTCCACTACGGTACCTCTAATTTTTCCTTTCTTCTTTCACTCCCTCCCTTAACCCTTCCTTTACGGCGCGGTTTAGGTCGCCAACAATATATGAGACGGATAACGCGCCATTTCCTTTCCCCAAAAACCAATTATTATTAATATCAATAAAAGTAGATTGTTTCAGGAAAGGAAACGGTGCAAGAATTGTCTAATCTCGCCGGACACTGCAACCGCATCGTAGGAGAAAGGAGGAAAGTTGTAGTGAAAGAATAAATAGAGTTGCTGTAGTGGCGGGCTCCGAATAATTTAGACCATCTGTGGATCTTTAATCGCACAGAACACGAGCGCCATGTCTTTGCTATAAGCTATCATTTTATTATACTACATGAACACGGCAAAAATGAAAACAAATATTGCCCAGTTTACATTAAAGATCTCCAGATGCACGAAATTATTCCAGAGCCCTCCACTACGGCACCTTTTTCTTCCTTCCTTCTGTCAGTTCCTCGTTTATCCCTTCCCTTATGGCGCGGCTTAGGTGTCCGCCGGGATATGCGATACCGCGCATTTCCTTTCCCCCAAAACCAAATTACAATTTACATTTTTCAAGAAAGGAAATGACGCAGTAACTTCCTCACATGTCTGGGTAGACACCCGAACTGCACCGCAAGAGAAGGGATAAAGGAGGAATAATAATTGGTTTTTTGGGGAAAGGAAATGGCGCAGTATCTGTCTCATATATCGTTGGACACCTGAACCGCGCCGTAAGGGAAGGGATAAGAGAGGGAGTGAAAGAAGAAAGGAAGAATTAGGTGCCGTAGTGGAGGGCTCCGGAATAATTTCGACCACCTTGGGATCTTTAACGTGCACTGACATCGCACAGCACACGGGCGCCTTAGCGTTTTTCCTCCATAAAAACGCAGCCGCCGAGGAACTAAGAAAGGAAGAAAGAGGTGCCATAGTGGAGGGCTCCAGAATAATTTCGACCATAAAAGAGTCTATAATGTCCAATGACATCGCACAGCACACTGGCGCGTTTGCGGTTAGGCTCTATTGAAACGCTGCCCCAGCCGACTGGATTGATCGCATTTGCTCGGGAGCAGCAGTCGAGTGCCCTTAACACTGAAGGGCCGAAGCTTCGCAGACTTGGTGTACTGCGAAATTCGTCACCGTCGCCTCATATTCACACGGCAAAAAAAATTGTAGTGCGCTTATGCTTCGCCTTCAAGGGTGGAACGCGACAGCGTGTTGCAGCACTGCCAGGGAATCCATGATACGCAATCGCCCGTTCGGCGCGACGCCTTGCCCGTTAGACAAACCGCTCTGCTGCATACGGTGAAACGGACGCGCGGAACGGACGCGCGGAGCGGGAAACCACGTAAATACGATGCCAGAAGCCTTGCTGAAACGCGCGGGACTCAAGCTGCAGTCTTAGTTCGTAGGCACATCGTTCTCGACAAACCCGATGCCATGAACGCCAGCATAGCTCCCGCGCTGAACGAACGGGCAGCAAGCCGCAAGCTTCGTGGTGAACGCGCTTCGTATGTGTGTTGCGCTTTTAGCCGCTCACCGCGTTATTCCTTCGTGCCCGCAGGGACCCACTGCGCCCAAACTAGAGATATGTCAGACGCGTCCCTTCCTTAAAGCCTGTTTCACATGGTGCGACGGAAACGAAAAATTACGGTCCGGTCGCACTGTCGTTGCAATGGTAATCGCAGCCGCCGTTTCACATGCCAACGATTTCTGTCGGTGCCGTCGACACCCTAGCGTCGGTGTGGCCTTTCAGTGGTCTAAAACTCTTCGGCTGCAATAAATATCAAACATCGTGGCAGGCGTTGATTTCGTAATCATGAGTAAGAATACTGAGCTGTGATGTATTATTAAGTTCAATAAGACGTTTTCGAGATTTTCCTGTCATGTCGCTCAACTCCTGTTGGCTGACTACTGTGGCCATCGCTGCGACCTCACCGACACTGCGACAATGCGACCAACTTGTTGAAAGTCTGTCGCAGTGGCCCTGTGACGAGAACGACGCGCATTTCTGTCGCACAGCGGCAGAAATCGCACTGCGCTGCGGCAACAATCGCATCATGTGAAACGACCTTTACTTAAAAATGAATTTTAATTTCATTTTTCTTTCCTTACGGCGAGGTTCGGGTGTCCACAGAGATATGTGATACAGGGTCCACTTGTTTTCCTTAAAACCAATTTTCATTTCATTTTCCTTCCCTTGCGGCGCGGTCCTGGTCGACAGAAATATGTAACAGGTGTCCCATGCTTACCTTGCGCTGTCGTCGCGCGCTATCTGTTGGGGCAATGGCGTACATTGCGAGTAGGATTTGGAGGAGGAGAGATTTTTCACTCACGGCCGACGCTGCCGACAGCGGCTTTTCAGTGGCACGAACTCCTTAACGCTGTTGCTTTGACATTGTGTCTGCCTCTGACATCCTCACATTAACTTCCTGTTGTTTAGAGATGTGGATTGCTGCTTAATACCAGTTGAATTAAGGAGCAATAAACCTAGAGCGATTTTCAACGACCGCTACATAAGAGAAATAATTCTGAGCTCATCATACGTAGGTTGTATTCATTCCTTGAAAACTGCATTCTTGCAAATCCGTGAACCTCAACGTCAAATATGCATGTAGCGAAGCTAGGTGGTTCGCCACGAATAAAAATGAAATTTCTTTAATTGCAAATTTTGCTGCCGAGCACAAGACGCGAGATGCCATCTGCCCTTGCGTGGCGTGGGTTCATCCAAAAAAATGGCTCTAAACTTAATTTCTTTAAGCGTGGCAAATTCAATGGTTTAGTGTGTTTTCAGCTGTTTGGAGTGTTACTCAGCCGAGGCTGGCAGTTAGACGATTCTAGAAATGACAGTGAAGACAATGCACCTCATTCACTTTTCAGGCTTCAGAAATCAGACTGATCTTGCGACGATAGAAATGCGACAAGAAAAAAATGCGGGGATTCTTCGGTGGGCGCTCGAAGCGAGCGGACGTGTTTTTTAGCTCTCTGCTCTTTCGCATGCTGGGCGTAAGGCTTCGCGGCGCTGCGGGGTCTCCCCATGGACGCCATGGACACCGTGAACGAGCGAAGGCCTGTGTTCGGCGGTGACAATGAGCAACGAAGGGCAATCTGCTCACGCTCACGATCACAGAGATGAACGCCATCCACAGCAAGGCCGTCCAGCGCCAGTCGGCGAATGCAGGCAGCGATCGCTGATCTGCGGGACACTGGCGCAGATTTCTTTTCAAGTCTAGCCAGATGCACTCTCGCAGCCACCCAACGAGCAGAGGTCAGGGCAGGGCAGCGCACACCCGATATGAAGCTGCTCAATCTGCGCGAGTAAAGAGATCGCGCAGAGCAACGGGCGCGACGGACTGTCAGAGCCGCCGACTGGACTGTCTATACAACCGCTTGGACGTGGCAGCGCGCCGCCACGCCAAGCTATACCGCCGGCAGTGGGCTTCACTATGTCAACTCATGGAGGAGGACGTCAGCTCACGGAGGCTGTTTGACACCCTGCGGCGCATCACCGATCCACAGGCAAACCGTCAACCGCTCGCCGCCCTCGCAATTTCCAACGGGCTCAGCTTGAAGAGTTTTCATAGCTGTTTGCCGATAGATTCGCGCCGCCCAGCCCCGCAAACGCATCTATCATAGGTGCTCCTGAGAGCCCCAGAAGCGACGCCAGTCCCTCTCCCGTCGCCTAGGAAGGTCCACGTGATGCGCCGTTCACTGCGGCGGAACTGAACATTGCGCTGCAGCGCTGCCGCCGCCGCTCGGCGCCCGCACCGGACGGGGTGACATACCAGATGCTGCGAAAACTGGATGCGCAGCAACGACAGATCCTCCTGCAGCAGATCAACCTGGTGTGGGAACGCGCGGAGCTACCGGATAATTGGCGAACCGTGGTCGTTTGTCCCATCTGAAAGGCAGGGCGCCAACCTACGGAGCTGAGCGGATACCGGCCAGTGGCATTAACATCGGCGGCAGGTAAGCTCATGGAGCATATGGCGTTGCAGCGTCTGAACGAGCGGGCTGCGGAAGCTGATTTGTTTGACGAGCGGCACACGGGTTTCCGTGGGATGCGGTGCACGCCTGATTCTATATCGGACGTTGTTACAGCGCTGGAGCATGCCAGGGCGGCAGTTCACCGAGGACTAATTCTCGCGGTGCTTGAGGGGGCTGGTGTGAGCGGGCTCCTTTTGCGATACGTTCATGGCTTCCTCAGCGGGCGCACTTTTCACGTACGAGCAGGGGTAAGCTCTCCAAGCCTCGCCCGGTGGACATGGGCGTGCTGCAGGGCTCTGTCCTATCACCATTTCTATTTAATGCGGCCATGCCGGTGGTGCCAGCCTCCCTCCCCACGAGCGGCCGACACCATGTGTACATGTCCATATATGAAGACGACATAGATCTGTGGTGCCGGGGACCACAGGGCGAGGCCTTCCGCGTGGGGGGTGCTTTCAGGGAGCCCTGACCGCAATCGATGCCGGCTTGCGCGGCCTTGGTCTGTCGCTGAGCGCGGACAAATCGGTGGCCATGGCCTACGTTTCGCGCTCGCGCGCCCACCTTGTGCCACTGTCACAGGACGGGACTCCGATTCCTTGGCATAAATCGGTGCGGTACCTTGGCCTGGACATCGACTGGCGGCTTTCCTTCCGCCCCGCGGCGACCAAGGTCTGTCTGCAGATGAAGAGGATCACCGCCACCTTGCACAAGATCACCGCTCGAGGCCGGGGCATCTCCCAGCAAGCCGCGCTGCGGCTATACAATGCCGCAGCTCTGGGGACGGTGCTCTATGCGCTGCCGCTCATCACGGTGCCCAAGCCGTGCTGGAAACCACTCGAGTTCCAGCACCGCAAGTTCCTGCACGTGTGCCTAGGCCTGCCCAAAAATTTGAAGTGCGCCGCAACGTCGGCCGAGGCAGGAGCGTGCCCACCTTAGCTCCAAGCAGCGCGCAGGGCACTGAATCACATCGACCGGCTTCACCACGCACCGGACGGCGGATCGCTGCTGCAGCGTATGCGCTCGCACCCGCGCTCACGAATGTTCGCGGTGCTGCTCCAGTATGAGCAATTGACACAATGCCTACCAACCTGCGTCTCCTGCTCACCCTGGTCTGCTGCCTCGGAGGGACAGCGAGAGATCGTCGGCATTGCGGCAAAGCGGAGCACACCCCTCTGTGCTGTGCAGGTGCTGGCCAGAGCCGTCATACAAAAGGATCTCCGGGACCATCTCCTCGTGTACACCGACGGCTCAGTGGCCCACGACAGCTGCTCCCTTGCACTGGCTACCACCCCTGCCCTGGGACTGCACAGCCAGCAACACGCAACCTTCCGGGGCTCCCTCACCACGGCGGAGTTGATGGGGATCCGGCTCAGTCTGGACCTGCTGCTCACCCTCGGCCCTCCGCCGCCAGGAGTGCTCTGCTGTGCGACTCCCGCGCCGCCGTCAGTCGCCTGTAATCTAACGGCTGCGGTACCCCACTAGTGCGGGAAATTCGCTCGCGCATCGAGCGCCTCGCGCAGAGAGGATGTGCCGTGCGTGCACAGTGGGTGCCCGGTCACTGCGGCATCGCCGGCGACGAAGGAGCTGACGACCTCGCGACCGCTGCACACCAACTACCAGCCAGTGATCTGCCCCTTGCGCTGGAGGACTTGCGTGGGGCCATCCACGACCATCTCCGAAAGCAGCAACCCGACTCAGGCATCACAGGAGGTGAGCGCATCGACAGTATCACCGGCTGCCGCCCACTTACAGGGGCACAACGTTCGATGATCCTCTGCGCGTTCATTGGCTGCGTCTGGCCCGGGGAACAACGGGTGCGTCACGGAATCGCGACGAGTGATGTGTGTGACGGATGCGGTGCGGTGGAAACACGAACACCTTCTCCTTCACTGTGCCGCGTTCGCAGATTCTCGTCGCGATATGCCCGCGGCCAATAATGCGCAGGGCATACTACGAAATTCCATCAAGGCCCTATTGTGACCGCAGGGCAGTGCGCGCACTCGTGAGCGAACTTTGGTGAGCCTCTGTGCATTGCTCGAACACACGGGCTTGACGTCCCGTCTGTTCTCCGTCAGGTATTGTCACGCAACGACCGAACGCTCTGCGAGTTCTAACTTGAACGAAAAATAACTGGACGCCCCACTCCAGTTGTAGCCATCACAGTGCTGTGCGCGTGTGTTTTAATTCCTCTAAAGTGAACTAATCACGCGCACAACCTGGACACATTTCATATTCTGTAAATGGTTCGCACATATTACTTCTTCCCCTATCTTTTCTTACTGTCCCCGCACCTCTTTCATTTCATTTCTCCATTCTGCCTACTATCCTTTATTTGCGCTGCCCCAGCTCAGGTGCTTCTTTATCGATGGCAGATGTCCAGGCTATCAAAAATCTTTTCCTTCCATTTTACTATTATTTTAATTAAAAAACCACTACCACCACAAAAATGCGTATTTGTTGCCGGAATTTCTGCCGAGCAGAAGCACTGAACAAAGTGCAGACAAAGGAATTAAAGATGCTCATTCCGAGCGATAACATCTCATGAACGTCCGGCGTGAGCGGTGCGGGCACCTTTCGAGCAGCTGCCGAAGGTGTCCCATCATTATCCGAGCGTTTAAGTATAGGCAAATGTTCGCATTATTCGACATGTGAATCAAATCATTATTTAACCGGGTTGTGGTTCTACTCAACTGAAGGAGTAAACCAAGCCGAATCTTAAAACAATTCCGACTAAGACGAGGGTACGAACGCGATTCCGTCCGTAATATTGCTCTGAGTTTTGGCGGTGGCAGTCATCATGCTTTTTTTTGTTAAACAATTAAATACAACGCCTCCCGTGCATTACGCACCGCGAAATTAGCGCTGGGTGCTTAAAAAACTCTACCGTAAATAAAGAGTGCAAGTTGGATTTCCTATACCACAGACAGCGGGATAAGCTGAGCAAAAGAATTTGTCAATACCAGAGTAGCACAACTTGCATCAGAAAACATACCATGATCATGCCAGGTGTTCCCTAAGGTAATGTTGAAAATTGTGAGGAATCATAGACTTTCGTTGACCAACGAAGGTGGCTGTCCTTTCT